>NC_083541.1:6647727-8067864 GCF_018135715.1 Danaus plexippus
CGTTTCATATTTGGTTAGGTAGAGAGAGGAGTTTGGAGAGAGAAGGTGAACGTTTAACGCGCGTTAGATAGGGGCTCCTTTAACCTACAGGTGTAGGTCGCAAGTCCCAGGCACTGTTGAAGCTCCTCTCCCTGCAACGCGATGGACCCGGCATCCGCAAGATGAATCCATGGAATGTTAAGAGGTTTCGTCTCTATGTCGAAGTAAAAATTAGCAGTTTTGATAATATACTTATCGGAGCGAATACCTTTATTTAAGTAATTAATAATTTTTGATGGTTAAAATTTTCAGCTGTCACATGCTTAACCACCTGTGTAGCCGCAAGTGCAAGTACAGTCACAACAATGAGTGTCGCTTGGTTTAAATAGATAAATAGACATTGGTGACGTGACAAAAAGTTAAAAAAATCTTTATTTGTTTTTATGAAATACTATTTTATGTTACGCGTGTAGAACGTATCATTCTTTTTACTACTGTTCTAATGATTTTATGTCATTTCAAATCAAATGTACTGTAATGGACAATGTAAAACGTTGAAATATACTACATATATATTTTTCAAAAGGGTTAAATATTTCACATTATGAATTTCTTTTAGGTCAACTTTATATTATTTAATTTTTTATTTTACAGAAATAAAAATCGGACATTTCCAAAAGTGGTTCAGAGTCTCTCTTCATTCATTTTATTAATATTTATGTTAATAGTGCACAGATTTCAGTATTTTTTTTTAAATTATGTGGTGGATTTGTTTAATCCTATGTTATGTTATATTTTTCTATAATTTCATATTCCTCAATAGATTTTAAGTTCAAATAGATTTGTCTTGAAATAGAAAATATAAATTTTTCCTCTAACCGTTATTTCACGTGATAAGTACTTATAAAAGAGAAACAAAAAACGTAATTAACTTGAAAATAAATAAATTATTCTGTCGCTAACAATAAAATCGAGATTATAATTAGTAAATTGAAAACTAAGCAAAACAAGCAAACTATAACAATATACTGAAATGAGGTCAAATAGAATTAGTACTCTGATGCAAAAGTACATAGAGAATGGTTTATTATTGCAACTTTCATTGTATTATTTAGCAAATAAAAACTAAAATATGCTGACTCCATATTTGAAACGGGTCTTATTATACCGTTCAAAATACAAGGAAAATCTTTAGCTATAAAAACACTATATACATCTTTAAAAGTAGGTATTAGTTTTATATTCGTGACTGTATCATTTACATTGGACAAGTGTCACTCATATTAACGTAGCTTTAAATATGTACTAACTAAATATTTTATATCTTTGACATATTGGCTTGTGATTGGCTGTTAATTTTCTTAACAGTGGATAGTAAATAACTTTTACTTTTGATAAGTAACAACGTTGCTGTGATATTAAGCTTCTAGTGAATAAAATGATTTGTTTACAACAAGGAAATAAAATTATTTTGCAAGCTTCTGTTCTTGAAGCATGATTTATTGATCATCAACTTTAGTTTTGATAAAAGTAAGGTCACCCTGATTTTATATACCCATTTTTATTTTTATTTTATTTTATTTTACTGTACGTATATTATCTCAGTATAATTTAGCAGAACATGTACTTGAAAGTATTGAACATTGTTAAGTTGAAACATAAACGAAGATTATTTAAAAATTAAAATGGTTGGTTGGGGTTCAAATTGTCCGGATATGTTTTGTACGCCTGTCTTGGTAATCGGAGGCCAACAAATAAAAAACTATATTATTCATCCAAAACATTTAGCCGTTAATAAAACAATGATATAAAATTGTTTAGTATGGTTGGTTAATTTTTTCCTCTACACTGCCTTCACGCGTACACTCAAAGCAATTGAGTGGAGCCAGTTACGTCTGATCAGTTCTTGTCCTCACGATATCGTCTACCCATATAACTTAAATAATATAAAAATAAATATTTGTGTCTTTTTTTTTGCTTATGATATTTAGATTTTTCTTGGTGGTTAAGTAAGCATTTAATGTAGTCGAATAAGTATAATCGGCTACTAATGATTTAGTATCATTTTAAAATTTATTTCTTTATATTTTAACTGACTACTGTGTTGTGAAATAAAATACGTACATTTGTCAAATGCAACACTTTTCGAATTTCAGTCTTCAAGTTCAAATATTGGCTCTTCAAGAAAAAGGGAAGCGCTTACTTTTTTTTCCGTTTGTAAAGAAACCTATTTTTTGGATATTCTCCTGATAAACGTTTATATTGCAGTACTGGTTTCAATAGTGTCTAAAAATAAATATTAGTTGAATATTTATCTTTTATTGTAACTAGGTTCTCTGATCATACTTACTCCTATGATATTACTAACATCGTAGCTCCAACTGACTATGTCTAGAGCATAAATGTTGCATAGAAAACTGCTTATGGATTCAAAGGATTCGTTCGTGTTCAATTCTTGGTTTTGTTGTTTTGTTCAAACTGAAAAGTCTTACAGACATGTATGTATATTCATTGCTCAATTGAAACTTGCGAGAATTGAATCACACACAGGTTCGTCTGTTCAAAATGAAAAAATGTATTTTGTTGTTGTGAATCAAAGCTTTTACTCTGAATAAGTACTAGTACGATAATTAATATATTTTATATATCTTATTAAAATTGTAATCAGCTCTATTCTTCTTGCACTACTAGTATTCGCATATAGAGGTAAAGAAATCGAATCATAAAATGTATAATGGTTGATTTTTAAGCTTTAAAGAACTTTGCAAATATAGGTACGGATAACATAATTTTTCATTTTTAATGTGATGCGATTATCAAATGTTAGATGTTTAATAAATATGGTTGCTGAAAGATTCTTCATAAATAAATTTCTTTGTTTATTTAAATGAACTAAAACATATTCTATTGTTTTGTAATACTTAAAAATATTTTTTAAACGATAAGTTCAAGCTATGTTCTCTGCATTTAGCAAAGCTCACCTTAGTATTAACCAAAGCATTAGGTAATAATTTGGTTTTTATTAGAAGTTATTATATGTATGTCAGTGTACTTAATACACTGCGTGATAAAAGTTTGAATAAACAATAATTATGTGGTCTGTTACTGACTAATTATTATTTTTAGTAATTCAATAACATTAAGTGTTAGGTACAATAAAGTTGTAGCTGACAAGTAATAATGTCACCTGCAAGTGTCATGTCAAATTAGTAGAACATAACGAATCTTGTCATCAACAAAGCAATTTGACAAGATCCTTATCACACATAACATCATGGCAGCTTCGAATCAAATATAATGAAACAATGTGATTTAAATTATTAGCAAATCTACAAGGTACAATATTAACGTATTATGTCTAGCAACATAAGAAATATTACTAAGAAAATACGATTTATTGATTTTTTTTACCATCTCAAATAAATAAATAAATTTTATTTGCTGTCTCTCCTAAAAACTATACATATAAGAATTAGGTGTTAAAACTTTCCCCATCTCTAGAAGGACAAATACAGGACTGTTCTTCGCAGGTGCGCCACAAGATCTTTGAGATTTGGAATAAGATTCGCCTAATCGCAAGTTTTTTTGAAAGCCCTTACTAAGGAGGCTAAGAAAGTGGACCATAGAAAGGCCCGGAAGTTCGCTGGTTTCCGAGATTAGGGACTTTCCCTTCGGCAAGTCGGGATGAATTCGCTAAGGCCAATTGGTGGCTGTGGGAAGTTTTCATGATATAGGGAATGCCGAAAAGACCACCATGTTTAAATGAATAAAACTCGCGAAAATCTTAGACCTCATTACCTCCATGTTGGTGAGGTTCTTAGGGGCAAAGGGGGCATGGGAGTTACCTTTGCCCAATGACCCGTAAATGCAGCTAAGCGACTTGTAGATTAGTTTTGGCTCTCGTGGATTGGAGCTCGGTGTAGGTTGGCAACCCTGTTCTGTCATTTCCTCCCGTGCACAGTGAGGGGGTGTGCTGTCCAAGTTTTTTTTAACGTTGGAAAAAATACATTGCTGCATAAACTTCCCCCCCGCGCCTAAGCCCGATGACTAGGGTGGTTATGTAGGGTTGACAAGAATGCTTAGCTTTGCGTGCCTGCCAAATTACCCAATAAAACAAATAACGGTTTCCCTCCTCGCCATAGTGGAACATTACGGGATCGGGTGCTATCCAACCTATCACAGATTCAAGATTGTAAGACTGACGGGGAAGGATTGTATCCTAGGGCCGGTTCTGTTTATCAATCTGGCTTTGGAGACAGGCTTCAGGATCATTGCAATTTTTGCTTACGCTTTGGACAGTTCCCAAAAGTGTGGAAAAACCCACCTGGTCTGGTGGTATGTGGTAAATTATTTTTAAATTGAAAAAAAGGTCGAAACATTGAGATCTACCATCATTTTTTTTTAAATAAAATCAAGGATACAAGTATGTATATATGCAACAAAAGCTATTGCGTTTATTAATTTAAAAAAAAGAGCGAAAACTTTTTTTCACCTGATATTTTTATTTATTACTCTTAAACGTGTTCGTCAAAAGATATTTTTTTAAGTGAAAGGTGGCAAATGAGCAGACGGCCTACTTGGTGGGCAGTAGTCACCGTCATCCATTGACATCCGCAACAGAGATGTTGCCGGCTCTCTCACTCATCGGACTTGACACTTGATCAGACGTGATACTTCCCCGATCGAGTCACCCCATGTTCGATCTGTAGTTACTTGAACACAGCTGGGCTCTACCACCTATAGAATAAAAGATTATTTATTCACTCTACAAATAAAAAAGGTCGAACTTGTATAGATTTTTGCAAAATGTTTCGAAAAAAAACGTATGGCGACAAAACCCATTGGTTTGTTCTGCAAAAATAAATTACCATTCGAATGCCCCTACAATACGTTTTCCGTTAAGCTTCAAAGGCAAACCACGAGCTTGCCATAAATAAGCGAAACGGACATTTGTACAATTTCAAATACTTGAAAGCTTACAATTTACTAATAGACTCATGAATAATTACAAATATCAATCAGAACTTGTATGAAAATATTACTTCAAATTATTTAATATTTTTTTTTTATGTCACACAGTGCTACTTAATATTTTATAATGTTTGCTAAAGAACAATTGGTCGACGCCAATCCTAAGTCTTATAAAATAATATTGTTGTACTGTCCCTTTGTTAAAATGGTCAGTGACGAGTTGAGGTCTCAACTTGATATGTGATGGTTAAGACCCTGTTTCACCAAGTTCTGTTTGTTAAATCAAAACGAGGCATTTACTAACGAACCTTCAGAAATATAATCGTCTTTCAAAATATTTAATCCCCACGATGAAAAATTAATTAGGCGTTATTATATGACACGTTAAATGACCGGCTACAAAAATTATTCGTTCTTGGTATAAGACGACCAAATTAAAGTTATAGCTCTTAATACGACATTTTTGCTACGATGCACCACTTTATCCCTTGATCGTATATATACCTCGATACGTCACTTGTTAGCTAATGCGACCAAATTGTATTTATCGTTGATTGCATAGATTTGACACACGAAAAGCTTTCTTTTCAGTTTACTAGGTGTAACATGTCAAAATCGTGTTGTAAATTTGATGGCATAAATTGTGTTCAAGTTAAAAGTGATGAAAAGAGTCTAAATTTGCAATGTCATAGCAAAGCTGGGGGCAAAATTTTTCGTCATATGAAAAGGTAAGTTTTATTCACCTTATTAATAAATACAATTAAATAGTCGAAAATGATAAACAGATTATGTTACTATGGCTACAAAAATGAGGGGTGGGATTGGACATTTGGGTTTTGACAATACAAGAGATTAAAAGTCCGTTAATCATTTGACGGACCTCTCGAACAGGAATTAATATTAATGTCCTGTAAAACATATAAACAGACACAAGTGCGTGTTGGGACGCTCGATACATCTAACAGTCCATAAAATGCCTTAACAACATATTATTTATTTAACAAACAGAGCTTGGTGAAACTATATTTTAGTCTATTATATTATTAAAATGTTTTAAATTAATTAATTTTATGAACAACAATGTGTTTAATAATCATGAAAAGTTAGAATTATGTTATTCTCACTTTACCGACACCACAGGTTAATATAATTTTAGATTTTTATTGTTATTTAATTTGTGATAAATTATTTATACACCGTGAACGTAATAAATGTATTCTATGAATTTAACTGAAATAGAATGTGTTTTCAATTCATTCGTACTGGATGTTTACGTAATGAAGGACTATTATTTTAGTCCAAATACATATTATGAGCTTCATACGTTTCATAAATTACTGATATGACTCGCTGTACCGTTTCACTATCAAGTATTCATAAAAGAAATATAGATAATATAATGTGTTGAATTTAAATTTAACTTTGCGTTAGTGCCTGTAAGGTGGTTTGTTATATAAATTAATGGCTTAATTTACAACAAGTCTGTGCAAAATAGTGTCAATAGCTTGGATTCTTAGCCGCAAACTTTAATCTGGGGCATAATTACAAAGTTGTCGTACAAGAATGTTAACCTTAGACAGATATTCAACAAGGGCTTGGTAAAATGTTCTAGAATTACTTTATTTATTCGATTACTTTACTGGACGTTATTTAAACCAAAAGATTTTATTTATTCAACAAATGCCATGAAATTTAATTCACACTAACAATTTTGTTATATGTTAGAATTTATTTTATATTTTTGTACACTGACAATTATTTGGCATCATTCACAAGAATATTTTTGTTTTTTAGAAATGTTCCATATATTAAAAATAATCGAAATAGTTTTGTTTAGATTGACTAAATATAGTGGGGAATTTTACGTATAGCAATTTTTTAAGTCGTATTAGTCGAAGCCTGCGAAAAAATATATCTTTAATATAAAATTCTATGAGGTGGTAATCCTTATACCAAGTTTAGCCAACAATAGCAAGGCAATCGCTATTTCTAAAAGTTCTGTAACACTGTCGTACTTGTTAGTCAATCTATATTGTAACATTAATAATTTTATGGAATATAATAGTTTAATAAAAGATGGCATAAAATAAATGGCAATTTTCAATTTTAATTAAACAAGTGACGTCACTACATTCAATATTAAAATATGTTTTGAATACTAAAAAAATATAAGTCTCCTTAATTTATTTATAACAAAGATCCTAAAGGTAAAGAAAATATTCGATTTACATATTAGAAATTTATTTAAATAAAACTACTACATTTGTTGTACGACTGCTGCCGCCAAAATAGACGTTTCAGAAAATAATGATTACTGTTAACAAAAATATATATAATGAGATCTAAGACTTTCGCGAGTTTTATTAATTAAAATTAAACTAATATTTTTCGGATTTACTACGCGTGCTTTATTTTTTGTTAACACTACATACTACCCACGTTTCGGTTACTATTCTGCAACCGTGATCACGGGCAGACGAGATGTGAATGTCATTCATGTATTTAGTAGTATGTAATTTTCTCTCTAGGATGTGATGAAAAAGATTTAAGTGAAACAAGCAATTATGCTGGAATAACTTCGATCCCAATAGCGTTGACAGGCAGCTTTATCATTCCTTGATTTGTTAACCGTGAAATTAAACTGACAATAGTAAATGGATAAAAAAAAATACAAACCTCTAACGGACTGAAGAGGCCTTGGCCCTAAAGAAGCTGATGTACCTGGCAATATTCAGCGGATTGACATAATGAAGATCTTGCAACTATAAATAAAAATATTATACGCTTGGCTAAACTATAAAGATATACATTGGCACATGAAATAAAGAGACGAAACTTCTTAGCATTCAATAGATATATATACATAGAACGCCAAAGGGAGGGAGGTACTCCCGAAGTATCCATGCCCGGAGAGGACCTGAGTCAGTTAGAAAGTAAGCGTCCTATGGTCGCGTTTTAGCTACTCAAGTAGAATCGGACGAACGGACGGATCGCCTCAACTGTACGGATCCCTACTGTCGGTTGAGCTATCCTCGACATAGCCTCCGACTTGTACAAGGCAACCCCCAACCTTAATATCCTAATACGGGTAGTTCCCTGGGCCTATAATGTATAGGCAGCATTTAAAAAGACAAAAATGGAATATGATAAGTGCCCGGTTTCATTTGTGAAGAGGCAGATTGGTAAGGACACTTTTCATGAATGAAACCAGAGATATACGGAAGGCACAAACTACAAAAAATTTCTTACCAGACATATACACTGCAAATAAATTTAATAATAACACATACCTAAATAAATACGCTCATACCGATACGAAGTTTCACACGCCGTTACCAGTGTATTTTCAGCGTTGGTAACGGCACGCGAAATGTTTGTGTTTAGTACGTGGAAATGAAGAGACATAAGCAGCTGTCGGGGTCTTTTATTGGTCATCACAATTTAATTATTAGACCTTCATAGATTTGTATGATAGAAAGGTTTTCTTTTATTTCTAAATATGAGCTTGTTTTTGTAATTCGTGATATAAATATCTACATGTTGTATGTAAATGACCCCTTAACTGTTAATTTCCTGTATTTTTTATCACAGTATGGTTTGCACCAAATGTATGGCGGGTGCCTTAGGAATGGTGTCGAATGCTGTAATCAGACTGTATATTTAGAATAGTATTGATTTATATATTAGCTACATTAATTGAACATAACATTCTTTATTATCACACCATAATGCTACAAGACTAACTAATTCAAGCCAGTCTTTGTTGGATGTGCTCAACCGTGTGGCCACAGCCAAAAGCGGCGCGGGGCGCGGTGCGACGAGAGTCGCGGCAGGCGATGTGATTTGCGGTGGTATGTCACAGCTACAACGCGCGGTAGAAATAAAATTATTTGCTTTGGTCGCGCGATGCCTGAACATATCCACCGATGCCGCCGCGCGCACCGCTCTGAGCTGTGGTCGCCTCGATACTCGCTAGTATATTTGTTTCACTCGCACACCGCGCAGCCCGTCGCCACCACGTGCGGTGCGTGTCTATCCGCGCCGCAGGTCGCGCCGCTGTCCGAGCCGCCGGTAGTTGTGGCATACTTCATAGGTTGACTACCATTTGTTTTTGCCACTCACCGTTTACCGCGTCGCAAACCGCGCCGCAATCCACGCCTCTCGTGGCTGTGGCCACACCGTAAAAGATTTCTTGCCTAAAAATGTAATTGTAGAACATAAAGATTAAATATTTGAATAATAATGCATTTGTTCAGGCCTCTTTTGCCATACCCTTACAATCATCATTGCCAAAAGTGGTTATTTTTAGACTGTTTAGTATTTAAAATGCAGATATGATTAAATTCGCGTCTTCTCTAACTTCTTGGGTTTGGATCTTTCGAACAAATGGCATTGATGATATGTATGTATGTATGTAAAATGTTTTACTGCTTTGATTATTTGACTATTTCGTACCCATACAGAAGAAGAATTCACAACTCCACCAACTCCATGGATCCCAGATATTTTTTTATTATAATTATGATATATGTGATAATAATTATGAATAAATTCGTACGGTATGCAACTCTGTCGATTTCAAGAATTCAGTAACAACATAACTTTCATCATAAAGTGAAGGAACAAATAAAATGACCAAAATCCATCTAGAATAATTTATCAGCGAAATCAATCTAAAAACATAAAATTCCCACTGACATAATTGATCAAAATGTTATAAATAGAGGGTTTTTTTTTAAATATAATCATCTCCTGGCTATTATGAATAAAGAAATTCCGCAAAATTTAATTTCAACAAAGTCACTAATAAAGACATTCTAAGGATAATAAACTCAATTACCTCTACTGCCACGGGTCTGGGCGGAGTTTCAATAAATGATAAAACTTACATTTCCTTATTCCTTTGAAGCAATATCGCGTACAGTTGACTCTACTTTGAAAAGTGGTAAATATCCATTATGGTGGGAAACAAATCTCAAAAACCAAAACCTAAGAAGGCGAAGGTAGATAAAAGACCTGAGACCTATTGTTCTTCTGTCTATTTTGTCCAAGATTGTTGAAAAAGTTGTTTACCAAGTTGGCCAACTTATTTATTTAAAACACCTAAGTGGGTAGAAAACTGCGCCTTAACTTAATATAGTTATTCTGGTATCTTTAACGTTACACTGCCTAAACCTTGTTGCCAACGCTTCATGGGTAGTTTTAAGTCTTGTGCCTATAAATGCTGGCAGGACATTCCGCGACCAATTATAATTTATATCTGTCTCCGATCCGAATCAATTAAAGAGAAAATGTAAGCAATGTCCCCTCATCTGTCAAAAATCGGAATCGAATTAAATGAAAATAACATAATTTTATTTTAAAATTTAAGGGGCTTACTAAGATAATTGATTTTTTTCTCAAACTATAAATATATCGCGTAGGAAATCCGAATAATACTAGTTTCATTTAAATGAATACTCGCGAAAATCTTAGATCTCATTATATAAATATATATTTTTCATATTATATTATTATAAATGTGCAAAAGGTATGTACCGTATTGTAACTTATTTTGAAATATGTATATTGTAAATTACAGTCTATCAATGCCATCGAAATAGTTCCAATTGTGTATGATATAATAAATAATGTAATATTATCAAATAGTAAAAATTTTATTGAATGTAAATTTTTCCTATCCATAGTTTCGAATGCCAAATGTTCCAGAAAAGTTGCATCGTAAAGAACTGAATAAAAATAACTTGCCAACTTCTCATGTGAGTAAGTTTCATTTATATTTTTGATTTATATCAATACTTTTAGTCTGGAGACTAAGTTTACGAATATAAATTTTATTAAAACCTAACACCCATATCCTTTAATTTTACAAGACCTTATTTAGTTTCGATGTTTTCTTCTGTATTTAATGTTTATTGACTTAAGCATAGAAAGTTATTTTGTTTAGTGTACATTGGATAAAGAAGTATTTTTATGAAATACAAACGAGAAAGTTCAAGAGTAAGGCGCACGACAAGGCTTAAATTTAAGTTAAATTCCTTTGCCAATACATATTAATGGCTAGTTGTTCAAAGCAAGCCATGGTGACTTCACGTATTTGGAAAGCTTAGTCGACTTACTGGTGTAGAAACTGCATGTTTTGTTTATTTCGGTTACTTTTAGAGTCTCATGTTTCAAGCACTAATAATTTGTAGAATTTAACTCAAAGTTTATTCTAAAAGTTAGAAAAAATAATACATAGAAAAACGTTGAAATTATACTGTTGAAGCTCCTTTCCCTGGAACGAGATGGACCCAGCGACCGCACGATGAATCCATGGAATGCTGAGAGCTTTCGTCTCACTGCCAGAATTTCTTTTAACTTATTATTATACCAATTCAGTTATTTATTTATATCTCTGTGAGTATTTAATTTATATGAATAATTATAATTTTGATATACTAAAATTTTATAAATGTGTCAAAAGTATATTTTAGGATTTTTTAATTTTTAAGAAGATTAAATATTATATTTTATATTTTACAAAAGTAAAATTAATACTATTTGCAAAAACTATCTCTTTGTAGTTTTAATGTTAAAAGTTGATTAAACATATTTTTAGCGTTTTTTAAGTAGCTACCAAATTAGATTAAACTCAAACTTTATGCTTATTTCAAGCCGACTATTTTATGCATTCTTGATAAATTTGTCAACTATCTAATAAAAAGTAGTATACAATTTTTATGAAAAATAAAATATTCACATCCAGTTTGTAACAGGACTAAATTTTTAGTCGTCAAAATGTGTGCAGTATTAAATGAAATTAAGTTTTTTGGTAACTAGTCGCTATTTTATTATTTTACATATACTTATACATGATTCCGATTTTTCGGTCCCTTCACAGCGTCCATGATCACGGGGAGACGAGATGAAAGTATCTGTCTATTATTATTTGTCATCTAAGGCCAACTATTTCTTAGAAATCATTTATTCATCATCTTTCACCATAAAAGTATAACTAGTATATAATGAAAAGTAAAATTTTTAATATCAACTTAAGCCAAAAGTCCAACTTTAATATATAGCAGTCCAAAGTAACTTGACTTTACAACGGCATGTTCAAATATCACGAACGTTTTATCGATAATGGGAACGATTGATGAATTCGATTGGCTTTTGACTATTCGAGTGTAAATTTAGTTGAAGCAAACGGTTGATATTGATAACCCTGGATACTATTTTACTTCCTTTATTAGGTAGATTCATTGTTGGTTGTAATAAGGTTTTAATAGTTCAAAAGAAACAGACGTTTTTAAATCATTTTTTTTTATTATTTAGGAACAGAACTTTTGTTAAAATCGAGTCACATCATTAATTGTTTGTAAAAAGATAATAAGTCAAACTTTTGTACTACAAAAAATGTATCTTTGGAGTAAATTTAATTTAGCGTTTATATAAAACACAAGCCTTTTCTTGACTTCAAGTTTTCAGCATGAGATGTCCTCAAAGTTCTTTGGAGGGTTCATTAATTACAAAGCTATGGTAGCTGCAAGGACAGATAGGACCCTTGCTTAAGAGCTATAGCAATTTACAACGGAGCATTTTTTAGTCTCTTTAAAGCACTGATCCGGTCATGTTTGGAGTACCGTTCTCACATTGAGCAGGTGCTTCCAAAATTATCATAACGCCTTTGGACTTTGTTTGAATGAGAACATGGTTTGATAAATCAGTGAAGGAATGCTTATTGGTGACCACAATTGGATAAACATAAATCTAGTTAGTCTAGAGTATCAGTGTGAAATAACCTGCCTCTGAAGTGCTTCTCCTACAATAGCAAGGGATATACTTTGGAATGTACGCTTTTATTCATTCATTTCCTTTTTATTATCCAGACGAAGCATACACTTGCTCTTTCTTTATGCGCAAAATCCAGGTTTGGAATAGTTAGTCTGCTCCTGTACATACAATTTGCATATCTTAAAGGAAGGGTGAATTTTATGCCTCTACTGGGACAGTGCTTTTATTATATAAGGCTTTTATTACTTCCCATAAGTAAGTAACAAACCAGTTATAAATTAAAAATGCTATTTCGTAAAAATATAATAAAAAAAAGTATGAGAAGAATAAAAATAGAAATTAGACGAAGAAGAATAGTTAACAGAACTAACAATACAAAATTCATATATCTTATTAATATCATTTAATTTAAAAAATATAGATGTACATATTTGCATAGACTAACTTTTTTTGCACTTCAGCCATTCACTTTAGGCGAAATATTTAAATCTAAAACAAGATTGAACAGTGCTCTTTACTAAGATGACAATTATTCAATAAATTTTGATTGTAAACAGCTATCTGTTTACAACCATAATAAATTCGGTCTAAAACAAAAATTAAATGAAATTTAAGGTAAATAAACAACCAAAAATATGAGTCAGTATTATTTTAATATCTCGTTCTAATTTTAATCTCGTTCTTCATACTTTATCTCATTTCAAAGATAAATTGTCTCGACCTGTAGGAGATTAACCAGCGGAAAATTAATTAGTAATTTTAATTCTGCCGGCTTTAAAGGAATAAGTAGGAGACTCAGCATTTTTTGTAAAATAATAAGCTATTTTAAATTACTATATACTTTCACAAAATGTTTTCAATAAATGGATAAAAAACAATTAAATATCGCCGAGATCTTAATTTCTTTAGTGATTACAATTATAATTATATTTTTTTATTCACAAAATGAAAGCAAATATCCTTCAATACTTATAAATAATAAAGCACTTTGTTTTAAAAACTGAACTCAAGTTTATTAGACAAATTTCCATTATATTTGTCGCTAAAATCAATTTCTTACAAGGACCTAATATTTTTTTTAGTAGGATTAGATACAAGCAGTAGGTGTCATAAACTGTATAGTTTGGCTTTAGCCGGCTTAAGGTGAATACTGTTTACCAAATTTTTTTTTCTTTCATATATAAATTTAAAGCTACTACAAAGATTTTTGGGTTAAACATTATCTTTGGTTAATCATCAGCTTTAGTTAGAATCAAATAATTTTACAATAATAAATCTAATTATTATCATGGAATTCATTAATTTTAATTTTACTTGTATAAGTTATAAAAAACAAAAAAAAAAATTCTTTAAAAAAAATATATATGGATGTTCAAATTATTAAAAACAAAATTCAAAAACCCAGTTCGACAAGAGTCAATTCGATTCAACCTATTATTTTTTTTTCATATTTTAATTGTATTGTTATGAACAACTTCGTTACTTGTTAATGGGAAATATATTATAGTTATTGGAAATAAAATTCATTTAAAATATTTAGGTTAGAAGTTAGTCTTATTGGCACTTAAAATATTATTTTATTTTCACAAAATTAAACCTACGTTTTCACGCTGTTAAAAGAAATGATAATGATTTATTGATTTTCCCGTATGATGTTTGAGGACTATTTTTTGGAGGTCGTAATTAATGTAATGCCCTATTCTAGAAAACTATAAGAGTAATTCGTTTCATGTGTAGAAGGCTTTTTAAAATTGGAACATATTACATTGTGAAAGTGTTCATATTACATTTTTCTCATGTTTATTACTTCAAATAGAAGCGGGTAAAATATATATTTTTTATTGTTCTATGCCCATGCTTGTTATTATAATTAACCAAATATAACAAAAGAATTTTTGTTTACTATTCATATTGTATATAAGAATAATATTTATTTTATGTGAGGTCGAAAGAGATAGGAAAAAAAAATTCGCCTATATTAATGATGAATAAAAAGTCATAATGCATTGAGATTGTAGTAGTTTTTTTTTAACAAGCCTATTAAAATCTTATCCAATAATATCAAAAGCAGCTTAAACGATGTGTCCAAAAGAAGTTTTTTCTTTTATAAAAAAATAATTTTATACATAGCGGCTCGCTCGCCTGGTATATTCTATCAAAACGTTTTAATTCAAAAAAATATGAAAGAAAAATGTTTTCAAATCTTCATGGTCAGTCAGCTTTGTATAATATAAAAATAAATTTTATTTTGTATTATATTTTGACGTTGTGAAAATCGAGAACACTTTCCAATTTTTTATGATCAGAGTCAATAAGGTAAGCAAAATATTAATGTGAACTGTTAATGGAGTTATGTCGGACTCTCGTCTTGATAAGGACGTACTACCGACTAAAACCCCACGGGTTGTCCCACGCGCCGCTCTTCTGCTAAGCCACAAAGCCCGCAAGGCGATTCTGCTGTGGTATCGACTTGTTAATACATGATGGTTTATTTGGTCAGAATAAAAAGAATCAAAAAGTATATTTCAGGAATAAATATCCATTATATATTTAATTTAGTAAAAAAGGTCAAATACTGTTGATTATATTGACATATAGATTTGTTTGAGTACAACATGGAGTAGTTCATAAAATATAAAATATAAAAATTGGTAATATAAATTTACATTAATTTTATATTTAAAAAAAACTCTTGATATAAAAAAAATATAAAGACATTAATTAAAAATCAAATATTTTTAACGGATGTTTTAAAAGGAGAGAAACAAATATTATAGCTCCCAATATTACAATATTTTTTGCTATCGGTATGTATCTGCAACTAATAACTCTATTAAGTCTTGTTTTTATCTTTCCACTTTGCTTCTTGCTGTCGGGATTATCATTTATACATTTTTATCATTTCAGTAGAGCTAAACTTGAATTGAATGCAAAATTTAAAAAGGAAACGACTGTTTCTAAATTCTTATTTTGCGATAGATTTTTCCGGATTGTTACGGTGACCATGTCTCTAAGTGATTGTTTTCTGCACAAAATGCTTTTGAAATTAATTTTGTATCGAATTATGTAAATGACGATAGCTATACAATAAATATTAGTGTTATATATAATGAATCATAATAACGTTTCTATATAATATTATTTTAAGTTTTAGTTATGACTATAATCATATGTAAATATATGAAAATATTTGTGTCATTTTACATATTCATGCCACATTTAATATTTTGGGTGTGTAATATCAAGCTCAAAGAAGCCTGAATGTAGCGGACGTATTTGCTCCAAAAGACGCTTGAGAATTTTAGAATTTTTCATGTTGGGAAATTTGAGAGGTTAAAGATCTCTGTAACTTGCGTCCTTTGACAGCGACATCAAAGAAATAGATTATAAAGACAACAAATATTCCTTTAATTAATTATTTGTTTCGGATAATACATATTCCCTTATTAGCCGCTTTAGGTTTTTGTTCGTGAAGTTACAAAATCAGGAAAGTAAACAAGAAAGTCTTTCACTAATGATTATTATAAAGATATGAATAATTCATGATGTACGTGTTTTTTAAATTCAAATATGTTTTTACTGTGTCTCGACTGTGGATGTACTTGCCCTAGTTAATATAATGAATTTTGCTTACACTAATATTTGTACATTTTATGATCATAAGTAAAGTTTAATTTAAATATAACAATTTAGTACTCATGCATTATGACTTTATTTTAAATTATTTTTTTTAGTAATTATTACTTTATTTTAATAATTATTAAATCCTTCATATTAATGATCATTTGAGGATTATTCTGGCACATGTGAAGCTTATTAGAGTAATTAATACGTCCAAAATTACTTACATATATTTTTTTATTAAATTTCTTTAGTTATTCATAAAATATAGGCCAAAACCATCGTCAAGAAACTGGCTTTTAGATAAAAACCCCAATGCCCAAGACAGACGCACTCACGCAAACAGAGAAATCGAGGACAATTCATGAAATCTGATTCACACTAGTTTCTAAACTAGGTTAGAAGGTTTTAACATGGTAAAAAGATAAAAAAAAAATATTGTAGGATGAACTCATTGGAAAAAGAAGAGATTATAAAAAGAAACAAGAAAGTATAATTTTCTGGCGATCGGATCTCTAGAAATGTGGAGAGGTGAGTTCTTAGGGCGAAAACGAGTTCAAATATTAGATTTTTCTTCTTATGATAACCTAACCAAAAACCACGAAATTTTTTTATCAATACCTTTCACTACAAAAAATACCTACATAGGTATATACTTTTTTAAATAAGTTAATGAGATTTATGTTGGTTGACATTTTCACTTTCAGATGGTGAATAAAAAAACTTTTTTTGTGGTAGTTTTCCTCAGAACATAAGAAGTAGCAAGTTAAATTTAACATTTAGAATAGCAATGATAGGTAGTAAGACTAATAACTTTCTAACAACAACCCTTATTTTTTAAATTAAATCCGGAGATGTATATTTATTATTGGTCCAGGATAATTTTTGTATTAAACGATCTACGGAAAATTTTAGTGTCATTAAATCAGAAATTAGAAAAATACTTAAAATATAAACAGGACGAAAATGTAATAGAGTTTAGTACATAATCGACGACCCTTATCAAAATATTTTCTTCGTATCATACATAATGTCAAATCTGTTTTTCCACTCTCATTTTATTGAATTCCTCATAGTGCTTTAAATTCATGTCACGAAACGTTGTCCTTATTATTTTTTTAATATAATCATTTTTTGACATACCTTTCACCATTTCAATAACACCTTTTAGAACTAATAAATATATTTTACGAGAGCGATCAATTATAACAGACTTGCAGATTCACGTTTTTACAGAACAAACCTAATAAATTTCTGACAAAATAAATCGCACGTGGGATAGCTAGACGTCAGCAATTTTTTACTGAGCTAAAGTGCTGGAAGGCCAAAGGACGCTAGCGCTGGTCTTCTCTAATAATAGGAAGTTTAAATCATTCAGAATATAAGATCTCATCCATTTATACGATGGATTGCGTTCAAAATAAATGAATAATAATATAGAAAAGTAACTAAATTATTAAATTATGGATCATTGTGATTCGTTTTTATAATATTCTTATTTCTTACCTATTAAAGAACCCACTCAACTTTTCTTTGACTTTGAACGTTACGAACTACAGATAAATGCAATAAATCCATTTTAAAATAGGAGCGCGTCGAAGTCAGCAGTGTATGAAAACACAATGGACAAACAAAGCCACTTCATTCAGTTTGATAAACTACAAATCCTCGACAAATATATACCGAGGTTAATCCGCGAGGCTATTGAAATTAAAAAAACATCCCAATTTCAATAGAGAAGATGGCTGGAATCTATCTTACATCTGGGACCGCCTCCTTAAAAACATAAATTCCCATGTCCGTGACCACAACCCAGGACCTCGTGACACCGTAAGCGCAATCTGCCGGCATCTAGAGCGGTAGATACGCCAGAATATTAAGACACGTTGGCGCTAGATCATAAATAACAAGACTAACTGACAGACATTCACATCTCGTCTGCCCGTGATCACAGTTGCCTCAAAGTAACCGAAACTTCAGGAGTACATAGATTTTAAAGTAATAAAATACGCGTAGCAATGCGAAAATATTCGTTTCATTTAAATGAATACTCACAAAAGCCTTTATCTCATTATTAAATCCAGATATTTTTTTAAAATTGAACGTATTTGTAATGAATATTTTTTTCATTAAAAACTCTGTATAGAATTGGTGTTCTTTAATTATACTGTAATTTTTTTAAGATAAAGCTATAAGATCCACAAGGAAATTCGTTATTTTTTTTGTAATTTTTGTTTATAAATTATTAAGTATATTATAAAACTAATACCAACAACGTTAAGAAGATTTTATTTTTGCTACAAATAATGTCTCATAAAAAATTCTATAGAAAGCTAATTAACGAGATAAATCGCCTTCTGAACAGGTTCTTTCGAAATAGCGTTTTGGAATTAAAATCACGGCCCCACGAACTTAAGTCTATACTAAGGTGTCCCGTACATCGAAAAATAACATTGACTTCTCTGAAAAATGCAAAAAAGAATCGATACATATTTACTTTTGACCACAAAAACGAAATGAATTTTTTTTTTAATCTTTTTTGTTATTTTAAAATTGTGATATATTTTTGGATGTGCTTTTATTTTATATAACGTATACATTTTTTATATTTAAACAGAAATGAATTCAAAAACAAATTGAAATTATATGGAACACTATTAGATTGCATAAATTTAAATACTTCAGAAACGGGGTAAGTAATTTTCGGCAAAGTATGCGGGTTTTATGAACAGTCTACTAAAACTTTTAGAGATCGCGATCTTATTATGTTTGCTTTATTTTCCACAAGGGTGGTTTATTTTGATTATTTTAGAAGCATTGACACTACCGCTTTACTGAATTCTTATGTTTTTTCTTGTATAGTTACATCGTACTAAAGTAACGATGTTGCTAATTTTTTTAATTGGATTAAATTTTCTATTTTAAAATATTGATATAAATTTCATTATTATAATACAATATATACATACTAGTTATAAATGACAAGACTAGTTTTCCACCTTTTAACAAATGAAACTGATTAATTGTTATTAAGTTATACTAAAATTAATAGAACTTTTGGAAAAGTTCTTTTAATAGTATAAGTAAAGTAACATCTATTATAAGTTATCTTTATGTAAGTACAACCCTCTAACTTTATTTAAAGCTCTGGTACTCTATTGAAATATTTATCAAGAGAAGTGCATTGGAGAAAACAAAGAGGGTCATTAAGTTTTAAGAAAGCTTTTTGGTTGAAGTTGATCTGTCCACTTTGCTTGTCTTTGTTGTGCTTTGTTCAGAATGGATACGATTTTCTGCTTAGAAGTTTTGAAGTGAATTAAGCTGTCATATAAGCTTTAGACAGATCCACTCGAATACCTCAGTGTTGTTTTACTTTCTGTGTCAAATTAAGGGATGGAATTATATTTTTTAAGGACTTTCTTTAAAAAAAAACGATTATTATTTAGACAACATTTTACCATTTTAATAGATGTAATTAAATAAACGTTCAAAACATTTTTTTTTATCAATAATATAAATTAACATTTCTTTTATATGTGCCGTTTCTTTCTTTGTCGTTTCTTTTTGAAGCCCTTAGCTTAATATTATATATAATTAATAACTATGCATGCATTAAATACACATCACGAGCTAACAGGAGTTGAGTAATGTTTAAAACAGCTTATTAGTTTTTTAATACACGATCCAACGATGTTAAATACTTTGTAAATAGTTAGGATTCTATAATGTTTCGTATAGAAATGTGAAACAAAAAAATTTGCATTAGTTTTTACTTTCAATCCATTTAATCTCTTTATACTAAAACTGTCTAGTTATAAAATAAATTGATTTGTAAAAGATCTGTAGTTATTTAACATGGTTTTATTTATTTCGCCTATTTATAACCAAGGAACTGTTATATTTATGGGTTATTTTTAAAAGGAGATCACTTAAACGAAGTCGTTGTCAAAAACCGCTATAATTAAAATTAATCCTTTAAGACGAAAACGTCGTAAACAGTTCTGGACGAAATTTTAGAATGGATTCCACTGCTTGTTTGTTTTGCTCTCTTCTTAATGAAGGGTTTTATTTCACTTTCGAGTTCAGCAATTAAACTTTTGTTTAACTATTTATTTTTGGTGTTTCGAATATCATTATATTAAAAGCGAACTTTATTTAACTTTAGCTGTGTTAATGTGTTCTATAGTCATTTATAAAAATTGAAATTAAAACATTGCATAAAAAGTTATGTAAGCATAAAAATACTTTTGTTGATATTTGTGTATAAGACATCTCGTTAATTATTTTAAAATTAAATGTTTAAGACATTAGGTTTTGTGGAAAACGATAACTGATTTTATTTATGAAAAGAACATTTAAATGAAAAATACATTAAGAAAGAAACAATATGCAAAGAACGGTAATGAAAAACGGAAAATGTATAATTACGTTTCCGTATACTTTTTGTTTGTAAAATATTTATGAATTATATTTTTGTACTACTTAAGGACATTATGAATCTTTTAATATATATCACAGTACTTATAACGTTGTAGAATAATAAGAGTTATATTTTATTTCATAGCAATGTACATATATAGCTACCATCCTTTTTTAAAATTTCGACCATATAGTGTTTAATTATCATTCCACCCGTGGGAAGGTTGCAATAAAGCCGTGTGTGCGTAGGTGTAATAACATTTTACTGACAGCCTATTCGCCCTTTTCTTGATAACGCCCGAATTATAAGTCAAAGGAAGCATGTCTCGGGATGGACATTGATATTACTTATTATTTTTTTTATACAATGAAAGAATAACCAATTTATTACTAGTGCAACAGAGGGAAAAAATATGATATATAAAAAAAAATGTCATGAGAAAAAACCAGAAGTAGAATTACTTGTGTTTGTCTTATTGTCATTTCGTTTATATGAATCAAAAAATCTACAAAGTTATTAAAATAATAATATGACATAAGAAATATTGTGCTTGTAAATTAGGAGATTTAAATAATTTCCTAATCAGTCGTACTAATGTCAGTAAACGTTACCTAAGGTGGTAATTTGCACTGTAAATAGATTTACATGAAGTGTTTAAGGCATTAATCTAATGCAGCTTTCTAGTTAGAGATAATGTGTTTATTTTAGGAAAGTGATAACTTAATTTCTAAGCTTATTTGGGATATTTATGCAATTGTAATAGTGATTATATTATGTTGGGTAATTTAAATATTGTATAATTACATCTATATGTTTATATTAATAGGACATGATAAGAAGTTTGGCCAAGAAAATATTGAATAAATACTTCTTTAAAAGATGTCACTCCTTTAAAAATGTTTTCGTTACAAACAAATCTTATATCGATGACGTGTATGCACTGAGATATGAAATTATATAAAATGTAAAATACGCCTCAGTGAATACGCTAAATTGACAAAGTATCTTTATTTTGTTACAATTTCTGATAACCTTGTGAATATAGGATTTTGTAAAATATTATCTTATCTTATATATAATATTTGTCGTAAATGTTAAAGGCAGTGGCTACCAATAATTGGTGAATAAGTTGGCAAATTTTCGTGATAGAGCAATTAATAATATTTAAGATTTGCGCGAGCACACATTTAAAATGAAGAATTTTCAATACTCTTGAACCTACATATATGGTATAGGTATTTCAATGGGAAATCACACACTCTAGCCTACCCTCAAATATGTCTCACATACATATGTATATATTTTTACAGTTTATTATAGAAATAAGTTATCACGATAAGCAAATATCGGATGGAGGATCTTTCTAAGCATAACTTGTGCATGAGAGAAAAATGTGCTTTAAATTTAATAAGGATGTAATCCTTCAATAATCATTCAAATTCCTCTATAGCAGTCAAGCAGTCAACACAACGTAATATATTGTTTTTTTATTTCAAAGGCGGCAAACGAGTAGACGGCCTATCTTATGGAAGGTAGTCACCGTCGTCTATGTACATCTGCAACATCCCTATGTTGCAGATGCGTTGCCAGTCTTAATTATGGGAGATGGAGACGAAAGGGAGGAAAAAGGGAAATCGTGGGAAAGGGGAAAAGGCAACCAGCTCTTCCACTCATTGACGAAATATACCATAAAACATTACTCCACGCCGATCTTTTGTGCGAGGGTGGTACTACAACGGTCGAGCCAGCCCATGTTTGAACTGTGGTTACTTGACCACAGTTAGGATCTATCACCTATTTCTAATAAAAATTGGCCTTATAATAAATAAATTTTAAATACTTTGAACCAAAATGAAAATTTTATCATATAGTTTCTTTGTTCATGTGTAGACAAAACGAAATAGAAATATATCATTTTTACTTAATTTTTCCTTACAAATATAATTACTTTTTATTAATACTTTGACATTATATCTTTAAACATATAAGCTCCAGGGATTATAAATGTAACACGAATTTTAGGAACAAATATTAAACATTTTATGGCTTACGACAACAAAACCAAATTATATGTGTAAGTGAAAGGAAAATTAAGGACTAAATTAATTAGGTAAAGCTGTAATACTAAGTAGAATAAAGATCCACTTGGAGATATTGTTTCATATTTTCCTTGGGTTAGACGATTAAAAAATAAATAAACTTGTATAAAGTTACTTATAAATATTATGTATATTAATAAAATAATATGTATTAAAAAAAAACTAATATTTTCGAATGACTAGGCGTTATTTAATTATTTTATACTACAGACTCCCGATGTTTCTGTTACTTTGCAGCAACAGTGATCATGGGGCGGAAAACATGAAAAGTTTGTCAGTCGGTCTTGTTATTTTTTCATCTAGTGCCAACGATTTCTTCATTTTCTGGCGTACCGATCTGGATGCCTGCAGAATGCCTTCTTTATGTCTCGAAGTCCTGCGGTAGTTCTATGAGGGGTTCCCTGTATTGAATTTTATTTTATCCCATCACATATATAGGCAATTGTGGGTGGCTTCATATGATTCTTGCGATGTTGGCGAGGCACGGGTAGGTTTTTGGTGGTAAGAGTATGTTTTTGTTCCTCATGCGTACAGAAAAGGAGTTCAGTATCGTCCGTGTTTATTTTTTGGACTTACAATTTGAATGTCTTCAAAATAGACTATTAGAAAGATTGTGCCATATACCATGGTCTCTTTTGCCAACTTTATTTGATCGTGGCTGACCTGCGAGTTGGAATGATATCATTCTACAAATGTGCTTTCATCTACTTAATCAAAAACATCTGGTAGTCTCAGATCGTTAACGTGCTGCAAAAATTGTGTTACGTAAGTGATAGACCCTTGAGGAATCTTTGAGCCATTAACAACTATTGTTGTTGGATAGTTTTAAAAATATTTTGGTTAATTAGTATAATGTTTAGAAGAAATGGTTTCTACCATTTATAAAATTTAAGCACAATAGTTACCCAGAAAGGTGATATTGTATAATAATAAGTTTAATAACAAGAATTATTTGATTTAATATAATGACTTTCATTAAATGAAAGGATTTTAAAAATAAAAACAGAGATAATTATATTTTTCAAAATGATATTCTTAAAACTCTTTTCTTTATCATCTTAAAGTTTTTTTTATTTTTAATTATATCTAGTTTTTTAAATCACATTATTAACTACACAGTTTGGGTAAACATTATTTCATTGTGCTCTATATAAATTATTAGTTCATTTTCTGTTTTAGATTATTCTATATATATTTAATGAGTTCTTGGACATTCAAATGAATTAAATTCCATGTACTACCCTCATAGATAGGTGTGCTCCATACCGTTATTCACAGTTCCTATCAAGTGTTTGCCGGATGTCATTAATCTTGATATTAAATTAGTTCTCGTGGTAACTTGATGCTGAGGTATATCACTAAATTAGATTCTAGACTTCACTTATTGTCATATGTGAGCTCTATATTAAAGTGTTAATACGACTACATACTTAATGTTCCAAATAATTTGTTTCATCCTTCTTTGATATTTGTTTGTATTAATGAGGCCACTCTCATTTGATGAAACGTTATTACATAAGCAGTTTTTATATAATTTAGATTCTTTCACTTTTAAACAAAAAGAACATATGAAGAAACGTGCAACTGTGCAACTGTCATTAAGTAAGGGGAAAGAAAAAATTGGATTTTTGGCCAACAATAACCCTCCTATTTAATTTGAAAATAGAATGCAGAAATGAATGCAAATACTGTCCCACTATAAATTACTAGTGAAGAAGACAAGCATTTAGGATTTGATAAAATATATATCTTACATACAACTAACAAAACGATTTCACAAAGAAATAGAATCTATTAGCATTTCTAAATTATTTTCTAATTTTTGGAGAGCTATAAAAGACGATAATTCAATGAAATAATTCATTTAAATACGGAACGATTCAATTTAAAATCAGTAAGGTGAGATTACTTCTCTACAGCTTGTTGAAATATCGGAACGTTTTATAGATAACAGGACCGATTGGGTCAATTAATAGTCTTTGATCGTTCAACTGTGAATTGACTTGAATAAAAATCCTATATGTGTATCTTCATTATTGTGTGAGTTTTATTTACGATTAGGAACAGAAATGTGGCGAGAACAATAAGAAAGAGTGAAAGATTTATAACAAACCATTAGCAAAGGAAATATAAACCATTACCAAGTTAGGGAAATCCAGAGATGAGTATCTATAAGTTTATAATTTAATGGGACTTCAAATATTTATGTATTTCCAATATTTAATTGATTAATATTTATACAAAATCATTAGCCTGAAATTTATTTTTATATAAATTTTAATTAAATTATTAAGTTATCGCTATTATTTGATTAACGTCATTCTTGTAATCTTCCGTATTTGGATTGTCAAATTTACGTGCACTGGTTCACTGATACGTGATGACCACGAGGAGTCTGCAAAGACTTGCTCCGATGATGAGGTCATTAATAGCTGAACATTGCTAACTTTGGTGATCCAATATTATAAGAGTTACTTTATCCATCTAGTTTGCCCGTGTTGTGTTACTATGCTTATTATATAAGGGTTTTTAGTTTGGAATTCTAAACCTCAATGGCTTGGAATTAGTTAGCCTTATTATTAGTAAGTTCACAAGTTGGTATGGCTTTCATTGACATGATTATACGAGTCGTTAAATTTTAAAATACTTCAAATTAGTCGAAGAAAAATCTTGTCAAGTATTAAAAGCTTAGTTACAAAAGAAATAAGGTTTCGTCAAATTAAAATACCCTTCTAACTAACTACGGTAACTGAAATTAGAAAAATCAAGATATTCTTTAAATGATATTTGATAAAACCGTCAAAAGGAAAATAAGATTTGGAAAAAGCCCTTACGTTATTAAAATGTAAAATCAATGCTAAGAACGCATTAATTTTATAAATGTAAATTTATATAAAATTGATTTCAGCATATATTACATATAAGGACGCCCTAATGTCCTAAGTCTTTCTTAATCCCTCCATGAAGTTGTGTTTTCGTTTGTAAGTCATTCATTAGAGCTTTTTTTCATGTAACAAATCGTCGATCTCTCAATTTATAATCAATGAATTTTCTACAGATTTTAGATATGTCTGCTTTTGAAAGGAATTTATAAACATACGTTACGTTCCGAATAAAATCATTTTAAAGCAATGCTTTTTATTTACGGAAACAAAAATATTATCACTGATTATAATTAATTATTATTATTGTAGAAATACAAAACGCACTAAATTATAATCTTTATAATCCAGACGTATTTCGGGGCTCTAATTAATATGGTAAGGTGAACTTATCCTCACATTAAATGCTAAAAACCACTAAATGCAGAACCGCATTTACTATTAGTACCACGTATATGTTAAACGAATATTTTAAATCCTGAAACCTCGAATACAAGCATTAATTACTAATTGCATATTATTTACCGCGTTATCATTTCAAATCAATAATTATCGTAAATTTCTAGAAGTATTTTATAATAACTTAAATTTTTACTCTACTTACCAAAAATTCATATATAGTTTAAAATAAATATTCTTCTGAATATGTATTAATAAAAACTCTAATAAAAGGTAAATATAAGCCCGTAATAATTATGCTCGTAGTAATTATGTGATGTTATTAAGTAAGAAGATTATTTGTATACAATATATTTTGTTATAATGGCGCATGAATCGGTTACACACTAATTAAGAGTCTAGTACAAAAATACTGATTGGTCGAAATATAAATTTGTTAGAAATTAAAAAATTTGATGCTGAATACTTTATGAGTTTATGCCCTCTAGTGTAAATCGAATACTTTGTATTTTTTTTTCAAATTATCAACGTGTCTCTAACAAATAAAATTTAGGTTATTATAACAAAGACACTCAAATTCAATGAAGCAATGTACCAGCGTAGTTGGAGGTAAAATATTTTGTATCGACCCGGCATGTTAAAAGAGGTAATTAAATTTGAAGAAATCCTTTTGGGTTAAGTTCATCCGGAATGCAGACACTTTCGCGCCTTTGTAATCTTAATATAAAAGGGAAATTCTGCAAAGATATTTAAAGTGCTTACTCGACCCTTACGCAAGCTTTTGCTGTTAATTAACTTATATGAAATATTTCAAGAATAACTTTTTACATTCCTAATATCTTTTTGAATTTATAAAGCCTTTGGATAAACTAAGTTTTTAACCAAATAACATTTAATAAGTAAGTTTTTTTATTTATAATATAACGAATCGAGATGTTACTTATTTATAATAAATATTATCAATATTGTTCGTAGCCTAGTTTTTGTTCTATGATAAAATACTTTATTCATGATACTTTTGTGAGCAATATTTGTACTACTATATTAATTATTTTCCATCCTTATTGCTATGCTAACTAACTAACCAACCAAAATTTGTACTAAACAGATGTTAATATTTACAATAGTTGATTAGCGCTACGTAAATAATGAAGTGTCAATGCAATTTTAGGAAAATATTTGCTAAAAGCGGTTGTGGGAAATATATATTGTGGTATTTTATGCTTTTCAGTAACATGCATGTTAAATTACATTTATATCTTAACTAAAGAAAACAACGGTTATTTATACAATGATCATAGGCGTTCTCTCTGTCAGTCATTCTTGTTATTCGTCATCTACTAAAATTAATTTCTTAATTGTCTAGTTTATTGTTCTGGATACAAGCAGAAATGAATTCTTGAAGTCTGGCAGTGTGGTCATGGACATCGGATTTTGTATTTTTTGTTGACTTCGACGCACGCCTATTCTTTGACACTTGTTCTGATTCTCCTCTTCGTTTTTCCAGTGTTTGACAAGCCGCAGTCACAATTAAGTTCGTAAAATTATTCTTTTACGTGTAGGGATCTTCATTTCGCTGGTTACCTGCAAGTGTAATGCGTGAACCGTCATGTTTGCCTTATTTGGTGCCAACTTCAGTCTGTTGTATTTTTCCACTTGTATAAGTGGTCGACTAGACCGTGGGCTTTTATATTTATATCACCTTTACATCCATATATCTTAACTGAACTTTACGATCCTGGAGATAACTTCTTTAGGTTTTTTACGTTACAATCTTAAGTATTTTACCAGGTCATAGAGTAAGTTCTCGATGTTACGCTGCGGCACAAAACCGTACTGCCGAGGGTCTTTCTAGGGAGTGTACGCTATCTAATTCATCTAGTCATGATCTTCTCCTGGATTTTTCCCAATATGGACCAGTCCGATCGGTCGGTAAGATTTGGGGTGCGCACAATCTGTGTTTTCAGCCTTCTCAGGACTAAACTAGACTATTATGACCGGTTACTTTTAGAAGGTCAGAAAATATGATCATATTATAATGTAATACTTGTTTTGAATTAAACATTGAACGAAACAAAAAGCGTTATGCTCCTCGAAACGGCATTTTTCTTCTACAATTTTTGCAGCATAATTTTTTTTTAAACTCTACTCTTACTTGCTACAATAAGTATTAAAACAATAAAAAATAATGTCAAAGTTGTCATTTGAAATGGTTGTTTAATGGTTTTGTGAGTACTGTTACTGACATATGAATAAAAACTAGTTTACTAAAGGAAAAACACATGTTTGTTTTTACTATATCTCAGACCTAGGTTTAAATTTATTTAAAATTGCAAAATAAAAATCTAAAATGTTAATATTTCTTTAGTAAAGAAGGCATATTCGTATTTATCACATCCATTTAGTTTATAAATAAAAATATTTAATGCATAAAGATAAGAAAACTGTAAGAGTAAAAAATACGAATACTGTAAAATAATATTTCTATACCTTACATATGGGCTAGAAACTTGAATAAAAAAGTTTATTATAGTAATTAAATTTAATTATGCCATATTTCTCGACTAACCGTCAGAACTTAAGTTTGTATGTTAATACAAAGCTACATCTGAAAAGTACAATTTAACGACTTTATTTCTATACAATGACTTTTATAATCAAGGAAACAATTAAAAAAAATGATTCTGTACAATCATCGATGTCCTATGAAGATCTAATTAAAATGTCATTGTAGTATAAATAGTGATTGACGGCTTTATATACGAATTGGTTAATGCCTAGGCAATAATATATCTAATTTTAATCTTGAAATGATGGGTCAGTTCCTTAGTATCAGCGTTCGCATAGCTTGAAACTAATTGCATTGATGAACGTGATAAGTTATTAAAGTAGTGAAGCAATCATAGTCATTTTACTCTATATCTTTTCTGGTTTTTCTTAAGAGAATTAGATTAAGCAAAAAAGTAAACAGTAAAACAAAATTAATCAATAAGCAACATTTAAAAAATCGAGTAAGATAATTAAAATTGAAAAAAAAATGTTGCTATAAAAAAATTATTCCATCGTACTTTACATCATTTATTCCAGAATGTTAATGGTTTACTCAGAACTCCAGAAATATGGATGATATGAATAGAGTAGTAAATCTAAACGTCTTACATGGGTATGCTTTAACTCTGCCAGTTTTACTATTTGGGCAACCAGGTTGTTCATGTGGCTATGATAAACGTTGATATACATACACAGACGTGCATACATACTTTCATATTTATAATATGATAGTATTGATATACCTCTAACACTATCCTCGCTACATAGAAACTAATAAGATTCGTATGAAATTAATAACTCCTGAAACTCAATTCAAGTCATGAAATATTCCTTTATAACATAATAACACATTCGTTCGTATTTGTATGTAGAAACTGGTTTCCAAATATCAAATTCAGTGTAGTTGTAAGTAGTTTTGGAACTGAACAAATAACTTTCTGAGAAATATGTATTAAAGGACAAAACAATAATAATGTAGGGTTATTGTTTACTATAATAGAAAATTTTCTTTATATATTTTTTGTATTTTCGGGTGAATTGGTAAAAAATTTTATCATCTTCGACATGAAAAGTGTCTGAAATATCTTGTGACATTTTTTTTGTAAAGAAGTTAATATAGGCTAGACATGTGTTTTTTTTACTTTTATACCGATCCCTATGACAATCCAAATTCAGATGCAGAAACTACACGAGTGGAACCATAAAGTGCAGTTTCGCTTCAGTGGCCCTAATAGCAGAGAACAATTTTGATCTCCAAAAGGACGGAGTCGCAGGAAAAAGCTAGTTTAGAATAAAAAACACTTCAACGATTATACCCGGTTCCGCTTCTTTGAAAACAAACAGGTTTTCTGAGAGGGGAACTAACAAACACGACGAGTAACGACATCCTTCATTGCTTTTTGACGAGTTATAAAAGACTTATAACTACTAAGTTGGTCCTGTTATTTATCATTTAATGCCAACCAGGGGCGTTCACAGAGATTTGGGGTAGGGTAAGCAGAATATGTTCGAAAAAAATAAAACAATTTTCATCATAGCTTCCTCCTCTCAAACATTGAGATCTAATATTTTTCTCGAGTATTCATTTAAATGAAACTATTATTTTTAACGGGCAGACGAGATGTCTGCCGTGATCACGGTTGCTGCAAAGTAACCGAAACGTCGGGAGTATGTAGTTTTTAAAAATAATTAAATACGCGTAGTAATACGAAAATATTAGTTTCGTTTAAAAATTGGTAATATTCGCGAATAAAGTTACAGCAGTCCGATAAGAACTAACATCTATATATTTTATAAATCCAACAACTACCTCTGAGCCACGAAAGTACCTTAAAACGATTACGATCTGTTCATCACCGCTTTATGAAAGTTATGTTAATCGGAATATCCAGTGGAGATCATAACTTTCTTATTATTATTATTTCAAAACAACAAACAAGGCAAACAAAATAACTTATTTGTGTGTACACAACCTGCTAGCTAATTAAAACTATCATAATACTTTTTACTACAACGAGTAATATTACTTTTTTTAGTTAAATCTAAACTGGGCACACACCTTCCCTTTGTAATTATTTTAATTTTATTATCAAACGACAATATTGAAAATCTACTCGTAATTAATTTCGATGAACACATATCACCAGCACAGCGCTCACAGCTATTATTATCCACAATTCGTTAATAAATTAATTCACTATTTACTAATTAGTTATTTAACACTTATTCACTTGCACTTTGAAAGACAATTGACAATATTTAATAATAACAAAATGGCGAACAAAAATATATGAACAGTTTAGCGACCTATCAGAGTCCCGTTTCGACATATCGACATTTACATAGGTAAACATTCATATTCCGTAATGTGTGACTACAAGAATGAAAGAATTACACAATGTAGATTTAGTTGTTATACGGGTAGGGTCAGCAGTGCTTATTTGCATCTATGGTGTGCACGCCACTGCCGCCAAAGATTTTTTAATTTTATGGCGTACCTCTCTGGAGCTGGCAGAATGCGCTTACGGTGTCGAGAGGTCCTGCGGTGGGGTCCCAGGTTTTTGATAGATTTCAGCCCTACCAACTGACAGACATTCACATCTCGTCTGTCCATGATCACGGTTGCTGAAAAGTAACCGACACGTTTAACAGACATTTCTAAAATAATAAAATTTGCGTTGTAAATTCGAAAAATATTAGTTTCATTTAAATGAATACTCGCGATTTAAAACGATGATTTACAAAATATATGAAAATATTAATGGTTATCATTTATTAATAAATATACTATAGACATTGAGAGCCACCAATATGACGGATTCCTGGAATATCTTATTGTATTAATTAATCCTCCAATTTAAACAGAAATATTTAATAATTTTAAAACGTGTTCATTCGAATATTTTAAGTGATGACTTTTGTAAATTGTAATAATTATTTTTTACTTTCTACGCTGACCGTCGGTATTCGGGAGTTGTCAAAAATTTGAAAAGTGTTAAGTCATATCGATAATAAACATCACTTTCAGTTTTTGGGCTGTCTGGCAGAGATCGCTTTTTAGCGAAAGGACAGAATTTTGTATTTTATTTTAAATGTATCTTGCATTTATTTTTACAATTAAATGTTTTTTATAAGCTTTATTATTTAATAAAAACAATTCTTTCCAGATATTGTCGGATTGCAATCGTCAGATCATTATCTTAAAAAATTAAAAGTAAATATCCATCTTCGTTAAATTAAAGAAACTTACACTGAGAATAAATATTTTTTCTACCATTTTAATTGTGTAGATATATTTCTAGCGAGAAACCTGGTCTCCTGCAAGGGATCATTTTGATTAGAAAATTAGATAACATTTTGAACTAAAAAATTAATTGGTTGATGAAATATTTTATATTTATATAGATTTTACGTAATTGTTGTAAGGTTAATACGGGCATTACGCAATAAAATTTAATTTATGCGGAAAAGTAGATTTATAAAATGTTTTCCATTTAATCTTGTTTTAAAAATGATTTACAGAACAAGTGAAATGATTTATTAAGTCGTACAAAATGTAATCTGATTATGCGATTCATATTATTCTTGTTATCTTTTATACTTTGACGCTTAAATTCATGTTCATTTTCTACTTCCTCCAATTGATTTTTTAATTATAACACTTATTTTAGTTATGAAATATTTTATCTGCCTATAGTGACTTAGTCGTAGCAATTTTATTAATCAAATCTTTTTACAATTAACTCACAATAGTCTTCCCAAAATAGAAAAATACAAAAACTAAATAAAAAATAACGCAAAATAATATTTATTTTTATGGAATTTAGTGTATAATATTTTCTGGTAAGGAGGTACATAGGGGCGGGTTTAACGATACTAAATTAAGAACCACTCAACCCGGGCAAGAAATTCATTGAACTTGAAATTCTTTTTTATGGCTTCTTAATTTCACGGTAAATTTTTTGAACATTAACACAAATTTAACCTGTCGTCATTTATTTTATTGCGACCGGCTGCTATTTTTCTAGAGTGGACTCCTATTCGTGGCCAATCTAAAATTATACTTTAGGCGGTAGGGCTACGTAGAGTGTCTTAATTTAGAGTAATTTAACTCTGGCTTTTGGCATTCAACAGCGAGGAGCGTCGCGAAATATCAGTTTCAGAGGTTAGGAGCGTTATTTTTTAAATCACAGTATTTTTTACCATTAACCAACGCTTAACGAATTGTGAGAAGCGCGATATTTGTACTTGCATGTATAAAGTTAATTCAAAGCCATTCATTGGACTTCTCATTCAGTCATATATATATATATATATATATATATATATATATATATATATAAACAAACAAAACAAACATTAAATAAATTTGAGTAATTTAAAATTTTCTCTTGATTTTATGGTACTTGCAATAACGTATCAACTCTGTTTCATTGAGATCTCCAGATGAATGTCTAATTCAGAAAACCTACTGCAAATGGTGCCGACATCTCAGAACGAGAACCGTTCCGTACGATAGCCAACTAGCAAGTGGTTTGTCCCTTTTGTTTCGATTTGACTGTAGCTGTTAGCCCTATTGGCTTTCACGGCGTCACCGGGAGGGGGCTTGTCCCTCGAGCCACCTTCACTTATATAGAAATTGTGAGATGTCGTTTCTAAATGCAGGAAATAATCCCTAATTACCCTAACAATATATACTATATTACATTAACTATAATAGAGTTTGAACAAATTGATTGTGTGTTGTGTAGTAATTAAAACAAAATAATAAAGTATAAGTCAACAATGTCTGCTAACTACGTCTTAATGTATTTTACATTAAGACATACACAGCATAATGGAAATCGAAATAATTTTTTTTATCGTTTACATAATACATGTATTTAAACTTATAATATGTTACTAGTATGATGATAACTTTTTCACTATAAACTAAACGAGACACCAATAACTGAAACCCGATACATGTCATGAAATATTCATTTATATTATGTTAAACGCGTTCGTTTTTATTATGATGTAGAAACCATTTTCCAAATATCGTATTCAATATTTATATAAGTGGTTTTTCCGCTGAACAAAAAGATTTTATGAGGAATGTATTTTAGTTTGACGAGAAAAATATTATTCACTGCAATTTGATTGACATAGGTATTATTCAACATTGATTTTAAAAAGCATATCAATTTTACTGTACCTATATTTTAAGACAAAAGTCTGAGGGGAGACTTTTGAACATAAAATTTTTCAATATCTTGCATAATTGTATTCGATTATGAAATCACTTTCAGGGGATTTAAGGTTGTCAATAGAAGTGAAAGATGGAGTGAAAACTACAATATCAAGCCTTCAGCGAAATAATATATATTCTTATGTATTACACATGAATAATAATAAGTTTGAACATTATTATGAAACTACTGAAACCTGGACTTGTTGAGATCTTACCGAAACTATATATTTCTCAAGTTGTAATATTTTTAGTAATATAATTTCTTTTATTCATATCACAATATTAAAGGTCGAAAACTTTAAAAGCTTCGAAATACTTATAAGAAAGAAGAAACTTGTAAATCAAATTAAATGGGTAAAGCTTTGATTCCAGGTGGAATAGACGATCAGATATAGATAATGTTTTTGTCATCCTTGGGATCTAAAAAATATACAAAGATATGCATCAGTAAGAAAGCTGTCCTAATTTTTTTTAAAATAGCCGGTATATAATATTTCTATTAATACTAGGAGATGCACCCTCACATTTCTTTTTACGCTTCGCTCAAAAAAAGCTCTCGGTGCGAGTGGAGTGCAGCGATTTCGGTTTTTTGGACATAGGTTCCTTTTTCCTACCCTAAAATTGAAATTAGTGTTCTGATTTCATTTTTATTTATAAAAACCACTCCAGAACTCCACTCAACTGGGCTATCGAATAAAAAAAAAACTCTCGATTCGAATGGAAATTCGGTTATAGAAATCATCTCCGTAGATGGATGACCTAAGTCGCCAGAATAGCGATCCTGTTCTTGGTTTTAGTTCTTGTTTCTCATGCTTCACTCAATAATTTCCAAGCAGTAAGACGATACCAATAGCTTACAAAATATTTATTTTGTATATACATAATATTGCTGTAAAGTCAAAGAAATTGGAAAATACTTGTATTTACCTGAAATTTGTTAAGTTCATTCGTTCTCATTTAACAATTATATTGGCAGGCGTAAAGTACTTGATTAAGTTATCATACTTCGTAAATGTCTTACATCAATTTGAAAAAGACCTAGTGCATCTATAAAAACCAAACCTAGCTTATGACCACCGAAAAAAAAAAAAATTGCTTTCAAATGGAAGAAACTGCATCGAAGTTACCGATCCCTTTAAGAAATATGACAAAACAGATAGATAAATGTAAACACACACACACACACACACACACCTGTATACGGTGAACACGGTGTATGCACACCCAAACTCACACGCATACTCACAGACATACTTACACGCAAGCAACTAAAACCTACAACACCCTTCTTCTTGGTTAAAGTGTCTGAGGTTAAAAATTCTCCATAACCTCTTATTTGACATGCGACCATTCATTATGCCAACATGCATAGGTTATTTGGATGTAGTAGAAAGTAAATAAAAACTGGATTGCAAACAATGTGTTTGAATTGAATTCTAGATGTATGTATTACATGGCATTCTTTTGTCTGATACTAAAATTTTAAAGACTCCTCCATTCTCCGCTAAAAAAATAGGGTATGTTCTTTCTTCTGAGATTAGAGAATCTTCTTTCCCGGTCAAATATTAAAATGCATCTGTTTCGAATCTCTTTAATTGAATGTACCTATGTAAATAAAATTCCGTGGATCAAGTCTTTCTACTAAGTGTTTACAAGACGTGATTAATATTCAGATTACATTAGTTCTCGTCGTAACAAGAAACTCAAATAGAATTAAGCTTTATGATATTACAATTTACCATTTAATTTGTCATCAGTGAACTAGTGGTATATGAAGGTGATAGTATAAAATTAATTTTGCATAGAATTTGTTTGCACAATAAATCATTGAATCGTTATTTTGACTGTTTTTATAAGTTCACGTAGTTTAATTTAATAAAAACGAGTAATCAGAAGCTTATTATTTTAGTTTCATTTATGACATTTAAAAAAAACGAATATTGAAAGGTCTTGTGAAAATTATAACAAGAAGTTTCTTAGAAATTTGTTATGTAGACTAAGTAGAGAATTATTGTCTAATTTTTGAGGTCCGTAGTTTAAAACAAACAAAGTAATGATTTACATAAAACCAAGATATCAGCAGATCAAACAAGAAGCTGCTATAGTTATTGCAAATGCATGCATAGAATTAACAATTAATTAAGACATCTCAACAGATAATTTATATATTTTAAGATAGTCAAAAATCAATATGCAAATAAATGTTTTTTGTTGCATTTAAAAAGATAAACCGGGAACCAAGTACGGAAAATATTCGTTAAATTTTCCTAAAATTTTAATTTTAATCACTGATTTAACAAATGTTGTTGATCTTTAATTTATTAAAAATTTAATGGAAATCAATGAAGTAAGATTATTTCTCTGTGGCATGTTCAAATCACTGAACTTGTCAGAGATAACATTCATTAATATGATGAAAGGCATTTGATTTTCAATTGTTAATATATTTGAATGAAAAGTTTATTATTGTATAGATCGGCAATTGTTCTAATAAATTTTTGAAGAGTGCAAAACAGAAACTAGTAATATGTAATGAAAAATTATTATAATTTTTTTAACGGGATTAGACTATCTCAAGAGAATAACAATTGTTGATAAATTTATCTATCCCCTTATATACGACAAAATCAGGTTTCCCGTGATTAAAATGGTGAAAAGACATTAAAGCCTTTTAGTAAAATTAAATACAAATATTGACTAAAGAAAATTTTTAACTATTTAAATTAAAATATATAAATTATACATTTGAATATGAAAATATGTCTGTAAGATATATTGATGTAGGAAGAGAAAGGGAATCGGCAACTTAGATTTATTTTGGTTGTTATGAATTAACATTGAATATAAAATTGTGTAAAGAAGGAACTAAATTTTAAGACTAAGTTGTATTTAATTATTTGTCATATTTAGTTGTTTCATAAATTAAACAAAATTTTAAGTGATTCCATTGTTGACGGATTATTTCATGGAATCGATTTGTGTTTATATGACAGATATGCCCTTATATTTATAAAGTAAAAAAAAAATATTTCGGAAAGCATACTTACCCTAAAGTCTTGATGCAAAACTCGTTTTAAAAAAGATTTACGAAACAAGTGAAATGTTTTATCAAGCCGTACAAAATGTTGCATTTAAATGGGCAATTCATCTGATTACTCGATTCACGTCACTCTTGTTATCTTTTGTTTATTGGTGGATTTTTTTTTGCATGAAAGCAGTGTCCATGTGCATTTTTCGCTTTTTCTTATAAGTTTTCTATGTAAAGGAAATTTAAATGTCTTGTTGTTTGATATATACGCACATTTGTAGTATATCAAAAATTATAATACACTTTTAAAAAACCGTTATTTACCGGGAGAGTTAAATTTTTGCACGACACTAAGAACTTGTTTAAGAAAGTATTTAATAAATATAAATTATATTAAATTATTTTGTTACTACTTGGATTTCTTTAAATAGTCTGATATTATTTTAGTTTTTATAAGTCAGAGCATCTATCCAGGAGACGTATTTTCCATCTTTACGAATTTCCTTTGCCAATGTTAGTGTTAGGTGTCGTCACAGTTGATTTCATAATAGGTTTTTTATATTCTTATTAACCTTAGAACATTGGTTATCGAGGGATTTTGTTAGTTGTAGTTTGGGGTACCTTAAGTAAAAGAATATTTATTTCTTAAGTAAAAGAATATTATTCTATCAAGTGTTTCAAAAACTAAATAACGTCAACCCGGGTTTGGAAAAGCATATATTCTATGTACCTCCAAAATAAAAGAGTAAAACAACAAAATAAACTATTAAAATAGAATTTATCTTTACGTTCATTATTTTTATAAAAAATCAATACAACAACCTGTTACAAGTGTAACAATGTTAATTTTTATAACAATACCGTCATTTATTCCAACAAAGTTAAAAATGTGTAAAATAAAATGAAATTTTATTTTACATGTTTTATTGAGGTTTGGTTGAAAAATAGATTTTATATAAAATTGCTTTAGGTTTAGCTAAATGAACCTTCTGAACATTTCATCAAACAATTTTAGAGAAATAGGTGTGTCAATATTATATTGAACACAAATAATTAGTTTAGCTTTTACTGGTTTTTTTTTTTCACATCAATATATATATAGGTATTTTATACATTTCACTCTTTAAATTAATTATTTTAGCATTTCAGATTAAATCCGGACTACATTTTGAAATTGAAAACCTCCAATCTGATCCTTTATATGAGTTATATTATATTTTATTATAGAAATCATTTTCATCAGCCCTCATAAATGTTTCGTGCTGTTTGGTATAAAAATGATTATACGCATTCCAAAAAACGTTAAAGAGGAAAACCATTTAGGATCTACTGCTTCCATTATACCTTAAATGGTGAAGATAAAAGTATTTCAGATGTTATAAGTATGTATAGCGCAGCTAAGAAAGTGAATTAGCTTGTTAAAGCTTTAAAAATAGCTTTTTAGTATACACCTACTCTATTTTTTTTAATTCTTATATGTTATTAGAGCTAATTTTATTATAATACAACTTTGGCGTTAAAAATTAACTTAGAATATTTGTGTAAAATGGCAGCAAGAGTATTTTTATATGAATGAATTTGATCACAAAATATATGTACTTTATAAGCTCTAGATCCACATGCAATAAGCAATGAAATATTTATTGATTTTCATAAAATTTGAAATCATTTTGGGCTTTACCGTCAATAAATACTGGTGTTCGTATTCTATATTGGTATTTAACGTCCACTAAACAATGTAAAATTTACAATCAAGGGGTAGTAAATATAAAAAAATGGTTATATAAATATAATTGCTTATAAAAAAGTATAATGTATCGTTTTGATATTGAATCGAGAGAAAAAAGTCTCTATCATAAATGACATAGTATATAAGAGTACCTATTTGTAAACCTGTCCTTTATGTTCTCCGCTGTATTCTCATGAACAAGCCGCCACTGAAGCTATAAACCAAGTTTTATTTTTGGGCAAGGCCTCGTGCATATTTCATTCTCCATTTAAATAGAGTTTTTCTTATCAAATTGAAAATTACAAATAAAAGGACAAAAAAAATATTGCATTTGGACTTACCTTTATTCAATATGCATTTCAATCAGAAGTTCAATAGTATCAGAAGTTTATACTCAATGTCCAGTCACTAGCTAGACACTAATATTTGAATATTTTTTTAGTCAGTTATGTTGAAGACCCTAAATTCTTCACACTTTAGGTATTGGTGAAGACTCATGTGAAATCTATATTATTTTCGTGATCGCTAGGATCGAGCAAGAAGTGCAAAAGAAACCATGGTAGATAGTGCTAGTTTTATACTTCATACAATTTCCGAATGAGTTAATGCCCATCTTGTGAAATTTAACGCCATCAAAACTCAAGTGTGTCTTATCAAAGCCAATAACTGTTGTCATTTGCCGTCCGTTTGCCAGTTTTTCAGAATGTATTCTTAGAGTATACGGACCGAGTTCAGTCACCTGGTATTGAAGTGTCCTTGCAAATGTGGGTGGTCCATTTAGTCTAAAGCTAAGGCAGTGGCAAGGAATCTCGGTGTCCCTGTAATGGTGGAGCACTATTTCAAGCCGCGGCAAGTTTTTTATTTGTCTCCACAAATCACAGCTGTGGTGATGAGAGAAGCACTGCTGTCACTTTTTGGCAGAGGGAAGAATAAAATGGTTTACATGTGACAAAGATTTCGTCAAATCCATCTATTCAACATAAGCGTAAAGTAATCAGTCTCTCGATATTTTATACGCTGTTGTTGTGCTGTCTGAAACAAGGACTTGACAACTTTAATACACTGGCTGTACTTTTTTCGATGAATAGTTTGTACTTTAATTTACATATTCTTCTGAAATTATTTAAAAATATAAAGAAAAAAGCAGTAAAACGAATTTAAAGGAACTTAATCAGTAATGAATTTAATCAAATAATCTCATTCAGTAAAATGAATGACTCTTTAAACAGTTTTTTGGTGAGGAAGGAAATATTTTTGTTGCCAAAACAATTATTGTAAACGTGGCGAGGGTCAGTAATACTGTAATAAAGACAAGCAATACAGTTGTGAACGTTCAACAAACTATAATAAACCTTGGCTATAAAAGCCCGGACCGTTACATCAGTCAGTATGAGTTACGTGTAGTTTGAGGTTCTTCAAAAAGGTAGCAATTTACAGAGGGTCTAAATAAATTGTCTAATATTTTTAAAGTTCAATTATAATATTGTTTTTTTGAAAAATCAACTTGTTTTTGTTAAAATGCGATTAATTGCAAAAATATTTTGAGCATCTGCTTAGTCGTACGTGGAATGTAATATTTAAAAAAGTTTATATAATTTACAATTTTAAATCAATCTATTACATAGTATATATATATTTATTTCATAAAAATCTTTGAATAGCATAATATTCTTAATTTTATAACACTTTTCCACTATTTCTTCATAGACTATCTTGATATATGAATCAAATGGGTTGGGTAGCCAATTCATAAAATTGTTTAAAATGAAAAAAAAACGATAATAACATTCAAACTACTAAACCATTTTCCTATCTATTGTACGGATAAGAGTAAACGTATGTTTAATTTGGCTTGCTGTACATTAAATGCTTTTATCAGTAACCTTTGAAGCTAGTAAGAAACTTTAAATTTTTGAGAAATTACTAGAAAGGGATACGGCATTCCAAATTTAACTTCATGTTCCTTTTCTTTAATTCCTTTTTAATGTATATTTTTTTTAAGATATAATTTATTTAATTAAAACATTGAAGTACGTAAATGATACGTAAATAATAAAAACTATTAAAGATGAATGGTTAGCCACGTTCGAATGACCCCTGTCAAATTTGAATGTTGTTGTAAAAAACATAAATATTACATACATGACATATTTGAACCTGATAACATAAAATGTAACATACGCCTCAGTGAAAGCGACGAGTTGAAAAATTGTTTTGCATTAGATTACACAAAATGTATCTGAGAATGAGTTATCTACGTAAATGTACTATTTATGTGATTGCATTTTTTTAAATTACAGTAGTTCTAATTTTTTTAAATTACTTCAAATCTTTGCCCGCTTTTTGAAATTATGGTTCTAGAAAATACTAACAAGAAAGTCAAAATTTAAAACACAGTTTCTTAGTAAAATTAAAGCGTTATAAACATTGCTATAAATAACAATATTTATCTGGTAAGAGTAAGAGTAGGTCTACTAAATCTTGTTATTACCCTTTTAAATTTGATTTAAATAAACACACACATGTATAAAAATCTTTAATATTTATAATTTGTCTTTAGTACGATGGCAAACTTGTTGCTATGAACTGAAAGAGACTAAGATAGTTGAAATTCAACACATATCATGAAATATTCATGTATAAGTTGTTTAGAACGTTCGATTTTTCAGTATGTAGCAATGTTTTAGAAACTATCCAATTAAAAACTGTATGTTATAAATAATTTTGTGGCTGAACAAATAAATTTTTAGAAATATATTTTAGTCGGAGGAGGACAATAATTTTTGTAATAGTTACATGCTCCAAATATAAAGAAAAAGGTGGTAAAAAGAAGTTGTATAATATATAAATAAACGGAAGTAAATATCTAATATTTAAAGTTAAACAGTAACATGAGATTTTTTTTTTATGTGAAAGGTGGTAATCGAGCAGACGGCCTACTTGATTGGCAGTAGTGACCGTCGCCCATGGATGCGTTGCCAATCTTCTTTGTTGAGGAAAGAGAGGGGTGAGAATAAGGAGATTCCAGGAAAGGGTGAAAACTGGGAAAGGGCTACCGGTTCTCTCACTCATCAGACGAAACGCAGCCATTAAAGGCTACATCACGCCGATCTTCTGTAAGAGGGTGGTACTTCCCCGGTCGAGCCAGCCCTAATTCGAGCTATAGTAACTTGACCACAGCTAGGCTCTACCACCTCCAAAAAAATCTAAACCTAAAAATCAAATTTAATCTGTTTTCTAATCTATCTAAACAATTTCGTGTGAAAATGATTTGTAGTAGTCCTTAGAGTTTATTATTGTCGATAAAAACATTTATTTTATGTCATATAGGTATATACGTTACATCTTTTAAACCATTTTAGAAGGTAATAAGAATGACTCCATTAGAATAATTATTTAATCTTTTAGACTCAATAAAACATTTAACTTTTTTCGTAGATCGTTTTAAAACGAGTTTATATACGAAATACATGAGAAATGCGGGCATAGATTTTATAGTACACGAAATCTGAAAAAAAAATGTATATTTAATATAACAGCTATGAATTTTCAGTTTTATATAAGAATTATAATTATACTAATTGTACATATAATATCTGTATCAATGAATGAAATTTGATTTAAAACAAATTATTAGCGTACCACATTTTAATTGATCTTGGTATAGCTAAATGCATCTACTTACAAGTTAACCAATAGCATTGGACTATTAATATAAGGCTGTATCCATGTTGTTTCTTTTCTTTAAGAGGTATTGTAATATGTATTGCATTTCCATACTAGCGCTTTTTACTCTTTCTTACATATAAAGAGACGAGAAAGACTGCCAGCTCAAAGAGTACGATAAATTGATCTTTGAATACCTCAAAGTATGTGATATAGTCTCAAACTTATAAAATAACCCAATAAGCAAAGTTTAAATATATAATATTTGAGTAAGGCTTGCAATATTATGATTAGGTATCTCAAAAATTTAAAAAGAAAAAGTCACTACTAGCTTAATTTAAGCTTATGTAATATATAAACAAATTTCTTTTTACGCTCTTCTCTAATGACCAATAGGGGTGGTTGATATTATAATAATATATTACATTTAAAACAATTTTCACTTAGCTTAATGCACTTAAAGAACTTATACCTAATAAGTTTAAATGAGTGATGATGATGATGATGATGATCTTACATAAAAAGTATTTTAAATTTGACTTCTAAATTTATCTTCTTACGTTGATTGGTTACTTTGATTTGTATTGCAAAGATATTTTAATTTGAAATGATTGTACAGGATAAAAACACTGATCATTTATTGAAGTAATAAATTGCAAAGGAATACTTTTTCATTCTTTATCCATTATTAAGTTATATATTCGGACAGAGTTAATGAAACTACTTTAATTAATAACTTTTCTTTAGTAAGACAATGTTTGAAGGATCCTATCCGTGAATAATCTTAGACGAGGTTTAATGTTACTCAAAAGAATATTTTATTGCCTTATATAAAACATTTTTAAAGTTGAATAAGAATATATTATTAGTTTATTTTATTTTAATAGCGTAGATAAAAATATTACGAATTTCTATATCTTCAAAAATGTATACGTTTGTTACCATATACGCAATAGGCGTTTAGTTTTTGCTATATTCAAAAATAAAGTATATAAATGGTGCCAATCTGAAAGGAACGCAGCCGTTTATGTGTAGTGCCGTCAGTTTTCATACATACATACGTCGCCTCGTGAGATATTTCACACTCTGCTATGTTGAAATAAAAAATAAATATAGTTTGATAATATAGTTTAAGCCGTTATATGTTGGAAAATTATTGTCTCACATAATGTTTACCAATATTTTTAAAGACCTCAAACATTGTAATTACGATTTTTTTTTAATAAGAAGTTTGAGTTGATGTTTCACATAACTATAAATGAAGTTGAAATGACAGTATGAATTCAAAACTTGGCTTATTTAAAGTTTGATATATAGTTTATATTTTCTATTAAAAGTTGATATTTTTTTTTATAAACTTATTTAATTCAAGAACATTAAATATTCATTGAAAAAAAGACGAACACTCATGTTAATTGAAAGAACAGCGCCTTTGTAGCTTTGAAGTATCTTGTTCTGACATATTCTTGATCTTCTCAAAATATATATTCGTTACATTAAACAAAATATTGCTTTAGAAATAAGGTTGAAAAAAGGTACACTTAGTAAATAAATATTATCTCTATAATAGAAAATGATTTATTCGAAGATATCTCTAAAGTGGAAAACGAAAATCGTATTGTCACAACAAATAAGATATTTTTTTAATTAAAAAAAAAATATAATTTTATCGAATACCTTTCTTATGATTCAAATAGGCTGGGGGCCAGGAGATAAATGAGAAAAATAGAAAGTAAGAGACTCAACACACTTTCTTAACAGTTATATTAATAAAATTAATCCGTACGTCTAAAGTTGGATGATGCATTTTAGTTCGACTTCATAATAGCATTTAACGCTTATACGAAGCTATAAACTGTTAAAATAAACAAAAAAAAATATGTCGATAATTTTTTTTAAGTATTTTTTTTAGTTTCTATTGTTTTTCTTTTTTTGATATTTGCAATCCACAACAATATCGTTACTGATAGATAAATAAAAAAAAATGGTAAAGGGTTTAACTGTATGATGAATGATTGCTGAATTAAAATGACTTCCATCAAATGTGAATGTTAAGAAACAAATATAATATCGATGACATGTTTGCACATGGAAATAAGATTACATAATATGTTAGATACGTCTCAGTGAATACGACAAGGTGACAAAGTGTCTTTATTTTGTTATACTATGGATGAGCCTTCGTGTAAAAGTTTATGTAAAATACCAATATATATATTATAATATAAAAAAATTAAAGAACAATAAAATTAAACTTTAATTGTAAGGCAAAGTAATATATTGATAAGAATTACTTTCATAAATCCTTCTACGTAAAATATTAAGTGCAACAAACAAAAACAGAAATTTCAACTTGATTTTAATTATAAAGTTACACTAATATATATATATATATATATATATATATATGTGTATATATGTACATTGAAAAACCCAATCGTGAGTGAAATGAGATTAACATTCCACAACAAAGGTGTAAAAAAAAACCTAGTGTACCTAATCTTTGTAAGCAAAAAGGATTGCTGGCATAAGCAGCCTTTTTCATTGTTATTAATAAACTATTTTATTAAAATAACGTTGATATTTTCTAAAGGTAATAAAAAAGTTTCACGACCATATGACCAATGACCTTTTGATGGTATACTAAATTTATTTATGCTGGCGGTGGACTAGTCGAATTAAATTTTGTCGCCCAAATATTTTTATTATAATTTATATTAAACTATAAAAGAAATAAATTCATTTTAATTAAACTATTTGTTAATAGGACGATAAAAGTTCTTGGGCATTTATACCATTTGAAAAAAAGGCATTGAGACTTTTTTTTAAATTTGTCTTTAAAAAAAAAAAATATGTCTTTAAAAAAAATCTGTTGTTTATCTTAAGATATTAACTATATTGAGCCACTCACTTAATATGATTTTTTTGGTTAACGTTATAACAAATACTACACAAATCGCGTTATATAATATATATGTGCATATATTTTTTATTATTGTAGGTATACAAACGCATGAATATTTCCACGTTTATAATATTGTATTAGTCTGGCGATGTCCTTGTCACTATGAACAGAACGAGACTCCAATAACTGAAACGCGATACAAGACATGAAATATTCATTTGTTTTATGTTAAGCGCGATCGTTTCTACTATCGTGTGGAAACTGTTTTCCAAATACTCAATTCAATATTGTTTTAAGTGAATGTGAAACTAGCTAAGTTCGTACGATGATATGAGCATAATAAAGTAATGAATGGGTTTTACTATTTCATACTGTAGAAAGATTTGTTATTCAATCGATTCTGTTCACTACTTTGTCCGTCTGGGTTGGAAAGAAATAAATAATGTTTACTAACAAAAATAGATATGGTAACCAAGTTGGGCGAGGTCTAACTGCTTTGTCAATTGACGTCATACTAAATATTATACAGAATTCGTCAAGAAAAAAATCAATCAGTGGTACAGAAAGTATCAGTAAATAAATAAATTATAGCTAATATGTTTTTACGGTGTATGGAAGCTTTACTAGAATCTCTTTAGTAGTTTTTCTGCTGAAGATTAACAAATATAAACACATATTTCCCATTTATAATATTAGTAGGATGTCCACACTTTTATTAGTAATATTTATTATTCTAAAAATGGGAATTCTCTTAAAAAAAAAAACACAAAATTATAGACGATTCTTTATGTTGATATTTTGACTTTTGAAAATTGATAATCGACTTCAACATTTATTTCTTGATGAAAAGTGAAGTTTCTCTACAAATAGCCTTACACCTAGTGAGAGGACTATACTATTCGGTAATTATTAATTAACTTTAAATAATCGTTTGTAGAATTTTAAAACTTAAAATTATTTTATAACAAATATTTTCGTGATAATTTTATTTAAAGCTCAAATAAAAGTATTTTTTGTTAACTGAATTGAAAATGGCGAGAAATATGTTAGGATAAAACTATTTTTATTCAAAATATCCATCTAAACTTTAAAACTTGATAAAAAAAATGGTACTTTTGCAAACATAATCATGATTAATTCGTTACTCTCTTCCGGGTTTAACTAGAAACGTATTATCGTTTTCCTAAAAATCGCCATCTCACCATCAGTTAATAATTGTTTCATATTAATTTTCAAACCAATCAATAATATGAATGTGTTTCTGTGAAAAAAATAATTGCGTTATACAGATTTATATCATAGCTAGGAGTACTCTTCACTACGGTTCCTAGTTTCCGTCAAGTGTTTTCCAGGTTTGATTAATCTTCAGATTAAATTAGTTCCCGCGGTAGCTCGAAGTTTATATCACTAAATTAGATTCTAGACTTCACTTATCGCCATGTGTGAATAAATGGTATATTGTGGTAGTGATATTAAAATTGTTCTGATATAATCATTAATTCAATGATTTCCTGAATCTTCCGTTTGTTGACAAATGTTTTTAGGGTTACGTATCTTAATGAATTAAAAATAAATCTATTTAATTGTTTTCACATTAATAATTTATTTATAAAATCAATACAGGCAATGACTGACTCCGTAGTAAATGTATGCGTAAAATAAATAAAGAGCAATAAAGTTACACTTGAAAAGGATTAGATCCATATCCAACAATACGATTTCTGCATCTCTAGACAAACAACTTGGTACGTTCAAAAAACGCTCTTTTTATTTACATACAATAGACCACTACCAAAGATGCAAATATTTAGTGCTACCTAATAAACAAATTACATTCATTTTTTTAAATCTTAAAAATATTAAATGAAAACGTGCATTCATCGTGAGGTCAAATATTATTACGAATGATTTTTAAATCAATAAGGTAAGATCACTTCTCCATAGCTTGATCAAATCTCGCAACATGTTATAGATAACAGGAGCAATGGATGCAATCAATGCCCTTTGATCGTTCGAGTGTGAAGCGAGTTGAATTAAAAGGCTTTAATTGTATACCTTGCCCATTGTTCGATTTTATTCATCATCAGAAACAGAATTGTAGAGGTGAATGTATCAATAAGTAAATGTTTTACTAGAAAAAAGTGCAATTATCATAGGCATTTAAAATATCGTTTATAGTCCTTTTAGTTTATGATTGGGTGTTTCATAAAACTTAGGAAAAAAATTACGAATTATTAATTACATCGTTACACACTTGTAATTTGAGTTATTGTTTGTGAATTGTTTGATTTTGTATGAAAATAACAATTAAAGTTTCAATCGAAAGAAAAGGTTTTGAATGGTCGTTTTGAAGTTCTCACTTTATAAGTAAGACTATCATTATAATAAAAAAAAAATTGTTCCAGCAATTTTTTTCTTAAAACGAATATTTTTAACATATTTTTCTGCAGATATTTAGAAATAAAGATATATTTTTATATTTGCAAGGAGAGTGCGTTTTTATATTCAAAAGTAATTGTCTACGTTGTTGGTGTATCCTACTCTTAAAGTATTAAAATCTGAAAAGAGCTCTCATATTCTTATTCAGCTTTTAAAAATGCTCATAGATTTTTTTGATGGCAGCGCACAGACTATACCAATATTGATTATAAAATAAATGCTATGCCCTGGAAACATAATAACTTTATATTTTACTATAAAAATCGCACTGAAATGTTACACCTTAATGGATGATTTTATTATATCCACTTGTTATAATTATAAAATTATATTGTATATTATATGATTATTAATTATAATAAATTGTAGACTTTACGTGAAGTTGAACTAATACTCGCTTTATGTTATCAACAAATTTAATAAAATCATTATCAAAATTAACATAACTTTTGAAACTGGATTCTAAATCTTGAAATGTTGCATTTTTTTTTATGTTTCATTATATTTATTAATGTTGACTATACTACCAGTAAAACAGACGCTGTTTTGTTCTTTCAAAGATATAATTTAAATAATCATCTTAAAATAACTTAATTGGTAAGTGGAAACAATAAAACAAAACGATTAGTAGGCAAGGTATTATGAAATATTTATATAAATAAGTTATGGAAACTAACAAATGGCGTATCCTGCAAGTCGAATAAGAAAGAATATAAAAGTTTCACTGTCATCTAACACAAGCGATTGGCGCGGCGATATTTACCTTGGCTGAGAGCCTTTTCGTTTTCCCTTAGTCGCGGCTGGCTAGAATGCGGCATACGAAAAATGGACGAACACAATTGAGAGTTGAGACTTATAATAAAACATTCACCTCAGTAATATTTATTCAAATTTTATTATATATTATAGTAAGGTAAAGTAATATCTACTCATTTTAGCTTTTATTTCAATGAAAAATTCTGTAACTACTTAATAAAAAAAAAAATGCATACCAGAATGCATTGATTACAATCAACGAACTTACAGAAAGATATTATAAAGAGCAACAGATCTTAGCATCAATTTATATGACGATCAACGGCATACTGTATATTTTTTTGTATTTATCATTAATTAGTATTTAACTTTTTTATAATATATATTGTACAAACGGTAAAATATTTTCCCTCGGCTCAGTTCGTTAAAGGGGGTTATTAAATTTGAAGGAAGCTTTTTAGGTTAAGTTCATCCGGAATCAAGACACCTTCCGTGGCTTTGTAATCCTAACATGAAAGGGAAATTTTGCAAAATATATTTTAAGCACTTTTAACATTCGGCCTTCAGGAACATTTTTGCTGTTTATTTAATTGAAGTGAATGAATATTTTAAGACTATTTTCCTATTTCTTAAATCATTTTAGTCAGTAATTTTTATTTATAATAAAAAGAGATGGATTTTAATTAATTCAAGAAATTATTTTTATTGAATTTTTTCAGATTTCCAAAGTTATATCTGGCACAAGTCAATTACTTAGTGCTTTTTTGCTTATTTTATTTTTCTTATAAAATTTATGTTATTATGTTTTTTAGTATTTTTAGAAGTTTGATTTTATAAAAAAAATTAAAACTAGGGCATTTACTGGACTTTTTGTATGAAAGACAAAAATTATGAAAAACTACATAAAAATGAATTCAACATTTTAATTTATACTCAATTTTTTTTTGTAACGTAATCTTATTCTTTCACTTATAATTATACTTATTGTTTATCTTTCATAAAAATTTTTGTATGGAATGTATAAAATTCTAAAAATTATCTATATTAACCATACGAAAGACATTTGATCCGTATTTATATACCTAGACGAGGTAAACTGTAATAAGAATAAGCGTGCGTTAAAGGTATTATAAAAATGCAGTTGATTTTTACTTTTCACTGAGTACGTCATTTTATTTTAAAATCCCCGAAAGTAACATATGAATTCATTTTTAAATGTTATTTATGTTATCTATACTAATATTATAAAGAGGAAAGGTTTGATTCTTTGTTTGTTTGTTTGAAATAAATAGGCTCCGAAACTACTGGACCTATTTACTAAATTCTTTCACCGTTGGCAAGCTACACTATTCCCGAGTGACATAGGCTATGTTTCATTTTCCAAAAAATTAGGGATGCTTACTAAAACTTGAATAATCTAACCCAAGGTGTAAAAAAAAATAATAAAAAACTTCCTTCAATCATGAGCGCTGCGAAAACTATTAATGATAGAACAAAATGATGTATTACAATTTTTCAGGACACATCACTATCTATAAAAAATTTCGCGATAGCATGTCTCTATTTTTTATATATCTTAAGACAGTAAAAAGCGAATGCCTGAACATCAAATATTTTTCCAAAAAACTAATAGGAGGCAATTAAAAAGAGTCTTAGAAACAAAAAAAACTACTAAGTTAAGATATTCCGTTGTGTAATGACTACCATGCGGTTCGAAAGTTCATTGTCCTTTGGTACTTTGTGGTTGTCTATCATTTGTTATCATCTCTTTTCTGTATGTAAATATTTTGCGTTTGATACATATATGGTTATGCGAAAAGCGACCAACACGCGGGCGGAGCCGCAGGCAACAGCTAGTTATTTAGTAAATGTGAAAATCCTTCTTGATATAAAAATATGAAATTGTAAAATCAATATATAAAAATAATTTAAAATATTAATTGTTTTTGACATAATCCAGTTTTACAAATCAATTTTAAATGATTTATAAACATCAGCTTTTGAGCTTTGTACGTATTGCGTGCCAAAGCTTGAGGAACAAAGACACCTTATAAGATATTTCTTGTAAGGTGTCTTTGTACGGTTCGTTACAAATATGCCTTGCATTTTGCAAAACGATTTCCGGTCAAGTTATACGATTAAGTTTTACGATTAGTTGTAGCAATAATATCAATTAATTATTAGGTGACTAATGACATTTTTGAAAATTATCATCGAAAAAACATGCATTTTCTCTAAGAAAAATTGTTTACCTCATGAATAATAAGAACAAAATTATTTGTAATTATAAACAAACGTAAATCTGAAAAATAACTACTCTACATGAATTGCTAATATTGGTTATAGATTATTATTATTTAGTATTAAATTGATGCAAGCTTAAACCTCGTTGCATGGATTGTGGAAACCATAATGTTTGCGTTTGGGAGTTTACGGTGAGGTCAAAATCAAAACAGATTCTATCTAAAGTTTTATGATATATTTATGAAATGTTATGTAAAGTACTGATGCATTTCAAATAAAATTAGGTTGTTCAACAATTTTCTCTACTATTTCCCAATTATATTAATATTATTAATAATTAGGTTCTATGATTAAAAATATATTGTAATACTTAATAATATAAAATAATTGTTGAACTGGAGATATTTTGCAATATTTAATAAAACAGTTGTAATCATCATGACCAACAGTAATAAACCTTAGCTATAAAACCCCTAGGGATTATTTTAGTCGGGATGAGATATTGGTACTTCACAAGGGTAACAGTCTACACCAGGGTCTAAATAAACTATCAAGAGTTGATAAAATTAAATAATAGTGCTGCTACATGATTTCATTAAGCCGAAATTAAATATTTAATGTTTATTTAGAAAATAGTGTCATAGTGATCATCATTACACTAATGAACATTACGATGAAATGGTAATTTTACATGAAAATGAAATACTAAAATAGATATATTGGTTATATTTTTCCATTGACTATCTTGCATCATAAAACAAAGAGGTTAAGTGGCTAGATTGTTAATTACATGTAAGAGAAAAACAGACTGATAAAAATTAGATCTATTGAAAAAGTTTTCTATGTGATGAAAGAATAATAAAAATTAAAGCGACGATATGTATGCACATGGGAATAAGATTACACAAAATGTAAGATACGCCGTAGTGAATACGAGGTGACAAAGTCTCTTTATTTTGTATTACCTTCTATAAACTTAGTCGTAGTAAAACCTTTTATAAAATGTTTCTTAGGTATAACGCTACTGTGTTCACTATTCCACTAGCTTTATTCACGTTAAGATTATGGAGAGTTCTCAGCTCCGATTATGGGTAATGCGGATCAGCAGTAAAGGAACCGCAATGAAGTAATCTAGGTGATCGGAAATGAAAGACAAAGATGTAAAATTTAAGCGAAAGGAAAAGCCAACAGCATTTACATATCCTTTCAGCGTCCCCGCCATCTTAAAAATTCTACTTGTGCCTACTGATGGTGTAACCATAAACAGGACAATAGGACTTGGTTATATGAATATTTCAGTGAGGCTGCCGATGTTGTCAAACTGTGGTAACCTTTATGGCATCTGGTTTTTTTAGTAGACTTTAATGACCATCATCAAGACTGGTTGTTTTCAAATAAACAGACTATCTATGCTGGGAGAGAAACGCTTGATTGGGCGTCATCGTTAAGTGTCCTATTTGGTAAAAGATACCACGAGAGTGCCGAATGTGGATGAACATATCGTCAATTGCCTGGATTGCCTCTACTGACAACAATCTAGAAAACAACATAGTCAAATCTCAACTCCATTTTAACCTTTGACCATTATCTGGTTAAATCTGTATCGAATTATCCTCCACGTAATCATGAGCTATAAGATAAAAGACAAATGTATCAGTCAAAGTCAGCAAAGGTACCTATTGGTGGTAAAGCTCATCCTTGGTTTATGATCGAAGGTCACATGCATTGCGTCTATATTTACTGTTAATCTGCATTTACTTCAGAGAGGAGCTTCAACAGTGCCTGGGACTGGCGACCCAGGTGTAGGTTTAAGCGGCACCTATCTAAAAGGTGTTAAACGCTCAGACGCTCAGATAAAACGTCAACGTCCAAGCTCCTCTCTCTACCTAACCAAATTTGAAAAAAACCTACTAGGGCTGCCTTTGAAGCACGTTCCAAGAATGAATTGATATTAGTTCTGGACTGACCCAAGTCTTTTAGTAGATTGTAGAGAGATTCAGCCGTTATACCTGTCGCTCCCATTTCTATAGCGTACAAATCCACGACAAACCTACATAGTTCTAGTGAGGTTTAATGCTAATGTAATTTTAAAGTGATAAAGAATCTTTCTGGTAACTTATTGTTATTTTGTCCAAATGTGAATTTTGTGTTTTAAATATGTTTTAAGATGCTTAACCATTTGATATGGTCTATTGATTTTGTATTGAATGAGTCGGCCATAGTGTACTCAAAGTTTTATTTTATTTTATCTTATCTTTTCTGCCTTATGGTTTTGTGTTTCTAGTATATTGAATAATTTTTAAATTTTTCAGCGATAATTAATATTACTCAGTATCATGTATGCAGTATATTTGTATATTTCGATTAATTGGATGCAATCAGAACTGAATAGCTAAAAATGATATAGTTAAATACATCACTTAATTGAAATAGGAGAGGTCTGTATTTAAGGTTAGCTATTGTTCGGATTTGCATGATGAAACACCCGGTGTCATTCACAGTAATGACACATGATCGCTCCCGTGAAGCGGCCCTATACATTGTCTTTTAGATTTGGTCTCAATTTTCATAAAATGTATCTTTAGGACCGTTACTCAGAAAGCTGAAGTCAAGGTGTTAGAAAGATGGTAAGTTCAGAATTGGGCCCCTGATAGCTATAATTACTATTATTAGTATTAATTAATATTCTATGTATGTAGATATAAAATTTCATTGTCTTATGCACTCGTCTTTTTTTAACTTTTATACTTAAAATATAGTTTTGTAAAATATTTTGAAGAGAATTTTTTTTAAATTTCTGTGTAATAAAATTTTATTTTATATATTTGTTTAAAACGAAAAGTTTATTAGGTGGAATTCAATGAGCTATCTTAATATATGCTATTTTTAATGTGAGCTTGCATAGACATAATGAGTTATATAAAATACGAACACTTTGAAAAAAAACCATTACGATCGTAAACGTTGAAGATGAAAGCAGGTGATCAAAATTTTCTTATTGTGGCTAGTAGAGTAAAGGAGTGCTTTTTGTACTAGCCTGTTTTCCTTAAGAGGCATAAATACATACTTAAATATAAAATAAAGCTAATAATTATTATAGTATATTTTTTAATGGACCCAAGTTTATGTTATCTATAAACAATATTTTATCACGGTTATCATTATGAAGAGATTTCTCGATCCAATTTTTATTGGTAGGAAAATTTTGGAATATATATAAAACAAAAATCGGTGTTGCTCCCAAATTAATGCTAGACGGATAGTTTCAATAATATCCATGGAAAATAGTTAACAATCCTGAGATATTTCATTATAATTTTCACAGAACATAATATACTATTCTAAGCATTTCTGCCTTTGTCAGGGTATAAACCAAAATAGACGATAATTTCAAAGTACATGTACAAATCTTTTTGTACTAGTACTTCTAAATTATAAAATCTAAAAATTCATACAATCATTTCCCTTTTCAGCAACTTTATTTCTAACCCTAATAAATATGTAAAGTGGACTTATAAAAACACATTGAATATTAAAAAACTGATTAGTACGTAGTATAGTAGTACGTCTTATTGTTCATGGTACAACGATTATATTATTACGAAGAAAAATATATTTTGAAATATTGATACAATTTAAATTGTTTATTATTTATTTATTATTAACAGAATAAATTATAAACAGCACTTTTATATAAAAAATCTATTAAGTACTATACCTATAGTTATTCTGACTCTTTTGTCACAGGAATTTTATTATCAAATTAAAAATATACTAGGGTCGTTAAACAATAATATATCCTTTGATTCCAATCAAGTCATTGGTATCGTTATACAAATTTGTAAATCTGTTTCGCTCAACCTAATAGGTACCTTACACATGTTACACAAACCCAAGATTTGTCTCGATTACTCACAGGAAAACCAAAATAGTCTAAATAGCAGTGTTCAATTAGTGATGCGAAATTTCAACGCTGAGATGTAAAAGTTAATTCCCCACACACAAAACAAAAACCGTCCGGGTTGTTCAAACAATCTCGTGAAATATTTACGATCTTATTAACGCAAATAAAATTGAAATTAGAAAAGACAATAGTTATACAGTCAAATAAATTCAGTTATTTAAACAAAGATACGTATATGAGGGTAGTTGTAAATATGCATTTATCACACGAGAACTGGAGGAGATAGAAATAAAACTGTAATATATTTTTAGTCAGAGTACACCAACATAAACAACTTTCATAACAAAGTTCAAGTGACAAAAATGATGTTTACCAGTGTGATTTAAAGAAACTTTATTTTAGTACTCTATCCGTGCAGAGCAGAGTTAAAAGAGAATTAATAATAACGAAAGTAAATATAATCAATCCTCCACTACCTCCCTCCCTCCCTCGTGGACTTCCAAGCACATCTGTCGGAAGCGGCCTGCATCCACCGTGAACCCGCGGCCTTGATTAAGTCGTCCGTCCATCTCTTTGGTGGAGGTTCAACGCTCATTTGGATTGGTAGGCGGGAGTCTGCCGAGGATTCTTTGCACCCCTAGCTCCACCGTTACCGAGACCGCCCCACTAGACCGTAGTCCGGTCTAGTGAGGCTGCCGGGGACTCAGGGCCGTTCGTTGCTCTTGGTCATCATGAGGAGGAGTTGACAATACTCGCCACGCTTCGCAGACGGCTTGGCGAGCGCCGTATAGGAAGGTGTTGCTGCCCATCTTCTTGGTAAATATATGCTTATTTGCTTATTTGCTTTCTACGGCACCCAAAGAGACTGGGCAGTGCTATTCACAACCGGCACTGCATTGGAAATATAATGAATATTATGTGTTATTTGTATTACTACATATTTTTAGTCATCATATAAGAAAAAAATACTGTTTTATGTAACATATTGATTTTAATAATTCAAGTATTGAACATCTTATCATTTGACTCAAGTAACTAATGACGTCATCGGAATAAACTTTCTAGACAATATAAAAAATATGAGTGTCGATAAAATGCTTGAGATATAAAGTGTAATGGGGATAATATTTAAAAGTTGACTGATATAATCATCTGAAATAAAGGGGTTCGGAGAAAAACAATATGAAAAGATATGAAATGTGTTAAATACCTCCTCAGTATAGAATATAAATGATAGCGATTTTTAATTTTAATTTATTACAATACTTTCACACGCGTATACTCCAAATATGTTTAAACAGTTGTAACTCGAGTCCGAACACTGCTTCATCCTGTTATATTTACCCTTTTGACATTTTCTACTATGGTCATCCCTTACTCCGACAATGTTGCCAGAAGCTAATATTACAATAATTATTTTTGTATAAACAAAATCGAATTAATCAATGATTTACAATGTTTGGATGGTCTTATAAATAAGTATTGATGAAAATAATATTGTTTTAAATATAAATTATTGAAATTAATTTTCCCTCGGATTTTATTATTTTATAAACATAACCTTACAAATGTTTTAACCTCATTTTGTGTATATTTCCAACCGTAATGATCAATTTACCCGCTTGGTAACGTCACTTTTGTCACTTTTATTTATTTAAATGATTTTTTTTTCATCGGTATCATATAGCACGAACAGAATTAATATCTGTCATGAAAATAAAAATAATACAATAAAATTTAATGTAGTCATATCAGTAAAATATTTTCCATCCACCTGGTATGGTAATTTATAATTAAATTGAAATAAAACTTGTAAAGTTAAGTGCAATTTGAATCTCGAGACTTTTAGTACCTTTGTAATCTTAATGTAAAAGGTAAGTTAACTACTTTTACCCTAACGAATACTTGTTCTATTGATTACCATACATGAAATATTTGGAGATAAAATACTTTTTTTTTTTTCAGCTTCGAAAACTGACACAAAAAGTAAAGTTTGTTTGAAATTCAATGATATTCTAGACTTTATATCTTTGAGTGAAATTAAAAGAATAGTTAAATATTTTTCATTTTATAACTCTCTATCACTCTTTAGAGATTATAATAAATAAAATTATCACAAAGGAAAAGAAGTCCCATAAAACCATTAATTAATTTAATAAATCGATTTTTCAGACATAGTGCGCTATAATGAAAAATTCTCATTGTTAGGTAAAATTTTATAATAAAAATATACTATCGTATTTTCTGCTAGAATTATAACAACATGTCATAAACATTTTATAACAAAAATCAATTTCTAGAGTAATTATATTTCAATTTATTTGCTTCCTAAAATCGCTTCACTACAGCTTGCAGTACTTTTTCATGGTCAATTGCAATCGTACCAACATTTAAATCATCAGTTAATTAAGAAATAGTTACGTACATCTCCGCTTTTCGTCACTGCATTGATTTTCAAATAAAACTTGTCTGCCCGTGATCACTGTTGTTGCAAATTAACCAAAACTTTGATAGCATTTAGTTTTAAAATAATAAAATAACTCGTAGTTATCCAAAAATATTAGTTGTATTTGAATGAATACTCGCGAAAGTAATAAATCTCATTATGCCTTAATTTTTGTTGTTATTGAGACAAGTTAAACTTTCGTATTGTATGTTTATATTATTTTGGTTATTTGGTTTAATTCTGCTGTATATATTTAATAAAATTTCTTTATATTTTTAATATTTTATGTGTCATTAATATGTTTACTTTTAAATATACGTCCATCACATTTCTCACGCATTTTAGTCTTCCATGTAGGTTGTTTGCAAGTGAACATCTTTAGCTATAAGGCAGAAAAAAATATACATTTATATCATATATGATTCGTAGAGTAAATAATTTAGAGCTGTAGATAAAGAATAATATTTTTACTAAATAAAACAATACTATCTCAAAGGTGCATGGAGCAGAGTTCTTGAACGAATGTGATTGATTTTTTTACCATGTTTTAATATATTTTAAACTAAATATATCTATAATAATTTAAATACAAAGAATTTCTTAATTGAATAAATATAAAGATATTTTGTTACAGAAATAATTAAATGATTCACAAGTCTTTGTTCTTTGAGGGATTTCGTCTTATTTTACGAGCGGTATTTTAATTCTTGGATTTTATTTGCATAAAAATTTATAGTATATATTCACTTCGTTTTTAATTTGTATGCTTTTAAAAAAACAAAATAATAATAATAATATAGGAGTAAAAATTTTGTTGAAAATTTATTGATTTATATATGTTTTTACTTCGTATACCGTACTATATTCTATTAGACTTCCTTATCTCCACAGGTTATTGTACATGTTGCACATGTTATTCATTTGTTTAAGAGTTATATATTCTTTCAATATAGTTATCTTTACTTCATTTACTATAACTTAATATATAACTGTTAAAAATATTACAATTTCAATCCCTTGGGGAAATGAATATTAATTGAGTTATATGGAAGAGAAAACTTGCATATTAAATGTTGCTGTTATAAAAAATAAAGTAAACAATTAGTTGGTTTTTGTTTCTTATTACTCCCTCGTGGAGTTAAAGTAAATAAAAGAGAAATATGACGTTCATTCTGAGTAAAATACGTAATATTTTCATATCAAAAGTAGATAGAATTAAATTAATTTAGTTTAATTCCAGTGTTCATTGTTTAGTTAAAACAATTAATACTGGAATTTATGTTTGACTTTCACAATAACTGTCAATAAATTCTTAATATTACAACCAAATGGCATGCATTATTCCGGAGCTTGTATTCTATTTGCGTCAGTGAATTTTGAGACAACATTTTCCATTTTAATTTTGAATGCAACTTTTAAAAACAAATAAATTATTATGAATTTGTTTAATGCAACATCTTTATAAGTTATTTATTAATTACTTATTAAATTATTCTTATAATAAATAAACACGTCGGCGGTTTTTAATAATTTCATATTATCTATTAATGAAAAACACATTTTTTTTTAATCTAGTTAATCCTACTTTATGACACTTTGATGGTCTACTTTTCTTTATCTTGAATCAAATATGTTGAATAAATGACTACAAGATTAGTTTTTATGTTTCATAGAAACTTTGCTGAAGACTATATGTATATAGTTTTGTAAAATTGTAAACCTATATTGATAATTTGAAGTGTCACTAGCATTAAACATATTATACAATAAATCTCTATGAATTTGATTTCACAGTGAGAAGAAGTATTCTAATGATTATACTTATCACACATTCCAACTCTTTTCTGTAGGATGTACCTAATGTTATATTTTAAAAATGCTAAAGAATAATTTCAGATATTCATGTATGATTATTAGAATCAAGAAACTTTTAGGTTAAACCAAATATTTTGGAACATTAATGTCATTAAGGACAATCACCTAAGAACAGGCAATATTTAAATTTATCCCAGATTTATCAAATTACTTACTATTGAAATATCGGGATGAATTTAAAATGTGTCTTGATTACCTAATACTTAGTATAAATCTACAATGAATTTTAGCAAAACCTGACTTGATTATGTAATGGAAACCAAATCAAGATGAATTTTCAGTTTTCCTGTCTCTGCAAAATATAAATAAGGACATACTAAGTAAGACCCGTAATGTTTTGTAGGTAGGGGTCCAAAGATTTTATTTCAGCCATGTATTACGTAGATAAGTATCAGGAGTATATCATATATTTTTTTATTATACTGAAAAAAAAAGGTTTAAAAATTTATCGTTTTATATATCTACCTATAACAAGATATTTCTTTTTTATATAAAATGAGGCGGTGTAGTATGTTAGTTGTAAATGTTTTAGCGGCATCCCTATAAGGGTATAACGAATGTTCAATAATTACAAATTATTTAATAAAAAGCAATCAAATATGTCATAATGCAAACAAATTTTATGGATATTGTATTATTTGAAATTCTTTTGAAATAAGCGATATATATTTCATGGTTTTGAACTTCGCTTGCTGAAACCTTGTCTCCCTTCGTCCAGTACAATCTTCTTCCTTCGCTATCGTCTAATAAACTATATACCTATATAAAAATTAAGTTGTAACAACATATCACATAGTAAACATTCAGATTATTCAGTATTATTTTCATAATTTTTCACCATAACACCAAAACGGAGCGTTTCCAGTTATTCAGTTAATGTATATTCGAGATAGTACAAAGATTAATGAAAAAAAAAACATGAAATGCTCCGTGTGCAGTGTGACGATACAAACCTGTAAAAAGAGTAAGAAAAAGGTCCTAGAAACATCACCAAAGATATTGACATAATAATGTACAGGATATTATAAAAAAGAGAAAAGTTAATTTGCCAGCCGGCCTTTGAATTGGGCAATAAAAATAAACACTCCTCATGATCTAGATATAACTTTAAACAAATATATTTTAATAGTAACATCTAGTTAACGTTACATGAGAAACCGCAGATTATTTTGTGTCTCTTTCTTTTTAGTTCCATCATTTCTTTAACTTTAATCTTATTACTTTATTGTAGCCAAAAATAACATCTAAGATACTGTGATGCCGCTGCTGGTGTTAGCCCACAGCAGGATGTTTTTTTAAATTTTTCTAATACTTCAGCCAGCATGTTTTCAAGATTTTCTTTTTCTTTTTAAAATTTCCTGACTCTTGGTGTTAAGTCTAGTAGCTAAAATAAATAATTTCACATTCCTTCTTATCTTTACGGTGATGGATTGTAAGCGTAAATTGGTGCTCCAATCTACAAAATCAATAAGCCAGCGAGATACTGAACGACGAGATTTTTTAAAGTTATCGCCAAAGCAATTCTTTTAAACTCTAATAATAATTCACGACTGCCTAATTTGGTGATGTTAATCAAATTCGAGAAAATTGAATTTCGTTCGTTATTTTCTGTTAAGGTAGATAATGTGCACTTGGAGATTAGTGCTCTGATAAAAAATGTCTCATTTATTATACATAGCTTTTTTTGGAAGGCCCCATAGTTTGCACAGATAAGCTGCAAAATTTTCGCCTCCATTGGCTTCGTACAATAATAACCATTGAGAATAAAATTACTTCGCATACTTTCTTTTTCCAATAATAGACTAAGTTAATTCTTCCTACTCTGATTAAAAATGTATGTATTATATTGAGATAAATTAATGGTTAGCAATAAATGGAAATTTGATCACAAACTTGATTTCTCTGCTTCAATCAGATGGTTTAATTTCTATTGAGGATATTAATAAAAATATTTATTGGGTTGTTTATTAATTAAATATAAATATTATTGAAATCGGTAAGCGCTTACTTTGTAATTTTATGTCAAATTAATACCCTCACACGTTCATATATACTTTCATATTTATAATAAATCAATAGTAGTATGTTATAAATCCCAATGACTTTGTAGCAAACGAGACTGCAATAACTGAAACACGATAGAAGTCATGAAATATTCCATTATATTATTTTTAGAGCTTTCGTTTTTATTATGACGTATAACCCGTTTTTTGAATATCAAATTCATCATTGTTATAAGCTGGTTTTGGGACTACACAAAATTTCGTTTTGATGCATATATTTTATTTGTAGATAATATATTAATTTACTATAAATAACGTATAAAATATATAATATAGTATAAAATGGGCAAAAACATGCATCTGTTAACAAGTGTTTTGTAAATATTATGTTGGATTAACATAAATTCAACGGATTATGTTTTCACTTTTGTAAGTGCAAAACATAAGTTACGATCGAGTTGTTAGCACTTTTGCTATGGAAGATATCATAATTTTGACTTATATCAGAACCATAAGAATAGAATAGAAGAGTCAATTGAAAGTTTGGAAAAAAGATCGTTTCACATTGTACAGAAAACTGAATGCGAGGCACGTACAGTCGATTTCCACGAAATCAATCCAGGTGATGTACGAGCTTGTTTGTTTAAATAAATATTACAGTCAACATCATTTGTTAAAACTGTCAAGTTATAGACTGTTTTCATTCTATTTAAATAATAGGTTATAACAAGAACAAAAAGATCAGCTTTAATAATTTTAAGTTGTATATATTAGTTTTTTATTCAGAATGTTATTAATGACACGGTAAAATTATTATTCGTTAAAAAAAATTGTTCGGAAATGTAATTATTTTTATAATTAACAGAAAATTATTGTGAATAAAATATGCCTAATATTTTTTAATATAACATTCAAATATTGAAACAATTAGATGGTATGGGAAATTGTAAGGAAAATTGTCCATAAATACCATATTAATTTTGTTTTGGGGATATTGTTATAATTGTATTTTATTTTCTTCATACCTATCAAGAGCCTTCTAAAGCGATAAAACAATATTGTTCATAAACATTTTACATGGTAGAGGCTTGTGTTACCGACATCTTAATCCTTGATATGGAAATATAACATTTTGTTTGTTAAATGACGTTAATATTTATAATAACTTCTAAATGTATTAAATTATGACTACTTAACTTATATCGATTTAAAGGAAATGTTTTACCGATTTATTTTTGTAAAGGAGGGTATTATTGAATTCTCTGAGTATGGTATGTTCTTTAAAAACGGAACTCGATCGCTCACTCGCGTCACTTCACTGTTGGATACCGATCGAGACGGTTGTGCTTGAAAGTATAAAAGGTGTTTTCTTGTGGTCGGCTCATCAGGTTATAGCCTACCAAGTGCTAGTCAAAGCGTTGTTAGAGTGATAAACTCCCAAATACAGCTCCTGAGCGTGATCGAAAGAAGTGTATATTACACTTGTATGTGCTGCTACCTTGGCTTTAGGTGTCTAGAACATAAACTGCCACTATCGTTTAAGTATCGTCCCTCTACAAAAGATCAAAGGGAAGTTGATATTGCGGACACCTTTCTTTCGAAGATTGAGGGGGTTAGAATCCATTTTCGAATTTTTTCATCCTTGTCATTTCTAACTTCATATTACAAAAGATATCATAAAAAATAATAGTACCTTGATACCGAGTGAATTGCCAGACAAACTAAAGTTGGTTTTATATTATACTTATTCAATATATTTTGTGTGGGCATTTTTAAAAGTAATTTTAACTTTTCTTCGAGAAGAACGAACATTAGTTTATTTACTTGTTTAAAATAGTGTTTTATATATTTATGTATTATCTAGTGTTTTAGTTATTGTCCAAAACAATTCTAATTTTCTAGATCTATTATAAAATTGGATATATTTTTTTTTATATCAATTACATTATGAAGATTAAATGTTAAAATAAAACTTTCTCGACTCTCTTGGTGTATTTATTGTTCTTTAATTTACCAGACACTTCGAGTCCTCTTCAGTAACTGCTTACAAGCAGATGAGATGAAATTTTCTACATATATATCCTACTACACTTTTTGCAAATTTGATAATATTTGTGCATAAGTTACAACAGTCTGATCAGAATAACAAGTTGTGGTTCGGGCTCGAGCTATCGGCTGATTCGTCAGCGTTATTCAGGGATCGAAATAATTTTGGGATAAATCTAAAAAGGCAAGCGGAGCTCGATAAACACCTAAGAGTTTCCAAGAGACATATCCTGGGGAAATCCCAGGATGACGTTATTACATCACTTCCAAAAGACAATGATGCCCTAGAGCTAGAATCGAGACTTCAATTCCACAAACAGTTTATGATAGGGGCATAAAGTAATGGATTAGGGTTAGGATCAAGGAAGGCCAAAGATACGGATATATTTAAGACCTTTATTCGGCAAGACGAGAATTCTAAATATAAGATCCATGCAATGAACTTAGAAATGTAGAATGAGTAGCTACACATAGGAGATTTTTGCATCCCATTAGCACTAAAATGGTGCACTTCAATTCATGATTAGTCGCCAGCACTGGTAAAATTTTACCTCAATGCGTTCCAGATGTCTCTCCCAGATCAGAGTAATTTAATAAGATGAGGCAAAGGTAGTGAAAAAACTTGCTACATCTGCGGGGAGGCAGTTGAAACTGCTAAGCATTTGGTGGTGGGATGTAGGGTAGTCCTAGATAGCGGTCAATACTCGCGTCGTCACGATAGGGTTTTAGAAATCAAACGTGAAGCGGTTAGTCTATCAACGATCAATGGGTTTTTGAGAGAAGGCACTAGGGTTACAAAATCAAACGTCAAGCCTTACTCTATTATTAAAGCGGCTTCGGATTGGACTTTAATGATGGACACGTATGAGAAGCAATATAAGATTCCAGAGGATATTTGTGCGTCGGCCTCCAGACCGGACATATTTTTATACTCGCGAATTTTAAAGCACGTTGTACTAATAGAGCTCACGATTCCTTGGGAAACCAAGATCCCCAAAGACCATGCCATCAAGGTCAACAAGTATTACGAGCTCACTAACGAACTCACTAAGAAAATGTTCATTGTAAATTTGTATGCGATAGAAGTAGGAGCGAGAAGTATAACAGCCAAATCTCTCTACAACCTGCTAAAAGACTTAGGCCTGCCAAGAACTAACATCAGTTCATTCTTGGAACGTGCGTCGAAGGCAGCCCTAGCAGGTTTGTTTCATATTTGGTTAGGTAGAGAGAGAAGCTTGGACAGTGGAGGTAGGCGTTTAACGCGCGTTAGATAGGGGCCCTTTAAACTTACACTTGGGTCGCAAGTCCCAGGCAATGTTGAAGCTCCTCGTCCTGCATCGCGGTAGACTCGGCACGTGTACGATAATGTTTAGATATCGTTTTAATTCCTATATATTTTTTCAATTTAATAACCTCAACAATTGATCTTGACATATCTCTATCTACACAAGCTAGTGTCTGTGATTTGTAAAAACGGGTTAAATGCTCAAGTTCTTTCATTGTATTATGAAAACAAATATTGGTCTAAATAAATTACAAATTAATATTAAATAATTCGTATGACAATATCTTCATAGATTGTTTAAATTTTGGAACATGTTGAAGAAAGAGATGGAGTAATCGGCTTTGATAATTCAAGTGTGGCCATGTGCATTTAAAGGCGTTAAATGTAGTTATTGTTCGGTTTTATTTATCACTAGAACAAAAATAAGTACGAACCTATTAAAAAGTAATGGAAAAGGTATCACACAATTATTGCGATTTTATAGGGATTCCAAATTAGTCCTTGGAGTTTATAATTATTCATCAAAATTTATACAATGTGTAAATAATACAAATATTATTAAATTGTATTTATAAAACTTAAAGTAAACATCTTTTTTTATTTAGCCAATATTTTTTAAGTAACGCTCGATTTATCTCCAAAAGAACGCTTATTCAGTACTGCACATGTTGGCTTGTTTTAAAAAAACGATCCCCGAAACAAGTGAAATGTTTTATTAAGCCGTACAAAATGCTACGTTTTAATTCACCATTCATCTGATTACTCGATTCACGGCATTCTTATTATCTCCCATATTTTGACAGAAAAATTGATGTGCATTGGAATGCAATGTCTATAAAAAGATTGCTTCTTCCGATAACGTCTTAATTTACGGAATTTGTTTCTGTTCCGAAGTCTAATTTCGCATATATGGAAATTTTATTTGGACAGATTTATCTTATCGATTATACCAAAAAAATTATGATGACTTTAAAATGGCGAATATCCTGTAGGATTTATAACTAACGTTTATATAATAGTCCAAAAAAAGTTAACAAGAAAAAGCACTCTGAAACAATTGGTTTCATTATGATTTTAAATGTTGGAGATGGAAGCACTTCAGGAGGTTAAGATATTTATACCGCAGCTACGATAGTAAAATGGCTTGCAAAAACTGTTGCGTTGTATTTTATATATTTTTCATCAACTGTATAAATGTTTTCTGTTAGAATTTTAACAACAGTCATAAACATACTATAACAAAACTCTGTTTTTCATTTATATACAAATTTATTTTGCTTGGAAAACACGTGTATATTTTGTATAAAATGTTAAGTTTAGTATAAAGTTTAACCAAATATTTGCAGCACCGGCTATTTGTCACTGAAAAATGTTAAAATTTATGAAATAGTAAAAACTTGCACTTAGATAATAAGATAGTCGACCATATCCCGTAAGGTCGTAAAGATGTTAGAAACATACATTACAATGTTTTTATTTTTTTATATATGTATTGTGAACGCAAAATGAGAGAAATAATTTACATCAAAGTGAATTGAATCAAAAATATTTAAGAACATTTTATAAAGAATGAAATAATTCAAAATAAGCGAGCATTGTAAGCCTTTATTCTTAGAGGAAATATACCGTAGCTTAAGAATGATATTATTTTTCTTTAAGACTGAAGACATAATGGTGTAGTATATACATACGTATGTTTGTTTGTTTGTTGAAAATATTTTTGTTATTCCTAAAGAAGACATACAATTAACAGCAACGGGAAATGGAACTTAAACTGCTTTATATATTTAAATACCGTCAACTTGTTTTCATTTCGTCTGTCCTTCGTTATAGTTGTCTTTAGCTCAAAATAACGGAAGTACTTGGTCATAAATTGAATTTACTGTGCTGTGAATATTTTATAAGGTACATTATTTATAAAAATAAAGTTCTATATAAATAAACAACCCTGTATCTTTGGGGAATTTAATACTTTAATGCATATTTTTTTTCTTATTAGAGAAAAAATGGGATATAATTAATAAAATGCTTTTCCTTATGAGTCCCTTGTGATATTAAATTGAATAAAAGAAAAGTATGTTCCGAGTTAATTAAAAAAAATTGCTTAGTCATCGGTCATATTTTTTATCAATTTGTTTTAAATGTCAACTATATTAATTACTTAATATCTTTATTACGAATCTCCTTTAATAGTAGCAATCTACTGATTATTTTCTTAAAAAAATGAATAGACGCGTTTCTTTAGGCGGGTATTAAATTAGTTTTCAAATGAGGTAAGTAGTAGAATTCGTTTTATATCATGTTAAACGCTTGTATTAAACCACTACGCCGTTATTAAAAGTCTAAAATAATGAGACTTTTTGTTTTCACCCGTTGATAGAGCTAACGTGATTTAGGAAGAGAAAAAGATACATAAACATTGTAATAAAAGGAAGAGATCTTTTCTTTTCAGGACAAAAAAAAACCATACACTCCTAAGAATTATTACAAACCAATGTCATAAATAAAGATAAATCAAAAGTAAAAACCAGTGGGTAAGTTAAAACATATTTCTAAAAACTGACTTCCGTCGAGGTGGACTGGTTCTAGAATGTACAGCGTCAACTGAGAAACTTAGTGTAAGATGCGCTGTAGATAAGGGGGAACATGATACCAAAAATGTCGGGTAGAGATTGAAGGAGAAGATCTAAAAATAGTGTCAGTGATGTTAAGCGTGCAAGGATATGTCTAACTCCACAGTCCATACTGATTAAGGCAGTTGATGTGTGGATCCGATAGACGGATGGAGATGTTTATGGATAAATAAACAGAAGATATTATCACTGTACTTATGAAACAAAGTAGTGATGAATTAATTTTTAATAGGATATTTAACCCCCCATGACAGATTTTCAAGGGAGGTTTTGCTAATTTCTAATTCCTTCTACTTAAGATTTCATCAAGATAAATTTGTCAATCCTTTTCCTTGAAACAAAAAATAATGTAATGTAATGATTTTGTTGACTCAATAGTCAGGGCTTAGATTTTGTTCCTTCTAATTATGCTTAATGCTTCCATCTCTGTCGATTAAAATTTATTGTAGTCTATAATAATTATGATAGATTTTAATCTCAATTGAGGCCACAAATAATATAATCATTACTAATAAAGCATTATTTACTACTAAAACCAAACAAGATAATTGGGTCATGAATTAGCAATGTGAAAGTTAACACAGAGGAAATTATCAAGTAAATTAAGAATGGTTGGCGTTTATACCATCACGAAACCAACCCCACTAAGCCAGGTGGATGCTGGGTTGAAAAAATATATAGACAGAGATTTCAAAGAAAGGTACAATACATTGGAAAACAAAAGTAGTTATGTCATTATATTTACCTTCTGAGAACGGTTGAGTGGTTTTTATTTTATTCACCACCAAGTAACACGAATCTAACAATTTAGGAACAATAAAGCAATAATAATATTTAATGATACCATTTTAAGCCTCTTCAATGTAGAATAAATAAAAGTTATCTTATTTGATTGTATAAATGTATTTTAGAAATTTGTAAAAAATAAAACAATTGATAATATTATAATTTAAGTCAGTATAAGTAACGTCTATATTTTTAGATTTTTGTGTTACTAAAACTATTTTAAATAAAACGGTGCTATTCCGAAAGGAATTCAGCTTTTACGTGTAGTGTTGTTAGTTTTTATACGTAGTGCAATAATTCACACCCAGTGAATCCAAAATTAAAAAAAAAAAAATAGTTTGGAATAAACCATTTTATGTTAGGTTACGTTTCAGTTTAAAAATCATGAGGTATGCGTCAAAAGCAAATAAAACAATATTGGAGGATTTTGATATTTTTTTATCATTGCTGTAAATAAAAAGTTTCATAATAATATAAGAATTCGGAAATTGAAGATTAAAATAAGAAATCGTAAACCGTATATGAAACAATTTATGTTATGTAAAAGTTCCAAGCATAAACTCTTTAATCAATTAATTATTTTGAGCTTAAAATCTTTAAAAATAATATTTTTTCCCTAAAGTAATATTTCCATGAACCTTTTGAAGTCTTGTCAGGTCACGTATACAACAGCAGCAATTGATGAATTATTTGGTTCCTGGTCGTATGAATGTAAAGCGAGTTAAGTAAAATAGCCTCTAGATACATTAATTAAAATTTAATATCAACATCCCAACTCGATTCTCATAAAATGTGGCTTTCGATTCTATTACCGCTCCATCACACAATTTAAATAACAACAAAGTAAAACATCTTCCTGCTTTACTCTACATGTGTGAAACCAAAACTAAAAAAGCGAGTGTCGTAAAATAGTTATTCAAGGATTTCTTTTATTTAATGTTTTATGAAATAAAACAGAGAGTGTATCTCACAGCGTGACCGTTCGCAGAAAGACACACCTGTGAAACAGCAGTTTTGCACGACTATTTAGGGGCTTATGTGTGAGGATAGACTCACGGTTAAAAGCGATCCTTCCAATGATGAAAGGTAGATGCTGTCATCATATCAGAACGCAAAACTGAATGTACCTAGCAATTTTGATGCCGAGAATCGAGTGCTCGTATTTTGGAAATTATTAATAAGGTGTCCTGAAACCATAAAACCAACAAGATCACAATAAAAAGAATTTTCTTGGTCAACAGAGTAAAAAATTGTGTTTGAATAGGGTTAACTTCTACGAAGTTTTCATGGCACTAGTCAGATTCAATAGATATAGTGGTCTCAAATGATTTCAATATTGTGACAAGAGCTTCCACATGACCTACATGGAAATCATTGCAGGCAATCTCATTTTTATAAGAAATTAAATGGTATCAAGGAACAACCATTCCTAGATATTACATAGGAGACATATATACAATATCTATATGCAATATATATAGGAGACATATATATATATATATAATAGACAATATTAACGAGCTCAATTGGACGTCAGAAATTAAGTCTTTGATTTCAAAGGGACTCCCGTCGACTATAGCAGTCCCACAAGTATTTCATACATTGGTAAATTCAAATTGATTTGAGTTGAATAGTTTCAGTGATACGCTTCCAAAATAGTTAAGGATCCCTCAATATTTTAAAATAATCTTCTTATGACGTAATATTGTATTCTAAGCAGTGCAAAAAGACATATTTAAAATTACTTTAATACAGACCACAGAGTCATAAGCTAAATAATAACTAAAATATAACTTATTTCAAGTTCTACTGAAAGAGTAAGGATTCATTTTATATCTAATTTTATTAGGATGTTTCAATAAAACTCGTCAGATCGTTTAATGAGGTCAGTTTAAAGACTCTTGAACGAGAACGAAAATTTCTTTGAATTATTAAAGACAGGGATAAATGTAACACGAAAGAAGATTGCTTTCCTTCTATTTAAGAAAAATGCTTAAAACATTACCGAGTTGACAATTATTGACACAAAATTAAAAACAAAATATTTATATATGAATATTAGATCATGCATATAAGAAACTCATTCGGGTAAAATTTAAGACCAATATAAATTCAGAATTATTTAAAATATTATTAAAACAAGATTTTAAGTGAGCTTACATAAGAATGAGTTGTGACTTAAAAAGCCTTATAATATTTAGAAATAAAAAAAGTAAAGTAATATTAATTGCAACTAAAAGTCACTACTTGGTTGTTAATATTTTTATATAAATTGTGTTGTTATCTGATATGTGTATTGGATAAACGATATCGAGAGTTATTCTCTGTACTTCATAGAAACTACACCGCTGACTAATGAATTATCGAACGAATTTTATCAAATCTAGTAAGCGAAATGAACATCTGGAACATTGATCGTCTTTTATATTAAATTTAAATGAGCCTGAACTGAAGGAAGTCGGCAGCGGGAGAAAGCTCAAATCATGAAATATTAAGTATGTCATATGCCAGACCTGATTTTGTTTGGTAGGATTTCTTGAGTAGGAAATGAAATATTTCTGTATCATAAAATATTACGCGATAACACAAATTAGCAATGACATAATGTGGCAGAGCTCAACAAAATAGCGAGAACATTTTTTAATTTTAATGTTGTTCAAAACCAACTGAATTTAATCGTTTTTTTGTCTGTCTACAAAATAACCATTAGATTGGAAATCTAAAGAGTCAAGAATTTAATTTTGAAATACTTTTGCTTCTTCGCCAACTTATTTAGAAAAAATAAAGTGACACATTACAACTACTAAAAAGCTGTTAAATTAATATTTATATACATATATTTTTATTTAGAAAAAAAACACGAACCTTAACCCTCAAAAAAGCTGGGTAAAACCTTATAAAAATAAGGCAACACTTCACAGGACGATAGCTTCTTAGTCTGCACCAAACAAAAACATTGGACGTGTGTGGCATATTGCTGTCACACTTAGACTCGAGCTGCGAAATGTCATCTCACTTTTTTGGACTTCGTAGAGAAACGTGTATATCGCTTATTAGTGATCACAGCTTAGTTAAACTCAGTCTCTTCAGCTTTTAGTACAAGCGTTAGTAGGGTAGAGTTTGAAGAGTACACTTGTGACATATCATATTTTATTAATGAATATGTCAACTAAATGCCTTAGATTACAAAAGTATATACAATTACTACCTCATTATATTATATAAGTAGACAGTATCAGTCACGATCAATATAAATTTGCTTGTAAGGAGATGACTTCTTTGAATCCAATTTATATATTTTTCTTTATTCTCCTTTATGTTTAAATGATTAAGTAGCGAAATATTGAGTCGTCATTAGTCAGTACGCGGTTTTTTAAATATTTATATAAACACAAGGACGAAATGTAAAGTTTCATGAATTATAAACCTTTAACAATACATTTTATAGGTAAAATGTTTCTGATAAATACTTTAAAGATACTGATATATAAGACATTCCTGAGAACACATTTAAGTAAAACTATGTTTTTCGGTTTTACTCCGGGAATTTTATTATTCGACATTTTACCCTAATACCTTATTTGTAATCGTGAACAGACGAGATGTAGGTAAATCCGAAACATATTTATTTATTGAAACACTATAAGGAAACAAAATATTGAATGAGAATGTATTGGTAAATGTTATATAATTCATTTATATTTTTAATTAATGGTTTAGGTATATTATGAACTACCAGTACCATCAATGGGTACTAGGTTTCACTTAACAAATTGTCATTGCACGAAACAAGATTCCTTCATTAAAGTCATGTATGTTTTTATCCCAAAGTATTCCAAACTCGCATATAGAAATTTTATCAAATATATTTTCTTATATGTCATATTTCTCTATTTTATTATACATTTCCGTTATAATTAACTTTTATATGAAATCATGATCATTTGAAGATGAGGTGAAAAAGATTTTAAAGTAATAAAATATAGGTGTTTTAAAAAAACTTAAAAATATGATTACGTTAGATTAACGTGTAAAGAAAAAAAATTAAATTAAATTTTACCTATTTGTGCTTTAGTCTCGTTGCTTTTATATGATAAAAATTTTGTAATGATGTTATAAGATAACATAAACTTTAAAATAACTAAATATAAAGAGCATTAAATTTTTTTTTATTTTAAGGTTGTAAATTTTTAATTTATTTTGATCTACCGTAAGACTAATTAAAACTCTTCATAATGAAATGCTTGTATTGCAATTTAAATTTAATTAATAAAATACAGAATATGGACATAAATTTCAAGTTAACTTTTTATATATATTCGAAAGGTTCATATTAAATTGAATTTGAAAGAATCATGTTTTTGTAATACACAATTAAACAGCTGTTGAGTTATTTGGTGCAAAGTAGCACTAAATGTAGGGAATATTTTATTTGAACCCCAGCAAACGTTGTGCAGTAATGTTCGGTGCAGCTGTAGAACGACTTGGAACTAGCAGAACGGAGCATTGAATTTATCTGGGGAATAGAAACCCGAATAAAACCAGACCTTGTGACCTTTATACATTGGGTACACATGTTTAAGAAGTAAGAACATTTTGAGGGAACGTTTTATTAATTCTAGAAAAATTCCATGTGGTTCCTATATTTTCTCTACTACACTCTTATGAAGCCTATTAGCAGGAGGGGAGGCTAAGAGTGACAAATATTAATAATAAATTCATTGTAACAATATAATATATGTCGCGCCGACAGCCTTCTCGTATTGAAAATATTCCTTTTCGTGTATTCGTTCATTATAATTGTTTTCAAATTACCCACTTCACCGATGTTAATAACTTTATTAATACATCAGGTGATTAGTTTTTTCCAAGTACCCACAATTGTAATATAGAATTTACCATATAAAAGTCAAAGCATAATCGTACTGAATTCATTCTACATTGGTCGCTCTTAGGAGCCACAGTGGTAGAATCTCCGCTATACAATTCTTGACATTCATTGTAAGAATTTGTTAGCAATAAACAAGTATCATTTTGAGTAAAGGCTATCTTTGCTTCAAAATGGAAGCCTGTCCATCGTCATCGGTACTTAACGCCCAGACTCGAAAGCCTTTTAAAGGACTAGAGTCTTGGCCAAGGTTCCACGAGGATCCCCGCACTCTCACATATATAAACGAAAGTTGGTGTCAAGGAGGTAGTAATTATTTTCACTTTTTAAGCTGGATATAAAAAGATAAACGTAAAACAAACATACATGCTTTTAAGTAGTAGGTTTCTAAAAAGTTGCAATTTCAAGTCATGCTTATCATTGTTTATTTTTAGGGATCAGACCAAGAATGGGAAACTTTTAATTTTGTGCTTTCAACTCTTTGTCACATAAATTAAATAGTTTAAATAGTAAACATATTAATTTTACAATACATGAATCAGTGTTAGAATTACTCATTAACAAAAATCATTTCAGTAAGTATGAAATTATAAAGCTCTTATAGGTTTCCAATTCGAGGATTGCTTACAGATTTAATTAATTAATGTATCCAAATAAATAAATGTTAACTTAACGAAATTCTACTTTTATCTTTAATCCAGATATGAAGCTCTAATTAATCCAATAAAGTGGAGTTATCCACAAGCATTGAGTGCTGAAACCAGTCACATGAAAGACTTCGTTTCCATTTACAAATATATCGAATATTTTTTTATTAAAAGTAACATGTTTATTAAAATATTGGTTCCTGGGTATACGAACACTTGAACAATTAGGCTCGGTCCGTAGTATAGAAACGATCACGGTCTGTTGATTATTATCAGTAACATGTAAATAACAATATCATCGTACTAGGGAGATATCATACGAATTCTCTGAAGACATCATCTGAATAAAATAAAAGCCCAATAAAACATAACATTATCATCACTATATCTATATTAATTTAATAGCCATTTTAAATTAAATTATATTACGTGGAGTATATTGAATTGACCTCTTTATTATATTTCAATACTGGCAGAATATGACGTCATAATAGCCATACGTAATAAACCCCAACTCATTTTGTTGCTGGAATCTGTAACGCTATCTGAAAATGATAACTTTGATATAGTGAGTCATTAATGGTGATTTTCTGATTGAGAAATTTCTTAGTATAGTCGTAGCATATAAGTAGAAGAAATACATGGCGAGATTTGCTTAAAAACTCAAAAAATTATGTTATTCCCAAGTCAATTAATTAAGGTGGATTTTGTTTAATTTTCTAGTACTCAAAATGTTGTTGTGCTCAAAATAAATTGACATACTTTTGGTACACTCATTACTTGTGTATTTATTTCGGATAACCTTCGTAAATATATACATATTTTTGCTTTGACTTTTCACTTCGAATGGTCTCGAGGGAGCATCAATAAATATGAAAAAAGAAATATTAAGGTCAGAACGTTTATGATGCAAGTAAAAAATTAATGTATTTTTATGTTGGGACAACTGCAAAAACGAATGGTTTTAAATTTTAACTCAAAATGAAAAGATTTTGTACTTTTACTTATTCATATAAATTGTATATTATATGCGATATTATAGATTTTTTTAAACGCTTTGCTTACTAGTTTTACCTAGCATCACATATTTACTGTTCTACAAATATATTAAAATAGAATAAGTAAATAAATTTCAAGTAATTTTATTATTTACACATTGTTACCTAAAAAAAAACGCTTTGGTCTTTATAATCTTATATTTCATGTTTGACATTAACTGAGTCTGTGCTTCATACATCTGAAGGATTAATAATTTTACAAAGTTATCTGGCTCAAAATATTAGCTAGACTCAACGGTGCTTAGGCGTAGGTTACTTGAGTAATGACTACTAGATCCTATACTAGAACTTAGTTATTTACAGGTAAGGCTTCACTAACAACGTAATTAAAAAGATGTTGAGCCATCAACACGAGAACCTTGGTTGCCATTCAAGAACCAGGTGTTTTTAAGAAGGTCTCTAAAGTAGTCACTGTTTTTTTAAGGCAATTTGATTTACTGCTGCGGAGGGTACCCAGAGCTGTATTTCAAGCAATCATAGGATTCAATCAGGTGCGAAACCTGTACGGCGTACTTGGAGGTCAAGAGATGCAAGGTGGACTTGGGACCCGCGGTATGTATGAGGTTCACAAGAAGGATGTGGTGACTCGAAGTATCTCAAAAGGCGGTTCCAAGCCATGAAATCTTGTAGAGATCGGAGGATGATTACACTTGGGACAGGATTTTGAGCTCGAAATTAAACCGTGGCAACTAGCCAAAAAATCCTAGAATTGGTAATATTCTTTCAAAAAATAGCTACGATAAATCTTCTTATCCAAGTATAATATCAAACAAAGATTTTGAACCTTTTGAAGGAAAAATGGCCCTAAGCTATAGAACACAGACTTTATCGACTCCATCAAGGCTTACTTCCTGTAGGCGGCGATGTGTTATTAGGATTAACATAATCTCGACTACAAGACAGTTGACCCGAAGGATCGGTAGCTACACACCAATAATCGGGGTTAGACTTAAGAGACTATTACGTGGAGACAGACAACTGTCGATATCTTATATGTATTCTCTCTGAGAACAAAAGCATCACGACAGCAGCTACGTGTTGTCCACACACACTCAGAATCATTAAAATGGACAACTATTAATTTACTTAGTTTGTAATGATAATAAACAAAATTTTACGAGTATTCAATATAATTATCGAAACTAACGGCTTAATATTAACTGTCCTGAAACACATAATGTTGCAATACGTAAACAAATAATTTATATATAAACACAAAGCAGGCCTATATAGGAACTATAAAGGATTTATTATCTTAAGTTGAAAAAAAGGCAGGCTCTTGAAATAAAACTAACAATGTAGATTTAAGTTACGCAAAAGTAATATTATATATATATATAATATAATATTATATATAAATACTAAGCAGTCTGGAATGGAATCAAGTAAGCCAGTGAAAATAAACGTAATACGTGTACATAGATTAAATCAATTAGTTTAAATAAGCAACCGAAGATTAAAGGATTAGAGTATTAAAAAAAATGAATTTCATTGTAACAGTATGTAACTCAAATTAATCACAAAAGTATTAACTATTACATATTTTTAATTTGCGATTGTTAAGAATGAGAACGAAACCTATGATAATCGAAATATCTCATCAGATAAAACTATTTGTCCGTTTTACAATTTAAGTCATAAAATTTATATCAAAGCAACTTACAAAGTTTTATAAATCAAAATTCCTGAACGTAAATCATGCTTCAGGTTTACTTTTAGTGTTACTATAATAATATATCCAACAACATAAAAAGAAAGGGCCAAAATTATTTAACGTTCAGACATTCCATTATAATAAATACCATTGAATTACTTTGTAACATGTCAAATCAAATCTGCGATTCGTTGTTGGTTTCAGATACCTGATTTTCGATTCAGGAAATTTACTATAATAGTCGCAATCTTAAGTTTAAACTTCCTCCACAGAAGTGAACCAGAACTTCGCAGTTGGAGAAATTGTAGCTTTTATTAAATTTATGATCACGGTCACTAATCTTTAATTTGTTGCTGTGTAGTTTTACCTTAAAAAATATTTTATTGCAATGAAAGGAAAAATGATGCACTAAACCGTAAAGGTAGCAATTTCCAGCTTTTTTATGAGATTTCTTATAGTATTGAATATAATAAGATATTTGATTTGGTTTCTCCGTCGCAACGAAGAATTCTTGTGTGCTCATCCTTCATAAATAGTAGCATATTTAAATAAGTTTATGTTAATTATTTTGTAAATAACTAAATACAATTTAGATAATAACATCAATGTTACCGCAGCATTTATAAATATACATAAAAGAAGATATTCTGAAGATTATATTTTTAATTCAAAAGTAAAATAATACTCCTAATTAGTGGGAGAACAAAATAAACGAGCTGAAATAGGCTTACCATAATGTATTTAATACAAATGCTCTGTGGTACGTATTGAAGTAATGAATTTTTAATATAGTTATTTGATTAATTATACATTTCTATAACAATAATATTCTATAGTAACGTTAGCTGCAGTTGTTACTATAATATCATTATAATACTGTGTTAATAATATTAAAATATTACTTATGTAAGACCGTAAGTAGCGTGCGTACCTGAATCCTAAACTAGAGGGCGAGATAGTTTTGGAAGGGTCGCTGAACCAAGAATGTATTATAAAAATACTCGTTAAATTCATTTATATATTGCTAAATACCGGGGCCACTGGCTGTGAAAGAAGGCTGTGAGACGATTTCCACTGCGATTTTTAGACAGCACTTACGAAGATAATATGAATAAAAATTGTGTTAGACAATTAAAAATTCTGCTTTAATATGTACAATCATTAATTTATCTGCTGCAACAATCCTTATTTGTATTTGTTTCATTCGATTGTAAAGATTTCTTAAAAAATATTAATATCAATTATACAGATATGATTTATGCATATAGCTATGAAAATTAATGAGTTCATTTGTTTTAAAATTCTATGAGCAAAGAATAGGTATCGCCTCACAAACATATGGAGTCGTTGAACCGGAATGTTGTATAATAGATTCACCTAACGCTTTATTAGATTTGGATTTATTCGCGAGTGTGAAAGGCCGATAGTGTTTCCGTAATAGCATTGTTCGAAATCTAATTTTCCGATTTCCTGTGTTACGTTGTCATTACCGTTCCCCGAATTATATAATCTAATTCTCTCACACCTGTATATAATTTGATTTGTGAGTAAATTTGAATGTACATAGTTTAAAACATACAATAAATAGCAAATGATTTTTATGGTCAATCATGGTATCACATGTTAGTAAATAAATGACCTTATAGATTTTGTTTAATTTAATTCATTCGTTATATTTAATGGTCTTCTTATTTATAATTTAACTTTGAGCACCGCGCAAGTGAAGTAATGCTTAGACAGAATCTAATTTAATTTTTTTCTTGTAAAATAAAATGTGTCGATATTGTTACTTTCTGATAGTACCTTTGAGTGCAATAAATTGTGATCTACATTTATTTATATTTTAAATGTAATGAAGTATTAAGATAACATTTATTTTAGAAATCTGGTTTATAGTTATAAAAATAATTTCTAGCAATTATTGTGGAAAAAAAAGTGAAACAAACAAATTGATAATTTCTTTTTCGAATAAGATACAATTTAAAGTTATTTTAAGCATTTAAAACTCATATATTTTGTATTATTAGTATTGCAATGATTTTGTAAAACAGGTTGGTCATATTTTTAAAAATTTACAGATAAATGTGCAATCATAATTGTAGTGTTGGTTGATCGACATCGTTTGCACTAAATACTATTAGGTGGGTACTTACTTCTTACTGATTCTGACTTACGGTAGTATGTAGGTACTTTTTAAGACAAGATTTATGACGGTTCGATATCCATTCCTTTTATCCAGTTGGAGGGTCTATATAAACATCCTAAACATTTCTCGGTAATGCATTCCTAATAAAAATCGCTCAAAAAAACAATACTATAACAATTTATTTACAATAGATGTGGTCGTGAATCATTTTAACAGGATTTTAATCACTAAAACATTATTTTAAACGAAAATAGTTAATTACTTATAAAAAAATGTTTTGAAAAGCAAATAATTTGATAATATTCAGAGACATCTAATTATTATGATGTCTTTAACTTTAAAAATACTTTTGTAAAAGATTTCATATATATTAGAAAATACCTATATTTAAAAATAAACAACACGTTGCAATAATATTAAATATGGGAATCAAAAGAACATTATAATTTAATGATCCTCCTGAAATCAGAACAGTTCTGTCACTAATGTACTCGTAAGCTTATTAAGGTCTATATTATTGTATTCAATAATTATTTATTATTACAGTTTGGTTCGGTTCGGGCAGACGATATAAAATTGTCTGTCAGTTAGTCTTGTTATTGGTCATCTACCGACAGTAATTTCATAATTTTTGACGCACTAGTCCGGATTATAATTAAAAACGTCTTAGTTTGGTTCATACTAAAAGAAATACTATGTTTTTAATAATACCAGGTGAATATATAAGTAATAATCAAAAAATGTAATTGAAATATCTGATTATATTCGTAAAATTCTGTTAATTTCGGGTAACATTTATAGGGCAATTAATTATATAAAATGGTTACATATATGATAATATTTATACATAGAGAGTAATCGGCAGATATCAAAGCAAATTAACGTGAAGTCAAGAGTATAAAAATATTAATTTTGAGTGAATATGTTAATAGTGAATAAATAGTAATATGAATATGTTTCAGTTAATATTTCACTTCAAATATTGAAATTTATCTAACATTATAATTTACAAGAACTTGTTTATAAACAGAAATAAAACGTGAAAAAGGCAAATATTATTACCAAATTTGTTATTATAAAATAAAGTTTTTTTTTAAATTACAAATGAAAGACAAAAATCCATGAAAATGTTATGTATAAAACTTTTTGCAATTTTATAAAGAAAAAATTTGGAATAGATAAGCTAATAATTGACACAAATGAATTCTTTTTTGGCAATAACGTGAGTATAAAACGCTGGTGAGTTGAAATATCTCTTTCAGTATAAATTGTAATATTAAAAAAATAGGATAATTTTGCAAATAAATTATAAGAAGCGTCGGCTTAGGGAGTCCCTATTTCTTGATTATAATGAAGAATATAATATTTTATGTTCAAACTAAGAAATACATTTTTATGTTATTTTACATATTATATTATTATTATCTCAGTAATTTAAATCACACATAAATCATAAAGAACTACGACAACACATCTTAACATTTGTTAGCGATTTAAAATGAAGAAAAAACAATAGGAACATCCACACAAAAGACATTATGGAAATAAACACATTCCCTTTTAAGAATAAACAGAGTCATAATTGACGAGATGACCAGTAACCATAAAATTAGAGAGATATAAATTTAACGAAATTAAACAATAGTTTTGCTACTCACCGTCGAAGTAAAAATAGCCCTTATAAGTATAATCATTGCATATTCTGTATATTGTAATTCTCTAAGATAAAAGACTACTTGAATGTTAAAAATGAATTTTCTACGGGCCAGTTGCTAGAAATTTTCAGAATTTATACGTCGAGACGAGGTTAAGCATCTACGCAATTTAAATTCTTTAGTATCAAAAGCAGTAGAGGGATTTAACGTTTAAGGTGAAAATAATTGAATTTAGAATTTTACAGTCACCATCTTGTTTCCTGAACCACCGTATTTAATATTGTGCAAATCATTTATTATAAATTCTTCAAAATATATAATTTAAATAAATATCGTCCAGTAATAACGTTCAGTACCAATACTATAGTGATTAAATGTATTTTCTAAAATAGAATTGGTTTTTGACGTATCAATGTCTGTGGTTGTTAGTTTACTGGTCTTTCACTTGTATATTTTCACTTTTACAAAGAAAACAAAGCAATTTTCCGCTACATTAAAGTAAAAAAAAATATAGGTTAAACTTAAATCGAAAACTTAAAATTTTGATCCTTTATCTTATTGTATTTATAATAATAAGCACCTAAATCATTTGGTAACAAGAGTCCCCGACGATCTTATGATTGATGGGTTAGAAAAGGTAAATAAATATGTTTTACAAATAATGGAAACCCTCATCAAATATTCTCGAAAGTCATCCTCTGCGTCTAATTTTTATGTAATATTCTCTTTTAAATTGTATTATGAAATAAAACCAACACTGTGACTCTCGCTTGTGCATTTCAATGAAGATTTTCATTTTAATAATGTAGTAAATTCTTTGTTATAGAATATTTATTTATTTAAGGACGTATAAAGTTTGGATATGGTGTAGGAATAATATCTGAAAATAATAATAATATAATAACTTCTATTTTATAACAGTATAATACAGTACAAAACAGTTTGATAATTTTTTTGCTACATATCAGGCTTGCTAAATTATTTATGTAAACCACCAGCAGGAAATTATTTTGACAATATTATGAAACTGGATAATTTATGTCGATATAGTCATATATTCATAAAAGCTTCTTTCCCACAATCTGAGAATTTATGGGGCCTTTTCGTGGTTACTTGCTTCCCTTTTCCTCTAAACTATGGATTGATATTCCGGATCATACATTTTAAATTTTATAAATATTAAGTATATTGTTATGTAATACATGAATGTACTAACTCTAGCGTTATTTTTTTTATTACGACCATTATAAGATCACCTTGTAGTTTTGTGTTTTGTTTATGACAATATTAAGAGTTTAAATAGATACTTTTCTAGGTAAGAAAGCTAAGTCAAAAGTATATTTTAATGTTTAATTGTATTTAACGAGACTTGCGCTGAGTGGTGAATAGAGGTTAAAATAAAACAAGAGAAAATAAAAGCGGGAGCTGAATAAAAATCTCTATAGTTAAGACGATTAGACCATAATTATAAATGCATTATATACTTTTATTAGACAGGAATTTTTACTACTAAATTTAAAAGATTTTGTTGAGAGTGCAAGACATTTTACACTGCTAAGAGATATCAATAACATACGTGTTGGACATTTAATTTAATATGAAATAAAATAAAATAAAATGCAAGTAATCTTCTTGTTATTGTAATTTTGAGTATCCGTGATCCGTGAGCGTGATACATGTTATTTTACTTTCACAATTAGATATTTGCTTTTCTAGAATTTATTTATATAGAATAACCTTGTTAGTCATCGTCATATTTTTTGACATCAAAAGTCAACACACTATGGAAGTAATAGTATTTGTTGTTCATCGACACGTAGAAGCCATAGAAAGTAAAGAATTTGGCTTGTGTATTATCTCTTTAAAAACGATACAATGCATTTTATGTTAATACTTTCGATAATAAAACTCTTGGTTGGTTTAAATGAAACTGCCCATGATTACGGTTGCTGTAAAGTAACCGAAACGTCGGGAGTATGTAGTTTTAACAAAAAAATAAAACACGCGTAGTATATCCGAAAAATATTAGTTTCATTTAAATTAATAAAACTCGCGAAAGTCTTAGATCTCATCACGTTGGTGGGTTTTTTCATATTTATTATTATTATTATTATTAACTTAGAAAAAAATACGCACATAATAAGTTATAAGTTATAAGTGTTTTTTTGTGTTCTACAAACGGAATAAAGAATTACTAATCATTTTGTAATAACGTATTACTGTTAGACAATAAACAATCATACAATTTCCAACACCTGCAATACACATGTGTTACTAACAAAGCACAAACGTTATAATTTACTTCTCATTTGATATTCACAAAGGTTTGATGTGTGTGAAATGAGGCTCATAGTTTAGTTTTTGCGAAATATAATTGTGTTGCGTATTTCATTTAATACATCATATTAAAAATATATTTGTATAAATATGTATATATATATACCTGTAAATATTTTGTCACAGTTTTAATGAATAAAGGTCATTAGACTATTTAATTTTATTTAAAACGTTTATAATTTGCCAATGCTGATCTCCAAAAGCGACTATATAAACTGAAGTAGCAAATGAAAAGACGTTAATGTTTCTTAATATATCATCGATAAAATAGCCATGAATAGTTATCCTTATGAGTTTCTGAAACATTTAAATATGGCATTTGATTTACTACATCGCAGTAACATAACGTATTTCGACAGTAACGACTCAAGTTTCAAGAAATACTGGAGATTTTTTTATGTAGTGCCGTGCGCATTGATACACTTTTTTTTTGAGACGGTGTATGTCATCTCACTGTTCACTGGCGAATCACCAAAATCAGAAATTACCTGGATGATACCTGTTTATTTAATTCTGGTTCAAGGTTATTTCATGTATCAAAAAAAGTTGCCATCACCGAAACCTGTTAAGAGAAGATTAAATACTTAATTACTGACCTAGACAATAATAATATATGTTGTAGGTATCATAAAAGCTACTGTAGTTTGCACCAAGAAAACAGAAATTGAGAGTATAGTTGAAGGTCTCGGAGCTATTTGGAGAACTGATGAAATGCTCACAAAAAATCAAATAGAAAAAAAGCAATATCGTTTAAAAAAATTCAACTTTTATCTTACAGGTAATTTATACCACATAATAAACAAAGCAATAAACTACTTCAATATATATTATATGTAGGTTATATCTATTTATTTTGATATCTGTTTTCAGTATTTTACTGGGGCTCCATGGTTGCATCTTATCAAAACTTATTTACTACAATCTGTACTATTTTATTCAAACGTTTAGTTCTGCAACAGGATCCAGAGTTAGAATTCGCATTTGGGAACGCTTATCCGTACGATTTTACAAAAAATTGGTTCACGTACCTTTCAGTTTATTCTTTTCAATGTTTCTCAGGTCAGTATAAAAATATTTGCACTAGAAATAAATTTATAATGGAGTTTGAGAAGATACGAATACTTTTTTAAGGAAGTACTGTTAGAACTTAATTTTTTTTCTATTTTGTCCATAAATTTATTTCGTTATGTAATTACTTTAATTTTTTTTAAGGTTTTAACCTTTTTAGTTTTTAAAGTTTTAACCTTTTTAGTGCTACGATTCATTTACGTGTATTTGGGTACTGAATGTCTTATGATAACACTCTGTTCGCAACTAAGCACGGATTTCGCTTTACTACAAGAAGATTTAAAACGTTGTAAAATAGTTGTAAACGAAAATGGAAGTAAAAAGAAATCACAACTTACTACCTCTGAAACTGAAACTACTGAAACGAGTATTAAAGTAATTTTAAGTCATCACCAAAAATTAATCAGGTGAGAAATTTAATTTTGAGAAATTTACTTGCTTCTGTTCTGAGCTGAAAACAAATGGTTTTTTTTTTAATTATTACATTTTTTTATTTCAGTCTTGTAAAAACATTAAATATGATATTCAACCAACTAGTATGCTCCGATTTTGTTTTTGCTACTGTGCTTATTTGTTTTTTTTGTTTCGGAGCTTCGGTAAGGCTACTTCTTTGAATACCCTTCTCTACGAATGAATAGAACTTGTTTACTACTTATAAGTTTTGATATTCCTAGGTTGCTCAGGAGACTACAGAATTTTTGAAAAATTTTAGTGCGGTACTGGCACTTATGGGTCCTATTTATATACTTTGTTACTACGCTGAACAATTGCAGGAAGAGGTATATCAAACTGATGAAGCAAAAATAAGTTGGTATAGTAATCTCACTATACAACTTTTTTTTAGAGTGTTGGCATTGCAAACGCTGCTTATGAGACATTATGGTACGAGGGAGATAAAACATTCCAAAAAAATATTTTTTTATTAATTCTGAGGTCTGTAAAATCATTTTTATATTTTAAATGTTAATTTGTATTGCATGAATTCATGAAAAAACAACTTTTCAAAAAATGATAATTTAATTTACAATTAAGCACCTGCGATAAGTGTATGTTTATCAACGTTTTAACTATAATTCTAAAGATTTTTTATTCATTAATAAGAAAACTTGATTAAAAGGAATTGATTAATTAGAATTTAATAGCACAACATAATATCACAAATATCAAAACTATTTTTATATCCCCAGATCTCAAAGGGCATGTTGTCTTACGTCCCTCAACTACGCACCCATAAGTCTTAATTCATTTACGAAGGTAATTCAGCATGATACTGAGATGAAAAAATATACATGATTCACATTTTTAAGTAACACAGTCTTCGATACATTGAATGAGTATTTTCTCAAGCAAGGTTTTTTTAACTAATATTTCAGATTATAAGTAAATCGTATTCTTATTACTCCCTCATAAAGACTATGTACGCTGACAAATAACAGTCAATATAAAACAATTTATAAAATGTTCATCAATCACTATGATTGGATGGACAGCGATCTGGAGCATCTTATGTAGAGGTAATTTTAATGAGTTTAATAAAGAATATATATTTAAAAAAAATATTGTTTTTTTGAAATAAATCTTCTTTTTTATGGAAATAAACTTAGCAATTATTAATTTTAAATTTAATTGATATAAAAATTGTTAGCTATTTTTGCATTTGTAAAGCCAGGTTTTGTTATTTAGTTGCAAAGGGTATAAAAATCAATGAAAATAATAAGATTAATCAAAATAAAAAGAGCCTCAAAGAAGGCTTGTCTTTAATGCTTTTTTGCAGGAGTTTTATTGTAATAGCCATCATAGCCCGAAACTGTTTGCTCAACCTTCCCATAGTAGATATTTCAGGTCTTTGTATTTTTTTCGGGTTGAGAATTATTTCTGTAAGTCCTAACTACCTCTTCTGTCAAAAGCTGTTAAACCAGAATTACTGGCTTCTCTTTTCACCTAAAATTCAAATAGCAGTTATATTTAATTTAATTTAGATTTGGATAGTTAGATATACTCAGGACTCTATACGCAATAATAGTGCAGAGTAGGTGGTCTCATAGATTAAATCAATAATTGATATAACAATTAACGTTTAGCTAAAACCACAGAACAGGTATTTAAATTTTTATTATTCTTTGTAATTTCAATAACTGATTGTTTGTTAATCACTAGCGAATAATAAACAATTTGAACAATTTGTAATGCAAAAAATAAATAACGAACAAATCAGTTTGCCCTCAGACACAAAGTAACACAAAACATAGATATCAATTATTTACATGCTCTATTTTGAAATTGTTTTTAAAAGTGAAATGTACAATAAATTTTCCATTTCATAATTACTGTTTGATGTCGATTATTTTTTTTTTCTTTTTTAATTCAGTCACTATGTTTAAAAAAAAACACTTCCTCCGTTAGCTACTAATTAACCAACAGCTAATTTAATAATTACAAAGAATGCTTGCAGGTGAAAGCTTTGTAATTAACTCTTTCCATATCCTCTGACCTACTCAAGAAACTTTATATATTTTTTACGGTTCTCGTTATATACTTTTTCTATAGAAAGTTAAAATATTAGTAGTTAATCAGAATATAATGAGGTAGTATTCGATTGAAAAGCATATTTTGTCTCGCAATGATTTCCTTATAATTTTAAAATTAAAGTATATTTGCTAATAATCAATTGAAAAAATGGGGCACAGATCCCTAAAACCGTTGTAATATAAGCAAGCAGTCAAAATTAAGGTATCGTATTTCCAATATTACAAATGGCTGTATAAGATATAAAACTTCAAGATGAAAGAAGTAAAAGACTACCCCTCAGAGTTTATTAATGCGTTTGCTACAGCTTTCGATTTACTAAATCGCAGCAACATAAAATATTTTGATCACAATATACCAAAATTTAAAAGATATGGTCGTTATCTGTACATCGTACCATGTGCCCTAATACATTTTATTTTTGAGACATTGTATGTAAAATCCTGGTTTACGAAAAAGGAATCAATCTCCAAAATTATTTGGATGATTCCTATTTATTTAATTCTCATTCAATGCAAGTTTCTGGATATTGTTGATTTTTTTTTATTGTAATTGTTACAGAGTTCTTTTTTTTTAATAACATAATTTAATTTTATGTCGGTTTTAAGTATCTTTGGACATGTTTAACAAGAAGTTTAAATTTCAGGTTTAATTAAAGGTACTGTAATAATAACAAAAAAAAGTGAAATTGAAATCTTGATACACAATCTTGGAACTATCTGGAGACCCGAAAATAAACTTACAGAAAAACAAATAGAAAAAAGGCAATCTAATTTAAAAGCTTTTCACCTTTGTATCGCGGGTATTTAATATTGTGTATTTTATTACTTAACACTTAAATATTAATAACATTTCATTTGCTTTCAAAATCGTGTATAAAATGTACCTATTATTTGAAATTATTACTTAATTTATTTCAGTGTTTTATTGGGGAAGCATCATATCAAATTTTCTGAACTTATTCACTGCGATCGGTACTGTCCTTTTCAAAAAATTTATTCTCGGTCAAGAATCTGAATTATACTTCGCCTTCGGAAACTGTTATCCTTACGATTTCACGAAAAATTGGTTTTTGTATCTGGCAGTATATTATTTTCAATGCTATTCAGGTGAGTTGAATAAATTAAAATTGTAGCCAACGCTTACGTTTTTATATGTTTATTAATAATATAAATAAAAAATTGTTATTCAGATTTTGTAAATTTTTATTCTTGTATTTAAAAAGAATTGTTATACAAAATTCCTTGGTGAAATATTCAAAATAATCTAACTTATCCCGGATTTTGCCACCAAACTTAAAATTGTGAAAAAGGTCACAAGCATTAAGCTAATTTAAATAGTACCTTGAGAGATGCTAATTTAAATAGTACCTTGTTTAAAATTCTTACATATAAAACTGTTTGAAGCTCTTCGTTTTGGTTACATCTATCTTGGATCAGAGTGTCTACTGATCACACTTTGTTCACAATTGAGCATTGCATTCGCTATACTTAGAGAAGACCTAAATTGCATTGAGATTCATAAAAATAGAGTCAAAAATATATCGCTAAAGGATGACTCCGATATAGAAAAAAATATAAATAACCATCGAATAGCAAAATTCATACATAACCATCAAAAGTTAATAAGGTAAGGATGGTAATTTTTAAAAATAATTAAAACAAAAACAAGACCTATTGTTTCTATTATTTTATTGTTAATATTCCTGCGATTTTTTTACGATAAAGCAAAAAATGTTTCTTTAAAAGGTTTTCGAATAATAATTAGATGTCAATAGAGAAAATAATTTCCTCTCCTTATTTCTGTACCAGTGTGAGTATTCAAAATCAAATGACAAAGTAAGCAGCTGGGGTATAGTTTTAAAGTTTTTAATAGTTTGTTTTTGGTATATAAGCATAACAAAATAAGTAATGTTTTTCACCTCTCTTGTTATTTCTTAATACATTATAACGTATTTGAATTTTTATATTTATGACGATTAAGCTGATAAGTATGTTAATGTATAATTTTTCTCACTCTTATTATATTTCAGTCTCGTCAAACTCCTTAACGTAATTTTTAATCAACTTGTATGCATCGACTTCGTCTTCGTAACAATACTAATTTGTTTCTTCTGTTTTGGGGCTACCGTAAGTATGCATTGTTTTGCATGTATTTTATTTGATAGTTGCACTAATAAACTACAATTATGAACATTATAGATGGCACAAAATACTGGAGAATCACTTAAATGTTTGGCAGCCACCATAGCCATATTGTTACCAATATACATGCTCTGTTTTTATGCGCACCTACTCGAAGAAGAGGTAAGTAGATAATCTAATTGATTTTATTTAAACTATTGTTCAATAAAAGTTATATTTAACTTAAATGTATTATAAATATTTTCTTAGAGTACAGGTATCATGAATTCAGCCTACGATACCTTATGGTACAATGGAAACCAACAATTTCAGAAAAGTATTTATCTAACAATCTTAAGGTAATTGTAATAAAATTATTTTAAAATAAATATTAGCGAGAGGAAAGAAATCAGCAAGATCCGATCCTTTAAACATTCAAAGTGTATATATATCTTTTATTTAAACCAAGGCATAATTACTTATTTCAATAAACAATAGTTGGGAAACAGAAATTTGAACCTTTTAGAACGTCCTTTTAGTAACTTGAGTAACCGTGGGCTGTAAAATGACGTAATAAATCGAAAGCCACCTAAAGTTTACTTAAAAATATTAAAACAATGAGTTAAAAAATAGTGTTGGATACACATATAGGCGAATAAAGAACGATTTAAAATTGTTGTTTTAATGAGAAATAAAAAAATATCCTAAATAATAAAATAATCCCCAAAAAAATGTGTATATTTTAAATAATAGTCTCATAGATTATTTAATAAGAACTCTATAGTGCTTATCTATAATCCCATCTGATGTTAAGTAAAGATGTATTCTAATATAGTAAGCCCACTATCTCAGTAAAAGCCTGTTTACTCTTAGAGATGACTAAGAGTTTCAAAGTTGTTGGTTAAAATGTTGAATTTTGTTTTCAGATCCCAAAAGCCCTGTAGTATTATGTCACTAAATTATGCAAGGATTAGTCTCAGTTCATTTACGAAGGTATATTTTTGTTACATCTCACCACTAAGAATACCTTAAGTGCTTAAGTCATTACAACACTCTACATGTTATAAAGTTATAGAAAAATCGTCTATATAAATAAACATAGTATATAAAAGTGTACTGTTTTGTGAATTAAATAAAATTTCGTTTTTTCTCCAAGATAATTCAGTGTTCCATTTTTAAGTTTTGTAATGTTATAATAATGGAAGTATTAATCATTAATAAAAAGAGTGATATTAATTTTACGATTGTATTTTATTACTTTATTTATAACATATTTTCTGACACGTAAATGCTTTTGTTGTTAAAAAAAATACGCTAATAATCACTTTTCATTACCTGTGCATGCATTTTTAGCAAACAAAGATAGTTTTAAGGAATAAAAAATGGGTATCAGGTTGAATGTGTTGAAGTCAAACCAATTGATGCAGGTATTGAATGTATGTTATTTAATAAAAGTAGTATTTTCATATGTATTACGCATTATTTTTATTAGTTATTATTAATTGGTCTTGTTATTGGTTATTAAAATGCGAAAGACATCTGAAAATATCGGTTTTATCTAAATGAGTAGTCGCGAAAATTTAGTCATTATTATGTGTGTAATTATCCCTTAAATTTTTTGGTTTCCAAATTTTTGAATTTAAATACTACTTTGAGTCAATTAAATGAAATTTTATTTAATTAAATAAATTTTGTCCTATGAACAAAACACATAAACAAGAGAACAGCTGATGTACACAAAACATTTTATACATTTCCATAACTTATTATATATTCTACTTATACAGTCTTTATCTGTACCTCTACATTGTGATGATTGGATATTTTTCTAATTATATATAATTTATCATTTCAGATTGTAAGCACCTCGTATTCTTATTATTCATTGGTGAGGACCATGTACGCTGAAAAAGCGTAGAAGAATAGAATGGTAATTCATATTAGAAAGGTTATTTATTTAATACAAATATAACGTAAATATTGAAATATATTAAAGTCACAATCTAATCTCATGGTAATTCTAACTTATACTACTTTATAACGTAGAGTCCTCCAAAAGTGATAATACACATTTTTTTTAGAAGAAAAAACTCTTCACTTATTTAAAATGTCATTTAAATGTCTAGTGCTGTATTGTATTTGTTCAAAATTAGATTCGACTAGTAAACAATTAAAATAATTTTTAGAATTTTATTAGTAAATGTTATCATTATATATAATAAGTTACAAAACATCTAGCAAATGTTGTAAAAATAAAATATATATCATCCCAAATTTGTCATTTATTGAAATATAAATAAAATATATCGTTAAGTAATTATACCCCAAAAATCTCATAAATTTGTTAACATGAACGCTTTCCCTTTATTTATCTACAAATTATATATTCGTTAAATTGATTTACTACAGTTTATTACTTCATTTTATTATTCCTAACTTACGATGTGAAATTAATAAGCACCCAGCTCTAGTCTATCTCTATCATCCCCTCTTCTTGTGCACACGGTGTATTTTTACATTTAACATTTACAATGACCGAATATACATTATAGATATACGTACTATGTATATACAATATACAACAAAACGAATGCAAACTTGTAAGATGAAGCAAAGCTCAGAAATTTTTTTTATTTGATAAAATAAGACACAAAACAACAAATCTAATTTAAGAGAACTATCTATCTACTATTTTCATTAAACATTTTTCAATAAGTATTATGCTCACAGAAGTAGTACTACAGTGTACTTTAATTTCTTATTAGAACATTGAAATTACTTTTAATTTGAGTTATAACTTCGTAACAAGATATTAATATTATAGATTGTAAGATATTCATGAAACATCTTAAAACTTGTAGGGCCCTTTGAAATTACAGGGAATAAGATGAAAGGACTTAAATTTTAATACCCTCGAGAGTTATCTTTTACCATTGTTATTTAAAATAAATAAATTAAGAAAATTAATAATTTTCAAAACAGCCGCATAAAATTTTAAAAAGTATATTTTTATTTACTCATTATAATAAACATAACCTGAACTAATTAGAATAATGTCGTGTTTGGTTTAAGTAGTTAATTATATAGAGGTTTTTCTCCTTAGCTAGAAAAATTTGGTTTAATAATTTTAAGGTGAAAAAAAAGACTTAATGAGATAGTAACAGCTCAAACCCTTTAATCGACTTCGACTTGAATTTTTACTTCTATGCGTTTGTAACGTTTAAAGATGTTTAAAAATGTGCTAATTTGTTTGTTTATCACCTAAGCAGTGACGCTACTACAACGGAAGATTTTTATTCTTTTATTTTAATAAAATGTTGTTAAAATATAAACAAATCTAGAAAAAAAAATCTAATAAGGAATTTGGACAAAAAATGTTTGAAAAACGATGCGATGTTTGCAAGCGATTATCATACCATAAAGTACCTCAGGGACGTCTTCCTTTGTATTTTTTATAAAACGGTCACTATACTGAAGAACAATTTTCGTTTTGTGAGTTTCACACAAAGTTATAGTAGAGAGATAGACAGATCGATTTTAGATAAGTAATTCTTGTAATAGTAAGAAAGTTATACATTGTCGGTTATTTCCACATTACACAAAAGGTTATGGGTTCGTAAAAAATGCCATCAGCTAGACTTTCCAAAGTATTCCAATTATTAAGTTTCCTAAAGTATATTAAAAAGTTAGATTGTGTCTAAAAATAAATTCAATCAGTACTGAAACGTTGTTATTAATAATTTCAAATGAGGTAACAGGAATGGGTGAGAAATTTATTGAAGATCAGGCGAAATGATTATCGAGCCATCGCTAAGTGATACATAAACTGGTGTTATCTGTATACATATTTCGAGGATGGGCCTAGGTTTATAATAAATATATTAATAACTTTATTCAATTGTACTCTTTCGTTTGGAAAGGGTAATAATTCGCGGCATTTATGTAGTAAATCGGTGTGTTCAGATGTGCATGTATTAAATCTTCTTCTTTTCTTCATTCAAAAACCTATTACTCCCATCTACATATACCTAACTTTATCAATTTATTTACATATTTTTTAAAAAAGTAGCTAGAAGTTAATTAATTTAGGAAATCTAATATAAAATCTTGCCGTTATTCTGCTCAGGTTAGACAATTTGTCTTTAAGATGAAAATTGGAAATACAAGGGTGACTTGATTAAATTTTAATTTATTTTCGTTTTGCCTCACGTTAATATAATTGTTGGTATATTATGACTCCTATAGTAATACCATTATATATAGGTTATTAAAGTGTAATAAATAAAATTTTAACATAAAGAATTTTTATATAGACAAAGTCTATATATCTATCCTATCCAAATTAGAACCAGGTAGTTGATAATGATTTATGTTGCTCATTGCAATCGAAACTTATTTAGACCAATCGGGTCTGTGCTGGAGCTAGTACAGATTTAATAAACGCGAGGTTAACAACGTTCGCCAAATAAGCTACCAACATTTTTTTTCATTCTAATGGGGCAACCGAGCAAAGGGCCTGCCTGATGGAGGTAGTACCGTCACCCATGGACAACCGCAACATAGTTTTGCGGATGTGTTGCTAACCTTGAATGGGGAAGAGGCGGAGGAAAAGGTGGGAAAGAGAGGGAAAAGGTTAAGGAAAGAAAAGGGTGGGAAAAAGGTAAGGGCAACCGGCTTTCTCACTGATGGGACGAAACGCAGCCAGTAAAGACAACTTCACGGCGATCTTCTGTGAAAGAGTGGTACTTCCCCGGTCCAGCCAACCCATGTTCGAGCTGCAGTAACTTGAACACAGCTAGGCTTTACCACCTCAACAAGAATAACATAATGTCACGCCGATATATACACATATCTCGAAATGAGTAACATTAAAAAATATTTGTAAATTATAGCACAAATTAACAAGTACAAAATGCGTATAGAATTTTAGCCTGGTTCTAGCTTTAAAATTTTCTTTGTCCTTTTCCAACGCAAACTAATTGATTGCCGTGTATCAAACATATATCACTAAATTTAGGCGAATGAACAATAACGTTATGTACCATACGTTTGACATGAATTCCCTTTTTAGCGGGGATTTTAATAAATTGTAAACATGGAAACGGATTTAGGACATTTGTAAGAACCATAATTATTTAACATTTTGGTATAATAAGAAGAATAAGAAGGGAAGAATTGCTATATTTTTGATTTTTTTTCTAAGAATGGGGATATAAATAAGTCCTACATTTATATGGTGAATGAGGATTGTATTGAAACTGTTGAGAATAAATATTTCATAATTTTTTAAGATAATTTAAATTTGAATTCTATTTTTGTCTTCTTTTAAAGGCATAAGTTGTTTACAAACGTAAATTTTTAAATTACTTTCAAAAAAAATTTTTTCAGTAAGGGCCACTTACCCAACTAAGTCTAGAGTAAACATGAAAAACTTATTAAGACATATAATAATTTTAATAAAGAAAAATGTGTTAATTACGTAAAGTCAGCAAAGACATTCACTATATGACGCTTAATCAATACAACGGTTTTGCCTCACCGATGTTCCATACACTTTTATTACAAGTTTTTTTGCGATCGTAAAAAATATGAAAATAATTCTTTAGAAATACTAACTATGTTCTTGTAGCACCCTAATATATAAAATAAAATACAATACTTTAGCATTTACTATATACAGTTGTGAGATGTAATACTTTCGCGAGTTTTATTCATTTAAATGCAACTAATATATTTCGGATATACTACGCCAATTTTATTATTTCAAAACTACATTATCCCGACGTTCACTTTCACGGTTGCTGAAAAGTAACCGTGATCACGGTTTAAAATAATAAAATTCGCGTAATATATCCGAAATATATTAGTTTAATTCAAATATATACAGTTGTTTTTTTTTTTGAGGTTTTGTTGTATTTTATTGATATCTCCTAAGAGTCAAGGGAAATTATTGAAGCAAAGCCAATGAGTTAAATATAATTCAATTGCAAACGATTCGTGAAATTCTTTTCCTAAATGTTGATATCGCTAACAAAGTTTAAATATATAAAAGTTATGCGAATAAGCAATTTCAGAGACTTGCGAATTCAACTTGTTCCGAAGTTTAATCTCATACCCTATAAACCCAAATGGATTCTCACAAAATATGAAATTTATATATGAAATGCCTTGCGATCGAAAAACTTAACTAAATTTTTTTTATAAGTTTATAGCGAAATGTAACAAAACTTTGATCAAAGACTGTATGTTCAGATGGTGAAACGACGAGAGTCAATTTACTTAGGAAATATGATTAACGGTTTTTATTTATATTAACATTAATTCTGAAAATTTGTCGCATTATTTGAAAAGAGAGAAAGAGTAGGGTAATTAAAGAGTACACATTTAATATAGCATACCCGTTGGAATTCACCAAATAGGGAAGTATATTTTTATCTTAATTAAAAATAAAAATATTCGTTGAATAGATATAAACATCTCGAACTTAGCACATTCCTATTATTTGATTTCCAAGAAATTATATAGATGATAAAAAGTTACTGATAGAGCCTTTGCATTTCCACTGTAAAGCTATTTGAATTTTTACTATAAGTGTTTCACGTTATTTTAGCCTGAATTATAATTAAGTTGATATTATACAGTGACAATTTCATCCATAGAGTAAAATTTTTAACTTGCAATTATTCAAATACTGCGCGACAATCTCTTAGCCACTCACATCAAGTTTAAAACTCGAGGCCGTGAGTTAAGCGTGTAATACGTTAGGTCAACATAAAGGATCGGAGGTCCCTCATTTGAATTACGTAGCATATGTTTCAAAGTTATTCTTAATTTAATTTTTTTTTGCTGAAAACACAAAACATATTTGGAATGTTTAAAAACACAAACAAGAGCTATCATCCTCTCCCGGGCAAAACGTGTTTAAATCCTATTCAATAATAAAATATATTCACCAATTACTATTGTCAAGGTGTTTTACTCATTTGAAATGGCTTATAAAATTGAAGATTAATTTAAATGATAATAAATATGTGTAAATTAAAGTTTTTGTTTTTTATAACAGTAACATTGTTGTATGTTTATTGTTGTATTTGTGGATTTAACAAAAAAGACGTTCGTTCTATAAAGGAAAATTTACTAACAACCAAGTATATTCGGGGCAGTTTAAATAAGTCAGATGATTATGATTCCCATTACCTAATCGCAATCTCTAAAATGTTGATTGCTATAAAACAAGAGTGGTTAGAGGTTAGAAATGAAAATATGTATTTTCTTTCTCCTTTTCTTTAGTTTAATATCAAATTTTTACAAAAATTTAAACGTTAAAACTCCAATATAGCTCTGCTCTTCTTTGACTTTAATATTCTTTATACATAAAGAATGATTAGTTTGCGAGGATAAAACTGTTTTTTATGAATGAATATCATATTTTATTTATAAGTCAGAAAACAACACAGAAGGTGGATAGTGATGCCTGCTACACTTTTTTTTTCAGTTACATTGAAATTTCTTCACGCAAGATAAATTCTACGTACTTTCATATCTTTACACTTTTATGCGGCAGTTTGAAGTTTTCTATTGGACCCCTTCATTTAAGAGAATTATTGAAATAAATGTTTGTCAAACTTTTTTTCTAAGACGACTTTACAGTCTATCTAAACCAAAAAAATATTTTCAACTAAATTACACGACTTTTGCATCACTCATATTAAAATATGAACACACATATATTATGAGAGCTATGTTGGTTTGTATTCCATCTATCTTTTTACCATAATTTAAAAACTTTTTACCGGTTAGAGACAACATGTTTCATCAAAGATATAATAAAAGAGACAAAAAAATATGACAATAAAAAATAAATCTAAATGTTTTATAAATGTAAAAATTCCTCGCCAAATAAGTGCGGGACCTAAGTAAAGTATTACATTATTAAGCTAACTCTGAACGTTGATTCATTTAAACTCTAAAAGATCCACTGAAATGAACACGATATGAATGATAACCTATTCTTGTTGGACATTGGCTAATAACTATCATTTACTTTCAATGTCTTTTCTTGTTGAACTTCTGATAGAGTCAGAAAGTTTTATCTTTATTCATTACTGTACGTATTATACATTATATATCATAGATTAATCCAAAAAAATATTTAGTTTTCCTGCATTGAGATTTTTAAAGCTTCTCCATACTGAATTTATAAAGAGGTAATTTATAGATTTTAACGTTTGATATGCTAAGAGTAGTGTTTAAAACTATTCTAATGTACATACATAATACGTATAATGGTGTACTTCTAAAACATCTTCAAAAGACCGTACGAGTCACTTCTTAAATATTATAATCGTCACAATATCTACAAAAGTAAGTAGATTGCCGAATCAAATTGTATTTGATAATTTTTTCGTTCAATCTATGTCAAACTATCACACAAATAAAATAATAAAAAAGTTTCTTTATTAAAAACTGAAATGGACTTTTCTAAAAACAAACAGGAAATCATTATAGTTATGTTATATTTATTAAATGTAATATGTCCAAAATATATCTGAGCATTAAATATATTTTACTTTCAAACTCAAACACACCTGCACTACGCGTGTTCCTAAGGCCATGAACAAGTAAATCATCCTGCAGCCGTATTGTACCCATGAAAGCAGTAAAGTTTTTCTAAACAATACCCCTTCAAACAGGACAATAAACTCAGATGTCGAAGTCTTGGTTCATTTACTTTAGGGAGAGAGTTGAGTGCATCTTCCGCCAATTAATTCAACTACCGTTTTTGGACTATTATGATTGTTTAATGTAAACCGGAGTTTGATTGTTGTGAAATCTAAAATAAACTATAGCTATTGAACGGGAAAGTTATTTTGAAGAAAGCAACCCTCCTCTTATATATAAAAGAGAGTTGGATTAGCGCGTAGGTTGACTAAAACATGTTTAGTTACGGAATAGATCTAAATTACCACATAGTGGGGAACGTTCCTTTAAAAGATGTTATTGACTCGTAGAGTAAAAAGTGTTTAAAATTTGCGAACTCTGGATGTTGTCGTCATAAATATAAGTTAAACCATGCTGTGTGCTGCTAAAATTTTATAATATTCTAAAATACAATACTGAAAGTGAAAAATATTTGTAACACTGACTTCGTACAAAAAACCTGATGAAAAATAAAATTGCTCTTCATCTTTTGATAATTTAATACAGATAAATGTGATTGTTCTCATCCAATTGCCGGAATAGCTATGCTAATATCTTGGCGGTTCATGAACATTGACAAAGACTTATCATTTGATTTACAAACCCAGTTAAGGATACATATGATAACATGCTAACAGAGCATACCTAGTAGGTAATGATTGGGAAAGAAACATATACCTACGACAATATGTTTATATACTTCAATACCGTATATATAATATGATATTTAAATTAATATTCCTAAGGTTGCGGATTGAATCCTCGGGTAGAAAAAAAACACATTTACTTTTTAAAGTCATTTATCAGTATAAGATCAACATGACTTTAATAAAAAATAACCTTAAATATGGTACAGTTACCATTGCGAGAAACTATTTATTACCACGGGTCGGAATTCTAACAAACGCAGATGAAAACTAGCAAAATATTTGTTTATGCTCTAATTTATAGTGTCACTGCATCTTACATATAATTTGTATATAAGAAGCAAAAGGAATACTGGGAGCTTCGTAGCTTCTTAACGCTGCATAAGTATATTTATATTTTTGCATTGTTTTAATGCACAGTCTAGCTTATTATAATATTTCATAATAACCAAAAGGTTGTCAGAATGGTTCACAGAAATCTATCAACTCACTCCAAACAAATTAAAAAACTACTTTTAATACTCGTAGCTCTACGCAGGTTTTCAGTTTGCAGAATATAATATAATATAATAACTAAAAATAACATTCTAACACAAATATTTTTACTAAGTTCACTCTGGTATATGAAACTCTGTTATCACATAAATACCTTTAAGCAAAACATGTTATCCATAATATCAACATCTAGGTAAAAGATATCGGAGGAAACATGCGCTCTATTGGATTTGCATATTTACATTTATGCACTAAAGATAACATTATTTTAAAACAAAAATTCTACATCTTCGTGATGCTGTCCAATATTTCTAGTAGCATATTGCAAAAAATATTTTACCTCATAATAAACGAGTTAAAAAAATTTAAATATAATTTTCAATTACTCTGGAATGATTACTTTTGGATTATTATTGATTTTTTAAGTACACCTAAACGTCTGTTAGATGTTAAGTATACAAAAACTCATATTAAAAATAAGTTTTGAGGAATTTTACCCTTATACCTATAAAACATTACTGGGACTGTGTTATTTTTAAATGCTATAAAGCATAGTATTCATGAAGATAGTATAATATTAATATAAGGAAAATAAAACAAAAAAGTTAGCTTCAATTCTATACAACTTCGGTATATCAAAATCTTGAAGATTAACATAAGAATGAAATACAAACAATAAGGGAGAGTACTAAAAGGAGAAATTTTTATAGGTTTCTGTATAAAATCTTAAATATGCAACTTTTAAAATGTCGATATGGAATTTGTTTAGTCATGTACTGTACTTACACAAAAAAAAAATATCACTGACAGTAAATTTTCACTCTCACATTTCCATTTGTCAGAAATATTTCATTTGCTATCGGGTTGTTTAAATTTTATTAACTTAGTTTCAAAACAAAACTTTAACATTATGATGGTAAGCTAGAAGTTGAAAATAAATAAAATTGTTATTGAAATATATTAAGTTACAAAGACAATATCCTGTTCGAGAATGTGACATTTGGCTATAGTAGTCTTATCTATTGATGTTTTTCTGTTATTTCGACTGAAACATAAAGTATAGTGATTTTTTTAAATATTATTTTTTTTGTGTTAAGTGATGTTTGAAAATTAAAATTTTAAAAAGCACTTATAAATATAAGGGTAATGGTAAATAATGCGGAGTGTCGTCATCTGCGGTAGTCAAAAGCATGACTGAGTTACGTTGTTTATACTTTACAAAATATGACGATTGTTAAGTTATGATCTGGTAAAGAGACCGTCGCCAATAACATGCCTGTTCAATACACAGACTGTCGTTCTGTAAGAAAATATCTCATTTTGAGGATGATTTTACTTTACAATAGAGACATTTTCCGTACAACGTCAGTTTGCAGTGTCACGTCGTTGTTAGAGCAGGAGGCGTCCTTGAGACAAATGTTGTAGGGTGGTCGCTACGCAAACATCTACCGCGACTAATCACCTGAAACCAGTAAAATGCGAAATAGAATAGAAAAAATAGCGTTTTGTTATGATATAAATTTATTGAAGGCTATTTTATACAGAGTGTTTAAATAAGTATGCATATGTGCCATATCATTACATACTTTTAACTCTATTCTCATTAATAATTTTAATAGTGAGCTTATACGACGACTGTTTTAACAATACGTATTTGTAAAGAGCTTTAAATAAAAAACATTTTTGAAAACATAATTATATGTGTTACGTTGTCGGAATACCGAACTAAACAAATTAACAACATCTCGTCTGCCACGGTTCAGAAATCACGGTTGCTGAAAAGTAACCGAAACGTCAGGAGTATGTATTTTTTAACAAAAATAAAGCACACGTAGTACATCCGAATAATATTAGTTTCATTTAAATTAAAGACAATTTTAAAAAATAGGGGTACAAAAACGGTGTTAGTTCATGGATGAAAAATTGAGATTTTACTTTCTGTTTAAATTTGTGAATTTTTCTTACTGCAAATACATTATTTGTAACATTGTACTTCAATTAATAAAATAATCCTCTCTTGTTATTTTTTTTACTCCTGTCCTCTTAATTGAAGAATCCATCTTCCGATTTGTGAAATAATGCAAAATTCTGCACTGTTTAATATCTCTGAAGGTATAAAGCATGAGTGTGAGGATTTAACATTGAAAATAGCTTTTCATGTATTTTACCAGACTGCTTTCAATATTATATAGGTATATAGGTTAGACAGTGTTATCATTGGAATCATAGTAAATAAATATTCAAATTGATAAAGGTTTATTGGCTCGATTTACTTTAACTAACATTTACAATGCCTCCCAAAGTTTTGAATTGGATACGTTCATGAACTCCGATTTAATTCTCAGTGAAGCCGAACAACATTACCTTAGATTACGTGAAAGTCAAGACACATGCTAAATCACGAGTCTGAAACTTACACGGATTGAAAATCTCGTTTAAGCTTATACTGACAAGTATTAATACTCTCCATTAACTTCAAAATAGTCTCCAACTACGGTTCGGTATTTAGGAGAAAAGTATACAAATTCGTAACAAAAACTGTTATTTTATTTTTTTCTTGGCGTTTATATTATATACACAAAAATTTTGACATAAAGAAATATTAGTAAGCGACGTGTTAAACTATAATGAAATAATTTGCTTTGTATTTCCACTGTTGAAGGTGATCTATACTGCTCTAGCTGTGACCAATAACACGGATATGTCGAAAACATTATTGGTCTTTTAAGTTACAATAACCAGTTTGTAGATAAAATGTAATGTTTTTTGTCTTAAGAAAAAAATCGCTTTTTCTTTAAAGAACTACACACCACATACCATGTTTGTAGTATTGAAGTTACTTAAAAAGAGTTTAAAAGGAATAGATTTCAAAGAATAGGTTATAATATATATGTTAAAAAGTCCACTTTAGTTTACCTTGTCTGATTTTATGTATTTTTAATACTATCGAAGTATAGTTTTATAACAACAATGACTATAGAAATAACATATATTGTTGTCAACGCTTTAACAATACACTTCAATATAGAGCGTGGTCTATTTTTAAGGAAAAAAAAGGCATTCAGTAATTATTTTGCATTTTCTGTAAAAGAAAGAAACAAAAGGAAACTATATTGGATTTTTATTCTTTTTAGAAGTACTAAACTTTAAATCGGAGTTTATATTATATTATTATTATTACGTTTTTTCTAAATACGATGTCCGTTTGTTCTGTCTAAGGAGTTGGAGTGATATTAACGGAAATATCACTTTCAGACAGGTAATAGACAGTAACTTGGGCTACGTTTTTCCAGACTTTAAAAAGTAGGAAGTTCTCAATTCACCCTGTCTTTTATTATAGTATTACTTCTTCAATTGAAAATCAAAATTACTTTTTGAAAAGAAACGGCAATGTCCTCAGGTAGTTTCGTTATCACCAAGTCAGGATCTTATTTGCGAGTGTGAGAAATCCAATGAAATCTTACAATAATAATGTCGCGCTTCCCAAACGGGTTTTCATATGTAGGCAAAGTCACAGCCAACAGCTTATACAAAATGTTATCGGATTAGTGTATCGATTTTGTCAACTGTTAAGAGATTAATTGAATAGTAATTTACTGGTTATTCAAAAATCACCCATTCATATATTTTAAACGAAACACTGCGTGAGAGTGGAGGTGAAAATCCCAGAACATCAAATAAATGTCGCGAAAAAATGCGAAAATACAAAAAAAATTATGTCAATTACTACATAACACATTTTATATTCTCATATTCTCTGGTAACGAATACATGAATTCTTCACTATTTAGTTTTAGTTATTACTTATTTTAAGACAAAGGTTATTACAAAACGATTACAATCCAAAAACCGGTAAATTACAGTTGAGGAAAGTAAAAACGCCATCGACGACAATCAGAAACATTTAGGCAAAATGGTCATGACCTATTTTCATAAAGGAGTGCTAAGGGCCAGAAAAACAGTGGAGGACATTTCCCTGATGTTATTCCATAAACAAGCCTATCATACGATAATATATGGATATTATATGATTCTTTAATAAGAATCACAATCAAGAACACATCAAGACAATCTAAAAACTGTATTGTCTACTTTATTCAAATGTTGCGTAAGTTTCTGAACACCATAATATATATATTTTTTTATTTTATAATATGGACTTCATCCGTGCAAAGACGTGCGCAGGATATTGTGCTAGTGTCGTGTTGAATGGAGGAGACACGATCCGGGATTAACTTTTGAATGAAATAAAATAATAATAAATATAAAAGCATATAAATAAAAATCAACAAAATCGGCCCCAGTATATTTTAAGAATCTTTTAAAAATATGTGACATGAATCGTATAATGATGGATTTGTCAGTATCAGTGTCTAGTAATGGCTGTTATTTAGCCTAATTATAATTTATAAAACGTATAAGTGGTTTTAATTTATAATTTTGGAGTTTTTATGCAAATAAAGTTAAAAATAAAATATTCATTATGTAATATACTTATGGAATATAACTTTTATAAAAGTAATTATTTAAACATTTAGAGGTAAATAAGATTCCAAGGCGGTATTAAAATGATGTTGACTTTTGTCTGTCAAAATAATAACTTAAAGTCATAAGTTTCCAATATAGTATTTTTGAAAAATTACAGTTAAAATAAATAAAACATTTCGTTTTTCTTTTCGAAAAATATGCTAATACATGCTGATTTGAGACCATGTACAGACCAAGACGAATTACGTTTTAGAAGGAGGGCTTTACGAGATGCAGTAATATGTATAGGATGGCTTAAATTAGTATGTACATTCATCTAAAGACAACTTGTGTTTCATATATGATAAAAATACATTAAAATTAAATTTTGGTATATTTTGCAGCAAAAACTACTTTGTTATTCCTATACTCCACACCAACTTTCGTTTCAATAAAAGTGAAAATGTTAGCTTATCATTCTTTACATATTATTGAAAGTGCTACAATTATTTCTAGTAGATATATGTATATGTATCTGAAAAATGCATGAAAACAATATAAACAATAATTAAAAATAATATTTTTATAATGTTTGTTTATAGAAAAAAATATGTTGTTTAAATAATCTGTGAATACAAAAATGAACGTGTTCGTTGTAAAGAATAGTTTTATTTACGAAAGATAAACTTTTTAATTCTATAATTTGGTTTTCTTTTTCTAGATATCCATAATATGCTACATAATTTTGTACTTTCTAGTACATGCTAACAGTAAAGGACATATGTCTCGAGTTATTCAAATCATGGTTTTGTCTCTTATACCTTTTATAATTTTAAATGGAGTGCTACTATTTTTTGGAGCATTAGAAGTATTTTTTTTCTTTCTGACAAATTAATTAAAAACAGTAAAAAATTTAAAATTAATTCATGAAATATATTCTTTTCTAGGAGAAATTGTGTGCTCTAGAAGTCGGCCTTTGGTTGTGCCTTATAATTGCAGCATATAATACAGCGTTAGGGGCAGTCGGAGGTATATTTTTTATACGGACAGGATATCTGACTATGCATTTCTTTCTTGCTGTTATTTTTGGAATTTTAGCAGTATCACTGTACAGTAAGTATTATGAAAGAATTATATCATTCTAAATCATTTGGAGTTTGTTTAATGTCCATACGCTAAATCCTTATTGACACTTGTATTTGTTTTTCATAATCACTAGTCATAACAAAAGCTATAGGCTAGGTGAAAACATTCAGTGGGTTACGGTAGATACGGTAGTAATTTACAATAATTTAATAATTTTCGTATTTTTTCAAATATTTTTTTATTAATTTCATTTTTCTTACTTAGTTTGTAGAAAGTAAACACGCTGATAAATGTAAATGACATACCGTACGGCTACACATCGAATAAACTTATTTTTATCGCAGTAAGACCAACATATTTCGAGATGTGATGTTTTTGCACAGAAGTAGAGAAATTTTCTTTAAAAAATCAAAATGGCTGCCATTTAGCGTTGGATCCATATTTATGGTGTTTTTGTACATTTTATAATTATAATTTATAATAAGATTTTATAATTTCATGTTTGCAATTATAATAAGTTAACGTAGATTCCAATAGCAATCGTTATAGAAACATATTTTTTTCGTTCATGTAGATTACAAGATACAGTCGCCAAACAGCAAATTCGCTATTTTGTCACTCGTGGTGTCGTTTTAAGAAGACTGGTTTTTTAGACAGTTTTCAAATATTCATTGAATTTTTTGTAGAAGAATTGAATTATGTTGAACATTGGACCCTTACGAACGACCCATTATTGTTCTTTAAAAAAAAGTTATTGCCACAGCGAACGTAAAATTTTCATCTGCTGTCTACTATAACGTAAATACTGAACCACTTGTTCAAAAAACATAGGATTGCGTCCATTGACATATATGTACGAGTATGTTTATATCCTTAGAGGACTAGTACTCTCCATTCGGGGAGTTATTCTAATAAGAAATATTTCATAGCCTGATGTATTTAAACGAAAAATTTTAAAATAGAGCATTTTTTTTCAGCTGTCATTTGCCACGACATTTTAATTATATATGCATACAAGAATCTCATCAAATCCCTTGGCCATTGTTAAGTGAAGGTTTTAATACTATCATATTATAATATATTATATGACACATTCTGCGTTTTATTTAGGTATGACCAAAAACTATTAATAAACAAAATAAAATAAAACAATTTCTTTTAGTGTTATTATTTTAATTATGGATACAGTTTACTTAATGTATATAAACTTAAACATATCAAAATAGTTTGTAGAATCAATCCATGAATGATCTGTAGCTGTTGACAGTGACTGCTAAGTATCCCCAAAATATTGTGTAGAATGCTGTTACTATAACTGATCCAGTAATCATTCCTGTAGGGCTGTATCTGAAACAGCTGGGTGAGACCAAGCAATAGACGCAGAGGCCCAGAGTGATTATCCAGTCCATAATCAAATGAACAATAACACTCCATAGATAGATAAGTATTGCAATATCAAGTTCTCTTACGATACCAATGAACATAATGATGCTTGGGAATAATAGCAACGATATCATAAGAAAAATTAATGTAAAATACACAAGCTCGTCTAATCTTTTCTCGTATAAAGTCTTCCAGTCTGAAAAATTTATTATAACTGATAAAAATAATAAGAATCCAATTAAGCCATATAAAATCCCAAGTAAAGCAATTATAATGGAGCCTACTCGTAGCGGAATGCACAATAAAACATCAATGTTAGGAACATCGTCCCATATCGACATTTTGAAGTTTAGTGTTGCTTGAAAAGACAACCTATCACTTGTAAGTTATCATAGATTAAAAAATATATTTTAAAAGTTAATCAATAAAAAAATGTATTTTGCTTTTTCATATTAATAAATAGATTATTTAAGGATTTTTCAAAACTTTTTATTTCTATGAATATCAAAACATGATTGATTGTATTAAAATCGTCGGCGTCACTACATCGGGAACTACATGTGAAACCAAATGGAATGTTTCAATTAGTGCGATTTATGAGCAGAGATAGATTTGGGGCATAGGGATTTGGGGCGTTGGCTGCATCAAAATGAGATTTAATTTGATGCTAATATGCACAGGTCATAATGACGTCACATCGGCATGGACATTCAAAGCATTGTTGAATATTTTGATTTACTATTCCACAATATTTAATATCGCTGAAGTTACAACCGCAAACTATATGACACTTTGTAAATTAAATAATTTATTAAGATTTCGATTTATCATATTGGATTATAGTGAACCTTCAAGTACATACAATGTCAAAAAATAATATGCTTGAGATATACTGTCACTTGTAGTTTTAGCTGTCGGTCTTCCTTGAACTCAAGATATCGGCGCGTTAGTAGAACTGTATGACTCTCACTATTTAAAAACAAAATTTATACATAAGTACTTATTGGATATTTTAAAAAATAATACCTTGAATGCAAGTATGAAACTTTTTAATATTTTCAAGCTGCATCTGCGACTGTTTACACCAAGATTACTGACATAAGCTAACAAACGTACAAATAACAAATAAATAAATAGTTTTTTGTTTTTTCAACATAAAAATTAATAAACATATAAATGGAATTTTAGCGTATTTATGGTTGAACTATTGTTGAAAAAGCTTTGTTGTCCAACCTACAAATGTCCAGCCTAAATTAAGCTCTATTCATGTGATTGATTATAAAGATCGCAGGTCAAATTATATTAGTTATTAAATAAATCAAAATATTGGAAAATTATAATTATTATCATTATTATAATATATTTTATAATGAAATTCGTATGCTACTGAACAGAGAAATAATAGGTGAAAGGGTAGGTTGATCAATTAATAAATTAAATGCTCAACGTGAATCTCTTAATTTTTTTAAAAGCCGAATCAAATGAAAAATGAATGAAGTGAAAACCACATTTTAACTAAATAATAGTTGTTTCTGAGATTAGCAATCACAAATGCACAAACAAAAACAAAAACTCTAACCATATCTGTGTTAGGTTCTACATGCGTCGGTAGTGATCCCACTTTTATTTTTAAAAATCCCAATTATTTCTTATTTACCTCTCACGTACAGACAGCGATGCGTTACATTTTTATATGTTTCGATAAGTTACTTCATATACATTTATTGTCAGATTTAACAAAACGATTGTTTCCTAATCCCAACCCTTGTATACCCTCAACCACACATGGGCACGTTACTTATGACAATTAAGGATTTAATAAAAAATTATAACTGATATGTATTTAAATTCACCAGAACATTAAGAATGTAATTTATATTTACATGAATGAATGTTTATAAAAATTGTGCTGGACGATTGGTTCAAACATGGTACAATAAATTGTTACTTATTGAATTGTGCCATTCGGATTTAAAATAATCGTATACTTAAATACAGGATTTAATCTTCTAATAACAGCTAATGTGCGAGCGGTTAAAAAATAAAGAAATACAATTAAAAAAGCATACAAAGAATAATTACGTTTTATTATTTGTATTCGTAATTTATATATTTTTTATCTTATCTGTGAGTAAAAAAAACATAGAAACCATATTTATATTTCTAAGTCTAAGAAACTAGTACGTGTTTTGTATTCTTTACTGAATACAAAATAAACCAATTAAAAACTTATATACTATAAGCAAAATTATTGTAGCCAGTTTTATAAGGAATATCTCTATAAAAGCTTTTTGTGTGCTTTGTATATAATTCAGGTTTTCGTTTTATTTAGGAAAAGAAATATACGAGTTGTGCGTTACGTTGGAATGAAAGCTTTTAGCCTCTTTTCAATATTACTTAACTCTTTTCACAATACCTGAACTAAGCTCTCTTTAGATCTTTACTTTTTATAAACTTATTATAAAATATAAATATTATTTTCTGGTTATTGTTTAGATTTTATCTGTATTTTCTTAAGATGGTTTTTTTTTTTTTAATTACCAATTTAATATGTACATAAGTAGGCCGGATTTTTAACATCATAACCACTTTAATCATTTATAGTTTGTAGCTGATAAATTTAAATAAAAAATTATGTTGTTTTGTCGCAAAGGTGTATCTCGCAAACCACAATGATTAGAAAATTAAAAATTGTTAAGGGTATACCCATGGCCACATTGAGGAGGTATAGTTATAGGACATGACTTACTATTTTCTTAAAAAAGGTATTAATTCACTTAAAGTTTCTAGTGCAAAATGGAAAAAAAATTACTCACATTTTCTTGTAATTTCTAATGTAGCTTTTCCCATCTTATAGTTTTTTCCAGTTCTCTTTGTAAACTACAATTACTTTGGTGAGAAATATATGAGACACTTATATCATAGACTAACAGTAATAAAAGTGGGCGGTTCAATATAAAAAAAGGATTTGTGACACAATCCATCCTATCATGAAATTCGCCATCGATATTATCGATTGAATCAGGCCCGCTTTGCGTAAACATCATAACGTCGAGTTATTTATGACATTAAGGGAACAAAATATACTGCCTCTACTGTGATAACATGGTATATTTTAGTTTAGACAGAAACATAAATAATATTGATTTCAGGTTATTACAAAAGCCAGCCCCATACGCGATATTTTACGAGTTGATGAACATTATTTAGCATTTCTCTCAAACCTGAACCTTTCATTTACTCAAGCAAAAACAACAATTTATAAAATAGCTATGTAGGTTTTTTTATACAAAACTCAGACGTAGAATAGCACACTTTACCTGTTGCTTCGGTAACTCTTAAAATTTCCAGCCATCTTTTGTATGGAATTCTTCAAAATATTTTGCTATCCCTATTTCTCTTTTTTAAAAAAAAGTCTAGCGATCTTGATATGTATATCCTACTAGTTTGTTTCATATTACACAAGCATAAATTTCTTTCAAACTTTCAACTATTTAAGTTAAATTGAACGTGCAAAAGAACGTTACCTTTAAAATAACATCTCAAAAAAAAAGTACCCTTAATTTTAATCAATTAACCTATACATTTTTATAACAGAAATAAGTTTACATTAGTGTTTATAATGAAATTAAATAAAAATTAGATACAGTAATTGACTTGTTAGCTTACACAAATATTTTGCTCAGAATGAAATGATGAAGTTATTCAAAGTTCAAAATCCAATACACTTTTTTTATGTATGGGTTATATTTACAACCTCACCAGTTTCCCAATATCGTACTTTTTGTACGTAAAAAGCGTTTTTAACTTGCCCTGAAGTTATGCGTAGCGGTTCGTTGGGTATTTATGTAACGGTTATTAACTAAACCTAACGATATTGTTTTAAGAAATTGTAAGGCACCAAAGCGTTTGAAGCTTATTAAGAGTTTGATGCTCAAAAAACAATTTGTTTCTATGTATTGATATTATTGGGGTGTAAAATAAACTGTAATTTGGGCTTTGTCTTCCATTTGATAGGATCTTGACACCTCTAGCCATATATGAAGGGTTTACAGTGAGAGTTGATAAAGTAGGTGTTGTTCTCTCGAAAAAAGTACTTAAAAATTTATTGAATTAGTATATGGGTATATTATAATAGATCGGAGCTCGTATGAGTGGAGATTAGGACTATCAACTTAGAATATCGGCGCAAAATAGTAATAACAGGTCAAGTGAGAAGTTCAGTAATTATCTGAGAAGTATTTTTAATTTTCTCCTTCATTCCAATCTTAAATTTTTTATAATATTATTCTAATTTTATCATCAACAACACAACTAAACAAAACAAAACTTTTAGGTGTTCATAAGCGGAGGTCTCCACTTACAACCAGAAAGTATTTTTTCTTTTAATTTTAAAACATTTGATTTTTTACTAAGGTGTAATAGATATAATATATACATTCAGTAGCAAAAGTTTTTGTAATAACATATATACTAATTAAGTATAAGAAAAATAAAAAAGTATATGGATGAAAGTCCAATCGTCATTAAGGCTCTATTACGTTTTTTCTTGAAATAATACGATATGATTCAAGGCTATTAGTTGTAACGTTTGCTATTATCAGTTCAAATAGTTTTACTTCACTTTGTATAGTATATAATATATATGACTTATATATTATTAATAACAGTAGCTTGTTGTTTACTATAGGGAAGGTTAAGGTTTCATTAAGTTAAAATTATTAATATTTTAGTAACGTTTCAACGAAATTTTATCATAGCGTCTTAATAATATTCATATTAAAGAAGAAGTTAAAAATTATTTGATAATTGCTAGATAAAATTTCTGCCGGAAAGTCAAATCTATTTAAAACTAATACGTTCATGAATTTACACAAAAGAAGAGATCTGTAAGGTTTTGGTTTTGATAATACCTTAAAAAAATCTAAATCTAAAAGTATTGCTTACTCATTTACATTAAATTCGAAAACTTAAAATTTATGCGCAATAAGGCTATAAAAGTTTCTTTGCTGAAAGTTTTGATTAAACATATTTAGAAGTCTGTTCTTCTAATATTTCAGTGACCGTCATAAATATTAAAAGGGGCTTATTTGTATGAACCGTAAAATTATTTATAGTCCTTTTAGTTACTAATATGAGAAATGTCACATTCGTTACAAGAAAATATGTTATAAATATGTCATACGTAATGACCAATATAATAAATAATTACCCTATATTTCAGGTTACTAACTAAATATATTCAAGTGAAGAGTAGATCTCAAGTTCTGACTTAAACATTTTGAATCCATAGAAATCATTCAATACTACAAAAAAATCATCAAAATCAAAGAATCAATTAAGTTTATTGCTTTAACTTCTGACTTTATTACGCATGGTGAAATAATTAATCGGAAAAAGCAATAGCATAGCAATTTTTGTTGAGGACAATAAATATCTGCATTTGTGTTTCCTTCCACATGGAATGTTCATGTCTTGAAGAAAGTATTAATAGGCTATTACTTAAGGAAAGAACTAACTAACTTCGGCTTTAATTCCATATATCTAAAGAGTATTGGAATCAAAATAAAAACGACTTTAATGTAAGGCGTATATTCACAGAACATCTGTGCGAAGTATTTCAAAAGTGACTTTAATATGGTACCCATTATATATCATATCTCTATTGCTTATCTATATGTAATAAAGCATTAAACGGCAAAACTAAACTTAAATTACTAGGTATATCAAATTCAAAATACAAATACAATTCGTAGAGATGTTAACTATTACAACTAAAAATCTTTATAAAGGAATTCATAATATCTGTTCTTAATAACTATTATTACTTAACTATTCTACTCTAAACCCAACAACACGTTTCTTGGTACGCTTAAAAATACAATTCATCGCTAACATATGTACATACATAAGTAGTGCTGGTAATTTTTGCTATGCTATAGATTGTTCAGAAAGAATATCTCCATTAACCATTGTTTCGGGGAATCATCCTTATTTCCTCCATACTTAGGGACTTGACAAATTTTTTTCACCTTTTGATCAAGTAATATCAGATAATTAAGTTCAACCAATCCCCGATATACACAAATACAACAAACCGCAAAGTTAAGGCACCAAGTATTGCAGTAAAAACCGTGTTTGCAGCACCATTTTCTCCTTTTCTCTTTCTCTATATTTACAACAAAACCAATAAGATTTGCGATCTGAGGAACCTGTCACATAGAGAAGTAAAAATAAATATTACAAATTTATTAATAAATTGGTCTTACGATGATACCGAACATTTTATAAAAATAGTCAAATAAAAACCAAATTACAGCAATGGTAAATCGTATTTCATTTGGGTAAACATAGAGACACAGCCTCGCACTCACGCACGCACACACGCGCACACGCACACACGCACACACTCAAACACGTAGTCACACACTCACAACTCCTTAACTTCACTTACAAATCACACCTTCGAATGATTGTTTAGTTTATGTTTTTCTTTTATAATTGAATTTTTAACTATTGTAAGAGAGGCGAAACCTCTTGTATTCAATGGATTCACCGTGCGGGTGCCGGGTCCATCGCGTTGCAGGCAGAGAAGCTTCAACAGTGCCTGGCACTTGCGACCCAGGTGTAGGTTTCAGGGGCCCCTAACTAACGCGCGTTAAACGCTCACCTGCACTGTCCAAGCTCCTCTCCCTGCCTAACCATATTTGAAAAGAACCTACTAGGGCTGCCTTCATAAAATTAGTTTAAAAATGTAAACAACCTTTAAATACAGTACCAAAGCACAAATGTTCACTGGATACACCACTTTCCTTGTGATTGTTATTTACTATTATTATAAGCGTAGTAATAATAAACTAATTCCTGAATCCTAAACAAATAAATCGATTTTCACGATACAGGCACATGCCGCATAGCATTCGCTTCTACCACAGAAGTCTCACACTGCCTACAAATCGTTTCCAATGTAGCGACTCTTTTAGGCCACGACAAATAATTTAATTCAAGGCTTTTAGTTTTTACTGTAGCCATATTACTACTGTGTTAATTAAGTTTGTTAAATAATTTATTTTGTAATAAAAAAGGAATGCCCAGGCGATAGCACAACATTAACCATCCGCCTTTCGCATATACCTCTTCCGAAATTCATTTAAATTCATTACGACTTTCGACATAGGGTCCGATAAATTAATTCGGACATACCAGAGGCCAACCAAATGAATGTTTGTTAAAAATCTGCTAAGAATCTTATCACCTGCTATTGCTTTTCACGACATATTAATTAAAGTTTTAAATTTTTCTAAAGGTATCCGTCCTGAAATTATTTAGTGGTAACTTGTACGTCTTGCTAAAGTCGATTTATCTTTTTGCGAGTAACCTCTGTCATATCGTTTCATTAGCTATGCGACAAACTAACTGGCCTCTTCAATTTTTACCCTAAATTAAGTTTAAAAGTTTGAGACATATTATTTAAAAGCGCCGTATACTTTGAAATCCATTCAATGTCCAATGTCCAAATGTCCATATTCAAGAAAGCAAAAAGCTTTCTCTGACTGAATTTGAACCATGCTGCCAGCTCACTTTTGTTCTTCTTCGATAAAGTTATTTATTTTAACGGCAATCAGAGTGATTTAAAGGGAACAAAGTTTTTATAATTTATTTAAAATTAAAAAGTTACAATTTAAATAATAATTATTTATGTAAGATTAAATATTACATCTGATATATACATACCTATATCCTTTAGACTGCTGATACTACCGATTAATTGGGGTTGCTCGTACAATGACGATCTAGTGACTCCGCAGAATCAACGGTTGCCCATTAGGTATCACATCTAGTAAGCTTAGTATTAATTGGAGTTAGAACGTTGACTTGATGGCTCTGTCAACTCAGCAGTTGCCCAAAAGTTATTATCAATGTAACAAGTTCGTGATTTGTGCGAAGGTTTAGTTTTTAGGCTTTTCGAGTGTACACAAATTAAACAATACGTCTTAGAATTCCCCCATCACTGTGATTAATGTAAGCACTTCTAATTTGGTCGATTAATTATTTGCTAATAAATATTGTTCTAATGGTTCAATGTGCGTACATAATGTATAATTAAATTCTGCGATAATACTAATTGACAATAAGATATTTGCTTTACGTATGCTTTGATACTTTTCGTCGTCACTGAAAAATGTCGTAATAGAAATAATAACGTATGAAATGTAGGGCGTATATACACAGCATGACTGTGCGAATAGTTAAAAAAATAATTTAATTAAAGTACACAGTTATATAAAACACAATTTATAAATAATCAAGCAATACCTAGTGGAAGTTAAAAAAAATAATTGTAAATGACAGATTCTTCACTTTTAAAACTGAACCGGTTTTTGTAATCTTTGTATTGCAAATTCCAGGGGCGATGGTGATCACCCAATATAGGGTGGGCCGACTGGTCGTTTGTCACCTTTGGCAAATTACAAAAAAATACAATTGCTTTAATTCTACTATTAAAATTGAAAGTAATCTGATTATAGTATAATTAATAAGAAACAAGTATACTGTCCGAACCCAAACCTTACAACACAATACAATTTACACCTGAAAAACTCAGGGATGTGTTATTGAAAGCCGCATCTAAAAGCACCCTAGGGCGGGTTCAAAAAACTTTGCTGACGTTATTTCGGACATTAATTAAACTTACGAGACCAATTCTGGCAGCACCGTTCAGTTTAAATGAAATTAATGCGAGTTTCAATACGACAATTGAAGTCTGTATGGTTTAGGCACCCTTTACATCATTGACAAAGATGGTTCGTTATATCCGAAACATCTTAGCAGATTAATTTCGTTTATTATAGAGATTTCTAAATGAGAAGTTATTTGTCCTTAGTTCATAATTTGGTAAATTAAGTGTTATGATGATTTAATAACAGCAATAAAATCTTATTTTGCTTTGTTTTTTTACCGTTTATTATGAAGTTAAGTAGATGTGGCACCACACATATTATAGGAAAACTACATGTACTTATTTTAAAAAATATTTCTATATGATATAAAAGCGTTTTTACATTGCGCATTAATATCTTCTATTATTTTTCATATTATCGGCAAATCTATTAGTTCTCACGTTAGAGATTGTTGAATACGTGGATTACACTAAAAAGTTTAACATGGGCCAGTGAGAAACATTGCTAATGAAAACTTTTTCGGTAACCTAATGTAGCATATTGCATTCATTTGTCATTTGTTTTTGTGACTTGATGGCAAATCTAAAACTCTTGTTACACGTGAAAATTAACATAGCGTGAGAAAATTTTTGGTCAATGATTTATTACGACTTTTGTTGTTGGCTTGCTTAAAAACAAAGCTATGGTAGGCTGCGATTTGCATTTCTTAATGAACCCCCATCTCGTACCACTATTTACAATTGGTTTAACGAGTTTAAACGTGGACATTACAATCTCTATGATAATCCGCGTGAGGGCCGTCTTTTAACAGCGACTACTGAAGATAACATCAGTGCTGTGTGACGCACGATAGAGGAAGATAGGAGATTGACCTATCACCAGATATGGCTAAGCCTGAGCATTGGTATGATTCAAATCCAAAAAATATTACAAAATATTACATGAACATTTAAGCGTCAGCAAACTTGATACCAGATGCATTCCCCATACTTTAACCGACGGCCAGAAACACCTTTGCATGGTATTGGTGTTGCCAAATGTTAGATAAAGTCAACGACGGTGACTCAAATGCTGTATTTGACAACGTCATAGGTGATAAAAGCTGGATATATTGCTACATACCCGAAACCAAATGACTATCAGCTCAGTTGGTGTTTCCTTTCGAGGATCGGTCATCTAAGGCTAAGAAAGAAAGATGTCAAGAAAAAAAGATGATTGCCTCATTCTTTGGTCGGAAAGGTCATTTCGCGACAGTTGTGCTAGAAGATGGATGGACAGTTATTGCAGACTGGCATGTCAGTCGCTGTTTGCCTATTGTCTTGGAGAAAATTAGACAACAGCGCCCTCGAAGGAGAATTCTCCTTCACCACGACAATGCTTCAGTGCCTGCCGCAAATCGGACTGTTGAATATTTGACTATGGAACGCGTCGAGAAAATGAGTTTTCCGCCATATACTCGTGACTTGGCGTCTTGTAGCTTTTATTTATTGCCAAGAATTCAAGATTAAATTCGAGATATTTACTTTACAAGCCATAAAATTTTCTTTTCTTTTCGATGAGCAAATATAATTTGATACAATTTTTATATATGTAATAAATTAATTTATATTTTTTTCATGATTGTATATGTTTAATATCAAAACTTTTTATACTCATAATTAAGTTTAAACCGATTGCTTTTTCTGTCTGGAAAGAAAATTCGGTTAATTATGACAAATAATTAATAATTATTATTTTTATTTCTGTAGTAGAAACTAATCGTGACAGTCCAAATGTTTAAGGGATTTATAAAAGTTGCATTATATCTCAGGAATGTGTACGTCTTGGTTTATGGAGTTTCAATGGCATTTTAATAGAAATGATAGAAAAAAGGAAAATATTTATTGTATTGGAGCGTAAAGATTACATATAATATGAATAGTGCACACAGTAGACATTTAGTTATAAAATACAAAAAAATAATCCTATAATAGTTATCATTCCATATGTATTGAAAAACAAATGAACAAATAATATTAATTTTTAATTGAAAACTCTTATACATTTTTGTTTCATAGATTGTTTTAAATTTACATGATAGCAATTCAATTTTAGTGAAATAGAGTGGAGGATATACTAATTATTTGGTATTATAACCTCGTACGAGGGTTAGCATCTATACATTGACAAAGTCAACGCAAGAAACCAACTAGTAGCAGTTGAAAAGGACTGACTGCTACTTGAAGCTTAAATTCTGTTAGTTTCTAAGATATCTATTACCTTTCTTGGAAAACCGCAGTCTCTTCACTTACATAATATAGAAGTTAATCGCTATGTCATAGGTGACACTAAAATTTTATATTATTTCTTGGCTTAGGAATAATACTTATAACGTCTTAAATCAAAATTAAAATATACAATGAAAAATTCATCAACATGAGCAGCATGAGAGTCTGTAACCTCCGGAATATCACGTTCCTGTTGTTTGACAGTTGATGAATTAAGCTTTCTATTATTTAAAAGTCATATCAGGACTTAGTTACCATCTATTAGGTTCTTACGAAAACTATAATAATTTTTTTCTAACTTTGCAGTATTGAAGAAACAATGTACAGATGACACCACTATATGCACCAATATATGTTTTTTTTATTCGCATATTTTCATTCATTAGTCGTTGAGTTTTAATTCCATATGTTCGTATTTAAATTTGAATTGAAGTTTAAATTTGTTCAACATTGCTTTAATGTTAAACAATATTCTTATTCGAATTTGATGTATCTGACCTTTTTAAAATCCTTTATCCTCACTTACACTTATAACAGTGATTCGGAACAAGTATTTTTTTTAAAGCTGTATACGATGTAAATTATGGTCTTAAACCTATATGAAGGAAATCCCTCCCTTAGTTCAACTCTTAACATTAAAACTATTTTAAAACACCTAGCAATAACTGAGTACAAAAAGATCCCATTGGGTTCATACAATCACCAATATTCATCGGATGTAGTTTTAACAAGACAAATTAGGATGAAAAAGTTTAAAGGAGACCTGTGCTCTGTGCAAGTTTTTAAACTGATAAAAAAGAAGCATGTCACTCTTGTGTGTTTTAAAGAACGAAAATCGATTCTTTCAATAAATAACAGTTAAACCAATCGGTTTCTGAATGAAGGGTGGTGAACCATTCTGAGGTTGACTTTTAATAATTTTAACTAACATTGTTTTCTTAGATTTCATTTCCAGTACTTTGAAGCTCCTGTATTTATACTTTATTTATGTAGAAAAAAAGGCTTATAATTGAACTATTTATTCCAGAATGTTCCCTTTTACTTCCTACTATATTTTAGTATAAATCTTTGAAATTCCTTTTCGTGTGGCTTTTGATTAAGGAATGTTAAAAGGAAAGATCTTTTACCGTTGGTGAACATTTAAAAAACATGTATAAGAAAGATTTGTACAATAAAAACAATTTATTGGAAATTTTCTTTAAATCATTTTTTATTCGCCTGATTGTGTTTCGCTGTAAATCTTAAATTAATAGTGAAGGAATTTTATTGTACTCAATAATAAACTACTAATAAAAATTATTATATTTTGCTCCTTTACAAACAAGGCTGTCAACGTATCTACAACACCTCTTGTGTTGCAGATGTCCATGGGCGACGGTAACTACTTACCATCAGTTGAGTCATCTGCTCGTTTGACCCTTTGGGACAAAAGAAGAAAAAAAATGTATTCCTTTAAGAGGCCAAATGATTGAACCCCATTTTCCGCAAAAAAGTTACTACAGCACCATCTTTGTATTTCTTGTATATTGATTTTAGAATATTTCATTTAAACAAACTACTAATGGTCCTGGAATCTAAATATATAAATAAAAGTTTAGTAAGACTTAATAATTGCTGGTTTTAAATTCTTTATAATTTTACCCGACAAAATGTGTGCATGGTATATATACATATTTGTATCTTTATACAATATACAGTTTTATAAAAAAATAACATTCCAAATAAAAACATATGAAACTAAATTGATTGTTTAAAACGCCTTCGATCAAACATACATATTCCGATTAAGAAATGTTTCCGGTGACGTTGTAAATAAACTTTAGCATCGTTTTTCTAACATTTCCTGTGTACCTACACTACTACTACTACCTAGTACCTAGCTATGCACAACCTACACTATCTACACGTAAAAATCAAGGCTAAAAGGCTAAAAGGATTTATTGAGTTTTATACCAATTGAGAGGCCGATACTTTTGTAATATAATAGAATATCATAAAATTGCGTAATACTTTTACGTGGTAATTATTCAATAATGAGAAGAAAACTTCTTAAAACTTGAGTTGATGGTTGTGTTTTAAACTTTATATTTCTCTGAATATATTATTTTTTAAGCTTGTCTGTAAGCTTTATATCCAAATAAATACCATCTTTTTGATATTGCCTTTGTCGAGTAAAGTGTAATTTTACTTGAAAACCCCTTCTAAATGCTAATAAATGTGATCAAACCTCAAATACGACTCTTTGAATATTTCATGATTTACTTTACGATTTCCTTTGTGAACTCTTGTATCATTTTTTACAATATTTTATAAGATATTTGAATAATAAGGAGATAAAGATAAACTCGTTCCCACACACTGTAAGGTATTATTAAGGAATATAGATCATAACCATTTAAAGGCAGACCTCCGTCACAAATGTGATAAGGAGTCAATATAACCCAAAGCTTACAAAATACATGGATAATACAACCCCTGATGGTGGAATTCTTATATTTTATTTATTACTGTTATTGCTCCATTAACCAGATCTTCCAAACTTCGACAGGAGGGTCAAACTTACAATATTCAAAAGACATCTGATAGACCTAGGCAGTATGCAAATGTAATTTGCTTAAGATGTTGGGATTAAACAAGACATCTTTGTCTACGGTGTAAAGGGTTCAAAGCACACAAACATCCATTTTCAGATTAAAATTCGCATTTATTTCAATTAGGTTAAAAGGCGTTGGTAGAATTGGTCCCGTTTCATTTAATTAATGCCTGAAACAAGGTTCGCAGACATTTTTTACCGCACCTTAGAGATGTGTGTTTTTATTAAAAATTTTGGACTTCATGCAAAAACTTTTACACTGGTTTTGGCATAAAATATTGATGATTACGAGCAATGCATATTGTTTGGAGATTAAATTTTATGTTATAATAGCTTACATAATCCGTAGTCATTATTGCAAATCAACCACTCTGTCTGCACAACCTCCATCATAGGAGAATCAATTCATCGTTCATTAACAAATAATATTATTAACTATTTATTTTCCAATAGAACGAGTTACCAGAGGTTTATAAACAACATACAGTAAAAACATATAATTCGAAACGCTAGATCACTAGAATTAGTTTTGGAATAAATCTGTATAAAATATTCTGTATTTTACTTTACGATAATTCACCGAGAGATGAATATTGAACCTTTACCTCCCTATTCCTTATTCTACTCACTAATGGAAAATCTTATTCCTATTTCATACCTATACCAAGATTTATTAAGCGATAATTACAGGCTATTTTTAAGGTTCACAGGTTTGGTTTCAACTTACAAAAAAAGGCGAAGTCTTTATTCGCGAACGCGAAGGACAAAAATGAAAAAGACAATGGCTTTAATTGGAATTAAATATTTTTCTTCAAAACAAACAACATGTCCACAAAGTAAATAAACTGGTTTTTAAAATCTTATTTGTTAGGTTTCATTAAACTGCTTGGTTAATAAAATACAGCCTACTACAGGGTATATGTCAAAAAATTTGTTTCATAAGTATACATTTTAGACATCTTTGCGAGATGAAAGAGGCTATTTCCCTTAGTCGTATCAGACGACTCGTTACATCTTTTTGAATTCTTTGACGTGGAGTCTTGGGAGCCTGTGCACGTCAGACAGACATTCAGATAACTGTAGTCATAAGATATTTTTACTACCTTAAACAAAATTTAATGTATGTAAATATTAACCTTGTAGAAAAAACAATACTTGTGACTTGTACATTGAAATGCGAGATAAGCAATTTCGAAAAGACGAATTAGTAACAATATAATATATCTAACAATCTTGTCATACTTGACACGACTTCGAAACTGGCCAAACTTATTTCAAGGACATTACCACCACTTTGGCTCCACGCAATCATTTGTTAAGGTTTTCCTAGTTAACTAATGATATTTAACATCTAAAACAGACAGTATGGCTAGTTATTACTCATTGGTTTAAAGAACATGTCTCGAACATTAAAAATAAGCGCGCATCGAAGTCAGCAGTTTGTGAACACACAATGGACAAACCAGGCCACTACATTCGGCTTGACAAACTACAGATCCTCGCTCGTGAAGACAGGTATATACGGAGACTAATTCTTGAAGTTATTGAAATTAATAAACATTCTAAATTTCAAAAGAGAAGATGGCTGAAATACCCCTCATAAAATTAAAAAATCAAATGTCCGTAACCACACCCCCGACTGAGGTCCGGGACAGAGTATGTGCATTCTTCATGCATCTAGAGCGGTACGCTAGGAAATTAAGAAATCGTTGATAGTAGATGACAAATAATAAGACCAACTGACAGCCATTTTCATCTCGTTTGCCCGTGATCACAGTTGTTGTAATCGATAAGTCCGGAATATGTAGAAATAAAATAATAAAAAACGTGTAGTATCCGAAAAACTTAGTTTTATTTAAATTTAATAGCTAAAGTAAAGGACGGAAGAAATTCTAATTAAATGAGTCTTTAATTTATATATCTCAGGTTATATTAAGAAATAGCAATACTTAAAAAACCTTAATTTAAAATAGTTTTCAATTAAATTTACTTAAGTTGAAAAAGCATTTTAAATAAAATTATTTCTGTAATTCGAGGATTTGAGTTTCCATTGCCAAGGAATATTTAAATGACGATAAATGTAAAGGATCTAGTCAAAATATATTTATAACGTTCTATATCTTTGTGTAATTTTTAAGAGGTACTGAGTTACTCCTATATACATTCGTTCTTTTCTGTCCTAGACCTTGCCTCAATCTTTTACATACTCTGGTCTACGAAGGATTATAAAAATAGAGTTGTACTGTTATAAATAACACTGATGATGAAATTTGTTAAAGTTCCAAGATTTAAAATTTAAAACTGTTTTTCCAAGATTTAAAACTGTTCAATATTGTTTTGCTATAAATATAATTCTTATGTTTATTGGTTTCTAAACAGATAACTTTTTATATGTCAATATAAAGATCAACAAAATTTATAAAATCCTATTTGATAACAGTAACTTAAAGTTAAGTTATAACTCTTAATAATAATAAAAACCAAGTAAATTAAATAGGGTGTGGTTTAAGAAGTTAAAAGTTTGAAATTACATAAAAGGAAAGTTATTCCTATTGAAAAAAAATAGGTTTTCTATGCCATTACCATTTTTACACTCCATGAGAAATGTTTTTTATGATTTTCACCAAATAACAACGCTTCACCCCGTTTACCTCAGCGATACTTGGTTAATTCTAGCCCGATTTCAAAACCACATTGGGCTGCCCGCATAAACGTTTTACTCGTAAAACTATTCCCGAATTCACACTTTCCTATGCATAATCTTAAAACATTTGTGTATTTTTTTTTATTTCTTTAAAGTTGATAAAAGTCATCAAAAAAATTCAGATAATTCTGCTATTACCAAAATAGATGGTAAAATTTTGATTTTTTTTTTTAATATTATATTAAGGCGATATTTTACAGACAATAACTTTAATAAACTGTTCATATGTAATTTTTTTTATCTTCATAAATTATAAAATTAATTCCGGAAACAAATAAATTTCTTACAGGGAGCAAAATGAAGTCATAAAAACTTTTTTTTTATTATCATCTGATTTCATGTTCTATGAAATATTGAAAGAAATTTCGGAATATTGAAAATTTTGTTCATCTGCCACTACCATATGTATATCTTATCCTCGTTAAAATCCATTATTGTATTTTTTTTTTAGTACAGGACATATTAAAAAAAATAGTACATATATATATAACAATCCTATATGAACATATCAGATGTCTGATGTAAATATGACTCAAGTATAATTTGTTAAGTGACAAAACAAAATATAAAAAAAAATCCTTTTTGGTGCTAATGAAAGTTATATAAGGTTGAATTTCACCGAATCCATAAAATGTCACCTTTGTTTCTTCTCACCACCTTAATTATTCAAAGTATCTTTCTCTTAGATTGAGCCACTGAAATATTAATGATCTTTCGCTTTACTGACAGTAAGTATCTCGTTTCAACAGTCGAATAATGATTTCAAAAACTGGTTAGACCAGTTAAGTCTTATTACTTTATTTCATACATTATATATGTCGGCGCAACGACATTTAACAAACCATTATAAAGGGTAGTTGTTTCATATGTATAGTTGTTTCATATGTATTTCACTTTAGAGGGTAGATGTGACATAAACAATGTCAAGGCATTAGTAATAACTTTAACAAAATTATTTGTTTTATAGATCGTCGTACGATTTGTATTGAAGGAAAGTAAATGGCAATTCGTATCGTGATTTGTAATATGTAAAGATAAGTTATTTTGTGAGTTTTAGTAAAACACAAACTTAAACAGTAACCATTTTGTAATCAATGTTATTCAATTATGATTTCTTTATATTTTAAATGGCAATATAAAGTTTAGTTGGTTTAATAATTGATTACGAAAACCTTTGTAATGATTACTGTTTAATTGAAATACTACGAATAATCTTTGTAAGTTATTATTTAAAATTAAGAGTAAATGTAATGACTCCACGAAAACCATTTATATTCGGAGACATCTGTGGCGAGGACACAGTGGTGTGAGAGCTATTCAGGAGGAATTACTAAGTGTTAGTTATAGTTGAAAATAAAGTGGTGCAAGTAAGTGAGAGTGCTTTATTGGTGAAAATGGATAACCCGACAGGTGGAAACAGTGTTAGTGACGATAGCATCGCTGACGTCACAGCTCTTAATAATCAACTTGGACATGGTTCTTCGACATCAGAAGCGGGATTACCCACTTCTGCTCGTTCATCTGACAATACTGGAGGCTCTGTTGGAGCGGTAACTACCGAATTTTTTTCACAAATGTTAGAAGTGATGAAGCATATGTCCGATCGTATGTCTGCTCAACCAGAAGCCAAAACTAAAATTACTGATGTGTACCTGCCATCATACGACCCGGATATGAATGCTGGAATCCGAGAATGGTGTCAACATATTACAACTGCCATGGAAATCTATAACTTTACTGATTACGAAATCAGAATGAAGGTCGGGAGTCTACTCAAAGGACGCGCAAAGTTATGGGTTGACAATTGGTTAATATCTACAACAAAGTGGTCGGAATTGCGGGATGTTTTGATTACAACTTTTGAACCAGAGAACCGATACTCGCGGGACATCGTTTGTTTTAAAGAGCATAACTACAATTTTTGTCACAAGCGTGGGTACTATGGCGACGTGTAACAAAAGACAAATTGTCTGATAATGATGCAGTTGAGGCAGTGATTGGTTGTATAGGGGATGAACGACTGCGAATCGAATTACTTAATGTTAGAGCAACATCAGTACCCGAATTGATCTCTGTGGCATCATCGATACGAAGCATGAAACGATGTCACCCTAATACATCGATTACATTACAAGGAACTACAAAACGAACACGATATGATAAATTTTGTCAAGTATGTAAAAGGAACGGTCATGACGCAAGGGATTGTTATCATCATAAAGCAAATAAATATCCGCAATCACGTACATCAACTGAGAGAAATGTGTCGAAAGGATCTGATACATCCCCCACATGTTCTTACTGCCATAAAGTCGGTCACACATTTGAGACATGTTTAAAGCGAACAAATGCAGTTGTTTCCAACATAAATTGTGTGGGATCAACGAAATTCAATTTAATGCCAGTGCTCATAGGAAATTTCAAATTGTTAGCAATTTTCGACAGTGGAGCTGAATGTTCAGTAATACGTGAATCTTTAGCAACAAAACTTCCGGGAAAACGAACAGATTTAGTACGATATTTGAAAGGTCTGGGACAATTTACAGTAGTGTCGCTATCAACATTAACAACAGTATGCGTTATAAATGATCTTCGAATAGAGATTCAGTTTCATATTGTACCTGACTATGAAATATGTTCAGATGTTTTAATTGGAATGAATTTGATCGAAAACACGAATTTAAGTGTGATAGTAAACTCGCATGGTGCTACTTTACTTCGCCAACCTGCTATACGTCATGTGATGTCTAGGAGTGACAAATTTAATAATATAAATTGCGACTTAACTGATCAAGATCAAATAAATAGATTAATAATTTTGCTCAACAAATATGAAAATCTATTTATCTACGGCTATCCTCGCTCACGTGTCAACACCGGAGTACTACAAATACGCTTAAAAGATAACGATAGATATGTAGAACGCAGACCATATCGATTAAGTCCTGTAGAGAGGGAAGCAGTTCGTTCAATTATTAAGGAATTACTTGAACATAAAATTATTCGTGAAAGTAAGTCACCATTTTCTAGCCCTGTGATATTGGTTAAAAAGAAAAATGGACTAGATCGTATGTGTGTAGATTACCGGGAATTGAACAGAAATACATTAAGAGACCACTATCCGCTTCCTATTATCTCCGATCAAATAGATCAACTAGCGGGTGGTATTTACTACACCACTTTTGATATGGCAGCCGGATTCCATCAAATCCCCATATCGGAATGCTCTATTGAAAAAACAGCTTTTGTTACTCCCGACGGCTTATACGAATATTTGACAATGCCATTTGGACTAAGTAATGCGGTTTCGGTGTATCAACGCTGCATTAATAAAGCCCTGGCTCATCTTTTGACTTTACAGGAACAAGTTTGCCAGGTTTATGTTGATGATGTATTATCAAAATGTAGAGACTTTGAAGAAGGACTGGGTCGAATTGAACGCATATTAATTGCACTTCAAAAAGCTGGATTTTCTATTAATATTGAGAAAACGGCTTTCTTCAAACGTTCCATTGAATATCTAGGTAACATTGTTAGCAATGGTCATGTTAGTCCTAGTCCGAGAAAAGTAGAAGCCTTAGTAAAGGCGCCGATTCCAAAAACCGTTAAACAAGTGCGACAGTTCAATGGACTGGCTGGTTATTTCAGACGATTTATTCCTAATTTTTCGCGTATAATGGTTCCACTGTATGAATTGACTAAAAATAATATGAAATGGGAATGGGGCGAAAGACAAGAGGAAGCCCGAAATTGCATCATACAACATCTGTCGTCTGCTCCTACACTAACTCTGTTTCAGGAAACAGCACCAATAGAGCTGTATACAGATGCTAGTAGCATTGGATACGGAGCAGTTCTAGCTCAGATCGTTAATGGTCGCCTTCATCCAGTAGCCTATATGAGTCAAAGAACTACTGACGCGGAGAGCCGGTACCACTCTTACGAGCTCGAGACTCTGGCAGTAGTGCGGGCAATAAAACATTTTCGACACTATTTATACGGTCGAAAGTTTAAAATTATTACAGATTGTAATGCCTTGAAAGCATCCAAACATAAAAAGGATCTACTTCCGCGAATTCATAGATGGTGGGCGTTCCTGCAGAACTATGACTTTGATGTAGAGTACAGAAGGGGAAAAACAATGCAGCACGCAGATTTTTTTAGTAGAAACCCATCTAATGAAATATCTGTCAATATGATCAGCAAAGACATGGAATGGTTGCAAATAGAACAAAGACGTGATGATTTACTTCGTCCTTTAATAGATAGCATGAGCAGCGACCACCCAGCCGCAAACTATACACTAAGAGAAGGTGTCCTAAAGAAAATATTAACAGATCCTGTGCTTGGCCAACGTGAAGTTATTGTTGTTCCTAAATCATTTCAATGGAGTTTAATAAATTCATTTCACACCGCATTACATCATCCAGGATGGGAGAAAACTCTCCAAAAAATAAAAGAGACTTATGTTTTTGATAAAATGAGTAGTTTAATCAGAAGATTTGTTGAAAATTGTATAATTTGCAGAACATCAAAAGGCTCGTCAGGTAGCATACAAGTACGGCTTCATCCGATCCAAAAACCCACGGCAGCATTTCAAGTAGTACATATGGACATTACCGGGAAACTAGGAACTAGGAGCAGTGAAGGATGTGAAGAATACGTTATCGTAATAATAGATTCTTTTACTAAATATGTGCTTTTAAACTATTCAAATAATAAGAGTCCTTGCAGCAGCCTTGCAGCCTTCAAACGATTAGTACATCTTTTTGGAACACCAGTTCAGATCGTGGTTGATGGAGGTCGAGAGTTTCTTGGTGAATTTAAAGTTTATTGTGATCGCTTTGGGATCAACATACATTCAATCGCACCAGGAATAAGCCGAGCTAATGGACAGGTTGAAAGAATCATGAGCACTCTAAAAAATGCCCTGACCATAATTAAAAACTACACTACCGAAAACTGGCAGACGGCTCTTGAAGCATTGCAACTCTCATTTAATTGCACGCCTCATAGAGTAACTGGAGTTGCACCTCTAACTCTTCTCACTCGTCGGCAGCATTGTGTGCCACCGGAACTGTTAAGGTTAATTGATTTTGAAAATGAATTTATAGATTTTGATGTGTTGGAGAAATATGTGCAACAGAAAATGTTGGCTTCGGCAGAATATGATAAACAGAGATTTGAAAAAAGTAAGGGTAAGCTACGTTCATTTAAAAAGGGTGATTATGTACTAATCAAAACTAATCCTCGTAATCAAACTTCTTTGGATCTGAAATATACTGAACCATACGAAATATACAAAATCTTGGAACATGATCGTTACATGGTAAAACGTGTAACCGGTAGAGGCCGGCCGCGTAAGGTAGCTCATGATCAATTACGTCCAGCTCCAAATCCAGCAGCAACAGGAACCGTGTCGGCGGAGATTGATGATTCTCCACATCGCGACAATCCATTAAATGGTGAAGCTTCTGAAGATTTAGAAGTTGAATCCAATGAACGATCAATAAACTTGATCAAACATTTATTGCTTAGCAACGTATCAATTTATTGACAATTGTCTTCATCAGAAGACCTCTCAAGTTAAGGCATTTGACATGAGGTCAATAAAATATTTTTAGAGCCTGTACCAAAATATTACCTTTCTTCAAATCTTTAGAGCCTCTGTGGACCACGGACAAAAGTCCTAGACCACAGCATCGACCTACCTCAATCCCTTAGAGCCCCTGTGGACCACGGCGTACGAGACCGCCCAGACCACAGCAACATCATAAAATCAATATCCTCTGTGGACCACGGACAAAAGTCCCAGACCATAGCATCGACCTACCTCAATCCCTTAGAGCCCCTGTGGACCACGGCGTACAAGACCGCCCAGACCACAGCAACATCATAAAATCAATATCCTCTGTGGACCACGGACGAAAGTCCCAGACCACAGCATCGACCTACCTCAATCCCTTAGAGCCCCTGTGGACCACGGCGTACAAGACCGCCCAGACCACAGCAACATCTTAAAATCAATATCCTCTGTGGACCACGGACGAAAGTCCCAGACCACAGCATCGACCTACCTCAATCCCTTAGAGCCCCTGTGGACCACGGCGTACAAGACCGCCCAGACCACAGCAACATCTTAAAATCAATATCCTCTGTGGACCACGGACGAAAGTCCCAGACCACAGCATCGACCTACCTCAATCCCTTAGAGCCCCTGTGGACCACGGCGTACAAGACCGCCCAGACCACAGCAACAAACCCACTTCAATAAAAGTAAGCAAAGATGCGTGGAGCATTTTGCGTAAAAAAAAAAAAAAAAAAACACAAACACAGGTTCAGAGAATCCAAGTGATCTCTTTAATACAGCGTATGTTGATACGTTGATATATCACAACAAAGTAAAACTGGTGCAGGGCACGCACCAGGCCGCAGAATGGCCGTGTCGGCGCAACGACATTTAACAAACCATTATAAAGGGTAGTTGTTTCATATGTATAGTTGTTTCATATGTATTTCACTTTAGAGGGTAGATGTGACATAAACAATGTCAAGGCATTAGTAATAACTTTAACAAAATTATTTGTTTTATAGATCGTCGTACGATTTGTATTGAAGGAAAGTAAATGGCAATTCGTATCGTGATTTGTAATATGTAAAGATAAGTTATTTTGTGAGTTTTAGTAAAACACAAACTTAAACAGTAACCATTTTGTAATCAATGTTATTCAATTATGATTTCTTTATATTTTAAATGGCAATATAAAGTTTAGTTGGTTTAATAATTGATTACGAAAACCTTTGTAATGATTACTGTTTAATTGAAATACTACGAATAATCTTTGTAAGTTATTATTTAAAATTAAGAGTAAATGTAATGACTCCACGAAAACCATTTATATTCGGAGACATCTGTGGCGAGGACACAGTGGTGTGAGAGCTATCCAGGAGAAATTACTAAGTGTTAGTTAAAGTTGAAAATAAAGTGGTGCGAGTAAGTGAGAGTGCTTTATTGGCGAAAATGGATAACCTGATAGGTGGAAATAGTGTTATGTGACGATAACATCGCTGACGTCACAGCTCCTAATAATCAACTTGGACATGGCTCTTCGACATATATAATTGTCATTTCTGAATAGAATTGCGAATTTTGTTATCTGTTTAAAAATATCTATTGTTATTTGATGTAATAAAATAGTTAACCTGTAAGTATTTCTATTAATGCGTTCATTACAAATTATGTTTAATGTTAACGGTATCTTATAGTATCATAATAATCTGGTTTAATTTTCCAACTACCCTCTTTTTTTATAACATACTGGATCTTTAAACTAATTTAGGATTTAACTTGTCACGGGAAATTTGCTTTTGACTATATTCATACTAAATAACTTTTAACTTAACCTTTATACCATTACAGATTGTATCAAAACAATTTTACGATATTAAATAAAGCAAATATTTGATATTTACCTTCAATGACGTAATACTGAAAATTTTATATAAAAATTAACAAAAAAATGTAATATAGTATTTGCGTCAGATATTTTGATAGTTTATTAAATATGTACATTTAAATATATAAAGTTATTTAAATGTAGTAATATATTTTTTCAACAAAACTTCAAAAATCCTGAAAATAAAGCTTTCAACCTGGAACTCTAGTGACCAAACATTACATGTAGTCGTTCACAGAAAACGTTTTTATTACCAAACACACATGAAAAGATAATAAAATGTAAATTTAATAGTTTTAAAAATGTATTTCATGGGGCACGAAATTGATCTCTTTTTGTGCAACTTCATATTTTCTAGCTAGGACCTGACATTAAACAATGTATTTAGATTCGTGATTATTTCTGCCTATGTATTTTTCCTCTAAATACTAGTGGTGATTTAGAAATTACGTTTAGAATATCGATAGCAGGTAACACATTCTTATACAAAATGGTTTACCGTTATGGGTATTAAGATTGACTCGATTGGTTGCTCTAGGTTTATGAATTAGGATATGGAAAGTCACTGTGGCGTCACCTAATACGTCGACTTGGAAAATGTGCGTTTTGCATACTGTCACCAGACGATGGCCGGCATTTTGATTTACAACTAATTTCATTACAATTACAAATTTCTTAGTAAATATATAACATAGTTGTGTGCGATTTTTTTGCGAATGGAACAAGCGTAGTTGTATAAAGAATGCTTGTAAGAATGATGGAGGGGGGGCATGACACCTGGTAGAGATTTAGGCAGTATGTACTCGCAGTAGTTACTTTCGGAGAGACAAAGATAAGTTGAAGAATTATATATTATAATATTATTCGATCTGTGGTTTATTTAGTAAGGACACTACATCTAAAATTATGAGTATAGGCATCATATTAAGCTATACCAATTAAATTTTTAAGCCTAAGTATTGCTACATATACATGTATATAATAGTTCGGTGGGTCAGTCAGTGGACACATTTATTTTAGTGAATTACAATAATAAAATATTGGGAATAGAAATAAAATAATTCCATCGGTAAGCCGATACAAAAGTTTAATTAGCACTACGTTCGCGAAATTTTAACTATGCAAATCGAAACCTGCTGAAACCGGATTCCGACTTTAATAGTATTTTTTTTTTAATTCTTTACTTCAATTAAACTTTTCAATTTAAGCAGATTTAAAATTGTTTGTCAGGTTAAAAACAAATTGTACTATATTATTAATATGTAACTATGAAAAAGATCATTTTATTATTTTCAAAAATAAAATAATATGTAAGTTGAAAAATAAATATTTGAGATGAAGTATGCTTACATTAAAAATAATGTAACTTCATTTATTATGTTCACGTTTCTTGCGCAATTAAAAAGTATCAAACTACTAAATTAATACTTTCATATATAATTTGGGCTTTATTTTACAAATTTTATTTGTAATAACTAAGAGTTGCCATCGAGCGAAGTGTATCCTGTGGATATCTCTGAGTGAACAGTCTAACAGAATGACAAACAATTGTTCAAATTCAAATATTTACACCCACGGGAACCGGTTCCCTAATTCATCCAAAAAGGGATTAGAGACAACTAGAAATTAAACAATGTTTAAATTGTATATATCCATCTTTTATAGTTTTTAATTGTTACGTTAGTGCGCGAATTATTGTACGCGAGTTGCCATGTGACTCGATACAAAGAAGTTTCATTATAATTATGATGTTATTTAATGAACTAATTAAAAGGTATTCGTTTTTTATCTTGCACCTTATTTTCATTTTATAATCGATATTTTAGGTATTTCTTATCTCAATTTTCAAGGTTAAAGATTCATCTAGGCCATCAGTGTTACAGTATGCAGTTCCTTACATTTTGTTTTCTAGCTATAAAAATAATATCCTTACTCAAACTTGTGAATATAAATAATATTTTATTTAAACATTGCTTAGTTCACGATGAAAGTAATTTTTAACATATAATTTAAAATATATATGTTGACTTTTTTAATACATTTATCATTTATGCTATATGGGATATAGCATTCATCTTGTTTGTTCTCAAATACATCGATTGGTGGCAATGTATTGTACATTTGAATCTCTGTATATACCACGAAGTATTGTTGCTTTGTAGATTGTATGTGCTGTCGAAGTGGCATTTCTATCGTAATGTGTATAGTACTTGGGTGTTATTCTTCCCTTTTTCTAAAAACTCTTACTAGAGTGCAAAAACCTTATCTTTGCCTTAACATAACAAACTAGTAGAGATATAATAATATTAACTTTACTTATATATTTTTAAAAGCCTTGTCTTCTTCAGTCGCAAAAAAATGCTTAGGATGAAGTATCTCTAAGAGTACCTATCAATAGATTTTTAGGAAAATCAACAAAAATGAAATTGAATTTTCAATTTAATAAAAAAACGTGATTGTAAAAAATATAAAGAAACAAGTGAAATAAGAAGTAATAGCAATAAGAGGACAATAATAACACTGTGTAGGTACTTCCAATTCAAATAAAAGGCCCCAAACTTCACCGTATATTAATTTTCGTTATCGTTTTAACTTTTTTGCCACAATTTCAGAAAATAATATTACTTTTTTTTAATAAGTGCTTATAGTCAAGATCTTGAAACTTGACTAGAGTGTGATGAAATTTATTTCATTGATTATGTAAATAATCTAAATAACTTGAATTTTAACACAACCTTATAGTTTTCAATGCAATTGCCGCTTGATTATTATATAACAAATCATATATCATATCCGAAAAAATCATAAAACTGGCAAACAACTCACGATTATAAAATCATGCTTAACAAAAAGCATATTAAAAAGTTTTAATAAAGATAATTGTAATCTTTTTTTTTTTGAAATTTAAATTTTCTATGCTATTTTCTAAATTTTTGTTTCTCAAGAACCTTTTCCTGACAGTACCAAATATAACAATAAAAAAAATGTGATATCGGTGCAGCCGTTCATGCGTTATGACGTGACCAAGGGAAATAAGGATATCCTCGTATATATAAATGGATAGATAAGTTATAACATTTGTAGTTTTGTTATGCTATTTCATCAACGAATTTATCAAAGACAAAGAGGAATATCTTAAGTTTCAATATTTTTACAAGTTGCAGTGGGTCATGACGAAAACTTGAGTTACCAGCTGAATGACATTTAGCAAAAAATTTACTTTTGTTCTGTTATAATAAAATAAAATAAATAAATCTTAGTATATTTAGTTTAAAACAAGTATATTTTTTATAGATTAGTCGTAATATCCATTGCTAATCAAGAATTTTACTATATAAAAGTGACTTCAGAAGTAAGATAAGGCCATGATAATAATATAATATAAATATTAAATAAAAACAACTTTATGTACTCAATGTATAAAAACTAAATACATAACATTATTTGCTTAAATAAAATATTTCAAACATAAAAAGCCGAGGAATTAACACAGATTTTCATATTTATTGTTTACTAATTTATAGATAATTTTGTTTAAGTTCAGCGTCTTGACAAGTGGTGGCAACTTAAATCTCAGAGATTCTACATATTTCGCTTATAGCCCAACAATTAATACTCATTCTTGCATAGTACACGCATAGCTGTAAAATTTCTGTGTATCATTTTCCTTACAACTGTGTGAATTTATGTAAGTTGCTTCTAGTGTAAATATGTGTATACTCATAGTACATAACTTTTGGACCAAAGTTTTTATAAAAAAAAAACGATTTTAAGCGAGAAACTACATTTACTTTGAGATTATGAATAAGTATCTTATATGGGATAAATAATCACATAATAAACTTTAAGCTTCTAAATAAGATTTTGTTTAAATATCTTGAATGAACCGTAAATCGTATAAAATCAAAATTCTTCTTCTCTATTCCTATTTCATTATGACTTAACGTTTCATTGTTAGTGTAATGATCTGTTCTCTAAGGCATCTACGTAGTTGGAGACCAGGTTTACGAAATTAATGGATCCATCCACCACTTGGACTTAATAAAAAAAATCACCAAAGGCATACATACATTTATTTTAAATAAAATGCAAAAAAAACAACTGTTAGTTCATTATGTTTGAACGATTGTTATTAAAATTTTATTTTTTATTTTTTTCAAAGCATATACCTATGGTATTGTTAAAAACCAATTTAGTTACTCCATTTTTAACTAAAACAAACAATTCATTATAAATATTTGCATACGCATTGTTTACAGTTAAAGGCTCACAGTGATTGAGAGAGTGCAGCTAAAAATAAATCATCATTTTAAAGCAATAACTGGCACTTTAATATATAGCAGCTACAAAAAAAGTCTATTCGGCAACTTTGATAAATCTGATGCAAATTTTCCTTCAACATAACAGTTCTTATAAATGTCATTTAACGTTTACATCTATTAATTATTGCCTTCAATTTCATTTACGTGGGCTACGGAATTGCCATCAAAGAGAAACGAATAAACTGTTTGTAATAATAAATTTGCTGACTAAACATCACTGATAAATATCGTCTGTCATACTTGCCTTTACACAAAATACTACTATTATGAATTATGCCTACAATGAATTAAAGTTTTAATTATGATTAAAATGTCTTTGTTTTGTATGAACTACATAACTGTATATATTCTTTAAAATCCATTCAACAGTTTTTTTGTGAAAAAGTACTTAGCAACAATCTACATTTTGCAACTATAAGGCTTCAAGATTTTTTTTATTAAGTCAAATATTTTTTGTTTTTTTTTTTTTATATGATTCGTATAGCAGATCTGTACCTAGTTTAACCTGTGATTTTGTGAATTTGTTATTTTATTGAATTCTAGATTATTCTTCATTGAAATAGTACACATTTTAGTCCTAAGTCTACGTCTCTGAGAGAAGTATATATGACTATTTTAGAGGTAAATCTCTTAATTGGTAAATCCTGATACCAAAGAAAATTTACTAGATATAGAACTAGGACAGGAGGATAGATATATCTGTATTGAAACATAAATATTTTTCGTTCCTATGTATACATATGTATGAATACTTTATTCAAAATATAATATGCGAAGCTAAAACTTCAACATTGGAACCCTCGTAAAATTATTCTAAAGACTCGCTCCTTGTACACATTATAAGTAATATGATTTATTATTATTTGTTCAGAGCCCCCATGTTCATCAATTACCTACATATTATGTTATGGAAATCAAAATATCATAGTATTCATTTTGTAATCCTTTTTGACATGGAACAAGGGTGGTGATGCCACAAACTTACGAATCTCTAATCATGAGTAGGGGTCAGAGTTTAATATTAATTTTTCCTCATCATGAGTAAAGTAAAAAAAATGGCCTTGCCTAAAAAACGCAATCTTAAATGTGTTCTTTCAATTTGCTATTAATAAACTCTAAAAACTCTCAGCTTGATAGTTTTTCATTAAAAACTGTCCATTATTTGTTGCATTTGCAGTGTCCGTGTCCAATGCATTTCGACAAAATTTGGGCTTTTGTAAAAGAAATGAATATGGTCTTAAAAAAATATATTTGAATAATATTACCATCTTAACTTTTAGCCTCGATTCGCTGGGTAATTATAAAAAATAATATTGGGTAAAAACCAAAATTAAGATCGTAGATATAAAGTGGTAAATAAAAAGTGTAACTTGAAACAGATTCATACAAACATATCAATTTCCAAAATTCTCATGAGGGAATTCAATTTGTCATGAATGTAAAGGTAATTTGTGGTTCGTCAAGAAATCATATTGAATAATTTGTTTCCTGTCCCAGCAGCTGTTTACTTCTGTGTAAAACTGAGCTCCAAGTTACAAGTTTAATGGTTCTAAAACAGATGCAGATCGCTTCGAATAGCAGTAAGTTATCTATATTACAACACGTTGCTTTGAAATACCAACAAGTTTGAGAACTAAGCTGGAATTATAACGTTGAGGTTTGTAATTTAATTTGACATTACGTTTTAAGCCTTTAAACATTAAAATTTGTTAGTGGGTACGTATTGATTTAGGTAAGTATTACGTATTTAAGGCAATGTATTTTTTGTAACAGATACATCGTACAAAATTATACTTAAGTAAAATTATATATCATCTAATTTGTGTTCTAAAATTAAAAAATATATACAAAGATATTATGATGGCAATCTTATAATGTCAATGAAACATTACACGCGATGATTTCATCCACTTGCTTTCATTCTTGGATTTGGTCTACTAATCACGACTTAACTGATTGCATTCTTTGATGCATTTCTCCGTAAGCTGTAATTTTACGTGATTACAAATTAAAAATTATTATCTAGGAATGCAATAACAATAAATTGTTAAAATATTGCAAAATAAAATACTATAAGATTTTAGTTTAAATACATTATTATATTAATGATATTTTTTCTAAAAGTTAAACCCCTACGACTAGAATACTACTCTGGTTTTATAAAAACATTATGGAACATTAACTGGCAAAAACATTTGTGGGTCACCTAATTTTGGTTCAAACCGAATATTAACTTTTGTGTCCCCATCACCAACTTCTAAGAAACTATTCCAATCCAACATCCAATAAAATCCATTTTTTTTAGGAGGAGGAAGATCAGCATCGCCTGGTTTTGAAGGTGCAGGTCCTCCAAAAGAATCTTCTAAATCTGTAATTGATGCTCCGGTGTCAGAATCAGATACTACATCAGATGCAGTCGCTGAAGCATCCTTTGCACCATTCTCTGGGATAGAAACCTCGGTAGTTGTAATGTTTTCTAAATTTGAACTGTCATTAGTTTGCCGTTTATTTTGTTCAGAATCTAAGATAACCTCATCTTCTTCAGGTTCAGGACCTTTATTAAGTGGTATAACTTTGACTGAATCGTAATCGATCGGTTGGTAGTTAGGTTTTTGACTTTCAGATACTGCTTTTGTTTTTCTTGGTTTGGGTAAATCAAGAGGTAGAGTAATTTGTTCTGAATTTGATGACGCAGTATCTAATTCAAATGGTATTTCAGGACGCAAAGGTTCATACAAGAAATTACTTTGTGAAAATTCTTGATTTTTTTTCAACGTTGTACCCTTATCAGATTGGGAAATAAGATCATAAGTAAGCAATAAATTTTCTGGCAGTTGCACTGTTCCATCAACCACTTTTGCGGGTGGTAATGGCTTAAATCCATCCAGAGGTAATAAAAAGTTGTCTTTTCCTGGTTTATCCTTTAAACCGTGTGCATCTAAAAATGCTTGTAATTCCGCAGGTATGTCTAGTTTTTGTTTATTGGTCGTTTTGGGTTTATTGTTTGGATATTTTGTTCTTTTAATTGGTTTTAACTTTGGAGTCGTCGTTTCGTCAACAATTTGCAATCGCGGAGGTCTTGTGTACAGTTCTTGCAAGGAAGACCCATCCCGAGGAGTATACGGTAAGACAACAGTAAGGGTAGGGGTATTTGTTTTAGTTGTTGATTCAACAGCGCTAGTATAAAGTCTGCTAGTAGTAGTAGTAAATGATTTTTGCTTTGAATCAATTTCATCTGTACTTGTTATTTTCATTGTACTATTAATTTCATTGTCCTCATTTGAACCGTGTATTGCAGTTTTAATTGTCTGTTGAAAATTAGTTTTATCTACGTTAGATTGTTTTGTTTGCGATTTAGTTTTTGCATCTTCTTCACGAATATCATTAAGGAGCTGTAGTATTTCTTCGCGAGTGAGTCTGGGCAATAATTCATTCGCTTGCAGTATACTTTGAACTTGTTTCACTGTTTTCTCTACATCGACCGCAGCATTGACGACTGCTAGTAATGCTACTGTTATATAGCACGTAAACAGCTTCATGGCCTGTAATGAAAAATAAATTTAATATTAAATAGTTATTACATTTATTACTTAATAAAGAAAGAAATTGTTCTTTTTAACTATTTTAATGCATAAAAACATAAAATATAAATGTATTCTAAAGTATCTAAGCAGTAATTGTAAATATTAAAAAATTTAATTAAATCTTAAAGGAACTTGAAGGGAAGGTAATGTTCAAATAATAATCATTAAATTAGAAATATATTAACAACTATAATGAGAATTTAACTGGAAGGGTCGTTTCAAATTAGTGGTATTAAACTTTGCACTGCATCCCAACTTCTATACAGCTATTGTAGTAAAATAGTATTGCAATAATATTTCCCACGTCCCTATTGGCCATCGTTGCTTATAATTACACAATTTTTATTTGTTTTGCCTTCACAATAGATTTTTCTAGTTTTGTTGGCTTGCCTTTTCTTATGATTAAAAATTAAGATTTCTTAATAATTTATGTTTATTCAATTTCCGCATCTACAGAAAGATTCCCTCAATTGCAATGACGTTATAACTGCACTAAAATTGCTTTATATTCCAACTTGCAATCTCCGGCATATTGCGTCCCAGTTGTTTTTTTTATATTCGATTATTTGCAGATTCGATTCTTGTAATTGTTGGTGAATTTTTCAGTCTATATTTCCTAATTTACATTTTATTTCAATTACTAGCTCAACATTGCTTTAATGATTAAAAGATAATTACAGTTATTTTATATTTACCTACAAAGAAATTTAAATTAAAATCGCCACCGTTATCATCTAACCTATTTTAACCCAAATAAATAACAGAGAGGTTTATGTAATGACCTGTTAAATGACAATAAATTCATTTGGATGCTAGCCAGCACTTTAAATTATACCGAACTATAATAAAGCAACGCTACGTTTAACTATGCCGTTTTCTAAATACATGATTTTGAATTACTTTCACCAATATTAATAATTATAAATTATTTTAATATTACATCTATTTCAAAACAAATTTTTATTTCAACTATGTAAATTTATTAACAACGATAGTAGAAGTGATTGTGTTTTATTAACAAGAAAAAACAACTACTTAACTGTGACGTAAATACTCATTGAAAGTGAAAGGCGTCGCGGACGTTCGCTTATATTAACATAATGAATTTATGTCAATTTTACAATACATTTCTAGTTTCTAGTAATAATATAGCTTATACTTTAATGTTATAACGTCAATGTAAAACGAATACAATCTTATTCACAAATATAAATATATGTAAGTACATATGTATATGCAGTGAGCGTTCACTCGGTCGTATACAGCCTTAGCATGTGTGTTGAATGAAAATAAGGCAAAGTGTTTGCTTATCATTTTACCCAACTGTAAAATTTGTTCTTAATTTATAGTCTTCATTTTTAAGCATGGTTTTTAATTAAAATCGCGAAATGCCCGATTTAATTCAATGGTATAACAACATTACTTTGTATTACAATTCTCGACTTTAAAAAAAAAAATATTTTTTGAATATAGTATTTATTAAAAACATTACGATTTGTTCAATAGACAATATTAGCGTTGATGAAAAACCTTTTAGCTTCTACAGTATATCAGCTAATATGATTCTAAATATGCAAATGTATCGATAACCCTTACGCTTATCGTATATACTTAAAAGGTTATTATTCTTTACTTAGTGTTATCCTTTTGTTTTGGCAATGTTTTAATATAAGTGTAATTATTATGAATTTAAAAAAGAATAACACATAATCTTTAAATTCATACCTTACTTTAGGGTTTTATTCCCCAAAATTGCAAGGAAACAAATTCTTAAAATGTATATTTTCCAATTAGTCTATAACTCTGCAAGATAATAATAATTTTGCAAGCCTTAATATTCTTATTGCGAGGTCTTGGCACTCGTTAGCTAAATGGCCATCGAATATTTGTCACACATTTTGAATCAATCCACTCACATAGTTTTGTAACTATTTTGTATACAACTTCATATTTGTTAAGTGTGAAAAGATTTTGTGAAATATTAATTGACATATAATATATGATACACGTGACAATTTTTTTTCTATTTTAAATAAACAAAATGAAGGACACCCTAATGCGTTAGATTCCTAAGAATTTGTGTAAATGAATAATTGTTATTCTATTTGACTTTTTTAAGTTCTGAGATGTATTCTGAAAAATTCATTTAAATGAAACTAGTATTTTTCGGATAAACTAATTATGTGATTACCGTGATTTATTTTTGTTAAAAACTACATACTCCCGACGTTTCGATTACTTTGCAGCAACCGTGATCACGGACAGACGAGACGAGAAATACTAGTTTCATTTAAATGTATAAAACTCGCGAAAATCTTAGATCTCATTATTCTGAATAATTGTTTTTACTAGCAAAACATTAAATTCCAATTAATAAAAAAATACATATTCCTTCAGTTATGACATACAATATAATACAGACAGACATGTTATACCGATAATAAAGAGATAAAGAAAATTTGCTTAACTGACCTAAGTTACGATGTTTGTTAAAATTTAACAAGTTAAAGGCATTAAATTCCACACAAATAAAAATTAAATTCCTTTAAAAACGAAAGTATGGCCTCTTTGTTTTTATTTTTGTTCATCACGGAATCTTCTCGTGTTCTATTGGCATAAAATTTTAATATAATAAGTTCACGTAAGTTAACGACATCAAGGAATATTATATAGTTAACTTACGTGAACTTCTCTTATCGCTTAAGGACTATACGGCTTCGCTCATAATGACTTTAGTATTTTTTCTCATTAAAATATTAAAATGAAGCTTAAAATATTAATATCCAATTAGAATCATTTTGATATTTAAAGACTTTCGATTAAATCACATTATAAAGTTAAATTTTCTTTCCTCAAACAGAAAAGGTCTTTGTTATTGAAATCATTCTAATTTATGCTCAGGTTGATTACCATCCGAAAATTAGGATTCTTAAATAAATACAAAAAGTTTTACCCTTAAAATTTCTATTTGCTTTGAATTTAGCTGACCGCCAATTACTTTACGATTTTCATTAACCATTAGGTAATAAATAAACTTTTTCAATTTTGGTTTGTAACAGATTAAGTGAAGTTACAAAGTTCAATTAAATAAAGGTGCGTAATTGTAATAATGGAATATAATTTAACAATGAATGTATATAGCTTTTTATAAATAAGCAATAAATCTAGTAGATTTATAACATTTATTCAAGTAAATCGTAAACGATAAAAAATGTATACATCCAAAATATACTACATTGTTATTTCATTAAGCAAATTGTATAAAAACAAAACATTAAAAGATTTTTGGAGGTTGTTTTTTCAATGAACTTTAAATCAAGGTGAGTGGTGTGAATGTGAACAGTATAATTTTTATTTTGAATACTAGTTCATTGCTCCGTCTTCTTTCGCGTATCTTTTATCTATAATTCCATCCAAGTTTATATTTGTTTTTATAATTTTCTATTCTAATTGTGACTGAACCAAGTACATAATCTTGATGCCAAATTTCACTCATAACATTAGTCAGACACGATTGGGTAACCAATATCCGTCCTAGCTCTACATGTACAACATTAGCAACATGCAGTAACATAACGGAATGAAAACAATAAAATTAATCACCGCAAAGCTGTCTTAGCGTTACAGGATCATTAATCATGATTATAAAATCCCATAACGATTGAACAATAAATACCAATTAATTAATTAATTAATGGGTACCGTATGACGAAATCATCCAATTTTATGCACCTTCTAATGTCTATTCATAATTATTAGACGTCATTTGCCAAAACCTTCTCTTTCATAATTCTGATAAAATTCGCGTAATTTATATTTAAAAAAAAAATATATATTATCCGAAATAAAATTCAAAATTCATAAGAATTATAGACATCTATCAATTACTTAGTACAAAACCAGCCCTAGGTCAGCTATGTAGCTGTCGAATATATGTATTTTTGACTTTTTTATCGAATTTTATTTTATACCGCATAATACCTAGTCGAGGATAAACCACATATACAAAAATAATCATAATAATCTTAACATCATTAAGTATATATATGATTATTATAGTGGTTAAACGTACGAGTATATATTCCAAAACATTGTAAAGTCAATCCAATTAATAATTATTATTAGAAAAAAAAAATGCTTAAAAATATATAAATTACGGATCAATATTTGTAATTTTTGGTTTAATTTTTTAGGCTATATAATAACAAAAAAAATAAGACGAAACAATTACAGTTTTTGGACTTATATAAAGATAATATGTTTAATAAATATATAATTATATGTGCGGTGGGAACATTATATGATATATTATTATCAAATCGGTTCTTCTTGGTTTTGTAATTCGATTACGCGCGTGTCAAAGGTAAAGCGATGATGTAGGTCAGGGACTATTGCGTACCTATGATTAACAGAACTAGTAAAGCTTTTTTATAAACATCTTCTGCAATCAAATTTTAAAACATTTATGTATATTCTCGTACTATTTGATTATAAAAATGTAATGTCAACAGAATGGTCAGCAAAAAAAAAAGTCAAAAATACTTCCTTAAAAATTATACAATCCTTTTTTTCAAGGCCTGTATCAGAGTTTATAAAAAATAATAAGTAAAATTTTATACGTAAAATGGTCATGAGTTACATTCTTTTATATTCAACATTACTTAAATAAAATGATTTGATACTCCCTTTAAATTATTTATTTTAATTATCTATTTTTTAAAGAAAAAAAAGAAGTGTCAAAAAACACACTGTAAATTTATTACCACAGGCTGCTTCGGGTTTCTCAAAACAAACACGGCTCTATCGTCCACAAAAACAAAACCCTTTTACACAAAACCGTCTGATAGAAATAAATTTTACTAATATTTACAAATAATAAAAGCAACCTACCGCGTTTTCAACCGCACAGTCGGAGACAACTCGCGCAACTGGTTACATGACCTGGCAGTGGTGGTGGCACAGGTGCTCCATCGCCATTACTGCCTTATTAGTCACATTAATGTTTCAAATACTAATTTTGTAAAGACAATCCCAGTAAAAAAAAACACTATTCTATTTCTCATTACTAATTACAGAATGATATTTTTTATTATCCCTGATTTTATGCAAACAACAGTTTAAAATGCTTTGGAGCTGACTTCACGAACGAAGAACCCAGCTCATAAACGAGGTTTGCAAATGTTACTCTCGATATTATGTTTAAAAAAAAAAAACTATATTTTTAATATATTAACAATTAGCTATTAAGTTAATATTTCCATCTAAATATTAATACACAATCATTGAATGGGAAGGATTAATTAAACTTTATAATATATCAGACGTCCGAGTGAAAGTCTACAATGTTATTATGGAGGTTATGCAACGTTATGTAACACAACCTTTGAGGCCACGCTGATCAAACACGAGTATATCCGTTTAAGATTTATTTCTTTAAATTCACTCTTAAATATTAAACATATTAAAGTTCCAATATAATATTATAAAATAAATAACTTATGGACACTAGTTATGTACTAATCATAAAAATGTACTGTGTGTAAATGTAATGTGTCAGATTGGTTACAGTTGAGTTGTTGAAATTGCAAAGGTTCTATTTTAATAAAAGATTTTATCAACAAAAATCATTATGTATACAACTCTTATTTAAAATATTTTCTTTAGTCTCTTAATTTTATTCCATTCCTATAATTATAAATAATCATATTACATCTACCATTTCATTCGACAATGTATGTTATTTGTCTGCCATTTTTTATACAATAACAGCTACGAATCTGTAACTTCAACACACTTGGCCCAAAAAAAATATCATCTTCATATACCTAAATAGATTAGAAAGCTAGAAGAAAATCTATTACTGCGGCAATATTGATTACATTATCGATGTTAATAATATAAACAATAATATTAAAAAACAATTTTTTAACAAACTATAAATTTAAAATAGTTTTTATTAGTTCAGTGCTTCAAATGAACTCGAATTATTAAGAGTGATTAATAAAAGATATAATTTTAATATGAAAATGGTGGCGTGCTTGGTATCCATTCATGTAAATATTGTTCATAGATGATGATACTCATGTAATTAGAGTCTTTATAAAATTACCTTAGAAAGCGCGTCATGCTCCTAATCTTTACTACATTATTTTTTTTACATATTATTATCATGAATCAAATGTACTGGTTGAAGAAAATATTTATTACGACAATAGCGTGTTAAATTAGAGGTCTCAAGCTGTAAGCGAAACACGGCAAACCAAGCAAAAAGATGTTAATTCTTACACATTTAGATCTTAAAATCTCATGAAACAATTTAAAGTTTTTGAAGTCCTAAAACTTTAAACATATTTATACCAAACAATGCAACGATTATTGAAATAAATTGTTTAAGATCTAAACTTATTTTTTTTCCTTCAATAAATTAGCAACATGATAAATAAGAAGTAAATAGTTTATTGCAATGTAAACTGGAGTGCAAATCAAGAGCTGTAAAAAGTATTGACAATCTATAAAGTACTTGATATTAACCGATTCTCTTTAGAGTTTGCTTTAGTATAACAATTAATTATCTAAATGATTTTGTTAGATTTTTTTTAATAAAATAAATTTATGCATAAACTCAACAATGTATATTTGTTTCATAATTGTTTAAAACAAACGAATATGTGTATATATTTGTTAATTTAATCAAAACTAACCAAATAGTTTTGGACACGTCTACGTGGATTTGGGAGAAATATTTACACTAGAATAACTTTATGTCACTGCAACAGTAAACTTGATAAAGACAAATGCAATTTGTTTGACTCACTCACCGCTTCGCAGCATTTCAAATTAATTTTATGCTAAGTGCTTGACTTTTATATTATATACAAGACGGAATAAAAAACAATATTAAAACATTTCCAAAAGTTTCACAACTGGAAAATTAAAAACGATATAATGGAAATAAAATACGAAGTGAAAGTAATTAAATAAAAATAGGCTTTACCGATTCTTAGCGGGCAATATTATAAAGATGAATATTTGTGATGTTTTATTAGTTCTTCAAACGAAAACTATCTATCTTTATGTGATTTATATTTATACCCACATACTAGTTCATATAATGATTAAGGCTACCATAACGACAATATAAGAAAACGGAACCGAGGACAAAATAGAGATAGAAGAGATAGCTTTACACATTAAATTCATCTTCCGATGGAAAGATGCCGAGTTATAGAGCATATTTCTTGTGATGTCAGCTATTGGATCCAGACACGTGCTTAGAATGCGAAGACATTTATATTATAATTATTGAGTGGTGTAATTTCAAGAATGAACGTTACACATATATATATTTTTAATTATATGAATAAAAATATTTAAAGTTAATTTTGATTACTCTGAGCTTTATCGATATTTAGAAAAAATTTGCTATTTTCAAACGGAAAATTTAAATACTATAGTTCTTACTACCTACATAATTCTACATTTTACCATCGATGTGTTTCTCTGAATACACTCAATCATTTAGTTTCGCAGTTAATAGGGGGTTTGATATCCCCTTTTGGCACATATTGCAAAACTAGAAAGCAATTTTACTTAGCGAAATAGAAGCGAGATTGGCTATTTACAGTGATTAAACACGTCCCGACCACAGGTATTAAGTTCACAGAATCGTGCGTGGAATATCGTATTGTAGAAGAATAAATTCTCTAGACTGACCTATATCAAGCTATAATATAGAGTCTCGTACTATTAATTATATTTGGTACGTTATTTAAATAAATTATTAGCACCATTTTGCATGTATCAATTATTCATTATCATGAATTATATCCGTGTTTACAACGGACCCGAATATATTATAATGCAAAAAGGGTAGCAAATTAATTGAACCATCTGTCAGCTTATCTAACAAAATGGCGTCATAATACTAAAATTTGACGCTGCTTTATCTTAAGCCTCAAGCAACGGATACGAAAGCTTAGGAAGCTAATGGCGTCTGAATTTTCAGAAGTTGTAATGAAAATATTTACTTTAACAAATCAGTTCGTTTTATTCAGTTTTTAAAACCTAATTTAAAAGCGACTTTTGATATTAAAAAATATGTGTACGTATACATATAAAACGCAACATGGATCGGTTTACAAACTATACAGGGACCAGACTTAAAATATTAAATATAACTGTAATTAAGTTTTATTTCTTACTAGTATTTGATACTTTCCATAATAAGACATTTAGCTTATTTAAAATCACGGTGTTAACTAATTGTCGGCTAGTTTAATGTCTTCTGTTTCTTCTAAATGTATGCTGAACCTGACCCTATTTTACATCAGAAATTATCTCTTACTGTAACTAAATTATAATAATAATTATTATAATTATACCTATTATCCCAATTCTTTTTGCCAATCAGAGCAAAACTAGCTATCTCTATATAGTTGCTACACAGACAGAAAAATATGACAAGCATTAAACATACACATCATTCATAACATAACAAATGTAAAAAAACATTCGTATTTCAAATTAATGGTTACCAAGTTCCAGTTCTTGAGCAAGTTATAGTTTGGCTGATTTTCTTCTTAATGTGAATTCTCGAATACTATTCGTCAAGTAGTTGTTTTGTTTTGTCGCAACATTTCTGAATAATGAGTAAAGTTTCCTTTCTAAATATGTTCTACTGTGATGTCAACTTTCGTATTGCTATTTTTTATCTAAAGGCACATTTTCGCGTTTAGGTATATAATTAATGATGTATAACAGTTAAGTGTTGTTAAAGCATTTTATTACAATAGAATGACTTATTTATTTACAAATTGAAGTTTACTATTTGTTGAAATATGATTCAACTGTTCAAGATGAAATTACGTTAAAATTTATAAATATTCAAGAAGCAAACATCAAACAATTCTCAATACAATTATATATATTTTAAAATCACATGTCCATAATAAAATTGTGAATCAATTATTATGTCATAAATAGACTTCAATAAAAGTTCTTAAACCTTTGTTGATGAATTTTAAATTGAAGACAAAATGTATGCATCTTGCGCTCGATCTTTGTTGGTGCTGGATTACTAATAGTATAAAGTATTTAGTGCACTTGCAATAAATAATATCACATAATCTTTCTTCGTTAAGAAATAATGATATATTTATTAATAAAATAAATAAATAAGATAGATTTTTAAATAAAATTCTTTATAAATTAAAAAATGGTATTATAAATTTAGTATTTTATTAAAATATTACTTCCTTGTGTTAATTCAAAGAGGTAGACACAGTTGACACAGTTTCAAAAAAAAACACACCAAAAGGAAAGTTTTCTCTAATTTGTAATATTATATTTTTTTTGAAAAATTATTAAATAAATTTCATAAATATAATAATTTGATTAATTAATTAAATAAATGATATTTCAAACAAATTATAAAATAGTAAAAAAAAAAATATGAATATAGTTAAAATAAATCATCAGAAAATATTTCTTGGACATTAATAATTTTTGTCTTCACATATTGTGCTTAATAAAGAAGCAATAAAGTAGTTTTTTTTTTTTATTTATAACCACATTAACCTTTCGTATTAATTTTCTTGTTCGGACAAAGAGACACAATCTACAGACATTGTGTCCAGAGAAACGATTAGAATCACATACTACCATCCATAGTCCATTCAATTCCAGCATGAAAAAAACGACGTCCTGTCTCCTCGAAAGACTTTTTGAATTCTTTAAATCGAGCGATACACTTTTGAGCGACTGAGTAAATATCCATTGCCCTTTAAACCTTTAAAATAAATTGCTATGAACATTATTCTACATTTATTTTTAAATACTTTATATAAATAAGAACAGCTATAAGACGAATAAATAAAACTTAAGATATTTCGGAAATTATCACACCGAAATGGTACTATAACAATTAAAGTTTATGTTCTTTTATCTTTGCAGCAAGCAAGCAATGCAATTCTTAGGGGCTTAGTTAAAAAAACTCAAGCTTTTACTGGAATTGTTAAACTTAGCAAATTTATATATTTAATTTTTTTTTTATTCGACTTATTTTTTATAATCTTTCTTATTAGAATCATTGATATGTTTATTAAAAAAATAATATTATAATTTTCTTAACATATGGATATGTTGTTTTTAATTTAAATTAGGTAAATAAAACAGGTCATTACAGTGTTTAAAAGTATTATGTTAATTTGTGTATTTTGCACAATATAGCCTGTATTTGCGAAACACAATCAAATGACCACAAGACCATTTGGGTAATTATACTAATTTATTTTAAAATATTTCAACATAAGAGATTAAATGTTTAGTGTTTAGAGCTTAGACTTAAACTTATATATTCTTTTCGGTAAATTATTCGTAAAAATTGCATATGATTTAGACACAATTGTTGCTTGTAGGTGGCAGAGCCTAGCTGTGGTCAAGTTACTGCAGCTCGAACACGGGCTGGCTCGAGCGGGGAAGTACCACCCTCTCACAGACGATCGGCATGAAGTAGTATTTAATGGCTGCGTTTCGTCCCATGAGTGAGAGAGCCGGTTGCCCTGTCCCTTTTTCCACCCCTTCCCTTTTCCCTCTCTTTCCCACTTTTTCCTCCCCCTCTTCCCTAATCGAGGGTGGTAATAAATCCACAATTCTATGTTGCGGATGTCCATAGGTGACGGTACTACCTCCATTAGGTAGGCCGTGTGCTCGGTTGCCCCCCTTTAGCAAAAATAAAAAAAATATCTCTGAATACATTTTTTTTAAATATTCATAGTCAATCAAAAATGTTTTATTTGAATATAATGACTCACATTTTCCAAACTCAACTGCTATTTGGAAAAGTTTCAAACAAAGGTAATCGAAAACTACTAATGGCCAGCAGTATTAAATCATCAATCGAGCAATCAGCACTCCATTTAACGCTTCGAAACTTTGTTTTACTGTTGACCAAAAAACTAGCATCGGACTCAATATTTAAATAATTTACATCATTTATTTTTAATTTAAGAATTCTATTAAATAGTACAATTATGTTTGACGAACAAATAGTACCCGCATAACAAACATTACTTCACAACAAATAGACTATCAAAGTTGTATAGAATTTACATTTGTTCCGGGATACAAAATGGGTGTATTTTTTTCAAAAGTAAAGACGGACCGTCTGTGGGAGTATAAGGATAGTGTGCAGTGTTTAAAAGTTTGTCAAACAGAAAGTTACATTAGCACTGTCGTTGTAATGAAATAAAAGTTGTTTTGATTTTTAAAGAATGATAATGAGAATATGAAAACAGGAAGAATGGAACAAAAAAATATTTAAAACCTTTCAAGAGTGAAAGGTTCTCTCCAACTATTCCACATAAATGTGTGTCGAGTACCAGAACATCACGTGTTGACCGAATACGGCGAAAACATATTGTTGATCACTGAGGAGATCATTAACTTCTTTTATGAGGCGTGGGTTCAGTATACGTCCCATGATCTTACAGATTATGGAGATAATTGCAAAGAGAGATGGTACGGTCAATTTAAAAAAGAAGACGAGACTGGCTTAACATCATGGCTAGAATAATATCCGGCTACCTAGCTTTGTTCACGTCCAGTCTACGAAGATTACTCAGTAGCTGTTGATTAGAAACGTAGAACACAGTCTTAAAGGAAGCCTGCTGTTGTTGTGAGGATGTGAATTTTGGGCAAACACAGAAGTAAGCTGTGTTAGTTTTTCCTAATAGGCTAATGTCACATGAGGATACCATTTCCCACACAGATTTATTATAATTTTTTTAACATAATGATAGTTATGTAAATGTTACATGAAAAACACCGTCATTTGAGAGTTCTTATTTAAAATACTTAATAATCCCTTTATAAAATAACAAAAGATTGAAGGGAAAAATAATCAGTCTTTAAATATAACCAACACACTAAGCTACTTTAAATACTTCAGTAGACGTATATGGATACATGATGCTATTATTTGTTATACCGTATAACTTAAACTCAACAACAACACAACAAATCTTAGTAATCAATCCTAAACAATTACTCAAATGATACTACAAAACTATCCTAAATCCTGTAATACAATCACTCTCGCCACTTTCTTATTGTTTTCCATTATTGCATCACAAGCCAAGCGAATAGATTATTTGATTTTGACCGTATAAAATATTTCAATGTAGCTACCTATATTATAATACAAATTAAGATATATTTATGCATAGTGATAATTTTGTTTCGGAATAAAACTTAACATCTGCGAAAGGCAATGAATATTGAGTCAAAAATCGTAAAACCATAAGGATAATTATGTATATATATATATATATATAAATATATATACCTTTTCATTCCCTTTGTATTATTCTTGGAGGGAATTATAAAGATAATCTTTTTGTCTATTTGGCTATGTTTACCTGTTTTTCAAGACTCCCTATGTATGCAAAATAAAAAAAATGACATTAATTAACCACAACTTTTAAATATTTACTTACTCGTGTTTGATATATGTACTAACTGCAATTTTTGAAGACGTATGATGGAAAAGGCAACAAAATCTTTATATAACATTTATCTCATAGACACATTAAAATAATATTAAAATATTTGAATCATTTATAACCAATATTATTATAATTTAATTACTTACTAAATAAATATTGTATAATTTATTATTAAATAATCAATTTAAGTTAATTTTTTCTATTCATTTTGTATGGAAACTAGTTTTAAAGTCTTATATTTTTTAAAGGGAACGAAGATAATAATTAATCAATGGAATTTCAATAACAATCCGCCTTCTTATTAAATAATATTTTTTAAAACAAATTCATAAATTTTTAACATTTAACCTTTAATCAAATGTATGGAAATTTTCAGGGTAAACGCACAATCAAATCTTCACTCAATATGAAAATAAAATACACAAGATAAATATTATTCCTTGTTTTGATAAATCTAAAGTATTTGGTCATTCTAAATTATTTCAACTTAATGATGGTCTCGATATTAATTTAAACATTTCTTCTATTATCTATCCAATTATATATCCAATATATACTTATATATTATGACTAGTTAAGACTAACTCTATCGAAAAAGTAGGTAGACAAGGTGAACTAAAATACTTCAGATTCCTGAAGTATTTTAGTTCGATTTTTAGATATTCATCTAACGTCTTCAATATTTAAGTACAGGAACATGATGGAAATTTTACTCCAATAAATTTATATTTACGACTAAGGAATCCAATATACCGAGGTAAGATGTCAGATTTAATTATTGTTAAGTCTCAAATTAATTATAACATACATTAATATTCTTGTGACTAATAAAAATATACACAGTATATTGAAATTATGTATCAAACGAATTTTAAAGAATGAAATCCTTCAAGCATATATTTCAAATTTATTCAATGCTATATCAACTCATTGTTTGTATAAAAATATACTGTAAATGTTTTCTCTACGTGAATGTATTATTTATGTTACAGTAAGTATCATGTTCAAGAACTCCTTTGTAGTTTACAAAGGCGTTCTTGATAAAGGTTAGAAGTTTATAGTTTGAACGCAAACATAATTGGAGGAGAGCAACCTTCACGGCAAAGTATTAAAGAACTGCTGTGCATCCCGAAAACTGAAAGATGAGCTTTTCCAGGAAAAAATTAACTGTATCGTAATAAAATAATAAAAAAGATATTTATAAAAAAACTACTTTTTTGAAAATTTTTCCCGTTTTTATATTATCTGTCTACGTTATTGATATTAATTTTTATACAACATATCACACAAAAACACAAATATTTTGTAAAAGATTTTTAAAGCGATACACAAAATTAATTCGGAATGAGCTTTTATTTATCAATTTTGAAATAAATGGGAAAAAAAATGTTCAAACTTGTGTATAGAACAAGTGGAAAAATAATAATATTAGGAAAAATTACCCATCAAAGGAAGAATAAATAGGTTAAACAAGGGCATCAAAGTATATATTTTGATTTGATATTCCTTGTCTAAACTGCCGTGGGCTGAAAATAAAAGAAAAATACACTTGTCTCATAGGACACAATCAACGGAATAGTAATATCGAGCACCTTACAGCTTACCCCTTTTAAATAAAATTAATTTATTTTATCTAACAATCCATCATTAACTTTAATTATTCAAAACATTATTTTCTTCTTTTTAGTATTTTTTGGCAGAACTCCTGTCCATAAATGTGTTGTAGTTCGTCTTCAAATAAAAAAGTGACACAAAAAACAGAGATTTTTGGAACATTCAACTCACAAAATTGAATAATACAGCAGTTTCAATCAGATCCTTTACTTTGAAATAATGTTGTTCTGGCTCTATTATGGCATTACTAGGTGTAATAATTTCCGATCATTAATATTTTTCTGTAACCAGAACTTAGTATTTCAATAACTGAAATTATAAAAGTCGATTCATAGTCATTTTAATTTAAATAATAACAAATTAAATACATTTTATTCAGTTATTACAGAATAAAAATAATTAATTAATCACAAAGCATTATGTGCTACATGTTATAGATTAAATTAATAATGAATTATTATAACTTATGTGTTATTTATATATAAGTGATAATCATTCATAATTAACTTAATGTATGACATGACAATCTCTAACAATAAAATATAAATTTAGGTTACTGTGACTGCTCACTTTAATTCATTTGTTGCTGGTAAAACAAATGAAGTGAATATTATTGATTGATTACAATGAATAGCAATAATATTCAAAAAAATATCAATTGAGAATTCAAACACTGATTATACATATTATGCTGTACTTTTATTAATTGAAGATTTTGATAAGGAAAACACTTAAACCGTTTTATATTGAAATTACATTAATAAACTTTAAAGAAGGGTAAGAAAACAAATTCAGAATGCATTTTCATTTCCGTGTTCTTGCATTCCTATCTTACATCGTAATAGTGCCTAGAGTGACAATATACTTGGAACAACATCAAGTGTTTAAGTATGAATGCATAGCAGAAGTGAGAAATTAACTTTCTGTTTATATTGACTTATATAAAATGATAATTTGAGGTTAGTTATTTTTTGTAATGTAGTGTAGTAATGTAGTGAATAAAACTCAAAGCTGTTCGTGTTATTTTTCCTAAAACTTTAAACGTACTTATGAAATATTTCTGGATACGTGCGAGAGGCAACAGGTAGATGTAAATAAAAGTTATATATGAAATCCCCAGAAAAACAATAAGCAAATGGTAAGAATGATGAATGATTTTGATATCTATATATTTATATCAATCTATATTGCACGCTAGATATAAATATCACTCTAGAAAACATCCTCTAGCCTGTTGAAAGTTAACTTTTACTCTAATATTTGATTTAAGACAGCTGTTGGTAAAGGACATCAACAAAATAGAGGTTTATAAAAAGTTGTGTAAATGGCCTACATGAAATTTTACTGTATCTGTTCGACATTTTCTTCTATATCGAAATTCCAAAGTATACTATTTTTGCCATCTCTGCCAAGGATATTGACGAATATTCTTCACGCAAACGTAAGAACTCAGATTTTTTTCTAAAAAGATTTTTATGTTGGAGTTGGCAGTACAAACGATCTTTTAATGAGAAAATGTCCAGGATGCAGGAATGGGAAATCATTAGAAATAACTGATAAGGGACTCTTTGGACGACTATTCAGAGTTTGGTGTGCTGTAAAATTCATATAAATTTATAATTATACCATAGTTTTTTGTATTCATATATATTTGTGTTGTATAATGCATTAAATAAATAAATTTCCTTTATTTGAGATAGTGTTGTAGTAATTTCTTCGAAAGCTAAATAACCATTTTTCATAACACGCTTGGTATGATATATAGTTGACTTATCGCGAGCTGCCTAAGTGACATCATAATAAGAATGTTAGGGTTGAAAAAATACTTTGTGTCTTCTTAAATTGTAAAATAGGAAACAAGTAGGCTTATTATTTTAAAGAACTGTTGTAATTCTTGTATAAATTGTAGACAATATGCGACTATTAAAGCCGAAAAACCACTGATTGTTTATCTCTCCAGGATATCAATCAATGGAGAGTCATAATGAATCATAATGAGTGATTTTTTTTAACAAATCACACATAAGTATATAAATAGTTATGAGAAGCACTAAATCAATTCCGTGTTGTGATTTTTATGGTTTACAGTTCAGTACAGTCCAGTTGTCCAGTAAAGTTAAATCGAAACCAAAACATGGGATGTTTTTCAATAGACATAACGGGATGTGTCCATCCAACTTTAATTAAGCAATCTACATATAGAAATAGTGATGAATATAAAATTTTACTTCCGAGTTAAATATTTTTCCTTTTAGAATCGTACTATGTTTTACAGGAATTTATTGATTTTATAAAATTTTCAGACGTATTGGATAGATTTATAAAGATTAGGTAGCCTAAAAATTCATATTATTATTTTTATTTTTTATTTTTATTGTGTAAGAATTTTAAAACGTGAGCTTGAGTAATTTTTATACAGTGCAGGAGTAAGTAAAGTGTGTGCATATGGGGGAGTTTCATAAATCTAGTCTCGGTATTTCTAGTATTCTTAGGTATGATAAATTTTTGTTAAAGATAGTCCATTTATTATCCTGGTAGACTAGCTGGTTTGATTCTATTTAATTTTCAATAGCCAATGCTTCTGCAAAATGATTTTAGCTGTAAATACAAAATGAATTACAACAGTTAAGGAGTCAAATATCTTAAGAGTTTCTTTTTTAATATTTAGCTGAAAAAATAAGCTATCGTCAGATGGATCCCAACTAAACCCGAGGATGCTCGATGATTTGCTAATTATGTACTAACTTGTTTCTATATAAGTTTTGAAAACAGTCCGTTTTGTACCTTTGTTTTGTATATCTTTTAATGAATTCTGCTCATTTGAATCAGTAATTCGATCATTAAGTAAAAGTCCCCTTTTAATTACAGTTTTAATTCAGTATACATTCTGTTCTTCCCTACCATTTATTAGAAAATATATAGAACTTCCATAACTAGCACTCATTGTACTGTAGATAATGGAATTTAATTTAAAACTCTTAATGGACTGTAACTCTTCTCTTTATACACAATATGAGTAGTTTTACATCCATATCATTGGTATTCAACTGTGCATACATTTTAGGTCGCCGGTCAATAGGAATATGTTATTTTGAAAGATAATGAAAAAATAACTTACCCTTTAGGATGCACCATTAAAATATACTTAAAAAAAACAACATGAGTAGGATGCGGAGTCAACAACTACAATGGGAAGCTTGGTTGAATCCCTGCTTTACTGGAACAAGGCATAATGCATACAAAATAAATAGACTCGAGTAGATCTCCTAGACTGTTTTTTTTTGTTCCAAATTAAACAATCGTCTTTTAATTAAATTAACGGAATCACCTAACATCAGGTTTTTCAATGAATGGTAATAAATTTAAGCAAGGCCTTCTATAATTATTTAAGCTGGAAGAGTAATTTTCAAAATGTTCTTCAAAAATCGTTTTGAGTTATGAACGGGATTCCAACTCTTGAAATTTTGACAAAATATTTGTTTATTCCTCTCTAAATCTGTAGTGTGAAATGTGAGATAATTTTCAACGATACCTAAAAATTTTGTTTTTATAATAGGACCAGAAATAAAGCAACCAAAACTGTAAATTGATTTAGCGATAATCTCTTTCCATGAAACGCTGTTCGCAATCAATAATATTCAAAACCAATTATTTTTAATAAGAATATCGATTGAAGTGTGATTATAAAAAAATCGGAAAAATCTAGATTATTTAAAAAAATCTTAAAATACACCCTGTAAAAACAATTTAAAGTTTTGAGTTTGACGTTACAGGTTTCCACAATACTACTTATGTTTCAATCAGATTTTCCTTTGACTTTTAGAGTATCAATGCGAGTTTAATTAAGTGACAACCTTTCCATTCAGTTCTTCGGTTATGTATGAACTTTGGCTATGACAGTCTAGTAGAACTCGAATATTGAACTCATTGTTAGTTGTAGGGATGCATATTGCGATTTTAGCTATGCCAAATAAAATAATATCTTTGCTATTTTGATAACTAAAATTAACTACGAATCTGACTGGTTTTAGACAAAACATTTGTTACTGTTGTTGTTATTATTGCTTACTGATTGATTAGGCCTTTTCAAAGAACTGTTATTCCATCTTCATACTCAAACGTTTTTGAATCGGAATTTGTTTTACGTCTAAAAATTTTGCCAAAGCTATACTCAAAATTCTTTCGCTTTGAACATTTTTTTATTCATCAATCTCAATGTGAATGCTTTCTGAATTTACATCAATTTCACTGAGTAAATAAACAGAGCCTCAAATTAATTAAGCTTTAACTTTTATTCAACTACCTCAATGTTTTCCAATTAACGTGTACTTGTTAAATTTTCTAAATATTTATTGAATTATGTAATTTGATCTTTGATTAGGCTACTTATGATCAACAAATCTATAAATCTTTTTTAGAAGAAACAAATCATCCCTGTTGTGATTTAATAATTTTCACTAAATTAAGTATAAATGTAATTTTAATTGGATTTAAATTAATAGACAAATTTTTTAAATCAGATTTTGTGCCTAAAATCATTTTCATGCTTTGACACATCGCAAGGTATATTGGTTCGGTAAACTAATTTTAAAATATAATTTTGTTGTTTATTCAATATAAATTTATCAATATGTTGAAGTTCAAAAATCTAACACTGTTTGTTTAAGATATTTGAATGTTAGATGAAAAAAATACAACGAAGTTCCAGACGTTAATATTATTATTTCATTTGACTAAATCACGACTCGTATAATTTATAAAAAAGCCAAATATAAATATTTGTTACAATTTTATTGAAACAAAAATTTAAATGAATAAAATATAAGGAGAATTCGCAATTAATTTTTATATAATACGAAAATTGATATTTGTATTGGAATTTAGAATGAGCTATACCATTAAGGGAAGGCACTTATCTCTTATGGAACATCGTTGCATTGTGGTGAAAAATTTTTACTGCCTTATTGCCATATGGTTAATATGCTATTCCGTCTACTTTGTTACAAATCATTGAAATTTGAAGCTTTGTTAAGAATAAAGCTAAGAACTATTTCCTATATGATGGAAACCCATCAAAATTTCAAATTCTTCTTGATTTATAATTTTCCTCATGGACCACAAATTATTTTTTTTAGATGGACATAATAATGTCTTCAAATTGAACTCCAAACTGGTTTTTCTGTTGTTGCTCAAACTTTTAATAAATGATACTTTACATGTAAAATGTAAATTACAAATAGGTCCATAAAAGTTGTATATAACATCTTTAGCAAATATAGGCAAATTGTAACAAGTGAATTTGATTCGTGGTTTCTATAGGCGCTAGAGTATCAGATATGATTATGACATGCAAAAATAATAATTAAATATGTCTACGTATTTATTTAGAAATATTCCTATAATTCTACAAACGTTTAATTGTTATGAAGGTCATTTAAAAACGCCACAATAGTCTTTGCAATCTGTGGTGGGTTTTTAAGCCTCACCTGACTACATCAGACGTATTTAACCCTCCTTCATAATCAAAGGTTCATAGTTCAGAGATGGCCTCTGTTTAGTTTAAAAATAATAATTGTGATTTAATCATTCACAAGTTCTATGATAAAAAGAGCTGTACCAAGAAACACAGTACTGTGATGTGTGATAATAAAAGGGTGAACATGTGTTATTAGAGAAACAACTAAATATTACTCATTAAAACGCATGCGTAAAATAACTTTTCTAAATAACTAATAATGATTTGAAAAAAAATTAAAATATTTTAAAACGTCTGGCGTGCGTTAGGAGTAAAAGTTTGATTCTTCTTCCATTAATGTAGTCTTCTGGGATACCCAGCATAACTTTTCAGAAACTTACTTGAATATGATTTATGAGTGTTCGTGTTTTGTATATTCTATCCATCAAAACTAGTTTGCTGAACATGTTATCTTTATTGTTTTTCTTTTGTTTTCGTTAATGACCTTAACATTTATGTTAAAAATCCCCGTTTAAATCTAGCAAAGAATTACACAAACAATTGCTTTTACAAAGAAATTACAGCAACGCAGATTTACAAATTAATTATGTCGTAAAAAATTCATAGCCACGATCAGGATTCGTGCCAGCTATTTTCGAATATGGTTTCCCATCAGCTTTTCCATAACAAAATATATTGAACGATATATATTGATATGAAAGCACACCAATAAACATCACTTGATGGTTTCATTGTGCCTTAAATAATTTTTTGGCAGTTAATTTACACATAAAGCTATTTTAAAAATAAAATTGGTTCTTGTGGCATCTTGTTCATCAAGTTTATTTTTAAAACCTTTAAAGCCGGTTTCCAGAACATTCCCAAGCTTTACAATTAAAAACCTAGGAGGAAGTTGATGTGCTGAAATATATAGTCTCAGTAATTTATGTTTTTGAATTAAATTCAACGTAAACGCTTCGAAGTGCGTTCCTTTCAGTTTACACAAAAACTGAATATTACTTTCCACACATAATGAGATGACAAAACCTTTACCCAGTCAATAAAGTCAATCCAAACCGAATACAAATACATAAATAAACCTAAAAAATATTAAATATTGTAAATTCTTTATTTTTATAATATATTCTCATTATTTTAATAACGTGTTTGTTTCGAAAAATAGATTAAATGTATGTATTTTTTAATTCTTATAAAATGTATAGAAATAAAACCGCAAATCATTGTTTCTTGCACTTTACTAGATAATAGAGGCCTAATTGTTTGTGTAGTGCAAAATTTTTATATCGAAATAAAGTGTGAAAAAAAATAATTGTTCACTTTTATAGCAACGCTGCTGTGACGATTCTACGTGAATTATAAATAACATTGTACTTATGAAATAATTTAATTGTCCTTTTAAAGAACTACTAAGTGTTTGAAATTTATATATAGTTAAAATAACTATTTAATTATTACTATTGGCCAATTCATAGTCTGTTTGAATAGTCATAACTCTATTATATTTTGCCTTAAATAATACAATCAACAAAAACGTTTTTTTTTTTTCATAATAAAATTGTATTGAGTAATAAAATTAGAAGAACAAACGCTTTTTAATAAACATATTGCAACAAAATAATAATTTTAAAATGATGAATCCCATTTATTTATAAAACAAGATTTTCAAAAGTGCATATTTAAATTATAAAATGATTTTTGGATATATATATATATATATACAACGTCGTTTATTTATTTTTTTATTATATTATTTATGTGTGTTACAGTCACTTTGTTTACCTTACGGAAATGTTGAATAATACAATCATTTAGATTATCCAAAAATCATTAATTCATTTATCGTTGAATGAATTTCGTTGATCGAAATTAAGGTAAAATCCAATAGAACAAAAGTTTACCTACTGTATAGAGATAATAGATGCCTTTAAACTAACGTTAACTCTTCACGTGACACACTTAGCGAATAGATGGCTTACAGTGTGAGATACGTGTATCTAGCAGCGCTTTGGCGTTAAACATTGTTGTTAAAATTTCAATTCTACCCAAAAAAATTACACAAAAGCTTAGCATTCTTTTTTTGCGAGATGCCCTTGCGAACATAAATAAGGTTATGTAAGGCACTTTATGCCGCTTTGGCAAGAAACCAAAAGGAATGTGAATGAAATCGTAGTAGTCATTCGCAATGTTGTCGTGATACGTCGCGTCGTAATATAAAGGGAGAAGATATTACATTTTGACCCTGAGTTTCTGTCAAAATAACAAGCAGTTGAATAGTTTATTAAGTTTTGTAAAAAAATCAGAACTTAAAAACTAACAGAAAATTTTACCGCATTTAATTGCTTACTTAATTATTCCGGTTAAATTACAAAGAGAAAATTAAAATTTCAAAATAAAATTTTAAAATTAGTTTTGTCAACTTTAATAATGATCAGATCGAACAGTTATTTGGTTATTTGTGCAATTTTTGTTTACAATTTAGTAATTTCACTTTAAGCAATTATACGATTCACAGCCTACAGCTTATTAAAAACGTTAGTGTAAAAACTAAACTCTTAACTTGAAATCAATGGTCAAACAATACAATAACGTTCTTATTTTAGCAAATTCATTCGCATCAATATAATAACTACAACATAAAACTGGCACAGTTTGAAGATTCATTTCATTATTTAAAGTACAATAAAATTCTTGATTAAATGGAGAACAAAGTAAACAAGCAGTTAATTTTCGTCGAAAATACTTGGCATAAAGTGTTATAAAACAAAGAGAATTTCAGCTGCAAAATAGTCGTCCATCACCAGGCTTATTTATCATTTAGTCTGGTGATATGTATATTTTAAGGAAAATTTGTTTTTATTGTTACTTGCTGTTTTACGTATAACTTCCATTACTTTGATTAATATTAAATATTTACGTTTATTATTTCATGCTTCTCTATGGACATTTATTACTCCAATATGGAGTTCGAAGATTACCAGGATTGTACTGTCTATGCTTTTGATTTGTTTATGTAAGCAGTAAGAAATTTGAAACTTTTAAACGATACATGGTTAATATTGTAATATCATTATATTTTATAATTGAGGCTAAGTGTAAGTCCGAAAAGATCTTTGCAAATGGACGTAGGAAAACTTATTTATTTTAGGAATACATAATTTTTTTTTTATTCAATGTTTCATGTATTAAATCGAAGTTAATCTGGTTTATTTTAAAGAATTACACGCTTTCGCAACGGTTGTTATTTATAAATCACTTTTTGTACGTGCCATTTTACATTTGCTCCTATTACAGTTTTGCCCTTACACTTTCACATGTCATGAAACTTTGTTGACTTAATTTATATAACTATGACAATATTCATTTGTTACGACAACAGCACATTTCTATCAACTGACAATTTCTTCATATTTTCATAATTTCAACGTACAAATTCATTTAAAATTAGATTTTTCTTTTATTTAATATCTATTTAGAAATATCAAAATCGTGAATTGAATTCATTGCATTTATTCAAGCAGTAAAATGTTAGTATTTTCATACATATGGAAATGAATTATAAGACCGTTTCATCGATAACAGGAACGATTGATGCAATCACTGCCTTTGACCGGTCGGGTGTGAAGGTAGTTGAATCAAAAAGCATTGCAGTGGTTTGTTTCCATGTTGTACAAATTAGAATTATTATATGAAATATTTGCTTTTATTAAAAATACGGTCTATGGATAGGCTTAAATTCAAGGTTATGAAAAATACATTTTTAATATTTTAAATTCACAATTATTATTATTGTAAATGGGATTGATTGTAATCGAGGGTTGTCGAATATAAATTGACTCAACGAAATTTTTCTACAACAGGTTAGCTAGCTCTAATGCTAATATGTATATAAATATATTATAAAACGTACAATATAAAAAAGAATTAAATTTGAATTAGAATTGAAGTAAAATTATTAAGTTATAATATAATAAGCTTAAAAAGTCTAATTCTGGTACTGGGATATCAGAATTAGAGTTCTTAAACTTGGGTATCAATTATTAAATCTAATAGAGGAACTTGTACTTTGTATGCAGCCCTGTTAATGTGTCTGTTTTACTCACCATCGTTACCAAGTTTTCAGTTCATCCACGGACTTCAGACGTGAACGGCATCAAAAGGACTGGTTTATCAGGAAAAATCTAATATAGCGCTTTAAATACACTTATATACGAATATATTTTTAATCACAAACACAACCTTTTTTTTGGAAAATATTATTGTTAGGGTATTTTATTAGATAGATATATTAAACTTCGGTGAACGTTTTTCATGAAATTTTATGACATTTAAAAGTATTATTGTTAATTAAAGTTTCTAAAGTACATCGGATAAAAGATATCCCATAAATTGCAACTGTAAATAGTATTCTTATTATTACATACATAAAGTCGTCAGTCTAAAAACACTAGCTAAGCAAATATTTGAAACAGAATGTCACTTTAAATTGTTTTAGGCATATTGGAATGTTTACTTTGATACAATTTTCTAAAGGTTTCACAGGTTGGCATATCTGGTTGCTGATCAAAGAAATGTCATAAATGTAATCGAGTGCTTGTCTCTCAAATCTGTAGACATTGTTTATAGGTCTTTAATTATATGTCTTTTTTATATGTCTTTATATTACATAATACATTAGTAGTCGTGCCTTTTCGTCATTATTGAGGTTGGTGTACAGTGTATCTCATAACAGATACAAATATTTTAATACCTTAGTAGTTAAAAAGAATGCTTCAATAATTTTACATATTTGGTATCATCTCTGTGGTGATTGGAATATTGGAGTAATCTGTCAATTCATGTGTGTAATCCTAAATCAACGTCGTTTTACACTACTGACCGCTTGTAGGTCCTCTATAATTAGATGGCTGACGCAAATATAATTGTTTTAACAAATGACCAATTGGTGTCATACAGATTTTGTAATATTGTTTTGTATCAAAGATTGATTTAGCTAATTAAGATCTTTTATTTTAAGAACCGATCTATGTAAAACATTGTTCTCTACGTTTCAAATTATTAACACTTTTAAATTTTCACCAAAATACTATTCTTCAATTTTAATTTAATAATTTAACAACAACAATTTCGTAATAAGACTACTAGAAACTTTAGAATATAAGTTATTTGATCTAACAATGCAATAGCTTCCATTGTAAAATGGATAAACAAATCGTTACATTTCAAATATCCAAAACTTATTTGTAACATTATTATAATATTAATTTTATAAGGTATTTTGTTTTACACAAAGTAAGTTTAAACCATTTTTACTTATTTAAGTTAATGGCACTCGACTTACTAATTTCCAATAAAACTCTGATAAATTTGTTAGCAAAATAAAAAAAAGGTTACCGTAAAAACTGGCATTAACGCTCTTAATAAACCGGAGTACCACATTAAGCTGCCTACCATATTAAGCCACTTGGTTTTGATATTTCAGAAATTTATAAACTTAATCTTTTGTGTATCTTAAAATTACTTTACGTATAAGATAGAAAAAGAAACATTCATTGTCAATCATCAACCTGTGCAGACCTCCAAATCAAATAAATTATTTTCAAGACATTTGAAAGAAGATCTTCAAGATCTAGGTGTCCAGATACGACTAGCAACAAATATCAAACTGTAGCACTGGTTGTCAGCTAGTCATAGTCGTTATTACTTTTTTTGAACTTTAAATGTACACATCTCCTAATTCAGTAAAAAAGGATAACTCCATCTCATCGCTTTTCATGGGCTCTTCACATAAAACGGGTTAAGGAGCTCATGAATTTTTTATGAAAGAATTAAGCCACTTCATTAAAGATTTTATAGAGACTTGATCATGATTTTGGCATGAACAATCTGTACTCCATAACGTCCACATAAACGCTTTACAGGGTGTGGAGTGTTCTATCATTTGCTCGTAAGCCGAATCTTCACCCACATCAACATCGCAAACGTTTTACACGAAAAAGAATAACGACGGTTTCAATGCCGTTCGATTTATCACTTGTATTTAATTCCTGGGCCGCTGACACCCTTTCCAATCTATAATTTTGAAATAGATTACAGCCTAGGACACCTGTATTCTTCAATCGTGAGAAGCGTGTGCTTAGCTTACACTTGTATTACCACCCTTAAATTTTAATAAACTACAAGTGATACAAAACAAATTCATGCACAAACATAGCCCCAGACTTCCTGTTAGATTAGGGACTCAAATATCACCGAAATTTTCTAAAACAGGATATCGCATGCAAACCCACTCGACGTTAAAGCGGCTGCCGAGTCCCCGCTCCGCAACAAAACCCTTAACGAAAATTTTTCTGAAAACTTGCTCCTAGATCCTGGTGATATAATAGCGACAAACAGACAAACAATGCAGACATAAATCCTCTCCCCCCTACAAATCATTAAACACACTCACTATTTCAGCTCGCGAAGATATGGTCCAAATTCAAACACGTCGTTCTGGTGCTGTGTTGTTGGACGATGGATTCCTCTTAACTTCTCACCTTTCACATCCGTACTCCAAATGCGGATACCAAACGGACCACTTATATAGTGACACTATCAGGGCCTATAGGGTTAACAGCTATGCCGTAAAACCATCTAACAAAGTTTTAGATATTGTTATTCAACAAAATAAAATAAAAAAACTGACTTTAATTATTGGTGATTTATACTAAAAAGATATAAATAAAGAAATATAACAAAATTACACGATTCCAGTAACTGCTTTTGGTAATTTCTAGGAAGCCATTAACTTTTTGTCATTTTCGTAGAATTGGTCGCTTTTTCTTCACTACGTTAATGAGTCATTTACTTCAACAGAAAGATCTATCGCAAATATATTTTTAATTAAATTTTATTTGCTAGATGGCTGACTCTTATTACAAGATATAAAGCTTAAGTTAGAGATATATTAAATTACCATATTATGACTGAAAGTCTGAAGAAATATTAGAAATCCTAGAGTTGATGGTTTTTTAAGGTAAGTTAAATAATAAACGTAACGAAAAGCAACAGTAATTATATATTATTTCTGAATGAATGTTATTTACAGCATACGAGTTGCTGCTACCAAACTTAATCCAAATATTAATTTATAAATCTAATTCATAATATAATCTGTAGAATTAATAAGTTTGTTTGAATATTTTTACTATCATCTTGTTTTCTATTATCTATCTTATATGTGAGAGAAGACTCATACCAAAATATATTTCAAATACAATAACGAACATTATCATTTGTTATAAAGCAAACAAAACGATAATAGCTGCTCACTATCCCGACGGAACTTAACATTTATGTATATACAAGAACTGGTCTCGTAACAATTTAATAACCCTTATAACGTAAGGCAACAAGGCCTACAATTGATAGCACATGGGTGGTTTGACAAACTCGTCGGCGATTAACACCGGTTTATGTGATAACGTCAAGTAATTAAAGCCGGGTTATGTCCAGGGAATGTCGTATAGATATATGTATACTTAAGCTGGGCGTGCAAAATATAAAAAAACCTGTGCTTTCATGTATTTTCGTTGTATGTTTTTTTTATTTACTGGCTACTTTTCATTTAAGTAGTATCTACGCTACGAACCTTACAATAAATATTATTCTTAAATCGATGAATCTGATTTATATAAATATTAATATGAAGTAAACACATATAAATTGGACGTCTGTTAAAATTTGAGAGCTTTATTTATTTAAATCCATTATAAAAAACCCAACTACCCGTGAGCACATGCAAGAAAAAGTGGTAATATAAATGCTAAAAAGTCAGCTAATGCCAGCTGAGTCCAGCAAACATCTCAGAATTGTCTTTCCCTTTACCTGAAAAGTAACCGAAAGGTCGGGACTGTATATTTAATTAAAATACGCGTAGTAAATCCTAAAAATATTAGTTTTAATCAAAGTTTGTTATTTTATAGTGTCACTTTAAATGTGGATATATTCGATTATACGTCACGTGAGAAGACATATCCATTATTTAATACAATTAAACACAAAAATATGTGAACCCCATAATAGCTGAAATCATAAAGTTTTATAACATTATTGTTATATATTACTGTTTCTTAATAAAACAAACCAACCTTTAAATAAGTTCAAACAAACTTCGTAATCCACAAACTTGTGCAGTCTTTAATATCGCGGCTTTGTTGTGAATTTAATTCAAAGTTCCGTTAGAGCTAATAAGTTGGTGGTTTAGCCGTCAGTTATATAAAGTTAACTTTAACATTTGTACAAAATATTGGTATAATTTCCAGTATTAATGAAAATATCAGTTAGAATTCATGAGTTATCGTAAAGAAATTTTCAATAGTTAATTAAGTATTTTGAAAAATGAAAACAGTTTAAAAAACTACCAAATTCCGTTTAGTATTACTAAGTTGAAAGAATAGGAAATAGTATCAAGTAATTTTTTCTTTTTCGTGTATGTTGTAGCGAAATACCTTTTATACTAATACTAATTTAATACTTTTAGCATTTTCTTCTGAGAGCGTGGATGTTTTGTTTTGATTTTTGTCAAAAAAATACTAATAGTAATAGTTCTTTTAGAAAATTTTACAAAGTTTAATACGTATATATATACATACATCCAAAGGAAAGCAGACGGATCCATGTTTATATGAAACTAGAACAAACTATAAACTAACGAAATGTTACAAATAAATTTTAATAATTACTGGATGGTTTTTAACTGTCATTCCATCCGTTGGTAGGTGGAAATAAAGTCATAAGTGGTGAACGCAGTGTATCAGTAACAACCTATTCACTCAGCTTTTAAGAGGCCCAAATTATAATTGGAAGGAAACATAGGTGCAGGCAAACTGTTCCAAACTTTTGCTGTGAACATGAGGGAGAAGCAGACGTAACGCTTTGTTTGGATACGAGGACCAAGTGATGTCTCCTCCTTCTTCATGTTCAAGGGATCTAAAATGAAAGAATGAAGACACGCCCTGCGAATGGTCGAACGATAGTAAAAAAGAGATGAAGGAATTAAATTGCGTAATTCTTATCTGCATTCTCCAAAGTGCATCTTAGAAATATTTAGAAAAATTAAAGTCAAATTCAGTGAACACTCTCTTCTTGGCGGTAAAAAGATACGCTTGTGTTTTCTGCCACAAATCAAAACTTGATTTATACCAAGTCTAATAATGAATAAGAGGAAATACAAAATGAAATTATAATTTTTGCAATACAGATTTGGGATATTGAGTCAAATATTTCTCTTAGTCAAGACACGATGAAAACAGGGAGAGCAAATTTGTTGGTATAAAGTTATGAATACCTTCGTGGCTTTTCTCTATTATAATTTTTTTTATGTAAAAGGTGGCAAACGAGCAGAGTAGCTACCTTCGCCCATTGACTTCCGCAACATCTCTGTTGTGGTTGCGTTACCAACATTGTTTTTTTTTTAGGAATAGGGAAGGGTGGGAATAAGGAAAAGTCAGGAAAAGATAGGAATAGGGAAAGGGCAACCGGCTCTTTCACTTAAGGGATGAAACGCAGCGGTAGTACTCCCCAGATCGAGCCAGCCCATGTTCGATCTACAACCTACCTACACCTACCTACATTCTCTCTGTCTGTTGAGTAAATTATTATCATTTAATTATGCTCGTCTATCCTCTCTTCTATATAAAACTTTTTAACTCCTCTTTATGCTTGTATTATAAAAATGATTTATTGTAACAGTTTATAACATTATATAACACATTGACATTTTCAACCATGGCTTAAGTAACTATGTAAATTGACTTCGAAAATTTGGTAATTTATAGTGGTGTAGTATAATAAATATAGTAAATTAATATCACTACTAGCCATTAGGCGTGGTTTTATTTTACTAAATATCATACTAGTTATATATGAAGTGCTGTATGTTTCTTATAAATAAATGAACAAATTAACCATATTTTTTTGATTCATAACATTATTGTATTTAATAAACTTTTCTTCGTTTGAATATCTCCATGTGGTATATGGCCATAATAACCGAAAATGAATACATTTATTAATAATTAAATACATAATTTATGCAGTGATGCGAAGATATGGAACAAAAACATAAAAATTTTAAATTATATTTCACTTGTATTGGCGTTCTTTGCAAAATTGGTCTGAACTTGGTCATTTCCAGCAGCTCTTTTGTGTGAATTTATTTCCCGTGTATGTTATTCTGCTAAAATCAAGTTAATAACCGATGAATGAGAGCATTTTGTAATACTTATCATGACAAGTTTTTTTTAACGGTTAAGAGTTTAAATTATAGCACTATTTAAATTTTATTTTATTTGTTTTAACTTAACTATTTTAGTAAAGAAAAAACTGACAACTTTTTTTAAATTTAAAAACGATATAGGCATGTATATTTTAACACCATCTTATTGTCACTGAATTTGAGATTAAGTGATATGTTATTGTTTGTTGAGGTTACATATTATAGAAAAACAGTTGACATGTCCTTTTTAGCACTTACTTTTGACAACGACATAAATAAGATTTTCTTATTACTTTTATTTGCCCGAAATTGGTCCGTAAATTGATACAAAGAGTTATAGCTTCTGAATAAAGTCTTATATCGACCCTCATAAAGAATATAAAAAACAGTCTGGTAAGCACCAATTCGTATGTTTAAATTCATGACCACAATGTGGTTTAATTTCGCAGTGATATTATTGACATTATTTGAAATGTGTTTTGATATTTATTGCGTATTCTATCAAAACTTTTAAGTTATTTAATAAGCGTTATAATGGTGTGTATTATTTTTATATAGCAGCGAAGAAAAATTTTATATAATAGTAATGTATTCTTGGAAAAAATTTGATTAATCTAAGTCTTACACTCAGTGTTAGCTGGCAGTGGGTTGAAAAGTTTGAGGTTGTGTTTCAGCTGACACGTTGAGTCTTACGTGGAAAATGGTTTACTAAATTTCTTCGAGGATTTTAGTTTTGTTCAACTTGTTTTACCAAACGATTTGTCTTTGTGCCTTGAATGAAAACGATCATTCAGTGATTTTGATTGCAATTAGGTACACACTGGTAATGCTGTACATAACAAACAAATTTCTTATGTTTTAAACTTAAAAGATGTTTTATATCACCGCACAACTTATTTTTTTATAACTGTCTTTACATAGTTTCATCTTTATATGCAATGAAAAAAATCTGAAGTTGCAATAGTTTATAATTTTTTTTTAATTGTTATATTTACTAGTATAATAATTAAAATCAATTAATTAAAAATATTTTAGAAAATTCGTTGATTATATTAGGTAATCTTATAACAAAAATTTTGGTATATGGAATAATAAATAAAAGATAAATCAAAATTTAAATCGCGTTGTAGGTAACAGAAAAATATTGTTTCACTAAGTACTGCGTAGAAGCCTTTGTGTAAGTTATAATAAAAATATAGGTATTATAATAACGAAATTTTGTTTTTCTTATCGTACTTAGTCCTAACCCCTTAATTATCTTTGTCTTTGAAATTTAGATCTTATTAGAATGGTTTTTTACGAATATTATTTTGTTCATAGTACTTTCTTTTTCTTTTTTTTTGGCATCGTGTAATGTCCTAGCTATTTTCCATTTCGGACTTCTCCTATTTTGTTGTGTCACGAACTTCCATCCTTCTTATTTACGATACCATTACTATTCAGTATGAACTAAAGTGCACTTCATTTCCTTGTTCCATATTTTAAAACATCGTTTTAGAACATATTTCTACCAATGCACTGACAATGGTAATAACAAAAGATAAAAGTCTTTAATATATAATCAGCTAAATATCAAAGAATATATTCATTACAGAACCTCTTTCCGTATATGATGTTTACCTATTAGACTATTTATTGCTTTAACTTCATGTAGAAATCGCTGAGTAGACCTCACTCCAAATCACATTAACATTCAGTAATTGAAGACCCACAGACCCTTTATAATTCTCATAAAGGTCTTAAATGTTAATTTATCGCTACCCCAAAGCGTAGACATCTCATTGTTACATTCCATATCATATAAGTAATATGTCTACTATCAACAAAACAAGTAGGTTTTACAAAGATATTTGAAGTAAATCTTGTTGGGTGTGTTATTAAAAGTAGTGTACTTTGAAAAAAAAACTATAATAACCATATTAATAACAACTATAATTTTCTTCAAGGAAATCAGAAATATAGAAAGTCTTATATATCATCACTTAATCGTATTAATACGCTTTTGACAACTCTACTACTTTTGAATTTAAGGGATTGAGTTTTCTAATTATTAAAATTATATAACAAAACTTTTGTATGAATTGAAATAATTAAATCAAATAACAAAAACATAATCAGAATCTTAATAGATTCGGATTTAGAAAAATCTAAATCTTGAAAAATATACTTACCTGACAAATATATTTTTACCATTTTTGTTGCTTCTTAACTTTTATACATTCTTAAAGTACCATTATTTTTCGAAAGAGATCCTGAGAATACAATTTAAACCTAAGTTATTTTTTTTGGACCTATAAAATTTTCGTATTTACATAAAATGTATCTTATGTACAGAAAATACTGAAAGAGAAGGTCGTAGTTACTCTTATTTCAGTGTTTTGTAATTTGGAAGTCCTAATTTTATAATTTTAATTTTTTTCAACATATTCGTGATGTTTCGATTACTTTTCAGCAAACGTGATCACGGGCAGACAAGGAATAAAATATTTTAAAAAATGTAGTTATTCGGAAAACTTAGTTTCATTTTATTTTATTCTTTTGTTTCATAGTTTGTAGTCTTAAGTGTATTTGATATACACTAATTGATCTGTAGTAATGGATAATTTTTTTAAAAATTGTCATAAATTAATCCTTCAATTACCTGAGGATCACCAAGAAAAGGTAATAATTTAATGTTTATATTTGATTCATAACTCTGGGAATTATTCATTTTAAGTCAAAGTAATTGTATTTACGGGATTTCATAAGCTATGGAAACAGTTAGTAACTTAATAGTGAATGTTAAAATAACATATTAAATTTTCCCTTACTTGCCTTATCAATCAATATTTCCTTTAAGAAAATCGTTTCTACTTAAAGTTTATAGCGCTTGATAAATATTGCTAACCTCTATAAAAAAATCTCTATAAAATGTATTTACATACGTCTGTATGTTGTCTAAACTGTGTTGACTATAACAAAATATATATGTTTAATGTTTTAAGTGTTATTAGGTGTGAGCATTCAAACCTTACGCCTTGTGAAAATTGGTTTTAAAACCCCCCTAGGGCATATATCATGCTGAGATTTACTTTGTATTATACAAAAAAGATAAAATCACAAAGATAATCAAACACTTTCATCTCTTCTGCCCGTGATTATTGTTCCTGTAAAGTAACCGAGACGTCGGATAAAATGGGAAATAACATAATTCATTATCTATGTTCGTAGAATATCTGGAAATCATAGTTTTTTTTTAAGATAATCAGAGTTGGACACAGGGAAGTAAAGAAGCTTATACATTTTCTTTATAACCATCATGAAACTCAAATTCAATAATCCTTATTTAGAAGGTGGGGAATCCTCCATTGAGTTAGCCTTAATACAAACGACAAGATTACGTACAGATATAAATTACTATATTTTTACCTCAACTTACTATACTTGTAAGGATTCCATCAAAAATTTTAAATATTTATCGTATTGATTTTTACAAGGAATAATTCACACTTAAATTTGAACATAATATTAATTTTATTTAGAAGATAAAATATTTTAAGACAGATTCTTGTTTTTGTTAGTAACTCAACACAACATTGTATATAATATTACAGCTATTATTATAGCAATAATAATAGCCCAAGGTGACTTATTTCTTAATCTCTTTCAATATGTATTTGGGCATCGTAGGGAAGATTAAAAAATTAATAAGTGAGGAAACATTTATTGATGAGTAAAAATGTTTTAAAGTTGTCTCTATCGTCTAATATTGTTATTAATATACCGCTAGCACGACAACAAGCCTAGAACCCGCAAGTTTGAAACTAAAAGTTACTAGAAATTGTCGCAATATTTCGAAGTGCAAGGTTCTTCTCATTAGTTTCACGGCAATGAAATATGAATGCATTTTCAATTTGTTTAAACTAGAGAAAGTCCTAAATTTTTCCATTAATGTCATTGAACTTAATTCTACTATAAAAGTAAGAAATATATTAATCTAATCATGCTTCTATTATTCTTATTGGTATAATTTTCTGAGAATAAATCTACGATTCGTTGAATCCAATATAGAGTTAAAATTATAGTAAATACAAACATATATTGCTATTTTAATTTTTATTTATGGATTATTATTATTATTTTATATATTTATTTGTTAACTTAGTATTAAGAAGTTTTCTTTAATAATTAAGTGTTCTATATATAGATTTTAAATCACTTTTGTGAACCAGCTACAATGTTTTTGCTTTGAATTTTCCATTTTATTTTATTTTTTCACCCCGATCTTGCTTATTCACGTCATTTGTAACATCGTTTGGAATGAATTAGAGTATTTTTATATACTATTTAATGAGTTTTGAAAAAGCTATTAAGATTGTTCGATGGCTAACAACATTTTTGATGGAAGACATTTATTATATTGTCTATTTTGTTTTTATTATCTGAAGGTAAAAGTGGAGTTATTAGTAATTATAAAAAAATGGGTCTTAACGAAGAATGGTATTTAATTGTATGTAAAAAATTATCATCAAAATAATATCATCACGAATTATTTTATAGAAATACATACTAGGGTGGTCTGCAAAGTTTCCGACCTTAACCTGAAGATAGCAGCCCTCTTAAGTAAAAGCTACTGAATTTTTTTTTTGTTCATCTGTTGACAGCTACTCACCAAAGTTTCAGCCATTTTGGACGCTCAGTTTTTATGTGACAGTCGTTTGAATGAGTTGATGTGACTTTTTTCTAAAAATCGACAAAATCGAGTATCGAGCTGTAATTAGATATTTGTTTTTGAAAGGCAATACGCCATCGCAAATGAAAGATGAGTTGGAATCTGAGTATGGGGACTCTATACCATCATTTACCATGGTAAAATTTTGGGCTGCTGAATTTAAACGTGGCCGTAAGACCTTGGCAGACAATGAACGTTCGGGACGTCCAAAAACTGCAACTACCGACGAAAACATCGCCAAAGTTCACCAAATTGTGCTAGACGACCGTCGAATTAAAGTGAAAGAGATAGCAGAGGTTATGAACATGTCATAAAAACGTATTTGTCACATATTAAATGAACATTTACATATGGGAAACTTTTCCGCACGTTGGGTGCTGCGTTTGCTCACGTTAGACCAAAAACGTGATCGAATGAACATTTCCAACTCTCTTTTGGCGCAGTTTAAGCGTAATAAATCCGAATTTTGGCGCAAATTTATTACTGTAGATGAAACTTGGATACACCATTACACGCCCGAAACAAAAATATAGTCCAAACAGTGGACTGCAAAGGGAAAACCGGCTCCAAAAAAAGCAAAAACTGTTTTTTCGACTGGGAAAGTGATGGCGACTGTTTTTAGGATAGTCATGGAGTTATTTTAATAGATTATCTTCAAAAAGGTAAAATAATTACAGGAGAATACTATGCGTCATTACTTGACAAGCTGAAGTCAGAACTTGCGAAAAACGGCCACATTTACAGAAAAAGAAGATCTTGTCTCACACCTCAGCGGTTGCCATGGTGAAAATCCACGAATTAGGGTGTGAACTGCTTGACCATCTGTCTTACTCACCAGATTTAGCCCCAAGCGACTTCCTTTTGTTCCCTCATCTAAAAATTGCGCTCGGAGGACAAAGATTTTCGTCAAATGAAGAGGCAATCACCTTCGTGAACAATTATTTTGCAGAGGAAAATGCCGAGTACTATTTGGACGGGTTACAGAGATGGGAGCATCGCTGGGAGAAGTGTATAGAGTTACAAGGAAACTATGTTAAAAAATAAAATAAAAAGTTTAGACAAAATGTCTTGTATATTTGTTAGGTCGGAAACTTTTCAGACCACCCTCATATAAAAGTGGAATATAGTCACCTTCGAATTCCCTATACTTTTTTAAAGTATAAAGATAAATTTAGATCAATGAGTATTTTATCTTGTATAAAAGCGAGTTTTTCTAATTAAAATGCGCTATAATTTTTTCATGAATATCTACAAATTCACAATCCATGGTAAATAACAATGAAACCGCCGTCTATTTATCTACAACGTATGAGTAGCAAAAAATAATCTGTACATATTAAATGGTAAATTCGATAATAAAATGTGTTTGCGAATAATAAATTAAAAAAATAATCGTTTAAGTCAGTCCTAAATCATTCTTATTTCGTCAAAAGTGAGTTTAATTATAAAGCAGATGAAATTGTACTAAAATATTTTATTTTTTGTGTTAAAAGAAGTACGAAGAAATAATGGTATGGATTATAAAACTCCATTACAAAATAAACTGAGTAACAAATTAATGTTTTTCTCTTTAATCTTAAAAATAATAAAAAACGTTACTTAAAATATGCTCCACAACTTTTTCATTTTAAATTGCTTACTGTTACAATACTGTGCACACTATGTGGAGTACCTATGACGTATTTACCATTGAAAAACTTTTTAATTTTGACGTTGTGAAGCGGCATTTGCAGGCTCGTCATTTTTCAAGCTTTTCTGCTACTCAACTTGTTATTTTGCTCGTTATCATGTTTGTTTTAAGTTTAATGATCAAAATTTAAAAACTGTTGTAGTCGTAAAATATTAGTTATGAGTTATTTTTAACATACAGTTATGTAGTAAGTAGAATAAGACTGTCTTAGCTGTACCACATCAGGTAAAATCGCTGTAATTTCTATTATTATTAAGTAAAATAAAAATATTTACACATATAAAATCTTCATTTCTTTTCTTAGACAACAGGCTCTTGATCATACTATACATAGCTTTAGTCGTATTTAGAGTTAACATATCTTATTCCAAGTAATAATTACTATAACTGAAAATCAAAAAACTACGTAGACGTATATGCTACCAGGTTAATTTCTGTCTTCCTTATCATAATTATGTATAATATTATTTAATTATACTCGTTAAGTATAAAAATATTTCCGTTTATATAAACATTTACGTATAACAAATGTAATTGTTTATTTTACTTTCGACATCCACACAAGTCATGAACAATGATTTGCATTTTATACATTGTATTTAAACATAAGTCATTTTAACACGCTTTTATTTTTTCTTTGCAGTCTTGATTGCGTAATGTAAACAAACAGTTTTCCGCAATTAAATAAAGGCAGGTTTAAATTCAAAATATTTTAGATATCATATTTCAGGTGGATAGATAGGTATGTAGTTAATATTTTTTTTTTGTATAATTGACGAACAATATCAAATTATGTATGGCCTATTTTTTAAGGGGAAAAATCATCAAATAACCTCTCTTGCCCTGGTTGGAGCAAGAGAGAGTGTCAGACATCTACTGGTTAAAAACCCGCCATACCTTCTCCTGCTTCGAGCCAGACCATCGTACATTATTTCGCTTGCACCCGCAACCCAGCTTGACATAGGCTCTAGGGTCCCATCTATGATGGTGTGATGACTCTTAGAGGCGCGCGCGGTACGCTATATGCCGTGCGATCAGGACTAGTTTTGGTTGGGCGGCGAGTTATCCTTGTAAGCATCTGCGTCAGGCGGAAAGTGAGAACCCCGTGTCGTCTTTCCAGTCACTCCTCAAAGAGGGGTTTTACCGCTACAATAGAAGACCCCGAAGACCCCGAATTATGCATAGCCCTTCATGGAACAATTGCCTTCAATTCTTTTATATTCCTATATACCAATAACAAAATAGTTAAAGCTTAAAAATCTCTATGACAAACTTAAATAATGGTATATTCAGGTAAACCGTTTCTAACTATAATAAAGGCTTATTATCTGACTTTCATTTCATAAAATATTGATATATTTGTTCTAACTAGTAATAACTTCATGAGGATAAATAACATCCTCCTATGATTTATGTTGTTATTGTTTTTAAAGCTACTGATGTGAAATAAGAGTGTTTTTTTAATATTTTTAAATATAAGATAAGCAAAAATGAACTTAGCATAAAAAATAACTTAATAACACTGTCACTAAATCAGCCATTAACAACGAAACAAAACAATTCATCAAATAGAAAATGACAAAGGTTGACCGTGTACATACTGTGGCTTAGTTTGCGGTTCTTTTACTACCCCTATGTCTGACGAATTAAAACAAAAAATAGAAAAAAAACTTATGTATTCAAGAATTATCGGGTATAATTTTCCCCGGAACTGTTTGAAATAGTGCTATCGTCAAGGTTTTATCATCACACTACTAGCCGTAGAGTAGAATTCATCCACATCGCTTAGACGCATTCAATTGCACGACTATAAGTGCATACGGCTATACGATGCAGCCGTTTTTTCCACGCACATGCAGGAAATGGAATAATTTTTAGCGCGAGGTTTTCCCGACAGTTACAAGATGCGGTTTTCAAAACGGTCTACAAAATGTTTTATGTTACAGATGCCCATGGGTCGCGGTGACTACTTTAATATACTAATCAGATGAACTTCTAATACCTAAAAATAATAATAATAACAAAATCTTCTAAAACTTTGCGGATACCTAATCTGATAGTTAAAGTATCTACAGTATGACACTTTATAAAGATAAGATCTAACCTTTTGAAACGATTTAATATAACTTTCAAGAAACAAACGCTACTAATGTGTTGATTATTAACTTTAATAGTTCGTACAAATTACGAGGGTAATAGTTAGGAAAAAGCTGATGCGAAGAAGTCTCAACAGCAAACAATAATAGACTTTATTATAAACAGCGGAGAGTTGAGACCACTGGATATTTGTTTGTGCTAACACTGTCCCAGATGCTACTGAAGTTTAATATTCAGACTAATCGATTTAAATATGAAATTGTATAGCTAATATGTTATATAGGTCATGAGAAACTGGTAAGTAGAACAAGCTTAACATAAAAAACAAGTTTTAGCGTGGTAATCCCGCCTGTAATACAGTGGCTTTGTACAAAATTTACTTGTTAGTTCCATTACCGCTAACAAGATTGTGGTTAAGTCAAGAACTCTATACGTTTGTATAGTCGTTTTTAATCCTAAAAGAGAAGACAATTTTAATTTTTTTAAAGGTTGGAAGTAGTAAAGGACTTGTTCTCGGTTTATTCGATTTCAAAAAAATTGAAACTCTAAAAAGCACTATAGATACCGTGTAATTATTTTTTAAAATAACCTTCATTAAATATTTTACGGTTCAGAAGTTATATGGATTTTACGGTTTTTTATTGGTTTATTGTACCTTTATACCTTACATTTACTTCAACTTTTTATGTCCTATATATTTTATAAATCGTTGTATAGTAGTATCGATTGGCTGGGTGTTCGCAAACAAATATGGCTTACCAGGGTATGGATTACATATTAATTTTACTTTTAGTTAACTAATCAAAATTTATATGTTTTTAATTAAACATTTAAGATTTTTTTTCACACAAAAGTAGTCATAAATTGTTTTAAGTCATGAAATCTTGAAGATTAACTACACAAAGTATATTTTTAATTGACGTATGACTGTTATATAAAATCACAGTCTACAAAAAATGAAGATTTCTGATTTTAAATAAATAATTAAATAAGGTATTTAGTTAAAATACCATCAATAAAAATATAAATACCATAAATAAAATACCATCGTTAACCTTAACTTCCGCTTTGAATACTCTTTTTTGTATACATATATATATATATTTTAATGATTTATTTTGGAGTTTTCTGTTTCATTGCTATAGAACCTCAATTGCTCTTCAGTTTTTCAATATCAGAATGATTCCATCATTTTTTAATATTGAGGAAAAGTTTTACAATTAATGGCTGAAATAAAACACTCCACGTCGAACAATTTCAAGGCACATCAATATCGAATATGTTCCACTTTACAATGAAAGTGCAAGTCCATTCACTAGTTTTTATTTCGACAAAGGCATTGTTGCCGTAAAAAAGATTACGTTTTATATTTTATTGTAAGAGGAATTCAAAAGTTTTCCTCGATAATAGAAAATTTTGTTGGATCGATATTTTTGTGATATAAAGTGTAGTGAGAGACAATATACATATAATATTTTTTTTATACTGTGTAATATTGTGTAATATTGTATCAAATTACACATTTCATTTGTTTAAATGCTAATTATTGAGGAATGATCCTAAGAATTGAATTACGAATAAATCCTAGTGTTTTCACCGTTACTAAAACAATGCAATACGACACGAAAAGTAATAGATAACATTCAATATTTGCCAAAACACTTTCTGCTAAGAGTATTTCAGTTTTCTTTTTATCCTCTAACAAAGTTTTGCAACCTCTATTGTTATCAAGTGAAACTGTATCAAAGATCGGTTCAGAGAGACGATACCATTTTTTTGCCACATAAAACCTTCGAAGTTTATAGATTTTATAGGTTTCTTTACAATATTTATAGTAAATATATATTCAATCCCGTTTTTATTTACCATATTAACCTCAAAATCAGATAAATAGATTCTTTTTTTAAATTTTATACTGTTGTTAAGTGTATAAAGGATAGTATTCCTTTTTTTTTATTGACTTTTAACTCAATATTTTTAAATAACGAGAAAATCATGTGCTAAAATCTGATATTCGGTGGGCCACCAGTCAAAAACCAAGGCATTTTGTTTCTATAAATACAAAAATCATGTAGTACCTTTTTATTAAGATACAGAAAATCCATGTTTCTTAATCTTGTCGTTATTGAATATACTTTAAGACTAATATTCAATTTCTTTTTTTTATTAAATAGGTAAATTATTTCTTTTGCTAAGGTATGGTTTCTTTTCTATTTATTTATGTTATTTCTACTTTCGCTTGAGTTATTACTTTTCATTATTTAGTTCAGATGTAAATAACTAAACTCGTCCATAAAGTTCCGAGTGTAACAACTGAAAATTTTGTTTCGTGATTTAGTGGAAAATAAAGAAAAGAGTAAAGAACTGAAATACATGTTACTGTGTCTTAAAACGGGTTATTTTAAGAATCTTTATCATAACATTAGACATTTTTTTTAATTAAATACTTAAGACTTTTATAAAGTAAGAATATTATTTTCGTTAAATATATCGTTATTTATAGATTGTGATGTCATTGCAGTGAGAAATTTATTTTCTATAAGGCACTGCAATTGCTTAAAGTGAGGCAGTGCTTATGACAGGCGCCCTTTTGCTGAGTAATAGATTTTATTTATACTTGATTCCTTTCGATAGAAGAAATACTGCACTCTGACTATTGACTTAAGGTTGGACCGACTTCAATATAAATATCTTTTATTTCGCTATAGACTTCCAAACTGATATTAAATATTTGGATTCAAGAATAGCGACTGTAATCTAAGCAATCCATTTTTAAGTAAATAATAAATTAATTTTATTTTGAATCCATTTTGCACTTTCTTCGTGTTATAATCAAACAGTTAACTTTTGAATTATTTATAAAGTTTTCAAAACAGTGTCATGAAAGTTATTGTTATTTTTTATATCTACATTCTAAATCTCGATTGATTTGTTATTTATTTACTGTTAGCTAATCAAATATATGTGCGAAGTTAGTTGTAATCTATGTTGTATATAATAAACTTGTATTCAAAACACTTTGTGTTGTCCGTTCAACGTAGGTCTCTATTTGCAACAGACATCGGAACCAGAAGGATGCTTTGACAGACTATCAGAATATTAAATGAAATCAAACATTATTATGGAACCAATATGCTCAAGCTATTTATCTGGAGTAGTAGTTTAGAATATTTAATTACCATTCGGTGGCTTTGTCGTTAAACAGAATTTCAAATGGAAGTGACGGAACACATGCTATTGCATTGTCTTGTCAGCACCGACAAAGACCCAGGAGGTAATTGGAAAACTATATTAATTTAGCTGTATTGTATCGAAGTTATTATAGGTGCATTATTATTTTACTACAGCTGTATTTTATATGCAATTTTCAGAACACTTTTGTAATATTGATTTTGAATTTAATCACAGAGCATGTGAATACTTTTACATTTCTATTTTTAAAATGCATCTTGTAGAAAAATTTACAGATTATATTGAGACTCATTAACATACTAATAATAAAAAAATATATAATATAAATAATATTAATACTTAAATAAATGATTTAATTACCTTATCATGTCTTGAAACATTTTTATAATTAATGTCAAAGTAACAAAAATCTACAACTTAGGAATAACGCCTCAGTAAAGGACAAAAATTATTTGGTATATTAATGTATGTAGATTAATAAATTATGTTAATAAGAAATGAAAAAAACATAGTGCTGCAAAACAACATGAGGAAAATACATGCATCCAAGTTGTCCTTTGGTTTGACACGATCATACAGCCTCTATATAATGACTCGCATAGTGCCTACATCTTGGAAGCTTGCCAATGTAGTACCTGTGCCAAAAAAGGAAGCCGTGCAGACCCTGGCAATTATCATACCATTTCAGTAACCTTCATAAAATTTAAGATTATGGAACGTGTATTGAGGGATATCCCGTGGTACTTAGAAAACATTAATCATTAATCTTTGCAGTAAGACAATATGGGTTTCACCGAAATCGGTCAACTGGCCATGTTTTGATACCCACCACACGTTTATAGAACATAGCTCTGGAGAACAATGGTGAAACTTTCACAGTTCCATTTAATGCATCAAAAGCTTTTGTCAAGGTCTGGCATGATAGCCTGGTAAGCTTGTATGGACTAGAAGTTTTTAATGACTGTGAGCCCAGGTCTTTCTGTAAGGCCTGTCGCTATTTTTGTTACACTTAAAAGATCTGCTATTATTATGGCATTATTATGGCAGCAAACTGGTGTAAGGTCCAGCCAGCCTTTGGCCAACCGAGACCAATTAGAGTTAGAAAGACGGGCCACAGTAGAACGCAACAACTCGTCCGACCTCCGCACGGTGCAGACGTGTGGTACAGTGTTCCGATGGTGATTGTTAGTGTAAAAAGTGAAATAGTGATAGAAGAGGTTAAAAGATCAACGTGTCCGGCGTTGATCAAGCAGACTCCGAAGAGGGTAGCAGTCACCGTCGCTTAGTCGCCGTTGTACTGCCGCCAGGTACTCACAGTCGATAGGGAAGTAGGTACACCCCTGTTACCTAAAAGCAGGGACTAGTTTACGTGCTTTCTTACATTTATACACCTCCCTCTTAAGGCAGGGAGGACACTCCCCGTACCGTCGTCCATCATGGGCGACAGTTACAAGATTAGATTTGAGGAACTATTACAGTTCCTCGAAAATCACGCCCCCAAGATCTACCATGCGTACTCCGCCTTATGTAAGCCATTGAGGATGGCTACGTTCGACACAGACAGCCCGGCTTCACCGGGTTGCCCACAACGCCGCATTCCATCCGATATGGAATGCTCGGAATATGAGTCGTCATCGGAGACTTCTTCGTCGACCTCTGACGCCGAGGAGGATAACGACGGGTTCAAGCCCGTTGTATCCAAATCGGGAAAGAGGAAGGCGGCAAAGTCGCTGAAGGCGCCGCCGCCTATCAAAAAAACAGTGACGTCACCCGCAGCTGCGCGCGCTCCTGCGGGCACACCTGTGTCTGCACCTGTGGGCACATCTGTGTCCGCACCTGCGCCCGCACCTGTTCGCGCGGCTGCGGGTAAAACCCTACCGACCACCGCGATTAAAAAGGATAAATCGATGTTGCCTCCGCCGCTATATATTAGAACTAACAAAAGCTGGAATGATATTTCCAGCTTACTTAATGATAAAAACATAAATTTTACGTCAGCCCGGAACACGGCAGTAGGGATCAAGGTCTCTGCAGCCACTTCAACCGACCACCGTGCATTGACTGCGATGTTACGGAAGAAAAATATAGAGTACCACACCTATGCCCTCCCGGAGGAGCGTAGGCTTACCGTGGTCATCAAGGGTCTTCCCGCGGAGATACCTGTAAACGTCATAAAAGAGGACCTTCAGTCCCAAAATCTGCCGGTGTTGGAAGTGCATCGCATGCACAGGCCCAACAAAAAACCCTTTGACATGGTACTAGTTCATCTGTCCCTTACCCCGGAAGGTAAGAAAATTTATAATATACCTTCGGTTTGGCGATTATCGGGCTTGGAAATCGAGCCCCCGAGAAACCGCGGCGCCCCGGGGCAATGCCACATGGCCATTCGCAGAGGTTCTGCTACGCACGCCCGCGCTGCGTAAAGTGCCTAGGCGACCATGGCACATCCGACTGCAGCAGGGTCGGGCCTACGGAGGAGCCGCCTAGCTGCGTCTTGTGCGGCCAGCAGGGTCATCCCGCGAACTTTCGTGGATGTCCCAAAGCGCCGCACTGGGCGAAAGCTGGGCGGAAACCCAACAAAGCCCTTGAGCCGGCTCCCATCCCTGCTGCTCCTCCTGCAAATAACGCCTGGCATAGGCCTAGCGTTATTAACGAACCGACAGCAACCCAGGCCCCTAAGGCACCCATGGCCCCTCAGGCAACCCAGGCCCCTAAGGCAACACAGGCCCCTCAGGCACCCGCGCACATACCGGCAACCGGCCTCGTAGCTGACTTGCAGTTAGTCTGTGACTTCGCGAGTCTTATAGACCCCGCGGAGGTGCAGACGTTCGCTGCCAAGCTGAGGGCCTCCGATGGCAATCCTTAGGCCCGCATGCTGGCAATGTGCCAGCACGCGGGCATGTTGAGTGCCATGGGAGCGTTCAAAGCCAATGGCAATTAGTACCTACGATTAGGCGTCCCAGACACCCCTCCTAGACCCTGACAGTAAACATATGACCGACAGTACAGACATAAAAGTCCTCAAGACACACAAGACAACATGACACAAACACAGCGCCTTCGCCGGCGAAGACGAGGTCCCGTTCCTAACACGTCGCTCCGGCGTTCTGCCGTCGGGGGACGTCATGTATTCCAATATCCGATTCATCCTCCACTACAACGACGTCCTAAGCCGAGGTCCGGCCTCTTAGAGGCACCCTTGGGACGGGCGTATCCCTACGTCGGGCCCTTCGGGCCCGAATTAAACGGGTAGCTCCCATCGGGCCGCCCACCCCTCCCGGTGACGCTGTAAAAGCCAATAGGGCTAACAGCTACTGTCAACTCGAAAAAAAAAAAAATAGGCTGATAATATTAATGATTCCAACAAGGTAAAAGATGCTAAATTTTATTTCCTAACAACTACTATACTCATAAAAATCCGACAAACTAGTCGTTAATCCCCCACCCCCCCTCCCACTGGCTGTAGTACCTCGATACTTCAATATATATTCATGTTTGAAAATGGACTATTCTCAAAATAAATATCCAAATATTTAAGCTGAAAGAAAAACTTCTAAATAATTACTTAGTTAAATAATTTTACATATAGTATTATAAAAAAATATACCCCGTTTTATTAGACTAATAATATATTTAGAAAATAAAGCAGTTTAAATTTAATCTAAATAGCATCACTAGCAATTATTTTCTCCCTGCTAGTAACTATCTTCAAGCCAGCTTTGTCATTCATACGAAGAAGCTTATCGTTTAGACACATAGTTTTATCGTCATATTAAGAGCATTTTTCTTCAGAGCTCGACTCAATCTTAAAAATTGTGGTCGTTAGAGAGACATAGTGTTTGTTTCACTCTGATTAAACCACTTTAAAAGTACCACTCCCAGCTTATCTCACCAAAATGCACAGTATGAGGTTTTTTCATGAATATTCGTATTGGAATAAATGGTTAATAATAGAGTTGAGTTTTTTCTAAATAATCAAAGAGATGTTTAATGCGGTTATCGTTTGAGTATTTTAACTCAAGCCTCGTTCATGCAATCACCGTCAAACCGGCGAAAACTTATTTGTACTCCAATAGAGTATTAAATATATCATTAAAATGTATGAGATATATTACAGAATAGTGTGTATTGTTTCAGATTATCATTTTACTAAACAAATTAACATTATCATATTTCCGTTATATCTTTTTAATAAAATTCACGATAAATGCTGTATGATACAGATGAGACATACAGATGAGACGAAACCTCTGAGCATTCAATGGATTCACCGTGCGGGCGCCGGGTTCATCCCATTGCAGGGAGAGGAGCATCAACAGTGCCTGGGACTTGCGATCCAGGTGTAGGTTTAAGGGGCGCCAATCTAACGCGCGTTAAACGCTCACCTCCAGCGTCCAAGGTCCTCTCTCTACCTAACCAAATATAAAAAGAACCTACTAGGGCTGCCTTCGAAGTACGTTCCAAGAATGAATTCATATTAGTACTGGACAGGCCCAAGTCTTTAAGTAGGTTTTAGAGAGATTTTACCATTATACCTTTCGCTCCAAATATATACAAATATATGCATAAAACCATAATTTCAGATCTAAAGTACTTTTACGGATCTATCATCCAAATTAGATTCTTATAAGTCAATATCTGTATGTACTCGTATTTTTGACACGTATCAGTAAACTTTCTGAAATCAAATACTCAAGTAACAATATTAATCTTAACCAAGTTCTTATTACAATTTGGCTCGGTATTAATTTTCTAATTATCAAAGTTCAAAATTATTAATAATGAAGTAAATAAGTTTGCTAAACTTAGTTACTGTATTTTCATTTAAGACGTTACTATTGAATTATTAATTTCTATTCAATGATTTCTTTAGACTAATTAAATAATTTAGTAACACACAAACTTTCGAGATATTTTCAAAAAAATTGATATAGTGAAAAATCATGTTGATACACAATTGAATTCTCACCTCAACAATAAATTGTCATAATTTAATCTTGTATGACAGGAGTTCTTGCATTAGAATAGGCTTTTCAAGAATTTATATTAACATAATTCTTCTTTACGCGGGCTACCAGAAATTGGCATCTTGTCCTTACAATAAACATGGGTATAAGATTATTGAATTCCTTGAAAAAGAAGCTGAATATAAAAAATATTTCAGTTTGAGTGCTTATCGATTTTCTTTTAACCTTAAGAAAAGTCGTCAAAGTTCTTAGGTTCATGGTTTTAATATAAATCAGTTTATCAATTCTTAATTAAAAAGTAATTAGCATCACAAAAAATTATAAATATTTCAAACTTTTTTTTTTATTTTCAAATATAAAAATAAATATTATTTTTTATGCAAAAGGTGGCAAACGATCAGACGGCCTACTTGATGGGCAGTAGGACCGTCGCCCATGGACATCCGTTGCCAACCTTGATTATTGAGGAAAAGAGAGGAGTGGGAATAAGTAAATGGCAGGAAGGGGTGGGAATAGGAAAAGGGCAACCGGCTCTCTCACTCATCGAACGAAACGTAGCCACTAAAGGCTATACTTCACGCCGATCTTCTGTGAGAGGGTGGTACTTCCCCGGTCGAGCTCGCCCATGTTCGAGCTGTAGTAACTTGACCACAGCTAGGCTCTACCACCTTCAAAGAATTAGAATCGTCATATTTCGAATATTTGCAATTAATGCGATTATTCGTTGTTGAAATCGATTATTTATTATGTTTTATCAATTATAGAAAAAAATTAGATATAAATATTATAGATAAAATGTTTTATCATAAAGAAAGAGACTGACAAATACTTTTTACGGTATGATGACTGTAAAGGAAAAAAAATAGTTCATAAGTTAAAATATATATTGAAGGTTACTAATAAGGTTAAGCTAGGAAACATCACTTTCGTATATAAAAATTGGCTTTTCTTTTTAAAGCTTTTAAAATAAAATTTAGAATTCATTATTCATCATCGAAAGCTTGTTAATGTTTTATTCCTTTAATATTCCGTGCGAATCACTTTCCTTTGTTATTAATAATGAGACCATCATTTGTTGAATCCAAGAATTCTAGAAGTATCAATACTTTGTAAACTAAATTTAATTATTGCAAGGTTATTTCCATCTATTAGAATTAAATATTTGAAAAGCCATGATTATTTTTCTTGTTTCTACTAATATATATTTATTATTTATTTAAAATATTATCTTTACTTTGATGTCAACTGCTCTAGTATTTTATAAATATTAAGCTCAGTTGTCTGATGAAAATGAGCTCCAAAGAAAGTTAAACCTTGAGATAATGTGTCTCACTTAAAAGGACTGCATCCATTAGCCCTTTTAAACTTACCAGATCCTTTATTCCCATAACGCTGAGAGCTTTCTATAGAATTTATAGCGCTCGCTGGGTTTGAAATATGTATATTGTCTTAAAACCGTTCTTGGGGTCACATCTTTCCTTCTTCATACAATATTTATGCAGATAGAACATACAGAGTCTATTAATAGGATGGATTATAAGGGGCATAACATTTCCTTTTTGGAGGTCATTTCAAATTATGCAGACCAGACAAAGATATCATTAATGATAAAATCAGATTGTACTTCTTAATTAAAAGTTATGCCCATGTAATAAAAAGTAGAATAAAATAGCAGGTATAAAATACATTTCTATTAACTTATACATCCAAGTTATAATTTTATAATCAGAAATGTATAAATGGTAAAAAATTTGGTATCTCGTAAAGGCTCATAATATAAATAATTAACCGCATTTTATATTTATTGTGATATTAAAAACGAGATATCGTCCAATAAAAAAAATATTATATATTCTATAAATTAACGTTTGACTACTATTTAAGCCTTATATAGTTTAATATTTGCAAAGCCACCTTCAGTACATCTCACTCAAAAAAAGTGAACTGAAAGGAAAATTTTACAGCCTATTGAGTGCATATATGATACGTAGCTTTACTTCCATGTTAACGAGAATCTAGTGTAAAATAAAATCTGTATAGAATACCAGCCCGATCCCATTCAATTTGGAATTACGCAAATCGAATCCTTTAACAAGCAACGAAGTGCTGTAATCCTATTCCTTGTCCTTCGAATTCAATTTATTAAATTCCTTTTCTTAAATTTAAATTAATATGAGCAAATTTGCTTTGTGTACATATATACAAATATATTTAATTGATAGTTCTTTTTTCTTGTTGCGTTGCAACAGAAGTTTATAGCTGGGTTTATAGCTGGGTTCTCTGCGATGAGGAAAATTAAAAGTTTTAATAACGACTAGAAATATTAAATTATATGACGAAAGCATTGATGTAAGCTACAAAATTTCAAAAATATATTTATTTAAATTTTGACACACCATTATGTGCCCTAATAAAGTTTACTTGAACCATCTCAATAGTTACAATTAATTTTTTGAAGATTCAATAAAAACATTTCAATAAAAATAATGTGTTTCATCCCGAAGGAAATTTTTCAGTAAAATAATAAGATTACATAGAGCAAACATTTTATCTGCTAATCAATAAAACATCACTTTAAAATTTTTGTTAGTAATCCAGATGTACGTTTTATGTATGCCCATAAATATTGTTTGAGTGAAATAAATCGTGACCATCATGGGAATATCGTATTGCGTAAAGATGTTTTAACGGCCAATGTTCTCAGCATTATGGGAATAAAGGTTCTTCTAAGTTTAAGAGGCTAATGGATGTGTAGTCCTTTCAAGTACGATGATGCGTATAAATTTAAACCAAAACATAAACTCGCAAGGTTTCTTTTCCTTTGAATTTAATTAACGATGAGTAAAAGTAAATAGACAAGCTCACTTACATGATCAAACTGCTATCATAAACCGCTAACGTAATTTCAATTATTACGAAAAATATTGACAGTGAATTAAAATAATACAAGTTATGATAAAAAACGGTAATTACTACAAATTACGGTAATAATGTATCAAGCAATAATTTTTTTATAAAGCTTACTAATATTTATGTGTACCAAATAGTTACTCATTAACAAGACTCACTGAAAAACTCGTTTATGTTTAAGAATACGAATATTTTAAATTGGATATTAAAAAAACAATTTTTAATTCTTTCATCCACTTGTTTCGTTTTGCTTTAATCTTGCTTTCATTTTGTCAAATGGCTTGGATTACATTTCGTTTGCAAAATATAGTGCGCTGAAAAACCAAATAATAAAATAGGCACTAATAGCAATAACGTATTTGTCGTGATTCAATCATTTATATATATCATTCAATATATTTAAAACATATGTATCTAAAAAAGAATTTATATTTTTATTGAATACAATCCCTATTAAAATGCTCTGCACTTTATAAAAGAATATAAAGATGAAAGTAATAATAAATATAATCCGATAATCCGGCTTCCTTCTGGTACTATATAACAGTCATCTCCAGACAATAATCGACTTTCTGTGTTCCTTACGAATAGATATTGTATGAGCAAGATAAGATGTGACCGTTCGTGGAATATTTATTTTAAGACGAAATATTTCAATACTATTATCTATAGTGCTTTCAACATAATAAGAATATAGTATTGGCTAATATTGAGAAGGCTAATGGATGTAGTCCTTTAAGATACAATATTGCATTAGAATTTAAACCAAAATTTGTTTATCAGTAAGGTTTAATTTCTTCCTGAGTCTACTTAACGTAAAGTAAACTTGGATAATCGTGGCCACTTAGGTGCTTTATTTATTATTTGTTTCGTCGTTCAACTGATGTTTTCAGGCTTTTTCAAAAGAAGGAGTATCAAATTGTTGCTTAAAAGCAAGTGAAATAATTAAAAAAACCTAAAAGGTTTTCTAATGACATGCAGCTTTAATTCGAATGAACTTATGCTATTTCATCCGGACTAGATATCCGTTTATCTGTGTATTCTCCGAAAGAGATTTTCGAAATTTAAGGTACGTAGTTTGGATCCTGAAACTCGAAGACCTGCAATTGTAGTCAGGGTAAAATCATAGTTCATCACATTCATAACTGTATATTTCTTCCATTAGGTAAGTAAATATATACTATATTATTTCATTACGTAACCAGATTACACTCTTGAATATAATTTTCATGAGCTTGCCGTAGTTTGTATACATATATAATTGGCATGAGATCTGTTGTCTCCAAACCCTTGAAAAACATTAAACTGGATATTGCTCAAAAGAACGATTTGAGTTTTTTTGTGATTTTCTCAACCGTTCTCTTCGCACTAAACAAAACTTTTCTCTTAAAATTTCTTCCCACTCTTTCGACTTTCAAACAAATTCATTTACCGTCAGTATCACCCGACTTAGGAACGAACTTTCATTACATATTAAAGTTAAAAAGTCACAGAAGCTATTTAAGCGTATGGTAAAGAGTGACTAAACAATTTGTGTTTAGATGTGAGATAAACTAAACTATTCTTTATGTTATATGCTGAAATTATTTTCATTATTAAAAATCAAATAAATTGTATATTATATATATTATCAACTAATAAGTTGTTACATATTCACTACTTTTATATAAGTGTTATTTGTATGTTTTCATATCCGCCCATCTCATCTCTCATGTAGTTTATTGATACCTGTTGGTTGTTTGGAAGGAATTACACTTTAGCTATAAGGCAGCAAAGAATGCATGTTTATGTTAATACAACTATAGGAATTATGTGTACAATAAATAAAGTCACATTAATAATATAAAATAATATTTCTTGTTATCCTAAATTTTCCACGCTCTAGAGTCTAGATGTTGGTGGACATTAGTGGGGATAATATAAATTATGCCGATGTTAACAAATCACACAGCCTTGACAGGATACAACTTAGCTATCGAAATGGCTCAAAGAAACTTTTGACCCTGCTTCAGTAACTTTCCAAACAGCTGTTTTTTTTTTGATACTTTAATACCGACCATTAAGTTCTTTTTTTTTTACATATAATTTCTCTATATTCGCTTGAAGAGAAGAGCGGAATTTCGTCTCGTCGCTAAGGCTTTCTCAACTGGTAATTAATAAAGATGGCAGATTTGGACGGCTATTCAGACAAATACCTGGTAGCTGCTAATGAAAATAGATTTATATAGATACACCAGTCTTATCATAATAAGTCTCATGCGCTTGAAATCCTCTAACAAATGCATTCTTAAATCTAAGCTTCACGGTGAAAGGTGAACTTTTCACTACCAGTCAGCAGATCGGGATGAGATGTGTAATTTTTTCACATCTTCTAATTGGCAATAGGTTTGCTTTTTACTGGAGATCTGTTGAGATACGCGGATTATGCAATTGATGTGTTGCATTACTTTATTCCATATTTTACGGATGCGTTACCACTCTTGATTGGGAAAGAGAGAGAAGAAATGGTGGGAAAGGGAAAGGGCAAGAAAGGGGGGAAAGGAAAAGGGAGGAAATGGTAGAAAAAGGGAAAGGGCAACCAGCGCTTTCAGTCATTGGACGAAACGCAGACATTAAAGGCTACTTCACGCAGATCTTCCGTAAGAGTGTGGTACCTCCCCGGCCGAAGCACCTCATGTTCTCATGAAGTAATTTGACTACAACTAGGTTCAACAACTTTGTCGTGTCTCTCTTATAATATAATTCAATCAAAGCTATGTTTTAAAAAATAATAATTTAGATAAAAACATTGACTTTCTTTAATCCCGACCTTAAAAAAATATTATTTATTTTTTAAATTTCTTAGATAATTTTTTTAATTGTAGATAAATATGCACTAACTATAAGATATAAACTATATTATTTTCTGTCAAAATGTCATGCTTGATGTTATGTTTTATTTTTATGGCACTAATATAAGTCTTTAGGTGATAAAGAGATTTATTTCATTGTGATTTTATGTAATCTTATCATCTGAGTTTAAAAAGAATGACTAACATTTTGTTCAAAATTTACTTTATCAAATATTTTGAGTCTCCTATGTAATAAAACTATATTTACTTATTGAATTTCTATAATCATGCTTTTTGTTATAAATTTAAAGATCATATACATGTCTTAGAGCAAAACTATGTATGTATATATTTTTAATATTCTTAGTAAATATAAAAAAATATGTCTAAACTTATAGCAGAAAGACGCTGTCATTTTCTGGACAGTCATAAATATGTGTGACGTCCATATGACATTTGAAACAATTTTCATTTTTCTCAATATATTGAACATAACATTTTTCTCAATATATTGAAATGTCCTAAATAGACAATATTAAATCTCAAACATAGTTTTCAATCCTTCTCAAAATTTTGCACAAAATAATAATAATAAAAAAAAACATAAAAACAAAATAAATGTTGAAATTGAAGATTTTTAAAAATTTTGTCAACCCAATACATTTCTTTTTTAAAAGACATGTTCATGTAAGAGCTTTATATTATTATAGTAATTATTTATTTTTAATTTGCCGTTACTCAAGATTTCTGGGGAACCACTGAATTTTAAAAAAATTATGTTCTTAAAAAAATATGTCAAGTTTTCTATTTTATTGGGGGGAAAGAAGATCATATTCAAAAATATAAAATAAAAGTGTTCGAGCGCCTCAGTCTTTTACGTGCATTATATTTCTTATAACTATTAGAAATTAATTTCAAGATTTATTCCAGGAGGACGGCCTAAAAATCGTTTAAATACCAAAAAAATAGGTTATTCGAGTAAAAGAAACTTAAGGTATTTGTCAACTAAACCCTAAAAAGTTTCCAATCTTCTTAATGTAATCAATCTTCTTTTAACCTGTAGCACTCGAGTTTTTCTAGGGATCGACTTTTTTTGAGGTAAAGAGAAGAGTAAAGTAAAGGCAGAGGTACATAAAAGAGTGCAGGCATTCTTCCTATATAATTTTCTGAAAGGCCCGAGTCACTTCGATATTCCCCGCTTTGTTTCCCATACTATAATTATTTTTGAAATTTATTGAATAGTGTCTAATAAATATCGCGGTGTGTTATTTTTTAAGAAATTACCCCATTTTATTGTTCAATTTACTTTTATAATTTTTCACCTATAATTTTGTTCATAGCTTTCATCATAGTATTTCATTGCTTTTATATACAAAATAAGAACTTTTTTTCAAGAACCCATTTTACTTATTATATTATTAATACTGTTTTGTTCCTAATGCTTTTTAATACGCTGTGCTCTGCAGATATCTGATCTTATAATGTTATAGAAGGTTTTGAAAACGTTTTTATATTTTTCCCACGATGTTTCTTGTTTAAGAATATTATTAGTAGTATTATTATTAAGTGTGTGTAGGGATAAGAAACATTTCTTGCAATCTTACAAAACATCCATTGTGGGAGCATCTTGTTACCTGAATAGAATATCTAGCAGCTGTAATTAATTTTGCTATAATCTATTTTAGCTTTCTACATTTCCTTGTTTTTAATACACACTTGCTTTTTATAGAAATATTAAAAATTTAAATACATTTCAATAGACAAGCGTGCAACTCCTATCTTATAAAACTTTTTACAGATCCCACCACAAACATAAAAACGAAAATAAATACAATGATTAAAGTGGTATCCATGCTTTTTGGATTATAAAACCTAATTTAATGATATTTGTATTTTTCACGAAACTGCGTTATTTACCTCGGTAACTGTAGAAACTAACTGTAGTTCGTACGGTAAGGTTAGTTAGTTAGGTTGAAATTATTTCTGAGTTTCCGGAATGTTTATGATTTCCGAAACGCCTTAAATTCTTGAGCACAAAATTCTTTAATCTGAAATATGGTATAGATTAATAAATGTATTTACCTTTACTCTAAGAGCAACGTTGTAGGAAATGGCTGAAGCTATTCATTTATAAATATATAAACATGTATGAAGATATATATATATTTATAAATATCTTAATTAGATATTCAAAAGTTATTTTATTGGTAAACATTAAAAGTTTAATAATTGAGTCAAATCATTATCATCCAACATATTTAAAAGTAAAGCGTCTAAACTTTAGACTCTAAAGAATTAAAGATGTATTTATATAATCGACAATTTATTAAATTACAAATTTACACCAAGTTTTATTTTTTCTATACGTCACTTTTATTGAAATTACATTTATGATAAACATTACACAACACAAGTACATTTGTTCTCTAATGAACGACAATTGACATATCACGATGTTTGGCAAAAGATATTATTTACACAATAAAATATAAATTTTGTCCATTATTTATATTTTTACATAACGAGTTTATTTAAAGCAAAATAGAAATTCCTGTTTATTGTTTTATCTGTATTTTAAAACAACTTTACATTTAATGCTTTAATTATTCAAGAAATAAAGTCAGTTTTTCTAGTGTTCCGTTTCGATACGGAGGCCTATGTAGCTGAAAACGCATACCTTTTAACTCTTTCAAGAGAATCAATATTTACATGGTATTTTCTGTTCATCTACAGCTATAAATACTGCCAAACATAATCACATTGTACTAAAAGTACATAGAAAATATGAAAACAATAATTTTGCTATAAAATTTTAGATAGAAATGTATACAATCTACTACGAATGAATGAAACCCGCACTCATTTTTTTTAATGATATAATAGAACAAGGACTTTTTTGAAGATTTATGTCATGTCCATGTTTCAATTTATAATACGAGGGCGTGTTATATGCTAAATGGACGATAATTGAACCCCTACAATCTACTAACAGCAATATCTGTCTCACTCACGTATTGAAGGATAAACAAGGGCGATCATGTCGCAGATAATGTCTCAAAATGGTTTTCTTGAAAGAATCAAACAAATTTAAAGCAAAATAATTTGTTGTACTACTTGTAATATGCACCAAATAAGCAAAACAAATTAATTATTTGTCGCGCTTATTTGGTATTACATAAAAATGTTTTCGAAGATGAGCTTTGAATTTAAGTATTATTTATTTTCTAGAAAAATCACGAAAAGAAATTTAGCGCGTAAATTAAAAAGGAGCACTAATTCGGTAAATTTTTTTGTGACAATCGCTTGCTATAAATTCTCAAAACCAAGAAAAAAAAATTAAATTATCATATTACCAATCAAAATTATTATTAATACCACAAAATCTAATTGCATAAGAAGCAAAGTAACAACATTCTTATTTAAAAAAATAACTAGAACTCAATTTCTTTGCAAACTAGTAACTTTACAATTTTATTGACTTATTAATTTGACGACAACACATTGACTGAGGGACATAAAATGTTCACGACGTTTCAGTTAGCACTGAAGTGTGCATGGATTACACTGGACTGATTGCCGGTATGTTAGCATAAAATCTTTGTAATAATTTTAAAATATAGCTTATTTGTTCGTAATATTTAATGAGAAAAGATTATCAATTTGTATTGTGCTAAAAAAATATGTTGCTTTGTAACTACTTTAATCTCATATATAAAAACTTCATATTCATATCGTATTTATCGTGAATTTTACAAATATTCACAATTTAAATTCACTCATAAATAAAATTTTACTTTTAACACTACTACTACTTATATACAGTTCTTGTAACATTTCATAGATGGAGATGTCAAAATCAATCTTCTATCTATTATGTTTTAAGTTTCAAGTTTCGTTTATTAAAATATAAGTAGAAATAAGAAATAAACCTGTATCAAAGAACATATTTTCTTATGTAATTGTTATACTTTTATTGCTGTTGATACAGTGATGACAATTTACGCAGAACATTATTCAATGGGTTGTATGTGAAAATATTTTGACACGGTCTCATTGTTTGACAGTTTTCAATAATAGTGTATGTTTATTACTACATTGCATTTAGCTGTCAAAAGTCGTTTATTGTAATGAAAAAAAATTTGTTATTAATCATTTAATCATCTCAATTTTGTAACGTTAGACGCAAATTTTAAAATACTATGAAAGTAAGGCTATGTATATTTATATATATTAAAATTTACTTTAACCATAATAAAAGTAATTTCATATAGTTTATGAAGATACGAGTATATAAAAGATTTTCAAACCTGTTGTTAACACGAGAAATCTACATATTCAAATCTAAAAGCGACCCTTTAATTTATTTACTCGAACGATCAAAGCGCTGATCTACATTTTTCATGATGGCGTGCAGTCAAATGCATAATGATTCACAAATTTACATTTAATATTAATTCAATAAAAGCGTGAATTTCACTAGATAATTTGAATAACTTTCCAATTAACCTAATCAATGTCATATAGATTCAGATTCTGGGCGAGTTTAATTTAAATTGGAATGCATTCTTTATAAACTTTATTAAATTCTTTTCATTATATCCTGTTGTATTATAAAATTTAAAGTTATTAATTGAATTTTATTATCTCTATTATAATATATATTTAATAAAAATAAAACTTGCATAGCTGTTATTTTAAAATTTAAGAGGTATTAATCATTGGTAATGTACTGAGGATTATCATTTTAGGTGCATGAATAAATATAAGTTATAAAATAATGAAATAACTTTTTATTTAATATAAAAATACCTTGTTATTTAATAGTTGAGGCCAATTTTAATATCATAAATAAATTATAATTTTGTGAACTCTAATTTCATAACACACGTACATATGAATATGCTTTTTTTCTTCCTTTTTTGAAAAAAAAAGAAATAATTATTTTGTAATTCATTATTTCGCAGTGGTGTGTTGGTTTTGTATTTTTTTTTTGTATAATTTCATTTTAATGACATCATTTAACAGCTGGTCTACGTGCTTGAAAGTAAATAATAATACTAGTACATAAGCAGGAATGACAGTTTATTAAGAAATATTATTAGTTTAATTTTTAAATTGTTCAGTTTCACAAACTAATATAAGATTTTGTATTAAAGAAAATCAATGCATTTGTTCCTAATCCTTAGGATTAATTTGTTTTATGTATTTCATTTATGATTAATTCCATTCAATTGTATATATGTTCTTACGTTACCTTAAATTGCTATATAGCAGTGACGCAGAGATTCTGTATTCGATATTGATTGAAGGGATTTATGTTCTAATTACAGCTGGACGTGCCACTCGAACCATTGATTAATACACCGAATCGGGGAATACAATTTTTTAAAGATGGTATAGACGTGTTTGTTTATGTGATCGGATATTCTTGTTATATATTATATATAAGATTTCTCTACCGCTTATAATGAAGTTATATTTAATGTTTAAATGTATCATTTTAATATGAAATCTTGTTTATTTTTGTTATCGTAAATGTCATTTGTAATGACAAAATATTTCTAAGTTACTATTTGTCTTTATGATATTTACAAGGATAATTTTATATTATGAAGAGTTTTGATAAGTCAAATATATACGAACTTCATACTCTTCTATAATTACTTTTTTCAGATCACTCCAAAAATGGTTGTCAAATTACAAAACATGAAGTACCTGCCACTACTCGTGTTTCAGTTTATACTTATGGCATTATATTTTGTGTTTGTAAGATATGGCGGGGACAAACACCATGACGTCAGGGGTGAGTTGTTTTCATATATAAGTAAATAAAAATGTTTCGTAACTCTATTCTTGCGAAGGCGTCTTAATGTTGAAAAGGAGCTCTATTTATCGTATTTCGATTAAAGTTTAGTCTTATTGTTGGCTGCTATAAATACCAACTTGCATATTTACTTATCTTTGAATAAATTTTAATATTTGTAACAGTATTACATAGTATAGATAAAGTTTTGTATTATCGTTCCTCAGATTGTATAAAATAACTATAAACAAAATTAAATTTATAGTTAAACTTTAACTAAGGTAGGGAAAATATAAATGTTTATAAATTATTGGTATTGATATTTTTTTCATAGTGGCTCACATATTCTGAAGTATTTTAATATTCATATTTATACACATAACATTATATAGCTTTATATGTATGTATTCAGCGACACGATTTTGCATTGATAAAGTCTTTAATTAAAATAAATTTATTTTAATTAACTGATTTTCATTTATATATATTTGTTAATCCATTTGTAACACAGGCGTTTTAACATTGAAAAAACATCACTTAGAGTAAAAAATAGTTCAATATTAAATTAAAACAGAAAATAAATAAAAATGTCATAATATTAAAATTAAACTAAACCAGATATCAAATGAAGGTCACTAGGTTGAGATCATCTCCGCGTTTAGATTATTGTGTGAACGACACTTGACTCCCCCAATCCACGATCAAATGATTGAACAGTTTTATCTAAGTGTATATGAAAACAAAGAATGCCTATTAAATTCTTAATGCTAACGACGCTACGCTAATCAGGAAACTCAATTTATATAGATGTCGATTACATAATGTTATTAAAAGATATTGTTATCTGCGTGGCTTACTTTAATCTAGCTTATATGTTATACAATATTTATCATTACATATTGTAAATTTGATACTTTGCCTAGACACTTTAAACGTTCCTCTTACCATGCGTTATTGGCTATCATGTTACGAGGTCTATTAATTTTGGTCTTTGAATTTATTAATATTAATTGACGTGTTGATTCTTCTATTAACTGACTCATTTTTATCAACGATATATAGATTAATCCTATAGTTTAGTTTTTAGAACGATAAATAGCATTCGTGATGTTTATACAAAAAAATGGATTGTCAAAGTATTAGGCGAGTGAACACAAATTATAGAAATGTGATATGAAATTGCCCACGTATGGCTTTTTTAAATCATTTTTTTTAACATAATATATTTAGTAGAAGAAAGAGAATTAGTTTTAATGTTATAAACCATTGAAACGAAAGTTTCTTAGAAGTTATATTAATAAATAATCACATTTTCCTTAAATATAACTGTTAAAAAATTGTATAAATGTTGAATCACCACTGCAGTAAAGATAAGGAATTTTTGCTAGCAATTCATAGAGATTATTTTTTGTTGTATGTAAATTTTAATATGAAATTCCTCGTTGATTGTTTTCATTCACTTACAATACATTTGTTACTTTACTTATGTTCTTAAAATTTTCAAAACTTTAATGTGATTCATTCCTTACTTAACAGACCTTCATTCTAAATGATATTACCAAGATGACAATTACTTACCACAAAAACTGTAATAGAAAAAAATCTGGTTAAAAATATAAGAATTATGTTAATCAAGGAAGCAATAATTTTCAAAACTTGAATGTTCGCTTGTTTTATCAATAAAAAGTAATGAAAAAAAAATTACATAATAGTACATTAAAAAAATAGACGGTATAAGACAGTATAAGACGTATCATAATTTAATCATGTTTATTAAATTATAAAACGTCTTATAACGACTGGATTGTGCTTGACACTACACTACCAACTGATATGTGGAAATTAAGCTGTAGGTGGTGAATACACTGAAATAAGTCAGTAACGATTTACTCACTAACTATTTACTCTAACCCTGAAGACGCTCCAATTATAATTGGAAGGAAACGCACAATATCAAGATACCAATATAGAATATCGAGGGATTTGATAGTTGAGGCCCGTACTCAAGGCTGACTAGATTGGTTTTAGCAAGTTGTGTTCATCAATAAGCCTCTTCGTACACGTCTAATTGGAGTTTCAAGTAGTGAAGTGATATTTAAGAGCGCTTGCTCACTTTTGGTAAAAGTCTTCCACACGCAATTGGATGTGTGTTTTATATGGATAAAGAAGCTGTCCCGGTGTGAAGTGCTTTTGCGAGGGAGAGAGTTTTCTTGCGGTTGCCTTAGCTTTTAACTGAATGAAGAGCCCGGTGTGAAGGATACCTTCTGACAATTTGGCTTTAGGATAAATAAACTTCTCATCGTAGTCAAAACATGCTTGTTTTGATAGCATTAAAATTACACGCTCTTGCCCTACCATAACCTTTATTTCCATCTCTATTTGATCCCGACTAACCCTAATGCCGGTTTAAAACCACTTCATAACTATACTGTCATCCATAATTACAACCCGGTAATAGCAATTCAATAAAATTTCTGATACTTAATCATGTCCAATAATGATCAACACCTATGAAAAACATAGATTTTTAACCCAGACTTTCGACTTTAATTTAAACTTTACACAAATCCAATTATTTATACCTAATGGTGAAATGGTCAATGAAACTTTTAAATGACATGAAAGTTGAAATTGTTTTATGTAAATATCAAGCTAATACTATTATTTTAAACAAAATCCATAATTAAGTTAAAATTATAATTTATTGATCGTTGGCATTTTAAGTACTATTACATAAACAACAATGCATATTTCAAAGAGGAGTGAAATAGCAGTCTTATTATATTTTTTTCTATGAAGCATAAATGATTAGTTTGTTGTAAAATTCACAACAGAAGCAATTTTAATTAGATTGTTGTTTCTAATCCAGTTAATAACGCAAATGACTTGCCTTATCAGAAGTTAGAACAAGTTACTAGGTACGCGTTAGTCCTAAGTAGTTTGTTATGATGTATTAGACCATGTAATCAAAATTTCAGTCGAGTTTAGCCGTGGCATGATTATAATTTATGTGATATAAAATATGTTGTTATGACTCTCTATTAGAGTTATTTTAACAATTACTTTATTTTTATTCCATGACATTGTTAAAGTGATATTTGACAATTAAAACAACATTACAATCACCTATCTTAAACAAATCCACTTTTTAAGGTGGATTTGTATAGAAATTTAAAGTAAATAAGTGAGTTAAACCTTATTGACCTTTTTTATACTTGATCTAAGAAAATGTAGTATAACCTTTGTCACTATCATGTAGAAACTATCGAAAAAATGCATCACACCCGATATAAATGTCAACAATGTATGAAAAAGTAGGTACAGTTAAATGACTGGGAGTTTAGACAAGAAGTAAATTCTTTACTATTATTGTAGTCTTCATTTAAGATAGATTAATACATTAGTATTTTATTTTACACTTTGTGTTGATTGTGTTTATAATCCTTATATTTTTATTACCAATTACACCAAAATACTTCTGCCAATAAAATTGTCCCTTTTTTAGGAATGACCTCATACGATATTTCATTCGATTGTCCAACGTAATTTCACCGCTTATGAAAGGCTTAGACCCAAGTGAATAAGAGACACATTAATCCCATAAGATTTAGTATGAGGCCGCAAAAAATGACAAAATATTCACTCTAAAATTGAATATTTCATATCATGAGGTAAATTATGTTCGATTAAACAAAAAATTTAAAAAGACTGCTCCAACTAGAGTTAAATTGTTTTATTTTATTTACCACGGCTCTAAATAATTTGGTCCTGCTGTCAATATATAGTTAGGTATAAAAATAAATACTTATCATTACAAACTATTTAAAAAAGTCAATAATTATAAGTTATTGCGTTCGTCCGTTAAAAAGTACAAAGAAAAAAAATACAACTAAATTAAAATAATAAATGTTTTGCTACGTTCAGTGATACGTACAGAACATAGAAAACTTTAGAAGGATAAAATTTAGAAAACATTTCCTTCTTGTCAAATTTGTAAAGACATATAAGATTTGCGAAAGTAACACTAACAATAACTTCAAATTTGCATATAATCATATCCACCGGAAGAACTCAAGTACTTTTTCGTCTCACTGACTTTTATTATTTTCATTTTAGCCAAGGAATATTTCATACGGTAAACAGCAAAAAAATAAAATTATATATCAATATAAAAACATCATAATTACTTTTTAAAATTTTTTGCTTCCAATAATATTTTTACATAATTATTTACAGACAGGCCTTTGGCCTGAAAATAATTTTCTTATCAACAAAATGATTATTACTGTCAACTGTAAGAGATGGAAAGTATTCGAACGAATCGGGCAAAAGGTGGAATAATAAAATAACTTTATAAAATAGTTTTATGCAAATATTTAGTATACGTCATACATATTGTAATGACAATGCTTTTTATTTTAATATTTTTTTCAGGTTTTGAAGATACGCATGTTATGATATTTGTTGGATTCGGATTTTTGATGACTTTTTTGAAGAAATACTGTTACAGTGCGTTGGGTTTCAATTGGTTTCTAGCTGCTCTCTCAGTGCAATGGGCTCTTCTATGTCAGCAGTTTTACCACATGAAAGACAACATAATTTATGCAACAAAAGAAAGCTTACTAGGTAGATATTTGAAATCATGGCTTAAAACACAAAATATTGATTTAAGTTAACATGCAACTCAATTTCAAGTTTGTAAAAGCTTATACAAACGTTGTCAGAAAGCAAGTATATAAATATTTCCCTGAAAAAAATTCTGATATAAGAGACACTTACTTGTTTTATTGGATTCATTATTAAAATGGTATTTTATAAGATACATATAATATATTTCCCAAATTATTTTTTCTATATAGTTATTTTCTTACAATCATACAAAAATTAATATAAAGCTTAACACAAACACGAAAAGCAATAGTATTCCCATCGGTTTTTTGCTGTTTTGCTCCTTTAAATAACGTGTTAAATTTACAATGGTCGTGATTCTATTGAAATCATTTTAAAATGTTGTCAGCTTTCTCCAGTTTATATTCCTTAATATTGAAATTGGGGCTTTGTCCATAGAGGCGGACATAATGTCTGCGACAGTGCTTATAACTTTTGGCGCTGTTCTGGGACTAGCTAGCGGCTTACAGTTGCTTCTCATTGCCATTATCGAAGTTGCTGTAGGATGTTTTAACTTTTGGGTGGTGGCTGATAAATTACAGGTAAAATAAATGTTATATATTATTAGAGATTGTTAATGGCACTCGCATCAACGATAAAAAGCTGTCGTAATAGATATACGAGCACACACACACACATACCTGTATATATATGTGTGTGTGTGTGTGTGTTAAAAGTAAAAAACTACCAAGTAGCTACCGCCGGATTATTATGCTCAACATTTTCAGAAAAATTTAGTACAGGATTGTCTTGCATGAAATATACTGTGAAGTGCAAAAGTTAAAATTGATTGGACAAACAATGAACTTTAAAGTCATATAATAGAGTTACTACACACACACATCTTAACTTTAAGCAACCACAGTTGTTGCAAATAAATTTATTAGCACACCCACTGATACAAAATATTCATAACATAACCAGATATTTCAATGCAAACTAATAAAAATTTTTCGAAACCGCTTTATACATATCCTAATCCTGTTGTTTAAAAAAAATTCAACTGTTACCTTTCCCCGACGAGGTGCTTTTATACCCTGGCGGTAAAAAAACAGGAAAATATACAGACAATACACACTCGTATATGCCTCTAGTAAACACATTAACCCAGTGATATGGCGTAAGCCATAGGAGAATAGGACGTTTTCAACACCACCGTCAATTTAACTACGTAACAGGCTATGGTCTGGGCTCTTACAGGTACCATTAGGATTTGGGCTTGATTTTTCTATACCCGATAAAGACGTTAAATCCAATACAGCAAACAGCTGCAGTTAAGTCGAAAACAAATTGTTACTGGTAAACTTTACATAATTCTTATAATTTTTGCGTCCGTAGGCTGCTGACGTCGGTGGTTCAATAGCAATTCACGCCTTTGGAGCTTACTTTGGATTAGGAGTCAGTTTTGCTTTACATTTAGGTAAGAAAAATACCGAGGCGACTCCTCAAGCGACAAGAGCACCCATTGAAGATTTAAGTGGGCCAAGTTACAGCTCTGATGTTACGGCAATGATTGGTAAGATTTTTATATTATTAATTTGAATAAAACACCATAAATTTTCCTGTTTTAAAGAAGTTAAGTGAAATACTTTTGGAAAAATTTAAATATTATAACCTGAAATACAGAAACATGGTGTAGGAATTTTTTTTATAAATCTTTCATTTAAAGGATCACTGTTCCTGTGGATTTATTGGCCTTCTTTTAACTCTGCTCTAACAAGTTCAAACACTGAGTATCAAAGGGCCGTTATCAATTCATATCTGTCGTTGGCTTCAGCTACTGTAAGTTTTGTATAAACCAAACTATAGGATTTATTGTCATCTTCGGAGGCACCTAAAATTTTTTCTATCCTGTAGGTGACAACATTTGTAATGTCTTCGCTTGTAAGCCATCACCACAGTAAATTGGATATGGTCCACATTCAGAACTCCACATTAGCGGGTGGTGTTGCCGTGGGATCAGTATGCAACATGCATATTTCAGCTGGCGGAGCTGTTGCTGTTGGCATAGGAGCTGGTTTTCTCAGCGTTTTGGGATACAGATATCTCACGGTAAGATTTTATAGACGCTTTTTTATTTTACCTTTACAATTAAAACTTTATCATAGAATGTCATCTGTACTTTTTTTTACGCGGTAAGAGTAAGTATTTACGACAAATCACATCATAAAAAGATTTTTTTTTCAGCCAATTTTAACTAAAATTGGAATACCTGACACATGTGGAGTCAACAACCTACACGGGATGCCCGGAATATATTCAGGTATCCTCACAGCCGTATTCGCAACGATGGCTACGAAAGAACAATACGGCGAGGAATTGGGAGATGTTTTTCCAGCAATGGGTGGTGTAAGTTTTAAAATATATGTACATTTTTTTTTTAATTTTTTTTTAATTAAATTAATTTATTTACGAAGTATACATTAATTGTAAAAATCAATATTCTTTTTATTTATTATTTAATACCAATATTCAGGAAAACGGGATTACTGCATCACAACAGGGACTTAACCAATTCTTAGCTTTGGTTGCCACACTTGTCATTGGACTTGTTGGCGGAGCTATTACAGGTAAGCCAATTTCAAATATAATAATATTATATATGTCATACCTTCATCTGGAGGTCTATAGTTTTATGTTAAATTTTCCAGGATGCATCGCAAAGTTCTTGAAGCCACTTAGCGAACAAGAGAAATATAATGATGAAAACGACTGGGAGCTGCCTTGATTAATCAAACAGAAAGGAAATTTTGCCTAGAATAAATTATGTCGTAAAATCTTAATTTTAATAAAGAAATAAAGCGGATGTTTAATCGTTTTTTCTTAGAAAAACGTTTTTATATAATATAACATTTTAAGTAATAAAGAATTTTTGTAGAAGTTGAGAAAATTTAAGTCTTTATAGCGATTTGCACTTCAACATATCAGAGATATACTGCGTTCTAATGCTATATAATGTAGTCTTTGCCTAAAGTTCGATTAATACGCTGCTTATTTTGACTATTTTTTTCACAACTTATTTACTCGCTTTTCTTTAAAATTAATTAGGTGTAGGAAATTTGAGTCGATAATTCAATATTCCCTGTATAATGTCAATATAAGCTTAACATTACGTAAGCCATTTGGAAATAGAAATATTAAATGTACATGTAAATTATGATTATTTTATATTAAATAATATTAACTATAAACCGCGTTATTTCACTACCTATATTATAAATTAAAATTTTACTATTATGTCAATTATCACCTACATAATGTATGCCATTAACTATTATTATAAATAAAATTATTATCAACATTAATCGTTAATCTTGTTGAGAATTCCTAACCGTACTAACTGAATATCCATTCTAATTACGGACGGCTGAAATACTGGACATTGATAAATTGATGAAAAACAAAAGTAGATTATTTCCTTTTTTCCTTTTTATATAGGCATATTTAATTGTAGAAAGCTATTGTTAAAGCTTTTATACTAACAATAAATCCACAATACTGATATAATATCTTGAGCACAATCTGTATTATTCCGTTTATCAAATCAATCCATTCAATTGTATGTACATAGGTAGAAGACGTTGAAGACAACACCTGCAATTTAATAGGTGATCACTTACTACTATAGTTTAAATACCAATACATTATAATCTAATTCAGTTTTCATCAAAGTTAAGTTAAGAGTCAAGGATTCTATGTCGGATGTACTGAATGATTAAATTCTTTGAAGTATAAAATATAAAACTTTTAAAGAAATTTAATAATTTATTAGCACTGCAAATAAAATAATTAAAACATATGAACCGACTAAAATCCATCTTAACTTGTTTGAGCCTTCGCGAAGAATATTTAAAATTGCTCAGCAACAACGGAATCAAAGAATGTTATACATAGGTTTATATTAAGTTTGAAAGAATCCTGCTCTACATTCTTTCACTTGGGCATGTAAATAACCTAGTGTCATTTTTAATATTTTATATAATATTGACTTTTTATCGGTTATAAAATATTAGATGTGCTTTTTAAATAAAAAAATGTAAAATGAGTTTTTATAAAATTATTGAGCAAGTTAACTGCATTTATTTGGAAAACTATTGAATTACAGGTATTTAAGTCTCGCTTCATCATTGGAAAAAAATCGTTATGATATTGCGTGATCAATTATAGATAACATAATAACTACAAACATTTTTTTCCAGACGCATTACCAAAAATTCTTACAATGAAATTGACAAAATTTATATTTCATAATGTCAAATTTGTGTAATTTGATGAAATTTATAACATTTTCTGAAACAGACATCGTCATGTTTGAAATAACCGTATGTCAAATCATGCTTTTTTCATCTCGCCCTCGGGATCTATTAACGTTTATAGCGCTGTTTCTTTCATCATTTTTCATTTTTGTTTTCGTCGCCCAATTTCACATAGCTTTCTATAAAGCTACCACCATTCTTGACTTTAATGGTGAACGATATTTAAATTTTTCTGTGTATACATTATAACAGTCTATTAAATTATTTTTTATGAAACTTTTTAAATACTCCTCTTGTGTAAAAATAATGAAAACATTTTGATTGTTTATTTGGAGTAGGACATTGTTTATTCACCATTCATCAAAATAAATTGAAGTCAATTTATTCAATGCAATCTCATACAGCATCGGTATGTTAATACTTTATACATTGAATTATTTGTCAATATGTACTTTGTTTAGATTAATTTCTAGTATGATACTCATGTATGGTGTTTAGTATTTTTTTAATATCACAATTTTATGTTTATTGTACGACTTGCATGCTTATAAATTGATCCAAAATAATTCTTATATAAGTGAAAACTTATCGAAAAATAATTTTTGTATTTTTTTTTAAATCCATACACCTTATTTACTGTGTGTGAAATTGCAATTCCTAAGACTCGGTAAGTATTTTTATAATTATTTTTATTGTTCAAAAATACATACTGTTTATTAAGTACCATCATGCTTATGACATCGAGAGTTGCTCATAATCATTATTATACTTATTTTAATGCGCGAAAAATAATTCAACGAAAAGAATTTTAATGATAGAATATGAATGTATTACATTTTATGTACAGTGTTTACTAAAAGTCTTTTTACTTTACTATTAATAGAAAACAAATCATTAAAAATATAACTTTTTTGTTAATTTTTAATGTTTTTACTTACACTATTGAATCCAATTTTTATCACATCTCATATTTAAAAATTACAGTACAATAATTTTTTATAACTGATCTTATTATTGCATTTATAAATTATTTTTTTATGCATTAAACTTTTTATAACGTGCACAGGTATATGGTAAGGAAAAAGGGAAACAAAAAGAAAGCTTGCGCTCTCGTATCCATCTAATGACATGCAGTTGTCAAAGAAACGAGTTGAAAAAAGAAATAATGCTGTAGGTTATATCTTTTTAATTCCGTTTATATTTAAGACTAATGACCTTTTTAATTTATGTTGAATACTGGATTTTTTAAAAATAAAGTCGAATCGTAGTTGAAATTACAAGAATATGAAAACGAAATTAAAAGAAATACTATCATTTACAATGACAATTATTAGCGATAGTGATCATATATTACATGACGGTGTTTGTTATAATTATGGCTAGTAAATAGTAATTATAATTTCCGCTTACCCGTTAATTAGGTCAATGATAAGATTGTGTTTATACATATTGACCCAAAATCGCTTAGAATAAATTTTCACTATATGTATTCAGCTCCTCACTAATATTAATGTTTCAAAAATGTATTTATACATTACATCCATCTGAAGGTGAGAATTCATTGCAGGAAACCCAATCGATTTTGAAGATTGCGTTAAATAGTGATTTTATTCACATACTAAGCCAAAATGTAATCACTAAAAATTATGTCTGAACATTTAAGTTAAATTTATTATAAAATAATATTATAGGATCTGACCGCGATAATACTCTATTCTTTAGTCTGAAAACTACATTTTAATGTAATATGATTAGAGCATATTGATAGGAAACTTGAATCTAGAATAAGCAACTAGAGCTAAACACAATGATTTCTTTTATGTGTCTGTTATTGTGACAAGTAAATGTTTTTCTCTTTCGTGAAAGCAGATCCTGTTTGTGAAGTACCAAACTGAGACGAAACCTCTTAGCATTCAACGGATTCACCGTTCGGGTACCGGGTCCATCGCGTTCGAGGGAGAGGAGCTGCAACAGTGCCTGGAACTTGCGACCCAGGTGTAAGTTTAAAGAGCCCCAATCTAACCCCGTTAAACGCTAACCTCCACCGTCCAAGCTCCCTTCTCTATGTAACCAAATTTGAAAAGAACCTACTAGGGCTACCTTCGAAGTACTTTCCAAGAATGAATTGATGTTAGTTCTGGACAGGCCCAGGTCTTTTAGTAGGCTGTAGAGAGATTTTGCCATTATACCTCTCGCTCCCACTTTTACAGCGTACAAATCCACGACGAACCTATTTCGAGTGAGTTCGTTTGTGAGCTCGTAATATTTATTGACTTTGATGGCATGGTCTTTGGGGATGTTGGTTTCTCAAAGAACCGTAAGCTTTATTGTCATAACGCGCTTTAAAATTCGCGAATATATAAATATGTCTGGTCTGGAGGACAACGAACTAATATCCTCTGGGATTTTGTATTGTTTCGCATCCATCATTATAGTTTAAGGATAGAAAGCGGGTTCTGATTGGACTCTAATTTAATTATTTTGTTTATTACGAATTTTCTTTATGTAGTAAAACAATTATTGTTTCAAAATATTTTTAATAAAAAATCAATATAGGAGCGCAGGAACTAAAAAGCAAAAAAAATAATTTTACACTTAAATACTTTTTCCTAACCTAACCTGTCTAAATATACATTTTAAATATCTGGACAAAAATCGCCTTCTCACCTAATTTAGATAAACGAACACGATTTTTATTTAGTTTCCAATTATACTACTAAATATATACAATTTTATTAATATCTAAACACCTTTTGAAGTCTCTGCCTTAGGTTTACAACTACATGGGTAGTAACTTTTAGTAAATAGAATAATTGTAGGTAAATATCACTATTATTTGTTTTGACCCTGAGTGCAGTCCCTATCTATACTGCTCCATACGATATGTTCCATTTTCGATGTCATTATTTAGTTAAGGAATATTCAATAATATATCTTGTCTTACTTGTGTTAAGAATAAATGAAATTTAGTTTTAGTTTTATACCGATTACTTATTATTTATTGAATTTATATAGCTATATTAAAATAAGTGTAGGTTAATTTAGTTTTAGATTACTTTTTGGTCGTTATAATTCAGTATTCAGTTCAGTTACTTAGTTTGCACAAGGCACAGGCTTCAAAAGAGGATTAGATATTAAGAAATTGTATATAAATATATACATTTATGGCTACTTTGCAGCAACCGTGATCACGGCCAGACGGGACAGCCGAAACGTCAAGTTTATGTAGTTTTTTAAAATAATAAAATACGCGTAACATAATCCGACAAATATTAGTTTCATTAAAATGAATACTCGCGAAAGTCTTAGATTTCATGAAAAGAAAATATCTGGCGAAAAATGTCAAGCATTTCAGATGCATTTAATTGCCGTGCAGGGATAGAAAACAGGGAAGCCTTCGTTCACAGAAGTGCTAAGAACGAAATAGAGCATATTTAGATGAAATGATTTAAAAAATAATTATTTCCTTTTAATCTTTATTATACAACAATTAATAAAAAATCCTTATTGTACATTTTTGTTTATTTATTTTTTTTTTTCAAAGTTCAGAGGACTTATGGAATATCCTGTATAAAAAGAAAATTGTCTAAAGAAACTACAGAATAACGCAAACATCGGTTGTCTATTCATAAACGGCTATTGAACGAGACACCTGAACAAGAAAACAACATCTAATGTCGCTTGTTTATTAAAGGCTCTCAATCAAATCAACTAAAGAACGTGAAATAGCAGAAGAGAGTAAGATTCTTCTCAATATGCGTGGCTACGATAGGGAAAGTTTGGAAGATGCTGAACAATTTAAATTATCAACTATTTTTTTTGTTTCCCTTCATTTTAAGAAGATCCCATTATAGAAACCTAAAGTGGAGACTTTAAGATCATATGCAGGGTGTAACCTTTCAGATACAAAAAAAAATCTTAAATCTGTCCAGGAGGATTCAATAAATCGGGGAACATACATAAAAAAAAATTAATACGAATTGAGAACTTCCTGATTTTTTTTAAGTTGGTTAAAAATAGTATACAACAATATTAATGAAAATAAACTATTATCCCTTAGCCTCATTACTCTGTGAAAACGTCATCATTTATTTAGTTGCAAAGAATGGAAAATATTATTGAATTACATTTTATGTTTTTCCATTTTCTGTTTTATATCAATCAAATAGGTAGAACAGACACATTAAAGGGAGCGGTTCGAAATTAATGGATTTCGCATAAAAAAAAAAAACTATTTCAGCTTACCTACATATAAAAAGGTTTTTTTGAAACATTAATTAATATGTGTTTATATTTATACATAAGAATTAATTTTAAGATTAGGTAGATTGGGGTTTCTTGATTCCGGTGAATCTCTTGAATCCGACAGCAGATTTACCGAGGCATGTTTTGATCCCCGGTGTAATTGGAATTTAGAAAGAGAAGCACCTGAAGAGATTTGGATTGAGGCAAAAATGTTTTGATCAAAACACAGCTATAACATTTTACATCTTTATTTTGTTAAAAGAGTAATAGTCTAGTCGAACCAGAATAGAATATACGAGTAAAGTATTCATAAAGCAGTAGTGATAGACATAACATAAATTAAATGATATTCCGATTATAGGAATATTTTTAAAAAGTTGATAAATTAATTTTAGAATTTTTATATTATATTGAACAATGACTATAACAAATGACTATTCTTTATCTTCAAATGTGTAACTTAAAGATGTTTTCGATAAGTGTCAAATCGTTGGAAAGTTGTAAGATAAAACGGAATTCTCTACTGGGAAACAGTAATTCTTCGTAAAAAAACATTTTTTGTTTTATTACACCCACGACGACTATAAACGGTTATTGTTCTATTTCTTTGCCAAAAATTCGGAGTTTCATGTACTTTTATGACATGTTACGATTCAGATTATTTTAATTATTTTTAGTAATTTTATTTCCATAAATTGAAATTTTTCTACAACACATATAATTAAAATTTATTTAAATGAAAAAATACTTTTAAAAAAATTAATTTTTTTTTTTATTTAAATGCTTTCATAGCATTTTTAACATCAGATAACACATACATTTGTGTTTGTAAAGTTACTTTTAAACCGAAAATACCTTAAGGACAAAACTGTTTCTTACAATTTCGTTGTATTTTTATGTAATTGTATGTAATATTTGATAGTATGAGAAATAAATTGACAATAATTATGGGTCGGTTATTCTGGGTGGATAACTTTATTAAAGAGATTTTTTTGAGTTTTGAGAAAGTACGATATTATTAGACGCTAATGGATTGTAGCAATATGCTATCTTAAAGGTGAGTTCGGTCTTCATGAGAAGGCATCTAAGAAATCAGCATCAACAATACTACAGCGGTATACAAGATTTTGTGGACCAACATTCAGAAATGCCACATTTAGGTTCATAAACTGTAAAGTACAGATACGAGCTACTTGATTGATATGGGGTTTTCCAATAGGTACGCTTGAACTTTGACAGCTGATTGCGGCCATGTTGTTTGAGTGACAGCTGTCAAATGCAGTGTGTTATATTCATTCCGTCCTTCCAAATCACCATGGCAGGTTACAGTGTCGAGAAGCACGTGCAAATCATAAAATTGTTTTATGAAAATGGGTCTTCAGTTCGAGCAACGTTCCGCGCACTTCGCCCGTTTTACGGTCGCGATGATCGTCCTGCCGAGTCGACTATCCGTCGATTGGTGGACAAATTCGAGTCAACCGGGTCAGTTAACAATCAGCCGGTTCCCGTGCGTCAACGTAACGCGAGATCTGCCGAGAATATCGCCGCTGTGCGCGACAGTGTCCTCGAAAACCCGCGGCAGTCAATTCCGCGTCGCGCACAGGAACTCGGCCTTTCGCAGACGACAACTTGGCGAATTTTGCGTTGTGACTTGAGCCTGCACCCGTACAAGATCCAGCTGACCCAAGAGCTCAAGGTTAATGACCATAGACAGCGCCGTGTGTTCGCTGACTGGGCATTAGAGCAGTTGGAAGTTGACGCCGATTTTGGCAAAAAAATCATCTTCACCGACGAGGCGCATTTTTGGATGAATGGCTATGTCAACAAGCAAAATTGCCGTATTTGGGACGAGACCAATCCACACGAGGTTCACCAAGTGGCAATGCACCCGCAGAAAGTGACTGTTTGGTGCGGATTTTGGGCCGGAGGCGTGATTGGTCCGTATTTTTTCGAAAACGATAATGGTGTGGCCGTCACCGTCAATGGTGAGCGATACCGGTCGATGATAACCAACTTCTTTTGGCCTGAAATCGAGAATATGGATCTGGACAACATGTGGTTTCAACAGGACGGCGCTACGTGCCACACAGCACACGCTACGATGGAAGTTCTGCACGAGCAATTTCTGGACATGGTCATCTCGCGCGGAGGCGACGTGAACTGGCCACCGAGATCGTGCGATTTGACCCCGCTGGACTTTTTCTTGTGGGGTTTTCTTAAGTCGCAGGTCTATGCCAACAAGCCGCAAACCACCGATGCCCTCAAAGTCAACATACGCCACGCCATCGATCAAATACAGCCCGATTTGTGCGCCAGAGTCATCGAAAATTGGACCTTTCGTGTGCGCGCCACCAACCGAAGCCGTGGCGGTCATTTGAATGATGTCATATTCCATACATAATGGGGTCGATAGACCTTCCAAATAAAAAAAAAAATTCGCAAATATCTTTCCTACATGTATTTTTTTTTGCATTTCAAAGATCAAGCGCCCTTAATGGAAAACCCTATAGTTACTCTTTGAAACACTATGTAGTATTTTCATGAAATAAAGTTATCGCAACAGGAATTTTCTTAAAAAGGTTGAGTACTTCACCCTTTTTTTAAATATCTATTACATAAATCTATGGGAAAATAAATTTAATTAATTACATTTGATCTCATATAGAAGATCTAAATTATAAATGGAAACTTTCTCAAACTTTGCCCTGATGTTAGTTTTGTTTCTCGTGACACATTTTTAGGCCAAAAGTGACAGTTTTCTACACATTCTACCGGGTAAGTGCTTACATTCCTTAAGGTGTAAGTGTTTATATAGAACTTACGGATACAGTCTGAAATCAAAACGAAATAACACAGTATCATTTTATTTTAAAATTCTATGAAGACATACAAGAGTCAGATAAATATAATAATGTTAAACTGAAGAAAAAATCATTAAATCTAACGAAAATCATTAATATAATAATCAAATTCTATTTGCTCATTTTATTTATTTATGTACCTTAATAATTTAACTACACAGTCAATTCCTAACTATCGTATACAGGAGAATAAAAATACAACCTTTTCATCGGTTTAAAGCGCCGGTTAGCCCTAGTAAGTTTATAAAGAGAAAATACTAGAGTAAAAAAAGTTAAAAATAGTGAATATCCTGTAAATTTCCAGGAAACTTTTTCTTTCTGTCATTCTCAACACGTTTGACGCGTTGTATGAATATGGAAAAAGATTGAAGTTGATATCTCGAAACTAGGTCAAGGTTATAAGTTGTATATATTGTTAAAAATTTAAAAAATATGCTATTTCAGCTGTTAACAAATAAATAATCACTTTTAAATGATATTTAAATGAAAATGACATTTGTTCAAATGGGGCAAAGGGTTCAGAAAGTTACAAAAAAAAAATTATATGACACAGGCATATTATATTTTCTTTTTTTTTTGTTCTATATAATCTCCGCAAAAACAAACCTAGAACTTTGGTAAGCCATCTTTGAGTAGACTTTAATTATAGTTTTTTCTTAAAAAATATATTAAAAGAAGCAACTTTTTACTTGTCACCTGTTACAAATTAAGCGTATCGTTTAAGTAAATATGAAATATTACATATTTGTCTTTCATTTTATCAATACTCACAAATGATATCATTATATCGAATCAATGAATAATAAAATAATATAATTAGAATTATCAGAGAAAAAAAATACTTTTATAAAAGCATGGGATGGAGCAAATCTTATTTCCGATTTGGGTCAACGTTTTTTAGTCTGTGTAATCGCTTGGAATGCTCGGTGATTGTTGAGCTTTATAAATTACAAACAGCTTACAAAGGTAAAAAGGTATTCAAAATTAAACGGAATATGATAAATTATTTCATTAATTACTGTTTATTATTATATTAATACTGAATCACAAATAATATATACGAAATGTTTGATTACATTATCTATTAGTTGACTGCGGAAAAATAAAACATGATGAACACCATTTCCGAAATAGTATCTTTAAGGGTATTTCAATCCATTTCTCTAAGGTTTAAATGAAACTAGTATTTTTCGGATAAACTAAGCGTGATTTATTTTTGTAAAAAACTACATACTTCGGACGTTTCGGTTACTTTTCAGCAATCGTGATCACGGGATCACATCTCGTCTGCTCGGACTATGTAGTTTTTTACAAAAGTAACTCACGCGTAGTTTATCCGAAAAATACTAATTTCATTTAAATGAATAAAACTCGCGAAAATCTTAGATCTCATCATCTCTCTAACGTTTTCATCACTATATTTGATTTTACAGAATTTGTCAATTTGCGTGTAGTGTTTAAAGTAAGATTCCTGGAATAATTAATTTTGTGAGAGTTTGCAGTTTCGTGTCTATTATGCAAGGACTGTAAAAGTCTTTTTCTGTAATATAAAACTTGTTCCGAAGAAAGATGACGAAAAATAAAATCAACTAAGTCTATAGAGTAGGTATACTGATTACTTTAATCAATATATTTTTAAGTGATTTTACTTACTTTAAAAAATATTCATGGGCATTGTCTTTTTACAACAAGTAAAAGTAGGTATTAATTTGAGATACAAAAACATCCAGCAAGTCAATAGTCCACGAACTAAATTAAAACAAGTATTATAAAACCAATGGAAATTAATTCCAATGACAAAAAGTAAAATAAAATTTCAAAGCTAGCAAAAATATATTGAATATTAACGGATTCCACAAACTATATTGAAATAACATATACATAACATTTGGAAATTTGATTAATATAATAAAAAAAACACCATAGCGTTTATTTCAATTTGCTACTCTTTCAGATGCATTTGACCGGTTTAAACCTTTATAAGCAAAAAATCAAATTTCTGCGAGTGACAAAAAACTGTGATAATGTAGAATTTCTAGTATATTTTATATTTAATTCGGCTCTCTTTATAGATTTTTATAATATATAGTATATTATTTTTTGTAATGTAGCAAGAAAACATTGATTTATTACATACAAATTGTTTTAACTGAAGGACTTAAAGTTGAATCTCATCAAAGCCAAATTGTTGTAATAGGAAATCATAAACTACCTAACCGTAGGTTGCGATTTATAGAGCACTAAAGCTATTAGGTGATCAAGCAAATAATACTCAATGCTATTTTTTTTATTACAAACGGCTCCAAGAAAATATGTTACTTACCTTTACGGAAAATCCAACTGTTTATTTACATTTTTTTAACCTGTTTCGTTATAAAAGTTAAATTTATAAAATGATAAAAAGTCTTGATCACGAGCACAGTGACATTTATGATGTCGCGTCCCAGCCAGACAATCTGTTTTCACTAAAGCAAATTAAGGTAATTGAAAAATAAATGAGAAAATTTTGTACGACCCCTCAGAACGCAAACATACACATGTTGATTTTAGTACATTTAATAAACTGTAACTGTAAAATACAATAAAGTTAAATCGAAATGAAACTCTACGTGATTATTGTTACAGTTTGAATTTAGATGACGGATTATTTAAAGAAATTGTTTCTTAAATTAAATAAAAAAATCTTTCATTTAAATATTATCATAATAAATAGTTTTTTTTTCCGACTTAAAAATGAGGAAGTTTCTCAACTCGACCATATATATTAAATGCTTTCCTTTTTTTCTTTTTATGTTTGTTCGCAAATAACTTCGTCGTTTATGAACCGATTTTGACGATATAAAACCGATATAAAACAATTTTTATTATTGGAAAGTAGATATTTTAAAAGTGATCCCATGATAAGGAAACCAAGGTCTGATGATGGAGGAACAGAGAAGTTGAGGGGAACTTTAAAAAATTGTAGGGGGCACTAGTACGTTTGTAAGTTTTTCATTAAGTATTTTAAAGCACTCCCATTTGATGAAGGTCTTGGGTAGATCTGAGGATAGAGATGAGAGACGGTCGAAGGAACTCTTCAACTCTTAATAGCAGATACTTTGTGTTTCAGCTTCATTAATTTGTTTGTAATAATTGATAAGAACTTTACAGATAGATAGACGCTGACTGTCATAAGGGGTCTGATGATGAAGACAAGAAGAAGGTTTACAGTAGTTATCTTGTGTTTGGACTTAATTCAGTTATATTGATGAGACCTTTGCACCTATATGGATTATAATGAAGGCGTGCAACATATGTGATGATGGAGACCATTGCTCGGTATACCCACCGCTTAAAATCGTAAAATAAAATTTTTTTTAACAAAAAAAAAAACTTCAAGCAGTGAACTAAAAAGCAAAAATTTTTAATTTAGTTTGTACAAAGTAATACGAATTTTCATTTAGTTAAATAGAAAATAATATTAATTAAATATTTTATAATTTTGAAGTCGGTGTCAAGTGAACGCTACAATAACCTTACTACAATATCAAATTATTAAATACACACAATAATAATTGAATATTACAAAACAACAACCGTATTAGAAATACTATATTAATCGGTACCTACTAATTATAAAACTAACTTTTAAATATTATGCACCTAGTACTAACTTACGAACTATTAGTAATGAATTATGAAAGAACACTAATATGTATTCACATAACAAATGTAAATACTCAAAATGGAATATGACATAAGAAATAAAACAAAAGAAATTACTAAAATGAAAATACTCAAAGTGAAATGGATAAATTAAAAGAAATAAGTAATGCCAAAATCACTTGAACCAGACAATATCAGTAATACGAGTATTAATCCTAACCTTGCGAATGGAACCAAATTTTTCTAAAACCTAAAAAAACAACGTTATAGCGAGAACGAAAATTGAGAATGTAGACACATTCATCAACGACGTTTGCCCTCACACGTCTGCTCGCGTTCGGGTCGCTTACTCAAGCACGCCTCCCTTCCTGCACCGCGCACGTGCACTACGTGCCGACGCAGGGAAGGGAGGCGTAGTTGTTCTAGTGCGTGGTCGCCGAGTACTGACAATCACCACAGAACAGATATTTCGTGATACTTACCTACTAATATTTTCTTTAGTTGTTATAAAGATTGATAATAGGTATCTGATATATCTACACAGTTATTGTTTTACTTGGCACCGACTTCAAAATTATAAAATAATTATTTATTATTTTAGTAAATAAAAATACGTACTACTTTGTACGAAGTCAATTTATTTTTTGCTTTTTAATTCACCGCTTGAAGTCGGTTTTTGTTTTGTTAAAAATTATTTTATGTAGGAAAGATATAATTGTAGCTTAATATATAATACAAGGACATATGATCTTATTGAACTAATATATGGTTAGTTCAATTAATAGTTATTATAATCTGGAATCCCATATTAATTAGGGTTATGTGATTAACAGTGGAACGCAATCGTCGTTCGAAATAACGTAACGTACACTAAATCAAGTTGTACTTGAATGTGAAGGATATTGGTATGGCATATATATATATAAGGGTTTCATTAAATGGAAACTGCTACAACTTTTGATGTGAAGCGTGAATAAAATAGATTCATATAAGAGGGGGGGGGGGGGATGTTGGAAGATCATAGTTGGTAGATACATCAAAACAAGATTACCTGGGGTAGCGTGATTTCTTAGGAATTATTGATAACATTTACTAGCCTAACTGACACTTTAATTGAATCTTGCATCTGCCGTGGGGTAGCTCCACAATTTTTTTGGTACAGACGAGAAGATGTTTTACATATTTTTTTTAATCTACTTCATTAATGAATAATTTGAGCCAAGGAAATTATTTGATTTATTTCATCAAAAATAGCTCACAATATTTTTTTAGGATACTCTACGAAATTCTAATGGAATAGGTCAAAACGTGATAATAAAGGTATTGGCTTTTGCCATACCTAATAAGATGAACCCGATGTTATTAGTAATACTGTATGACACAACTCTGTCTTATATTATTGTGGAAATCCTAGGTGCAGCGTGATCCAACAGATGTGGAAGATTCCATACTTTTAACCTCTAATGCAAAAAAGGGTTACAAGTTGTATGTAGGTATGTAGTTGTAAGTTAATGTATATGCCTATGAGTGTATCTGTCTGTGGATAGCAGCATAGTATTAAAAAAAAACACCGATCAATGTGGTATTTTTCATTTAAAAGGCAGTTTCCTTGCAATGGTTTTTAGACATGTTTTGGTTAATATCAATAAATCAGTGTCAGAGTATCAACTTTTTCAAAATGATGTCAGGTATTTTTGGTCTATGATTGCTAGTAGAAGTTCTTCACGTGTATTCGTAGTATAGTAGATAATGACAATTCATGCATACTGGATTCTCAAGCTCGAACAAAATTTTTGTTATTGAATATATATTAACAATTTTTATTGGAGAAGACGGTGAATAACATGTTTGTTCTACGTTTGTTTTTTAAAATATGTTGATCATATAAAACAGTTTCGATCATTTCGTAGTCCTTAAATTACATTAATAAATATACCACGCTTCCATAAAATTTTAAGAAAGAAATGTAATGCCTCTTGATCCATTACAAATCAACACTGACTTGCATTGTGAAAGAGTTATAAAGTTGTGAAGGAAATTCACTATGAGCAAGAATTAGTTTTTTATGAGATTAAGTACTGTTCTTTTATGTCATAGACATATAAAGAATTTAAACCCATATTCACCGAACAGAACAGTATTTTTTTAGTTAAATCTGTCGAGTTCCACTTAAGAATCACGATTTCCAAAACACGTAAAAGTCGAGAAATCACGCATAAATAATTAGAGTTTAGTAGACTTACCAAAAATATGTCACGCATATGTGTTTTTTTGAAAACATATTTTTCTTCCATCCATAGTCTGTTGAAAATGGTAAGAAAATTTCTCTAAATATACTCATGATAAAACAAATGTTTTATTCAAAAACAACAGATTTCTTTCAAAATAATTGTTAAAGCTTAAGGATTTTTTGTTTCTTCGGTGCAAAGGTTGGCGGTATTTTACGCTCGCTCTCAAAGGTTGAATTCGATGAAAACTAACAAAAAATTGTGCAAAAAAATAAACTGACTCTCTTTTTCGCTGAGTCTGCTACAGAATTATCTCGGGAAGACCTAGAAAATTTATTTTTTGTCGTTTTGGCTCGAAACTAAAAGATACGAGAACTGGTGCCAAACTGAGTAAGTTCTATCTCTTTTTTAGGAGGAACTCGTTTTTTGCTCGAGCTATTAACTTCTTATATTTGCTTTATAGGCCACCTGGAGATGGCTTTTATAAAAAAATAATATTTTCTATTCCAAATACAGTTTTATACACGAAAATGGTATAAAAGTCTAAAGCGTTGGAATAACGTTGTGGTTCTCATAGTTAGTAGTGACTCTTGCACCAATTTTATTTTATTTTGTTTCAAATCGGATCTGTTAATGCCATTATACAAAATAAAATCTAAAGCTAAAGTTACAATGGATTAATTTTAGATATAAAATTTAATATTCATCATCAACATCAACATCATCAGCCTATCGGTGCCAATGACCAAAGACTTCTTCTCACATAGAGAAGATTTGAGCATTAATCTCCTCGCTTGCTCAAGGCGGATTGGCGATTTAAAAGTTATAATTTGAAATAATATGCCAAGGTTTACTAACGATGTTTTCTCTCACCGTCTGTTGCTGATGTCTAAATACTAGCAGAAAATACATATGACTCAGAAAACTCATATTGGTTCTTCCCAGGTTCCAAATCCGCGCCCTCATGCATAAGAGGCTTTCCTTTAACGTCCAGGCCATCAGGCCACCAAGCCTCCAGGCCACGACGAATGTAATAATACGAGGCTTATTCTGATATTTAACCTTTCATTTAAATAAGGGTTTTTTTAATTTTACTTACAATAAATAAAATATGTCGGAGATATTACCACTTCATCGTTTATAAAAGTGTGACGTCACCATAACTGATGTCACCAATGCCTTAGTTTTACTTGTATTCCGGGTCTTAGGCTACAGGAGGTAACTTTGAAAATGGTTTGATGAATCCATTATTTTGAAAAGGTCTGATTCCTGCAACTGCTTCGAGCAAGTCACATTTCAATTTGTACCCTCGCCTCTATTTATACCAACCAACATTGATTGTTGTGACTACACTTGATGGCTACGCAGGTTATACAGGTGATACCTGATAATTTTAGCCATCCAAAATCGTTAATTACATAAAGAAAAGGTATTGGCTCCGATAAGTTAATAATAAAAAAAAATAATAATAAATATACGATTTTGTAAATCTTTTATTTACGGCCAAATGTCACTCTATTCAGTTAAATGGTAAATAATTATTTAATGAATGATATTTTTTGGATAATAAGTTGGATTATATTGATTTACCTTTGGAATTAAACTTTTTTGGGACGTTGTACAATTAATCAAAGGTTTAGTAATATGTCCAAATGCTTCCAGGACAGATATCCCCTTCAATCAATTGGAACCTCAATTTACCGCAAACTTTTTTATCACTAATTATATGAAAGAGAGCGGAGAATTAGACATAATTACAATTATAGCTTAAAAACGTATATAAGCAAATATCCTTTAAATTTATCATGTAGCTGTCCTATCCTAACTGAAGAAAGTGCCATAAAAACAAAAAAAAAAACTCTTTTTCTTCTCGTCTGCCCGTGTTCGCGATTTCTAAAAATTTATAAAAATTTTTAGTGAAATTTAGTATAACAAAATGGAATAGTTAAAGCAAAAACCATATTGTTTTTAAGTATACGTATTAAACCTCGGCCTTGAGGGAAGAAACATCAATATTTTTTTTTGGAAACAACACACATACTATGGTAAAGAATGAATTTAAAAACTAACACTGACCAAAAGATTTTTTCCTCGAATTTGATATTTTCGGTACTTTGAATTATAAAACAAATTGATTGTAATGAATGAAGGAATACATCTAATTTTGTTCTTTTATAATCTCATATAGAGATTTGTTATTTGGAATTACTAAGCATCTTATATTTATAATGTTTCAGTAACTTTGAAACCTCATTTTGAGATATGCTTTTATAAACAACTCTTTTGATTTTTATTCTTTACTTTTATCGTATTATTAAAAAAAAATCCAATATTAATAAGGAACGTAGAACATTATTCATAGTATACCTAGTTCTTTTTCCACAGTAACAAAATTGGTCAAATCAACACATTAATGATTAAATAAGAATATTAATTTGTTTACTTTCTTCTTTCATACTATTTCTTTATTTAGAGTCGGGTTATTATTTCCATTTCTTTCAAACACTGCTTCCCATTAAATAAATAAGATAAACTAAAATGTTTCTATTTTTTATTAATATTAATTTGGCGGAGTCAAAAATACAAACAATATATACTGCCAAGATTTGTTAAAGATAGATAAAGTACGTGTAAGTATTATAAGTAAAAGCGAATTCCAAATAACGTATAATATTTTTACTTCTGCAATGTGACCTCAGTATATGTGGATAGTAGAAAATAATTAATCTATAAGTACTAACCGCAAGTAGTGACACTATTAATAACTGTGTTGCCTCAGTGTAGCAATCATAGACTTACATGACCAGTTTCCAAAGTTACGTGAGTGGAGATAGGTCACTTAGTTTAGGAGGTTCATAGAAAATTGGTTGGATAGTTCTGTTACACAGTTGACGCAACATTATTATAGCAAGTTTGTCTGAAGTAAAAGTAAATAAGATGTTGTGATTTTAATTAAGAGACACCTTAAACTGATTATGGGAACAAGAGTTTTGTTTTTTAAATTGTACTTAGTATTATTGAATAAATAACAATTATGTTATTTTACAATTGTATTCGGATTAACACAATCCATTATTATTATTTACATCTTAATAAATTATATTATTTGAGATTTTACTATAGATATTGACTGTAATGTGCAGCTATTCGAGTTCTTGGTCCAACCAGGATCACATAAGATTTTCGAAGTCAGTCCATGGTGAAGCTTGTTAATTTCAAATTTCAACAGTCCCCCGCTGCTGTATTGTCAATCTTGTAGGATTTAACGTCAGAAAAGCATGTCCCTCATCGCCAAGAGAAATACCTTTACTTAAGTCAAGAATTTTACAACTCAAAATTGAAAAAAAGCAAATGATTTCATGTAGTAGGATTTAAAACTACAACATTTCTGAGTATGCCTACTTAATGAAGCGGATAAGCGCTGCAGTTAATTCGAAATATTAATTATGGTATCGTCTTGCATAATGACTACATGAATATATTTTGTTGAAATTAACAGTAATTATTATATTTTATCCTTTAACTAATAGGTACTTAATAATGTTTCTATAAACTACTACATAAAAAAATTACTATAAAAAATTGTACTCCAACCAGATTTCATAAATTACAGCTATTAGAAGGTAACTGGGTACAGGTAATAGGAGACTTCATGTTCACCGAAACACAACACTTTATAGTTTTTCGTTAGCCTTCGTACAATCATACTTTTGACCTGAATAGAACAAACTTATAAATTGTTGTTTTCTCAAAAATAATCAAGAATGGGGCTTCCTTGTTTTTTTTTTTTAATATGCCAGTGTTGCGCATGCGCTTTATCGATAGAACTTATACGCTTTACTTATTGTTATTGGTCTATGAGACCGACGGGATAAAAAACGATCGGGCTGACCAATGACATCGCGTAGGTACTGAAGAAAATATTAATATAGTTCAAGAGTCACTTTATGAAAATCTTTCTCAATTCACTCGAAAGATTTTATTCCAGTGCATTAAATATACCCATATCGACTTGAAACTTTAAATCCTCTTCCCAGAACGGATTTTAACAATATTGCTTTACTGCGCATACCTTATATACCGCTATACCCATCGTCCGTCAACTTTTCCCTAAAATAGAGATATCTCGAAGAGATGACATTCCGTGGCCCAGATTCGAGTTCAATGAAATTTTTCCTATGGAATTACCTCAAATCTTAAGTCTACGAAAAAAATCCGTGGTCAATTGACAAAAGAAGAGTGTAAGCAGCATACTTGCGTAAAGTGATATAAAATTTTAATCGTCGTTTACAGGAGAGAAGAAGAGGAACGAAAAGGAACGTTTAATGGAGAGAAGAAGAAGAAAGGAATGGAGCACATTCAGACAAATTGATTTAAAAAAAATAAATCCCTTAAAATGTAAATTACTAAACAATAAATATTAATTTCATAGTTTTTTTTTTCAGTTCTAAGGACTTATGGGACATCCTGTATAAAAAGAAAATTCTAAAGGTATACTATACTATACAACAACACGAATAACGGTTATCTCGCTTATTCACAAACGGGTGTCGAACGAGACGCCTGAGCAAGGAGAACAATTGTCGGTTCTTTATGAACGGCTCTCACATAAATCAGCTGAAGAATCCGAGCATCAATTGTCTTTAGTCAGACACCGATCGGCTCAAGTACTTCTTATTAAAACAGCAGAGGAGAGTGATTAATCTCAATAATATGCGTGCTCGAGATAGGAGAGTTTGGAAAAATTTAATCACCAAAAATTATTTTGGTTTTGATAACTTTTTTTGATTTCCCTTCAATTTTAGTGAATCCCTTTATAGAAAATTGACTTAGTGACCATGGGACCCAGTATCGTGTACACCATAGATACAAATAAGCACTGCATACCCTACCCATTCTACAACTAAACCTACACTGTTTAATTCTTCTTTGCATACTTTTAATCATACATTACCCAATACAAATGTTTCCCGACATTTAATATGTCATTACATTTATCATTTGGTAAAATTTTTAAAAGTGCCATCTATGAACATAAAAAGAAACATTTTCGATCGGCCGCTGCTAGCGGTTAGCGCCGCTTCCCAGCCTAAGCGGCCATATGTACAACTACTCGGTGCATATATTCTATACAAATAATCTCAAGGACGATCTACAAATCTCAACAACATTTGTAAAAATATTTTCAATATTTTTAATATTTTTTAATTTTTAAAATATTTTCAATATTTTTGCAAATTATGAGTACATTTTCAATGTTGTCATTGGATGATAAAATTTAATAACTACAAAGGGAAGGTCTGAGACCAATTTAGATGTAACTAAACAAAAAGGTAATGTTACTTGTTTTGGTAGTTACTTGTAAAGGTAATGTTACTTGTGTGTGCGTGCGTGTGTGTATATGGGTTTGTGTGGAGAGTTATTTTGTAACTACACAAATAAGTTATCTGGGACCACCTGGGTGGTGTATGTAACCTTTCACATGATAATAGGATTTTTTAATACGGTCCAGGGGTATTCCAGGAATCGGAGAACATAGATAAAAAAAAGATTAATATGAATTAAGAACCTCCTCATTTTTTGAAGTTGTTAAAAAAAAGCACCTACAAAGAAATCTATTCCAATTGGTTACACAAATAACAACAGTTTTCGATCCTGGCTGTGAACGGTTTTCCCGTCGTTTATGATTGCGAACGATGAAATTTCTATGTAAATTGTTAGCCGCTTTATTATTAAACTCTATAGGGCTGTTTGCTCAACGTTGTTTTTTTAACAGACTCATATGAGTTTTAAAAACACTTGTTTTTTCAACACAATGTATATGAAAGTTAAAATGAAATAATTTTTCATATTAGAAAATTTATTACTGTGTGAATTATTACTGTCAACTAGTAACTTACACCATAGGTTATTTTTTAATAAGTTACTAGTTTGATTACATCTACAAAATCATATGTTTTCTTTTCAAATAATACAGACGAGTTATGGAATCATGAATAATTTTAGAGATTGGAGCATGTGATTTTAGGATGTAAAGAATACACGTTGGTACCTAATTGAATATTCTTCCTTATTATGATTTTTAAACTTATATGATTTAATTACTTAACTGTTTCGCTTCTATAATTTTAATGAAAAACGATAGCGTAGGAAATCAGTGTTGCTTTTCAAAAGAAAAAAAAAGGATATTTTTATTAGGCCATCTTATAAATAACCTATTTATAAGGTGAAAAAGGTTTTTGAATAAAAAAAATTGTTATAAATTATATTAACAGTGAATGAACAAAAGAACAGTTTTATAAACGTGAACTTTTAACAAATTTTTAACAAAAAATATCACGAGATTAAAAATGCGCCACGATTCGTCGCCTTTTTTTACAAAGTCCTAATGTTAAAGTACGTCACATTCAGTACATGGAGCACAGTTTTCCATTTGTATTTGTAATTTTTTTTATACCAAAAATAAGGTATTTTAAATCCTTTTTAATTTTATTCATAATGTATTAGGGAATATTTATAAAAACTGAAACGACTTATGGCGTATCCGTATTTACTAAAATACGTAATTTTAGTTCAGTTCAACTAAGAATCCCTGAAGAATAATTAATTTATATGACATTTAAATAAAAGCATGATAAAAATACTAAACTTAAATAAAAACCATACGAAAGTTGAATACAATTTTATTATGTTATCTATTACAGTTGGTCATATAATTGTATTCCACGTTGCTTACGGCTCCCTATGAATATTATAAAATATACTTTATAAAGTAGTAATATATACAATTTTTAAACACGTATCTGTGTGGTCATTTATGATAAGGCAGGTATTTAGGTCTCCCATAAGCATAAGGTGATCATAAGAAGGAGAAAGTTTATCTAAAAGGGAATCTAAAGAAGGAAAATAATTAACATGTGAGGAGGGACTATATAGAACACCAATCAAGAGTAAGTAAGAACAAAATAATAAACCAAATACATTTTAAATGGAAACAGTTACGCAATCTTCCATATGATTGCACGTCTGAAGGGACGTTGATCCAAATCGTGATTGATTTGATCTTTGATTTGTGTCAGTCTGGTGCTTAGATATTTTATTTTCTGATTGTTATCAAATTATCCCTCAAAGATGACAAGACTTTCATTCAACTGAATTATATAAATGGGACTTTCATCCATCTCTGAATTTTTTTTATGTGTAAGAATTTATCATTCTAAACGAAAATGTGAAATAGTATATTAAGTAATAATAATTAAATGGATATCGATAAATAATAGTTGTTAATGTTTTCAATTAATCTGGGGAGTGACAATGATCTTATATTTATTGATTTCATACTAAAGGTCACAACCGTAAAATCAATTTATATCAAAACTATTGAACAGATTTTAATGACATTTCTAAGGTTTATTTCTTACACACATAGAATTTAAATTGGTTAAATTATTAAAAGACCTCCATTCAATATAAAGTACACATTTTTGAAAAAATTACGCGTGTCCTTGTTTTTTTTTTAAATCGCGGCTACTCGCCAGTTATGATGTGAAATAGGAGTTCAGTACCACCGTTACAAACAATACTACTTATTCGAAACAAGATACTACTGATAATTTTGAAAAAATAATTAAACTTTCGAAGTATCAAATATAATTTTATAGTTATTCTATTCTGACGTTTATTATCTCGTACACTAGAAACAATAAGTGTTATTGAAAAAAATTACCTAAAAATCGGCAGCTTTGAATGTTCAGTGTCAAAACAATAAATTAGATCCTTTGAGTCTGTTAGAAAATGCTTTTGTTAAAAACAACGCCAATAAATTTTCGTGGATTGAGTTTATGATAAAGCCAATAGCAATTTTTCAACGTACATTATAAAGGACTCAAATGCTCCCTTATTTGAAATTATATTTTTTGTAGTCTGCTATAATACACTTTGTTTTAAATTGAAGATAACAGTCTATGACATATTTATTTTTATCATATATTAATTGTTTTTGAGATAAGATACTGTATGAAGTAACGGAATGTGTAAATAATATTGCTTTATGTGTCTGATGTTTTAAATGTTCCTGTCGGTACTTTTATTCTAAACGTTTTAACATTAGAACGGTCCTAATGTTTATACAATACTAATATCCTGTATGCGCTGTGCTTGGTAATTAACAATAGCATGAAAAACAATGACAAAAATAATAAAGAACGGATGTATACGAAATAATTCTGAAATGAAAATAAAATTATCACATTTTAATGTAATATAGGTTATCTCTTGAAATAATGAGGGAGGATTGTTCACCATTTGTTTTTGTATCAGTAAGCATATTCGTGTTATTTCACAGCGAATACCATTAATATTATTGCATGTCATTACAGAAATGGATTAAATGTTAATAACATTTTATATGTTGGAATATAAGATATTATTTTATTATTACTTAATTGCAAGTAAACAGCAAAATTTTGTAATTAATGTCTTAATTAATTTCATAATTATAGGTTGAAATGTATTATTAATTACTGTAGGTTATAAGAGAGAAAAAAAAATAAAAATATAACGTTAACGCACCAAAGGCCTTTACTATAATGGTTATTCCAAAAGGTTATAGTTTTCTTTGTTTCTGAAACTAACATGTACAAAACAAATCACTGCTTTGACGCTGCGGATCTATTTATAAAGCCTATTTTTTGCTTTCCTATATCCTCGATGACTATTCAGAGGTATTGTTTTCTAGTTTTTACAATTTTGCGCATTCCTTTGTGGCCGTAAAATGCCTCTTTACTTTGTAGAGGATGCGGTGGTTTTTAGAATTAAAATAGAATTATTTTATAGTTCATTCTCACAAATATAGGTTTAAAGCCATTAGGGTATAATGTTTTGTCTGGCAGTTTTTGTATTACACATTTAATATTCAAGTTGGCTCGACACGGATGATAACATCTTAATCAGTTAGCTGGTTCGTTGTTTTATATTTCACTCTTTCCTCTGCCGTCTTTTTTAAAATTCCGGAAATTCTCGGTGTGATAAAATAATTACATCATGCGTAGGTATTTATTAGCGATTGCACTGATATGCCTTCAGATAAACTAGCATTTTTGACACTTTTTGTACATGTGTTTTTTACTACTAAATTATGGAAGTGTTTAGGAAACTAGGAATACATATATGTACATATACAGTATGAAAAACAAATTCAAAACAAAACATACATCATTCCTCACTGTTTTTAAAATGTTTAAATTATTTTAATAAGTTTTAATACTTTCAATGTTGTATCTTTTACGTAACTTTGTATTCCTTAATTATTAACAGTATTTGTATGACGTATTTTAAAGGATGTACGCAGGTTTAATGAACTAGGTACTTGTGTGAGTGAATATCAAATAAATTTTCACATATAGTCGAAGCTTACGAAGCCTAGCAAAATATCGTGAGGATAATTTGGTGAAATCTAATCTTAGACTAATTCGGGGATTACTCTACACAATATATAATTTACTAATGATATCAATATTAATAATTTATGTTTTATATGTCACAAGAGAGTCTATAACGAACAGCGACGGAGAGAGTCTATTACGAAACCTTACACGCTTTCTTTGACTTTCCGTTAGTTATCATCAGAACTAGTAATAGATATTTCAATATATCAGAATGATATAAACAATAGAAATTATTTGCAAATAATTACCATGGTAAATGAGTCTTATATATGTTTTTATATTCAGTTGTTTTTTTTTTATAACTATAACTGTACCAATTTTGATGTCAATTAATAAAATTAAAATTTAATATTCTTAGGACATTATGTCAGATAAATGTAATCATAAAAACAAATTTAAATTCTTAATTTGGATCATAAAATATACAGACGAAACCTGTGTTGACATTTAATATATAAGAGAATTTTTTCAAGACCTTCTCTGAATTTTAATGTAGCAAGTTATTTGTCACCGTGTGGGTTTCTGTTGCCATTGCTTTTGCGAATTTCAATAGAAAGTAGTAAGTTGATGATTCAATTAAGAAATATAGACAGTGTGGTTACCGCAAGATCAAGGCATAGCAGTTCTATTGCGTATGAAATTACAAAACATAGACTATAGATGTCGCTGTAGGTTCGTTAGCTAGCTATTGTTTAAACTCACTCTGATTTTTTTTCTCTCTTTTACACAATTTTCGTCTCAGCCTTCTTCCGAAGTTGAAGCGACTAAAGTCACATGCTAGTGTTTTATAAAATAAGCGATCTAATAAATCAACACACACCTTAGCATCATAATGTCATTAGTGACTGCTTTACATTAGTAAACAGTGACCAATATAATCCAAATTATTGGGAGGTGCTGTGTGGTTTTAAAGCTAATATAACTACATATTTGGACTTCATAAACAACTAAGCTGTGCATAGTTTTGAAAGGCTAATTGCAATCAAATAAGCAAACCTGACAGTTTTTATTAGTTTCTTCCAAAGCTTAAAATTCTGGATAAATAAGCGAAATTAATTGAATTACTAGAATAACATACTTTCCTATACTGATGTCGATAAGATAAACATATATAAGTGGTGGTAATTTCAAAATATATTATAAATTTTGTGTAACGTAATACTTATTAACATAACATTAAGTCACATACGATCTTTTAAAAATAATTCATAGTCACGTTAAATATTTCTTAGTCACGACCACTGGCCGTGCTAATAATAAACATTGTTTGAACTTACCTATGTCTAAATCTAAGAGCTTAAGCTAAAATATAAATATTAAGAACAATTATAAACAATACTCGAATTCGTATGGTCTCATATTTCTGAGAACGACACTTTAGTCCTTTTGTACTCGTGACCCAATTACCGATAATTATATTACATGAAGTTCACATTATGGAGGGTTTAATTTAAATTAGTCGTGGTTGTCTTTACTCTTGCCTAAACTACATATAATCTACCGACCTGGAAAACGGGACATGAATTTTATATGTATGTGTATTCCAAGGGTGTCTTAGTCAGGAATATCTTTTATTGCCCACCGTTTCATTCGTACGACGTAATCAAATCTAAAGGTATGAAAATGAAAAAATAATTGACTTACAACTCTCATTTATATAAATAATAATTTGAATGAACGAATGTTGTGCGCTGTTGTTTAAAATAATTTGTTTTATTTGTAATTTACTATGAATTCATTACACAATGTGTTTAATTTATGTGAAAATAAAATAATCCTTTCAGTCATAATTAATTAAAAACTTCTGGGAATAAATGAAACATAATCACTTACTTTTATCATGCATTCCTTATTATCGTTTTTATACTCCTACTAACCATCAAAATTGGTTGTAAAGCTTTATGTAATAAAAAATAAATGATAGATTTTTCACTCAATATAGCATAACTGTTACACCGGTATACTTGAAATGAAAAACTTGAATATCTAGTGGAGTGCTTAAAAGTAACAATAAAACTTATAATAACTTTGTAACATTTGCAAAGACTACTTTTTAATTTTTATTTTATTATTTAGAAATAATAAAAAAAAAACAACAAAATTTAAACATATATTAGTGATAATTTAAAGTATCAAGTATGGAAATGAAAATGAATACATTCTTTTATAAACCCGGTTGTACCTGGAATTACGAATAGGCATTTGAGCAAGAAGTAAAATTGAAGCCAGGCCATGGAAACTACTGCCATATGTAGAGAACAGGTGAAGAGAAACTCGAAAAATCATTTAAACATGTTTTTCTTACACTCAGTATAACTACAAGCTCTGTCATTAAGTATAAAAGCATGTAATCCAGTTTAGCACAAAATAAAAGGGTAATTAATACTTAAATTAACATATATTTTCTGTGTATTTAAAAACAATTTATGTAAAAATAAAGTGTCACTAATGTAAAATGTTCTAAAGTATTAATCCACAAATTTGTCTGTCTCTGTAAGAATCGCTTCACCCCATTAAAATATTATAAATAATACAAGGCTCCTTTTTTATATATTGGTAACGTATGAACATCAATAAGCAGTTCGGAAAAAAAGCTGTATATTATCATTACTTGAAAATTATTTAAAGACATTCTCATTTTATACAAATAAAAGCCTACTAATTATTTATTTAATCATATATATAATTGGGTTCGTTATTTTATTTATTCCACTTAGTCGGGTTTGAGGTTTGTCGCGTTATAATTATCTATTAGTAGGTATATTTTCTCAGTATTATGTTCCCTATCGTTTTTATTTTAGTATTTTCTCAATCTAAGTTTTTTCTGTCATCAAATTTTATAGTTATAAGATCGCATTATGTTCATGAGTTGTAAGCACATATATATAAATTTTAAACGTAACAAACATACTATTATTGTAATTTTGTCTTGTTTTAAACGTTAAAAACGTCACTTGAGGTATGGAATCCATAAAGCTATCTTTTATTTGACGCAAGAACCGTTTGAAATATATCATAAAATATTAAAATATTAAAGAGTTAACAATAAAAACCAGATATCGCCGATATTTAGTTTAGATATCTGCTTATACTGTATAAATTATAATTATCAATTATATTTGACAGATTGGCCTGTTTACTAAATGATATTGCTCAGCCACTAAACTTAATGACACTTAATATTTTAGAGCTAGTCGATATGATCACTGAGTAACGTTCGCAGAATCGTTTGGTTAATCACTTGTTATTTATTTATATTTAATATTTGGCATTCAACAACAGATTAAATGATCAATACATAATATAAAACAGTCCCTCGCCGCGTCTGTCTGTCTGTCTGTTCGCGATAAACGGAAAAACTATTACACTGATTATCAAACAGTTATCCTCACTCGATAGCGTGAATCTCGAGGAAGGTTTTAGTAAATAATTTGTTAAGTTTTTGTATTTACTTGTGTACATTAACGATATTTGTTTAAGATGTCGGGAAAACATGAGCTGTCTGAGAGCTTTTAACGATAACGCTGCCTTAATTCTTCGAGATATAACAAAATAATATAAAGTGGAATTGTGTATTTTATATAGGTTTACAGAAAAGTCTGCAGTACCATATGTCTATCCCTTAAGATTAACATACTATAGCCATTTTACAACTTTTAGAAATTGGTATTCCTAAAGCGTTTATTGGAAAGCTATTTACGTAAATACGGTATTAAGTATTATCAAAATAAATTTCTTCGTTTTCACGCCTACATCAGTGTCTGTAAATTTGTTTTTAAATCATTTAAATCAGGCGTACTATTTGAAAGCTATCATAATATAAGTTTAATAAGTCTGAAAATTAAATAGGCTATATTTTTTGTAAAGATCCCGTGCGAGGCCGGGGCTGGTACCTAGTTTAAATTATAAATGTCGATCAATTAGTGATTACAATTTATTAGAAAAGTCTTGCTAAGAGTTTTTTGATAGTAATTGGTCGCAAATAAGCGACTAAGCTTTATTATCCTCCTACGAACTAAGAACTACCATGACGTTGTTACTTGTTTATATACGTAGTGTTTTTGAAAAAAATAGGAAATAAAAGTTTACTTTCTCCCAAAACAAGATTATTATCAGAACAATTAATGTTAAAAGAACAGAGCAATATAAATCCTCAAAAGGATCTTTTTAATCCCACAAAAGGGTTGACACCTGTGACCCAATTATGTAAATAATGATGTATTATGCCCTCATTAGTAGGGTAACACGTGACATTTTATTAATATTTCCATATAATCCAACCGGAATTAATATAATTAAATATTATATATGTAGATACATACAACAAATTTACTGGCTTCGGAATTCAATATAAAATCCGTAACTAACTGTATGCCTAAAAGATTGTTTTTTGTTTTCTTATTTTGCAACTTCTCAAGTCAATCTCTTATATTATATTTTTAAGAAAGATTATTTTGTCTTTAAACTTTGTCACGCTTTTATCAAACTCTCAGGTGATAGTATTTTTTAACCTCAAAGAAAGAAAAGGGTAGTAATAAATTTAATTTCGTCTGTGTTCATTTCTGACTTTTGCGTTGTAGCTCTCAAAAGCTTTTTGATTTAGATTTTTCACTTGAAAGTCAGTTTTGTTACGGTGGATTTCTTTTTTACGTCACTCCATGTAGTGTCTCATTTGTGCTATTATAATCGTTAAATGTCCACTAAAGTGTAGATTTGTTTTAACTCAATTTATTTATCTATATTACCGATAAATTATTTTTATTTTGTCACATTTTTTTTATTCAGACAGGATTGTTTTATGCAGTGTAGAACTATTGTTAAAATTGATAATAATATAATGCTATAGGAAATTGTTAAATATTATTAAAAATGTTTATGACATAATATGATCTATCTGAATAGAAAAAAAAAACAAAAATTGACGTTTACCCTGAGTTAGATGTCTAAAATTTAAAAAAAAAAATTGTTTAAGACATTATTTGTTAAACAATAGATAAAAAGTTCCTTCAACACAAATTTCTATTTTCTTTCAGCCTTAATTGTTTTTATCAATCAAAAACTAATCCATCTATTTGGTAACCATTTTTTTGTGGTATCTTGAGTAAATTCGTGTCAAAATTGTCATCTTACATATTGAGGAATGAAAAAGAAATAATTTTTTGAGAAATTTTTAAACAAATTATTTAAAGAGATGATATTGGCAGTTTAGGTTTAGGGTAGGTAGGGTACATATTTAGAAGTTAGAAAATACGTAAAAGTTATATTGTCCCAAACTGAACCACTCGTTAAGCGGTTTGTAGTAATTTTCGTCAAATTTAACTATATTTATTTAAAGAAGAAGCAATTTGTTAACTTTTTAAGGGAATTAATTGATTCTTGAAATTATTTTTTTTTTGTGTATACATATCTACAATTTTGCTATTACCTACTTTCAATATTTTTCTTATATAAAATTCATATTGATTAAATATAAATATTTTTCTCACCCTTGTTATATTTATAAAATTACTAATTAGTATAGGGATGTTTACATATTAACTTGAACGAATATTTATATTCAATCACATTTTAATTCAAGATAATCTTAAAATATTGATGATTTTTTAACCTTACTCAGTAATCCTAGTTACTAAGTAACAAGCAATGCAAATTTTTAATCGGTCTTAACATAAATAATCGGTCTTAACATTGGTAATTAAAAAATATTAAAAATAAAATCAACAACTGATTGGAAAAAAATTAATGATAGCTATCACTTTGATAAGTAAATTTATTTAGCTTAATACAAAAGACCATGAGGCTACTGGAGACTCCGATATCTGTTGTTAACCGAAGAATACTGTTTTAGAAACGTCACCAAGTTGAAACTGATATCTCAATGGGTGAATGCAAGCACTACTACTGTTATTGTAACATAATGGACAGGTACATCGAATATCTATCAAAGTCAGACAACTGTCAAAGTCGTTCTGGAACTGGGGAATGTTGTAATGAATATCGATTACAGTGAAATGACGTCAGACTCAAGTCCAGTTCACTTATTTACCGGTCAAAATGCAGAAAAAGCATTGAAATACTAATGATAATATTACTGTAAAAAAGCTAATGATAATTAAATTTCGTTAATAAATAATAAAAATTAATCAATTCATAAAATTTCCTCATAGATTTTTGTAATTGAAATCGAAACATAACACTACTCCTCTTTACGAAAATATTTTGTGATGCTCTAAGTATTATAAGACCATTATTTTTTTTATTTATTAAAAAAAAGGCGTTAGATCGAAATAAAAACAAAACTAGAAATATGCTGCATTAGCATAAGATATTAGGTAGTTGAAGTTATAATTATAAAATTATCAATTGAAGTATGCCAATGGATACAAAAATATATCTGCCGGTAATAGGAATTAAGATGAGCCTTTGCTGTCAAATGAAGGTCGGGAACCGTTCATGAAGGCAAATCTGACTAAGCTTTAGTCACCCTTTAAATTTATTAAAATAAGCTTCTTCCAGATTTGTATACATATTGAAGTATTTTTTTAAATAATTTTCCTCTCTAATGCTTAAAGAAAAATTATTTGTCACAACCATTTAACGGACTGTGTCGCATAAGACAATTTATTTTATCATTATAAATCTGTGTAATTTTTTATTTTGATAAATATCATATATAATAAAATATTATATAATTACATATCATATATCACATAATAATGGATAAAAATAGCGTTTGTTTCTCAAATTTTAAGTAATATTATGATAATATGCAGTTTTCTTCTTGGTTTTCATCATTTTCTGTATAAGGCGAACATTCTTATTGATAATTTAAAAATATGATGTTATTTATTACATTTTAGGCAATTATGAAGCGAATTGCATTAAAATTTAAAGATAATATGTCTTATACGTCAGAAGAAAGTATAAGCTATTATTTATCAAAAAAAATAAATCCAGCGGGAATACAAGTGGAAGATAAAAACAAGGCTGCCTACTTCTTAGGCCACATTTTTTTCTAGATCTGCAGAAAAGTTAAATGACCCTTCGAAATAAGTTCAGATTTTACAAGACCTGCATTCTTTCTGTAACCTCGTAAGCAATAGTGCACTTCTTTCGAACTTATTCTTTACAAATCAATAAACTGCAAATGCTACAAAATAATTTCAAGCACAATTCATCCGCACCTTTGAAACTGGCGTATCCTCTCGGATCCTTCAGGCCATATTTAAAGGGCAAACCCCGTCGGAATATCTACTTTCCCGGCGACAGTTTCAAATCCAATAGGGCTTCGGCAACAGTCCAATTCAAAATAAAAGAAATGGTTAATCAGCCGGCAGGGACATTAATGTCGTGATTCCCTTAAAAATCTCGAGATAAATTATATCCTATGTCGTATTCTGATGTCTAAACTACGTTACTGTAAAATTTTATCCCAATTGTAACTGATTTAGTTTTAGTGGGAAAGAGCAACAAACATCCATACATCCATAAGTCCTCAGACACTTGCTCATTTTGTTACTAACAATATTTAGTAAAATTTACTTTTTAATCATACAAAAATTTAAATAAATTATTTAAAATAAGTTAAAACTTTTCCATTTCCTAATTCCAATCACTAAATCATAAACGAAACATTAATAAATTATTTATAATGATACCCTTTTATATTTCGCAAATCCTAAACGACAGTAACGTTAGAAAGCAAAATATTCTTGTTGTATGTTAGCCATTACACATTATGAATACCTTATCTTTCAAGGGTATATTTGAGTTATAACGTGGTAACGTTCCTGACATTTATATTATATTTGTCTAGCACAAGCGTCATATTTTTGCTCTGTACAATATCGGACACAGTCTGAAGACATCATTATAATAATAAGAAGGGGTGATTTATCATTGTTTAAAAAATATACATCTGTGAGATAGAACAAAGTAACGAACTGCTCTCTTCTACTGAACATATTAAATTGCAAATATGTCTCGTTGTTGAACTCCGATTGTTTTGTAAAGTCATTATTTCCATTTTTGTTCCTGCTATTAGAAGTACTCCTGGCTATGGTTAATATGTATATCAGTTTGTAATATTTCCTGAAACATGATTGAAAAAAAGGCTATCTGCCATATAAATCTCTACTAGGTATCTCTCACCAAGAGGTGATCAATGTAAAATTACTACGTGAATTAGTTCAATGAATTTAAAAATTCTACTCACGACAGAGTAATTATAAAGTCGTTATCATCCGTGAATTTCGGAATCGTGTTAAATACATTGAAATTTTTAAGTTTTTTATTTTTATATCAAGGGACTTAAAGCTAAGTATTTATTTATATTTACTAAAAAACATCAAATTATTATTACACAAAGGATATTGAAAAAAGAAATATCGTTGAACCAACTGAAATGATTATCAACTCCATTTATGTATTATAAAATATAAATCACCATCTTTGGGACAAGCACTGAGGAGGGTTTCAATACCGATTATATTCTGCATAAATATGGATTAAATAACGTCCTCATTAATTTGGGAAAATAGTTAAATGTATTTGTCAAGTGTTGATATCCTACAAAAGTAGATTTTTATTTTGAATATATTTTATAATATTAAAATACTTAATATATTGAATTTTGGAAGATGTATCTAAAAAATATTCTAGAAAGATAAACGTTGATTCTCAATGCAAAAGTCGTTTTTTGTTTCATTTCACCCTCGAGGCCTATTAAGCGGTATTGCGCTATTTCGTTCCCTATTTTTATTTTGTATCAGATATTTTATAGCTGTTAGATGTTCATTTACATAATATGTAGATAAAATGGCTATACTATATAGTAAAAATGTGTAACTTTCTGTGTAGTAAAAATGTGTGTATGCGTGTGTGTGTGTGTGTGTGTGTGTGTGTGTGTGATTGTTTTTAAAATATTGCCTATTCAAATATTCGAAACAAACATAGTATTAAAATCACAATTCGTAGAAATATCTTATTTGTAGAAATCTGAATAATGAGCAAAGGTTTATATGGTACGTGATAAAAGATTGTAATGTACATGTACCTGTGGTGAATACAACATTGATTTAAAGCCGTATATAACCATTTGTTTATGAGCAGTCAACAAGTCTTCTTAGCTCCATTCAGCCATTGAAACCAATGACTATACTTGTGTATATTTTCAGCCTTCTAAAATATTCCTTAGCAGTTACCAAACCTTTTAACTTAAAATAAAACAGAGTCTTTTATCCTTAGGATACTACAATTCACTCAGTATTTCAGTAAAATTAATAATGTTAAAATAAAACTAATATATTTTAACAAATAGTAAATTTTAAATTAAAATCTTGTAACATTTAAATTATTTACATAGTTATATACCTATAATAATACATTACATACAAAAAAATTCAGATTTTTTTTTATCTAGCTCATATAGTTTTGTATTTAGTGTACTAATACCTTGATAGTTCCATAGGGGACGATGGTCACTTACTTTCAAACAGACGCGCTATTTATTCCCATATTTAAAAAATGCTAAAAACAAAGCTTTATTTCCCTCCTGAGAAAGATTTTATCATTTTAAAGTTACAATTATTAAAATAAACATGTTTTATTTTCAAATTTTTTTCAACGTGTCGTGTTATGTTGCTCTAAAACATTAAACATAAACTTTATGAAATACGCTGCGAACTTTTTGTGGAGGTAATATTTTTATTGTATAATTTAACAAGTTTAAATTTTTCTCAACCTCACATCAAATAAGGTTTTATAATTATATTTTTATTAAATTCCTACATATTTAATTTAAGGTATAAATCGAAATGAAATATTAATAATTAAATCAAAGATTTTCGCGAGTTTTATTCATTTAAATGTAACTAATATTTTTTGGATAAACTACGCGTGATTTATATTTCTAAAAACTACATACTCCCGACGTTACGGTAAAAATATTAGTTTTATTTAAAAATTCGGTAAAAATACTAGTTTCGTTTAAATGTAATAGATGTATTTTAATAGCGTTATTTATCTCTTCTTATAAGTGAACTAACAGAATATTTATCGTTAATGAGATGAGAGGCATTTATTATTGTTGACAAAGTTAACAAATCATTTGAACGAATTTCAATAGAACTTTAATGCTAATGAATGCTTCGAAGAATTTCAAAGACTGATAATATCTTTCGTGGCTTTTAAGGAGACGAGGGTCATTAATCACAATCTATACCAGTATCTTTATAAAATAAACTTTCGTGTCATTTCTCTTTTAACTTTATTGTCTAATACTATGTTACTTACCACATATTTTAAGAACTATACAATACTCCCTGGTGAGAAATAACTTTTACATGTGTTTGTAATTTTGTCACGAAATTAATAAAGCTTTCACAGGAATTTAATGTATAAATTATACAGATAATTGAAAATACAATACCATAAAGACATCCCGCTTGTTATTATCCACCTACCTTGTTGATATTTTAGTTTTTCCAAAACATTTGTTTGCTTCAATGAGATGAAAAAGAAACAATCTTTAAATTAGTTTTGATAACTTGATATTGTCAAGTGTAAATAACAAACCGAGATCGTATAAATTATACAACAATTTATTGTAGTCAAAGTAGATGTTTATATATAATATAAAATTCATTACATTGTTGTTTTAAGTAAGCTTGTTACAATTTACCAAGATCGAGAAGTTCCGAGGATTCGAGAAAATTATTAATCCTATTTATATGGAAATTCGAAACTTTGATTGTTTTGTGAATATGTATTTTGGAACGTTATCTGCTATAATGAATCAATTACCTGTAAATTTGTTGTATGAAATTATTTATTCCTCAGAGACTCTGTAACTTTAATTAACTTGTCTGTTCTATGGAAGATATCTCATGAGGAATAAGGATTACCTCATATAGTTTGAGATATCTACTATTAATAAATATCTGACATAACTTATTAATTGATTTGATTGTAGAATTCGGTAACCGTTCATTAAATATATTCCTTATGATAAATTGAACTTATATTTTCAGCAAGTGCGCTACACATGGTCCTATTAGGAATTAAATTAAGGTTTTCGTTTTAACTTTAAAAGAATAGAGTAGTCTATTTTTAATCAATAAAAATATACACAATTTATTCTGAAATATCTTAACGGTCATTAAGATTTTAATGTCACAATTTGAATTTATACATGTAATAAAACCTAAGTGACTTAATACGTATGAAGGTTAGTGGTGTGGGCGTAGGTTTAAGAGGGTGCTTAATCAAACCATATTTAATAATGTCTTATACAGATTCAACTACCCTATTATACTGGATACTGGCCTGTTTCAACGATATATATTTAAAAAAAAAATCTTGTAGAATGTTTTTTTATGAATTTTACATTTATTTAGATGTAAGTACGTATTTCATATCCATTGGACGTAACAAAAGCGAAATTTTTGAAGGAATTTCTTTAGAAATCCAATATAATATAACGTAATTTTTTATTCTTGGCTTATCAATATTGAAGACTTCTAAAGGTTATTTCAAGAACTGACGTGATTACATAGTAAATAGCAAGATTCGCTAAAAAAGATTGAATCACAAAAAGTAATAAAGTCCCAGTAATGAGAAGGCAGGAAATTTGGTAAATCAGATCCGTGGAACAAAATTAGGAACACTTCATTCCCTTTATCGAGTTCTGTTACACGTAATTCTAAATCGAATAAAATCCGGTTTATTCGTATCAGTACTGTGAAATATGTTCACACACTTCTATCATTATATATATATATGTATATACATTTTTTTTTTTTTGGAAACAAAACCGAAAATTTAATTGTATGAGAAAAGATTTAATTATTACTAATTGTTAAGAGTTTTAAGGTATTTACTTAAAAACTCTTCGAAATAAATTTTTTATTAATGCGAAAACATGTGTGTAAAATAATTTTTCACTAATGTTCCTTATTTCTTCCTAAAACAGTGAAATATTTATGCATATAGAAGTTCATGAAGAATATCAAGTTTTTGTTAAAAATGAGGCAAAATGTTTATAATTGATCTACCTTTGAATATAGAAATATAATGTTTAGGGGAAAATATATTCGTAATGTGAGTTTTTGATGAATAGGCTATGTATGAGCGTCATCATCATTTTGTGCTTAACCCTTGCCGTCTCGTTCCTTTTTTGATAAAAGCCTTTAACGCAGAGTTTTAAACCGATGGAAGAGGGAGAATTTTAAAATAATGGATATCAATTTCCATTTTGTTGATTTATATAACTTTGAAAAACGTTTCAGGTAATGGAGTTGTAATTATGCTTCTCTTTTATAAGTATTTATATGATTCTTTACGACATCCACTAAGACATGCCTTGTAAAATAAACTGCATACACAAAGATCTTTTTCAAATATAAAAATATTTTTTTTTAATGTTTCTTATATTCAACTTTTAAATTTATATAACCTTAATCAAAAGTTGCCAAATAGTGGCTATTTTTCCGAGTCCTGCCAAAAACTTTTTTTTTCACTTCTTGTGGATCGTGCTTTGCTATCGTATTCCATCGTTTTCGTTGGAAGGTGGAAATGAAGTCGTAGGTGATGAACTGACTATTTCACTAACAGCCTAACTAAGCGAGTCTTAATAAAGTTGACTAAAAAAAAATTCTTAATTGTTTCTAAATTAACAAATTGAAACCACAAATTGTAATATAATATCTTCATTCCTTAGAAGAACGAAAGATTAAACCTTATAGACAAAATACAAAAATACTGATACCTCTATGTTTATTTAATATTTATAAATAGTTATTTTAAAGTCCACAAATTATGCAACAAGACACAACCAGCAATGTCGTCTGCTCTTATGCGTCATAGTTATAACATGTTTCAAAGGCCGTTGTAACAAGTACCGACTACATGTATTCTGATTAAAAATGTCTTAATAAATTTTAGAAATAAATGTATGATATATGAATTTAGTGGTTCCATCACGTAACTTAAAATCAAACGAAAAATAAACAAAACAACAAAATATTTTAAATAATTCTTCAATTATTCTTGTGATCCCCATAGTACTGCAAAACAAGCAGTATTATTTCGAGTAATACACTCCACTCCAGGTAAAACCGTGCCAGATAGACATTTCAGCGTGTGCTGGCATTCTGCCGGAGAAAGTTAAATTAAGCTGAATGGTTTTACGACGGGTTTAAATCCAGTAATATAGGGCCTAAATACCGAATTGACCTTATTGATATTGCGATCTCATTCACATGAACTTGTACTATTTACTATCGTGTACAAAGCACGGGTTTCAGCAATAATTTTCAGCATTGTAAAATGATATAGCAAATGAGTTATAGTACATAACAAAATTGAAATAACTTTAAAACACAATTTTTTTTTGTGAAAATACTGGTGTTAGGTTTTCTTTGTCATTAAATTGTATAAAATAATTTCACTTGTTACTTTTACTACTTACCTCAATATTTATCGACAATGTAAGGGAAGTCAAATACAAGACAGATTAAATAGCCATATTTAGCGAATGAAAACTTTAAATAATTAAAAGCAGCATGTAAATGTTCTACTGTTTTGCATGCATGTACTACTATTTTGTAAATCTTAAAAAAAAAAAAATCTATATTGCTAATTGTTTGATTAGAGCGAGCAGAGGCCTCGTGAGTCGAAGCTTCTCTCAAGATCGTTTTGCTAGTGTTTTTTACAAATTTGTTAATGATATTAAACATCTCAAATTGACCAATGAAAAATTGATTTTTAGTAAGGATAACAAATTTTCTGTGAGATTTTAATCAATACTTCTATTTTTATTCATGACACAAAACACATACAGATTTTTCAGATGAGAAGAGCATGAAGAAACAACGAGCAAAAGCAAAACCACACAAATATTTTAATGTATGTAATTGACATTAAGACTAATTAATCTTGATTTCTATTTAATTTCATAGAAACGTTTGATCTACAGAGTTTCACTTCGTGGCCAGTCCTTGATTGAAGAAGTTATTCCCTATTGTAAGTTAAGTTTTACTTCGGCTTTAGTCCCCATACACACAAAATATATTTGACAAAATAATTTAGGAGATAACAAGTTCAATTAATACAAAAAACTTTTAAAATACTTGAATTGAATTGTTTGTATAATATAATAGAGTAAATTTGTTGGTAACGTATATGCTAATTGATCCTTACTGGTCATGTTACATAACATAAATAATTATACCGATATAATTATACTAATAATTATAATATCGGTATAATTATAATTATACCGATATTATACTTATACCGATTAATGTAAAACTTACATAGGTTTTATATTAATCGGTGTTATATTTTTTTTTCATAAGCGGGGTTTAAAAAATCTATTTACATAAAATCTCTCTAATAAAGCTAGTTAAAATTATAATTTTCAATTACAATATCCCCGAAAAAAAAAATGACTTTAATCAAAGCTGAATAAAGAACAGACTACACGGATATGATACATCACGTTGTTTATCAAATGGTTATGCAAACATTATTACTTTTGTGCCCTCGTTTACTTTATTAATTGAAAATATCCTCAGTAACATCATAAAGCTCCCAGTTATATGTTTTATACAAATATAAGTTCATTTAATACTGTTGTATATGGGTCTTGTATTTTAATAACATGTTTAATTATAATTATCACATAAAATTGGTAAAGAGTAAATTCTTAATATTCTGACATTAATATACGCCTACGCCTACCTTTTTAATCTTTTACGTAATAATTTATACTGAGTGATGAACGATTCTTTCTATTTCTATGTTCAGGCTCATCCTTGAAATTAACTAAATATTGGTATTAAAAAAGTTTTCAAGAACCTTCGCAAAAATAGAAAAAATAACTACTATGCAATAATAATAATACCTCTATTAAAAATGATATTGAATATTAACAAAAATATTAAATATATGTGTAAAAAATAAAAAAAAATAATTATAAACAATTAAATGGACATATCACTGAGTAAATTGAAAACGAATGCATAACTCTTCAGTTCATTGAAGGAGTTCACACAAATTGTTTGAGAGAACGACTCAAGAGCCCTCTACATTTCCGCCATCTCTTAGACATGTTCTAAGTGCACTTACAAAACTAGAAATGTAAAGTCTCTTTAAATTCAAATTATTTTTAAACAAGACATCTTTGAAATATTTTTTCGTTTCTAAATATAATACTATATTAATAAACCAATTAATATAAAAATTATTTGTTATTTAATGTCCGTCACCAAAATTATCTTACAATGGTAGCACAATTATAATTTGAGGTTCATATCAAGACGTTTAGATAGTCTCCTTTAGAACTAAAATTAAAATAATTTTATGATAGTCTATCTGATTATATTCAAACACCTGTGTCTAAAGTAAAAAAGCTTCATTTCGAATGAAATAAACTCGTCAGTAAATTTTGCCAATTTTATTTATTGATCGAATATATAAATCTTTGTTACGAGCCAAATTGAGATGGGCTAGGGATAACATATCTAAAGTTCAATTCTATTAAACTTAACTATCTCCGACCTTTCTAGGGTCATTCGATTTGCAGTGCTAAAGGTAAATTCACCGTAACCAATCAAATAAGATCCCTTTGGATATACTAACATTAATCCTTCCTCATGAGAAATTTATAGATACAAAAGGATCAATGTGTCACTAGACACTATACTGTCCACCTGTCCCTACATTTAATTCAATTGTGACTACGGTATACAACACGATTCCGTTAGAATTTAAACTAAGTTTGAAAAAAATACAACATAGTGCTATTAATTAAGTAAATACAGAAATTGTATTCGCAATATTTCTTAATGTAATTTGTGAGGCAGAAAGTAATTTAGTAAGAGTTTTTGTGTCACCATCGCGCTCACGCTCCAGATACGTATACAATGTTGCTCTATGTTTCTGTGAACTACATTTAATATACGGACACATTCTACTTTTTCATTTATTTCTTACGTTCCTGTCTTAGCAATAAAAAAGTGTGAACAACTCGTAATTTCGGTATACACATTTATTTTATTTTTTCTTGACATGTTGGCAAGACCCATTCGCGAAAAATTCCCTTCATTGTTACAAAATTGTAGCTCATTTTGTTTTATCACATTTATTTTTTTATAAATATTTCTAAAACACTCAAAAATTACACATAAGCCTGCATAAGAATTAAGTGGTTGTATAATTTTCTAACGGTTTCAATGTTTAAAAGTTTAATGAAATTAAAGCTTTGACATTGTAAAACTGGTTACTTCTTTACTTACTTTATTTTCATAATACTTTTTATTCAGGTTAAATTTAATAATAGACTTAAATAAATTTTTTTAAGAGCATTCTTCTAACTTGTTTTCTTTTTAAAGTTATATCTCCGTAGTCATTTTTGAAAAAACAAATGTGGCCCTGATTTATTCCCAATGAGTACGATGGAATGACTTACTTCGCACACAGGAAAGTTTTCCCAACTTTTGTTCGGAACTGGTTTTTATTTAAAACAGAAAAAAAATATTAATAGCTATCCAAGTCGTTTTTTAAGTGTATCTTTAATGTTGTACGACCTAAAATATCTAGCTAAGAATATATAATAAATTAATTAATTTTTATTTACTGTGACTTATTAAGTATCAATTATTTTGATAAGGTGGAATTTAAGCCCAACATATCTATGTTGATGAAGATATTGGTTAATATTTCATCTTTATTAATGCCAAGTCGAACTTTAAAGTTTTCGTAAAAAAAATTGTGAACTGAAGCTATTCTTCATAATGTTTTACAATAAAAGGCTTGTTCTTCTTACTGTAATTTCATGACAAAAATAAAGGCACCTAATTACAGAGATGTTAAAGTTCGACCCTTGGGAGCTGTAAAAACTTTCCCAGCCCAGGAAGTGTTTCAAGTTAACTAAGATGCGAGTGACGAAGAATCGATTTAATATGTAAATTGAGCATTATAAACTTTATCAAGATTTTTAATAGTGGGATTACACAAGGAAATGTTTAAAGTTTTCTGCAAGAAATTGAATTTAGTTTAAACTTTAGTTGAAATAACTAAAGAGTAGCAATCTGGTCAGTTACAACGCTGATAAGATTGAAGAACTTTGGTTAAGTAATAAGTAGAGCTAGCTGAGAGATTAAGATAAGCCTTAATTTTACATCCCGTTAGATTCCTAAATTCATTTTTTTAAAGAAAGTGTAAGTTCTTTTATATCCATTGTGTTTTTTGGCTACATCTGTAATAAGCTTTAGGATGAACAAAGGTCCTATTTTCACAAAATAATACGTGACAAGCAGAAAGCCAAAAACTAGTTTTAGATAAAATCTTCACTTTACAACTTGGATGTTAAAATTGGAATTGTACCTCAGGTCGCGCCCTCCATTACCGTTTCAGAACTTTGTTTTACCCTTCATTTAGTCCCTTTATTTTCTGTATGTAGCAAAAGGTTTGAGAATATGAGTTAGCATTAATGTACTTTTGTTGAGATACTTTATATACCGAACACATTAATTTTATTTATAATTTACGACTTAGGACTACTTTTAAGCTTAAGAGGAGAATAATTAGTCGTGTAAACAATTTTATATTATTAAAACAAAGTATATGTATTTACTTTTTAGTTTTCAAATTTTAGATTCTATAGTTCGATATATAATTTTGTTTTGTATTTTTAAGTCAATGTTATTTTTGGCTTCATCTAATAGAAGTTATATATTACACTCAATATTCATAAGCCTACAAAAAGGTTTTTTATATTCTTTTAGCATAGTAAAAAAGATGTTAACACACTACTTAAAAACAAAAATTATTGCTTACACAACACATTATAGTGTTCAGTATGATCGAATTGTAACGATGACGCCTCGATGACTTTAAGGAATAGGATTATAGCTTTGAAAAGTGTAAACGCCGCCTTGGCTTGTAAAATTAGGTTTAATATCGGGTATTTAATTTAATGTTCATATAAATATTCTGTCTTTTATTATATAAAATATTTTAAAAGACAACAATAAGCACTTGTTTTCTAGAGTATTAATACGAAATCACAAAGAGTAAACTTTTCTTTATACTTATGTATATACGTCAGATAGAGAAATCTATAAGTGAACAAAATAAAACTTAAACTATAGAGATAAAAAAAAATATAAAAAAAATAATATTTGTACCATTACAAATACAATCACAATAAACAAAAAAAAAACTAATAAATGAATATTTGTATAGTAAGAGGGTTCGATAGATAAGAGTTAAAATAGAATATATGTGTATATAAAATCTTCTGGTGTCTTGTTTAACATATAGAGCAATTTTTTTCGTCCATGTTGGTGCAATTTTGTTGTTCAAATAACTAAAAAATTTTTCTGAAAATGACTTTATTTTTAGCAACCATTCCACAATTTTTAGTGAATTGAAAAATAAAAGAAGTTAATAATCCTATAATATTTTATTTTGACGTAAACAAACATGTTAAACTATTTATAAACATCTATTTTAAAATATCATAATATTATAATAATTTTTATTTACAAATTTTTTTTTTGTTTACTTAACCAAAAATAAATAAATAATATCTTCAATTAAAACATTCAGATTTCCATAAAAAACAATTAAAACAAAATTGTAAAACGTTCTAACTTATTATTATATCACATTTCTTTACAAATCTTATGTATATGTACAATACTTACAAATATTAATGTTTAAATTTTGTAATTGTGTGACATTTAAATGCACTATCTATTAAATTTTGCGATTATATTTCTACAAATGTTACCTATTGTACATATCAAAGGTGGCTGCGTGATATATTCGAAGTTATGAAATACATTTTAGAAAGTGTATGTAAAATTGTATGTAAAATTTATTAATTACGAATACATGCAAACAAGAAAAAAAATTTTTATTTTGACATATTGTATCACCCTTAAATAAGAAGAGTTTCGAATTATTTTGATTAAATTTCTTTTCATATGATATGAATTTATTTTAAGTATCGGAAAACATCGCATGTTTTCTCGACAATTGCAATAAAAAGGAAAATTAGTATTCAATTTAATTATATATTTGATTAACTATAGCAATGTAAAATAATCATATTAAAATTGTATATAATAATTTTGCAATAAGAATATACATATATGTTTTAATTGTATCTAAACACAGCTTTGATGCAAACAAACAAGCTTAGAACTTCAGATATATTTATTCAAACATCAACAACAACAAAAGTACAACGATTAATACTTTGTTATAAAAACATGTTATTGAAGACGAGAGAATTAAGTTTCTGTAATCTTTGGCTTCGTTTTGCGATGGGTATGTGTATGTCCTATCTGTGACAGTTTTAACTTGCGCAGGGCAAGGAAGTAATTCTACTGGAATCTGAAGTAAAGTCCTCTCGTTATCAGCTTTTACCCTTTTCGGTTCTTCCACATAAACATCATCGGTGTCTTCATTAAATTCGTCATTATTCAAATCGTTTCGTATTTTTTCTTCCTCTACATTACTCTCGATATTCATTCTTTCGTAATAAGTCAAATGTGAACTTATCACTGTATCAGTATTAAATTTACAGACAAAATTTTCTAAAGACGTTCGTACTTTAATACTCTTCGCTTCGTGTCGTAGCTTATGCATCCACGCCAGGTGACAATCGCAGTCAAAGTCGTTCTCTGTAACAGTTGAATTTTTAATTAACACTTATTGAACTATTGTGAAGTGTTCGATTTCTTTAAAAATTAAATAACACTATACAAAAATAAAAAAGTTTTAATATAATAATAACTTTAATTAGCTAATAGAATTGAAATATCTGTTTGTATTTCAAACTAATAGTTTTTTTGACAAAACTCATGTGAAAGTACATAATACCTATAACAAAAATGTCATTCTTTATAATTTTTACAATTCCTGACACAATTTTGTCAAGAATTCGAGTCACAGATAGGTAATGTCATAAAGATTAAATTAATTTACTGTTTAAATTATTTCAAAATTTGGAAACTTCTCAAACCGGCTACATACTTGTTGGACTATTGTTCCTTTGATTAAAGAACGTTATTCGTTTTTTTTATTTGTACAAAACTAGTGTCTTGCAGTATTTCCAACATTAAATTGTCAACAAGTCAAGATCTGTCTGGTAAAGGAGTCCTCGAGAAGTCTAATAATAATACCTCATAAAGTTGATGACGAAATAGCTTAAAGGGGATTTAATATTCGCGAAAATCCGCAGGCAATAGGTAGTAGTTTTAGTATATTATGATAGTAAGTAGGGATTAATATTTGGAACATTATAACTATGATTAACATAACATTACATTAAATTATTACCTTCTAGATAGATAAAACTTTTCTGAGATTTTAGATTATCATAAATTGGACGTAAGTTCTCTAACGTGAATCTCTTTAGTTTGTTATGCCTTAAATCTAAAGCCGATAATCCTCGAACACCTTCAAACAAGCCATCGGTCAGGGTTACCAACTTATTATGACTTAAGCTCAATTTTTTTAATTGCGACAATCCATCAAATGTGCGTTGCTCTAATATATAAATATCATTATAATCCAACATCAACTCTTGAAGATTCCAGAGCTCTATGAATGTAAATGAATTGAGTATGGATATTTTATTTCTTTTTAGATCTAGACGTTTAAGATTGGCAAGTCCATCAAAACATTCTTTCTTCAAATCACTTATATTATTCCTGTCCAGCTCAAGTTCCAGCAAATTGATGAGGTGTCTAAATGCTCCATCTTCTAGGACACTAATATTGTTACTAGTGAGAAACAATTTCTGTAAATTTGGCAATTCATAAAAAGTATCAGTTTCAATCTTTTTCAATCTGTTTTCATCCAAAGTAAGTGATGTTAAGTTAGGCAAGTTGTAAAAGGAATGTTTACTGAGCACAACGATTTGATTTTTGGTCAATGTCATTTCTTGAAGCGACGTCAAATTAACAAAGGTGTTGCTTTCTATTTTTAATATCGAGCTGTACTTTATGCTGAAATGCTTCAACTTTCTCAAATATCTCAGCACCTTTGTTGGCACGAAATTTAATCCTCCGTCAGCTCGAACGTTAAATGCCAACGTTTCTATATTTGATTGCGATGTGAAGCTTGGCCATAAAGGATCCGACTTGTCTATACCACCGTTGAATACCCAGCATTCTGTTTTAATTGCCTCATTTATTTCCTGACTGTTTTCACAGTAACAATGTACTTTGGAATCTCGGTCACTTATGTCACAAATATTTGTTGTCAGTTGAATGATTTTTTCTTTTTGTTTTCTTCGGTTGGCGTGTAACGAGTCTATTGCAAACAGCAACAGTAGCAAGGCAGCGGGTATCTTTTGAGCCCGCATACCTTCTACCTGTAACAAATAGAAATTCGTTAAATTAGTTTTCATTTAAAAGTAATATTTGGACAGACTGCTTATATTTCATAAGCCTAACAAAAATTAATCCTTCAATACTCCAGATAGATTAGAATTTAGAATTTTTTGATTTTCTACTGCTACACAAAATTTCGTTTACATTTTAACAATTTATATTATCTCAAACGTATTTTGTGATATAATTCTAAATTAGTATCTATGCATACAAGTTTATAATGTAAGCTTAGTTTTTAAAATCGTTTACAAAAAATACGATTCATTATTCAATTTGTATTAAATTATGGTCATAAAGATACTTGTATAATATTTCCCCGCAAATTATAAAAATAACTTTGTATTAAATAAAACTAACATGTTACTTATTTTGAATATTTTAAAAAATAAGCTTAATATTATTTTACACATACAAAATGAAAATAAAATGACTAACATTTTTACATTTTTATGTCAATAGATATATTAAAAATATATTTGAATTCACTCACATATATCAAAGGTAGTTAAATTGAGCAAAATTTTTTAATCAATGTTAATAAATCATTTTATAAACTGACACTACTAGAAATAATAAATTCATGGATTTGTCGAAATTCAGAAATTATTTTGCAAAATAAATTGAGGACTGTAAATATTTTTTTGTATTTGAACAAAATATTGTACATATTAATTTAATCAGTGTGAGATTTTTTCTAAGAAGAAGAGCATTCCAAAACACATAAGTTATTTACTTCAATATAATTCTTTACCATGGTCATTAGATTCGTTTGTGAAGCTAACTAGCTAAGTAATTGTGAAGAATTTTCATTGACATTTCATACAGTATTGTCGTTTTGCAGATGAAAAAAATAAAATATTTTTTTTATTTGAATATAGCCTCACGATGCCTTCTCTCTCTTTAACCATAGACAAATGCTTAAAGGAGCTTTTATCCCTCTGGTGCGTAAGGGGATCAAAATCGTGTATTATTTTATAAAGTGCCCTTTGATGAATCTTATTTACTGATTGCAGATACTTAAATTTTTGATGATTTAATTTTTGATTTTTAGATTTTTAATTCATGGTATGGACTTGTTATTTAAAAAAATGTTTTAATCGTAGCTATACATGAATTATATAAAAGTGTTTAACGAGGATTGAACATAAACAAAATATGTAAGTTAAAATTATATTTTACCAAAAAGAATCAAAACTTTCTAAGAAACCCTAAACTATTATTGACAGTCGGGTTATTCTAGCGCCTCCAATAAAATTCCTTTTCATTGTATCATTGTCCTATACAAGCCGTGGGTTTACTCACGTAAGTGAAAATCTCTCAGCCATAATAGATGTCCTTTTAGGTTTAGACCACCGTCTATTTAGTATGTGAATAATAAAATGATAAATTAACAAAGGTATATCAAAGAATATTTTTATATGAAAGAAGAAATAATAAATATAATATTTTGAGTATAGCTGGCATTAGTTTCTGATGAAAGTTAAAGTTCTTTTAATATTTTTTTTTACTAATGCCGGCATTATATATTAGTTATTTAAAGTATAGTTATGTATTGTAAAGTATAGCTTACCAAAATTCTTTTGATAATCAAAGTGCAAGCAGTTTTCAAGAAATGATATTCAATACACACGAAACGAAACATCTATTCAACTGAATTCATTACAAAATTGAGTCAATTTGCACATCAACCAACTATTTAACTTGGAAATAGCCCGTTAATTAACTTTGAAACTACCCCAGTTAAGCGAACAATCAAAGCGGTTATAAGGGAACTGGTTGCCAATCAGCAGTTTGCGGTTTAGGGACATTATTTAACCTCCAAATTTTTTACGGTCATCGCAGTGAGTGTTACTAAGATTTTTTTGCGGTAATTCTTTAAGTTGTAATTTTTTTATTTTTATAAAAATTTTATTATTCATATGATATGAGGTGTTTATTCATTTATATTATTACAGATGACACGATAAATGATTTTGAAAGGGTTAGCATGTATTAATGAGTTATATATGGTAATAGTATTACAATTCTTATCACTTGTTTAAATAGTGCATTTTCCCTGTTCCTACGATTTTCTTCCCATCTCCCTATTCCCTATCCTCCTCCTTCCTCAACAACCATGGCTGGCAACGCATCCGCAACATCTGTTATAATACGGCTGTCTATGAGCGACGATAACTACTGCCCAACAAGTAGGCCGTCTGCTCGTTTGCCACCATTCTCATAAGAAATAAGGTTTTATGATAACATAGATGAAATGAAAGACACATTCTCCTGATCTTCTAAAGAATCATTTAACTAATGAGAATATTGCTTAAAACTGGTTGTAGAATAATAATTACTAAAACCCAAAAAATAAAACATGAAATTTTAAATTTGAATTAAACAACTCTTTTTCTCCTAACCAAAATATTTATTTACTACCTCGAGTAGCTAAAGTTATTTATACAAATGTGGTAACAGTAACTGTAATTATCTATTTATAGTTTTATGGGGAATCTCATCATCATCAAAAACAGAAGTCTTTAGCCAATACCACTATCAGAGCAATTTAAATTGGGCACTACAAAATAAATCAAAAGTGTTTGTTTTTAAATGACATCAAAAATATATATGATATAGAACTTAAGGACGAGCTGAATAAAGTTCTCTATAAACTCCGGATTTATTATGTAAATTTAATATATTTATATCGACATTTCAAACTAACTAACTACATTTGAATTGGGATTAATTAGAGAAGATTCTATTGATATATGTATTGATATTATTGATATTGGTTTAGTTGAGCCTTTCCCTTCCTTCAGGCTATGGCGTTTCAAAGCATGACTCTTGAACTTAAATGTAATCTGATATACATATATAAAAATACCAATAACCCAGCTGTTCCAGTAATTATATTGTTAGCTCACCTCGTCCACCTGGTAGTCCTTTGTCTCTCAGAAAACCTAAACATTTTCACACGATAATATTTTTTAATCAACGAAAAGTTGTACCTAATAAAAATACTGTTTTTATAGAGTTTCATCATATAATAATTTTACATCTTATTGTTTTCATGATTAGTAAATATTATAACACTTTACACACAAATTCAGTGTTGTGTAGAAAACTAATCGTAATAAATGAAAAATATACAAACATTTCATTTAAACACATAGATTAATAGTTTACAACTTCAACCTATATTTTGCTTTAGATTACGATGTCATTTTATTCTTAAATTAGAATATAAAATTACAATGATAATATGAAATAATGTTATTAAGACATCATAATTGTGAATGATGCAAGACATTCATTTTAAATAAATAAGAGCGCACTAAAATCTTTGTTAAAACACTGATGAAAACCTAGAATATAATCGTGAAAGTTTTATAACAATCTACGGGTCAAAATATCATTTTTATGTATTACATCTTTATGTACTTTTGTGTTCTTTTTTATAGCCGTTATTCATTTTAATACAAGTTTGAAACAATAAAATCTGTCACGTTTGAAATGTTTACAGCCTGGATAGCTTTTAAAACAATTGTTTTCGCAGAATTCATTTGTTACAGCTGATGCTTGATGGGTATAAAAGTTGATGTGAAGAGAAATGAAAGAATGTAACAATTGTCATAGATATAATATATATTGTTATACATAATATAGACTTACTACCTACGATGATATTTCACAAAAATAAAAAAGCCCTAACAAACGTATTGATTTATTTTTTACTGTTTAAGTATTTCTTATTGTTAATGTATAACTGCTACTGTTAGCTAGCTCACACTATTATTACAAATAGGTGTACATCACGTTAGATCCGATTGACCCTTGTAACTGCATAAAGCACCAAAATGGCCATATTACCGCCAGGGCATCGTAAAATCGGATGGTTTTAAAGCTGACGAGCAGTTGCGTTCATACAAAATGTACCAATAGACGCATTGCGGCTGCATATCCCTGCTTGTCCGTATTAGGCTATGGAAGACTAGTTTCCTATTTGAACAGCACATTTTGTCTGGTTAAGCTTTGAATACTAGCAGGATTTGAGTTTTGTCTTCTGGTAAAATTATTGTAAGCTGAATTTCAGTCTATCTGTTAAACCGTAACGACGAGAGAACCCTGGGATATCATTTCAGTTTATTTGACACTAATATATAAATTCTTGTTTTTATTTTATTAATTAACAAAAAGGGTAAAAAGGTTTTATTAAAGTCTTTACTCGAACCACTGTCATAAAAGTAAAAACTCCTAAAATCTAAGTAAAACTATTGTGGAATAAAATCAGTCAAAGATATGATATCGTGTAAAATCTCAGGAACGTTGTACGAGTTCTTGCTATTTCTTAAGTATATGAACTTAAAGTAAGTTATCTTTATAATCCTCTTTTGGGATGAAGTTAGTGTAATTAACGGAGTGTGTCAAGAAAACGTGTAAGTACTTTTTGTTACAATAAACAATTTAAGACATTTTCCTAAGCTATTGTTATGTTTTGAAATATCAGTGGTTTTAACATTTGATTAGTTATTAATTACGAGAAATATTTTTAATCTTACGAATCAAAATTATTTTTTAAGGAAGCACGTAGCTTTAATGTAATAAAAAATTACAAAATTTACTAATCTTTTTATAGATTGTACATTTCAATATCCTTTGATTAGGATTTTTTTCAACTGAAATCCTTTGTAGGAAATCCTAATTAAGGGCATAAAAATGCCAAGCATTTATTAAAACTTTGTGGTAGTGATAGGTACAATTGAAGGACTTAATGCCTGTGCACTTTCTACTAGTCAAACGAAACAAGAAATAGGTCAGCGGAGGAAAAAATACTATTACAAAGAATAAAAATGTACATACATGTTAGAAATTTATACAAATATACTAAGTTTTTATGAGGTTTTATATAGTTTTTACTTATTTTATAATTTCAACTTAACTTTAAATTTATAGTAACTGATAAAAAAAACCATTTGTTCTCTTTTGTGATAAGTTCTGTTATTGTATTATATTAAAGAAATGTACAATTTTAATAACACAAAATAAATTGCAAATTGTATATTAAAAATATATTATATATATACATGCATTTATATGGATTTAAAACGAGTTCTTGTAAGATTAAGAAGCACAAGTCACTAAAGGAACATTAACTTTTTAAAGTCCAAATATAAGAATCAATTCAAAGAGAAATGAACGGTCGGTTTAAATTGATGAATGAAAGAACATTGTTACTTTTTCAATTTTCTCTCAGCACAGATGCATGGCGCAACTTAACTCTTGCCCGGTTTTATTGGTTATAAAACGGGATCTACTGAGACGGTAGGACAATAAAATTCAAGTAACGGTATCAAGAACGAAAAACTGCAAAAAATATATCTTACAATATATTGCTTATGTTAAATTCGATTCAAATTGTGAAAGTTTTGAAACTGGAGCAATATGCGATGACCAATAAATCGGTAACTTTTACCATACACTGTTTGAATTGGTTTGGTTGAGACTTTAAATTATTTTTATTTCAGTTTTATGCAAAATAAAACAGTTAAACAATAGTTTTTAAACATACAAGGACAGTCTTCATGACTTATTTCAAGTTTATGGTCTGTTTATATGATTTATGTATTTTATTTCCAATCGAATTTTATTCCTTTAACATAAAAAATATTAAATAAGCTATTATTTTTTGAATTAGAAGCCTAACAATGAAATGGGTGTGAAAGTTCATTATGAGAATCAAATTAGAATTCTGAAAGTTCTCCGTAATATTTACATTAAAAACGTCAATCAAATGTTATTACTTCCCTCATATTTTCTCAAACTGTACGTTTTTTCATAATACGACCCGACTACTAAACAAAATTGGACTGAATTCTCAAAAGTAATGTTAACATATAAATCATCTTTTACTGCTTCAGTCTTAAATGTAGCCTTAAGTTATATAAGTAAAAAAAATTTCTTAAATTTTATATCAAGAATCGTTATTATCTTTAATAGTAAAATTACTCTTTTAATTAATAAAATAAGAATAATCTAATAGTTTTGGTTTCTTATGGACTTTTAAGGAAAATGGTATTACACGTATATATGTATACTATTTTCTATAATATAATATATATTACAGATGTATTGGTTACTTTGATTGTTCTGTGTAATAGTTGTACGTTATCATATCATAGGTGTAAAGTGTTTATTGTACAGTCTTTTTGAATATGATATTACCTTCTGTTATAAAATTAGAAATCAAAAAGGTAACGTACATAAATGTTTATTAGAAAAATACCATCGCAATGAAAACAAATTAATCTATAGAAACGTGGGGAATGTCAACAACGTTTGGCATCCAGCAGGACCTTTGTGCGTCAGCTGTGGTCCCATTTTCCCAGAAATTTAATTTTATAAGGACGAATAAACGGAATATCTATATTGCGGGATTTTGTTTGAAATACATACAAACGAACGCATTTTATTTTAATGTTTCTTATGACTCTAATTTTATTTTGTGGCAAAAAAAAAAAACTACAATTAGTTTTTAGAAGAAAAAAAACTAACTTGCTCTTTTGTGAATATTTCTAAGACTGAATTATTTCATTGAGTTTGTTTATACAATGTAAATCCTTTTAAAAAACTAAATAACCAATGTAATAAAGGCTACAATATGTTCAACGCTTTCAATAAAACTCCGACATATATGAGTGAAAATTGTATGCAAACCGTGGCTTCAATGGAGTGAAGTAAGCAACTACTTTAAAATGTTTCGCAACCACAAATTTTTATTCTAAGCACGTACGCACCGTTGAGAGAGACATTAGTTAAATCGCTGGTAAAATTACAGAGTAAAAATATTCTTTGCATTTCCAGTTAAGTGGTAATAAAAGGCCCAGCTTGTAGCAAGTTCCATAATTATATTTAATCAATTTCAACATTAAGTGTGTAGTAATTTGTACTATACTATTTTTGTTGAATTAAATTTTTAAGTATTCAGTTGATATAAAAGGAAATTGTTAATATGGTTGGTGGAAATTAAATTTTAAGTAATGCAAAATTTGATGAAAGAATTTTGCTATCTTTAAAACAAATGCAATAATAATTTCATAACTCTGGTATATTATAAAAGTTTATATTATAAATATAATATATAACCGAATGTTAACAAGCTTAAATTATTGCTGAAATTTTCCTTATTTTAATAATACTGAACCCAACCCCGTAACATTGAAAATGTGAACTTAGTATTTTCTGTACGAAGCGTAGATCATGAAAGAATCTCTTATCAGCCATTATGATAACTATTTCGAATTTCTTCCTTCATTCGTGCCAGTTTTTGTGTATAAGTATCATATATTTTGAGTCTTAATATAATTTTATAAGGTCTAAGATACATTAAAGCGCTTTTATGTGGAACATGTTTAACATGTGGCGAATAGTGTACTCTCGAATGCTTTCAGAACTTTTACTAAGCCTTGTTGGAATATCAACCCAATGCTGTGATCTTAAAATTCATATTCATGTGTTTGCTAATGAACTTCTACCTTTATATTTGTGGAAAGTGAAATAATTCTTCCGAGAATGTTGCCAGAATTATAACTTCAAGGTACTCGCTATTTACCTTAATGACTCAGTGAAAAGTTTTTAATGACACGTCAGTTATAAATTTAAGTAAAGAGTTTAAATTAATGCCTTCTCACATAAGATTGTAACTAAAAATGTTTAAGGATTTTTCTCCCAATTGACTCATTGATTTTAAAATCATTCACATTATCAAGAGCAATTTCACTATAGAAAAAATTTCCTTAAAAATTATATTTCAATATGTAATATATAGGTATTATGGAAGGTTGCTTGTGTTGAATAATTAGAGTAACTATTGCAAATGAGCAAAATTTAATACAGACAGATTTAGTAAAGTAATTACTTGAAACTTAGAGGGAATGCATAACTTGCAACCAAATATAAACTTTGAAAATTATATTTTAAATATGCAGTCTCGTATTTTAAACAAGAAACATCCATAATAACATATTCAAAGAAAAGACTGAAATATTTTAAATTTAAAATTGTAGACACAATACCAGAGGACACAACATTAACGAGGAAAAAAATGGGAACAAGCCCGGACTAAAGCCTAAGACAGTAGCTGTAAATCGGATACAAGAAATAGTTAAATCTTTTTTCAAACAAAGGAACAGAGGATGAAATAAAAAATATATCCGTCACAAATCCGTTCGGATAAAAGGTCTTCAACATTTTTGTAAAGACGGCTTATTATATATTCCTTGCTCTAGAAGATTTTTCACAAATTAGGTCGAGAATTTTTTATGCATTTTTAATTAAATACTAATTGAAATGGATTTTTTTTGTAACATTTTGGATTATATATCAAATTATTTTAACGTTTACAATTTATTTTGCATTTAATTCATAAAATATTACTTACAATAATCAAGTTTGTTTTATTTCATTACATTATATTACAGTCTTATTACTGGATAATATATATCAACTTGCCGTATCATTTAGATTGGTTTATTTGTGATCAATTACTGATGTATTTTAATATTACTCACTATCTTGTAACTGAATATGCTCCAGTGAACTTTGATAATGTGTCTCCAACTTTACATAAAAATACATAAATAAAATGCTTTGAAAAGACATGAAACATGTTGAATACAAACCGGCAACATTATTCCCAAAATGGCAGCTACATTTACCGTTTCGAATGGACCTGTTACAAGTAGTAACAATACGAGAATGGAAAGAACCAGAGCGGAATGCGAGCTTAGCATTGGTCAAAATCGTATAACCTATTAGCTTATTTCTTCTCAAATAAAAAACGAAAAGCATGAAGATGTGGTAACATTTTGAAGTAAACCGTATCGTAATGACTAAGTATGAGAAGAATGTATTTCTGATATGTGATAGTTATTTAGATATACATTTAGATACATTTTATGTTACAGTAAAATGTAATTAAAGATTTCCCTTCATTCAATATAATGATTATTAAGAGAAGTATAGTTTTTGGATACTATTTTAATAAATTTTGAATAGTGATTTATGAAAACCCGTGCAGATTACATTTTGAGATTTGTATTAAATTATAGTTTTGAATACTCAGCATGAAGGAAATAAGGTCAAAAAGGTACATTACTCATATGTTCTAATTTTTCTTGTGAATAGCTGAAGCGACTGTATTACAAAGTATAATTCTTTAAAAACCTGCACAGCATGAGAACTACATTTGAAATTTAATTTGCGGACGACGTTTATTAAACTTGGCAAAAAAGCTTAGACTTCTGGAATATCTGTGATCTTTACCTTTAATTCTATTTGATGAAAAGGTTTCCTCAAGTAGAGTTCAGATTATTTTCATCGTTTTAAACGGAACATTTAGGTTACCACATGAATTCTCACATAAATTACATTCTTATTTAGACTGAACCAAACTTTTTTGTCTGAATAGTGTCTATTTGTAAATGTATACAAATAATGTAGGAGCAGTATCACGGAAACTAGTCGGTGATGCTCCATCATCGTAAATAAACGTCATTCGGTTTCCATCGCCATTATTCCAATAAAAACGCAAAATATTTGCATTAAAAATAATTATTGAGAAGTACTAGTGGATTCAAAAAAGGCAAGAATTTGGAGTTAGCCATCAAGGGCTCGTTGCGGTTCTCCACAGTTTATATTTTTTTTATGCTTATATATACAAGCCAGTATATGTTTAGAAAGTACTCATGCCCATAAAAAAAAATAACAAGTTTCCGGCCTAGTTACCTTTGGTTTAAGTAAAAATTATAAAATTTGTGATCAGGATACTGGGGACGAAGAAATTATATTTAGTTTTTATAACACTCATTCACATTGACCCATTAATTAATTTCTTTATTATCAAATATAATATATACCTATATGTAGATCTTTATATATTTTTTACTGTTCAGTAGCATTGACTGAAAATTTTCTCCACCTAACATTATGATTATAAATAATTAATATCATTACTAGAAGTTTCAAATCATGGTTTTCGTATTATTTTAATAGCCAATGTATCTTGAAGTCTAATAATCAATCAAAAGAAATAAGGCTCACCTTAGGCTGGGCACCAGTAGCTTGTATACAAAGGGTTGTATATAAAGCGAGCCCAGCGGCCTGTCGCTGCCCTATAGGTCTCAACTTTTCGCATATTGTTATATTTTATGTGCGAGTATTTATTTCCAAGTAAGGTTAACACGTTTTATAAGTTCATCCATACATATAAAAAATGGTAACGAAACGCTGTCTGTTCATGAAAGATATATGAAGCTTCATGTGGTTTTTCTCGTGTTAGCAATCCTTGCCGCCTGTATGTTTTTATTGCAAGTGCCAAATGTTCAATATTGGAGAGAGATCTATTATTTAGAGTATATTTTAATATCAAAACGACGATGTTTATGAAATAAATTTAATCAAAAGGTATATTAAAAATACTGCCTACAGTCACTATTTTACCCGGGCAAAGTTACTGAAAGCCTGCTAGATTACTGATATAATTCTTGTTTTCGTTATAAATTGTCTTAATTGCTAGCAATAAAACTGTTTACACTTCTTTTTTAGCATAATGCCAAATGATAGCAAATAAGTAGCATATCACTAACAAACATAACGTCTTTGGTTAATAATCTTATGCCGTTACGCATCATTTCAAATTCTCTTAAACACTATTACATTTCCAACAAATTAATTCGTCAGATTATTTTATTTTTAATTTATAGATCCTAAAAGCCAAGAAAATTATAACGTTTTTCGAAATGTTATAAAAACCTTTTAGATATTTAAAATAACAATATAAACATAATCTATTGAAGAAACATATAATGTTAACTTAATTTATTTTGATATCCTGCATAAATAACAAAAGTACTTTTACTCAATACCATTCGCAAATTCAAATGGAAAATAATCTTTTTCAAGATAACTTTTATCCAGTCTAAATTACGTTTTATCTTTATATTCATCGTAAATAAAAATAAAACGAATTTTCTGTATTCTTTTTTTTATCTTCTAAACTATAAACTTTGTATAACATTTCAATAAAAATAATTTACATTAAATCACATCCTAAAGCCAACACATAAAACACTCTTTATTAAAGTCATTATTCATATTCTTTTAAAATTATTACAACTTATGGGCGCAGGCACGTCTGGTTGCACGAGAATTCATGAAATCTTCCAAAATAGAATTAACGTTTATCTTTTCAATAAGCATGCAATATTAATTAGAAATGAAACTAGTGTTATTCGGATTAACTACGCGGATTTTATTATTTAAAAACTACATACGTTATCACGGTTGCTGCAAAGTAACCGAAACGTCGGGATTATGTAGTTTTTAAATAATAAAATCCGCGTAGTAAATCCGAATAACATTAGTTTCATTTAAATGAATACTCGCGAAAATCTTAGATCTCATTAATTAGAAATGATCCTAAGTATATTGATCCGATTAAGCACAAACGTTAAACATAGGCCTGACAGGACGTATGCTACGTCACACAGCTTTACAATATTCATTCAATCGCCACACTTGAAATGCTTTTTGGTGCGGATCGGTGATTTGTAAGGAAGGAAGGGATTCGATATGGTTACATAATCTCCAGATACCGTAGACGTTGTAGATGAGTCATATAATATATTATGTATGTGTATACTGAAAGGTTCTCGCTAATATAACATAAATTGATACGTTTTACTAGAATAGATAACTATTTTTAAATGTCTTATGCCAAAGGAATAGTAAATATATTTAATTCATTACTATTTTCATAGCCAATCAAAATGTTTTGATAGCCTAGCCAAAGATATTGTATAAGTGAAAATGTTCTGGTTTTAAAAATCAACCTTTTATTAGTGGAGTTAATTATTTATAACATTAAAGTTTTTGAACCAAAAACCATTGAATTTAAAAAAAATACTGACAAAGAATAAAGGAAAACAAATTACACTGCATGTACAGATTCTGAAACTATGATTATTGCTTTGTTATTTTAATTACTTATGATTATTGAAGCAAATAATAAAAAACCGTTTCGCCTTAGAATAATTTTAATTTCAAAATTGTTGCTTCAAGACTAATTGGTTACATTTAAAGACGCGATCCGTTCGTTGTATTTTAATACTCTAGAAATGAAAATATCAACGTGGGAAATTTATAAAGTGAAGTTTATACATGAAGCCTTTGAGAAGGCAAGGGGCTGTGAAGTGCTTTAGTGTGAGAGTAATGTTAACTTATTGCAGGAAAATTATTGTTGCAAGCAAATTTAGTTAATGGAAATTTATACGATATAAATTTGATCATATTATAATTTTTTGTATGGATTTTGATTTTTGGAAAAAACTCAGTTTTGAGGAGTTACATCCACCTTATACTCGTGTACGTGCGAATGCATAAAGACTTCCTACGTGTGAGAAATTATGTGTTCTGTACAGAGTGCTTTAGTCCTCGTCAGTTTTAAATGATGCCATGGTCGATTAATAAAAATATGAATAGTAAAGAATGACGAATTAACAAAATTTTTTTTATTTTAAATATTAAAAAAAACTACGCAAGTAGCGTGTAAAAATACTAATTGAAACAATCTACTTTAATCTACTACATATTAATTATAATAATGTCATATTGATATTAACACAAGTAGTATTTATATAATGTATTTTAGTTAAATACATATCCATGGGCCTGAAGCTTTATTCTAGCTTAGGGGTTGGAATCTCGTCCGATGAGATCCTTGCTGTGGAATGGCAAATGGTAAAGAAGAGGTTGCCTGGAGCATTTGATGCCGTGTCTCCTGATATCAACTAGCGCTAATAGCAGACCTATGAGCTGTGTTATAAGCTGGCGAACGTTTGGTCTTTTATGTCAAACCATGCTAAGAAGAGACCAGTAAGGATACAACGTAGAAATAGCTAGGGAGCTCAACGCATTTCTAAATTAGAAATATGACCCCTTATATGTTATATAACCGGAAAATAATATACCATGGTCATGATCATACCAACAGCCGAGGAAAACCAGACAAACCTAAACTGTAAATTTCTACATAAAAATCCTCGTTTTTTTTTGCCTTTTGTTCTGTTGAAAAGATATTAAAAATATTTTATATAAATTGTCAGGTTTGAAAACAGAAATAAAAAAAAATATCACTGAACTTATTAGATCAAGAGGTATATAATTCATTGTGACTTATATAATATGAATCAATTTCAAAAATGTAGTTCTAATTAGTTTCAAGAGAAAAAAAAATAATGACTTTGAAGTGAAACGTCTTAACATTGTAATTATTTTCCGTAAAGCTTCAGAAATGAATATTTTAAAATGATAATGGGCAACTGACTCCCACCGGGTCATTTTAAAGTTCAAGTCCTTATTTTACAATTAAGGTAAAGTCATTTTCATATTTGATATAAGGTAAGTCATATTGGTTACATCAAAAAGTATAAAGTAGACAATTATTCATAAACAAATCTTAAAGATATAATATTGGTTACTGTTTTTATATCATTAGTTGAACCATCCATGTATGAATTCCATCAAGTCCATTTCATGAAATGCCAGCTGCATTCCAAATCGTTAGTGATATTGGATCGTAGTTGGTCAACTAGAATTACGTGAGCAAATGTGGTTTTAGCAACAACTTTTCAACTATCTATAAATGTGGTGAACGTAATGAAGGCTTTTATTACATTTTTTTTATTAAATATCTATTTTTATTATTATTTTTTTTCATTAAATATGATATTCACATCTGTAAATGAAAATTTACCCACCGAATTTGAATACTGATTTGAATTGAGTTTTGATTTGAAATGTCTTTTAATTTTTTCATATTGATCGTATGTAATTTCTAAGACAGAATGATTCGGTCGTCTTTCCATGAGATTTTCACTAAAAAGTAATCGAAATAAACTATTTTCACAAAAAAATATTTTATTCACTGACCATCCCTTACACGTGAATCGTTCTTAGACAATTCTTAAACAAGGTTACATTTGTGGAGTGCTCTGCTTTTGTAATATAACAATTTGAATAGCTGATTTAAGTAACTTAATCGGCTTACTCCTGATAATACTGTTACTTGAGAGTCGAGATGGATCAAAGAAAGGAAATACGTCACATTGCTTGTTTATACTTTGTGTAACATAATATATATTAGCAACGCAGCATTATGAAATCATTATTTTTAATATTTTATTTCTTCTTCAGATTCACTAGAAACGTTTTTCTTATATTCATGTTATAAAAATTGTAGTTATGTATTCAATATTTTTCTTTCTCATCAAAATATCGTAGCCAACGCAACTCGGTAATGCAATTTCCTGGCGCTAAAAACAAAGAGAATATCAAAGGTAATTCTCATTATTACAATTTCATATTTCATGCTCCCAACGTGTTTTTGAATTGTTTGTGTAGGGTAGGGAGCAAATATTCACGAACACAGAGGTTCTAATTTTATTTATTCAAATAGTTTAAGATCACTTAACACTGAGTTATTATAATTGCAATGAAAATTAAAATGTTATTACTATTATGTCGGTTAATTTATTATACTGAAATATGAATATTTACATTAGTAGAGTCAGCAAAATAATAAACAAGGTCGTAATATATATTGATAACAACAAAAAATATAGATAGATAAAATTAATTTATATATGTAACACTAACTTGAATATTAAAACCTTGTATTCCCATCACAAAACAAGAAGCTGTTTTCGAGTTTTTCAATCATCATAAAACATGAGATACAATTCTTTTCAACGCGGATCTCTATAAAAACATTTTTTACCTTAACGCTTTCTTTGCTTACAAGTATTTTTTAAAACGCACTCTATCATTTTCCTCTTAATCTCGAATTTCCGACGTTCTCCTTGTCAACTTCAGTTTAAACGAAATATAATTTAGCCTTTAAAATATTACTTATTTCAACCTATAACGACTGCTTTTAGGTAAATTATTAAAATTGATTGTTACATTGAGTAACAATTGTTATAAAAAAAAATGTTTTTTAATATAACGATATTTTCATAGAAAGTGATAATGAAAACCTATTTGTCATTGAATATTGGGTATATTCGTGAAATGTATAAAATAACATTCATTTCTTGTATTTTTAAAATTATGTATTCCTTAACATGTTTCCACATTGTTATCGTATATACTTATTCAAATTAATAAGTGCAAATAAAACGGACATTTTCATATATACTACGCGTTTTTTATTATTTTAAAATACATACTCTCGACGTTTCCGTTCGTTTCAAGCAACTATGTTCACGGACAGACGAGATGAAAATTTTTATTTAATCAATATAAGACGAAACCTCTTATCATTCAATAGAGTCACCGTGCGGGTGCCGGGTTCATCGCGTTGCAGGCTTCAGCTTCAGCAGTGCCTGAGACTTGTGACCCAGGTGTAGGTTTGAGGGGCCCCTATCTAACGCGCGTTAAAACCTCACCTCCACTGTCCAAGCTCCTCTTTCTAACTAACCAAATTTGAAAAGAACTTACTAGAGCTAACTTCGAAGTACGTTCCAAGAGTGAATTGATATTTCAGTAGGTTATAGAGAGATCTAGCCCTTATACCTTTCGCTTCCACTTCTACCGCGTACAAATCCACGATGAACCTATTTATAGTGAGTTCGTTAATGAGCTTGTAATATTTATTGACCATGATGGTATGGTCTTTGGGGATGTTGGTTTCCCGAGGAACCGTAAGCTCTATCATCACAACGCGCTTTAAAATTCGCGAATACATAAATATGTCTGGTCTGGAGGCCGACGCACAAATATCCTCTAGGATTTTGTATTGTTTCTCATATCCATAACGTATCCATTATTATAGTGCAATCCGATGCCGCTTTAAGGATATATTAAGGCTTGACGTTTTATTATAGTCCTGGTGCCTACTCTCACAAAACCTACTGATCGCTCGTTTGTATTTATTTCCCTTTGCTCTCTGGCTATCGAAAGACTAACAGCTTCACGTATGATTTCCAGAACGCTATCGTGCTGACGCGAGTATTGACCGCTATCCCTGATTTCAACAGGATATATCCCTCGGAAACTGAATAAAGCTGATGAATTAGCCGTTAGCGCGAGCCCAAGCCATAACTTCAACATCAAACGTCTTCTTCTTCTTCTTTGATCATGTAATTCCACTAAATATTACAGATTTTTCGTCATCTGACGTCAAGTTTAACTTTGTGTTTTTTTAACACAGTAATATAGCTGAACCATTGTTAAGAAACCGACACTAAGTTAATAGTTAAAAGAAGTTTAGAATATAGGGCACGATATGCTACTCTATATGAGGCATCAGGATCGATCCATGAGAAAAAGTCCTATTTTTTTTATTAAGTTGCACTTATTAAATAATAATATCTAAAATATTCGCGAGTATTCATTTAAATAGAACTCAGATTTTCGGATATACTACGCGTTTTTTACTATTCTAAAAGTACATACTTTCGAAGTTTCGGTTTCTGTGACGAGTTGACAACATTTTCATAAAAACAGTTTTATACAAAACGCGTAGTAAATCCGAAAACCTAAGTAAAATTTTATTTTTAGTGTTTTACGAATGTTACACAAGTAAAGTATTAATATGAGCTAGAATTTTCAAATTGGATTCCAATGAAAAATATATTTGGTTAAAGTACACTTGATGGAACTATACTTCATCATAAGTTCATCGTAATATTGCTTCACTATCAAAAAGTCACAGAAATTTACAATAATTGATTGAATGTATTCTTAAATTTCGAATAAGTATGTCGAAAATTTTAATTGATTAATTGATTTTTTAAAAACATTCACACTATTTATCAATATACATGTATTCTACTATTTAGAGAGATAATTTCTCTAATGGCCGAATAACTGCCAAATACAAGTATATTATCTTGGTACAATAGACTTCGGTAAATAACTTTAATGAGTTATAATAGAAAGTTATAGAAACTCAATAGACTTCGGCGTCGTGTTATTTAATTGTTGCCAAGAAATTCTTATTGTGTGAATAAACATAACCAGGTTTTTTGTGTTTATATTAAATTAACTAAAATAATAAATATTTTTAATCAATATTTTCCTTTGCATTTATAAGTAGGCATTGGTACTCAAAATTTTATACTAGTAATAACTGCTGTATAATTTCTATAGGATCCGTTTTCAAGTTTAAAGAAAAACCTTAATTTGGCAGCAAAAAAAAAAAAAAATCTTGACAGAAAAATAATCACAGCTATGACATAAAGGTTACATGTAGGTTGTTTCAATAATTAAATTTGTTATTATACACTTATATAATTATTTATTTCTTAAATGTAGCTTTTTATTTCTGAACAACATGTTCGAACTCCATATTAAATATTAAAATAAGTAGTATTATTCTTTGAACAATCAGTAAAATTTATTGCTCCCACTATCTCCTGAAAGGCTTAACTTAACGATGTTGCAAAATAAATTTTCAGAATATATATATATATATATATATATATATTTAAGAGGAACGTAGATGACTTAAAATTTACGTTTCTGTGAATTTTCTGAAACGTTAGTGATCTTATAGCGATAGAACAAAGGAATTATAAACAGTAATATGCTTATAGAGTGTAGTCGTTTCTACCGGAACGGATCCAAAAGCCCTAACAATTTACTTTAACATTTTGTCCATTGTAAACTTTAAATAATTTATTTATTTTTATTTTACTTCTAATTATTTTTAGGATGCAAATTTTTTAAACATTTCAGATAAATTTTTCAATGAAACCAAAAACAGCTTTTAATGTATGGATTTTATAGGTATAAACATACGTTTGTTTCTTTCAAACACTGAAAACGTTAGATAAAGAAAAGAACTGGGAACAAGGAATGAGATTGTACTTGAAAATAATTTATGCCCTATAAACAATAACTCATATCGTTCATATCAGCACGTACTGTAGTTATGTCTACATATAATATGGGTTGAGGGTGCTAAGTCCCACGATATATAAAACTTGGCATAAAGTGGAAAGGTCAAACTGAAATCTATTTATGTATGAGACTATATATAGTCTCCATAAAATACTTACAAATTGTTAGGAAGTAATTGAAATAAGCCCATTGTTCGTATATTAAGCGTATAGTTCCACCAAAATATATCGTTATGAGTGATATGTTTATATTTATTTAATAAGTTTTAGTGTTTCATTTGTTAGTAAAATAGTGTTTTTAATATTAAATCAATGTTCTAATAATGCATTGTCGTTTTGATGAAAAAAACACAGTTTTTCAATTGATAAATTTTCTTTTGACCATGTTTAATATAATTTGAGTTATGTCGGTTTAAACCATATGAAAATCATTTAATCTTAGTTTTAGAAGCTGTGACACAAAACCCTGAATTTTTTTTACAGATATGTTGGAAGCAAGCTGGAAAGTTTTTCAACAAGTAGTACAGATCAGTCCAACTCATCCCTAAAGAATAAATTATTGTAGGCAAGTAGTTAAAAAAGATTATTTCGATATTCTAAAAATAATTTCAGAGTGTAAAATTATGCTTATTTATGTTTATCAAATTAAACATGATATCATAATGAAAGCTTGATAGACCAGGTTAAAGGATATGTTACCATTTATGTCTGAGCAATGTAAATAAAAACCAAAACATTTTTCATTTTTCAAGGGGACATAGATTTAAATCCATACCAAATGTACCCAAATCTGTCTAAATGTAAATGGCCAACATACGATGCTAATCCTGAATGATGGCGGGAGACGTATTCTAATAGTGATAGACTCACTCTCAGAGTGTGACTCATATATGGATGGGACACCAGATTTTGTCCGACAAAAAAAAAATCGGTATAAAGTAGAATTAACCTTATCTTTACCTTAATATTGATTTCATTTCTGATAAACTTTAAGCAAAATCTAAGCTGTTTGTTATTTATAAAATACAAAACATCACTGTGTGAATAAAAAATAAAATTAAAAACTAATTGCCCTAACAAATGTTATAAATTTTATATAAAGATGAAAATATTTTTCCGCAATGGAGAAAAATCGACAAACTTAATTACACGTCAGTTCAAGCTATGATTAAGCCTCAAAGGAAAAATATGGTAAATAGGTCAGTACAAGAAACCTTAATAACTACAAAGCGGTCGGTTTTACCGATATTCTTACTAAGACCGTCTAATAGGTAATATTTCAGATTCAAACATTTCATTTTTACCTGAAACAGAAAGAAAAATAAAAAAGGTACATTTTATGAATTATAGTTATATTGGTACGATGAAAGGAGATCATGTCATCTGTGTTTAAAAAACTGTTGATATATTGTTCTTTCCATAGTAATATATCTTGAAAAAAATTTCCATCTTAATAATGTACTGCACTTGAATACCGCTCGCTAGAACAATCATCCATCACAAATAAAATCATTTACGTTGAAAAATACATCTTACATACACCTTCATTCTTCCAACTATAATAACGACATCAAATTAAAATCTCTAGGCAGAAAGTCAATTTTTCAAACAATTTAACCTTTTATACTTTTGTCTTAAAACAAAAACAATGCGAAATAATTGAAAGATCTATAAAGCTCACATATGGTACGTTATTCTTGCCATTCTTTTATTATAGTCCCCTAATGATCACAATTGTTCTGCTTCAATGGAGAATTTGAAAAAAAACCTAATGATTATAATTCTGCTCTCGCATCTCAAACAAAGCTATAAGAGGAAATATTAAGGCTATTCAAGATTACGTTCTCTTTATGACTCTCATCAATATGAAATAAATAAGATTTCGGCGTGACCATCTTCATTAAATATATTCTTGAATAAATAATATACATAAATAAATAAATATAAATGAATAACTGTTAAAAGATAATAATTATTCACCATTTATTTATAAATATATAAGTGTCTTTTTATATCTGCCCGAGTATTAAGTATGGTGTATTAAGATATCGCTTAAAGCTTTATTTAATTCTCAGTTTTAAATAACGTTTTCACTTATATGAATTTTTCGAAAGCTATTAAATCTATAAATTAAAAATATGTCAAAAGCAAAAATTTATTTATATGAAATAATTTTATTAAAAGATGGAACGCGACGACAAAATATTCAGTGTATAATTTAATTCCTGAAAAATGTGATATAGTATGCGAATAAATAAACTAATGAAATTATAAATTCAATAAAATCGGCTTATTCGTCTGAAAAACCTTAGCACTCTACGGAATCGGAAAGAATAGGTGTATATATATAAAACCTCTTAATATTGATCGTTGGAAAACGATTATGCTTCATTTTAATACAAGTTTTGATACAATTTATATTAGATTCAACACACCCTAAAAATATAATGTACTCTTGTAAGTAGCGTATTTTCTTTATGTAAGTGTATACAAGGATTTCTTCTTTTTGTTTTACATTTCCTTCCTAATATTGGTAGTCGTTTCTTTTTTATTGGGCTCGTTGATATTTTGTGAGTTACAGAAATTAGGGTTACAAAGACAGCCAGGAACATTAAAAGCTAAAGCTTTTGTGAGACAATTTTGTTTTATGCATGCCATTTTTGCTGTGTTTATAATATTCATGCTTGTGTACATCGAACTACATCATATATCAATGAAGTTACCGTGTTATTATGATAACAAGATGAAAGCGCTTGTCATGAGATATGTCAAGTCATGAGTAATGTTATGTATCATCTACCGCGAACGACTCCACAATTTGACTGCATTGTTCTGGACGCATGCACTTAATTTAGACGGCCTATTGTGTCTAAAAAAGTGTTTATAGAATTAATAATTTTAATACAAATTGTCGTCTTTATTGAAAATCATATGTCTTAGTTTCAATAGGGTCTTCACGACATTTAAAAGGTCTGTGCATCAATATGCTCGTCTACTTAAATCCACTAAATTAAGTTGTCAAAGTCGTCCTCTTTAATGTAAAATAAACAAAAAATAAATTAAATGAAAAGACTTTTATATCAAATTTAAATAGTTTTAAACGTAATTTTGCGAAGCTATCAAAAAAACTAAATTATACATTAAACAGTTTTCTTTTATATTTTTCTTTTATTCTTTTTTATGTATAAATATCTGCTTGTATCGCTATGTGTTTAGCCTCTTTTTAACAATAATAAGAAATAGAGTATCTGACGTAATTCCCCAAAGAAAGCGACTTTATTCTCTTTTAAAATGATACTTTAAGCAAAATAGATATAATTTCCCTTGGGCATTCTTTTGTTTGTTTCTATCTAATCTTGAATGTTGTGCATGACGTTTTATGAAAGTTTATTGAATTATGAATGAAAATGTCACTTTGTCGTTGTTTTACTTAATTAATTTAAATAAATCTTATTTTAATTTTATCAAAGGAAATGAAAATGTACTCAAAGTTACGTACATGAAACATATTTTTTTTATCGTCTTACGATATTGCATTTCTCCGTTTCATTTATTGCAAACATAAATTGCAACGACAACATTCGGACGTCAATAGGTCGTTAGTGTACAGATACATTTAGATAGAAATTGCAATGTAAATTGTTGGGGGTAATAAATGTCGATTAAGAGTAGCTGCTATTAGAAGACCTAAGTGATTGAAAAGACTCGATTTTATAACTGTACGAAATACGAAGGTCCACACACATCATATAAGACGAAGTAAAAGTTATAAATACTTGATTAATTTTGTTAAAATAACTTTTTTGTCCTTTCATTACAAAGGAAGGTTTCATAATATAAAAACAACTGAACTCCATTTTCCATTTCGATAATTGCTATAGACAAAAAATAATTTCCGTTGACAGCGACAAATTTTTTGGATTCTTTCCTCTTAAATAAATTCAACTTGGATGTAATTTTTTTTAATTTTGTTTTAAAACTTCAATAAAATACTGTTTCGAAATTACCGGTACAACTTGTTGGCTATAGGGTATGTACATAATACGAGTTTGAGGATTAATTTAATTTAACACTTTTAAATCTTATAAGCAGTGTTCATTCTAAGGGAAAGTCAAAGAAAATATTTTAACTCCTTGATGAATTGCTTGTAAATAATTTCATTGAACCGTGAGTGAGTTTGTTTTAATAATAAATGTTAAAAGTATTATTATACTTTATATAATTTTAGAAATGTTTTATAAAATATTCAAGCTTTAATTGCTTTTCTATCCCTTTTAATATATTTTCACAAAACATTATATTTATAATATTGTAAGAACCAACCCCGTATTTTTATATTTTGTTTTCCAGAAACAGTTACTGACTCTTAATGTAGGAAGTTGTACTAAACAACTACTAATTTGGATTTATTTTCATCCAGACAACAAACATGAAATTAGTACAGAAAATTCATATAGAAAATTTAGTTTTTATCCTTTTTTTCTTCAGTAATATACACTGAACTAATTTCAATGACTATAAAAACTCATCTATTGTATAACAATTTGCAAGAATTATTCAACAATTTCGTCTCTGTTTCTATTTTATTATTTTCAAATTCCCTCAAGGCCTTTTAGTAATTGCTCGTATTTGAGACCCAAGGTTTATCAGGAATATTTAATGATTGAATTAAGTGCTTTGGAGAGAGTAGTCAAAATGTAAGTAAAGTAATAATACAATGGAAATAAAATATTTTGAGTAAAATTTATAACATAAATAAAAATCTCAAACATTCAAACCCTTGAAAGCCTTTAGGCTTATCTAAATAGATTCTGAAATTCAAACAAAAAGCTCGATTGTTCGCCTGAAGGAACTGCTTTGTGATGAATTAATCAAAGGAAATAAAACAGAAGCATTCATTTTAACAGCTCCAAGGAAGTAACAAGCTGATAGGCAATTTACAAACAAAATTTAATCGTAAAACAATAATTTATGCTCCTCTGATAACAGTCTAAATACAACATTGTGTTCCGTGTCAAAGTCTTATACGAAGAGAAATTAAATTCGGCAGTGACTCCTATACACTAACTGTTTACAAATTAATTATTTCCTACTTCATTCTCACATTAACATAGAATAACATAGAAATTTACGTGGTTTGTTTATTGACAGTAACAAACTATATGTAATCATGTTGTAATAATACTACAACGGTTCTGTATAGAATAATACGAAGATCGATAATGTAATATTGAGCTCAGTCATTTAACTCAAAGTAAATATAACAAATATATTTTTTATTTGATATCCTCTGTATCAAAATCCATTAAAGTATTATGTAAAATTTTATAGAATCTGATCACTGGATGTAGAATGCATTAAGGATAATAAATAAAAATGTATTTTATAAATATTGCATTGTTACACACCATGTTCATGATATATAGATAACATTACACCTCGCTTTTTGTATCTACTGTCTTTTTCTGTGATTTTTTATTTATTTTACTTTGAGTTGTGTACAAAAAAGCCTATTCTATTCCACACTATTTAATCTCATAGCATATTGAACTAACTTTAATATAAAACCACTTTCAGATCGAACTATATCCGTGTTTAGTTACGATTTACACACTATTAATTAATGATACTAAATTCTAATGTATCCTGATATATTTGTAATTGCTTCTCATTAGTTTAAATACATTAATACAGTACGACCTGTTTATGGATATAATTTACAAGAATTTGAACGTGAGACATCTAAATGAAAATTCGTCAGACAAACTTATTTTAATCATACTATAGAATGACAAAGTGTTAATTAATTACGAGACACTTGTGATTAATTTAACTGAAAATTTATCTGGTAATAACGTAAATAAATTATTACTAAACTTGGCATTAAAATTATATCGTACTTATTCCAATATAAATTCTTTTATCATTATTTCGTTATTATTGTTGGATAAATATCCGATACTATATTGTAATACGGAATATTCAGATAATAAGAAACGACCGAGAATTAAAATTGTAATTTTCAAACAAATTGTCATAGTTTGTTAAACATTATGAATAAAAAACAATTTGGAGTCTCAGAAGACTATATTCTAAAAAATTTATCACATCTGTATTAGTAATTTTTTCAAGGCTGCTTTGTGGCTGCTCGTGGATGCTGTTTGACTCTTTTACTCTTTTCAGTCACTCCAAATAAAACAATTTTTAGGTTTGCTATTGCCCAGATCTGTTACACTTTAACATTTGCTTGTTTGCATAACTGAAGAAGCCTGTGAAAGGAGGACGCTATCTCACACTTGAGAAGATTAAGTCGGCATCGAAGATGGAATTCATTCAGTGCTATCTTTATGGACATAGGCATGGATTAGCACCTATAAAAAATACTTCAGCCGAAGTTAGCTTCACCACTATGCTACTGTTTAGATTTGGACTGTGTCATCGTCTCAATTTGGTCTTCACACAAATTTATTTGCCCATCGTATACCTAGTCCATAAATATGCAATTCATGCATATTTATGCATTCAAACAGAATGTTTTAAAAATTACTTATTATTAAATTTGAAGGATATTGTCGGTTTGATTTAGAAACATAAATCATATGGAAAACATAGAAATAACTTTGCATTACTTATTGAAATTTTTATAACAAAGTATGGAAGTACTGTAATAAAAATAAGGAAAAAAGAAAAGTAAAGAAGTTTTTATCACCTATATGTTCAACTTTTATACTAAGATATTTTTCAGTGATAAATGGATCGATTTGTCCCGAGCTGAATAACGAAATACCATATTTCATAGCGAGAAGTAAACCAAAATATATCTGGTGTATATTAAATTTATACTCTTCACTTATGAATAAAATTTTTATTTTTTATTTAATTAATTTGAATTATTATTATATATACAAATAACACAATTTTTTTTTGCGAACTACAACAACTACAAAACTAAGACAGATAACTAACTAAGCAAAGTTAGAGTAACTTAATACATTAGACGGTATCAGACTCTCTAGAATTTTGAGCCAGCATCGTAACAAGTGACACTAGTTTTATCTTTCGCATTGAAAAGGAGAACACACACGTACCCGTAGTGCGCTAACTTAGATGTGCTGTGAATGCAAGTGTTGAGGAATGTCAAGTGATATTTTATGTTGAAAGGTGTCCATAAACTAAATCACGTTTTGTTTTTTCTTATAATCACATAGAAGTAAACAAAATTATGTTTGTTGCGTTTTTTTTTTATTTGGAAAAATTGTTATGTTTATCATAGTTTTTGAACAGTGGACTTTATATACAGGATCACAGAGAGGCCAATAACGTGAGATTGAAAAATAGACATGACTAATGACAGCGCCATCTATCACATGGGTCATGTGACTTGACACAAAATACAATTACTTATTGTTAAAGAAAAACATAGCATATGCTTTGTCTGACAGATAGACGATGGTTATATCACGGGTAGGAATTGTACAACCAAACTTGCTGTTACAAGTTTACGAGTATATAAAATTAATGTTTATTAGTTTACTATTTTCCTAGAACTCATTCATAGTTGTTACAAAATTGACAATAGTAGTTATAGTAACTTTAAAACTTCGTAACATATTTGGTATTATAATAACTATTTATAGTGATGTCTGATGAATGATAGGAAAACAAGAAAAATGTTTGTTGTTGATTTACGCAGTGTAAATGGTACGTATTAGCATACTATTCTATTGCACGCCTGGAAACAAAGGCTGATGAATCCCACAGCTGGAAACAGAGTGGTTGAAGCCATAAGACCAATCCTGGACGCATGGGTTCTCGGAATCAAAATTTGACGTTTCGAATGGTGCAGGTATTGACCGAACACGAAACCTTTTTCCCACGAAAAAAAAAAAGAATAGTGTTCTATATTTATACAATTTTGATTAAATATACTATTTGTATTTAAATATAATAAATTTATTTATTAAGTAGTTTTTACATATAACAGTTTTATAATAAAACTGATTTAAATATAATGTAGTGTCCTAAACATTCTTTTAACATATTATTGACGACACAACACTATTGCAAGTCTTACCCTCGCAATCCGATAATTTTCTCTTTAAATGTAACAAAATGATAATTTATATTTTTAAATACTAATAGTATATTCAATAAACATTGCATAAATATAGAACAGTATCCTAACAAACGCGCTGATCATAGTAGTCTAAAGATTTTTTAACATAGCATTTTAATTAACTAACTTACTTAACTACTTAAGTAAACCAAATGTGATTTTTTTTTATGTTAAAAAATATAAGTTGATCACGGAGAAGTAGACATAGTTCCTCCTATCATAGTTGGTAGATTGTGGTAGTAGCCAACGATTTCCCTTCAATTCTAGTAAACAATTCGCTAACTTTTCGCAGCTGGACGCCTCTGCTTTCGCAATTTAGTGTCTACCATAAGTTAGACTCTGTCTATCGCTTCCAATGGTTTTATATCTCATGGCATAAATCAAACAATTATTAAAATTTAATTAGAAGGTTCTATTCAAGATTTCTCTTGGCTAGACATAAAAATCTTTGATAATATAAAAATATATATATTTAAAATAATTAAGTAATTTTGTATGCCATAAGTACAATATCATTGAGTTTTTATCAAATAAACTTTAAAGGATTTACTAAAATCTCAAAAATTCTGCGTTTATACTATTACCAACTTTTACCGGCATTGTTCTGTCATAGAACACATCAAAGCAGTTTTTACAGGAAAAATTCCGTTTGATACGTTGCAGGGCCTGAGGCTCTAATGGTTGCTCAATTCCATCAAAATCCTTTTTTATTTATTAAATCATGTTTTTCTTGGTGTGGTTGCGGTACTGCACCTTCCTCTACATCTTACCTTAGGTAAGGTTAAGAACTTACAATAAAGGCTTCCGGTGAATCGAAATATTAAACAAAAAAAAAAACAATTTACATCAAACCCTTTAAAATAGGAGCAATTTAAATAAAAATAGCATTGAAAGCAAAAATAATATAAACTAGTCCTTTTACATGTACCTTTCATATACCTAGATTTTTTTTGGAATTTGGCTTAGCATTTCATAAGAAATTTATAATATAATCAATAAGTTATCTGTTTCAAATTTGTAGCTTATTTGATAAAAAATATATTTTATTTTAGGATTTCAAATGATGGGTAAAACTTACAAGGATATTTCTCTAACAAAGGCATGATAGCTAATTGAGACGGAATACACATAAAACTAGGATATGTAAACTACATAGCTTGTTTAGATAAAATTTGTGTAAACATTGACTTAAATATAAGGCGTATTAAAATAAAGTCTTTATTTCGAAAATCTTAATTAAGAGATAAATATGGGAAACTTTACAGGTAACGCTGATTGGATGTCATCATCAGATCATGTTCTATTTTATAATAGATCTTTGAGATATCCCCTATCTTAAAAAACCTAATGATCAAAACCTGTGTTTAAAAGGCGGAGGTATCCTTGAACACACAAAAAATATGCGGCCGAATTAAGTATCCTACTCCGTTTTTTACGTAAAAAATAATTACTTCTTTTTAAATGGAATCACATATTAGCCATAAAAGCGTGAAAATTAAAATATATTAGTTACCTGAAGGGTAAAGGCCTGCCTCTTATACGTGAGAGTGCGGCTTCGAAACCTGGCAAGTACCAATGTGATCTTTTCCGAGTCATATGTACTTTCTAAGAGTATTTAGACACCACTGACGGACGGTGTAGGAAAACATCGTGAGGAAACCTGGTCTTATAATTTCAAATTATAAGATTGAAATCGCCAACCCGCCTTGAGCAAGCGTGGTGATTAATGCTCTCACCTTCTCCATGTGAGAACATTAGAATTGGTAACACTTTCGAAAGTTGTTAAATTTTTTTATTGATTATTTTTGAAACGAAATTCAAGCTCAATGGATTATGAATTTCTACTGAATTAAAAAAATACATTAAAGAATATTTAAATAACATACAAAATAAAATATTACAAGGAACTATGTAGGTACTTCAAATACCCCTTAAATAATTGAACAGTGAAAACTTGTGTTTAAATGTATTACTGTTTATATTATTTTCATATCAATTAGATCTAGATGAACGACTGAACTTTATTTATTTACCAAAAAACGCCAAATAAACCCAAAATTAAATAGTTAAACTTACACATATTCATAGTACAAATCTCTTGGCCTCGAGAATTGTACACTTCATGAATTAAACAAGATGGCCGAACTGTAAATCTTTCCAGACCAAAGGAGACATTGTCAAACATTTGACCGCCTTAGTGTTAAACTTCATTTCTCACTGTTTCAACTTGCTTCATTTAAACCGGGTTTATGTTGACTTATAACTTGAGACAAAGCCCACACTGTAAAATATCTTATTCACAGTTAAGCAATGCTCATAATATGACGTCACAATGTTTCATATATGTCGATAATAAAATAATATATATAAAATAACAAAATAGACCCAGAAAGGTTTTTATTTTCCATGAATACATTTCTTTTATGTCGTCTATCTTTTGAAACATTCTCTATATCACCATCTTTTTTCTAGAACACGGAAAGTTTAGAGTTAGTATATTTTTCTTTTGAATCTGTATCCACAGTTAGAGAAGATAGTGCAATATTCATAAAATAAAAAATTTGTTTCTTCATTTTAATAATAATATTTATAAATTAATTATGAGATCATTCAATTGATTGTATCGTATTTTCAAAATTAAATAATATTACTTACTTGCTTTATATAAAACATACACAATACACAAATCAATATTTCTAAATTCTCAATTACTACATTTCATTACAAACTTTTATGAATGGAAAAAAAGGAAAAAGAGATAAGGGTTTTCATTTTAATATAATATTTCCAAATACTAAACGAAACTCTTAAAATCTGGGAACCAGGAAATAGAATATGACAAAATATAACATTTTATGGGGCCGTTTTACCGAATAGAAGTGGTCATTTAAAATTATGAAGTTATACAAGGTTTATATGAAACATATATCCGAATATTTACAACCTAATTTTTTCAGTCGGTAGAGATTGTTAAAGCAATTAAACTCCTCGGTTTTGGCAAATTAGTTGCTGAGAATTTTTTGTGTCAAGAGTTCTATGAAGGCAAATACAAAAATAAGTTTCAACCGTAATTGGGTGTAACTTTCTCCCATTTTATAAGAAGACTAGAAGTATGTATTCAATATATCACAATTAGAGATATAAAAAATATAACCCACAGTTAATGTTTTTTATAACGAAAAAACATATTGCCTATAATAAAAAAATTAAGACAAATATTTTACTGAAATGCCAAAGAGGTTTAAAGTAAAATATCAATAGTAGAAACGATCTAGATATTTTAATTAATTAAGTATTTTTGATGAGTACTCCTTGTTCCAATTTTGGAGATTGGGAGACGTAAAATGGTTATTAATATATTTTCTAATAAAATTTTATCAAACGATTTTTCAATTTTACCAATTTATTATAATGAACAAACATCCATATTTTGGTATTTATAATAATAAAAAGAATTTAAATTCAGGAATTTCATTTCAAACAATAGAATATACATTACCTAAAATAAATAGGAAGCAGTAAATGTACTGTGCACATTTCAGTGCGAGAAAGTTTTATTACGAGTACATGAACATTCTTAGGACTTACATTTTTCTGTTCCTTGGCGAGTAAGTTCACATGAGCAATAACTAGCCGTGAGTAAGCGCTTAGATTTATTGTAAGCTTAGTTTTTAGCTATAAGAGATATAAGTGTTATCTTGTAATATGTTATAATCTTAGCCAATCTCAAATAAATCGCTTTAAAATTTGAGGTCCGGTGAAAAAATTTGTAGCAGTGTTCCAAAAAAAATATTTTATCTTAAGTATATTTAATGTTGTTTAAACTTCTTGTATATATATACATATGCGACGTTCAAATTTTTACCAAATGATTTACTTTAAACGGGTTTTTTTACGGCCAAAAACCCATTTCCAATTGGGATTCCAATTCTATATGTGCATAAATTCCTCAAATCAAAACATTTTTTTGTATTTGAAAAGCACTTAATAGTTCTACCATTAAATACTACTACAAATATACATTTCTAAATGTAAATGTAAACTATCATAACATTCAGTAGCACCAATAACTAACCACTATGAATAGCCAGCCCGTTGTTCGTTATAGTTTTGTTTTCTCCTATTTGCTGTTTATTCGTGAACTCGATACATTTGTAAAAAGTTAATATACCTGCAGTAAAAGCTGGGCTAGCCAGTAGGAAATGTGTGGAGTGTCCGTAACTCAACTAGCATGACCTCGGCCTCTCTGATGTGTAATGCTACTTGAATTATTGGAATTCTAAGGCGCTTTAATGGGCTTGAAGCTTAAGTATGCTTTATTTGATAGAAATTGCTTTTAAAGTCTCGCTTTTATATTTAAATTACGTCATAAATGAATATATTTTTAAAATTAATAAAAAAGGTTATAGTTTTTTACATTAGATTCACTTTAGTAGAATCTTAGATAAATCTGTATGCAGAATTTTATAAAGTCTTAAGAGTGTTTGTCCAAAACTTTATATATCAAGAACTGTTAATCATATAACAAAAGACTACTTTTCTTTATGACTCTTTGTTGAATTGATGTAAATATATTTTTTACTTACTGTATTGAGTACTTATAATTTTATAAACCGACTCCTCAACAGGAAAAATTTTCCTATTCAACCATTTACATTTCATGCAATTGCTAACCAATTATGATATATTACAGATATATTATGTAACTTCTGGAAAAAGAAAATTCTAGTGTTGATGTCATTCAAGGGAATATGGAAGGAATTTTTAAATTTTAACTGCAAGGAATTAGGTTTCAGAACTTCGGGCGGTTTTAATCATCGCACAAACAAAGATGTTACAGCTCTTTTAAGACGATCCTCAATCACAAGGTATTAAACCCTTCCATTCTAGAGGGTAAACCCACATGTAAGTTGCAGCTTACCGACTACTAGTACTGGACTGTCCTACAAGAGTATTCTTGAGATTTTCCCACTTTACTTCAAAAGAAATACAGAAATTATATAACTTACTAGTCACTGCCTCTACAAAACAGTATAGTTTAAATAATATTAAATTTATTTTTGAGTAAGATTAAAAAACTGTTTCTTTGTAAATTGATTAATTTTCTTTGGACTAAACCTTAAAATTTGTAAACTATTTCCACTCCGAATTAAATTAAAATTATAAAAAAAATGAATTTAGTTGTTATAACCGCTTGTATTATATATAAGCAAAACCAAGCTTTCATACAACATTCAGAACTAAAGCAAGCTAAATCCGCACGCTCATTAGTACCACCTCATGATACACATTCAAATTCCAGCATCACTTAGCTAAGCTTTGTTGCACAAAACATTTACATTCGTTTACACTAGACTAGTAACTTCCTGTTTACTATTATAATTACTTCACAAAACGTAACGTAAAATAACTAAATAAATTAAAAAGAACGTGAAGCTCAAGTGTTCAAAATTTAATAATATGGGATAATAATATAAGCCAGGTAACTTTAATAATATTTTCAATTATTTTAAAATCATATAAGTGTATTTAAAGCAAAAAGTACAAGAAACATTGAATGAATCTTAAATTGTAATTTTAATTTTCAATAAATGTATGTGTGCAACTAAAATTAAAGAAAAAATATAAAATTGCTAAACTTGATCAGTGTGATGTTAATTTAAAATTTAAAGAAATAGCGAATTAATCAATAGTATTTGTTATCAGAAGCCCCTTACTAGGCGACATGCTCATGGCATGATCTAAAAGATAAAGTAAAAATGTGTTACATTAAGCTGAAAAATGTTAGCACTTTCCTCTTTAATATGGGTTTTACACATTAAGTTATAAAATTGTTATTGTATACAATAGAAAATGTTCGATAATTTTTTATAGGAATAGATTCGTATCGCTCAATTTTAAAAAAGGGCTCAAAAAATGCGAAGTATATGAAGTTGTCGTTTGTATGATAAATCATAACAGCACAATAGTTTACTGGGATTTTTAATCAAATCTCAGTCAATGCTGCACCATTTCGTATATACAAGATAGTTCTTAAATCGTTAGAGCCTATCAAATTAGGTATAATTATTCAAATTAAAATTTACTATAACTTAAAACGTAAAAATTCAGTTCCATTTTGTTCGACGCACTGCGGCTGAAACACATGTTGTAATTCACACTTTTTACAACCAACGGGTACTAGAAATAGGATCTGTAGGAAAAAGGTTTTTTGAATAGACCGTCTTAATACAACGTCGGTATATGCAGAAATATATATAAAACATTTTACAAAGAATATAAAAGATATAAGAATTTGAATAAATTTGCTTTAATGCTACCTTCCTGTATTATATTATTATTATCTACATGCAGAATATTTTGTTTGGTTTCTGAAATAATATTACCGCACTTAAATTTAATACATAGTTTTGAATAATGTTAGAGTATTCTTCTTAACAAACTAAATGTTCTTCGATAATGGCTTTGGTGAAACATTTATTTATATATTTTAAACAAAATATTTTGCAACCAAGATATGCATGAAAAAGCATTTCTGAAATCCGCACGCTTGCAAGCAGATAATATATCAACGCTTATTCAAACATTACTTTGACATATGTAAAAGTTGTTGTAAATAAAAATTTATTTATAATTTAATTATGAAATGTTTTTAAATATATCATTCCTGAACTATGAAGTTAATATAATATATATGTGTATGGAAAGTATTTACAACGAATCTAAAAAAAAACCTTTTTCTGTGATTGAATACTGTTATTTGTTTGTGTTTCGGAGAGGTTGTCATTGTAAATGTTTTTCGGACCCAGAACATAAAGGGAAATCTTCCGATAGGTTGTTGAGTGTGAAACATTTATTTATTCCTTTCATTATTGACCTATATTCGCACAAAAAGCTTTCGTTAAACGTATGTATTTTTATATTTGCATTTCATAATAAAGTTTGGAAATATTTGAAAAAATATCTTAAATAAATAGTTAGCATATTCAATTTCTTTTATTATAAGGCTTTGTCATACTATTCGCTCTTGATAAACAAACTAATAATAAGATGGCAAATCTTACATTTCCTGATACAATTTAAAATGTTATAAATTTTTATAATTTTATATTATTACTTATTTTACATACATTACAAATAACATGCAAACATTTTAAATTATTTTCTTGTTACTGAAGAATAAGTCTAGGTGAAATGTATTATTGTATATTTTATAAGTAAAAACCATCACTTGTTATACTTGAAGAGATACTATGTTACTATCTATTTTTCCTTTTAAACAACAGATAAATCATAATATTCGTCTATAAACATAAAGCATCATTAAGTTCCTTATAGTCAATTGGTACTTAAAATTATATTGATTTCATAAAACATTTACTCACTTTTATATTACAGTTATAAAACTAATCTTATATGAAATAATCACATAAAACTGAGCTTTATGACTATTTTTCCTACTATTTCTAATTTCTTCCAAACAACTTGAATGCCCGTCTAAAGGGACGATTCATTCTAATGGCCCATTATGTACTCATATACCGGCCTACGCAGGTTTTCTTTAGCATAAAAAGTAACAACTACTTCAACGTGTACGAAATTATATATTACAAGAGATATATAAAAAACGTATTAACCCGTTTACGACATATAAAATTTTCCATAATATATTTTTGTGGCGTTCTGTGAAGGATATGAAGGACTGATTTTGTCGGAGAGTTTAATCACCAGGCAACAGAAATGTTGAATGTATTCATTTTATTATTTTTATTTATATAATTATGTAGTATAAAGAGAAATGTTGGCTTGCAATGTATATAGATAATATAATGAAAAATAAATAACAAATACATATAAACATAGTGTAAGTTGACCGTGAAAAATACTCCTTGAAATACGCCCTGAGTCAAGATTTAAAGGAAAGTACACTCGGACAGTCTTGAGAAATGGAAACAGGAAGTGAGTTTCAGGATTGCACTCGTTGAGTTTAAAACAGTTTCGCGGAGAAGTTAGAATTAAAGGATTGTTTTTCGAGAATACTCTGTGTCACATTAGAGTATCTTGGAAAAATCCTAGGGGGGTAAAATTTATGACGTCCTAGTAGGTATTTCGGAGGAGAATGTTAATTTATACAGCATATATGTATTAGGTGAAACATGCATATTCAGTATTATAACAGTAATATATACAAAAGTAGAATATATGATAGGTAAATTCATTCAATATTATCGCAATATCGAGAATGAAATTTGGCTTCAATTGCAAGAAAGTTAAGCAATCTGTTAAGATAATGTATATTTCTAATTACTACATTAATTGATGCAATTAAAAAAATATATGAAAAAAATAATAATTTTTACTTTTGTATAGACAATTAATATAATAGATATTAGAATTTTTATTAGGAGACCGTAATTTTCAAACCATTTATATAAAAAAATTAGGTTCACATTCAATAGTTTGGCATCGATATCATGAACAAATGATATGGAAGATATCAAAGTTATGGGTAGAGTAGTGATTGAGAAAATTTAGTTTTGAATGTGACAATACACTAAGGAAATATATAATCGACTTAAGCTATTAGTTAGGTATAGGAGGTATATTTTTCTGGTCAATCCGAGGAGCTTTCATAGGCTTAAAATGTTTCGACTACAGAAAAGATAAGGTGATAATTAGGAAAGGTGGTAAGTGTTTATAGAACAGATAATAGATAAAGTGACATTTATTTTTTGTTACTAGCGATCAATGTTACTCAATTATTTTTACTAATTCAGTAGTTGTGCAACTAGAAAGTATAAAAAGTTGTTTATGAATATTTTTATCTATAAATTAAAAAAAAAAGGAAGGATCGATAGAGGTTATACTTAAAGAAATTGTAAGATGGGATTTAAGAATTAAAGAGATGGGATAGTATAATCAGTCTTTCAAACTTATGAAAATGTTTTACTTTCAGGTGGACAATAAAACAAATATTGTTTACACCTAAAAAATAATTATTATTAAAGAAATAAGAAAGTCTTATGTATATAATTAAGTCTCACAGTTTAGAATAAATTAATAGAAGATATTTCTTGACATTAAATTCTGCTATTTCGAGAAAAAGATTTAAAAGTGGATTGTGGTGGGTTTTTAATTTTAATATAATAGGTAAAGGTACGAGTATTTAAAATTTGAAGCAGCAACTATTCTGTTTAAGTGGTGTAATACGAATCATCGGATGAGTAGAAAAATGAATTTTCAAAGCATTTAGGTTGAACCCGGGAAAGGTATTTGTGGATCATCACCCAAACCTACGGAATTTTAACTCAAAGTTTTGTAGATACACAAGAACTTGCAACAGAACATGTGCATCGTGTTTAGTACTACAGATTAGTTAGCCAAAGCAGAAGAAATCTTGAAACATTCGTTGGTGAGTTTTTTTTTTGATAAAATTCTTTCAAAACAAATACGTGGAATATTCAAATTATGAGATCTATAAAATTCAATGTTTTAATAAACAAATTTATCCATCCATTTTGAATGTAACATACTTTTTGTTATGTCTTGAAACAAACGTCTTCATGGGGAAAGAGAATGTAGGTTGCCTGTCAGCGAGTCATATCATCTGTTGTCTTCATTGTAAGATTTCTTAGTTTCAGCATAACAATGCCAGTGGGGCACTGAACTAGGTACGTCATGTTATAAAGCATAAACAATAGGTACTTATAGTCATATTTGTAAAATATCTTTTTGTGAATCATAGTCTGTTATATTTCGTAACATATTCACAAATATCAAATTATAAAATAATATTTTTAAATTTTTTAATGTATACATACCTAGGAAATACACAAAAAAACAATTACATAAACAATTTATATAATTACCGAATTGTCTGACAGAATAATACTCTCACTGAATCTTCATTTGAAGTGTAATTGTGTCTAATTTCTGTCAAGTGTCATCGGGGTAATTAAAAAACCAGATTGTTTTTTGGTTGTCATACATTAAAAAAATTTTAAACTGGGACCGGACATTTATCGTTCGTACCACAAAAAAAAATGTGTAATATACTATTTTACGCATAATTAATTTTAATTAAGAACACGTCACATACATTGAATTCATGTAAATGGATATGTTAAATAAAGGCTCGGAAGCAAGAGCATAAAACCAAATAAAATTATTTTAGTTTAATTCTATTCAAATACATGCTGACTGACTTATGTTTTCACTTAAGTAAATTAAAACTCTATACCAAAAAACAACGCATTTATTACAAGCTTAGGAAGGATAAATTTCTTTTAATATCCAACATTTATCTAATATTTTATTCTGACACGCGGAGATTGATTTTTCTGCGTTTATGTTATTATAATTAAATAAAATTTAATTTCTATAATAATTCCTATTACATCATATACCTATTTCTATATTTTCTGTGTATGAATAGTTTAAATGTTATGAGTATAAAAAAAAACTAAACAAGCGCGAGTCGGACTCGCTCATGAAGGGTTCCGTAGCAGCAAGTAGATGACATAATATAAAAGTTATTGTAGTACGTTGCAACTTTGATCGATGTTTTATCAAAAAATAACTTGATTTTGCATAGTGATTGTATGGACGACAAAGTTTTATATGTGTTTTTTGAAAATGTATTATTTCTTAAAAACTAATAATGATATCTCGTTCAAACCAATTTTCGTTGAAAGTTTCCATTGAAATCTACGGCATATATATTTTTGTTTTCTCACTCTCTTATTTTAAAAGTTAGAGGGGAGGACACTCATTTTTCCATTTTGGAAGCGTCTATCTTTTTAAACAATTGATTTTGACGAAAAATAGTTTTGGCCCTATCCATAGACACCCATCACGTATAGCTTAGCTGAAAAAAATTTTTTTTTGAATCAGTTCCATTATGGAATTCCCTTAAATTGTTAAATTTATTAATTTTTATTCAAAATTCATCAACCCACAAAGTTTCAACTATGTAAACTCAACAGTTTCGGAAATAAATACCTGTGACATACGGACGGACGGACAGACAAACATGACTAATCTATAAGTGTTCCGTTTTTTGCCATTTGGCTACGGAACCCTAAAAAGAGACAAACGAAACAAAATTATAAAATTAATTACAGAACACACATATCTATAATGTAAATCTTAGACACTAGTGATTATAGTCTAGTATTTATTTACGAATTGTTTTCCTTCACGTGTAAACTTTAACATAAAAGCGGAAATCAAACAGTAAAACCTTCTTTCGAACGACCACCATACTCCATTAAAATTTGATGGTACCATACGTTATTTTACTGGCATAAATTTCGTGAATTACATTCTAAATGACCTTGGAAATTGGTTATTACAATAATAAAAGAGCGAGGCGTATATTCCTATGTAACGGTTCCATTTTATTTGAACGTCTAAACACGCCAGTTATTACTTGTTTCGGTTCGAAGGTAATGAATCATGTCCTTTACGTTAAGAAATTTAACAGTCGTATGTGGCGACAGTTGGCACTATTGTCCCTATATAACAAAACGGATGTAAAATTGCCATCAAATTAAAATAGGTTTACCGTAATAAAATATTATTAAAACCTTTTTTTTTTGTCTTGCCACACTTAGAGGGAACTGTATGACATAACTTATTTAGATAATTAATTATAACGAACCTGCAATTTTGAAGTCAGAGAAGTTAGTCGCATGTTTTACTAGAATGTTTTAAGTGGAAACAACATTCACAAAATCTGTAGAATCGTTTCATTTTTAGCTGATCTGCAAGTTACAAAAATAAAGATATTTTTGGCTCTGACTCTTGTAAGTTTTTCTAGAAATCTGCTCTTGAATAATGCTTTTTAGTCATGAATTAGTAATGGTAGCAAAAACATATTTTTCTTTAACTGTTCATACAATTTAAATGTATGATGAATAAAATTTGCAATTTAAAATTACAATTATTTGTAAAATTTTGCAATGTTACCTAAATTTAATAAATCGTTTTGGGTAACAAAGCGATTTTAAATTGTGATTTATTTGCACATAAATTGTTAACAATTATGTGATTTAAAGAAAAATTTAACCTACTTTTGAATTTTTTTTATTTACATTGAGTTGGCATGATAATTTGGGTACATATTATCAGTATTTTTGTTAATATTATGACTTTAACTATATATAATAATTGTAAAGAAAATAATATAACGTAATAGCTATATCTGTTGCCTATAATAAATTATTAAGATACATATTCTGTTATTCCCTCGTTACTTCTGAAATTAAATATAAAATGTTATTTAATATCCAACCGATATTATTTGAAATAAATTAAGGATGATGGCAAACCCAGCAAAAAGTTAATGAAAAGGACCTGTTTGGCAGTAGAAAGACAAATTTGCTCTCAAAATACGGGTTTTCTAAAACTTTGTCAATGATATAAGAGCGTCAAATTCAAGATATTTCAAGCATCGTTATAATATTTTGTGAAAAGAATTCGAAGAATTTTATTGTATTTGATTGCATTAATGTTTTCTATAATTTTATCAAGATCTCTCTGTTGAAAGAGTTTATTTTAAATTCTCTTAGTATAAAAAAACAATTTTGAGGTAAAATATGTATAAATGTTTTGAAAATTTATATGGAATGTCCGTTAAAAAGAAATTAAAAGGAGTATGTAATTTTTTTTTTCGCTGACATTGGGATTTTTTTGAAAATAAATATTTCTTGCTATCAATATGTGTGTGTCGTTTATAGATTTTTATGTAGTTAATAGACGTACAAGCTACGTTGAATATATGCAAATAATAATATGTAAAATGTTACGACTATATGTTTATACTAAATTACCGAAGATAATAGTATACTTAGTAACAGATTAAAAGAAACGTGTATTCTTGAACCTATGAGTTCTTATACAACCCTGGAATAGCATTCTTTACTAGAACGATCCACATGAATTATATTGTAACCTGGACTTAGATATGATTAACTCACAGCTGAACCACATATTCCTTTGAGACAAATATTATCCAAAAGAATAACCTTCGTTTGTTAGCCCTTTCATATTTAAAAAATTATCTGAGAAAAAAAAACGTTATAAGTTTTTACATAAACCAGGTTAGTACTGGACATCTTTTATTTATACCATTAAAATGTTGTTCTCGTTTTATTATGTATATTTCGAGATAATAGACGAGATTCTCTAATACATGAATAATATTGTAGGATATTACAGGATAGTAAATGCAGAGGAAAGTATTAGTATTGTTTCTATATCGGTTGATTTTTCTATGGATATCAAATAATGGTTCCTGGAAAAAAAAAAAAACTATCTTCGGACGATATAGTCAACGGACAGTTGCATAATTGTAAATGTATTTGACAGGTACTGACAAGTATTTCTTCTAGACAACTGTCTCTCGTACAATTATTTTTCACAGCGAATTTTCATAGAAATAAATTTCAAATCCGATTTTAAATAGCAATTATATAGGTAACAATATACGAAGCTATTAATTTTTTTCCGACAGACATATTGGATTTCCACATACATATACAAAAACAATGACGATAACCCAATTTATTTAATATGTATGTACAAAATCCTTGTCTAAATGTTATGTATTAAATTACACGGGTCACTTATTTAGCTCAATTCACATTCTCAATGACCAAAGTAATTCCTCCTTTGAAAAGTACCCTCAAACTTAGCTGGAAGTAGAAAACGCAAAGGATATACTCAGAACTAACTGGGATTACTAACCCTATTACATTGAATGTATCCAGTGTCTCTTGCTAACGAAATCCTTTAATGCATTTTGTTCCAAATGAAATGTTGAGACATTTTTATTTCTCCTTTTAGTCTATCTTTCGAGTAAGAATTTTATAATACTTACTACGGGTGCAGAAGATAGGTACAATGTATTTAAGTAAAGTTAATACTATTATTGAAAACAATGTCGCAATCTATTTACTCTAAATAGTCTAAAATACAATCGCATGGAATAATGACTTTTAAATATTGACAAAGATTATTTATTGCTTTTAAACATTATATTAATAGCAGTTTGCGGTTGCTAGATTGTTGTGTAGTGATAAAATCCCTAAACTGTTGATGTCAGAATTATTCATTGTGTTTAACAGACTGTTAAAACAACATAAAACAAGCATTTAATTTTGAAAATATATAACATAGAAACAAATATATTAAAACTTAAGTTCATTGCTATTTAAATGATAAAGTGAGAAAGTTGAAATTACATGATTCATAATATACTAGCAAATTCTACACTTGTAACCACAGAGTTAATTACTTAGTCACACATTAGACTTAGACAGTTTGAGAATCTAGTGAGTACAGTTACACATGGCTAGAATATTTGAGGGGTATACATTTATCCGACGAGATATTAGGTACACTTTTAGGACGTATGTAAATTGTAGGTGGATAAAAAAACCTGTAACATATGAAACACACACAGATGACCCTAGATCAACCATGTGGACACGCCAGCAACCGATAGACTCTGTTAGCCATATTTAAATTTATTCTATAATGTCTCTTTAGTATGGTAACATAATATGAAATAAAGTTTACTTGTCGGTTAATATACTGTATAATATTTTCTCACATATACGCTACCTAAATTTGTCTCAGTGCCTCTCAGATTTCAGTTTAATGAAGAACAAAGACGTGAGTTTTTTCATGTCTCTTTATTTTTCGGTCTGACAAAGCCTACCCTTTTTATTATGATCATAACTTTCATCATTCTTTAGGAATACGGCTGACTACTATATTCAGAAAGAAAAGAACAAAAGTGTTTCTATGTACTTAGCAAAACCATGCTAGGTTGGTCGCATAACTGTTTAATGAAATATTTTATAATAAATAAGCCATTTATTTCGTGTTTACTTTGCTGTTTTCTTTAATATAAGGAAGTATTATTCTAAACGCTGATTTTTTTTTTAAATTTTATAATGTTATACCTCATAAATAGAAATGAAATGTATAATGCACTTACCCGAATACCAAACGTAACTGGCTTCGACTAATATTTTCATACAAAAAGCGAAATGTTATCACATTTATAGCTGCTGCCGACATGTTTGCAAATGAGAAAATGTATCTTGCTGCCTCAATTTTAACTTGCTATTGTTAAGAATCTCTGATAAAATTATTATAAAACCAGTGTGGTTTTTATTTTTGTTTAAATTCTAATTATATTATGTGAAATTTTTTATATTAGCAATAAAAAGAATCCCTACAATTGAAGGTTAAAAAGTGACAAACATGTATATATATATATGTATATATGTATATATAAACATATTATGCTCAAACAAAAAAATTGTGAATCGAGTCCCTCCGCAAGGAAGAATTGAGGCTTCGTAATACGGAAATGAAAATAGGAAGGATTAGAAATCATTTTTTAGTGAACTCATATTGTTTCTTTAAGATAAACTTTATAAACATTGTTTACAATTCCCATTTGACCTCCTCATTTAATCTCGCTCCCTTTCTTTCTATCCGCCCTCCCTACGTGCGTTGAACTTTTTACGCAACATTGTTGAAGATCGCATTACAAGTTTCACTTCAAGAAGCACACACTCAAAATTAGGTAATATTTTATGACAATTTACAATGCCTTTAATAAATAAAATTGATTTTAATATCCCTATTGAGGAGGAGGAGGAGGAGTCTTTTGGGTCTATTGCAATTCTTTTTTGTACATTTAAAGCAACAAGTACCAATTAGACCAAATGACATAGTGAAAAGGTCCTGAATATGAGAGTAATATAAAAATGTGCAACTGAAATGACTGTGAGTATCCTCAGAGATAATTATGTATTCAAATCATGTTTTATATTACCGACCTTAAACTCCACAGAAAGCAACTTCGCATTCGGAATGCATTCGCTAAGTGCGCACAAAGTTTCCGTAACCTATGAGTTTCGAACCTTAAACAAGCATATTGTAAACTACTTAACGTTTAACTTATGTTCTGTTTGTTAAGAACTTTTTTGAAAATACGATATGGTTTCAGATTGTTGGTGTTTTTAAATGGATTTTACTATGTAGTGAGCGAAAATATTTTCAGTAAACTATATTTAATAGGTCTCAAATGAAAGGAAAATAAGAATAAAAAATAACATTAGGAAATACTAGTAATGAAATTATATAAAAACAACTAAAACAATTTCTATACAATCCTCTATATACAAAGATTGCTAGGAAATCACACATGGGATACTTTTTGTACAACCGATCCCTCGAGATTGGTGGGAAAGCCCGGGCAAAACTTTAGTGAATTATGTAATTACAGTTATTTAAAATATAAAATAATAAACCATAGTAAGATAAATATTTAGAAAATTATTCCAACTTTAACGGTTCATTACGAAAGCCATGTTGAAGATACTTCTATTAAATTTGTGATTATTTATACAGTTTCTTATGTAAAATCACAATCCTAAAAATCTGATTTCAATAACAAAAGTATGCAACAAAAAAAGTTTTATCCAATATAACGTTCTGTTCGGGTGAGGTACTGATCGTTCGTTTATACGCTTTCTGGTGGATAAAACTTAATCTAGTGATTCACTAAGTGATTGACTAAAACTTATACGTCGACCCAACAAGAGCTTCTCGGAAATATTGTCATGGAATTTGATTACATTCGACTTTTTCTTGTAGTCCTTTATAAGTCACAAATATTTTGGAATAAACCACAAACCACAGTGAAATGAAGGTCAACCATCGTCAAATCTAGCCTCGTTTTTTTATAATGGTCACCGTTGCGTGTGCGCTGAGTTTCAGAAGCCATGGTGAATACTTTGGAAGACGGTATCTTTTCAACATAATGGCGTTAATAGTCATTTCTTGTATACTTGTATAAAACTTGTATAATATCTTTCATAGACTAGGTTTTGTTTCTATCTGAATATCGGGAGCATTTTATATGAAACTAGTATTCACTTAAACTAACACTGCATCCACTGTTATAAAAATACACATTTAAAAATACAAACAAAGCCGCAGTAGATAAATGGTCACTCATTTACACGTTAGCGCGGTGTAACGAATTGTTTGTTATTAAGTCCACCGGGCAATCTAAAATACGTAATTGTTGAGTTTTTAAAATATGCGGAGTTTTATAATGCACACAAAAAATATAAATAGGTGTATTATTATATCTAATAATTACCTTTATGTTAGGTGCATATATTTTTTGTAAAGTTTGAGCTACATATCTATACTTATAATAAATCTGTAGAGAGGTACATGAAATATATTTTCAAAATACCTATCAGGGGGTGATTAGTGATCGATACTGATGCCAAAAATGTAATCAGTAATAATTTTGTCTGTGTATTTGTATATGAAGGAATATGGAAACAAAAACTAGTCGACGGATTTTAACGAAACTTAAAACAATTATTTTTCATACACCTGGGCAGGTTATATATGTCATAGTATACTTTTCATCATGCTACAATCAATAGGAACAGAGCAGTGAAGAGAAATGTTGGGAAAACGGAAAAAGTTACTTTATTTTTTGCCTCCGTCGCGTGCGCAGCCTTAATAGTAAAAGCTACATAGAAATTAAGTATGACAAAAATATTCTACATAAAATTATATAAAATATATCCCACAACAGCCTATGTCTATCTTTTATGGTTGACTCACAATAATACACGTAATACCCGATAGCTTAGTAATTCGGAGTTTTCTGATTATTTTCATTCCTAGTAAAAAAAAAACATTATTACCTATTCAATAAAAAAAGATTCATAGAAATCGGTGTAGAAACACCAAACTTTTTCATGAAATACGGTAAAAGGTAATAGGCATCTCGAATGAATACTGAATTTTGCTATAAGGATTATTCTCGCGTAACGATTGCCGCGCTCAGCGCAGCTCGCGGCGGAAGTGAATAAAAAGGCGGGAGCCGAGCGCACGCTTCGCTAATTTTGGCTTCACTAATCTCCAAAGGCAAGTGAGAGATGCACTCGCTTCCTTTCGAGAGGACGGCTGGGATAGGTAACTCTTGTCGCCCTCTCAAACGCACCAGGACTTCGGATCGTTGCAGAGAGCGATGAAGAGCGACACTATCTCGGTAATGCCTCCTTTGGTTAGGCCAAACCGACCACCCACTTTCACGACGACAGAGAAAAGGCCGAATGTCTAGCAGACAGTTTAGAGAGCCAATGCTCCCTTAGCCAACCACCGTGTGTCACGGGTCACGTAGATAAAGTCGATGAGTATGTAGCTCATAGACTTACGCAACCACGCCGCGTTAAAAGAAACGTCACTTCCGGAAGTGGCAGACTTTATCCGCGCATTTCACGCTAAAAAAAACATCGGGGCCTGATCGCATCACGAATAAGGCTCTGAAAATCCTTCCATCGCAATTAATTTACCTATTGGTCCTCATTTTAGTAGTAGTAGTGTAGAGTAGGTAAAAGCGTAAGTACTTTTATTAATTTTAGTATTTATAGGTATTTATTTTTAAGTGAAGGTGGTATAGGTAGATAGTATTTTGCACAGGCGTTTCAGCATTATTTTTATTTTTTTCTGTTTTAAGTTATACATCTTTCTACTAAAATATTCTATTAGAATATTTTAGTTTAAATAAGCACTTAGATTTTAAGTGTAAGGTAACTATAGTTAGGACCACTAACTTAGGTTATCCTGTTAGGTAACTGACAGTCTTTCAGTTACGGTCGATTAAAAATAAAATACACAATGCCACCTAAAACACGATATACTTTTTCTCGTACTTCGAGTCAAGCTAAGAGAATGAGAATTACACGTTCTCAAGAATTGATAGAGGATAGAGCACATCGGTTAAACTCTATGAAGGTTAGTGCCTCAACTTCTCGAGCCAATGAAAGCTCTCCAGAGAGAGAGAGAGAAAGAGAGAGAGATGCGATTAGCAGCTGACAAAGCGAGACGAGCATCATCATGGGCGTCTCAAAGCTCATCTCAACGAGAAGTAAGGCGTTCCATTGACCGAGAAGAATATGAATATAAATATATATCCTGAGAAGCTGAATTTGCTTCACATCGAGAATTGCGGCTTACGGCTGACCGCGAACAGCATACATTATCTCGCGAGTCCTAAACCTTAACTGAGAGGGAACTACGGTTGACAGCTGACCGCGAACAGCATACATTATCTCGCGAGTCCTAAACCTTAACTGAGAGGGAATTTATACTTACAGCTGATTGCGAACGTCATATTCTATCTCGAGAATCTGAAACTTTTACTCAATATGAACGTTTGACAAATGATAAGGTGCATAATAACAGTATTCGTTCTCTTGAATATGAACAAGAGCATGAACAACGACTAGAGTCGGGACGCAACTATTAAAATTCTTTGAGAAAAGAACGATTAATAACTTTGTCTAATGAAAGATTTAGAATTAAAAATATTCGGTAACAGACGAACAGCGAGAGGCCCCTCTCACTGCAGACAGGTATAAAAATAGTCTTAATGACTTAGATGTGCACATAGGAGATCAATCTTCAAATTCGGTGGCATGGTCAAACAAATATAAAAGTGGGTTTGCTTATAACCTCTCAATTATTTACAAATTATGTTCTGTAATAGGATATATAAACGTATTACGTTCTTTTTGTAGTGCTTGAAAGTGGAGTAAGGAGTCTGCTGGTTTCTGTTGTTCTGGAGGTAAAATAAATTTGCCTAAGTGCGAAAATCCACCGGAATCTTTGAATTTACTACTTTTAGGGGAACATATGCCATCTAACTGTTCTTAGACAATATTCGCACTTATGGTGCTCAACAAATCTCAGAAGGTCATTTCATGCCTACTTCTAAGATACAAGTTTACCATTTGATAGGGTATCTTTTGCCTATAGACCAACCTAGCTTCTTTCAAATATATTTTGTATCCGACTACAACGAACATTAGAATATAAGAAATTGATATTTTCCAAATTTAAATACCAAACTCATTTCACAACTTCAGAACATGTTGCATCAGGTTAATTCATATGTATGCAGTTTTAAATCGGCATTAGAAGTTTTTCATCAAGTTGCTGATAACAATTATAAAATTATTATAAATGCCGAGAGTCGTCCAACTCAGGAACACCCAGGGCTTTGTAACGTTCCATCCACGAATAAAGTTGCTGTAGGTCGACAACGAATGTGATAGGCGTGATATCGTTATCCGATCTAGGGACAATCGTCTGCTACGTATTTTCAAAACCCGCATGACTAACAACAGATTGCAATATCCCTTGATATACTGTCGAGGAAAAGTTGGATATAATTTCGTTATATACCAAACCGATCCGAGTACAGGCGCACCTAACTATAATAAAAAGGTGTCATGCCTCAATTTTATTGTTACCACTTGTAAGTGAGACGGAATAGATTTTTATACTTTCAACGTTTTCGTGGCTTATTTAATCAGTTTATTGTTGACATGTTCGTAAAAACGGAAGATTAGTTTATATGCGATCTAATCAAAGCCGCGGGCTGAAGAGTACGTGCACCTTCATGACGCCATGCAACAAGATAATGATATGGGCCGTTTAGTTATTTTACCCTCTTCTTTTACTAATGGTCCATGCTACATTCGCGAACATACTCGAGACGCTTTTTGTTACGTAAGAAAATATGGACGTCCCGATGTATTTATTACGGTAACCACCAATCCCAAGTGGGATGAAATCACTCGGGCGCTTCTTGATGGTCAAGCACCAAATGACCGCCATGATATTATTGCAATAAATTTTCATTTAAAATTAAAATCAGTGAACGATCTACTTATCAAAGATAACATTTTTGGAGAAGTATTGTGTTATATGTAAAGTATTGAGTGGCAAAAACGCGGCTTACCTCACGCACATATCTTACTTTGATTAAGAGATAAGGTACGACCTAATGATGTAGACAGTGCAATCAGTCCTGAAATTCCAAATCTGATTGCAGATCCCTTGTTATATGACATTGTTAAAACTCATATGATACATGGTCCATATGGTTCATTTAACGGGAATGCTCCTTGCATGCATGATGGTCGTTGCACTAAAAGATATCCAAAAGCATTAGTGGATAAAACTGTAACAGGACATGATGGATACCCATTATATCATCGCCGTTCAAGAGACAACGGTGGTTTTACTGTTGAAAAGCGAGTGTCTGGATAACAGGTTACTTTAGATAATAGATGGGTCGTACTGTATTCGCCTGTGTTGTTTAGATATGTGTAATAGTGTAGAGTCAAGCTCACATAAATTAAAAAATGTGTAATAGTGTAGAGTCAATAAAATATATTTGTAATTATATTAACAAGGGCAGTGACCAAGCTATATGGTAGAGTGTATACCGTTCATCCTAACAACACCGAGTGTTTCTATTTGAGATTATTATTACATACAGTGCGAGGACCAACATAATTTATAGATTTGAGAAAAGTAGACGATGTCGTTTATACAGGTCATCATGCAGCTTGCCAAGCACATCATTTGCTTGAAAATGATCAGCACTGGGGTGACGCTTTAGCAGAATCCTACGTTAGTGATAATCCATGACGGTTACCCTATTTATTTGTAACATTAGTCACATTTTGTAATTAGTCAGATCCTGTTCAATTATGGGAAAAATATAAAGAAAATGTTGTAACAATAAAATATCTATCAATGATGTAGGAGCAACTAAAGATAATTTCCGTGATCTTGCCAAAAATCAGTGCTTATTAGCTATTCAGGAAGACTTAATAGCTGTAGGCGGTAAATCACCCTGTGAATGTGGTTTGCCAACACCAATCTCAGTCGCAGAGGTTACCAACAGGGAATATTCCGCAGAGATTGGTTACAACTCAATGGAACTGCTGGCAACATTAAAAAACAGTTTCCCAATGATGACTGCAGAACAACGTTTATTCTATGATCGCGTGTGCGAGAGTGCTCAAAATAATTAAGGAACAATATGGTTTTTAGATGCACCAGCAAAACTGGGAAAATCTTTTTGACTAAATTAATATTAGCTTATGTTCGAAATCAGCGTAAAATTGCTCTTGCCGTGATTTCATCAGGTATACTTGCAACTTTGCTACCAAGAGGTAAAACTGCTCACACTATGTTTAAAATACCAATTGATTTAGATAGCTAAGATATTACGTGAGTGTAATTTAATAATATGGGATGAATGATGTAGCAAAGTTTATAGTTCAAGAAATAGATTGGTCGATGAACAAGAAGCCAGTAATTACCCGATAGAATTTTCAAATTTTCTACAAATGTCCGGACTTCCTTCGCATGCAATTTGTTCAAAAATTTTCATTCCGATTATTCTGCTCCGAAATTTAAGATCACCACAACTTTGCAGTAGAACTCGGCTAAAAGTAACCCAGTTTCAATAAAATGTAAGCGAGGCTCAAATTTTGACAAGTTAAGGGGTAGGAGAAGTCTTTATTCCCAGAATTCCCATAATACCAAATAATTTTCCATCCCAATTTAAAATTAGGCAATTTCCAGTATCGCTGTGTTATGCAATGACAATTAATAAGGCTCAAGGGTAGACTTTTCGTGTTGCTGGAGTAGATCTCTATGTTAGTTGTTTCTCACATGGTCAGTTATACGTCGCTCTTTCCCGGGTTAGCAGTTGTTCACATGCCGGACGGGTCAACTTTCAACATAGTTTACCCGGAAGCTTTGCGCTGAAGTATTTTTGTTCCATAGGTAATTAAGCCTCATGTGAAAGTGATCTAAACAATATTAGTAATACATTTACTTAATAAGAAACAAGGAAAAACACGTTGACGGAGTCGCGGGCACAGCTACAATAATATTCTTCGGTTCCTTACATTTTTCAACAGTATTGTGGATTGACATATTATATTGCCCAACTAAAATAAGAAACTTTGTCTATCTGTTACATCAAAACCACTGGACCGTGAGGAAGGACATATGCTACTTTTTTACGAAAAACGACAGAAACGCGGACGAAGTCGCAAAAGCTAATCTGTAAATAAAACTACGGTGAAATTGTTTTATCCTATAAAGCGTTCAGGTGTAAAAGTGAACTCATGCCCCAGTGATAATTAAGGGAAAGAAGCATTAAATAATTAACAGTTATAATTTTAAACTTGATAAAGCTAACACGAAGTGTGTTTTCCAATTTGTATTATACTTTATTAAGACAAGATAAAATAAGAACGTAACTTATTAGATAGACACATGAAGTCTTAGTTATTTATTAAATATTTATATTTCTAATATTGATAAAATCTTAAAGCTAAATGGATAAAATGAATTAATTAATTATGGAACGTCAAACAAGTAATAAAAATAAATTAGAAACGAGAAAATTCTTGCAGAAAACAGGAAGGTATTTGATATAAAGATAACTTGCTTTATCAGAGTCCTTTAAAATTAATTCATTCATTTTGGATATCCAAATATACGTGATGGACCCGGCACCCGCACGGTGAATCCATTGAATGCTAAGACGTTTCATCTCATTTAAAACAACTGCCAGGAGAGTCGGGTGACGCTGGAAAGACAGACCACTGCTGGAAAGACAGCGAAGGGCAACGGCTTTGCAAGCTCAGTTCGATATTTATCAAGCTAAAAGTCCTATAAAAAAAATAAGCCTGGGACAGTCCGCGAGCGGAAAAGAATTATTTGGTCCACCGGTCCATCTAAACGGCGAAAACGGTGCGAATATGGTAGTTATTAGTAGCTAGGGCGTTAAGGTCAATTTTAAAATTAAATCAAGGAATATCGGGATTTCTAGATGTCTAGAACACAACACTTTGCTGTCGGAGAGTTTAAAAGATACCAGGAAAAGCGAGAAGCTAATTACAGATCGTTGGATAGACTTAGAGAACGTGTTCGGGTCAATACTACATGAATTAATGCTATTCGCGCTAAGATGGTACAACTTTCCACTCCTAGTTAATGATATGATTGCGTCATATTACTCCAAATTAAAGTTTTCTATAACAAATAATAAAGCCCTTTAAAAACTTTGAGTTACAATGTAAGACTATTTCAAGGTTGTTTATATCCAGTAATTAATATAATGTAATTAATATCTTAGTAGATAAACTAATCAGCAACGATAAAATGGGAGTATCGTTCCAAGTTTAATAATAAATACACCGATTACAATTTAGCCTTCGCTGACGATCTCGCAATACTGACACGTAGCCCCCAAATACTGTCAAGTACTCTTGGATAAAGTGGATAAATTCTACCAGTTTGACGAATGGATTGGGGACAAAACCAAATAAATGTCACTGTCTGTGTCTCGATGGGCAAAATACGAAATATACTCCCACGATCATACTCATACGATCCGTGATTATCGTTAGGTGGTCAATGCGCTTCTACGGTTACAGAAAACGCACCAGTAAGATTGATAATATAGGTCGTACTCCATCTTTAGAAGGCATAGTAGATAGATTTTAAAACGATCTTAACAAGGTAGACAGCCAACAGATAAGTAACGTCAAAAAGCTTGGATCTACGATAATTACCTAATATCACGTTTAAATTAGCCTTTCTTCGTCTATGATTTTAATAAAACCCTTTTGTCAAAATTAGATGCAGGCGTCATCGGCTGATTTATCAGCTTTATTTAAGGATTACAATAGTTTTGGGATGAGTCTAAAAGGGCCATCGGAGCTCTAAAAACAGTTAAGAGTTTTCAAAAGATATATCCTGAGGAAATCCCATGATGACGTCATTACATTGCTCCCAAAAGACAAAGATGCCCCAGAGCTAGAGTTAAGACTTCAATTCCATAAGCAGTTTATGATAGGAGCACATGGTAACAGAGCAGGGTTAGGATCAAGTATGAAAGCCCAAAATACGTATATATCGAAGTCCTTTGTTCGGCAAGACAAGAATGTTAAATATAAGATCCATGCAATGAGTTTAGAGATGCAGAACGAGTACTTCCACATATGAGATTTTTGCATCTCATTGGCACTAAAAAAACGCACCTTAATGCATGATTGGTCGCCAGCATTGTTAAAATTTTATCTCAATGCGTTCCAAATTACTCTCCCAAATCAGAGTAATTTAGTAAAATGGGGTAAAGGTACCGAAAAAACTTGCTATATCTGTGGGAAGGCAGTTGGATCTGCAATACATTTGCTGGTGGGATGTAAGATACTCCTGGATAGCGGTCATTACTCGCGTCGTTACAATAGGGTTCTGCAAGTCATACTTGAAGCGGTTAGTCTTTCGGTAGCCAGAGCGCAAAGGGAAATAGCCACAAACGAGCTATCAATAAGTTTTGTAAGAGAGGGCACTAGGGCACTAACAAACTCACTATAAATAGGTTCATCGTGGATTTGTACGCGTTAGAAGTGGGAGCAAGTGGTATAACAGGTAAATCTATTAAAAGACTTGGGCCTGTATAGAACTAATATCAATTCATGCTTAGAATGTACTTCAAAAGGCAGCCCTAGTAGATTCTTTTCAAAAATTTTGTAAAGTAGAGACTTGGACGGCGGAGGCGAGCATTTAACGCGCGGAAGATAGGGGCCCCTCAAACGTACACCTGAGTCATAAGTCCCAGGTACTGCTGAAGCTCCTCTCCCTGCAACGAAATGGACCTGGCACCCGCACGGTGAATCCATTGAATGCTAAGAGGTTTCGACTCTTTAGTATTAAGGAGAATCAGATTAATTTGTAATTTTATCACAATATCTTTATTAAAATCCTGATTTTTTTCCATATTATAAACTTATAGCATCATCCAATTAACCGTAAGAAAAGTTTTGAAATCCCCTCGACTCTTATTTATGTATGCATAAAGAATTTAAATGCGAATCCTGTGTTTTGTTCAAATTTGGATTGACTAACATAAGGTTTGTTCCTAATGAGTTTCGAGACATTAACCTAAGTTCCAATAGTAAGTTTATAAGTGTGAGAATTGTCTATGACCTAAAAGCTTCACCAACACCAGAAACCAGGTTGACGGTAAAAAATAATACTAATCACTTTTTGCTTACAGGAAATGTAAATATCATTTTAATCCCAGTTCCGTTATATTTAAATATCAGAAAACCAAAATTAATAAACTCATTTAAAAACAAATTACACAGTTATAAAATCGGTCAAGTAAAGCTCATCGGATTGTAATAAAACGTGATACATTTCGCAGATCCTGCTTTATTTACCCTTTGTTTTATTCTATTTCGCCTTCTGTAGTATTTTGTGATTATGAAATTATTCCTATCAATGTTTAAAGCAATTTTCAGAACTATTGGCATTTTGTTTATCTTTTTGTACATATCTATTAAATAATATTTATACTTTCAAAAATAATATGTTTATTTAACATTCAGCACTTGAGTTACAGATTTCAGACGTTAAGATGCACATGAACTAGGTGAAATACTAAGAGCACTTAACACTTTAACGTCACCATATTAAAATTAAAATAATACATGAGAGCACAAACGAGAATTAATTAAGTTTTTACAATAAAAAGAAATATATATCTCGTATTGTAATTTTGGAACTATGATAGTGTTTTATTTGAGCAATATATACAATGTTTTATGTATTCAAAACAAGTTGAAAGTGATCTCCTTTGTAAGTGCTATTCAAGGAGTTAACTTTAATTACTATTAAAGTGATCGTTTTCAATCTAGTTTAAATCGTAGATTTTATTACAGAAGTTAAAATTTATCTTATTTTTATATTAGTAAATTTGCAGTAAACAATTCCATGAATTTTATAACATTTTTATATGTTACAATTTTATTTATTACATTCGTATTCTTATCTCGTAGATAAATTATTAATTGCTAATTTACCCAGAATTAATTACTTCCTTGATATTTATTAACTGCGAAATCTTTCAAAAATTAAAAAAAACAGAAGAATTTTTGTTTACTATTAAATGGATGTATCATTAGCGGTAAGGTAATGGATGCATTACAGCTTTTATAGTACAGAATCTTCTAATGGGGGAGAATTTCGTTAAAATGGAGGTGATAAACTAAACGTCCCTAGAGACTGAATAGTGGCCACAATTTACCGGTTACCCCATAAAAGAGGTCAGCGTAATAATGCATGGAATCCAGCCAAAACGTGCGTGGCTGGTATATGGGTTATTTACTCCTCATTGGACCAAGTTTTATTAAGTAAGGCTTATCACTATCATAACTCCACACCCATATTATAGTGATCATCACATAATTATAACATTGGATGTAGCTGGAAGTGGAATATAAAACAACGTGAAAACTACCGCGCTTTTCAGGAAGAGGGCATAAAACCCTATGAGTTTTATGATTGGGGTGAAATAGACCACTTTAAACATTCTTTACGTTATTTTTATTTGACCCCATGGTAAGACTCTTATTTATTTTTCACATCGATGTCATAAGATTTTCTAATAACTTGAGGTTTTCCAGGAAAACATACTCGTTACACTCATTTCCTTCGACGGAAGTTTCAGAGCACAGTTATCAATCATTTTCATTATTTCTACGTTAAAGAATAAAATATTAATTACCGATTAAAATTATTATTTATACTTTAAGATAAAAGTTTTGACATAAAAAATAATACAAAAAGATATTATTTTTAAGTTTTCATATAATAAAACAAGTTTGAAAAATATGAAATAGAGGATATATGCCGATTTAGCATACTGAATGAAATATGTTACATAAATGTGTGTTTTTTAGTTTTGTTGAACAAAATAAAATAGAAAAACAATGCATAAAAATAGTTGTTTAAGTTATTTTTTGTGTGATATTTGTAAAGGAAAAAAAAACTTAAAAACATATAACATATAGGTATAATACTGAACAAATTTACCACAAATGCAAAAATTATATGTAGATTCGTTTCTATATTCAACATCTAGCATTTATCTTATTGACGGATCTTTTGTCTTCCGAGCAATGCCCGAATTTCACCTAAGCACTGACGTGTACTATCTCAATTTTCTTACTTAACAACACATACAATTCGATTTACTTTACATTTCCATTATTTCTAAAATGGATATTGATATCCAATCAATTTGCCAATTTGATACAGATGTGAAATTTGGAGACATACAAAACAAATTGAAAACGGAAAGGACCTTCTCAATTTATTCTATTTGGAAATAGAACAAAGGAACGAGAACCGTTAATGGAAGAAAAAATGTTACTGACATGTATAAAAGTAGCTTTAAAGCTGGTTTAAGAATCGTTAGCATTATATAAACTTAATGATGCAATAAAATTCCGATACGAGTTGAATGTATCACATCAAAATAATAAATCAATTATTATGCAAATACACTGATAAAGCAGTGTACGGAAAGAGAAACTATGAATTACTTTGCAAGAATACTGCTACGGTATATGTATTCTAAATTTACAAAACTCTTAGTATGAATTTTGGGATAGCATTTTTGTCTCGGCGGAAAACGAGTGCTTTAGGTTAAATATGTTTCCAATTCACGTGTTTTAAAATTCCTATTTCCTATCTCAGAAGATTTTGTACAGTTGTTTACATGAATATACACTGTACTTACTAGTTTAGCGTAATGAAACCGTGTAATTTTAATTAATTATACAAGATAGGTAAACAATATTAAATCAAATTATAGGGTGACGGGGAAATTTTATAGCTTGTTTGTGTCAAGAATTTTCTCAAGGTTAACATAATAAGATACAAAAGAGTTACTAATTGATACATAAAGGAAAAATCTTCTATTGACTGTGACAAAGGCTTTTATAATGATATTTTAATGGAATCGTGCTACAAAAGTGGTCGGAAGCTAAATTCTGGATTGAAATTTGAAGTTGTCATTCAAAAACGGTATAAAATGTGTTGCTCTTTTTATTTGCAATAATTCAGTAAATTACATTCAATTTCCACACATTAACATGGTCTGCGGTTAGTTTTCCAACAGCAAATAAATTGCAATCATATGACGTCAGAACAGTTATTCTGTGATTTTACTATAAAATTACTATTCTCACATTTCACTTTTACTTATATCATTGCTGTATGCTATATTTTGGTTTAGACTCCTTGTAGGTTTTGTTCAGTCGTGAACTTCAAAGTATAATAATTAACATAAATTATTTTCTTTCTAGTAAAGTAGGTTTTGAATATACGATATTACTTGAAATTGCAGGAAAATGAAAAAATGTAATCTTACTATTTTTATTAAATTACTATTAAAGAATTCTCGCTATGTTCATAGAAAGAAGAACTAGCTGATATAAAATTCTTCTAATAACCTTTTATGTATTCTCACTTTAAGCTTTACTGTTATTTTACTATATTTTTGTTAAAGTTTTAAAATACTATTAAAAAGTTTTCATAGATAGTATTCAACGGATCCATTACTCTTTTCTTGAGGTAAGAACTAATAAAAATTTGTTATAAATAATACATGTATGTATGTATAATATGCTGGCATAAAATCTGCTTTCACATTTATTAAGAATACGACATAACCTTAATTCATTATAACACTGAAAAAGACCTCAATGCAAAAATATGAAATAAAATACTCAGTTTCCATTTATTGTAGTTATAAAAGAGGAAGATTAGAAATATAGCAATACAAAGTTTCATTACTTGCTGCAAATATTTTTTTCCAAAGATTGACTATTCCATCGTCGCTTTCTTTGACTGCATAGAATTAAGGCAGTAACTATTGCAACAATAATTTTACTGCTGACCTATCATCGATATCACTGGATGGAGATTAAATGTTGCAATATATACAAAGTAAAATTCTACAAAACTTATTTCAGATGTTACAGATCGCAAATTGTAGAGTATAAAGGGATATATTGAAGCCATGAAGTAACTTGTATAATATTTGACATCTTAGTAGTTTATAAATTGATTGTCATTACTTACTTCGTATAACATTAATAACATCTATAAGGCCGCATTATACTAGTCTACTTTATGGAAGAAAGAATGAAATCCATTTTTATAAAGAAAATAGATATAAACATTTCAAATCCGTAAAAAGTAATAAATAAAGTGGTATCTATTTTTGTTTAACAAAGACTGACCATTGAGATTTTCGTAATATAAATTTATAACGTTATAAAATATTTTTGAGATAAAAATATTACAAACAATTGTAGATGTAATATCAACATAATATAATATTCAAAATACTTTAAAACTTTACTTCCATGTTTTTACTTCAATTTATATTGGTGGCCATATAAAATATTTGTGACCTCGAAATCGGTCGTATAGTCTAATTGATGTAAAAAGGGAGCGAAATTTTTGCTCCGTCATACGATAATTTGATTCCCGGGTCGTCCTATGATTTTGTAAATTTATTGAATAATTAGGATGGAAATTCGATATTTTTTTAAGAGAAATTTATCAATTTAAGGTTCAGAGTAAAAATGTTTTCAAGCTCAACGTGGGTTTTTCATAACCTTGGATTTAATTATATATTTTACATTGACTTTGTAGAAGGAGTTAGCTTCAAGAATACAAATATTGCACTGAAATATTATAAATTTATTTTCTACAGAGATTACGAGAATCGGAATTTATAAAACATCTTACAATCCTTCAGAGTAACTTAAAGGCTTTTTACCCTATTTTAAGACCCCTCTGAAAATTGCTGACAGGTGACAGCAACAACAATTATATATATTTATCTCACTATAACTATCATAATCTTTTAACAATGCTCATATATGTAACACAAAGTGGCGTTAAATCGTTTGTTTCATGATATTTGACTTGAGTTTTGGCTTAGCTTAAACATTGCGCAGAATAAAGTTGACCCGACACTTAATTTAAAACGTATTCATATAATTTACAATATTTCATGACATTTTCTGTAATAAAGTACTCTACGGAGTCCCAGTACGTGATCTTAAGTAAAGCTTTCACAACGAACTTCTTGTTTTTATCTTTTCAACTCTGTTACCTTTACGACATGAAAGGACTTATTCTTTTTACTTATGTAATTTTTTGCCGTATTTTTGATCTATACATTCATTATATTTTGGGATGTTGGTTTAAAACGTTAAGAGTTTATATGGTAGTATTAGCTTGTTTCACAACGATTCTTTCGACGTCATAGACATACATAAGTAATGAAGAACTAATACATATTATTTACTTTTTTCATTAAAATTAAATAGAGTTTATTTATAGTCTTTATACATGTGTGTATATGGTATATGTGCTAGTATATAGGAACCACGACTAGGAGTTGTAACATATTAATGTTACAATATTTATTATTATAAAATTTTATAATATAAAGTTTTTTTAGACATTTTTATTCCTTCAGTTATAATGTTAATTGAATTAAGTGAATGATGTTTTTCGTGATCGTTGAACAATTTCTGCATTTTTAGGTATTCCTGGAGTTTTTAGTTGATCACACGTTCCATCTTTTGGGGGAAAGTGGAAACTAACCTTATAGTCCTTCAATTGATTGGATCTTGTCTGTTATAGAGTATCCACACCATGGGACAATGGTGCGTATAGTGAAACAGCCGTTGTTCTAAGCCGAGTCAAGAGGCAAAGAGAGTAACTAGTGAATCGATTTCATATTAGCTCTGTGATCTAAGTTACCTTCGGCTTTCCGCAGTGGAAGTAGCAACGGCTCAATAAAACCCTTCTCAACTTACAAGTGAAATCCAAAGTACTGAATATAGAATTAAATAAGAAATAACTTGCAAGACATGAACGTCACGCAAAATCATTCTTAGCTTGGCGCTCTTTTACGGGACCTTGAGGGAGCGTTTAGATAAATTTTTATATTAGAAACTTTTTAACTCCGGTTACAGTCCAAGTCAAGTAACCAGCTTCCTCGACTTTTTAAATTAATTTCTAGATTTATTGAATCAGAACAATTTTTCTGCCCCCACTGTTACTACTCAGTGTAGAATAAAATATTCCATACCCGCAAGAATAGACTCAGTGACCGCAGCTGTACAGAGATCAGGGTTATCGGATTTGAAGAAAATCTGCTGATTTGCGCTGCTACTTGTAACGCATGTCTTCAATTATTAAGCTAGCCGTATGGTAATTGAATTCCTGTCTACTGGGATAGAACACTGTCCAAGCGTACAAGAAGAAGAAGATACAAAAATTCTCTTAAGGCCCTTATTGTTTGGTATCTAGCAGATAGCAGATAGCAGATTTACCCGCGTAGTCAGTGGGCTGAGTACCAAGCGACTCATAGTGGTAGTCTTAGAATTTCTATAAAATTTGTGATATTTATAGCGAGATAGATTCCCCTCTGTTCTAACTCATTCAATCTAAATCTTTTTTGTATCGAAATGGTCGGAAACTAGTTTGTATTATTGTCGCTTGAATAAACTCAAATTTATAGTCTTAAAATGCCTAAAAGTCATCACCACAAGACTCTAACTCTAATAACCTTGCTGTTCACTTATTTTTTACTCCTCTTCTTTCATTAAAAATCATTTTACTTCAGAAATCGCTTTGTTGTGCTGCTTATAAAATTAAGGCAGGCAGAAAATATTGGTGTGTAAAATATGATATTTATTTTTAAACGTTAAAGGTAATTTATGTAAAGGTTAAGAAGGATGGAAATTTTATAAAAGTATATGTAGCTATATACTTTCACAGATCATTATATAAAGTAATAAATAGATTTTGACTGTGGGAATATGACTTGAGATAATTATACTGGTACTGTTAAAAGTTATAATATATTACAGTTACTCCTTTAATGTTTGTGAATCTATTTTTACAATTTTGAATAAAATCGTTCTTCTCTTTTTATGGATAGTGATTTTGGTTTAAGGTATGTACAAATATTAAACTATTATAAATTGGTTAAATTATATTGCAAAGCATCACAGTTAGCCGTGAAAACACAGCCACGTAAGATGATATCATTGCGAGCTACTCTCGCTCTTCATAAAGCTCATTAAAGGAGAAAATTAATCTGATTCACTCTTTTATATGTAAGAATTCTCCTTTACCCTATCAGTTCTCTATAAAATTCTATTTTAGGTGTCGTTATTTTATATTATTTATAATATAACTTATAACTTTAAAAAAAATCATTTATTACCAATAAATCTAATAATGTCAGTTTTGTGGGTCTAAACAGGTTTTAACTTTAACATAGCTAGTACAAAATAAAGACCTCTTATAGAACAAAGTATAAAATTACCTATAATAAGATTGACCTTTCAAAGAAAATTGTTAGAATTATGATAAAATGGTGGAGAAATTTGGGCCAACAATAATTTGGAGTCAAGTAATAAGTAGTTTTCATTATCGCAAACTTGTTTTTTCGAATTATTTTCCTTCAACGACTTTTTCTTAGTCCTCCAAGTAACTTTCGATCAATTCTTTTTTTTGTACTACACTCCCGTGTTTCTTATTTTGTTTTTTTCTTTGCCTCTTGAAAACAATGTTCCGGGAAAGATAATAGCTGTCCTTTCATTTGCCACATTAAGTGCAAAGAAAAAATTAAACAATACCACATAAAGATTATCTTGCATATTATAGTTTTCAATATTTTCTATATAATGGATACTAAACCATTAAATTTATCAACATTTAATGTTAATTCCAAAGTGGAATGTTTGTAGATGTACATATAAATATATGTTTTTAAACTTACATAAGCCGTGTATCAGTAAAGTAGAAAACATAACTTTATAGTAAACGAATAAAAATATGCAAAGATTTTTTATTTCAATATTAAAAAAAGGTCATTAATGGTTTTATGGTTTTTGAAAGAGGTATGAGAATATTGAAACATAAATGTTTGTTCAACTACATAAATGTTTAATCTTTTGATATTTTTTCAGTGAATAAGAAGTGTATGGGTCTATTCAAAGTATATAGTCGATTGAGGAAGCATTGCATTAAATTTGGTGTTTAAAATCTATTTCTCGCTACAGAAATTCCATTTCCGGAAATATTATCGATATGACACACCTATATAATTTTAACGCTTTACTTATTACTTACTTTAAGAATGTTAATTGAATATTCCAAAGATCTAGATTTCTTAGTAATTATTATGTGTATCCTACTTGCTTCATGTGCGTTTGTGTGAACTCAGTTAACTCAAAATATTACAATATAAATATCAAGGAAAGAAAAACAAGAAGTTTAATCACATTACTCAAAAGAAGAATATGTTTATAGTTTTATTCGCTTTTATTCGGAAAAGGTTTTATGAAACTTGCCATGTGAGAGTTTTAAGTGTAGTTTAGATAATATTCTGTCATGATATTGTTATATTGCGTTTGAATATCTTTCATACTTAAGAGTTCTCAAGTTCCTTCTTAACTTTTCAAAATTTCCGTGTCTTAGTTCTCGAAAATTTAAATAAATTTTTTTATATCTCACGCTCACATCTGTGATATGATAACATCACAAAATCACAGAATTTCATATATGTTTTAAAATTATCTAATACACTTAACTTGTCAAACTTTCAGAGAATAAAACAAGTAATGACAAAATAAATAGTAGTAGATTTTTAAAATTACGTACTAAATTATTCGAATATTCCACTTATATGCCATTACGCCTCTTTAAGCGTCTCCAATGAAATGAAATAGTAATACTACTTTTAAAGGCCATTATAATAAGTTGTAGTGTTCTTAGTATTGATGCCAATTAGTGATTGTTTATGAATATACCTCCTACTGAATGTATAACATGTCAAAAGTATTTGTGCTATTCTATTGTATTTCATTTAAAGAAAATGTTATTTTTAACACGTAATACTGGGCCTAAAATGATATGCTCCTTTAACATTATTTCCAATTGAGTGTTAGTTTAGAGACCTCCTAAATTTCTATGAAGAATGTATGCAATAAGTGCTCGTTTTCTTCAAATAACAAAGCAAGGAGCAGGAGGTATAATTTTCTTATCAAATATAATACCTTCTTGTGTTCTATTGTGCAAGAACAAGAAAGGGCAATATTATGGCCATCGTGTTGTAAAGATAGCAACAATCTGTATACTTAGTAGACCAACGTCGTTTCTTCGTATTTTTTATTGCAAGTGCCCATTCTTTATACCTACGTTCTTTGTGCTTTTTATGTTGAGTCAGTAATTTCGACTTGGTATTCTTATGTTTCATTTTTCCTAGATCTCATATTTCGTATATATTTTTTTTAAATCTTACTGTGAAAACAACGGATACGGATACAATTGCTATAAAATTATTTTACCGGATCCTTGAACTACACAATTGCTATGCCACGTTACCCATGTCTGACCGTAGGCATGGACAACGTGTATGTGACCTACATGGGAAGTGATTTGAGCGAAATGAATTATAAAAGGCAGCTAAAACTGTAGGAAACAAAAATATTTCTCGAATAGTTACGGGCAATATTTTTATTACTGTTTTGAAAAAATATGTAGTGATAAAAAAATAACTATAGTTCTTAGTATTATTATTAAAAAGACAATTATTTGCGTACAAAGTAATAATAACATGTTAAATCTTATTAACGATTCTTTTATGAAACTGCTTTAAAATATCCCAAGGATCTACTATCGGTATTGTTTATTTAAATAATATATATTGGTATAATGAATGTAATTTTCATTTTTATTTATTTCAGGTAACCAGAATCACACTTATATCCATTAAAACATTGTTATAAAAAAATCCATAAAGGTATATTAAATTCAACAAAAAACAACCGGTGAAATAAAGACTATATTAATTTCAAAGGTTTTCAAATGAAACAAACAATATATAAAAATAAACTAAAAAGGATTACGAAGAATAAAAAATTATATGATCATGTGATATTTTTAGTGAAAAATGGTTCGAAATATGTTTTATTGAAACCCTATTTAACTTCAAAGAGAGGATTGATTCTGATCATATTCTGACTTAAATCTTTCATACATAATGACGTCTTAACATCAGAACTAGCATAAATGATATTAATACTTTCTTTACTTAGTCATTAAGCCAATTCTTATCACTAATTCAAAAAAGCGATACCGTTTCTTGCCATTTTTAACATTACATGATGTACCGAATAGTTTCATATTTCACTTGTTCGGATATGGGAAATTGCTTTCTTATTGCACTCATTTGATAAATGCTTATTATATAATTTAAATTCTTTCATCAATATATAAAACAAAGTATAATCAATGCAAAGTATTATTTTGTGATAAAGGAACAGAATCGACTGAACCCTGAATGTTTTATAATTCGTTTCTTCTTTCGAATATAATTTGAACATAGAAAGCAAAAGCCATAAACCACATTTATACCAAAAAAAACATGTCGTAAACTGATATTACAATAAAATAATAAGATTAGGACGTGAGGAACACTATAAACATCGTATCGGAGACAATAAATACATTTCGGTATAATAAAATCCTATTATCACTACCGAACTTCCAAACAAGCGCATAAATTTCACCGTCGGCGTTTTCCTTTTAGGATAACACAAACAATTCTCTCATGCGAAAAAATATTAAACTAATCGACCATGAACTTCACTTGTAACACTTAAGGTATAGAAAGAAAAATACACCACACTCACCGTTATTATTTAAATCACATTGGCTGCGCGTCTCCGGTCTTAAGGACGAAGATTTTGATTTAAAAGCACACTTTTTCCCGCGCGTAAACGGTGTCACGTCACGTGCGATCACCCTGAAGGCTAAAACGGAACTGAAATACTAAAACTCGCGCAGGCTCCGAATCATATCACGGTGAGAGTATCTAACCAGAGTAAATAGAAATGAGCCTTATGTAATTCAAAATAAGGTCTTTGGGTCATTGCACGTCACATGAGGAGCGCCAGCAAAAGCTAGGCTGGAGCGAAGCTATGAATCATGATTATTTTTAAAGAATATACATTTATTAATAAGGTTTCTTACCTTAAGTTGTTTTAAAAACTAAACGAGATTTAAAGAATCGCTTATATTTATGTCTATCTCATTTCATTCTAATAATTATTACGAAATGTATTATAACATTCTTTTGACTTATAATAATAGATATCACGACATTTTTAATAGATATTCAAACACTTTTTTTTTCAATTATAGCCAAAAAAAGATCCTACGATTTATGCGTTGCTAAGAGATTACTGTCGAAGAAAAAATATCATTGATGAAGTTTTTTTCCGAATATTCTTTATAGGAAAATATGGGTATCATTTCTTATATATGAAGCTGCTAGTAGATTAATATTGAGTTTTATTTCATTAATTCAAACATTCCATTAAAATAAACAACTTGACCCTGTCATGTTTTGGAATATCTGACATAAGTTCCCGTGATTGTGTTTACTTATTAATTTAATTTGATACGCTAAAGCATATATTAATTTTGCAACTGCTTCTCATTGGTAAATATCATAATAATATTCGATTAAAAGAGCGAGAGGAGGATATCTAGAATACCTCTCGGATATTTAATATATTATCTCCAGACTGTTTCGCTAATTTGTCCATAATACCCTCCTTGCATCTATTTTCCGATATTACCCCATGTATATTACCATATATTTCTTTGACTAAACAACAGAATTTTATTAATAAAATCTAAATCAAAACCGATTTCCCTTTTAAGGTCCAAAAATCCACATAAATACATGAACACAGATACACTTGCAAAATATTTAACAATATAAAACATATGTACCCAAATGTATAATATAAATCCTAATAAGTACTAATAAACTAATTTCCATCAATGTTATTATCAAAATTAGACGGAATTAAATTTTTCCAACTTGAAATAGTAAGTAAGAAGAATAGATTTCTTAGTAATTTAAAATGCACATGACTTTTGATCACATAACATTTATATGAAATTGACCTAATGTTGTTCCAGTTACATATCTCATGTTTCTGACGCTATTTCTATACCCAACCCGCATTTAACCGCTCCTTAAGGGTCCTAGAGGCTTTTAGTTGCTGAAAACGAACCCCGCTACGGTAGGTAAAAGTACCTTTTTACGCTATTGGTTTTTCTAAGATCTTTCACAAACCTATTGGTATTTTCAAATAATATTAAACAAAAATATTTAAACCGAAAAGTAATGAGCATCAAAAATATGGGTAAAATTACGGTACAATCATCTCTTTAAAAAGGCTTTCCCAAATCGAATCATATTTTATCATTTGGGTAAAATCCAACCCAATTATTTGTATCGGAAACGGTGACTTGGAATTAAAGTTTTTAACGACACTTGCATAAATGTATAAAAGATAAAATATGTTATATGAGTTTACATAATAATGTAATAGTATTGTTATTATTTCGAATACACTTAACAAATATATATCAGAGAAGCTAAAACGATTCCTCTCCAATGGCACATGTCCAGATGAAGGTACCATTAACAAGCAGGTGTGCCTTCAGCTTTTTCCGACGAAGAGATAAAAAATGTATCCATCTTTGTCTGTTATTATTCATATATGCAGAGTTATTTTAGTTTTTCTTGATTTCCATCTAATGTTCTTACTTTTTGTAATAGACATTTTTACATAGGAGATCTCTTTATTTGCAAAATATAGATGACATTTGTTTTTTATATTTTATAATAAACTTCTTGTAAGCTGACTTATAGTTTCTGTACATATTAATTTACCTAAAAGCTTAAACCTAAAGTGAAGCCGGGGGCAAAAGTTGAAAACTATGAACAAATATGATAATACTTTTGGTTTAGTATTTTTAGTACACTCACATTAACATAATCCAATTCTTGTAACCGGTAAAAGTCCAACGTATTGTTTGTTGCAAATTTAATATGTATTTAAGGTAACATATACACGACCGAACTCATTAAACCGGCTTTTGACCTCAACAGCTTGAGGGTTAATTCGTATGAGATAAGTTATGTATTAGTTATGCCAGGGTTACAACTTGAGTACGAAATCAAGATGTTCTTGCTCACAAATTTGGGAATAGTTTGGATATTATTGTATATTATTAACATCAGGGTGGATGAAGGTATACGATTTTATGTCTATTATTTACCACAGATTAAGGGCTGGTCTCTAGGATACCACTTTATATACTTATACATTTATTTCTCTCTCTAACATAAATTTTGTACTTACAATATAACAATGTTATTTTGAAACTTAGAATGATTATCGTCTATCGTTATTTATGTTACAGAATGGATCAAGTTGCCTAATCAGCGATGTTGATCGGTAGAAGTATGACGTGTATCTTTTGCTATTTATTTTGTTATTTGATTGGACTATGTCCTAAGGTAGCTGTTTAGATTACAACTGGTTTTAATAATAAAATATCTATGTCTCGATTATATTTACTCAATGTTTTCTTAAAACATTTATAATTTACTGTTTCTAAAAATTTTATTTGATTTTATTTATTTGTTTATTTTTCTGAAAATATTTTATTCCTATTTCTACCGAAAAAGAACTAGGCCGAAAATACATATGTTCATTACTTCTGGAAGACAAATAACCGCTTTTATACATTTTCGTTTCTATTTAAATTAACATAATTGTACTTTTATTCCAAATTTATAATTAAAAAGGCATATTATTGCCATGAGTAGGCAACAATAGGTTTTTTATTCATTCCTGCCTTTAGCAATGTTATACAATATTATTCGCTTTTCATTTTATGCAAAAAACTAAACGTGTAACAATATCCGATTGTCATTACGTAATTTTTATAGAAAGGGCTACTTTTCATTCACACTAATCTGGGTTAAGGTTGTGGCTCAATTGGCATACAAAGATTCATTAGCATATGCTAGCGACTATGTAATGAGTAGATATTTTCATATTCTATAGGAACCTTTGCGTTTTTAGGATTTTTTAACAGAATCAAAAAATAATATTTATTGCTATAATCAAATTGATACATTGATAATAATCATTAAAAAAAAATTCAATTAAATCTGTAAAAAATCGAAGCTTAAACTCACATTCTTTAAAGTATTACTCTACTGTGATTCCATAAATTTTAATCATTCACAAACGCCGCTTCGTACGTTATTGGTGTTAGTAAAATCATTAGAGATAAGGGTGCGAATAGACGAGCCTTTCGGTAGCAGTGGCCGGTAGCGAGCGGTCATGGTAAACCGTCGAAAGCAATAACCAGCCAAATGACTGTCGTCAACTAGTCACTTGATGTCACTCGTAAATTGAATCTTGTCTGTTATCTTCCTTAAATGTCATTGGATTTGAAAAGCGAGAAATAATGACGGTAATAATCCCTTTTCCAGAACGTCGCTGTGATACGAGCCAACTACGGAACAGTCACCGGCAACAATATCGGACCATGGTATCGTTAAACGCTGTTATAAATTTTTGAGCCTTTTTAAATATAGTTTTGAGAATCGTATGAAGTTATATTATCAAAGTGCATAAATATGTATGTCGTTAAACTTGCAATGCTAAGGAAATGAAAACAGGACTATAAAATAAAACAATAGTAAAGAAACAAAGTCATAAATTTTTTAAAATATTTCTGTTGATATAAATACTCTAAGAAAATAGCCACATTTAAGTAAGGAACTAATATATTTCGGATTACTACTCATATTTTATTTTTAAAAAAAAATTACATACTGCTGACATCGCGTCTGCTCTTGATCACGGTTTCTGCAAAGTAACCAAAACGTTGGCATTATCAAGTTATTTAAATTATTTTAAAATATTAAAATACTAAGCGTTGTTATCCGAAAAATACCTATATGTTTCATTTAAATGAATACTCGCGAAAGTCTTAGATCTCATTACAGTTAGGAGTTTATCAATCAATGAAACTATAATTGAATCGTATAAAACAATTTAAATTTACATACATATGATGTATATCCCAGTATTATTTAAGGCGCCATTTTGTCTTAATACTCGTACACAATTATTCACACAATAAACATAATATTTAAACATTCGTGAAAGCGTAACATCTGCTAAATTATCAAGTTGGGATATTACCCAAATTAGGAACATTAGAATACGAATTTCCAACGTCTTGTTCGAAGTTCTACATACGATATAATTAACTAAATAGTCATTATCCAATACTCATTTTAATTTATTTAGTAGTAAACTGAACAGCTATTGGTAGGTTTAATAAAGTAGTGCAAAATAATACATCATTAAATATTTTAGATTGTCATGTATCGCTTGGCAAATCGCCATATAATCTTCAGTACATAACCTTATTCTGCCGAACCATTAGTTTTGAGATCGATAGCAATCTTTTACCATCAATTAAGATAAATTTGAAAGAAAACATCACGCTCACACTTACCACTATCGCCCCAATTCAAATATATATTTATACACTTATATCCAAAATGTTTTCAATAATATTTGTAAAGTAATAGTGAAAAGTTAATGTCTATCAAATAAGGTGAGCAAGTAATCAAGACCATGTCGATGTTCGAATTATTTCAAGATTTTCTTTGACAGAATCTTTAGCTGTTGATAGATCGTAGGAAATGGACCTATTTGTTTGATTCCAAAGACTTTGTTCTTAACGCCTTAAGCAAGTGATTTATGGACTTGTAAAATATTATGGGAATTTTTCATGAGAGTAGCTTTTTGTTTGTCGAATTTCTGGGTTTAACCTACTTAGAGAGATATAAATTAAACTTGTCTCTCTTTTTCTTAAGTGTCATAGTAATCGAAGAAAGTTTTGATACAAGTTATATTCTTTTTGATATTTTTCATCATTTGCACAAGTGTACATTTCCTTTAGATCATCAAATGTTATTAATGCTTACTTATTTCGAAGTAAAATATAACTGTACCTATAAATTCGATTATCGGAAAATTATTCAACTGAACCAAGGCAGCTTATTTTTTCCAATAAATAATAATCGAATTTCTTCAGAAAATCTGTTAAAAGGAAAGCTATTACGTAGTAGTCATCATTTTATAGTAAATTACACTATGCAGCACAACTCTATTTTCGTATTTGTAATTCTGTTTAATAAATGCTTCTAATGGCTTTGGAGGCCAATATTAATTTTAGATTGTGGTTTATTGCAAGCATCTGCATTAAAGTACAATTATTAGTATCTATTTAAAGTGGTTTCGTGGTATAGAATTAATTATTATTTTAATATTATGTAATACCTGGAAGATTGGTTACTCACGAACTCAACACATTTTGTGTGTTTTAAGTTGTAAATTAAAAACTCTTTAGAGTAACACTTTTCAATAAAAGCGTTGACTATTCTTTGTTCCAATGAAGTTTTTGTAAAAATTGCAGTTCAGCAAAGTTGCTTCTTGATAATTTTCGACGCATCGACAAGGAGATATAAATTTTTTGACGCAACTGTGAAAAAAGGGAGTGTTACGTTTTTCGCGTGTATGAATGTATGTATGTACACATATCTATTTGGCATCTTGTAGAGTCGAAACGGATTGAATTTTTTTATGACAGGGGTCAATAGATTCGCTTTAGTCATGAGAGTAAGTAAAAAAAACAAAAGTATGTTGGCTTTCGCAAAAAATTTATATATGCAAACTCTGCGTTTCTATTTTTCATCTATTCGATGCATTAAATAAAGATTTTGATGTAGTTGAAAAGTTTCTTTTTCTTTAATACACGTTACTCTTTATAATGATACTAGTTTTTGCCCGCGACTTCGTCCGCGTAAATTTCAGAATTACTTATATATAGCTTTTACCCGTGACTTCGTCCGCATTGGATAGTTTTTTATATAGTAGTATGAAAAAATCTGAGCTGTACTTTTTTGTACGTATATTTGAATTGTGCCGAGATGGGATGAGGCCATACTAAGTGTCATTGTCATAGGTTAGGTTAATACATTTTAAGAAGAAGATAGATTCCTGCAATACATTTTTATATATGATGTTTTTTGTTTTTCCTTCCTTCGCCAGAAAAGTAATTTTTCCCATGGGATTGCGTTCTTTTCCCGCGGTCAAAAGTAACTCATGTCCTTTCTTAAGTCTCAAACTATCTCCTTATCAAATTTCATTTAAATCTGTTCAGTAGTTTAGGCATAAAAGCGATCCCGCCTGAATTTTCCCATGGGAGTGCGTCATTTTCCCGGGGTAAAAAGTAGCCTATGTCCATTCTCGAGCATCAAAATATCTCCATACCAAATTTCGTGCAAATTGGTTCAGTAGTGTAGGCGTGTTTGAGTAACAGAGAGACAGACAGAGTTACTTTCGCATTTATAATATTAGTATGGATTTATAATTCTCAACTGATAATTCGTGAAAACGTCGAAATTGAATTAATCGTTAAATATTTAATGAATATTTAAAACGTTTGTATTGAAGTGAACTTATAAATCGAACAGTTAATAAAAATAGCTCGAAGCAACATTTTGAAACATTTAATCAAATCATGCCATTATAAATCTTACTGCTCGGTAATATAACTGGAAGCGTATTACAAAGTTTTTCCGCCACATAAAATATCTGTTCCATAAAAGAATCATGAACTAGCAAAAATATAATATCGTTGAAAGCAATCGCCCGGTTAATTAATTTACCGAAAGCGACCACTATATTCGGTCCGTAGCGGGATCGATGCGACCCTAATTAATTTTATACCACTTTTTCAACTTCAATCTCTTAATCGATGCTTGTAACGGGATCGTTATATTTTATTTCTGGAACAGGTTTCAGGATTGATGAAAGTTTTTGTTCACGGTTTTAGTTATATTAAAAAACTTTACAGATTTTTTTTTTTTTTTGCTAAGTAATGGTTATTGATGTGGGTTTCGGGCGAGTGAATATTCAAGAGAAATTTCAGGGTCCCTGGGTTAAATAGAGTAATAAACAAAGACCGGGATGAGGTATATAAAAATGCCTTAATAAATCAATGTCTATGTTTCTTTTTAAATATTTAATTAATCTCATTATTGGCAGAAAATTTCTCGTGTTATCCGAAACAATATGATATCACCCTTGATTGTAAATTCATCCGCCGGTATATCCCCGCAAGTTAATTTGAATTAGGTTAAACTAATTAATTAACTTCTTGGTATGCTAATTAATAACTATTATATATTAATTACTATAACATAATCCCATTGTATACATTATAACATCATTTTTATTCACTTGTGAAATTTGTGACGTAAAAACAGTGCAAATGAACAAATTGTTTATCTATTATACTTTTTCAACAATAACATGCGTAAACTGTATTCACCAATAATAATATTATATAAATGTTAACTGTATAATATTATTATGTTTGTTTTGTTACGACTGATAGTTTGTTAATGAATAAAATGATGAAATTCAATCTGCGTGATAAAACCAACCATAAAATTATACAAAAAAGTATAAACAAACAGCACAGACACTCAATCCCGGGCCAATTTCGTTTCAATTTATAGTTACTGAATTGAATAATGGCAGTTTACACAAAAACCGACAGAATATACGCAAATTGACCACCAAAATAAATTCACTTTTAAATTTCTAGCTTAATTCCAGCACATGAGAGTTTTTTTTCTAACTATTACTTTTATTTTATCTACTAATTAATCATGGATTTAAAAGTCACTTTACATCAGAGAACATGAAGATATTAATATTTTATTACATTGACATTTACTTATTTTTTAATTGAAATTCAAAATTCACATATCGCAAACTATGAATGCATTGCTACTAACTGTTTTGTGCGCTTGCAATTTAAGCTCTTCATCTAGAAAAGAGACGTGACGAATCATTTAGCTTTCCTTTTAAAGCGTTGCTCATAGCAGCATTCATAGTTTTTAATTTCACTTAACACACATAAATTATCGAATATGATTATGAAATATCGGTTTTATTAATCACACCCATCCCCCAAGTACATAAAGAACCTTCTATATAAAAAACTAATTTTATTGTGGTAAATCCGGCATGAATTTACTTATAAATAGTATCGTTTTTATACTAAAAATAACAATGAGAATACGAAAAAACGTATACTTTACAAGCTCTAATGGATTATGGAATATTTGGCAATTGTTAAACGTCTGTAATATTAGAAAAGTAAGAGATTTGAGAAAAACAGAAATAATAATTGAATTTGATACTATGATAATTTTTTCATAACTCAATATCAACGGCTTTCCTTCATGCAATCTTATAAAGAAGACAGCTAGTTTATATTGAAAAACGATTTCTTGAGTTATTTGAATAAAGGTTTTTCAATTTAACAACGTTAAGGTCAGATGTTTTTGTCATTCCGACATTGTTAAGTTCTTATTATTTTTTGTATGACAAGTGATTATTTTTGAAAATAATTTTAAATAGACATATATTTGTATATCGAATCTACTTATTCATTTCATAATTATACTCAAGCACAATAATATAATGTAAAATTATATTTTGCAATAATTTGTTTTAGCGCCATCTGTGTTTGGTGGTTGGAAGTCAAAAGACAGAACATCAACCTATTCAGGCTCTCTGCATTTTTATTTTTGAAGTAACTGTAAAATATAGAATAAAAAATAAAAATATTTTACTATTTCATTAAACATCCTTTCACATATTACACTTTAATTTTTAGAACAATTATTAAAAGTCGCGGGTATTCATTTAAATGAAACTAATATTTTTCGGATTACGACGCGTATTTTACTAAAAAAAAAACTACATACTCGCGAGGTTTCGGATATTTTGCAGCGACGGTTCATTAACGGTTCGTTCAATATTAGTTTCATTTATATGAAAAGCAATTTATTAAAAAAAGGCATTTATTTTAGATCGTAATTATTGAAGAATAACATATTTTCAGTAAGATAAAACTTTTATTAGCTGTGCTTTACGAGATGAAGTACACTTTCAATAGGGGTTTAAATATTCAACAAAGATATTACTAATGTATATTTAATTACGGAACGCCTAAATATAATATACTATATCGCTTCAATTGTTCTCAAGTTATGCTTCGCTATGCGCCTTGCAGTATATGACACAAAAGCATTCCTACTATAACATGAAGCCTAGAAATCTTTCATACAAGCATTTTGTACACAATTCTGAATAAGAGACCAATATTTTATATAAATAATGTTTTATATGTAACAAAATCTTGATTTAAATTATATATATATATATATTTCTAACAAGCTTTTACAATGAAAACACTTTTTTTTAACTGGATATTTTGTTGGCATATATATATTAGACGCATTTTATAGTATGCAAGCTTTTCATATACCAGCAAAAAAAATATATAACAGTTTGAATTTTGCTTACCAAAAATTATGTTTCATACATTTAATATTATAAAAATATTGTTTTATACATTTTCATATCCAATGAATCCTGTGTCGTTGTCAAAAGATGCTTGCGGCTTGATACAACGTTTGGCATGAAAACGGTGACAGTTAGCGGAGGCAGCACTAATGTGTAATGAAACAATTAAGCAACAAGGTATGTACAATGTCGATATCATGTTACAAGACCACTTACAGAATTTCTAATTAATTTGATTGTATATATCTATTTCAAGGATAATAATAAAAACTATAAAATTGTTTAATCTTTTATATCATTAACAAAATAATGTAGTACAATATAGTTTGACAAAATTATTTAAAGAAAATGTTTTTGTGAGTCAAAAACATCGCCTTTACCCCTGATGGGACTCGAACCCACAATCCCCGGCTTAGGAGGCCGATGCCTTATCCATTAGGCCACAGGGGCTTGTGTCATGTCATTCAAAAAAAATTATAAAGTTTAAATCATATATGTGAAGTATCGGCTGCGGAATCGTATTGTATAGGAAACTGTACGCAGATTTTATTGTATTACTGACATTGATATCGCTTTGAAGTTCTCCCCTAAATATAAAAAAAATGACGATTGGAAAAAACTTTAGCTGTGAGTGATAAAGAAAAAAACGGATTTATTCAATTCCAATACATTTTTATCAAGAATTTTAATTTCCCTATTCTACATACTACAACTAAAGAAAATATTAGAAATAGTAAGACAGAAGCAAAGGAAATATCTTATTCAAAATTGTTCATAAACCTTATATAAAGTATAAGTGACAAATGTTCTTTCCGGAGCGTTCTTAACATTCGACACGGAATATGTTTTCCTCACTGATATTGCGGACACGTGCTGGTCACGTGACGATGCTTTTTTCAGCCGCCATGATACGAAAAATATTGCTGTGTAAAATTTATGGCTTTTATTGTTCTCATTTCTATTCATTCTGAATTTTTATCATTCACGTATTTTATTCACATCATCCTGGTTAGTTCTTTGTAACTGTTGAAAACAGAAAACATTTTAAATTTCAATGTACATATATACATTAAGGAGCCTGGTTCTAATTGACGTACATAAATGACATATAAAAACGATAAATTGTTTAAAACAGACAAAAAAAAAATCAAATTTATAATTTGAAAATTTGATTTATAATTTTATTAGAATTTTTTTTTATAAAAAAGAATATCGTTTTCGTACGTTACTTTTTTTCTAGTCCAAAATGCTTATGTTATTAATTTAATTGATATTATCATGTAATCAACAAAATAATTTAATTTCAATTCACTGTACTAGTTTTTATATTTCATGGATAACTGTTGTAATTTATTTTTTATTATAAATATTTTCTAGTATTATATACGTATATTATGTGTAATTAATTTTGTTTTGTTTTATGGCTCTTTATTGTATGTATTATAATCATTGTCGTTGATCTGTTTTTTTTCTGTATTGTGATAATAACAAAAAATGGTATCGTATTATCATCATACAATAATTATCAAATGACTGTTCTTATAAATAGAAATACTATTTCTATAATTCATATAATATATTATTTTAGTGTTTCGAATAATTAATGGCAAGTGCAAACAAGTGAATGGCCTCTTACAGTTTTGGTTTCTCACTTTAACCTATAATTTCAACACATTTTAATATAGTATTTTATACTATAGACTTGTGTCTATCCTTAAAGCGGCTCCGGATTGGACAATAATGATGGATACGCATGAGAAACAATATAAAATCCCAGACGATATTTATGCGTCGGCGTCCAGACTAGACATATTTCTGTATTCGCGAATCTTAAAGCGCTTTGTGTTAATAGAGATAACGGTTCCTTCGGAAACCAACATCCCCAAAGACCATGCCATCAAGGTTGATAAGTATTACGAGTTCACTAACGAACTAACTAATAATAGGTTCCTCGGATCCATGGAATGCTGAGAAGTTTCGACTCTGTGGTTCCTTTTTGTAATCAATCCATGAATAAATTCATGAATGTTGCCGTTTACTACTAAACGTAGGCCTCCCCCAAAGTGTGTCAATTGTTCCGTGTATTGGTAGGCTAATATCAGTTGCTACCTGTCAGTTTTTTCAATCGCCGTAATCATGCTGAGAGTGTCTAATAGTACAAGTCCACATTTGATACATTGCAGCCGAAATTATCTATATGGATTATTGTTAATTATATAATTCAATAGGAAATGATGTTCTTTTTAAATATCACATTTTACAAAACAAATATAATTATAAAATAAATGTAAAAATATCTGAAATTATATTTAACAATATAAGTTCAGCTTTATCGGAAATAATGATCTCTTTCCGGCTATCTTTAGATAGACATGTCACGCGAGAGAAAATATATTAAGGAAAAATTAATGCGTTACGTTCGCACTTTTATTATGATACCATTTCACTTTTATCATCGCATATTTTACTGCCATTTATTTTTATTAGTCCTTAGTCTTCAAATGTAAGTTTCTTCTAGTTTAGTAATAAAATAAATTTGATGCCGAATCCAGTGTAAAAGAATAAAAAATCATACTATTCACCATTAACTATATTTTTGTAAACTCTCTTTACTATAGGTACATAAAGAAAATTTTCAGTTTTAACTTGATTGAGAACAAAATTGTGAATTGATAAATGGGAACAGGATGTAACTCCTGACTACAAAATCTGCCGTACATATACATTGAGTTGATATACCTTGAATCGCATTGTTTGAATAACGATTAAAAATTTTAAGCATACTGCATTAAGTTATCAAAGCAATAATATCAGAATATTGATGAAAGAGCATTCGTGCAGACTGATAACAGCTTTAGTATATGTTAAATTTTTGCTATGTATTACCATGCATAATGTTTTAGGAACAATCCAAACCAACGGATTCGTCGGTTCCCCTACATCGTGTGATCCAGTTGTATGGAGGAAGGGTCTGAACATTTGACTTGATCCTGGAGTTTAACAAAAACTGAAGAACGGTGCTCTGCTTATTTCTCAATAGTGAACTAATCATTCACTAACGGGTCCCCCCCCCCCACTGTGTACAATAGTATGATGACTTTTGTTAGCAGGATAGAAGACCCAGTAGCGATCCCTGGGGTGCTTCGGGCGTCCTCGTAGTCTCCAGATCAAACCCACAGTGGTATTTCGAGTCTGATTATTTTGTTGAATTATAATTTAGATGCCTTGTTATACAACTCTCATCTTTTATTTTAATTTATTTACTCTTACAAAAATAAAAGATTAATTTAAAGACGCAAGTTTTTACAGTGGCAGCACGTGTTCTCACTCAATGTGCACTTCGATGGCATCAAAGGCATGCAATCTGATTTTTACATCACCACCTAGACATTACTAAAATTCAATTTCTACTTTATGCAAAAATATAAATACTTTATCCTATAGACCGTTGCTGTTTATATTTAAGCTGGGGGATTACGATGAGAGAAAATCGCGTAAAAGGTAAATGTGGCTATCAAGTCATCAGAGTGATACTATCCTTGGCAGTCGGTCTTCTGTTATCTTGGATATCCGGTGAGATCTGCTACGCTATATCTTATACATTAGGAAATGGAATTCTTTATTATGTTCACCGATGTATTTACTTGTGACAAAAGCTCCTCCGTAGTAATGATTATGGTTATGCTGAAAATTATAAATATTTGTCGTTTTATTTCTGGGTAGAAGCGAAAAACGGCGAATCTATAGAAAAAATAAAAATTATATTAGTTTCACAATTTCCCCTGGTTGAGTCTAATGGAATATTACACCATATAGCAAAGGAGAAAGAAACATTGTTTGATTCTCTTTCACCCAAAATTCTTGTGTTGATCATACCAATCGCCTACCATCTAGATTATTTGGCTCTTGTTATTCTATGAAACCGATAGAATACACTAGTAAATGTGTACTGAGAACTTGACGTAAACCATGTTAGTGGCCCGAATAAAAATACCAATAATAGCAAATAAAGTACCGAAAATACACACAAGATTTGTTACCTGTTCAGATACAGTTGCACCCCCTTTCGTGAATGATTGGTATAGTGGAATTTTTAAGCTTGCCAACGTAGTATTATATTAAAGAAAAAACCTGGCTGACCGTGGCCAACTATCTCTATACTCTATAAGGTTAACCTTTGTAAGCAAATTGAACTGTCACCACTGGGCACACCTTGAAATAATGATCTTCTCAATTACCAATAATAAGATTTTCCTCCAAAAAAACGTCAAGTGGAGATCTAATGGCGACCAAAGAAGGGGTTTTCTAGGAGTCTATCCCGTCCATAACCTTATTTTTGCAGCACATTAACGACTTGCTATTATCAGGTGTTTTGGTTACGCAAAAAACAACACATGTGTGCAGTGGCATCGATTCAGGTCTCACGCTAGCTGGGATGAGGTCGAAGTGGATAAATGGGCCATGTTAGACGGTGTTAATTTTTAACTTCAAATAGGCAAATTTAACAAATATGTTTGAATCGTTACTACATGTTTAATTCAGAGTCCCTTATCAATTAGGAGATAACATCGGTTCGTAAAGCACTTATATTAAGAAGAACAAAGGAAAATTTGAACATTCGAATAATTAAAAATATTTGAATAGTTTTGATATTTAAAAAATGACTTACAAGTATTATTGTAGACTATTTCTTTTTCATACTGTAAAAAGTTTTGCTCGCTATTATAGGCCTACCCAAGATTTTGTAGGGCTGAACTTGAATTTTATTAGATAAACGGAATCTTACAAAATATTTAAAATACGTATACTCCAGGCAGTAAAGAATTTATTTCTATTCCAATGGCAGAAGCAAATTTTTTCGTTGAAAACAGATATTTACACAACACAGAATAAGAAAAAATATACTATACTATATTTTTAATTAAAGCAGGCAGTTTAATCATTATTATTATATTTTTCGACATCATCTAGATGCATATTTTATTTTAATATTAAACCCAAGATATTTAGGAAATCGTCAAGATAAATATACGAACTTTTAGCTTAAGTAATAAATTAAGAGAACAATCAACTAACTTATCAGACATTGGGCACTGTTTCGTCTATAAGCGAAATCTGAGCATCAATAATGAGATTACTCAGTTGTACCATTTACATAAGTTGACTTATAAGTGTTTTTAAATATTTCTCCTAATATTTCCATATTTTTTACATTGTATGTACTAATAATTATTACTATTATTTAAGATAGACTGACAATAAGCTGATCTTCTGTTAGTAATTACATAGAAATAGAATAAAAAATATTATGGAAATAATTGAAACTGAGGAGCTTGATTAATTGGTTCTCGATTACCCTAAAATAATCTACGTCAACAATATGGATCAATGAAAGACTAAAAGATTTGCTTACACAATTTATGTAGAATTTGGATAATACAACTTCTACATAAATTACACAATTTATGTAGAAGTTACATAATCGTTTTTTCAATCAATTCAGTGTAATAAATATCTTTGTGACCTCTCTTTTTGTGAAACCTAACATATCATCCGATCTCAAAGTAATCTTAGTCTTTAACAACAACTGTAACATATCTTGTGTCCGTTATATGTTATTGATGTACAGAATTTGTCAACAAACTACGACTATCATTTTATGAATTTCAGTAATATTGTAGTAATTCTTTAGATTGGTTAGAATTTTTTTTTGGATCCAAATTGTCTCCTATAGGTATAAATAGAATTGCTTCTCGATATGAGTATATACAGCTCTTCTTCTAAAATTTAAGTTACATTATATATGAAGAGTAAAATAATATGACACGAACAATAAATATAGTAAACAATAAAAAGATATTAGTTCAAATTTATAATAAAATTTAACCCTTTTTTTTCTGATAAGTAATTATAATATTAGGTTAGCATAATACAAGTATTTTTTGTTAAAGTGAATCACTAATTTTTAATATAATCTCGATTACTTCAGTTTAAACTAAAATATATCAAAAGAAAACCATAGAAAAAATTAATCAAAAAAATTAATCGATTAACTTTAAATCATATATGATGCTTTCTTAAAATTTTATCTTATCTTGCTTTTAGTACCACATTTTTTTTCTGTCACTGTATCCTCGACTTACATTATTAAAAATTATATTAATAAGTAATTTATAGCGCTTATTTAATTTTTAAGGAAACACTTTATCATACAATAATTCTATTTCTTTTTCAATAAAGAAAACATAAAAAGTCATAAAATACTAGTTATTTTTACTATTACATATATCAATATTTATACCAACTGCTAAAGCTGATAAATCGTTACATAGTCAAAGCCCGGATGTGTTTTAGTTTCTCAAACGCAATTGATTTGTTGGTAGAATAATCCTTGTCCGGGGTAAAGTAGATATCAAATACTAATTCAATCCAATAACGACTCATTCACTTGGAACATGTTGATCGTATTAATGCATATATTAATGCAAAATAATTGACAAAGCAAAGATATTCAAATGCGAAATTAATCAATTATTGAGAAATCTAAATATTTCAAGTATTTGAGAATATTATCTCATTCCAAAGTTGGGGAGAAGTTGTCATCTACTTTCAATAGGCCTTAAATGTATTATGCAATATATTTTTGTTTTTATATGTATATGTTCTTCGCTATTTATACTATAAACATTAGAGATTTCAATAACGATTAATACATTATGAGATCTAAGATTTTCGCGAGTTTTATTCATTTAAATGAAACTAGTATTATTCGGAAGTACTACGCGGATTTTATTATTTAAAAAACTACATAATCCCGACGTTTCGGTTACTTTGCAGCAACCGTGATCACGAGCAGACGAGATGTGAATACATTATTTTAGTAAACGTAAACTGATATCTATATTCAAAATAAAAAAATCTACTAAACAAGAATTTTTATACAACTATAATACCAATAAAATAATGATAATAATATAATATTCAAGAAGAGCTTCAAAATATCGTGTTTCAAATCTAGAAGTAGTAGTAGTTCCGTCAAACTTCAAACTTGCTTCTGAATCCCTGAGTGGTTATAGCTCTTTAATCACTCTAGAATTGACAATAAGCCCTTCATTATTTGCTTATGCTGAATACGAGATTTTGAAGATAATGTTCAGCGATGATCGATATCATTATTGTATTTTTAGGCTACAAAAAGTAATATTGCTGATTTTTAAAATATAATATGATAGTCGGAATGGGACCTGCCCTTGAAATACAGGCTTAAAACGGTACGCCTCCTCCTCTGTCTCAAAGATGTTGGATCTCGGCTAAGGTTGTCGTTAAAGGAAGAACATACAAGTTACAACGTCTCTCTTCTCAATGATAGAGAGCCAGATGCATTAGAAGCCGATCAACTAGATAGACACTTCAACAGTTAGAGATCGTAACTTTAGCCGTTTATTTGCCATTGGTTTAGAGCGCCCTTACGACATTTAACATACTTTCATCTTAGCGCATTGCCAGCATGTACAGACCTACAGTTGGCATTGGTGGCCTTTATCTTGATGGCAAGGGTCTTCCAGATGGTCAACGTCGCAGTAAAAAACCTTTATTCTTACAGCTGATCTCCGGGCCGAGAGGATCTTGTCTTTGAGTGGACTGGAGATATCGTTCCAGTTATATTTTGATGTTATGTACAAGGGTGATAATTCAGTTTTGCCGGATCAGCGGTGATGGTGACGATGAGTTCCTATGTGGTTCTTACCGTAGGCGCAAATGCAAATACAAGTGAGATCACCATATCGGTGGTCAAGGTTTTTTCTTCGGGGCTGATTTACATAAAACAGAATGAACACAATTGCGTTTCGAACCCATGGGTGAACACTGCATATCTGATGAAGTGCTCGCTTATGTTCAGCCCTTTGAATCTGGGCTGTTCTTGTCGAAAGAGCACTACACGTCTGCACCATGAAAAGGTAGCACTCGAATCAAATTTATTACGAGGTTATTATTTTTAAATGAGGTCAACAATCCAGCCATGACTGTTTACATGCTCACTAAACAATTTATGAACAAAAGAAAACTAAGATTTTCGACATACTACGCGTTTTTCATTATTTTCAACGCTTCTTGATCCCATGATTATGGTTGCTGCAGAGAAACAAAAACAGGACTTGGACAAAGTTGAAATTAATACGTCTGTTTGTTTTGTTTATAAGTAAAGAACTCATAAATTAGAAAAAATCTATTATAATTATATATATTAATTTAAATGTATTTTAAAAACGATATCTTAGTTTTTAATCTCTAAAATGATTGATAGAAGATTTAAAATTCTTACATTTTGATCAATTCCCGTTTTCATTATTGGTGTTTTATATTACATAAGTTAAAGTTAGTAACAATTTAAGGTTTATTTATATTCTTAAAAAGTATGAAAAGTATTATAAAAGTAAGCAATATTTTTTCTCGCAACCTTCACCAGTTCCCGGAATTAATTCAATTTCACTAGTTCTACCTCGTAATATTAGTAAGCATTATCTATTAGGTTATTTCGAAAGGTCGAAAGTGGTAATCTCATTTATCACAATTGGTATTTTTTGATGTATCACGATATGATCAATCAGTAATCCCATAAGAGTAGTATCATGTTTTCGATTCCGCTTATCCATTTGTAATTGATAAGGACATTGACACTAACCATATTGGATGAGTAATCTAATGCAAGATCGGTCAGATTTAATCATCCGGCGAACGACCGAGTGACTCGTATAATAGAGCCAGAAGAAAAGCGTTACTTTATGTATGTCTATGTGAGTATTTATTTAAAAAGAGAATTTAATTTAAAAAAAATTGGGTTTATTATATATGTAGTGGCTGGAATAATTCCTATATAAATTTCTTACATAATTATTATAAGTACTATTTAAAAAGAAGCTCTTCATGGAGAGTAGGATTCAGTTAACCAGGAAAACTGTTGGAGAGTTTTGGTTTGTGTATTGTGGAAAAACTAAATCCAATACGTACGAAAAAAAATAGACCATATGAAATCAACACATTAAGTGCGGGAGAAAAAGTGGATCATTAGGGATTGAGCACAATACGACAGCTGACACAAATATCTAGAAGGTTTCTCTCAAAGACGGATAGTCATTTCAGCTGTGAACGACATGAAGATATATACTCGTTACATTTGTCTTTAATATAACCTAAACAAAAGATGGAAATAAACACATATGATATATAAATATAATTAAGGGCAGGGATAAATTAATATAAAATATCACTTAATATATATTTAGCATTCCCATTACATATGAATTTCATTGAATGACTACGTTACGATAATAGTTGGTATAATTGCTTGAACGTTTGATTTCGCTCAATGTGTGATATGATATGTGCTCAATAAAGTGATTAGTATAAACATCCTATTTAATTGTATTGGTTATTCAACCTTAAATATGGTTAATAACCTACATTTTATGCTTATATTTGATTTGATAAGAAATCTGCTGTGTATTTTATTTCATTCAATATTATTTAAAATATATTTGTTTTTTTTTCATAGTATGTTTTTGACTGCATCAATAAATTTTTACTTATCATTTTTTTTAATTTGAATTATTTCATGGCTCCAAAGGATTCATTCAATTCTAAATACGTTTGCCGACATATGACACTGATAGTGCGAACTGGGTTTACATTGGAGTCTATTTAATGTGTACATAATCAACTGCACTGTCAATACACTGCGTCCAATGTTTGCTTCTACATTCAATTAAAGAACGGTCTTGTATTTGTAGAAACGATATAATATAAACTATATTCGGTTTATCCTAGTTTGATCCTATTAAAAGATTATTGTTAATTTTTGTTGTCGTAGGTTTGTTAACAAGATTATATGATTATCAGAAAATTTCTCATGCTCGATCTTTAAAAAAAGAAATGGAAATATTTGATTTATATAAACAGCTACAACATACATAAAAAGATCTCATAATTGTTATTATGTCCATGTTTATCGAGACAAATTCAAAATCATAATTAGTACTTTTTTATTCCTGAAATATTTTAAATTTATATGTGTAAATATATTATATATTGAAAATGAAAACAGCTTAAAATGGGTTATAAAGTGAAAATACGCGCAAGCATGACGGATTACGTGGTATAAAAAAGTACTCCTATTACGTCAAGAACTTCAAATGTTTACCGAAATGTAGCAATTATTCATAAGAATGACGTATGTGCGAGAGATCGCCTTACTAAATCATATAGATAAATATAACAACCCAACATTGGGAGCCACTACACCAGCGATTAGAGAGAGCGTGATCTATCTAACTCATGATGAAAATAGATCGTTAAAATAAGAAACAATAATATCAAGCAAGAGTTTATATCTACATTTAAAAAGCTGTTGATCTGATCTGTTACGTTTTGGTAATTGATAAGTATAATATTTTTGAACGTATAACTAAGATACTGAACATTATTTAAAAAGTTATAATTACCTTTTTATTAAATTATATAGCAATATATATTCTTAATTTATTTTATAACAAGTTTTGACTTCAGTTTTTTACTATTTTTTTTTTTATATTAAGTATACTTGGTCGCTCATTCACTCACACATCACATACAATATGAAACCGCTCTTAATGTTAAAGGAATAAAGTTACTTTCAGTGTCAAAGTGTATATTGAGTCGACACTAACGGCACTTATGAAGTTATCAAAACTCGTAATATTATAACATCGTAACAGTAGCAAGAATTAAATGAAAATCATTGGAGACTAATCTGAATGCGAAGGCTGATCAGTTTCATTAGATTGTGATAATTAGATTACAGAAGAACTCGTGATATGCATCTGGGATAAACCCACTGTTACAAAGATTCATTAGGTAATCACATTGGTATGGTATGGAATGAAGGGCGGATTCGAAAAGTGATACTTAAGTTACAAGGTTTCTTTCTCGCTTCAGGTTATTAGTATTAATAGCAATGGACATAGAATTACTGTCTGTCAAGTCATATATATATTTGACTTTAAATAGAATTGAGTACTGACACGAACTTGTTTGTTTTTTTGGCACTGAAAAGAAACTCGTAATTTTATCATCCTATGTAATTTTTCGAAAAATGTTTGTTTTATAAATACATAACGTTTATTACTAATATACTATTTGTACTTATTTGAATATTTTTTTTTAATTAAAAGTAGCTGTAACAATTTTACCTTCAGCATTATTACTTTTTCTTTGGCACATTTGCTTTGTTCATAAGTGGGATTAGTTATACTTTTAAAAATATCTCATTATTCGTACTAAACTTTTGTTGTACAAAGAAGATTTACTTGAATGTGTGATCAACTATATCTCGACATTGTGGTTTAGATTTAGCATTATTATTCTTACCTAAGCCATTCTTTGTATGTATATTGAAAATAATCTTTGAAAACTTAGATGGTTATCCAAATATAATTTGTGTGATCTCTGTGTTTGTAGTGCAATTCAACACGTGGCAAACTCTCTTTGTGGTTATAAAGGCTGTTCTTGAAAAGTTTTGTATTTTTCACAGAGTGATCTGAATATTTTTCTCTTGGAACTAGGTCGGCTTATTCTTTTGTAGTATCAATATTTTCAAATGCTTTATTAATAACTTGATATGTTATTATATATATATTGTTTAAAAATTTGTCTTTGCGTACTTGATATGCGTTATACTTGTTTCACCATCAGCGATAAGCAACTAATACTCTAAAGTGTATTTACGCCTCTTATCTACATCAGTGTAGATTTTGCATTTGTTTTGTTTCTTCACCAAGATGGCTTTATAAGTTCACTTGTTTTTTTCGTTCATCTAGTTCCCAAGAGCTCCCTTAAATCTTTTTACCTTTTCTAACAGCCTTTCCAAATTAAGTTAAATTTTCCCTTTCACTTCTATCAAGTCTTTAACTTGGCTTTGTTTTTCTTTGTGCGGGGTTTGTTTGATGAAATTGTGTTGTTTGATATATCTGATATTTGTCTATTTGTTTAAGAAGTTCAGCAGCTAAATTCCTTAGCTGGTAATGACTGTGACAAAATATTTAGTAATGATAAATCTTTTTCATGTGTAATATGGGCAGGAGTTATTATAGCAAACATGGTCCAAATTATTTAAACTTTAAGTAGATGACGAGACTGCTGAACAAATTACCTAGATTAGTCTCATTGCAGTTTATATTGTTTTCATAATATCATAAATGTTTCCATCTAATATTATATCTTCTAACCCATTTATCTGAAACTCATTAAAAGTTACGGGCAAGGGCGACTCTGAAATAACAAATTATTATTACTTTTCCTGCTATCAATTGGACACGAGACTTCAATGAGTCAGAAACTAGGAGTAGAAGATATGGAAAACTGAAAAATAAGAAAGAACTATTTTACTGAGTCATAAAAATGTAAAACCTTACAGACTTGCTGCTGTATGAAAGAAAATAATATAGGGTTAGTAACGTAAAATGTACTATATCACCATACAATATTATTCTATGGAAAAATTTCTCGTGAAATATGTTGTATGTATAACTTAACATATAATTTGTGTCATAATTCTGTAACGACATTTCTTATATATAAGATTATGGACGCTTGAGTAAGTACTGTAGGAGGAAATAAATATTTCGGTTTTCTGTTGATGTTTCGAATTTATTATCTTAAAATCTGTTGCAGGTGTTGCTTATGTATTAATGATAACCATATAAAGGAAATTTGGCTTCTAGTTTTTACCTTCTTTTACATTACATATTCATCTTAAGTTTGTATTTAACATTAAAAACGTATAAAAAATATAACAATGAGCCCAAAACTCGTCCTGATCGCAAGTCCGGCGTGTGCGTCCTCTACGCCCAGCTCCCCAACCTCTTTAAAACAATGTGAAAATCTATACAATAATTTACGTTATTTTCCTAATGCTTATACAACCTCTAGTACTTTACATAAATATGTTTTTTCATTCAAGAAGTAAATTTTATAAAAAAATACAGTATAGTTTGATAAAATTGAAATTGGAATTTTAATAGTTACAACAACTTTCTTGGAAAGTATCATTTCATTAAAAAAAAGAAATTATATGTATTTTCTCTTGTCCTAAGGACGAATAGTTTTTACTGAAGCTGTTACTGCTTTATCACAGTTATTGGAAATTGTTTGATAATATTAATTCATTAGATATTTTAGAGGTATGATTTGATATTAGGTATCTTACAAGACCATGTAAGATTTAAATACATTGAAGTACATATGAGAACGTCAGCTACTTAAAGGTAACCATAATTATGCATTTTTCAAATTTCAATTCTTTTCGTACCCGAACTGACGAAGCCTTTTATATAATTGACTATATATCAAGTTTGAATAAGTAACGACATATTTGTTTACAAAAAGTTTAATACCTTCTCTAGGTATTTAGTTTGTTTGTCAGTACTGCCTTATGCTTTGTACTATTAACCAGTAAATATTATCGTAGCGGGACCGTTTCCCAAATATAAAAACATTTCCGTTGTACCAAGTATAATATATAGAAAGGAATTTAGGAAGCTGTTTGAATCTTATATATAAAATCTTATATATATAGATATGTGAAAAAAATAAATTACTAACAAAATTAACGATTATGGCGTTGAAAAGTTCATAAAAGTATATATGGAATATTGTACTACAATTTAGGACAATTAGTTAAAGGACCCTTTTGTAAGAGCTTTTTAGCAAAAATAATATACTAACATTTTTATGTGTACTTATTGCATAAGTTTTTTCGTTTTTTATTATTTTATAACTTCATTAGTGACGTTTTAATTCCTTTTCAGCAACCGTGATCATGGGATCACGCGTAGTATCCGAAAAACTTAGTTTGTTTAAATAATATACAAGAGCATGTGGTGCGTTCATCTAGAATACTTACAAAAAAATAATATTATATACACTTTTACAAGTTACAGTTACCTTCCCTTTAGCTTAACTTGATATATTTCTGCAATTTTTCAGATGTCGTAAACATTTTCTTATCTACCTTATTAATTCTTATCTATACAAATTTTAATGTTGTAATATTTCTTGGATAAATATTCTTCAGCATGGATCGCCCCCAATTATTTTTAGATAAATGTAATCAATACAATTTTCTGGACGTACAATAAAATTTACACATGTACTAAATTGTGTAATTTCTATTTATATTATATATTTATAAATATATACCTTTTTTTTTATTGAATAAAGGAACCTGATTACGAGAGCTATAGAACACTTTAAACACTTAAACTCTTTTTTGTTTAATGTAAAAAAATGAGACCGAAAAAATAAGTCGAGAATTTTTTTCGAGATGTCAATAAAATTCATTCACAAAGGACTTATCATAATAAAAGTTCAGAATTTCTGGCCGCGAAAAGTAGGTATTAGAGGACAATTCTCGAGCCGTATATTGCAATATGGTGGCTTCTTTGGAAGGATTTAGTGATTACACTGAGCCTCGGTCCCCAGTTATGGCAATAATATCGCCTGGTTGTGAACGGCGTTTTATTAAGATACAGATAATTTTATTAAAAACCCTATAATATTAATGTACATCTTCATTAAATATATACTTGTATTTTTATTACTTTATAAATAGCACAAAGTAGTTTTTAAGTTGTTAAATCTTTAAAAGTAAAATTTTAAGACTACAGTTTTTTTAATAATCAATTAAAAAACATCACTTACACATTTCCATATAATTTCTTATTGTCTTTATATTATTAAAACAATATTATTAGGAAAATCAAAATAACGTTTTTTTTATATTCATTATATGACATAAAAAAATAAAACCTGAAAAAATGTGTAAGCAAATAAAAACTAACATTAATATTGAGTGATAAAAACAACACATAAAAGATAGTTGTTTACGCTTATAGAGGTAATAGTTGCTACACGGTAACTCGACAAATAAGCTTACGGTCCAAGCTAGGAGGGATATCGTTTGTCATACAATTAGATACCTGCGTTGCCTTGTTAGTTGCTAGCGTAGAGATAGACTTTCTAAATGTGAGTGCACCTCTTTTTATATGGAATAACTGTTTTTTTAGAAATACACCCCAACTTATATAATAATATATGTACATACATATACATACACAATTATCTATCAAAAGTAAACACAATGTCATATTTTAGCATATTTATATTCTTTGAAATAATGTTTCTCGAGTAAGACTGTACACCTTATTACCTTAAAACTTAAAATAACTTATAACTATGAATAATTATCATTACAGTCAACAAGATGGTTTTGTCACTTCCATTAATGTATTATCTGTGAAAGTGGTCTCATAAAACTTCTCGCTTTAGTTCCCGCGCTAAAAACCAACTTGTGAAATATTTTCGCTCCTGCGAATGAAGTTGAAAGCGCTGTATTTTTTGCTTTGGTGCAATTTGACATACGTTCATTGATTTATTTATTAGCACACTGGTTATTTAGGTATTATGTATTAATTAAATTAATTTCTTAAGTTTAACATAAAAACTATTATAAAGCGTATTTTGCTGTTTCAGCGCAGTTGTTCATTACGACCTATATTTTCAATTTTATTGTTATAAATATTATGCCAATGTAGGACTTATTGTTGGAGTATTTAACTACCGGCCAACCTTAATTCAAAATATGATTGTAGTTACAATGAATAAACGGTAATATATATGCAGAATATTTACAAAAATCTGAAGCTAACCGACGGCTTTGAAACAATTTGTATCGTAGGTATATCCTTAAACATTTAATAATAAATATTTAATAATAATAATATTGCTCTTAAAAATCAATTTCAATTTTTTTTTCTACAATAAATTTCTAAATATAAAATTAGTTATGAATTTAAACTACAACAAATATTCATTAATGTTAGAAATAACCAGCGGGATTTTGGTCACTCTTTATGGTTTTATTATAAATAAATAATTTATATTATTTTATCTCTATATTCCATATGCTTACAAAATATGAAATAATTCTGTTTGCTTCTAGACCACAACTTACGTGAAGGTTATTGTAAAGCGAGCTTAATACTCAACGAATACGAGGTGTTTTTCTATTTGTTTTTCTTTTTCTGACATATTTATAGTTCCACGCCCTCTCTATAACTCTTCACTGTTATTGCTGGCTTTTCATAAAACTTTTTGCGAAATTATATTTTCATAATTCTTTTAGATTTGTTTAAAATACTAGTTATGGAAATATAGGTAGTAGTAATATAAGGAAATAGAAATACCAGTAGATCTAATCCAGACTCAATACACATATATCTTTTAATTTATATTTTTTTTTAAAGGATATTTCTCGTTACTCTTGGTGTGATAAGTTTATTTATAATCAGATATTCGTCTGTCAACACATAAGAAACTTTTTTTTCTCTAGTAGTAATCAACTACTTTGTTTAATAGTATGTTTTTAAATTTAGATCAAAGACATTCAATTCCATATTATTTCAAATTTGAATATGTTACTTATCAAATAAAAAAAATTGTAAACTATCTAGTTTAGGATCAAAAATACTTCTAAAATAGACCAAGTCAAAAACAAAACGATAATATTTTTAATTATACTAACAATTTTAGCTTTTTAATTTTGATAAAGTTTATTTTCACATTTATTGTAAGAAAAATACTTTTTACCGTTTCTATTTAAGATAATGCCTCAGGGCAAACACTGCTACAATGGAAAGCGCAGATCAGACCTGCTCTCATCACTGGGCTGGTGCCCCAGATACCAACTTTGACATTTTGACTCCGTTCAAAAATGGGTTGTGAGAATCGTCGAAGTTCTATAGTTCGCTTTTGGTATCGATCCATTAAGTTTTAAAAAAATCCTCCTTTTCGGTGTTTATATAATGGCGTATTAAGAGTTTTGCTTGAAATGATACCAATCGCTTCTTTTTACCATCGCACCACTTATCCTCATCAAGGAATCTATCCTCACACCTTTGATTCTCTATTGATACTGTGGTTTTAGAGAAACTTTACGGGATACGATACGCTCTCTTGGGGTTTTTAAGGGACTATAATATGGAATTCATCAAGAGACGTGGTGTGCCTGGTACTGCAGGCAAGAGTGACCACTTATAATCCGATACCGAAGAAGTTAAAATAAATACTTCAGAATTAGTTATTAAACGTGACCGTTGACGTTTGTCTTACCCAAATTAAATTATCTTTTTTTCAAATATTTCAATATGGCTGAAATATCTACAAACCTAAAATTAATTTGCCAATTATTCGATTGTTGAATCTTAAGCCAGACCGATATACAAGTGAAACTTGATGTGGTATCATTTTGCTTGGTCTAGGTATAATAGTCGTATAAATTACTGAGAAAGAATTAAAATTATAAATTTTAAAGAAGACTTTTTTTTACCATTGGCATGGTGATGAAATGGCTCCTATCAATTGAAATAAAATAATTTGTGTGAACTTCAACAAGTGCTATTCATACCAGGTTGGAAATAATGAAGTTATTACCAATGTTAAAGATTCGCTGTCGTACGAAGAACATGAAGAAACCGACTATCGAATAAGATAAAATAGCCCGTATGACCTGACAGAGTGAGAGATATTGCATATCTAAAAACTAGTCTACCTGAAATGCTTGTTTTGCCGACGTTACTAGCTCTCGTACTATTATTTCATTTTAATATATGACCTGTATCAAAGATTGATTATCTTAAATAATTTTCGGATATATTTGACACTCATAATTTTTTTTAAACCTTTTCTTAAAGCCCTTTGTCCTATAACACTGGCAACTTTAATTAATAGCATTAATTACAATTCAGTCGGGCTTGTTGTTTGAATGCTTGCAATTGACTAACATATTGTTATTAAATACCGACCTTATTATCTTGTAATAGAGACGAATATTATTTGTGAGTTGGATGCATACAGACAATTTTGTTTCAATCAGACGTACGTATAAGAAAATCCGCAGACAATAAAACTTAATTACGTTGTCTACTCTTTGACATTTTTTCTTTTTGTCTTTTTTGCATAAAAGTAACACATAATTGCGAATTGGCTTGAACAAAATGTTATGAATATATAACAATAATATATTATTATTATTGTAAATTGTTCAATGAAGTAATTGTTATTTTATTCCTTTTTTAAATATTTATGTGTCTCTAACCCTTTTTATTGAAACAGAATAAAAATATTATAGAGTCGAAAACAAATTAACTGATTTATGTACGTACAAAGTTGTTAATAAATAAATTAAAACATTACACTTCTTTATATTTAAAACATTTAAGTCAATCAGGCCAACTCTACAAGATTCATTACAGCTCTATATATCCTTTACCAAAGAAACCATTATCATATTTAAAACTTTTATGTATGTGTTTATTATTAAATAGATGAATTAAATATAATCTCTCACTTAAAAATGATTAACTAAATTTAAATCGATTTCTTAATTTTCTGGCGTAGCATCCAGAGCGGTACGCCAGAAAATTAAGAAATCGATGGCGGTAGGTGACAAATAACAAGGACCAACTGACAGACATTCACACCTCGTCTGCCCGTGATCACGATTGCTGAAAAGTGACCGAAACGTCGGGAGTATGTAGTTTTTTAAAAAATAAAAATCCGTGTAGTTTATCCGAAAAATATTAGTTTCATTTAAATGAATAAAACTCTCGAAAATCTTAGATCTCATTAGATTAACTAAATTATCACTTCAAATATGAAGTTGAAAATATGTCTTTATATAGCCTATTTTAGATAATGCATTTCCTCAGAGCTTGCGTATGCGAAATCCTTGATTTATATCGGCTGCACCGTTTGATAGACGGCGCAATTTATTACCCGCGCTCTGAAGGAATGTACCTATTACATGACTAAAAGATATTTTATTTAAAAGTCCAATTTTTAAAGATTAAATTTCTATAGTTTTTTTTTATTTATGTTGTATTATTTAAATGGTCGTACAATTTATAGTCTGTTGTTATGTAAGAGTTAATGTTAAGTTATTAGTGATGCATCAATTTATTATTTTTAATCATTAATACTGCCTTAAGAATAAAATAACTTTTCACTGATTTCTATGAATTTTAAGAACAAGTTGCACGCGTAAAAAATATTTTAATGTTTTTTTTTTACTTGTAACTAACGCTTATTATTTTATCTTGTCTAACCTACCAGTCCTAAAAAAATGTAAATCTTTATTTTTTACTGATTCTGTCTTAGTGACAAAGAATCAAGTATTTCAAAATAGTAACCTTTTGATTAAAATAATGTTTTTGTAATTGATTAAATAATGGCTTAACAAACATTAAGTTGAATCTAAATTTCTTCTCTACAGTTTCTTAAAAAGTAGCTCTGTTTACTTCTTATAATATAAGCTACCACCGATTAAAGTTCCAATCAAAATCGATCTCACAATTCCAGAGATTAGTTAAAACTAATCTCTACAACTTCGGAATCAACATCAAACAGACAGATAAAAATTTTCAGTTGTTTTTTTGATTTAGATTTACATATGCGTTTACGGAAAAGCTAAATTAAATAAAATAAAAATAATCTAAATCAGTAGCTAATTTAAAAACTACATACGGCCGGCTCCATATTCATTGTATTCTTTTTAATATTTCAATTGACAAATCCAATGACTTACGAGGTTAATCAGGTCTCGTTTTATTTTAGCCGGGAGCCCTCTAGTCAATCGCATAATCTTGATTAATGTCTGCGATAATCTTTATCGCTGCCTAATGTATAACAGATTGACTGTAATTAATCAAAGCATCTTGGTTTGGGATCCAACTGATTAGATCAAATTTGATATATATACTCATATGTAATAAAACCTATCCTTTCATCCCATATACATTATGAAAGCGAATTTTGGTTTTGTAACATTAAAAAAATTTTGATTTTGTTTGTAGAAAAGAAAATAAGTAGGAGATACACCTTCGCTTATTTTTCTCGCTTTGCTTGAAAAAGCTCTAGGTGAAAGTTGAGTGCAGCGAACTTAGCATTTCGGTACCGAACGGTTTTTTTGGACATGGGTTCCGTTTTACGGGCTTATAACTGAAGTTGGCGGTCCAATCTTTTGTTTTTGTTCTGATAAAAACCACCATAGATAACTGGTCTATCGAAGAAAGAAAACCTTGACTCGATTGGATATTCGGTTGCTGCGATTATCTTCGTGGATGAATGGCCTGAGTCGCCAATATAGCGTTCCACTCGCTTCGTTCTCTTCATTCGAAAAAGTTTTCAAGCTACAAACTAATCAGGTTACATTTTTTTTAAAATTAAATATACATAAATAAAATGTGTTCTAAATTAATGATGAATTCTTCTTATATTTCCAATAGATAAGTAACGACGTCAAGAATAACTTAAAAACAATAGACTGATAGGCTGTATTTAAACCTTTTATAAAAGCGTTATCTTCATAAAAATTGTCACTCATACACAATAGGCTTTTATTGTTTTTGTATTCGAGTAGAATTTTTTTAAAAAATCCTATTACGCTGAAGAATATGGATTGTGTAATCTTCACCACACAAAACGTATTTTTACTAACTTAGCCCTGAGATGATTGCCCAGCCGTTAAAGGGAACTCTGGAAACCCTATAGATGTATCTTTAGCCTCCCTTTGTCATGACTCAGAATGGTACCCGAGAGGTTTCTCATATAATATTGGACGTGTTATCCCGGGGAAACGTCTGTTTCAAGCAAACCTTGCTATGCTCGTGGTGCAGATCTCACATCATACACTCATTACACCGCCTACAGAACTCGATAACCACAGATCATGTCTATAAAAGTCTAAAAATGTATGGTATTGATAAAATATCTAAAAAAAATATGGAATTCATTTGATTTAGTTATATGTATTTCAGCTAAGATGTTTTTATGTGGAACAATTTTATAAAGTGAAAAGAAAAACTTCAATTTTATTACGAAAAAGAAGAACTTTAACGTGGCACACGCTTTTATAAATATCAACCATAAGTTAAGTTCAACTTAAAATAAAAAAAAATACTTGGCTTCGAATATGGTATTTAGGTGACAGGGCGAAAAGCTTTAGAATGTGTTCTAAGTGTTAAAAACACAACATTTCTTTAAAGATTTAGGGGTTGAGCAGTTTTCCAAATTTAAAAGTTCTAGTAGCTATTCTGGAAATAATATATTCATTTGAAATTTATTAATCGTTCGAGTACAGTGCTAGGTGAGACGGATTGATTGTAATAAGGTACACATTTAAATAAAGAACTAAACAAAACATGTTACAAATTTTTTATATACATACATTTTAAACATTTAATCAAAATTAAAACTGTGGAACCAGAATAGAAACAGACAGAACAGACAAAAAGAAACTTTTTCTCTATTATACAAAACCAATTCCAAAATATGAGTGAAAAAAATTAACTAATTTAAAGCTACTGCTTTATAATAATAATAAAAAAACTTGTTAAAAAAAAGTTTCCAATCAGCTTTTACTCGAGAAATTTGATATTGTAATTAAAACTAAAGATATAATATTTAACATTTGGAAATAGGAACTTAAAAACATCCTCAAAGTAACAATAAAAATAGCGGAATTACCATATGAACACGAAAATATCAAAAATGTACGTAATATATAAAATAAATAGTTGTAGCTAGAGAAAGCTAATCAAAACTAAAGTCAGTATGTGGTTGTTCAAGTTCTATCCGGACACCAGTACCAAGAGGTCCTCGAAGAGTTGGAGTGGTTACAAAGTATAGTTGGCTAGCAATAATTAACATAAAGCCCACTTTTCCTCAAGCTAGTGATTTCGGCAATTCTATTCAACTACTACGCCAATAAGTATACTTCTCATTTAAGATTTATACTTAATATATATTTTTTAATTTTATTAATGGTATGTGATGGTTAACTTTCCAATGAAATCTATATATATGTTTCCAATCAAATCTGTTAAGGCTTCAATTTATGGGTATAGTGCAGTGTTGATAAATAAAAATCCCAAAAAAAAAAATACTAAATATAAATATGTAATAATAAATAGTAAATAGTAAATGAGTTAATTCAAATTTAATATTAGCTACATAAATATTATTTTTATCGTATTTAAATAGATTAGCCTTCAATAAAAAACAACACATATATTTACCTAAAAACAAAACAAAGTTTTCTAAATTTAAACAAAAAATGAACTTGTGCAAATTCATGTAACACATATAATAAGAGCCTTATAACTGAGATCAGTGTCGATAATATAGAATGGCATTACCCGATTTCCGAGTTACCTTAGCCAATCTCGAATTCAGGTTATAATGTTAGGCACGTGCTCGATAGGCTGAGATGGGAAGGGTAAGATTTATGGTTACCGAAGTGAGATTTGTGACCGACTTTGCATGTTACTTCGTATGATATTGTTCTTTAAATATGTTTTATTTACATGCAGGCTAGTTAGAATTTTGTAAATATTAAAAGAAACTTTTAAGCTCACTCAAGTGCGATAGAAGAGTTTTGAATGTTACAACTGTAAAGAGTCGTAGCTCAACTGAATTTGTGAAAATTTATAAAAATACCATATAACTTAATTATTTGTAATGAAAAAGGAAGTTAAACGCCGATTTTATATGGAAACAATATACGCGTACCTCACATCAACCACCTGAAAATATATGACATTTATTTTAACTTAATTTTTCTTATAAAGTCATTAGTAAAATATAAAATAGTAGTTATTCATCCTCATATTCTTAAGTTTAGTAATGAAATCATTCAATCGATAAGCAACTTAAACAACTGGTTTAAATTTTGGTAGTTACATAATTCTTTATAAATATTATTCTTAGATACGTATCTAGTTATGATGCAAGAGCAGATTACATTACTGAAATATTTAAAATCTAAAACTCTAATAGCGTACCTATGACGGAAAATTGTAATAAGTATTACGTTACTCCTAAAATTTTTATCTCTGTTACATAACATTTTGATATATTGCTTTAGATCGTATTATGCTTTTAAATTAGATATATCATTTTGATACTCAGTGTTGTCAGGTTGAATATAAAATAAAAACGGTTATAAAAAATATATATTCGAGATTTTACCGATTTCATTAATGGTGTAAAAAAAATTGATACTAATATAATATAACAACGAGCCTAAACTAAAAGTCAATATTTGAAATAAAAACGTTCACAAAGAGTATTTCTTTTTATTATTTCGTTCTTAGAATTGGTATAATAATATAAGAAATTTAAGATACTATTAAATACTTTATAAAATTGTAATAGAAAAATATGTAAACGTAATTTTTATCCTTGTTCACATTAAACAACACGTATTACAAAATTAAGTTAAGTAAGGGCGTAAAAAGAAAACTGGTTGTATAACCCAGTGTGGCACATGGATGTCGTGAAAATAAGCATAATGTGTCGCAGGCGTTGCATTTTGATTTATATCACACTGGGACTTGCTTTGCGTTTTATAATTTATCCTTCGGTGTTATGTTAAATAAAATTGTAATAACTTTTATGTTTTGTATATTTGTGCTAAACATTTATTTTACAAACGTACAAGACTTATAAATTACATTTGGTTTTAGCAATGGTGAGGATTAGACCAAAGGTTGACCCTTTTGACATAAGATATATTGTTGGATCCAATGATTAGGAATTAGTCCTCGTAAATATAATTGAATATAAATAATATATGAAATACTAAACTGTGGTTTCTAACTACGTATGTTCAACTTAAATGTAAGTCCATGCTAGTGCATAACCAAACAAAAACCCATCCGCCCAACAAAGCAACTAAAGTGTGAAAAATAAAATTACACAAAATAACAAGGATTATAGCTACTTTTTATGCAGTTTTTTAATTCATTTACTAATTTTATATCTAGTATTATTTTGATTAAACTTTAAACTGAATGAAAACTTGCAAGATAATTTTTGATTCACGATAATGTAGAAATAAATGAAGTAATATTTTATTCAGAGTTGAAACCTCGAATATTAACATGTCACAGTATATTTTACTTTAAGTAACAATATAAGAATGTAAAAAACATATCAAAACAATATTAATACACCTTGTGCTTCCGGTAACCGTAAATAAAATATATATATATATATATATATATATATAACATGATTTATTTAAAATTTAGTTAAAACGATATTAAGAAAGCTTTATACCAAGATACAATATTGTAGGAAGATGCCAGGGTAGTAGAGGGGCTAACGACATATAAGCAGTTGTCAACGATGAGGGGCCCACTTTTTTTCTCGTCCGTGACGCGCGTTGGTGTGATAGTTTAGTCGTCAGTAGATTTAAGAAGTGTGTTTAAATCTTTCGATTGTGTTATATTCGGATTTCATTTAACGATTAGTTTAAATCAAGATAGTTGAAAGTTATTCATTTAGAATTGTTTTTATTTTTATGTAAATTTAATAAATTTGTAGTGGAATTGTATCGAATGTTATTTTTTTAAAAAAGTCAATTCTCACCGTGTTTCTAAGATCAGAAGTGGGATACGTACCTTGAGAAAGCCGTTTGGTAAGGCCTTGTTATTTCAATTTACCCACACATTATTTTTTTTTTGTGTTTTGTTAAATATTTCATTATAACTTTTTTTTTAGATACTGAGTTAATTTAAATAGCGTGTTACGTTGTTATAGAGAATATTATTTTGTGTTAATTACTTTGATTAAGCGGTGAGTAAACTTTTGTTGCGTTTGTGTGTTGATACGTTAATTTCTTTCGATCATACTTATTTGATTATTTTATTTTGTGTCTAAAATGTCTGAACGTGAACGCAATTGTAGCCGTGGTGGTCGTGGTAGTAACCCTCGTCGTGATCGTAGCGAGAGTCAGGGTAATAGATCCCGCGACCAATCTTTTGATGAGAATAACATGTTGAGACTTGAAATGAAGGCAATGATGTCTCGTCTTAAGACGTTAGAGGAGAAAACAAGGGCTTCACCCATGCCGCGCCGCACGTCTATGAATTCACACAACTGTGAGGAATTGCGTAACAAAGGTTTGACGCCCGGTAGCGTTTGTAATAGGCAGTCATCACGACAGTTGCAGACACCAACGCGCGTCCACGATATATCTCGCATTTCCGATCGTCGCGTACCCTATAGAATGCGTGAATTATCGCCGATGGCTCGACGTGAAGCTATTATACATGAACGTGATCATCATCAGGATCCGAGACCTCGCTCGATCACGCCACCGATACGGTCTGCTGGCGGCCAAGTAAGCGACACGGGTATACCGTTAGAATTAGTACAGGCGAGTGTTACCGATTGCATTGCTACTGCCATCAGATCAATTAGTGCGGCCGGAAAATCTCAGCATTACTATATTTCGAACTTTGACCCAAATTTACACAACTTTGATGATTGGTGCTTAGAAGTTGATCGCGCGAAAGTTTTAAACAATTGGAATGATTTAGAATGCCTTTCGCGGATAGGAAATTGTTTGCTAGGGGATGCGAAAGCTTGGCTCAATGAATGGGTGTCTAGCGACCGTAGTTGGACGAATTTTAAGAAAGAATTTAAACCTTTATGTCCTAGGATACCAGATTTTGCTGGAATATTGTTTGAAGTTATGACTAAGAATTCCGATCACTATCCAACGTACGCGGAATATGTACGCCGGTCGTTACTTCGCTTACGCATAGTGCAAGGTCTCAGTGATGAGCTTATTTCGGCTATAATTATTCGCGGTGTCACTGATTCAAATATTAGGGCTACGGCGACAAATGCTAAACTATTACCGAATGATTTAGTCGAATTTTTTTCAATCTATGTTAAACCAAGCACAACTAGTGTTTCGAGACAACGATATTCGCGTCAGGATTTGCGAAACGTTACGACAGATAGACGATCTTTGGAGTATTCACGTAAACGTAATCTGAGTGATATCAGGTGCTTTTCCTGTGGTCAGTTGGGGCATAGAGAGGCTTTTTGTGGTAAGAGACACAAGATCGAACGGTTATCAGGGAGTTCATCAAACAGTGAAGGAGTTAAGTTATCATCTCCCATATTTGTACCATCTAGGCTCGAACCATGCACGTATTGCAAGAAACCGGGTCATAAGGCTGAAACTTGTTATGCTAAACAGCGTGCGGAAGTCTCGAACAAGGACAATGTAAATTTTTGCAGCGAGTCTGCCCAGCCAGGGACGTCATAGCGGCCGTAATACAAAATGTACCGGTTGACGTTTTGATTGATAGCGGTTCCACAATTTCGTTAATCACATCATCATTATTGGAACAGTTTAAGTGCTCACGTACACCAGCGTTTCGGATATTAAAAGGGTTAGGTAGTCAAGAGATTGAATGCACTTTTTACGTTACGCTACCTATTAAATTTGATGGTCTGACTCTTGAAGTAGATCTATTTGTAGTGTCTACCGAGTATATGAATGTGCCGATAATTATAGGAACAGATGTTCTGAACCGACCGGGCGTTAGATACGTACGTACTAAGGATAGTCAGTTACTTACAAGAGCCATTGACAATTTAGATATGGTGATGAATGTTCAGTTTGATATTTCGACATCAATTAATACACCTCTGGTAGGTAATAATTTAGAGAGGTTACTAAGGATAATTAATGAATTCTCTGGGTACTTTATTACGGGGACTGCTACATCAACTGTAACTACAGGCTGCATGTCAATTAAACTTAAATCCAGCATTCCTGTGCATTATCGGCCATATCAACTCTCACACGCTGAAACGATCCGTGTTCGTGACATAATAACAGATTTGCTTGAAAAGCGAATAATAGAGGAATCTGAGTCAGACTATGCAAGTCCTATTTTACTAGTTAAAAAGAAAGACGGTTCGGATAGGTTGTGTGTAGATTATCGTAGGTTAAACGAGATAACCATCAAAGACAGATTTCCGTTGCCACGTATAGATGACTGTTTAGATCGTTTAGGTAATAATAAATACTTTACATCTTTAGATATGGCAACTGGCTTCCATCAGATTCCTTTAGATCCAGAGTCAATTCCGCTTACAGCATTTATTACGCCGGAGGGACATTATCAGTATCGTAAAATGCCTTATGGTTTGGCAAATGCACCAGTGGTCTATCAGCGAATCATCTCTAAGACCCTCCGCGAGTTCATAAATTCTGGGGACATACTTGTTTACATTGATGATATCCTAATTATGAGCAAAAGCATTGATCAAGGCTTAACTTTGCTTTTTAAGGTACTTGAGACGTTGACAAGGGCCGGGTTTTCAGTAAATTTAAAGAAATGCACTTTTTTAGCTACCACTATAGAATACTTGGGTCGTACGATTAGTGAAGGTCAGGTTAGACCAAGTCGTCAGAAAGTTCGGGCCTTAATTGATTCAGCCGTACCAAAAAATATTAAGCAAGTAAGGCAATTTCTGGGGTTAGCTAGCTATTTTAGGCGGTATATAGCTGGGTTTGCCCAAAGGGTTGCTTGCATAGCGGCACTTACTAAAAAGGGAGTTAATTTTCATTGGGGAGCTGAACAACAAGCCGCACGTGAGTACATTATAGATTGTCTTACAAGTGAGCCAGTACTCGCCATTTATGATCCCACGCTACCAATAGAAATACACACAGATGCGAGTTCTATTGGTTACGGAGCTGTCATGATGCAAGGGCATGAGGGAAATCGTAAACGAGTTGTGTCTTATTTTAGTAGACTCACTCAGGGGGCTGAGAGTAAGTACCACTCGTACGAACTTGAGACGCTGGCAGTGATTAAAGCATTAGAGTATTTCAGGCATTATCTTGTGGGTATACACTTCACCGTGGTTACTGACTGTAATGCGTTAAAACTTACTCAACGTAAGAAAGACTTGTTGCCAAGGGTGGCTCGGTGGTGGGTATACCTCCAAGACTTCGATTTTAACCTGGAATATAGGAAAGGTTGTTTTTTGTCCCATGCAGATTATCTTAGCCGCAATCCAGTTAACTTATGTACCATTAAAAAGCCGCTAAATTGGGCGCAAGTTGCTCAGGCTTCCGACGAGGAAACGCACTCTCTAAAACAAAGACTGGCGGACGGGCAGTTAGACCCCAGTCGTTATGTTGTTAAAAACGACATCCTTTATGTCAAGCTCTCACCTATTGGTGAAAATCCTAAGTTTTGTTGTTATATTCCAAAAGGCCATAGACTTAGCCTTATGCGAATTTTTCACGACGAACATGATCATCAAGGGGTTGATAAGACGATAGACTTGATAACAAAACACTTTTGGTTCCCAGGGTTGAGAACATTTGCAAAAAAATACATTTCCCATTGTTTGATTTGCCTCTCTCATAAAAAGGTAGCTCGTGCTCTTTCACAGCCCATTCATTCATGGGAAAAACCAGACATACCCTTTGAGACAGTCCATATGGACACCTTGGGCCCCCTACCAGAAACTGACGGTTACCGTCATGTACTTATTATTATAGACGCGTTTTCAAAATTTTGTTTATTGTATCCCATGTTTCGACAAGACACTGACGAACTAAAGCAACACTTCACTACCATGGTTTCTCTCTTTGGAACTCCAAAATTAATTGTCACTGATCGGGGACGAATGTTTCAAAGCACTGATTTTCTTAATTGGGTCAAGGACATGGGATGCGACACTCACCTTATAACACCCGAGATGCATCAATCCAACGGACAAGTGGAGCGCTATTGCCGTACTGTTCTCAACATGGTTCGGATTGAGTGCAACCATTTGCAGAGAAGGTGGCCAGCTGTTTTGTGGAAGTTACAGCTTACCCTAAACATAACAAAACACAAGACAACTCAATATTCTCCCTTAAACCTGCTCATAGGTATTGAAGCTGCAACCCCGCTCATACGTAGTTTGATACGAGATGTTACTATTGAAGGCTCAAGTGGTAATCGGGAAGCTCTTCGTCAGATGAGTCGTCAGAGGGCATCTGAACTCCTTCGTGCCAACCAATCTCGTCAAGACGCTTATGTTAACCAGAGACGTAAACCGGCTCGCAATTTTGATCTAAATTCCTTAGTTTTTGTTCGCAAGGAGGCTCAGTCAACAGGGAAGCTAGACTCATGTATGCGGGGACCATACCGGGTTATGAAGATACTCCCACACGGCCGATATGAGCTGCAGCTGTTAGCTGGCTCCTACGGCAAATCGACTCAAGCGGCTGCGGAATATATGGTTCCGTGGCAGGGAGAATGGACTCCTGATGCGTGTTCTGCTTTCTTTGATGGTGAGCGTTTTGCTTTATTTTACTTGAGATTTTGATTAAGACTCCGATTTGGACCCTTTTGAGACTTTAAGCCCATTGATACTTATTGTGTTTTATTTTGTATTATGATAAGAATCCTTTATTGTGATAGGAATCCTTTATTATCTCAGAGTTTGAATTATTTATAACAAATTGAGCGTTTGTCTTGGAGTGCATCGGACACGCTGTATTAGAGGTTGGATCCCTGGGTGTGGGATACTTGTCTTGGAGTGCATCGGACAGGCTATCCCAGAAGTCGCGCTGTGCCTGGGACAACCGTTTGCCTTGGAGTGCATCGGGCCCGGTTGTCCTAGAAGTGGTGCTGTGTCTGTGATAACCGATTGCCTTGGAGTGCATCGGGCCGGTTACCACGGAGGGGACGCTTAGGTTGGGATAACCATTTGCCTTGGAGTGCATCGGGCCGGTTATCCCAAGAGGTACGTTGAGCCTGGGATAGCCGTTTACCTTGGAGTGCATCGGGTTCGGTTATCCCAGGAGGGACCATAGGCCTGGGATAATTGTTTATCTTGGAGTGCATCGGATACGTTATCCTGAGGTTCTGGTCTCTTGGTTAGAAACTGATTGAATATGTTCGGAAACTTGACTTTGATAGTTAGTCGTCCTGAAGTTGTGGTAGTAAAAGATTGTGTTATGAATTGATTTATGCCAAATCAGTTAGTTCATGTATTGCGGTACCTTACACCGTTCTTGTGTTGGTCATGTAGAGTTAACTCACTTGACAGCGGCTTTCGCCACTAGTCTTATCATTGAGCAAAATCAAAAACCGAAAAGAATTCTGCTGTTAAATTTCTTTATTACAGGCGCTGACTACTTAGGGGATGAGTTATCGCACGATGTTAGTTTGTCTCACGGTGATGACCAGACTTTGGAAGACAATGAGCCGCAAACAGGTCCTTCTCGGATACCAAGACATTCAGAGCTGGACACTTCTAGCATGAACAAAGGGAAGCCCTTACCTTCGGTGTCAATCCTAGACACGGATCATTAAAGTTAAGAACAAAGGAGCCCGGGACGTTCTCCTGTCAGGAAAGGCCGTGTAGGAAGATGCGAGGGTAGTAGAGGGGCTAACGACATATAAGCAGTTGTCAACGATGAGGGGCCCACTTTTTTTCTCGTCCGTGACGCGCGTTGGTGTGATAGTTTAGTCGTCAGTAGATTTAAGAAGTGTGTTTAAATCTTTCGATTGTGTTATATTCGGATTTCATTTAACGATTAGTTTAAATCAAGATAGTTGAAAGTTATTCATTTAGAATTGTTTTTATTTTTATGTAAATTTAATAAATTTGTAGTGGAATTGTATCGAATGTTATTTTTTAAAAAAAGTCAATTCTCACCGTGTTTCTAAGAATATATTATGAAAAAGTAAATTAAGAAAAGTCTCCTCTTTAGTAACTAAGAAAATGTACTAACGCTATCAATAGTTGTCTCATATTATGACAGATTTGTCAAAACTCTCCGGATAGCATTTTCTGTTTTTTAACAACGTGAATTGTCGTTTTCGTTCTTACTGGTTCCATTTATGTACGGAATACGTGCAAGGACTAAATCGCTTTATGAAATCCGAAATTACTGGTAAAGCTGAAACTAAATATATGTGACTTAATAAAATATTCTTTGAAGTAAACATTATATGTTGAAAGTATTATAACAGAATTTGTTGTCCTTTTTATGAAGTTATGAAAATCAAGTCTTTAGTAATAATTATTACGAATTCAATTAAATTATAGTCAAGTTAGTTCCACTTCCCTAAACACAAGTATAATACCTTATGAATCTTTGACGTACAACTTTTAGTATATACCACTCTGGTTCACACTAAAAAGAACGTGGATTTCTTAATTGCCATACCAGTCTCATATCACTTCAGTAACAATATTAACTAGAAACGACTACAAAATATAGCAAGTCTCAAGAGTCTAGGCATAAATAATTCAAGGGTAGGAAACCAATAAATTTGTTAGTTTTCAATCTTAAAATACTTTTGACTTAGATAAATAACGGGTGAAGTCAGCAAGTTTCAGTGAATTGCTGTTACTCTCAGCGTTTATTAAACCACTGACTCACTGCAGGCAAGTTGCAGTACAGTTAATTGTTTTCATCAACAGCCAACTAAAAGTTTTAACCGCCAGCACAAATTGGCTAATTTCTGAATGTAAAAAGAGCAACTTGTATAGACTTATTGAAATTTATGTAGTTTGTTTTAAAAATTTTGTAAGCTATCGTTGCTTGAAATAGTGAAGCATTTATATATTATGAAGTTTATTTTCATGTTGGTATATTCAATATATTACTAAAAATTTCATAGTTATAATTTTATCTGTCTTTGTCATTATCTCATCCTTTTTTATATATTTTAAAATATCTCCCTTCCGCTTTTTTGCTCTTTATTCAATGATTTATAAAAAGTGCTAACGAGATCGAATTTAATTCAAATATACGCCATTTTGTTCAATGATTTCTTTCCATCTAGACGGCAATTTCATATTACCCCTCCCGTAGAAGCCCCTCCTTAATTGCGAAGAACTGGGATAGACACTTTTTACGAGCCTCTTTTGAGTTCAACATTACACCACCAAGCTTGGCCACTGTTTGGGACAATTCACCGGCCTTCGACCACGACCGTTTTCACTTCATAGTGTTGTATGTGATTTATTTTTCCTCACCAATCACAATCCACTTTAAAAATAGGTCGAGTTCATTCCATCAGCAGATTATCGCAGGCGTTGATTCGGTCCAAAAGGTTTTTTTGCTTCAAATCATGCGGGCACCCAAACATCAAGCTTTTTTTTGTATTTAGCCTTCTGCAGACGGTTGAAAATGGTCTTCCGTCGGCGGGCTTATCCATAGTGTCGTTTTCACCGGCTCTGAATCATTGAAACCATTCTTCCACGGTTCGAATTGAAAGAGTACCATCCCCTAAAACACCATTAATCCCACGGAAACGTTTTTCTACCGGATATGTCCTTAACGAAGGAAAATTTTAAAATAGCTCGAATATCGGCATTAGTGAACTCCATGTTTCCGTCTATAACTATTGAACACAATATCCAAACTATTCATGCATAGCGTCATTTTATAGGTTCTGTCAGGACCTGTCAGATGATGTATAGTATTGCCAGATAGGAGCTCTGTAGCGCTTTGTACATAGCCGCGAAATTCAAAAGACAAAAAGGCGGAAGGGAGATATTTGACAACCTATTATAAATTTACTTTGTCATCACCTTTTAATAATAAAAAATATAGAATTAAAACAAAATCAACAGCTTACGATAGATCAATTTAAAGTTTTAACAAGATTGGCTTTAGTTTATACAAATTCTTAATAAAGTACTGTTAAATCTGTATCATTACCGATTGCTATGAATGACTTGGAATCAAAAATAATCTTAAAGTTTTTTACATATAATTTTTTTTTCGTCACAAATTCAGATCCAATGAACCGTATTATTGATGATAAAATTAGAAAGTAATTTTAACAAAAAAATATAATATTCATGACACAAATAATTTGAATATATATGAAACTATTATATAACAACATTGGTCGAGACAATATGGCAAAAGTGTTTTATTTTTAGTAACAATTATAACAATCTTTTTACCAATCACAAATTATTTTCGAAACTTTACGGTTTTATGAAACCCACCACAATTTATATTCAAACTTTGCAAATGCTTGTAGTATATTTAAGTTTGGTTGCTGAAGTTATGACAAACTAACTAAAAGTATTAAAACCAAGTTAACAACCAGTAACTGTGAAAATGGAATACAATTTAACATTGTAATGAAAACAACATCCTGAAGGACAATGCGGAGTAAACTTGAAGCATACAAATAAGTCAAGGAATTAAAGTTTAAAACTAAAGTGTTAGATTTGAAATTTATCACGTGCTGTGGTTCGAAACTAACATATGGAATGCGACGTGCCAACTTTTAGAATTTAGGGTAAACTTAAAAATAGTGCTTCTACTAGGAATGTCGTCTGCTTACAACTTAAGTCTCTTTTATTAAATGAGTTTTACTTATTAATTTTGATACAATAAATGACTTAATATAACTATTTGCGCTACATATACAAACATATGTTTTAAAAAAATTGTCTGATACTCGGGTGACTTAATATACCTTAGATATATTTTTATTTTTTTAAAATACTAGTAGATGTACAAGAACGTATTGCTAAGATACTAGTTGTATTTGATAAGAAATCATAAAGGTTAAAAAGTTACTCATCAGACATTATAAGAATTAACATATACACTGCTTTTCCTCTCACATAATTTTTCTGTTATTGTTAATTCAGTGTGATCAGGCTTTTTAATAAAATATTACTTTTTTGGTAACAAACACATGAATATTTACAAGTCACAAGTCTCCTCTACAAGTTGAATGAGGTTGTTTATAAACTAGACACGATTTTAATTAAACAAAGTAAAACCGTTTAAAGCGTCAATCATTTTTTTTTAATTGTTGGGGAAGCGATTTATCGTCCACTTACCATTTATTGTTAAACAATTTTATTAAATTTGGGTACAATTAACTTGTATCTACGTTTTTTAGTTGAAAAGAATATAGAAATAACAAAAAAACTCATCTCACTTCCGACAAATGGTTGCTACATATCACATTTCAATTAGCAAAATGGACACAAAGTAAGATCGCGTATAAAAGGAATAGTCGGTTAGATTAGAAAAATTTACGCGATTTCAACTTAGATAAAACAAACGTTTGGAAGAACTTCGAGCACTTATCTCGAAACCTGACAAGGGTGCTAGATTTATTCTCCGACCTGGACGTCCAAGTCTGCAATTCAATTTTTGATACTGACTTTACTGATCCTTGTTTATCTTTACGACAAACTTTTTTAGTAGCCAACACAAGAAAAATAAAAGTGATAGCTTGTCATAACTTCTATATCTTTAAATATAACATAAAACCTGTAAGTTAAGAAAATATTGAGTAAAAACAATATATGTAATTATAATGAACTAGCCACAAGTATTTACAAAGATAATATTTCACTATATAATATTTTGAAAATAATATGAAAGAGAACGTATTTGAAGTGTACATGCATATTAAAATCCTATCTAATTGCTGTTACACGACTAAAATTACAACAGTATTTTCGCAATTATTCCTATTAATACTTAGAATCAAAACAGATTTAGATCAGAATAAACGTGACCTCCATAAGAAGGACCAATTACTATGTCATATGTTTATTCAACAAGCACTTCCACGTAGTAGCAATAAGAGCTGACCTCTAATAATTTAAACATTAACTAAGTAGGTCTTATTGTTCATTTCATAGCTTAAGAGATTTTCGTAACAAAACAGTATATCTCAAAATTTGTAGGTTAAATGTGAACAAAGATAAAACAATAAGGTAGTGTATATTATCCAATATTTTAACCCTATATATTTTTTTTATATTATGAAATAAAATTTTTATTAAAAATATTACTTATGATGAAAACAATCTTATTGTTAACCCTATTCTTGATTCACCTTTAACAGATTTTGAAATTTATTTATACAATCACAATTATAAAAATATATATTCTTCAAATATATAATCTTTGAGTATTGTGTTTATTATAAAAGTGTGAAATATTTATGCTATTGATAACATATTCGTGGCATCAGATTGTAATCTTGAACGTTCCAATAATGTAGTCTGGAAATAAATATTAAGAGAATTATTATCATATTAAATCAGTCTATAATGAAATAAAAACAACAATATATCGAAAAAATTCAGCAGACTCAAAGCATAAACAATATGTAATCTGTTCCTGGGATCCATTTTAATCCGCAGCAGAGCGGTTTGCAGCGTTTTATGGTATTTTTACGTGTCCACTATTACGTGTTCGGTTTGTTAGTAATCACTAGTCACTGGGTAATCCGTGTAAACTCAATATCACTTGTAATTTAGTAATAATGAATATAAATTTTATTCTTGTAAACAATAATGACTCCTCATTACAATACGAGCAATAATTTCTTTCATATCCAACAATGTGAAGGAAATAGAGATAACGTTGTATTTTGTATTTGAAGTTGGAATGCAAAGAATATTCGTAGAAAAGATCACTACTGGGCTACGGACTTGACGGCTACGGATTGAAAGGTGCATTGCGAATAGGTTTCTGTTGATATGACCGTGACTTGGTTAAAGTTGATGGTACCTTTTGAATTAACATAGCTTTGTTAAAGATTTTTACAAACATAAAATGCTCAACTTTGTCTATAAAGTATGCCTAATGATATCCATAACTTTATATTCTTTAAGATTTCTAAGAAGCAAAAACTTTGTATTAAAGGATTATTAGAAAATAGAAGGAAATATTTAATACATAATTTACGTAATTTTTGTGTAGTGAAAAATTACTGGTAGAATTAAAAGCAAAAAAAACAACACTTTCGAATGTAGTATGTCACTTGTTTATTACAATTTAAGCTGGGTTTCCTTATTTTCGTGACAGCTTATTAAAAAAAATCTCTGATATTAACACGGAGTAGAGCAAACTAGAACCTAATGGATGCATTCGAATTACATAAAGTAATTGTAGAGCTAAATACATTTTTTGAAGTTTTATGTACGCTTGATGTTAATATCTTTTCTTTCGTAGGAGGCTATTTATTGCTAGGAGAATAAATACTACTCTTTCATTTAGAACAATAGATGTTACCATCGATTTAGTTTTAGTATCATCATCATCATCATCATCAGATTATTCGAGCCCACTGCTGAGCAAAGGCCTCTTCTCACATGGAGAAGGTTTGAGCATTAATCACCACGCTTGTTCAAGACGGGTTGGCGATTTCAGTCTTATAATTTGAAATTATAAGACCACGTCTCCTCACGATGTTTTTCCTTCACCGTCCGTCAGTGGTGTCTAAATACTCTTAGTACATATGGCTCAGAAAAGATCACCCTTGCTACTTGCCAGGTTTCGAACCCGCGCCCTCACGTGTGAGAGGCGGGCCTTTAACCTCCAGGCTACCACGACAGTTTTGTTATGAAAGAGAAAAGTAAAAAAAGATTTTATTTCGGAAGATGAATCAAACACTTAGAGCCATGCCATGTACAATACTGCCTATAAGAGACACACTGGCTATTTCCTTTTCATAATTTATTTAAATCAAAATAACTGCTCAAGCAGTAGGTACGCAAAAAGGCAGTCACAGATACAAATTGTTCACGGCTGAGATTTTTTTTTACAATTGAGCAATATTTTATGAAAATAAAATGACCGTATTTATCCTGCAATCTTTTAGTAAGCTCCCCAATTAGTCAACACAGTACAAAGTGGGCATTATCCGACTTTAATCATGCTATTGTAGGGTATTAGCTATGAAGGAGTGACTGATACATTTTTGTGAAATTGTTATTAAAACAGCAGCACAATTTTGGAAATTTTTGAGATAGAAGTTAATTATTCTAGCTATATCTTATCAATAAATAAGACATTTCCTTTCAGCAAGCTCGGACACCGGATCATAAAGCTCTATGTAGAATTTAGAAATGATAGTTCCGCTCTTCATTAGTCCTGATAATTTTGAGTCTCTAGAACATCCCATAGTTTTGGCTGTGAAGTATTTTGCCATAAAGAGAGTTTATTCTGCTATTAATAATTGACCTGAACGTTTAAAAGACTGTATTGCGGCCAGTGCATATCACTTTTTGAATAAGCCTTATATATTTTTAATTCTTCGATATTAATGTATTAAAAACAAACACTACATATATTAGCAATACATGTTCTGTACAATAAAACATTTTGTTTTTCTTTGTCACAATATTTACGGTAAGACTAAAGGATAAGGTATACGAGCTAAGAATAAAGAAAAGCCTTCTTCTCTCCAGTGGTCTGCATAGTGAAAATTTATTTCAAATTAAAGTCACAAAAGCATTTTCCCGACCGTCCATTGGAATATAAGCCGGGAGAATTATGCCATGAAATTCCACTTCGAAGTTTATGTACTCATAAATATAAGTGCTTATCATATTTTATCGATCGCGTACACATAACATAAAAATATGCGTGGTAGTTTTGTATGTTTTAAATTGTTTGTAATTCTAAGCTTAACGTTATTTATATTGTGATAGTAATTGGGAATTATTATAATAGTAACCTAGCAACATCTGTATATTAGTTATACTAGTGTAAATTAATGTTAATAATTATTATTTTTATTTAGTAATTTAAATATCCCAAGACTTTACAATTCTTTTTATAATTTGCTATTAGAACCATAATATGTTTTACATAATGTTTAATCTTTTATTATTTTTGAAAACTATTATGAGGGAAAATAGCGCTCTCTGAAAGATATTGTAACTTACCATCACCTAAATGTTTCATCATTGTATATTATAAATAGAATGTATGTTCTGGACTGGGGATTCAGTTACTAGCTTTGGACTAAAAGATATCGAAGTAGAAATATTGCCTAAACTTATTTCTAACAGTGCTTTACATAAATAAAAATCAAAACAGTCTGTAGTTACACTTATACTTAATGAAATGTCTAAAAATTAACAAAAATATAGATTAGAAAATTCAATGACACTGCCATGATTTATTTTATACTCTCTATTTGAGTCTTAATTAACAAAAGATAATAGAAATGTCATAAAGCTTTATGTTTGTTGCTGAAAAAACTATTTTAAAAACATATCTATAGGCAAAGCAAGCAAGCTATTTTTTTCTTCTCATAAAAGATGAATTGTATAGAAACGAATAATGTCGTCATGGAAAAATTATTCAACCAAAACATGCTGTAAGCCGTCGTGGGACAATTGGCATATGTGAATCATCGAAAAATGTTTGTGAAGACAACATATATTTTATTTTCTTGTATTAAAGCAGAAGTAATGTAAATCATATCAAACAACACTTACATCAGAGTATCAAGGCTTATTGTTTAGACGTATATTTACGTCAAAAATGTATCTCGGTCACCACGCTAAATGTTTAAATCTAACAATGATAAAAATTTTGTGCAGTCGATTTCAATGAATATTTTTAGTTTTGTTGAAATACCAAAGGAATGAATAATAAACAAATAAATTATAATTAAAGCATTCAAATATATAACCCACATAAATTCGGTATGATAAAGTGGTGTTGAAATTACTGTTATAAAATAAATAAGTATATGCCATAATGATTATTAATTATTTCGTTAACATTATGACGAGGGACGTTTTCAAAAAGGTATAATAACTTTTATGCTCAAAATTAGGGGCCACATTATATAATGTTACAACTACCCCCAGATGTATTGTTAATTTACATAGAAGGCAAGTCATGACTGTGAAACTACTTGAATAGGCAGATACTCTATACATGTTTATACAAATCATACATTGAACAATAAAATTGTATGAAACATACTTCGTTAAACGAAATAAGTGATTTGGGCCTTATGTTCATTTTAAGGATATTGTCCAAAGAATTCTTTAAAGCCTTACTTTTTTATAGTACACTAATTGTTGTGACGGTGACGAAGTAAAAATCATTAATTTTTATGCTTTTGCATCAGAAGCTTTTGTGAAGATTTTACTGCCCAAAGTATAGTTCGATCTTTGGAACATACTAAGTTAAAAAATTTAAAGTCTTAATGGACACTTTATTTAATACCCTTAGTGTACTACTCTTTACAACTTATCATTAATATTATTAGTGAACGTGTTTAATTATGTTAATAAGTCTTTTAGTTGGAACAAATTAAATCAGATTTTTACGTACTCTTTAAAGTTACAGTAATGATTTGTTTAATTTGTAATAGGAGGTAGTATTTTTAGTATCATGCAATAAATAAATTACTAGTTTTTATAATATTGAAGTTAAAAATGTTATTGCCTCTTTCATGTTTATATCTCCGAGAGAATTTGAAATTAAGATTAATTTTATGGAGTTATAGAGTTAAAAAAAAATTAAACAATTTAATTAATTTTGACTGGGTGCCAAAATAAGTTTACAAAAAGACATCAGAAGGATTTGATGCCTTATTGCCAATCAAAAAATTGACTTGATTATATAAAATTATGTAAGGCTTGATTAACCCTTTGAAAATTAAACATTAGCAACAGGAAAGATAAGTCTTTATATACTAATCAATATTAAGTTTCAAAGTACTTATAGTAATATCTAAGAATTTCAATTAAATAAAACTAATATTTTTAGATGTTTAAGAGTTTTTTGTTATTATAAGTTTCATACTCCTGACTTTGTTGCAAAGTTCTTCTTCCGCAACAGGAGCGTCATGAACCACCAAGAACCTTTAAGTAAATTCTTGGAAAATAATTTCAACACCTTAACATATTAAATTGGGAGTTATGAAAACTTTTTGAAGGCTCTCAACAAACACATTTGAGCACTTCAATTACTTTGAATGTAAATACTCAAATGAGTACATTGACAGGTACGCATTTGGGTATTTACATTCAAAGTAAAATTCTCCATATGAGAAACTTCAAAATAAAATAAGAAATTACAATAAATTTTATTCTAATTTGAAACTAGAACGATTCTAAAGAGCCAAAACTTTGAAACTTTATCATTAGGTCACGGTTTTTAGATTAACACAGATAACATAATAATTTTGAACTTTAGCACAATCCCTTTCAAGGGTATCAACTTTTAGGTTGCAAAACGTCCCTAAAAATTCATATTATTCATCTGTTTCTTTTGCCTTCTTACTGCTAATTTTAAATGATAAATACCGTTAGAGAAATTCTGCTAAGAATTAATTAGAATACCTCTAATGAGATCTAAGACTTTCGCGGGTCATTTGTATAAAACTAATACCTTTTCGGATTTACTACGCTAATTTTTATTATTTGAAAAAACATAATCTCGACGTTTCGATTACTTTTCAGCAACCGTGATCACGAGCAGACGAGACGTGTCTCGTGTGTGATTGTGTAGTTTAAGATAATTAAAATACCCGTAGTGAATCCGAAAAGGTATTAGTTTTATTTAGAATATCTCTGAAAAAAATTTCAATAGACAATCTACAAAGAAGAGAACATCTAAAAAACTTATAATACTTTGTTTCTACTTAAAATTTCCAATTGTCATTAAGGAAGATACAAAAACAATAAATATATTATTATTATTTTTTACTTTTTCAAAGTTACAAAAATTTTGTACTATTTTCTTCAATAAAGAGTTCATAAAAAGTATGTGATGTGGTATTAATTGAACATAAAGCAATAAAAATTATAGTTAATGTTACATTTTGTACCACAGTGTAAACATAAATTATATTGCAATATTCTGTTCTATAATCTACACTATACGTTTATAATACTAGCAACTGTAAGAGAAAATCGTCGATCAATATTATGCTACCAAAGTTCAAGTACTTTATATATTTTTTGCAATGTTTTTACCTATTTAGTTGCGGATGTGACACGTGCGATGAAAACCCAGACGCTTGAAGTTGTAAAGCTTTGTACAAAGCTCACAGAATGATTCAATTTCCATGTTAATCCGTAAAGTCCTTTATAAACTGAGTAGGTTGCTTTATTTGAATTTAACTTTATGATATGGGAAAAATTCAAAATTTTATTAAATAGAACAAATTTATTACGTTTTTTTTTTCAACATAATTTTAAGTATATTTGAACTTCCTTGTTGTCTTAAACTCTATTTTCTGTATATTTTGCATATAAAATAATGACTCGAAAACAAAATTCTAAGAAAGTTTATAGCAGAAGAAGAGATAGTAGAAGATTTAAAAAAGTTAAATAGAAATGTCTTTCGAAACGGAATTAAAGAAAGCAGCGGAGAATAGAGTATTTTTAAGAATTAATGAAAACTTTTATATAAAAAAAAATAAAAGCTTATTCAATTATATAGTCGTATGATAATAAGAGGCTAGGCTTATACCGAAGTCAATGGCTGTTCTTAAACTGCAGTTTTATATTTGTTTAAGAACCATAGTTGATACGCGGCATCTAAGGGGACTTAATGCGGGATATACTCAACAAGCTGGCACACATAGAATGTACACAGTCGTGTAATAGGAAGTCATGCGTTTTGCTAACGTTGGTTTATTTGCTAACAATCCCACCGCCACGGGTCCAGCCCATGAGCTACAGGGTCAGATTTCCTACACGGTAATGTTTATTATGAGTCGTTTGTCTAAAACAACCAATATATTTCCATAATTTACGTCAGATGTTTTTGTATAGTTCAGTAAATCATTAAGAAAATGTGAGAAAACAATTTAGATTGTCTATGCTACAGATGTTTTCAATATACAGGGTGTCCCAAAATGATCACGTCCCAGTGACACAGGAGTTAGATGAGCTCAAGATCTATCAGAAAATTACAATTTGACCTCCGTAAAAATATCACGGTGTTCGAGATATTTGCACTTTTAAATTTTTTAAACAATCGCTATCTTGTGTCGGATTTTCTGCTATTGTTGCCTGGAATAGCTTCGGATTGTATTTTTTTTTATTGTTCTGACATCTTGAATAGCTTATCCAAATATTAGAATTATTATTTTACCGAGAAATACTTTAATTACAAAAAAAATTGTTTTACTGTTACTCGTGACCTTGTGAAAAGACAAACACTAAATTTGACTAGCTGGTGTGAAAAAAAATTGTATGACACCGAGTTTGCAAAATAATTTTAAAAAGTGGTCTACTTAATGTTGATTCAGGAATGGTAAAACACTAGTGATTTTTTGGCTAAAACTTTGACATTAATTTTTTTTCTCATTAGGGCCCTATCAGTACTAAGTGCAGAATAAAACAATAAAATTGTTAAAAGGAATTATCATAAGAGATTGTTAAAACAATACCAGCAATTTTATTACAGCAAATGTTCGAACTGTCTACCGTGTATTCTAACACACAAACGGCATCTTTTAAGGTATGAAATTCTGAGACGCCTCAAACTTATTTGCGAAATTTCTCGAGCCGCTTTATTTACACGTAGCGGCAGTTCTTCTTGCGTTCTGATAGGTTTGGGATAAACTTAAATGAAACTAGTATTATTCGGATTTACTACGCGGATTTTATTATTTAAAAAACTACATAATCCCGACGTTTCGGTTACTTTGCAGCAACTGTGATCACGGGCAGACGAGGTGTCCGTGATCACGGTTGCTGCAAAGTAACCGAAACGTCGGGATTATGTAGTTTTTAAATAATAAAATCCGCGTAGTAAATCCGAATAATACTAGTTTCATTTAAATGAATACTCGCGAAAATCTTAGATCTCATTATTGGAATAAACTTTATCTTTTAAGCATCCATAATAGAAAAAATCTAGGGGATTTAGATCTGGCGGTCGCGGTGGCCATAAAATTGGTCCCAAACGAGCGATCCATCTTCCTGGGAACGTTAGGTCGAGATATGCTCGGACGTTGTGAGAATAGTGGGCTGGGCACCCATCATTTTGAAACCACATCCTACTTCTTAATGGTAATGACACATCCTCGAGGAGAAGAGGTAGTTCGTCCTCTAAAAATTCCAGGTAACTTTCGCCATTTACGATCGGAGGCAGCACAATTGGACCTATTATTTGGCCATTTAAGATACCAGTCCATAAATTTATCTTAAACTGGTCTTGGGCCCGGTCTTCTCTCATCTCGTGTGGGTTTCCAACTGCCAGCTATGTAGTTTAAATAACCATCTCCACGAGATGCGGATTCGTCGCTCCACAACACCATATTAAAAAGATTTGGATCTTCTCTATGCTTTTGAAGCATTACACAACAAAATTGCACGCGTTTGGCGTAATTGTACAGGCGTACAGGGTGCGGGGTATAAGAGACGACCGATAAACCAATCACGCGCCGGCGCTGGGCTCATATCCTATCGCATCGCATCGTATGCACTAAAAAAACCCAAAGGTTAAGAAGTTTACTACCTGGCGTTCAAAGAATAAAACTAGGGCGAGATAACAAATAAGAGTCATTATCTCCACTTCATTTTTATTAATTGAGTTATTAACAACAAATTGTACTGTGGTAAGTTCAGATAATTGTATCTTTTTTGTTTAAAACGAATTTGGCTAATGGAGCCTTTATGAGGAAAAAAAAAATAAATGTCAAAGTTTTTGCCAAAAATTCACTAGTATTCAACCATTCCTGAATCAGCAGTCAAAGTTAGTGTTTGTCTTTTCACAAGGTCACACGAGTCACAGTAAAATAATATTTTTTTTTGAAATTAAAATATTTCTCGGTAAAATAATAAATCTAATATTTGGATAAGCTATTCAATCTTTTTTTTTAATTAATAAAGTGCGAATATCTCGAAAACCGTGATATTTTTACTGAGGTCAAATTGTGATTTTCTGATAGATCTTGAGCTCATCTAACTCCCGTGTCACTGGGACGTGATCATTTTGGGACACCCTGTATAACATGTGTATTTAAAGATTACAACGTTCACACTTAATATAAAAACTTTAAAAAGGAAAAATGTGTTGGACAAATTTTGTTAAAAAAAATATATTCACTCCGGGTAAAATATTTTTAATTCAACAACTAATTAACAACAAAAAACTTATTATATATCCAAGAAAATTTTGTGTAGTTATTTTAAAGGCAATCGCAATAAACAGTCGGATTATTTAAATTGATCTTTGATTACTAAGAGGGGTTATATAACAAAGGCACCTGATTGAAGTACCTAAAATATTTACTCATAAATCCTTTTTGGAAGTTTTCGTTCTAATAAAAGTACTCTTAATAGACAACAATATTTAGGGAAATTATTTTTTGGTGAAGACATTAGGTAACTTAAAAAAGTCCTTACTTTATTGACGCTTGTATATTATTATACAACAGGACACTTTTACCAAATATAAACATAGAATACTACACATATATACATTAATTACTGAACAATTTAAAATTAATACAAAAATAAAGATAAATTTAAAACATTAAAGCTTATTGAAATCAAACTGAACTTAAATTAATTGAGAATACCACAAATTATGCCCTAACTTATGTACAAAATGTTTAAATTGCAACTTCACTTTATTGGATCAAGAATACTTGGTGTCAAAGCGTATTCACGCATCTTGGAAAGCCTAAACGTAAACACATATTTTTTTTTTATATGAAGTAATAATCAAATAATAACATTTTATTTTACTTAATATAGATAGAAATACAGCATCCCCAACACAAAATTACGTATGCGGAGAATTTGTGATAAATTTTAAGTTAATATTAATAAATCACATAACATAGCACTATATTTAAGAACCTATCATAAAATTGTTGTGAAAAATGTTTAATTTACAATTTTTCATAATATAAACAATTTTATAACGTTATAAGGAGATAGGAGCTTTTTTTAAAGTTTTAACGCTTTTGGACAAAATTTTGTCATTAAAAGGGGTTTTTACTCTAGTTATTTTTTATTTTCATTTATTCTTTGAAAGTCCTTTCGATTGATACTTATATTGGTGGTGTCCATTAAAATAATTAATCCACATCTTGCATATACCGTCATGTTGAAGTGAAAATGACGTCACAAAGTTAATCTTTCTTTTTTTATCAAATCGACAGCGCTAATAATTATCGGGTAAATATTTTTTTCAAATTAATCGGGTAAATATTTACTTCAAATTGTGTTTAAAGCTTTATTTGTGCGCTATATTTATTTTAAACTAAAGACTTTTTTTTTGTCAGCGATCTCCTTTGTTACCTATGCTGTAGAAATGTTTTAAATCCAACCATTCCACCATATTGGATATGTTGCCATGTTCAATTTAAAATGATGTCATAAAATTAATCAAATATTTTCATTTAAAATGTATAGTTTCACTCGAAAAGGTATATATACCGGTATATTGATTTAATTTTAAATTAGAGCTTCTAAACGTATTTTAATTTGCTCGCTTATAAAGTGTTGAATTTATTGTCCCAAATTAATTTCCGTTTTGTTTTCACCGGTCGCTGCTGTAAACAGGATATTTGATTTTTTTCATTGTTATACCAATGTTTATGCATTTGACTATTCATGTGTAGTTTCATGATGACTATTGGAGATGTTACAATAAAGTTTTGACATGATTATAATATTATTGACATCATCATTTTGAACACAAGGTTAAGATTGTAAATAAAATTATTCTTGTAAAATACTGCTTAAACCCACTTTCCCCTTTTTATTTTTAAAAATATTTAGAGACGTACTTATTTAGAGAAACCTTTTGAACTAATGTATCGGTGTTAATTTCAATGAAAGCAAGAGCTACTCTTTTAATCACCATTTTTTTTTTTTGTTAACACGGTAAAAGGTTTTATACCTACCCCTCCGTCTAGGGGAGACAGAGGATCTTATGTGGGATTCACGGGCCAGAAGGGCCCATGGTACCCACTAAAACACCAGCGGTCACTCTCCACACCGCCTGGTGGATCGACGCGGGAATCGCTCAAGGCATGCATCCGCGACGATCCGGCGGCAGGCCGCGAACGGCCACCTCCCCCCGAGGGCTCACCCCACGTGACAAGAAGCGTCCCCCCGCCTGGCGAGCTTGCTTAATCGCGAGAGGGTTAACCCCTTACCCCTCCCACCCAAGCCCACGCGGCCAGTCTCCAACCACCCACCGCCGAGCGCAAGCGTCCAACGGCAGACAGAGCGGAGACCAGCCATCAAGCGACCCGGACCTCCGAAGAGGCCTGAGTTTCCGTTCACCGCATTCAGCGGCGAACCCCCCCTCCTCGTAACTGATTGCACCGGTTACCCGGTGGGCGATGGGGTCGTCACGTCCCGACGCCAAACGCGGACACCGCGGACGGCCGCCTCCTCCATGGGCTGACCCCCAGCCCTGGACCAAGACCCCACACGGAGATCAAGGTCCTCCCCTCCCGTGACTGATTGCACCGGTTAGCCAGTGGGCAATGGGGTCGTCACGTCCCGACGCCAAACTCTTTTAATCACCTGTCATATATGTTTTTAACCTACCACTGGTGACGTCTGTTCGACTTACATCATTAGTAACGCTGATCTCACGCACCGGGATTTACCAATTAATATTTTTCAAGATTTAACTATTAAAATTTAAAAAATTACTAAAATTTAATTGAAGTTGGAATTAAAGTTTCTTAAAATATTGATAATGTCGTCACTTAATTATTGCTCTAATCAAAACCAAAGTACATAAATACATTTGAACCTAAAAGCCTTTCACATATATTTTTTTATTTTAAGAAGTAACTTATTATTACAAACAATTACGAAAGTACATTTTTTGGATTAAGTTAATTCTTTCTAATTTATTGACTTTATTATTCCGGCTAAAAATTAATTTATAAATATAATTTCGACTGTAGCTGTCGTTGAAATTTAAACTTAAAATTTCATTTTGGATATAAAATTATATTATACATATGTTTGTTCCAATTACAAAGGATTAAAACAACAAAATAAAAAAATATAGAACGAAAAAATATTAAATATGAGTGATGATACGTGCCAAAATAAAACACGTTCACATTCATTTTAGTTTAACACCCCAAGCTTTTCTTAATTCTAATTTCATTAGTCGAGTTCATAAATCCTTCCGAAATAATAAGAGGTCAATATGTACAGAAGACTATACATCTTACAAGAGGGTTTACGGCTAAGATTTATGTAGATGTACTAATTGTTTTAATGTGCTTGCTTAGGCAAGTATATGTATTGTTTAAATATTGATGGTTTAAGACTTTAGTTGTTAAATAATTATAAAATTATTAAATATATTCACTATAAAAATTTTTGTAATGAGTGTTTCTTACATGGTAATATGTTATATTTAGACTTAGGATTTGCATTCGCCTGATGGGTCTGACTTTTGAATATATTTTTTTAATGTTGGTTAAAAAATATACAAAAGCTCTAGACGAATATATATATATATATATATATATATATATATTATTTCAATAATTTAAAATATGAAAAGTAAATAAGAATAATAAATTGGACCATGACTTTGGAAAGTTTGTTGAAATAAATAATGAAGTAAAATTTTCCTCGTAAATGAAGAATAAATGTTTTAATTGGTATTCCAAATTACTTTACTTTTATAAACTTTTTACTCATACTAAGTAATTTTAGTGTATTTGTGCTCAATTACTTTTTGCCTCTATGATTGGTATACTTACTTCCCAAAGCGTCAGTTCTCCATGATTCTTTGTCCAATATTTATGAACAACATTCAAAGAACTTGGTCTGTAGATTACACATAGTTATACTGGTACATAAATCTTTGAGATTGACAAAATTTTTAAAAGCTTTTCATTCATATTTTTATTTGTATTGTTGTTGTAGCTATAATACCTAACTACAACCTTAAAAAAACAGACATAAAATGACTTTTAGTAAAACAGATTATGTACTCAATAAGATGCATAGAAAAATACACTCATATTATATTTTAGATTTCGTATAATTTTTTACGGAAATCTTATGTGTAATTTCATTAAATTATATATTTAGGAGGGTTTATTAAGCATATAAAAAGATATTTGTCTTATGATTCCTATACAACTTTTTTCTTATTTATCCATTCCTTCAATTATATGTACTTGTACAAAGTTAAAAAAAATATTCTAATTATTACTATCATTTTAAATACGTTTAATTACTTATTGAAAAAAAATAAATATAATAGGAAAAACAAAAATAATAGGTTATTTATAAACTATTAACAATCCAAAGAAAATAGCAAGTGATATTAAAAGTCTGTAACAAACTGTTGAATCGAAAGAAGAAAATTAATGAATACTGTTCACATACTTAAAATCTGTATTTTTTTTAGGTTTTAGAAACTTTTTTATCTTTCTTTTAAAAATATGATTTTATATCCATATCATGTACACAAAACGAGAATTTTGATATTGTTGTATCAGTATTAAAGTTAAGCAAATGTTTAGTTGATATTTCAACAATCAAATGTTATAACAGCTTTAGATAATATTATTTCTCTTCTATATTTAATTAACTTTAAGTAAAAATCTTTACGTCGATTTCATTCGGTTCAAAAAAAAAGTAAATAGGTCTGACATTAGAGGTAGATTTGGAGCAGAAAGTGGTAAAGAGGGTATACGCTCGAAATATATGTGATTTTAAAAATTTCTTGCCATTTAGTATAAAGTAACTTACGTAAATCTTTATGAAAGACAAGAAAAATGGACTATTGTATTTGTTGGTCCGATAAAAGTACTTTGAGTACCCCCTGATATAAGCATGTTACCAGTGCGCAGCATCTGAAATTCTCTATTCTCTTTGATCTGTAATATCAAATATATAGTTCCGTTATCATGGGTGATATGAATGCTTTCTCTACAAAGTATTACAAGATACAGTTAGAAATCTTCGCTACATTGTTACAATTCTAATGTTAGTTCATAACTTTTGTGCCAAGATGACACTTAGTGAGTATATAGTTTTTGTCATACCCAAAGCTGTAGTAATTTTTATAATTAACAAATCTTATGAGAGAATTCAGCAATATAAGAAAGGCGTTAATAGTTAGAGTTACTATGTGAAAGCTTCTCGAATGGATTGATCAAAGACTGTTTGTACAGAAGTTATCATTTTCCGTATAAATCATTTACAACGTTTATCATAGAAATGACATGTGTTAACCAAAAAGTTCGTAAAAGAATTAAAAACATTACGTTGATAGAATTTTATTGAAACATTTGCGTTTGTCTCATTTTAATATTTTATTTTCACATAAGAGTAATTTGTATATCAAAGACTTTATCAAATCAAAACTATTTTTTCTAAATTTCACATTGTGATTTTGTATTTTATTTTTACGAAATAATGTTTACTCCTTTAATAGAAATATGTATACATAGAGAATATTTATTTTAGAAAAAGTTCTATAAGGCTTATATAAATTAACACAAATATTTCAATAGTAAACGTTACAATTACCATAAGAGTCTCTACCGTAGGATTAATCAATCAGATTATTAATTTACTGAGTTTATTTTATAATTTAATAATTAAATAGATAAAGCGTAAATGAACAGAATAACTTACAAATTAAGACAAACCAAAATAATTAGAAAAACAAAATCAGCTTTGCTTATATGTTTTTTTGAGATGTACTTTATTATACACTCATAATTCCTCTTATTTCTCTAAGCATGTATCTGAATTAAACAGATTCAGTACAAAAATTGCACTAAAGCTAAGTAAGCTAAGCACTTAATCCACATTTAAGCCATACCTTACATTACTGACTTACCTTTTTTATCGACTTCGAATATTTAAAGAGCATTTGCTTGTGTTTTACTAAATAGTTTCTTAAGATTTTAATCTCTGTATACTCATGTGACTATAATTTATGTTACTGTTGTATGGAAATTAATCGTAACACCTCGTAGGGTTTCTTCAATTAGGTACTCATTCATGAATGTAAATTGTCTTATATTTTATTTTATCACAATATTTTTGTTAACGATAAGAAAATCATCAAAAGATTCAAGAACTTTCTTATCCTCATTATGACTTTGAAAATGAAGGTTATATACACAATATGAAATACATGATTTTTTTAACATTTATTTTTCAATTTTATTTTAACATTTCCTTTAAGTATGGAACACATAATAATATAATGAGCGAGTGATTTATTAACAAAATAATGTACACAGTTTCTATTTAATTCTGTAATGAGCTTTTTGTTGTAATTTCTTAAACATATTTTTTTAAAGATTACATAATTGTTGAAATGAGTTTCTCTAATCTAGATCAATACCACTGAAAGTTCCAATATGCAATTTCCCTGAATTTTCTTGTTAACCTCGATATAAAGTCGTTTTGTTATGTACGTGCTCGAGGAATCTCATGGGAAAAATAAAGTACTCTAGATTTGAAAGTAAGATTTAAAAACAAATCTATTTTGATATTATATATTTTTAAGTATATTCATATGTATACGTTTATATTTAACTTGTACGTAACCGATAGATAAGTGATGTTTTTACAAATTTTTAGGCATATCAGGCGTGTGCTCTCTCATTTGAATAAGAAGAATAGAATCAATTGAAGAAGCTTAGTGCGCTGTTTTTGACCAAATAATTTAGAGATCTAGTTGAGCCTTATTATTATTCCTAACTTTTTCCTTAACGTTAATTTATGTCCTACTGTTGTGATCATCATAGAGCCGATTAGGATCATTTGCCGCTTCTTGTCTTATAATTGTATCAATTTATTAAAGAATTGACATATAATTGGAACTTTTCTACTAATGGGTTAGGCTAAATCTAGCTGAACATAACGAAATGAAGATACTTTGTCCTAGAATGTTCATCACTAAATAATTTCCATTTAAGTAACGCCTATTTTCCAGAACGGTTTAGACAGTTAGTATAAGGAACTTGAGTATCCACATACAGATAGTAGTGCAGTCGGCATATCATTCTAAATCTGAACGTCTTACCAAACATTATTTTGCGATACATTTTACGTCATTTACTTTTGCGGAAATAATTTTATTATAAAATTGTACCCGCGTCGATTTTCAACTTACCGCTGACTTATACATCGGTATAACCCTTTTCAATAAAATCTAAGACTGGAATGATTGTTAGTTAATCATTATATGGTATTGGATCCAATATTTTGTAAACCTGATACGTAACAACTTAATGTAGCAGTCATGCATATACATATATATCAATATGTTTATAATTGCAAAATTAATCGATCCTCCGACGTCTTTGAAATAACATGTATTACAAATAATATATATAGGTTACACATACATACATGAACAGCCTCATATCCTTGTAATTTGTACAGAAAATTTTATTTACGCTGGCGATGTTAATCAAATCCATTTAAAAGCATATTTTAGTTCTGTAGATGAAGTCACATACACCATTTAACGTGCTAAAACAAAACAAACCAAATTACAGGTTTGAGAAAAAGTCAAAGGTGTGAAGTTGCAAAGCTTTGTGCAAAATTCACTTTTCATGTTAATCCGCGAAGTAAAAATCTTTTGTCGGGACAGAGTTTATTACAGTTTTTAGAGGGTACTAGGAATTTAATGAACCTATAGTTATTTTCCAATTAAAAAAGCTTTTATCCTCATGCTTAAATACATAGAAGCAATATACATTAAAATAATACAAATTCGGTAAACAAAAGCTCAGTACAATTACATATTGATCCTAAAATATTGTATTGTATAGTTTATTTTTATTATTTGTATCATATTTTTAAATTATACATAAAAAACAAGGGTAAAGTTTAATATCTATTCACTATCAAATAGTTCAGAAAGCGAAAAATGGAGTGAAGGTTAGGCAAAAGTAGGAATCCTAAACTCATTCAAAGCATATTTTGCTTTTGGTGAGAAATCTATGAGAAGACAGTTTAAGTGAGAAAATATTGCAACCAGTACTGAACGTTGTATTCATCTTTGTCTTCGTGTTTTAAAAGTATTGTAAGTAATTACATTTTATATATTAAAATGGAAATGTGCATGGAATGAATGAACATTATTATTCTTTTTCTATATCTATTTGTTTTCTTACCCATACATATCAACAATTCGATAAATTGTCCACATAAGAAAATATCAACTATTTCTAACATTTTTGCGTGTATTTTTATTGAAATAATCGTTTACTTTGAAACAATCGTGATCACAGTGATCAAAGTCTGTTATAGTCTAAAATTATTACAATAATAAAATAAAAATAAAAATCTATACAAGGAATTAAATTATATTTCGTGGTAAAAAATATATTTTTTTTACCTCACCAAACAACAATTTACAAAAAGTAGCTAAATAATTTTATATACTAGGAACATTTCTTGCATTATGGCATTCAATTAAAGTAAGAACTTCATAAAAAAAAATAGTTTGTGAATATATTAATAGTTTTGTTTAATAATCGCAATGTATTATAGACGCGACAGCTGTAAGATTTAGTGGACAGCGAAAAGTTTCTGTCTGACAAAAATGGCCAATAAGATTCACCATCACTAACCAGAAGCGAAACGATGAAAACGGACACAAAGTTACTTTCATCTTGGCTCTCGAATTTGGATAGGAATTGTGCACTCTCATCACAGGTCTGGCAACAATGGCAGCAATCAGTTTCTTACTATCTGAATAAGCGAAAACTAGAATTCAAAATCAATTTTTAATTTAATAATTTAATTGTAGTATTTATAAAATTTGGTCTGTTGAATATTTTTATTCTTATAAACATAACTGAAATGATGATTTTAAAAGGTAGGATTAGCGCCAACATTAAAACCAAAACGTTATTATTTAACACAAAAGATAAAAATTGTTGCTATGCTGAAATTTTTTTGTCGGTTGAAAAATTCTAGAAGTCTAGTTTATGGACTATAAGTTTTTCGTGATGATTACATAAAAAAAACATTCATGAAATAATTCTAATTTATAAATATATATTTTTATATGAATTCATTGACCCCCATGGGTTTCCTATGAACAGGTTATCCTAGAGTATTGTCGGCATTTCTAAAAAAAGTCAAGCATAGAAACAAGGTGATTTAAAGTTAAATGTTTTATTTTTAGGTAATATTATAAAACTGTTAACTAACAACATTTGTATGTCACGGGTTAAGCTGGAGCTGAGCAAAGGACTCCTTGAATATACCGCTGACACATGGAGTCTGGGGAGCTAATTGCAATCCTTGTATGTAAGTATTCATCCTTCCATATAAGGTGACCAGATATTAGGCAATATCTCTATGGCTTTGCGTATTCTATTGGCATATTTTTATCATTCAACCTTCTTGTTCTCATCTCGATGTAATCAACAACACGACACCAATCTTTCCGTGATCACGGTCCCTGTAAAGTAATCGAACGGTCCAGTTAAATGTATTGTAGCAAATCCGAAAAAAAAAAGTTTTATTTAAACCTGTTGTCGCAAAGTCTTTATAAGACGTTATCACGTCAAAAATATTATTTTATTTGAATTTTTTTAATACTTTAATAGGAGATAATGCAACATTTATCTCTGTATGAAAAAAGTATTACTTTGTGAAAAATGAACTCATAAGCGACATCCTAAATTTAAAAGAAATATTCCTTTTACAGTTTAACAATTATTTTATCGTAGAAAATAATTGCTACAACTTTATCAAATAAAACAACTAAAACAATAAGTACATTTTGCTCTAATTGCAACTACAGGTACCTGTTTTCTTGAATGTAGATACTATTATTTTTTCTAAATTATTTAAATAATATTGTCACTTTGTACTTGTGTATTTAACCATCTAATTTTTTTTACTCAGTTGTCCATTCAGACGTTTGAAGGCCCTTTTGGGGCTAACCTAAAATTGTCAATAGCTGGTGTTGTGTTTGAACCAAGAACATAAAAATTTATCATTAATTCGTAATTAAAATAGATGCAATCAAATTTGATATTCTTACATATTTCGATCAATATGTAAGTTTTTAATATTTTTATATAATTGCATGAGTAATTATAATTAAATTAATATACAAGTTAATTGTTCTTGTTTTCTAACTTTGGTATATTTTATATTATCGAAGGTAGTTACGAAAGTAGTTTTTCTAAGAGCTCCGAACAGATAAAGATGTAAGGGAATGCTGTTACTGATAATTCCTTGTCGAGTTTTTGAACATTGAACTAAATTTTGTTTTTCACACATTATGGTACTTTATCCTTCCTGTAAAATGTATATTTAAAATTATTAGTGTCAGTTTCAATGAAGGTATATTTCAATATAAATAACAACTCATGTTTATTAGGACAATTACAACTTTTTTGAATCATTATATCTCAAAAACAATGGCTCGTAGGAATAAAGTATTAGAATATTTTTTTGAAGGTAATTACATAATCTTAAATTTTTAGATAATTACATAATCTAGAACTGTTTTCGGAGGTATTTGTATGAAAAAAAATAACCATGTCGCCGACAATCACAAATATCTTTTTTGTTGAGCTTCGCCCTTGAATACATTTATTCCCTACAGGGGAATGATGGGTAACTTTTAGATTTTTCTTTTAATTATATTTAAAAAACTCCTACCGATTTCAGCATGCTGAGAAAAGGTAGCTTTACTCTTATTTTTTGGCCTTATTTAACCAGAGTAGGTACTATTACATATTCTCTGATTGTTTTTTTTTGCTTAAAGCTACTGAACGTAAATAAAATATTAAACTACCCTGCAAGTGAATCATACAGCCTACCCAGTTTAATAAGATATGTGTACATAAATTTTATAATAAATTTAGCGTCGAAATAATATCGTATCACACCCAAAACTATGGATATACACTTCCGTATACAAAGGATTTAAACAGTTTGTTGCGTGTGTGTTTCTATCCACTTTAAATTTATTATATTCTATTCTATTCTAATCAAAAGTGAACAGGCTACTACTGTTATGGTAACTTTGGCTTCATATGCGTCAGTGCTCGTGTTCTATAAAACCAAAAATATTTACAAATAAGCAAAATTACATTAGTGTGAGTATGAATTATTTTTCATTATCATATTTTTATTGTACTTAAGTCGAGAAAATTTACCATAATTGTTATGTATTATTACAACTACAATAAAACAATAGATAAATAGAGAAAATAATAACTTTTCTTTAATTTTATTGGTCCCAACTAACATTTGCAAGGTATAAAACGTGCCAAGTATGCCAAGAATGTCGAAGAAAATAAAATCATTTATTTAATGAAAATGTTTTTCACTTGTCTTCTCAATAAAATCTTAAAAAATAAAAAGATATCAATGTATATTACAAAATTTTAGTAACCATCGTTTGTTTTCCCATTTATTTTGGTTTTGTTTTATTCTTGATCCGCTGCAATAAATAATTAAATCTTATTTTAGCCAGTTATGGAAATTTACACACGTCATAATTTTAACTACCAAGTCTTTTGTCATACTTTAATATGATTATTCAAGACGAATAAGCAAGTAAAGTAAGAAATAAAGAAATAGTCGGTGAGATTAGAAAAATTTACGCGATTTAAAGTAAGATAAAACAAGCGTTTCGTAGAACTTCGGGCACTTATCTCAAAACCTGACAAGGGTTCTGGATTTATTCCACCGGTTGTACTTTCCAAGTCTGCATTTCAAATTTTATTACAGTCTGTTTTATCTTCTATTTTCTCGTACATCTATTTTCTTTACTTGTTCTATACCATCAAAAATCTAATTCCTCACAATGGCAAACCTTTACTCACAGTCTTATAATTTTGATTAAACCATTGAATACTAGCGAATTTATTATGAAAAGCTCAGACGGATATTCTTACATTTACTAAATAGTTTTTAAGTCCATAAAACTTTTCATCGAGAGTAGGTGATAATTCCTGTGACACATATAAATAATTCGTTCAAAAATGCTGCAAGGCTTAGTTTGGTCTCTGTGATAAAAAGAATCTTGTGAAATAGCTGCTAACTTTTTGTGTTTTAAATGTGAAACACAGCGATATTGCACACAAATATTGGTGTTATCTTACTAATACTGAATAAAATATTTACATAAATGATTTTTAACGACACCAAATCCATTTCATAAAGGCTACATGAGAGGGTAAATAAGATTCACTTCAATTAAGAGCCTTCATTTTTTTCCTTCGTTGTGTCTATCAAATATTTTTGACTGTGCTGTGCATAATTTATAAGTACATTGAAAATTCCAGCCCGACTGTAAGAGATTGGATAGGTTGCGGTTATAATAATTAAATCACTAATACAGAATATCTCTTCCACAGACACTGCTTGAATTTTGCTTTCATTAATTAATATTTCTTTGTCAAAGCAGCACTTAATATCAAAGCTATAAATATGCTATATCTTGAAAGAAAGGCAAAGCAAGAAATATATATTTAAATTTATACAAATGTACCGTTTTACTTTTTTTAATATTCATATTATTGCGATCCTTTTAGTTACTCGCAATTTTTATAAATATTTTTATCAGAACGTCTGTCTTTTGTTAATCTATGATATAGAAATACACTAGCGAAACCAAGCTCTCTAGTCTCTGTTAAGTGAATTAAAACATTAATAACCAAAAATATTTACAAGTATAGTTTAAGGTTTTATTATTTTTGTACAACACCAAACCGTCCCACTGTACATATAGTCCATTTAATTCAATCTAAATTTATAAAAGCGCCAGTGCACTATCTGTAATTTTATACCCGTATACAAAACTGTAAACAATTTTTATGTATATATTTTATTATAAAATAGCTTGAATGTAAGTAATTTTTATCACAATTTGGACAACTGCCAGTGTTATTTTCTTTGAAAAGAAAATGATTGAGTTCATAATAAAATATCGACAAATGTTTGTAAATCTTCAATCACGTTGTGTATCATTTACTATTATTTAACAATATCATTTCTATAACTATCTCTCTTGAAAAAAACAAACAGTTTTCTAATTAAAATTTATGTAATGTCTTTTAGTTTTAAATATATCTTACAAAAAAAAAAAATCTTATTACTTCGCTATTACTACAACAATAGTATTCCTCGTTTCGATTTCCACGGCATCCCTCCAACGCTAGATGAGATAAGTATTCAGATAAAGAAAAAATCGTCTAAATCTGCGCCGGGACCCGATGGTATCCCATATATAGTCTTTAAAAAATGTCCATCGGTTCGTAAACATCTCACATATATATACGATAAAATCTGGTCAAGGAAGCAAATCCCGGAGTGCTTCGGGAAAGCAATTTTTGTCCTCATTCCCAAAAAAGATCGAGTCACAGATCCGAAAGATACTAGACCGATAGCCTTAACAAATACTATATCCAAAATCTTTTTCTCAGTTCTACAAACGAGAATGACGCGATTCATGCTCAGCAACAGGTATTTTAGGCCAAATCACCAGAAAGGGTTTTTACCCGGAATTTCTGGCTGCCTAGAACACAACACTTTGCTGTCGGAGAGTTTAAAAGATGCTAGGAAAAGCGAGAGGCAAATTACAGTTTGTTGGATAGACTTAGAGAACGCGTTCGGGTCGATACAACACGAATTGATGCTATTCGCGCTAAGATGGTACAACTTTCCGCCCCTAGTTACCAATATGATCGCGTCGTACTACTCAAAATTAAAGTTTTCTATAACAACTAAAGAAGGCCATTCAAAAACTTTTAGTTACAATGTAGGACTATTTCAAGGTTGCTGTTTGTCTCCAATTGTATTTAATATTGTAATTAACATCTTAGTAGATAAATTAACCAGCAACGAGAAAAAATGGGGGTATCGGTTCAAGTTTAATAATAAATACACGGAATCCATTTTAGCCTTCGCTGACGATCTCGCAATACTGACACGTAACCCCAAACACTGTCAAGTACTATTAGATGAAGTGGATAGATTCTGTGAGTGGACCGATGGATTGAGGACAAAACCAAGTAAATGTCACTGTCTGTGTCTCGGTAGGCGGAGTACAAGATACACCTCATACGATCCGGGATTATCGTTAGGCGGTCAATGCATTTCTACGGTTACAGAAAATGCACCATTTAAATTTCTCGGTCGGAAGATTGATAATATAGGTCGTACTCCATCTTTAGAAGGTATAGTAGATAGCTTTTTAAACGATCTCAACAAGGTAGATAGCCAACAGATCAGTAACGTTAAAAAAGCTTGGATCTACGATAATTATCTGACTTCACGTTTAAATTGGCCTTTCCTCGTTTATGATTTCAATAAAACCCTTTTGTCAAAGTTAGATGCAGGCGTCATAAAGATGTTGAAGTTGTGGCTCGGGCTCGCGCTAACGGCTGATTCATCGGCTTTATTTAGGGATCGCAATAGTTTTGGGATGAGTCTAAAAAGGCCATCGGAGCTCTACAAACACCTGAGAGTTTCCAAGAGATACATCCTGGGGAAATCCCAGGATGACGTCGTTACATCGCTCCCAAAAGACAAAGATGCCCCAGAGCTAGAGTCAAGGCTTCAATTCCACAAGCAGTTTATGATAGGAGCGCAAAGTAACAGAGTAGGGTTAGGATCAAGTAGGAAGGTCCAAGATACGGATATATTGAAGTCTTTTATTCGGCAAGACGAGAATGATAAATATAAGATCCATGCAATAAGTTTAGAAATGCAGAACGAGTGGTTAGACATAGGAGATTTTTGCATCCCATTAGCACTAAAATGGCGCACCTTAATCCATGATTGGTCGCCAGCATTGCTAAAATTCTATCTCAATGCGTTCCAGATGACTCTCCCAGATCAAAGTAATTTAGTAAGATGGGGTAAAGGTACCGAAAAGACTTGCTATATCTGTGGGAAGGCAGTTGGAACTGCTAGGCACTTGTTAGTGGGATGTAAGGTACTCCTCGATAGCGGTCAATACTCGCGTCGTCACGATAGGGTTCTAGAAATCATACGTGAAGCGGTTAGTCTTTCGGTAGCCAGAGCGCAAAAGGAAATAACCACAAACGAGCGATCAGTAGGTTTTGTGAGAGAGGGCACTAGGGCTATAAAAACAAATGTCAAGCCTTACTCCATCCTTAAAGCGGCTACGGATTGGACTATAATGATGGATACGTATGAAAAACAATACAAAATCCCCGAGGATATTTGTGCGTCGGCCTCCAGACCAGACATATTTATGTATTCGCGAATCTTAAAGCGCGTTGTGATGATAGAGCTTACGGTTCCTTGGGAAACCAACATCCCCAAAGACCATACCATCAAGGTCAACAAATATTACGAGCTCACAAACGAACTCACTCGAAATAGGTTCGTCGTGGATTTATACGCGGTAGAAGTGGGAGCGAGAGGTATAACGGCTAAATCTCTCTACAACCTGCTAAAAGACTTGGGCCTGTCCAGAACTCACATCAATTCGTTCTTGGAACGTACTTCGAAGGCAGCCCTAGCAGGTTCTTTTCAAATATGGTTAGGTAGGGAGAGGAGCTTGGACAGTGGAGGTGAGCGTTTAACGCGCGTTAGTTAGGGGCCCCTTAAACCTACACCTGGGTCGCAAGTCCCAGGCACTGTTGAAGCTCCACTCCCTGCAACGCAATGGACCCGGCACCCGCACGGTGAATCCATTGAATGCTAAGAGGTTTCGTCTCATGAGAAAGTCATAACTAAGATATTCCAACTCGACTTTTACCATTCAAACAACCATCATCAAATTTAATTATATGAAATATATTTTCTATATTAAGACATAAAGCTAAATCCTAAAATCCTATATATAGACATAAACAAATTGTTAATGAATTAGAAAATAGAAAAGAAAATGTTATTCAAGTCTGTCTTCTATAATTTCCACTTAACTTCAGACAAGCTTTGCTCTTCTCAAGTTTTTTAAAGTGAACTTGGTTCGGTTTTTATGAATATGTTTTGATGGCTTGATTAATAATAATCATATTAAGGTGATGTCATTAGTTGTTATAAAATAGCGGTTATTCCTATACGGATGCTTTTTAATGAAAGACAGAAAATTCATCATCATCATCATCATCAGCCTATAGGAGCCCACTGCTGAGCAAAGGCCTCTTCTCAAATGGAGAAAGTTAGAGCATTAATCACCACGCTTGCTCAAGACGGATTGGCGATTTCAATCTTATAATTTGAAATTATAAGACTAGGTTTCCTTACGAAGTTTTCCTTCACCGTCCGTCAGTGGTGTATAAATTTGACAGAAAATTAATACGTTAATATCAAACAGAAAAGTTTGTCACTTGATTCCTCGGCAAAGACAAAAGATAGTGGATATGTTAAAATATTTAGAAAAACTGGGCGTAAAAATACTTCTTTTGTTTTTTTTTTTTTTTATATTCTTAATAATAAGAATTTATTTAATATTCCAGTATGAACCTACACTTTGTTTTCTGTTTCCCATTTTCCGTTTTAATTAAATGTCTTACAATACATTATTAATAAGACATAATAATAAATGGCTCTTAAAGTTGCCATCTCGCATATCTTTACAATACACAGCTTTTCAATTCCCCCAGCCTCGGCATGAAAATGTGTAAATCATTTATAATTTTTTACATTCATAATATAATATACAATATTAAACACCAAGTAAGGTATTAATCACAAAATAAGTAATTTAAGGCGAATGAAATATTCAACAGAATTGAAATTTAATATAACTTTTAATATGACATAGTGCTATCATTAAGAAACCCAGTTAGGATTTCATAAACTTTATAATATTTATTCAGGACATAAATATAAAATGTAAATAATAGTAAAACGGTTTAAGTATATATATGAAACGTCAACTTATTTTGTTGATCTATGACATTAACAATGGCGTTCTCGCTTACAACAGTCGGATGTGTCTAATTAAGTGGCAACAGTAATTGTCTGTGGGATTTATTGTTAGTCTGTGACCAGTATACATATGGATGATTCGTGGTTTTGATGTCAACATGTCGGAATACTATTATGCTAGTGCTGTGTTGTTTGAGTCAGTATTGATATAGTTAATAGTTTGCTAACCGTAATGCAAATTGGCTATTAGGTAACATCATTTTCAGTTGGATTACAGTAGTCCATGATTATGGTTCACAAACTAAAACTATGGACAAAGCCGGGTAGTGTTTTAATTTTATCTTTAACATAAATAAAAAGAGATAAATTAGTATACACTAAACTTAATGTATACAGTTATAACACTATGAAATTGAGTGAATGTATTTCTCAGGAAAGGTAATCACGGGTAGACGAGATAAAAAATGCAAGATTTTCTTATACAGACTACTGACCTCTTATAACAACAGGTCATGAAGGTCACAGATAGATTAAATTTATATTTTCTCGACGAACACAGGTAATTTATTTCTCTAGGAAAACGCGTATTACTTATCTTTTATTTGATAAAAATTATCCACATTTATTTCCCCCCGTCGATGTGGTTTTAAAATTAAAATTACTTCACACTTGAAACTGTAAGAACAGATCTTATAACTCTCACTACAAATATTGTATTGATCACCGCTACGCAATGATACCACACAGTATGCTTTCGGTCGGTCTTATTGGCGCCTGTTCGGTTCTCAATATTCAAACTCACCGTAACATCTATTAAAATGTAAACATATAATGTAGAGGTACATAATACGTAAAAGCTTTATTTAAATATTTGTGAAATGCTTGGAAATAATTAAATAATATATACATATATGCTTAAACAACATAGAGTTCTTGTCTCGATTAGTATATATTTCAATGAGATATATTTTTATAACTTGTACCAATATGTTCTGATGGAAACCATATGGTAGGCATTAGGGTAAAACCATTAACTGTAATTATGTTGCGTAAGAATGAAACTATTGAATCCAGATAACTACAAATAAATTCCTTTTTATGACATAATATCTACCTCATGTCCTATGCGTGATTCAGATGATCCCGATTTAATCTGTTTAAATATCACATAAAGTTCTTTTCCGATTGCTATTTGTTAACTTTGATATATTTGCTCAGTACTTATACATAAATTAATATACATTTCTAAAATAAAGAAAGGTGAACAACTTCTATCTTAAACAAATCTTGTTAGGTAAATATCACATGCTATATACCTAACAAGATTAGAAATACCACAATAAAAGTCATAATTTAATGTTGCGAAAATCATTTAAGAAGTCATTACACATGTAGTATAATATAAGTACTAAATTATGTATTAATCATACAACATCTGCTGTTACATAAAATCTGATTATCACTTTGATTTACTGGAGCTCCAAGCATACAGAGCAAATTACTCTGTTTATTAAATTAAAATGCATATAAAAGAATAGCGTTTCTCATAACTCTATAATTTTGTGCTAGTTTTATAATGAATTTTATAATATGTTTAGCATTTTAAGTAATATATTTTAATTTGGTAGACACGTTCGTAAATGCTAAAGGGGTCGCTGAGCCCGAGGCAAGGTTTAATGACTTTACTGAATTAGATTTCAAATTTCATACCCGGTTTTTAATCTAATAAAGGGATCTAACTTAATAAATGTAATTTAAAGCCTAACTTGTGTCTAATATGTTTAGTGAAACCCCTTGCATATAAATTTTTAAATATTTAGAAGTGTAGAGTCTAAATATAGGATCCTCACCGCGCGTTGCTGCATTTCATGCATATACATATATAATATATAATTGCATCGAAACAATTGCAAAAACATTTAAGGATAAACTTTATATTGTTCACCATAATAAACACGTGCGCTGTTAATTTACCCCTAACAATCTTAGAGAATGCAACAAAAGAAATAAATTGTCGTATGCGTTTTTAATAACGTATTTTTTATTACAAATCTCAGACATAACTTCTCAAATCTCAAATAAACTCAAATCGTAATTATAATTAGATTTCAATAATTATTTTTCATAACTATTATTGCGCACCGGTCAACTATGTCGTTGATTGAGCCGATACTTGGAAATAAAGTTCCTTTTTGGTTTTACGACGTTCCCTGCTTAGGAAAACAAATGCGGTTTCTTTATACTTATTTATACAAAACTATATATTTCATTTTGAGTTTTAAAAAGTTCCCTCAGGAAGTATATTTTAACGTTCATTTGTAGACTGTAAAAGAGAATATATATATACTTGCGGAGAGACATTAAAAGTTCCCAGCTTTTAATTTTGGGAAAACGGGCTCATAAATTAGGCGAATGTTGTTTGTTGTAAGTTTCCAGTGCTGTTGTTACTTGTTAAAATTAATAAAGCAAAGTAGAGGAAATATACAATTATAAAAAATAATAAATAAATGGACAGTATGTTGAACAAACAATTTCAAGGACAGTTTATAGGAATGACAGTCATTTTCTGACTTTCTTTTGTAGGGTTTTTAAATTGTTTAATAGAATTCAACAACGATTAAATATTTCAACAAATTATCTTCATATTTTCTGTAGAGGAAGATCAGTATGTTTAAAAAAATATTCACTGCCTTCCTATCCACCGCCTATTAGGACCCTTTTTTTCAAGAATGCATGAAAATTAGAAACTAAACTAATTATAATATAAAATCTGTTTTCCTTGGAATAGATTTTTTTAAGAAAACGGAGTATAGGGAATATCTAGTAAGACGATCTGCTGATTTTTTTCGCAAATATTCTCAAGGGAAATTTATTATATTGTAATCCTTAAATTGGCAAATACATTGTCATGTAGCAGAAGTAAAATATGATGGAACAATAACCTCTTTCAGTTTCAATATCAATGATTTGAAACGTCAGTATCTATACGGCAAAGTTAAATTTCTTACCAAACTCAGTCTGGCAATTCATTAAAGATATCTTACTTGAATTTTTAATGTTTTTGAGATTCATAATTCAACATTGATATTCTTCGAGTACAATTGCTGGACGCATCTCTCAAATGTAATGATAATTCTAACGAATACTTCTCGAAGATTTTATGTGTATGGGTACATATATCAACTTTCACAGAACACTGTTCTTATATAATATTAATAAATTAAAATACAACGTAAATTTTTCAAATACTCGTTGATGATGTGAAACGGATACCTGCCTTCATTTATATGTCAGATGTAATTTTTCACCCACCACCCTATTTATCTTAAACCGGATCCTATAAAGAGTAACTTGACCGCATCAATATAATGACGACCACTCAAAGGTTAAAGATACTTTTACGGACAGGGATAATAGGGATGAGAACGGTCTAGATTCGCTTAACGATTGGCATCCATCATTCGAGATGTGATCCTCAGAATTGGGTCCGATAGAGGATTGCGAGTGGAGGTTTTTTGTTGCGTGATGACCATCATGAATAGTAAATTTTGGATTTTATATCAGAATACCATAAAACTTTTTTCCTTCGCATATATGGTTACCACAATTGCTCAGTAAATTTTGATTAAATTTATAACACAAAAATTTTCCGCGACTAAGTTAACTTTTATTTCTTTTTATTTATATATACTTAGGGCTGGCTCTACTATTTTTAAAATTCTACGTTTATTTTTCATAAATATAAGCACTGTCACGACCGGGGAATGGATTTTTATACAGAATGTAGCATTGTACCACAGCACAAAGCTTTATTATTCCTGATTGCAAAATGACACAGAGTAAAAATAACATTTTAAATATCGAAAAGAAAATGAAATTTTCACAGTTAGGATAACATAATAATAATAATCAATAGTACGTTTTAGGCAAGCAAAATCTTTTACTACATTAATTTCCTTAAATTAATTAATACTTCTTACGAAAATATTAACTTATATAAATATATATATATTTAAATTAATTACCTTATGGTCTTATTTTTTTCAAATGTAGGACATTGCTGTGGGACCTCTGATTTTAATACACTATGGTAGTGATCGATTTACCGCATAATAAAGAGTTTAAAATATAGATGTTGACATGCATTTATTCACAGTGAAATGTTCTCGTGAATATTTATTCAGTTTCATTTGAGTCCCAAAACATTTAGGTTTAAATGGAACGAAGTTTGTATTTAAAGAAAACATCCCTTTATGTGTTAATGCTTTTCCCGCTTTGTACTGTTCTCAACACAAGCTTCTCTTGTTTTTGTTGTTTTTCTTTTGCCATTTAAATTTAATAAAAGATTTAAGATTTCTGAGCGAAATTGCTATAACCTTAACTTCGTCGCTAACTAGGATGTTTGTGTAATCATGGTTTATTAAGAAATTAATAACACGACGCTATTTAATGTATTTTTTATCATTATACAATTATATTATATTTTGATAAGCTGTATTTTAACAGTTAAATTATTTATGAATGTAAATTTTTTGATATGGAGTCAACCATGTTTATTGGAGTATAATCTTGAAATTCACTTTATAAACATTGTCATATACACTGTGATCAGAAATGTATGTTTGCATTATTCGAGTTTTCCTAGTAATATCATTATCCAAGTTCTTACTACGTCACCCAAGACGCGGTACCATTAGGGCTTGCTGATAACAAATCAAATAAAATATTGATTTTGTATACATTTTTTGTTTCATAATTAATTGTGAATTTAATTAGAAAAGTCACAATGACACTCACAGACTCGTATTTCACAACAAACATAATGACTATGATTTATGGAATCAAGTGTTAAAGATCACGGTGTCGGCTAATTATTTCTTTGTAATTTTAGATAAAAATTACTCAATTTGAAGAAAATAAATATCCGAGATAATCGTATTTAATTATGAGGCCTCGTTTTAATAAAATTCTAGTCTAGAAAACAAAAAATGCAAATGTAAATAGTTTAAAACTTATGCAATACATAAAACGTATAAATAAAATAGACATATACAAAAACGAGGCCTAACACGCTTTACCCTTACTGGCTTAAAGTTTTCAAGTGAAGAATAAAATGGGCTTTTTATTTTATTCTTGAACATTGATGTTTTTTTAAAGACATATATTAACTTATATAAAGAAACAAATATAAACTGATATAATACTTCATTACAATAACTTTTTTTCAGTCATATAATAATTTATTTTTATACATCGAATTCAAGCATAAACGAATCGAATGAAAATGTTAAACATATAAATGTTCCAACGATAATAAATTATATTTCGTTTCGTTCATCAGCTATTTTTTTCTGGAATCGTCATCAAATATCTGGCAATGATTAAGAAATACGTATTCCTTTTGATATATAAAAGTTATGGACAAAATATATTTTTTAGTATTGGAAATATTCAATTGAATTAAAGGTAGGCTATTTACAGTTGACAGCATGCACACTCACAGTGTTATACTATTGGATGTCAATTTCAATTAAGACTTATTTATTTAAGAATGTAGATACCAATTCGTATGCTTTTGAAATTTTCAAATAATTGTCGCTAATTCTGTACCAATTATAAAACTATTTCAATTTGTCTTAGTTTTACTATATTTTAAATATATAACATTTGCTTTTGGATTAGAATATCTGACGTATTTTTCGTGGCAATACAAAAAAAATACTTTTTTGGTTTGTTTATATTAAAAGATTACTTAAAATTTATATAGGCACTATAAAAATGGTGACTTTCTTGACATATAAGGATGTTAACATTAATATAAATATGTGCAATGATATTATAAAGTTATTCTAATTTATACTTCTATATGAATACTTCGACTAACTTTCAATATTCGTTTTTATCTAAATATTCGTCAATATAGTTCTATATTAAAATATACTTCCACGAAATTGAAATATCCATTGCCAATTTCAACCTGCCAATTTTTGTTGCGAATAATTAATATTTCACTTCGAATATTTGATATGAAATTTTATCAACTATTATAAATTAAATTGTTACAGTTTTGTTTCTATTTTTAAAACCATTTTGTAAGATATAATCTATTATACCTAGTGCTATAAATATTACGATGTATTTATTACATCTACTATTCTTCTTTCTTACTTATACGTTTAAAATTATTTGGTAACTATAAAGTCTGAAACTAGATGAAGCTTTATAATGTTGGAAATAATAATGTAAAAGTCTCTGAACCCCAAGTATGTTTCTTATTGGATTTCTTACAGGATATAAAATTTTGTTTACCAATTCTATTTTGGATCTTTTACAAGAATATTAATTCTCGATATAGTTTACCAGCAATATAATAAGAGAATCAAATAGAACGGGAACGAATGTAATAAATATTTAGAAATATGGTAAAATTTTAAAACATTTTCATTAATTATTTCATTTATCTAAAGCACGTTATAGCCGGCGTTAGTGTTGAGTTAAAGTGAGAGGCTCTCAGAACAGTGCTCAGTTTGAAGCCTATCTTATATAATTTAGCGTGAAATTTTTTTTTACCCTCTATTATGAATGTTCTTAGAGTTATATAAATAAATATTTATGTGGAGATTAAAATTCAAGTTTTTTATACAGTTTATTAAATAATTTTATTAAAATATTCTGTTCAATGATAATGACCCGAAAGAAGGATTTTATTGCTAACAAAGTATTTTTTTTTATGTTATTAAAATAAAACTATGACTATATATATCTATATTTTATTTCGAATTATATTCTGATATTAAATAAATGCACCGTAATTAAGAATTATAAATCTATAATAAATACTTAGTTGTTAAAAAATATCAGCTTATGAAAAATAACCATTGAAATTTATAGGGAAATTGGACCGTCGTAGCCTTCAATTCATTGTGTTTTAAATATATCAGAAACATAAATAAGTAGTACAAAAAATAGTCAATTAGTTTGGAATTGTTTCTGTAGTCTTTGTGAAGAAAAAATAGGAATTTATTCATCTTGTGAAAGGTGATAACGGAACGATTCACACCTTTTTCAGAATCCTTCACTTTTTTATTTGTTGTCTACGTTGGTATTATACTAGAAAATGAAAGATTTAAAAATATTTCTTCGAAGTGAATAATTTTAATATAACTTTGATCATATTTTAACTATGATTTAAATATATAATGAGCAGTCGGAAGTGAATTTTTGCCTGAACACACTCTGTATTACACGTGACAGTTTGGGATATATTTTAAGTTGACCTAATTTATTAATACATTTTTAAATAACGTTTAATTTTAAATATAAATGATGATACTTCATAGTATTGAATGACATTATATTATTAAGTTATAAATGAACAGTATTTAAAAAAAATATACAGATTCTTTGAAAAGAGCATTTTTTAGGAATATTAATTACCTTTACTTTATTTATTTGGAATTAAGTATTTAGACATAAATGTATTGTATGTTTAAATACACAATGTATTAAAACATATCTTTTTTGAAACAAATGATAATAGTTCATATTATAAACATTTATATAAATCAGTTAAATACCTGTGTGTTTTTTCAGGATTTTTTTGCAAAGACCTGAAAATCACGAGTTTTGTTGCTGACTAAATTATGTATACATTTACTTACACCCTTAATGTACATTCATAAAAAAAAAAACAAAAACAAAAAGTATAAAAACAAATAACTTAACCAAATTATGTCCTTTAATAACATTTCATTATACTAGATTCATTTCGAGGTACTTAAATAAGAGGGCAGAATCGAACATTTTTCTCTTTAAACTTAATAAAGTTGGAACATTATTTCAATCAGTTCTGATCCAAGAAACATTTTTATATTAATAGCTAAAAGAAACTAATACAAATTAAATTATAACAGCAGTTCCGATCAGAATTTAAAGAAGATGAAGACACAGTTAAGACGAAGAATTTTAGATCCATAGAGAGCAAAATTGTCGTATGACTCCAAAGTCTAAATTTTTGGCAAGCCAATATTACCATACAATACTTTTTTTTTAGTTTCGGATTAGACAATCCTCGTGGAGCCCAAGGGGGACTGTCAGACTCTTGCTGACTAAAAAAGAACCCGTGTTCCTCATGTACCTGTGTGTCAGAGGGGCAGGTAACGCTGAAGCATTCGTCGCTACCCCCCGCAAGGTGTTGACCCACCAGATGGTCAGGCCGGCCCCGTCACCCACTTTGCGGCCGTCACCCGGCCACAAGAATTAGCTATAAGTCACGCGCGGAACACACGCCGCCGCCTCGAAGCCTATAACTATTATCGACGACAAGATGCCACAAGATGTCCACAGGCCGCACATTACGGTGACCGGAATTCGGCCACCCTACGGCGCCCAATGCGTCTGCTGCCGGAGGGGAGTGAAGAGGTAGCCTCTCTCTCTCTTTCCACCGCCTTCTTTGCGAGTATCATAGCCTCGTAAAAGGTGGCGACGGCACACCACCTACCATGGCTAACACAACAGCCGGAAGTGAGAGGTTTTTTGCAACACCTACGGCCGTGAACAAGTCACGTCGTTGCTCGCCCCAAACTGGGTACTCCGCCAACGTATGTAACGCCGTATCGTTGCGGCAGTCACCACAATGGTGGCACTGGGACGTTTGTTCCCGGCCAATACGACATAGTTACTTCCCAAAACACCCACGTCCGATAAGTACCTGCGTCAGCCGGAAGCTCAGGGTGCCGTGACTCCTATTGCCACTCCTCTAGACTTTACCGCCGCTACAGCGGCGTACCCGGCCGTGGGTTGCGCTAAGTGCATCTGTCACTTAACCACTAGGGTTGGACGGAGCTCCGCCCTGCGTGCTTCAATGTGTTGAGGCATCAGGCGTTTGCGTCGCGCGCCATGAACAGAGCGATGCGAGGAGCTTTGCTTCGAGGTCTCAGGGGGGGGATCTGGCTAAGAGGCTCGCTGCCTCAAAGGAGGGCATACGGTACTCTCTTATGATTATAATAGGCGACGTTGCGGGCCCTCAGGGCCACTGCCCACACTGGCGCGGCATATAGCGCCATCGACCGTAAGTCCCCCATGTAAAGTCACCGACACGAGGAGTTGGGCGCCCCAGGTTGAGGTTGGGCAGCAAGCGCGAGATTGAAAAAGCGGTGACCAACAACCTGTTAGCGTACTATGGAATACTCGTTTAACATTAATTAATATTAATCAACTATTTTCACTTTTAATTACTTCTTAATTAAAACACAATATCCTTAGTATCCACTGTTTAATAGTATATTAATAATAGTAATAAAATTTCAATTTGAAAGTGTGTCAAAACAAAAAAACATAGGAACATTATAAAAGTAACTTTAAACTAATGAAAAAATAACAAAATTGTTTTTATGATACTATTATAAGAACCATTTTCATTAGATACGCCTTGAGGTATGATCACAATATTGATTTTGTAATAGTAATACAGTTCATAAGCGCTTTGTAGTCACGACCGAGCTTTGATATAAATTACAACCACTTCAAAGGTTTATTGTTTTAATACTATAAACCATCACTTTATGTTTAAAAAAAATTGTTTTTTTTTTAACTACCCTACTAAATTAGGATCACTACTAAGTCATATTCTTCTCAGCGGGGTCCACAGCCGAGAACACACATTTGGCAACATCTACCCCAATGTGACACCAATACCCTACATGACGGTTGCTTTGTATAGTCGTCTTGCATCTGTTTAAAACTTGAACTCAAAAAACAGCTTAAAGCAAATGTTCGACTAGACATTAATTTCCAATATCTAAAAACGGTATGCGTGTTTAAAGGATACATTATAAAAAATTTAAGGCAAGTTGAATGAATGGTGATTTGATTGCTATAAACTATCACAAGATTATTCATTACCCTATCCAAAGAATACACGAAGTGTAACCAAAAGTACAAGGCAATAGGAATAGCGTAAAAGTGGAGGAAAGGAGAAATTCTGAGTAAGGCAGCGTGTACTGTCATTAGCTCAGACGAGTTTTTTAGTAAACCAGGAGTCAAAGTAGGGGTTTTGCTTTGTGACAGGTTGGCCAATAAGACTGTTGTTTCAGACAATATAAAGGCTTTCGAGACTTCCATTGAAACTGCCAGAGTTTCTCCGTTTTTTTCTAAAGGTTTTCGCATGAGTATGCAGGTATGCTGGAATATCCTTAGTTGACTGATTTTACCGAAACCAATAGTGTAGGTCACTGATTTCATTGTCCTCCAGAAGATCAAATATGTGTCCATTTAAAATAAATACATTTCATTAACTTACGTAAATTGGCAAAGTCCGCAAAGATTCGTTTCTTACTTTCCTGATACCAAGTTGGCCAGCTTCCAAGATTTGAATATCCACATTTTTTTTAATATCCACTGCCTGGAATGCCCTCAAGGCCGATAGTTTGTCTCAAGAAAATGTATTTTATATAATATATAATACCTGTTTATTCAAAATACTTACTGACACCTGTAATATAGTATTAAAAGCAAAAACTAGATTAAATGTGATTGTTATTGTCGAGACATGAATTATGGTCCAAAAGAGATGACATATTTTCTTTTAACATTAGTAACGTATTGACTGCTATTTTTCTTTGCACAATTCGATTTTATTATATGAATTGTTCGAGATGTATAGAAAAATAATAGTGACACAATTATTACAATTTGTTATTTTCATTAAAAGAAATTCTGGGCATTTACACAATAAACCTTTTAAGCGACGGAGATACCGTACTGATTAATAAAATAAATTTCTCTTAAAACCGTTCCATTGTTATATCCAAGTATTAGAAAGATAATGGAACTTCTTATGTCTTTATAATAAGGCTTAGAACGGTAACGATTTCTCTTTAGATAACGTAATACAACCTTAATGTCTTTGCCTGTCAAGGTTTTGATGATAACGGGAATAAAGTGTTTAATTTGCGCCCTCAGATAAAAATCTTAACGTAGTGATTTCAATTACAGTTTCGTTTAATTGTTACTCTACCAGATTTGTTTTGAGGTTTTAGAAAAGTACAAAATTAAAATATTCCAGACGCCTCATACAAATGCCTACACACTATGTGTTTTAAATAATTCAAATTAAATATTAAAATATTAAGTCAGACCAAGATCACTTTTACAAACATAAGTTTTATTGCTTAAATATTTTTTCTACGTTAAGATCTTAGAATAAAGATATTAAAAAACGAGCGTTATTCTATTTAAAAATGTATTTTAATTCCCCTTAAACCGAAGTTCGACTGTGCCCATAAATATAGCTTTCGAGTTGAACCAAACACAGGGGTCTTAAAACCATAAAGCTAAGTCAGCCCATAAACCACACCGACTTGTACGGAATAGCAATGTGTGTGCAAAATCATTGATGCATTCATATTTGAGATGAAGGTTTTATATCGTGGAATGAAAGCGATTTTACGGATCGATGTGAATTGATTTTTTGTATTATAATCGTGTTTACTATGAAGAATATAGTTTATCACAATAAGCAGTGCCTTTAAATAAAATTTATCTATCCTATCAAGCGTATCCTACTTATTTACCCTCAATTTTAACTCTCTTTAAAAAGATTTCTTGTACAATTGGAAAATGAGAGCGATAAATCTATTAAAATAGCCCGTTTTCATATTTATTAAAGTTTACAAAACAAATTTCATCAATTGTTCAAATGTTTCTTTTATAGCATTTTTATATATATTTTTATGTAGCCATCTGCGTTCTTATATCTAAGATATCATGATTGTATTTTATGTCTCTGAATGAAATATATTTTTATGGTCACAATTTGCAACTTTCTAGCTTATCTAATTTTGAATAGTCTTTTAGTATATGAGATCCCAATCATAATCATGATTAGGTTTTATCAAAAAGCATATACCTAAATTAAAAAGTCTCGTTTTACTCATGTATTACAATGCAAAACCAAGATATCGGCTTATTCAATTAATTTTAAATTAAATAATAACAATTCAGTTTTTAAGAGTATATAATAACCTTAAGATACAAACAAAAAGGGTATTTTAAAATTTTACAATACAAATTTATGAACAACGCCATCTAGGAATGTCTTGTGGAACTTTCATGTAAACCTACAGATTTAAACTCTTGATATTCAGATGGCGATGATGTATACTTATAGGACATAAACTTAAGGTAAACTATTAGGAATTTAATTTTTATTAAAAAACATTCACTAAAAAATCAATATTTTCATTTATAAAACTGGAGGTGTCTTATATAATGGCTTAAATTTACACAAAGTTAAAATGTCGAAAATAGTATGTCAAATAAATGCGAAAAAATTAAAAATTAAATTATATGAACAGTCAAAATAGAACAGCGATTATGATTCTAAAAACTATGATATTTTCATGATATCATATAAAAACTGAGCATATTTAATATACTATACTGTAGTTGTAAGTTCTATAGTTCTATATTCCACTTCGTCTAGAATCCTGTAGTAAGCTCTATAATTCTCGGGCGACAGGCGTGGGTTTAAGAGCGATTTTTCACATCTGTCTATGCAACTTATCATTAATCTAGTCCAGATAGCTACTGACGAACGCATCACTGAAGAACTTCATTGAAATACAGACGCTGGATCTACCAAATTCTAAAAAATATGAAACTGCAATTAAATGATGTTATATATAAATGATAAAAACATATAGTTTTGATATCATCGCCTCCGTATACATTATGAAGAAAGAAACATTTCCAATACTATTTAAAAATTTGAATCTCAATTTTATTTTTCATTCATGACCAGAGCTTATTAAAATATTCTAATACAGGTAAATGTAAAATATGAATTTTAATTCTTCTAGTTTCTTTGTGACGCTGCACGTTTCGACCTAGTTCTGAACCGCAGGACGATTGATTTAGTTGTTTTGTGTGGGACGGAGCTGTTAGCATATTTAATAATATATACAATAAATTATAACTCGTTTCTGTTACTTTCATTATGTTTATACGAAGAAGATTTAATCTCTATACATACAATGTGAAATTAAACTCTATTATGAATACATTAAAAATTACTTTTCTTTAAGAATAAAAAGATTAATATTATCGAACATGTCTTTGTTTTATACAAAATATTTTTAAATGCATTTCATGTTCCGCTACAACGAAGTTACCGAACCGTGTCTGACTTGTCATATGTCATATTCGTAGTCCGCAATCTTGCAGCTTTGTAGCGTTCGTATCAAATGTAGCGGCGGGACATTCACTTAGATGGCCTGAAATTGGGACTTACAGCGTACAAATCCTATTATAAATCATTCCTTTATTGAATAGGAACGTAGGTAATTTGAAGCCGGTTTAGTTTATTTTAAAGTATTAAAAAAATAATGGGATTAAGTGAGATATTTCGAAATACCCTTTCTGATAAAATTGCTGATTTTACTTTCCATTCAACCATTGCTGTGTTAAGTCGCAGCTTATCGGGCTCATATATTATTAATATGAGAAGCAGTTCATTCGTTTCGATAAAATTATTGCTCCATTATTGTGTAAATTTTGTGCATTATACGCGGTTTCTGTGCGCGTAAGCATAGATTAAAATGTTCCGCTGGTTTTGTATTTATAGGGTTGCTTTTTAAATAAAAATACAATACTTTAAATTAAAAAATGTACAGTCATGGAAATAATAACTAAATTGTTCTAATACCGTCGTCAGATGATAGTTTTGTACGTTACGATACATATAAAATCGAATCAAGATCTTAAGAACATCTTAGTATTATTATAGAAACAACAATCTTTGTGAGTTTTTTAAATTGACAACACGTTCGCTTATTAGACTAGGAAAGTTGGTGTATTCTACGGTCTATTCAATGGGTAAAGTTCTACAGTATAATGTGGTATAAGTATAGTACGCTCTAACGCCTCTAACATCATTCATTATATTTAGATCACGGGAGTGAATTTCATCTACATTTTACATGCTTTGTGGTCTTGTTTTCGTAGCACGTGCAATGTGTAGAATGATTTTCCATCCGTAGTTATAATACAAAAGCAAAATCGGTTGTTGAAACAACATTTGAAATACTCTTTGTGTTTTATATTAAGCCAAAATAGTTGCAGTTATATATAGTAGAAGATAAACATTGATTTTAGATACCCAAAAATATAACAATAACACTTTTTCTATTCGTATAGGTTATATATATGTATAAACCATTTTATTTTGTGATTGAATTCTGAAGCTGGAAAACCAACAAATTAACTACGCTTATTTATTATTTTGACTTATAGAAAATATTTTTGTCTCTTTATTGTTATTCTAATTATAATATCTTATTATATCTAATTATTATTAATTGTCATTATCTCTAGTATTTGCGATATCCACTTACCTTCAATGTTCAGATGATAAATGTGTTAAGTATTTATTAATTTTATTATGCCCGCTGTTAACAGTTCAGCGTAGAAATTTGAATAGTAATTTGTGTTCAATGTTATTATATTTATGTTTGAATATGATTTCAAATATAAACAATTACAAGTAATAGTTGATAGAATTGTACATTATTATATTACCGGCGTGTTCATTGATATTTGTTTAAAATATTATAATAGAGCGAGTTCATAACTAACGTTTCAGTAAATGCATATTGCAAATATTTTAATTTTATTTTTCAGAAAAACGCAATATATTTTTTTCTAATTAAGATGAACTGTATGTTGTATGTCTGCAAATCATTTTCTCACTGTATTGGATATTAAACTCTAACTCAGCAATCTTAGAGCAGTTTTTTGCATTTCATAAAATATTCTGTAATAGCGATGTGATAGTAACAAGGGTACATCTTAATTGAGCGGTTTATAGCTTCCTAAACGGAATATTTGGTCTTGTTATTGATAAATGTATGGTATCAGATAATATCGAATATACAAACATACATACTTATTTGTGGAAACTTAATGCATAAGTAATTTATTTTTATAAATTTAATAACATAGCGAGTTTGATAGGGGCCCCATAAACCTACACCTGGGTCGCAAGTCCCAAGCACTGTCGAAGCTCCTCTCCCTCCAACGCGATGGACCCGGCACCCGCTCGGTGAATCCATTGAATGCTAAGAGGTTTCGTCTCCTTTTTTATAAACAATTAATGGCTGACTTCTTGTTTAGGGCAATCTAAAGAAAGGCTGAACGGATTTAAATGGAATTTCCAATCTACTTGACACAAATAATATAAAAATTATAAGTGAAATCACGCCCTGAACAGAAAGAGTCATCAATAAAAGCAAAACGAGAACAAAATGTCGACTGACAATTGTAAAGATAAAAGTAGTAATGTCGCAATGTTTGTAGTGGTAACTATTTCTCTAATATTTTGAATTGTGACCTATCTAAGGAATAAGTTTAAATAGAAGATTAATTGGATAATTAATAAACTATACTAAAATAACTACTAAAAATATATTTAAAAGTAATCTGTTGGCAATCCTCTGTATAAATTTTTTTTACAACGTTTAATGATATTTGTTTGAAAATAGAGAAGAAATAACAGTTGACTAAATGGCTAATTGGAAAGCGAACATATAAATCAGAAATACTCTAACTGGTGCCAAGGCACGAAAACATTTGCCACTTAAGATTTTTGATTCAATTAACCTGAAATACAAATTTTAATTGAATTCCTTTTTTTTTCCAAATGAATTTTAGCTGAAGCTAATTAGACTGTTTATTTCAAGGTTATGCTACCCGCCTAAGATTAACCTAACGTTATATTTATGTAACTTTGTGAAATTTAACATCGTTTATGCGAATTAAATACGAACCCTGAAACGAAATTAAATATTAATTATCCTCATAAATTACATACGAAGATTTTACATAAAACATAAAACTGCTTAGATTGGATGATACAAAATAGTGCTATTTAATATTTTTCCTAGGAATCTTTATTAATATATAAATATACATACAAGTTTGTTTCATTGTTTACAATGTATTCGTGGTATAGTAATGGTTATGTAAAATTTAAAATATTATCTATTGGCATTTACATGTTTTTCTTTAATAATCTTAAAATGAAACTTCTTTAAAGATATCATTAATCAAAAATAAGTAAATATGGTGTTGGTATAGTTAATGTACCATTTTCTCGAAGAATAATTAAAAAAAGTACTTTTTAAATAGCGCAACTTGTACTTTAGGCAATACAAACATAAAAATCTTTACCAGTATTGAATAGTGTTCAAAATGTTTAACATTACACTCATTTGTCTTAATAATAATAATTCTTTATTCCACGTCACTTAAAAAACGTTACCAACTTGTACGAAAATCTAAGTTGAGACTCGCAAAATCTCTAAGAAATATTTCGACTGTAAGACAAACAAATCTCTTGATAACATTGTTAAATATAATCTCGTCATGTTCTTTGCTGTAGTTGGAATTGTTTTCATTGTTTTCTTATATTATGTACATTATAAAACTAAACTAAAATTTTTATTATCTGGTTATTGCTAACATTTCCCTAATTACTCCATCTCTATTACGTTCTCTGGTAATATTTTATAACAATTTATTCTATCTTACAATTATTTAATTATTAAATTTTCAAACTGATTGTTATCATAAGGTATATTTATACTTACTTTAAAAATATCTCTAATTATAATTTACACTCGTAATACCGAGTATTTCATATTGGGTTAACAGTAAAACAAACAAAGGTTCTCCCTTAATTACCTAAAATATTTCATGCTTTATTAATGTTTAATCTCATAACATTTAAATTTTTTATTCTATTGTTTTCAACATGCGGCGAGCTTTTGTATAGAGGTTCTAAATTGCGATAAAAACGATACATTCATATAAAAGAGGCCATGACAATGATTAATCGATTTAACATTATTTTTAGCGATTTCAATATTATCCTCTGTTTATTATACGTGGATTAATTTATTACGAAATAACAATAAAGCTCTCATTGTTATTTTAAGAATTAAAAAATAATTTATTTTAAGAATATTCCTAGTGACAACATTAAATATAAGAATTCCATAAGAAAAATTTATTCATTATTCATTTTTACAAACGGTAAGGGAATAAATAATTTTTATTTAAAAAAAAATAAATAAATAATTTTAATTTAAGCTTAATTTTTTTTTATGGATTAAAATTCATTTTATACAAAATTATAATTTCTTCGCAGCTAATTATGACCCAGTGTCAAATGTCAAACGTTCTTATCACGTTTCTAGCGTGCTGTAGATATTTCTCAGATTCTATGTAAAGCTCATCGCTGCCATTATATTTTATAGATTCCTTCTAAAGTATTTCTTAGTAACATTAGATTTATAACTTTATAAAATGATACTAGGGAAATCCGCTCGTGTTTTATTAAAATTTTTTGCACTATAGTATCGGATTAATACAGCTGTGTGTTCCATATCAGGATCCCTTATTTTATTGATTAAAAAATCTGAAAACTTGTAGTTGTTTGTTTCAGACTAATTCCAATCAGTTTAGAAAACATCTGATTATATCCAACATATATTTAAATAATACTTAATATCGTTTTTTACGTGATAATTTCCGTCCAAACTAACGATATACAAAAAACATAATTATCAATGTCGTCTTATGTATTATTTACAGGTTTGCTGAGATTCTAAATCCTGTTTGGCACATATATTGATTACAAATTTTGAGCTACTCAAAAATAAATAAAAAATCCTATTTCTCAAGAATTCTCATAACGACTCAATAAACTGAAAATTTACTTTCTAGTCTATGCAGCAACTAAACTTTACACTGACTCCTATTATGATTGAAATGGAAAGCAAATAGAAACGAAATCCTCTATCAGGGCTGAGAAAGTAGTTCCTTCTCCGTGGAATGATGCGCTCTTTCGTTTTGGACATCTTTTACTCGTATTGCGAATTTGTTTTGCTTTATTATTATCGATCTCAAAGAAAACTTATTGGAGAAGTTTTATCAGCATGTTTTTTCTGCGGATATTATCTTTTAGGCAACTCGACCTCTCTATTTTCCAAAATTTCTGTGAAATTTTAAAGCTTTTATTTAAAAAAAAAGGCCATACGAATTTCACTTATATTTCATTAAATAATAAAATTGAAAAATCATACTTTTTCTTCTCTGTGCGGTGGATTAAAGTACTACTAGTGCTACTTTTATTTATTTTAAAAATGTATTCAATGAAAAAGGCCGGATACTGTTTCCTCGTTATATATTTTTTTAATATAAAATTTTGAATGTGTCGGTGTGTCAAGAAATACCATCCCCAAATCATGAGTCATTAATTCGATATTTATAGATCTCATAATTTAGATTTTATGTGACGAACTTAATAAAAAACTATACTTAAAATAATTCAGATTATTAGTTATAATAGTTGTTTTAGATTTTTTTACAAAAATTTCTTCATTTTTTTTTTCGACATTTGTTGATTTAAGTGATTTAAAACCAATATATACAATTGTTAAAGTTAATTTCACGTGACTTTGCGGCATAGTTCAGTTTTAGGAAACTCGTCGAATATTTGGCTCATCAATAAAAATTCAGTTTTACATTCCACAGAATCGGTTGCCCTAAATTATATGCCTTTCGTCTGGGGTTAGATTAATTAAATAAACTATGATAATTAATATTACGACAATAATCTATTTTATTATATATTGTATCAATACACGAAAAAACTAACTTCACAATATCATGAATAATAAATAGCAAGAATTCCTTAACAAAATTGAGAACAAGGAAATATTTCACAACGAGTATTAGAAGGAAGGAAGTCCGAGGTCATATACGTATTAAGCATTAGGAAAGATGTTTCAATAGGACTTTAGACTTTAGTATGTCTGTTGAGAAATTGCTCCTTAGTCTCTTTGTGTATAAAACTCGTATATTCTTTGTTTAAGAAGTTTTGTTTCTTTATTTTAAATCTTTTGTCCCGATAGAAAGAATTTTAGTATTAACTTAAATATTTAAAACTTTCAGGAACATTGTCATTTTGAAAATCTTAGGACGCACACTATTTCTTGTTGAAATATCTCGTTTGGCTTCAAGAATCTTTTATGCATTATTATTCTTAAAAATAAGGTTACAAAATAATATAAGGAAATTCATTAGTTCCTGAGATAGCACGCTTGTTGTTATTAAAAATTGTAGCATCAGCTTATTTGACAAAAAAGTTTTTGATGACATGCATATGTGAATCAACATGTAAATACTCGTAATTTACTAGGAAAACTAAAGACTTCAATTCATTGTATAAAAAAATTCTGCTTAAATTTCCATTTGTATTTTAATTTAATTTAAAAATCATACGTATAAAGGAAAGAGCAAAACGCGTGATCGCTTTTCGGATAAGCATTCATTTATTTAACATCTACGACACGATATTAACGCAACAAAACCTTTTTAATTAACAAATAATTCCAGCTTTAGAGTCGATTATGTTTTCTTTTTTGAAAACCTTTTTATTTCAAAGTGATTTTGAGTTTTCATTGTCTTTTACTTCATCATTGAAAGAAGATTAAAAGTTGATTCTCTTTTGATGCCAATTTAATATCTTGATAAGGTATAACCTATTTCGCAATGTATGAAAGCCTTCATTTTTGTTAAAAAAGTAATAAATTGTATTATTTTATATAGATATTTAAACTTCTATGTAGAATGTGTTTTTTTTTGTGTGTGACGTTTTTAAAATTTTCATAAGTTTTGTTAATCATTAACATGAAAACAAATCGTAGAGTCTAAAACGTCAAAAATCAAAAGAGCAGAAAATGGAAAAACGGTAAATAAAAGCACTTGGAATAGCTAATTGGAAAGCGGACATACAAATCAGATGGCACTCTCAGTAGTGCCAAGGCACGAACACAATTACTCTTCTAAATTTGTGGTTTACTTATCCTAAAATACTAAGTCGGATAAACCAGCTATTATTTTTAGCCAAATTTTGTTTCACACAATTTGGCTATGGTTATAAAATTTCCCGTCAACCATACCTTGAAGATGAACATGTCTTTGAAGACAGTAGATATTTTTATAAGTATTTTCCCTGGCAAAAGATACCATTTTTTTTTTTTTAGAAAGTACGCCATCCTACGTTACTACAAAAAAAAATATTTTATTGTAATATTATTTGTTATTCAATTTTTTTTGTATCCGAAAAAACACAACTTATAATTAATTTTCGTTTTAAATGTGCACATATGTATTCATATAAAATTATCTGATTTTTCTTAAAATAATTGCACGAAAAATATTAAACAATTAATATTGTTTAAACACCATTTTATATTTGGATTTGATTAATGAACATTAGACCCTAGACTAAGTTAATAAGGAACATTTTAAATTGAACCAGTGGAGGAATATTCTACAACAATCGAATAACAGGAACAAAGGTGCATCTTAATTGATCGGTTTATGGCTTTGTTAAGGACAATAGGAATATTTAGGGTCTCTCTTTTGGCAGATTTATTGATAACAATTTCCTATTTTCTTTGAATTTTTGCATTTATTACTTAAGTTAATAAGAAACTAATAAATAGAAATTAACATTAGATTTCAATGATTTATTGTTTTTTTACAACTTTAAATATTTATTTTACTTATCGTTATAATATTGACGAACTGAAAAAAATTTCACGAATTTATATATTTTTTATTATAAGAATTAAACAAATTGAAATAAAAATAGCATTAGCTCTATTTAACACTGTCATCATTACCAAAAGCTGAATTGACATGACTAATTTTTTTTTTACACAGCAGTCATTAAACCAGACGGCGCAATTTGAACATTTATTGACAGAATTATCCGTATTTCAATAGAAATATCATTTACTCGATTTCAATCGACCAAAAAAAAACAGAAGTGCATTTTTTTAAATCATATGAAACAGAATAAATAGTAAAAACTTTGTGTTAAACTCATATACCTTGACGTTAACGTCCGGAAAAAATAATAAAACTATTAATAGCATCCACGTTTATATAGAAATCAAACAAAGTGTAAAGCAACAACATTTTTTGTTGTTTTTTCTTTTCCAATTTCAGTAACTGTGTTTATTTTATAGATTTGTTTTGAAATTGTACGAATATGATATTTGAAATATTATTTTAGTGCTCCCTTTTGTTTAGTTTAATATCGCCAGAGGCGTTCGACTATTGTTTAATTAAGGATTTATTAATTAAAAACATTATAATGTAAAAAATAGATTTTTCCTTTTTTTATTTAACTTTTCTTTATATTTATATTTATATGTAACACTTCCACCTTTTAAAATATTATTAGATTCCTATAAATATTTTCAATGTCAGAAAAAGTAAACGCAATTATTTACATAATTTATTTAAAACGCCATATAACTTTAATACCATATAATTAGTAACTTTAATTATTTTTTATAAATAAGTAATAAAAAACACAATTTCATTTTAAATTACTCAAATTTATTAGGTGGTCTGGAATTTGCTAAAAGATATTATAGAGGTTTCAGGTAAAAGGTTCTTGTTTAATATTAAAATGCCTATGTAAAAGCTGGATATACTCTTTGTTTAACGTCTGAGTAAACCATAAATCTAGAAGTAGCTCCATCACTCGCTAAAGAACATTTAAAACATTTTTTTAGTCAAACAAAAAATCAGGCTGTATTATATTTAATACATACATAAATATTAACAATATAAATAAATTTTAGAAAAAATATTTATAGTATATCCTTTCTTGCATTGTTTTATCTGATAAAAATTATTAGTGATTTAAGTATTACTCGTTTTTCACCAACAAATTGTTGTCTTCATGTTGACATCCGGATTCCGTCTTGAATCAGGTCCTGTTCTTTGTAGCTTTTTAAGTTCAGTCTTCGTTTCTTTCCGGTGCGGCCCTCTAAAGTTAATGTTGCTGAAGAAAACTTGAGCATTATTAACCAAAATATATATTTTACTTCATTAGAGCATCGTTTTTCGAAACGATAAAATATATATGTATAATTACAAACTGTAAGAGTTACGCACCATAACACTGTTTATTTGTTCATATCGAAAGTAATTAAATATTAAAAAAAAATATATAATAGCCTCCGTTCCATTATAATTTTGTTAAAAGTAATAATTCTTCGGAATAAAACAAACTTATCTGAAGCTTATCGAGTACAACTTACAAAGTTGCTATGTAAATTCAAAAGGCCGGTGCACAATAGTGAGTCTGATTTATTGAAAACAATCATGTATATGATATTTGAAATCATAATAAAAAAATATTAAACTTAACAATTATTATTCAAAAGTAAATTATATAAATTTATTTTAAAATATAAATAATGTCCAGAGGGTTGATAGCGTAAGTGCGTGTGTGCGTGCAAGTAAACGTTCGTGTGTTAACGGATTATACTTTTTGTGGTTTTACTTCGCTGAGACTAGTTTATATTTTGTTAATTATTCACATACATATCTCTTATGATAATAAAAAAAATTGAAACATTCATTATTATCTATAACTTCAAATAATGCGTAGGCTTCACAAATACCCTGTTGAATTAATGAACACCGATGGCAATCATCACCTGCGTAAACGTAACTTGACCAGAAAATTAATAGGGCAATTAGTAACATTCACTATGTTGTACAGAAGCTTAAAAATGTTCTAGAATGGTAAATATTAGTAGAAGCTTAAAAATGAATATAAAACATATATTTGTAATAGTCGTTATATCAAACATTCAATTTAATAATTAAAGAAGACTTAATTGACATAAAATTAAGCTAGAAAAATATATTTTCATTATTATTTTGCTGTTTTTTTGTCGACCATCAATAATTAGAGGACCAGTTACAGGTTTTAGTATTAAATATATGTTTAAGGACCTCGTTATAAGTTTTAGGTCCAACGGTACTGAGGCATACAATATAATATCAAGGCAATTTAGTTTCAAAGCTGGCTAGATAATTCAGAATTCAGGATTCTTAAAGTTTCTTTGGTATTGTTTTTTGTTTTTAAGGTCTTTATAAACATCACATATACAATATACGCTATCAATAAAATTTTATTTATAAAAATTGATTTACATTTATAGTAATTCTGTTTTCGTTACCAACGTCTGCAAAATAAACTATATTTTTCCTATATGAATATAAATTCTTACAATTTAGGAAATATTCTATTCAAATTTATATTTCAGATCAAGCGAACTACGGATTCGGAGTGGCAATTGTGTTCAGGCCTTGGCACCGGTCAGAGTGGCTTCTGATTTATATGTCCGCTTTCCAATTAGCCACTCAAAGTGCTTTTATTTATTGCACTCTTTCCATTTCCTACGCTTTAGTTTGAAACGCATTTTAAACTATACGATACGATTATTTTTTCGATATTCACAATGATGATTAGGAAGTTTTATACTGAACAATTACAATTAAACCTACATTTACGTGATAGCACATTAGGCAAAAAAGAAATATATACGAGACAAAAATTTATTAAGATACTAGTGACTTCGAAGCAATGAATTTACTAGCCAAATCGGCAAGAACAGAAGCATTAAGATTGCTCATATTGTTACTAAAATAAGAATGATTTACCATATTTATCGTTCAACTAAGATTTTACGTATTAAATGAGAATTACGTGTTTGCAGCTTCATGTCGTGTCGTTTGTAATAAGTATACCATCCCTTTTAACGTTACGCGGTCACACGTTTTACTCTCTTGTGACGTATGTGATTTTTGATTTAGACCGAAATGCACTAACTTCTGTATTTGGAAGCTTAGAAGGCAAAATTAAAGTAGAAAATATGTTACTTTATTTTAGTGCTGATTTTCACTTTGTTTATTAAGATTATTATAATTTTTTAAATATTTTAAAAGTATTGTTTTAAGCGAATATTGATTACATGTATTTATTGTTTATAAAAAAATAAATTTTAACGCAATTATACTGTTGAAATTTATCGTTATACGAAACTTTTATTAGCACTATAAATTTATGAAAAGGTAATTTGTGAAATTTCAAAATTTAGCTTTTGAATTAACTAAAATATTTTAATATTAAAGTAATCTTATATAATTCAAGAAGTAAAACATGTTCAGTCTTATTCAGAACTGATATAATACAATATTCTATTATATTATATATATATCTAAATAACCTATTTTAAATTCAAATAGTTAAGACCGGTCTTGCTAGGTTTGATTTGCTAGACAAACGTCTGGGTGACCTTTTGTGTATTTATCTAATTTGGTGAATATATTTAAAACATTTGAACTTAACAATTTCAGAGATTTCTATTTTAATGTAAATGAAACTAGTATTATTCGGATTTACTACGCGGATTTTATTATTTAAAAACTACATAATCCCGACGTGTGCTATTTTAATGCCAAGATTTATCATAAAAGCTTGCAGTCTAACTTACTTATATATATTTTTATACACTAGAAATTAACTAGCGATTTTTAGGTCCATAACTTAACATACAAATTTTCCGTTTATAGCAAATAATAAAATGTTCATTGTCATAATATTATAAGTAATACTTATATTCAATATGCTTGGACTCTAAAGGAATATTATATAATTGAAAAATAAAGCATTACAACATTTTTGTCAGGTAAATTTTTAAAGTGGGAACTTATAATTAAGCTGTTCACAGCGTCGCAGCAAAATTTTTAACGAGAACGACCCATTAATTACTACCAGAAACAGATAAACAGTAATGTTGACATTGTATTTGTTTAAATTTATCACTATTTTTTTTACATATAATTCACAAATTTAAATAAGCATTAAATATGTAAGTCATTAATACAAGCGAGAATTTAATCTTTTTTTTAAATATCAAAGGCGGCAATCGAGCAGACGGCCTCCTTGGTGGAAGGTAGTCACCTTCACCCATAGACATCGGAAAGGTAAGGGTTTGAAAGATGCTTTGCCGACCTTGATTGTGGAAGAGGGAGAGAAAAAGGTGGGAAAAAGGAAAGAAAAGGAAAGGATGGGAAAAGGGAAGAGGCAACCGACTCTCTCACTCACTAAGTTATAAAAACGACGAAAACTCATGATGAAACGCAGACGTTAAAGGTTACTTCATTCCGATCTTCTGTGAGATGGTGGAACTTCCCAGGTCGAGCCATAAGCCAGCCCAGGTTCGAGCTGTAGTAACTTAACCATAGCTAGCCGCTACCAGTTTCAAACTGTTTTGATACATATTTCAAGTAAAATTAAGTTACTATACCTTTAGACAAGACATGGGGAGTTTTGAAACCTCCTAAGCTCAATGGTATGTAACGTAATATTACTTCAACAATAAAATACTGATAACTGGAATATGAGTTCATAATATTAAAATGGCTAAATATCTTTTCATGTTGATTTATATGAAAAAAACTATCTTTCAATTACTATACAAATTAAACAGTTTTGGGATCTAGTCACTTCTGGGTACGTATACTCATACAGTTCTCGACAAGTTTTTCTGTCAGCTGATAAATATAACTTTATGTTCCAGTAGTGGACGCCGACTTCATAGTAAGTTCACACATGTAGTAAAAGTATAACTGATTGGTTACACTTCGTGGCTATTTCCTTTAGTTGCTGAAAGTTGACACTCTCACAAACATATCACGTGTGATATTTGTACATTTTCTCGGCCGTATTTATTCTTAGGAACATGGCACTTGGATTCATAATGTTAGTTCTCTAGTTTTTGATTTTATAGATACTTTCCATGTTTTATGTGAATAATTTAATCATTTTTATAAAGAAAGAAAAAATAATAGGATTTGAAATATGATCAATATTTTGTTTGATTTTATAATATTTAAACTATCTTTAAATAAATATGCAATTGCAACTTAGTGGGTATATAAAATTTGTTGCACAAACAAAATTCAACAACCATGAAAATTAAATAATTGCCTTCACATTGACAGTTATTCGAATACAAACCCTTTGTATTCTTGATAATTTTATGTACAAAAGAAGTAAAAAGTATAAAGAGGAAAATTCCTTATAGAGTTATAAAATAGTTTTTGCTAAAACCAAGATATATGACTTTGACAAACAAAAGGAAAAGACAGAATATAGACAGAAACTTAACAGACATACTAAAGTTAAGCGGTAAAGTTCGTTCTTGCTATTTGAATATATTTATTTAGAATATGAACTCAGATTTCGCTACTGAAGTATTAATAAATAAAACCGAAATCATTTATATCCTTTATTTATTTGGTTTGTATTTTTTTTTCTATTTATTTTTTTCTGCTTTATGAAAATTTTCGTAAAGGCTACAATACTACTTAAACAACTTTACTTGTAAAAATTCGTAACAATTTCAGTTACTGTTTATAACTTTTTACTATTATCGAAGACTTATTTAACTTGGCCCTCGGGTACAATTCAGAAGCAGTTTAAGGTTTATTTAAAAAGCAAAAAAATATACAGGGGAGGATAAAAAATATATCCAATAAATGAGCACACAAGGATGAGACAATTTCTTTAAAAAAAATTTTTCCTATATCATTGAAATGTTGGATGAAATACTATTTAACGTCTCTTCTATTTAATGAAAAACTAAATTACTTTATAGTAATATGAAAGTTGCTTTTAGAAAAATTAATTTAGTTTCCCCAAGTAACATTTTTAAATTGTAAACTCCGACCCTCGCTTAGTGCTTCGTGAAAAATTAAAAACTTCTCAGCCCATCCCATAATTTAGTTTAGATGATAGTTGACGACGATAAAATAGCGTTTGTTAAAAATTCATACCTAAATAATTTAAGTAGTGAGAGATATCAAGGAGGTATAACATATTTTATATAAATATAGTTTTTTAAAGATATTAAATTACTTCTGGGAACTTGTGTAGACCATGAGGTATTAAGTTATTATTATAATCATATAAAAAAGTTACTCTTTCTGTTGTTAAAGATTTAATTTAGTTATATATGAAGCAACTTTTAGTTAGCTTAAATGGGAACGTTAATATAAGCTAGACAACTAAGAATTAACTAGCCGAAAAAACTCACAAACTCGCATTTAAACTGTCTTTAACTTCATTGTTTAAATTTATGTTTTTTATAACGTATTTCAAAAAATTTAATTGATTTTATACAAGTATATTAAAAGTGTATTTTTAATAATGATAGATACTTATATCGGGTAAATGTGAATAGACTGTCTCTGAGAAATTGTTCCTTGACAATGCAATATAAACGTCCCCAAGGAATAAAAGCAATCATGCCTCGATGTCAACGATTCTCAGGAATAATTTGAATAAGAAACGCAAATATTAAATACCATTTAAAAACTTTTACATTTCATTATTCTATTGTACGGTTCAAGCCTTGTTTTAGTATTAAAACTATAATTCATCAGTAGCTTTGTATTAAATGCATGTCCTTTTTTATTCGGATTATTCACAATTATACATAGTGTGTCATTTTAAAGGCATTGTTGAAGTACAATTCAAAATGCTCGTTTTTAATGAAACTCTTTATGGTGCTCAATTATTGGGATAATGACTATCTTTAGAATTGTTCTTGATCATTACGCCGCTTTCGAAATAAATTAAAAGTTGTTTTTAATACAAAGGTGTATTATTGTATTAACAAAAAAATATTGAAAAAATATATAATAAACAAAACTATCGGACTCAATTTCACCAAGTAAATATTGTTATTTGTAACCAAGATTTATATGTTTTTTTTATTTTTTAAATATTAACCGCATATTAATGAATTATGGTTATAAATTTAAATTAAGAATTTTTAAGTAAACAATGCTTGTACTAAATTGTATACCATCAACAATGAGACGATATCACGGAGTATTCTTATCTGTTATGTTTTGATAGCGCTCCACTGCCAGTATTACACGCTCTCACCACAGCTGTGACTTTCGGTCCTTTATAACACGCGATTTTACTTCTTGATATAAAGAGTAACGGCTTTGAATGTACTTGAGAATAATATGAATACAATCTAGAAGTTTTCTTTAAAAGATTTGTTGTATGTATTAGTGATAGCGGAAGTTCTTCGCTGATACTAAACGTAATGTCACAGAAATTTGTAAATTTTGCAATTTTACAGTCAGTCATTGCTTTAATAGTGTTCATTTTAGTTGGTATAATTAGTAAATTTGGGTTAAATCTAAATTAGTTCCTCCCATCTTATATATCGATGGTCCTATATATATTATCGATTTAAAAATTTAAGTAACCTTCCTCTCTTAAATATATATAAAAAAATAATAATTAGAAGGAGTATAATATTTATAAATAGTATAAATATATTATAATTATTTAAATAAATTATCTCTTTAATGACGCCAAATTTATAAGGTTTTAAATTGTATTAGCAAGGTTCAAAAAAGTAATCTGCAATAGATTGTTCTAAAAGAACTTTCTAATATTAATTATTATTAAAATTTTTAAAAGAATTTGTTTTTACATAGAATATATCAGTAAATAAAATGTCGTGTCGCAATAAATGAATGTCATTAGACCCGTTCAGCGCAATTCAGGCTAGAGTTAAGTTCCAGTATAAAGGCAACGTTTGTGCAATCGTGATTACGGGATCGTGCTGTTTCGATCCTTATTGCCCAGCATGGAACCGTGGTGAATATGACCAGCTTTTAAAAAAAAAAAAACTTTCGAGACGCCATGAAACTTGTCCCAATCTTTTGGTTGTAATACATCATTAATTACTCTTTATTTATTGTATATTTCCTTATAGGATTAAATACATATATCAAATGACATTTAAATATGAAAATATAAATTAAAAATGTATTTACAGTAGCTCCAGTTGCTTTTTTGCGACATTCCGGAGTTCACGGGTTCGATTTCAGCTCGTATAGATAAAGTTTTCATTATACATATATCTTCTAATTTAAATTGAATTTTAAGTATTAGTTCAACATCGCTTTAATGTCAAAAACATAATTGCCTGAATTTAAATAACATATCTGATAGAATATCATTTATATATAATGTTTTAAGAACAAAAATTTTTTTTTAATCTGCCCATAAGCATAATATAGAATTTGTGATCAACTACTATTTTATATAAGTAAATAAAGACATAGTCTAAGAATCCCTGACTTTTCTCATTTTCATCCAAGAATCCTGTAGTCAATTTCCGTAGACTATTCTGCAAGTTGTTGCCAAGTTCCAAAAAGGTCCTGATGCTACTGATATATCTTATTTTCCACCTTTCAAACTTCCTCTTGGTAAAGAATAGTGTAATAGATAAGATAGTGTTTGTCATAAAGGATATAAATAATTAACATAAAATTGTAATAGTAATCATAGTTATAGTAAGAAGGTGTTTCGAAAGGTATCAGCAGTGACCTTCGAATCATCATTCTCAAAGTTCCAGATTTTTACTTAAGTAATTTATGCTATTCATGTGCTCGGAGAGTTTATTGGACATTTATTTTAAGCACCACGACGTATTTGATGTTTTAAAGTACTAAAAATAATTCTCATTTGGTGAAATTTCTGTAGAATTTCCTCGTAAATAATTATAGAACTATGTATTTTTGTTAAGTTAAATGTTCTTTTTCACACTGGCCGTCAACTTATATAACATAATGATTTTTTTGTCTCATAAATCTTTATTTTAACTTTATCAAAAGTTTGCTAACAAGATGTCAAAATAATTGTGAAGTTAACGAAACTAATCATTGTTCAGTAAAACACCTGAAGGAACAAATAACAAAGTTAGGAAACTAGACGAGTTCATTCTTTTGTTCATTATTAAAAAACAGTTTCAAATAATACGAGAGAATAGGACTTAAATATTGCTTATGTTTTAAAAAAAAGCATATCACGTGAGCGTACTTTTTTATAATTATAGGATATGATTTATCATTTGTCATTGCTCCCTTGCAGGCAACGACATTATCTAGATACAAAAAGCATGAAAGTAAACTGTTTATAAAAAAAAAATTAATCTTTTTTTTTTTTATCACTATCTACAAGTTCAAAGTTCGATGTATATAAGATATCACTTATACCATGTGTTTGGTGGATAAGTATCTAAAGATTTAAGAATCCAACTTAAGATTTATCAGCATTGATATTTACAAAGAAATACATATTTTTAAATTATTTCGTATTTAAAATAATAACAATTTTAGTTATTATTAGACAATTATATAACCAAAAAATATAATTAATATATTCCATACCTTAAAAAATATCTAATAATACTAATATTACTATTACATTAGGTTCAAATGCTGCGAGTGCCTCATGCAATATTATATTCAGATTTCAAGCTCTTTATTTTTGATCTAAAATATGTTTTGAAATAAACGAAATATCATATATGGTTTCCCATTAAATATTAAAACAACACGTATCGTAGTAGTCTTGTATATTAGTGTAGTACTCACAAATGTGTGGCAATAAAAACTACCTGAAAGTTGGTTTAAAAAATCATATATGACAACAAGTTTTGTAAAAACTAGTACTTAACATTGTACAAGAATTATCTTTTTTTTAACAAAAATGTATTTTATCCCATAAGTTAATTCAGTATATTTGGAATTTGAGCTGATTAAATCGGCATAGTTGTCGAAGACGATCGGCAAGAATTAGCAATTACAACTACTTACTTTTTGATCGTGAAACGTACCGACTATCTACAATCTACCTACCTCAGATATCAACTTATTAAAACCAAGACTATTATTAAATAAGAAAACACACACATACAATCGAATATCTCTAATATATATGAACGACAGCATTCCCTAGACCGTCAGGTGCACTCCCTACTTTAATCTCAGGTTATATTTGGATTAGCCTAATTTCACAACAGAAATAAGAAAGAACGGAGCTTAAGATCTAATTTATCCTTAATCTGAACTTTCTTCTTAATATGAAAGACTTTGTTCATTATTTAATCAGATATTTGTGCTTATCCTAATAATTATAATAAAAAATGCGATCAAATTAGATAAATGGCAGTTATATTAGGGAAATAGTCCCAAAATCTACGTGCTCGTTTGGACACACGTTTCTAGAAACTTTTGTTACTAAACTAATCCAATGTCTATGAAACTTTTAGGTAACGGATATGGTATCGGATTATGAAAAAATACGTCTAAAATTTTAGATTTATCAGAAACATGCAATTTATCGTGTGTAATTTTTTTTTATGTTAAAGTTAATTAGGAAAAAAGTAAATTTTCTAAAACATCATAACACCTTGATAGATTCTCGCTTTTTTTTTCACAACCAGAATCTCAATAAAAATGTAAGGTCTAGTCTTAGTTACTATCAAACTTTACTCAAGTCATCTTGACATTATGAATTATGTTATCTCTCAAAAACAGCCGGACGTATTAACTGCATAATTAATGTACAGTTAATTCTTCAAACTTGAAAACCACGAAACTGACTAACGTCGTGATGCAACTGCAATTTTTGCAAGTCATTTGAAATAAAGCACCAAGAAATTTACTTTTCAAATTATATACAGCGTGGAGTATTGACGAATTTATCTAATATATTACTTAGAAAGCTAGTCTAACTGTTCCTTCGCAATACATTCTACTGAGTTTGAGAAAATATATTAAGGTTTTTTTTTTACATTATTAGGCAATTCTGTGTCGTCGAAATTATTGTACCTTGGTTACAAAAAGAAAAATAAATAAGATTAAAATAAAGATTTATATTTTAGTTTATATTTAGGTCTTTTCAATCTTATTCGAAACTTATACCATATCCAATCCATTCGTAATCCATGTATGTACATTACTTGAGATCGGGTCCCATAAGAAAGTTATCTCATTATACTCTAATGCCACGTTAGTAGTTGCTTGGTGACCGGTCCAGTTGTTTAATAAATAGAGATTATTAAGCTTACCTATTTTACGATTGTCTCTCACGACTTAAGGAAGAAAAAGTAAGTTTGATACGAACAAATTCTCTTTGTAGTTCCCTGATTAAAGTCACAATGGAGATTGAAAAAAATCCTTGAAATTCAATGTTAATTATTTAATGAAAGGAATCAAACGAAAAAACATTATCTATAATTACTTTAATTACACAAAAGTACTAATTAAATTTAAAATTTTTAAGTCCTCATTATTGGTCAACTTTAACCTTTTAATGAATACCTAATCAATATGGCTAGCGCTTTCAGAGGAATATTGGACGATTTTCCTACACAAAATAAGGATTCGGTCCAGCCTACTTCATTAATATTTCGTGTGACTGTAACTGGTGAGTTGCCTAACAAACATTGTTGGTGAGTTGTGAAATATTTCCAATTATTTTTTCAGCGAAAAAAGTTATTATTAATATTACTTAATCAAATTAAAAAAAAGCAATTCAAATAAATACAAAAACCTTTGTCTGCGATCATTTAATACAGACGTAATTAAAACCCATAAAGTTAAATATAATGTGTATAATATAGAAATCTAGTTCAGTTGTCACCAGTTATTTTAATAGTTAAAGTATTCATTTTAAAAGATACCTTAAACACAGCTATTACAGTTCAGATTTGTGAAATGTTATTAACTGCAGCTAGACGTTTGACGTCTTTAGAAATAGGGTTGGCAGTCGTCGATTATCGATAAACCAATTTTCCTTGATTTGTGTTCATTATTTACGCTGTAACCAGTGACGTATATCAAGATATGTTTTAGGAAAAGCATTGGTCTTAGAATATATTTGGTTGAGTTTGAAATACTATAAGTCAAACATAATTAATGGTTCTAAAAATATCGATTAACTTAGTATTACGATAAAAATATTAAACACGATAATAATGACGTCAAAGATATTTTAGTGTTTTTATTCTTACTCATCCATTCAAACACTGGATTGTGCTCAACGTCAAAATATACAAAAACCAGTAAAATATATTAAAATGAAATTCTTAAGAAAAAAATTCTGGACTAGACTAGATAATATTCAATCGACATTGAAAACTCCAGCTCTTATTCATAAAACAGCGACTCATCACTAACTTCGTCTGCTATATCTACCTTCTTATTATCCAAGCTTAATAATCGTTTCAGTTAAGCAGCTTCGTCTTATTGGATGATTTCTTCATCAAATCTGAAGAATTATTTCTAACTTGGGATTGTAATATTAATATCATTTTATTGTATATTTTATATACACGTTGTTCTAAAGGTACAAAAGACTAGATGTTGATTAGAATTACTGTACGAATTCAAACTTAAGAATGAATATTTTACTATTATAGTTTCAATATATATTTTAATCGTTTCTTAGATTTAAAATAAAACGACTCACACTGTTGGTTAAACATTTATTTACGAGTTTAAATAAATCAATTCGCTGACATAACACAAGTCGTTCTATCTATAATATAATACTACAAAAACAAAAATTAAAGTTTCTTTATTACGTAGTCATTAGGGAAATCAGGGAAGAAATTTTAATTAAATCTAGAAATGAAACTAAACATATATCGCTATTAAATTTTATTTAGTATTATTCATTTGTAAATAATTTTACATACGAGAAAAATATAATTCTTGCTCAGAGCGTTTTATTGAAGTCCCACTTCACGTGAGTTCAAACCGAAATTTCATTATGAAAAACGTGCTTTTTTAAATCACCACAGGGACTTCTCAGATTTTTAAGAGTATTTCAGATTTAAATAAAACTATATTTTGGGGCTTAGCTCTCGTATATTTGAATCACATTTTTATTTTCAGCCCAGCGTTTCTATTACTTTGCTGTAATCTGGTTCACGGAAAGATGATTTGAAAGTGTCACAAATATACATGGCTTAAATCAGAAAATATAGTTAGGATTTAAATTACCACAGGGACTTAATAAAGAGAACGGATGTGTTGGTGAGACGTTCAGATGGTGACTTCAATTAAAAAACAAAATTACAATTTCGGATATATTCGTACATAAAAAGCGCAAACAAATGATAAAAATTGTTTTCATGACAAATTCAAGTATTTTGTAATAATTTTACGTTCTATTTCATCTAATTCATCTAATGATAATTTTTGTAAAAATGGAAACGCAATTACTTTAATGAAGGAGTTTTTGTCATATTTACATCATTCATTTGTATCCTCTTACGAGGATTTATGTCTGTAGAAATGTCAGTGAAATGATTTTGGTTCTTCGTCCCTAATAGATAATATAGAAAAATATTACTTTACGATATATATGGTTTAAATGAGTAATAATTAATGTTTATTCCTGCTAATAAATAAGAAATTTTGAGGCGGTGTTTTAATGTATGTATGAATGTATTTGTGAATGTTTGTTGCTCCTTAAAGCAAAAATTACTAAACGATTTTTTTTTAAATTTTATAGTAATGTAGCTTAGACAAAGAACTATAATTTATTAATAAAATTCTTCTAATTAAAATAGCAACAAACCAGACTTGACACAGACTAGATTGTTACCACATCTATAGTTTTGAAACACTTTATACATTTCCCTCTGTCTTCTTCCTCAGTCCATACAACCGGAGATGTAGGCAAAAACTAGTTACGAGACATTTTAATGACAGTATTTTTGAGAGTTTAGTAAAAATAATAAAGTTTTATAAATAAAAATAACGTCAGTAATATATATATATATATATATATATATAGATTCGATGTAGGAAATTTTTTCATAAGGTACTTGTTTAGCTGAATATGAGCGCTTGTAATAAATCCCAAATTCTATATTCTGTGCTCTGATTATAATATAACGATATGAAATTCACAACATGAACTATCTTTTCGTTTAACTTTATTTTTAATTTGTAAAATTAAAATATGTTTAAAACTTTAAATATTATTTTCTATGTACTTACTTATTGCAAAAAGGTGGACTTTCTAAAACTATTTTAAATATAAACTAGAAGAAAGGTATGGAAGAAATAGAGATAAGAAAATTTTTGTGTGAATGTGACACTAAACATCATAAGTATCAAATAGCTGTTATAAATTAAAATATAAATACGTATAAACATTTTATTTTATATAAATTTAACAAAGTGAAAGAAAGATATGATAATTACTCATCATAATTTCTACAAATTATGATGAGTAAATTATATATATATATATAATAGATATAAAAAAATCCATAACTTTTTGAGTACGTATTTTTAATTCTTTCTCACAACACATATTGAAGCGATTTTATATTCAGTTATTTTTTATTGTCACAAATTAACTACTAGTTGATATAATAACAACATTAGGATGTTCGTGTGAACTACAGAGCTAAAAGTAATTTTAGTTAAAATTATTATATTATTGCCCATAAATAAAAACTCCCTATCGTCACTACATTTACTTAATAATTCAAGTGCTGTTTTTATTTTATTGCTTTATTGATTTTAATTAGTTACGAAAGATTTTATTTAGTTCCTTTGTAAAAATTTATTATCCTTTTCACATAATGTTATAAACCTGTATATATAGGCATACAAATAAAATTATAGTAATAGAAAAATTAGAGGATTATATATACACAGATATACATATACATATATACATACAACATTGTCTCGAAATAGTATTAATAAAAAAAACATTACATATCAGAAGCTAAAAGTGACAGAAGATGTCTCTAAAGTCGATGGTTAAATGCACGTGCACTTGGACTCTCTTTGTAAACAAAAGGTTGGAGTGAGTGTATCTTGGACAGAGAAAGGAAAAACAATCTATTAAAGGAGGGGATATCAAGAGGATTTTGTGTAACACAAGAGTGATTAGGAAGGATTCTGGGGGATGAAAATTTAAAACTATGAAGTAGGTTACGGGGCAGAAGAATATTTCAACCTATTGTACATTACCGTTAAAACATGTATATTCCGGCGGAAGCGGTTGGGGAGCCACTTTAACTGACTGCTCAATTCAGAAATGTTGTCGTATTTACGCAAGCCAAAAACAAAACGGATGCATAAACTCTGAAGCCGATCCAATTTATCGAGCAGCTCATCATTGGCATCTAAGTAGCAGACATCACCGTAATTGGTCACGGAAAGATGAAGAGATTGTACAAGAATAATTTAAGGTTTAAAATGAAGGAAGTTTCGCAGACGTGTAGGAGAATGTAGGGTAAGGTAAATTTTTTAACTTACTTCATTCACTTGAGCTGTCCACGACAAATGACAATCCATTAATAAACCTAAGCTTTTTACCCGATCTAGAAATGGAATTGTAACCCCGTCCTACACTAAACTGGGCAAGATGTAAAAATTAATTTTATTGTACATTTGCCTGGTTCCAATAATAATCACCTCAAATTTATTTAGGTTCACTAGTAAACCGAAATAATTTGCCCATTTATGTCATGTCATGTCATGTCATATTTATCATTTCCTCATTAATACCTTAAGTGTAGATGGTAGAGGATGCCTATAGAGCTGCAAGTCATCTTCATAGAAATGGTAGGGAGTATAAATATTTTTGGAAATATTATCTATGAATATAGAAAAGAGTAAAAGAGACAGGACCCCGGCATAAGTGTCATTCCAATCAAAGGAGCCTTCATCGGATTTCACCACCGTCGACGTCCGACGAGGTAAGATTGAAACAATTTAATAACAGCTGGAGATATCGAGAGAGAGAAGAGAATTCCTAATAAATTATCAAAGTCAACCGAGTTGAATACATTACTGAGGTCTGGGAGAACTAATATGGTTAGTTCCCTGTTATCCATAGCGGACATCACCTGTTACTTTCAGTAAAGCAGAACTGCTACTTTGGGGTCGAAAACTGTATTGAAAGGGGCTAAGGAGATTATTGCGGTAGAAGTAGTTAGAAAGTTGTTTATGAATAATGAGTTCAAGAACTTTAGAAAATAAAGAAAAGGGATAGGTCTAAAGTGATATGACAAGGTAAGGTTAGGCAGTTTAGGTAGTGGAATAATGTAAGCTGACTTCCAAGTTGTAGGACATGTTTCTGATACCAAAGAAAAGTTAAAAATATGAGTTATTACAGGTAAGACAATGCTGAGTATTGGTATAAGCATGTCAACACGGATTTCATCAAAACCTTCCGTCTTGGAAGAAATGGATAAAAGAGATTTCTCGACATCATCTTCTGTTATATAATGGGAATTAAAAAAGAGTTACTATTAGATGGGGAGGTGGAAGCTAGTTTCAATAAATGATAGTTCTTACGAGATGAAGGCACAGACAACAGAGAATTGGAGACATGATTTTTTATTCATTTAATTGAAATGAAAATTATTATTTAATGAATTTAATATTTTTTAATGATTAACACTTGGAACGATTACTCACACCTAAGGAGTTTTAGAAGTTCCACATTTATGAGCTTAAGTATTAGAAATAGAGGAGAAGATATAGCGACGCTTTGCATCCCAACACATTCTATTACAGTGATTACGCAGCTTTTTGTAGGCAGCATGGCTATCAAGCGACTGATCCATTCTGAATATGCGTTAATTTCATCCCGTTTGGCCATTAAGGATTTAATTGTTGGTATAAGCCAAGGTGCGGGATAATGACTAACTTGAATACGTCTCATGGTAGCGTGGACATTTTATAGTTTATAAATTTCAGAATTGAAAAGGTCACTTTTTCTTCGATACATGTGGAATTGTAAAGAGGAGTCCAATCTATACACTTTGCGTCAGACATAAGGGCATCAATATGAATTAAGATTAGGACTAAAAGACGGCCAGTTTTTAGGTTTGTAGAAATTCGGAACGATCGTTTCTAACTAACAGTCTTTCTGAAAAGATTATTTCTGGTTATTGAAAATGTTATCATTAAGAGAATCTTAAAGATTACCATCTCGATAAACCTGTTAATATTTTGATCTTTTATGCCATCCCATTATTATAGCTAGCATCTCAGCAAACTCACTAAAGTTGGATAATGCCCACATTTCAATCTATTTACTAATAAGGTAGGTATTTTACAGCTTTCAGAATATATTTAGGTATTTTTTAAATAAATATTGCTTAATTGTAAAAATTACAACGTATTTTTTTATTTCTGTGATTATCTTTTGCGTACTGCTAAATTAGTTTTATATTTTCATTTTAAATTATAGTTAAGAAATTATCACTGCACAATTTATATGTAAGTCCTAAATCATATTTTAAAATAGGTGACATAACTTTATATGCCGTCTTCATAATTCGAGATAAATCTTTTCTTTTCTGACAAGATTTATTTAGAATTATTGTCCTTATTGTTTACACAATCACACACATGTTGTCACAATCAGAGAATTCATTTTAGTTACCAAGAACTCTGTAAAATCAGTTCAGTTCACTATATCAACCCTCTCCATTTTAATATCACAATATATTAACAAAACTAATACGACACAGTTGAAAATTGTACAAAAATAACAGATTGTGAATTTGTTTATCTTTCAATATAAAGGGTTTTTATCTTTTATATGTGAGATCACTCTAACAATTCCCCGATTCGTTTTTAATTGCGTTGTTTGAGTGGATAGTATTCTAGCAAATGAATAACAAACACGCATAGCTGAAAAACTATCCCTTATATAATATAATAATGATATCACTATTTTAATTTATATTGTGTCAAAAGAATTTTGTTCCAGTAAAAAGAAATCTAATTAGAAAGTAATATCTGGTAATATTGAATTGTATTGTTACAATAACATTGATTGTTTTTGAAGGCTATATTTATCTCTGCATTTATTTTATTTATATAGTTACATAGCAGTACAAGTTTATATAACACCGATAAGCTTTCTCGCTTGAACTTAATATGGGGCCTTCTAAGAAATTTATCGTTCGACTAATTCTTGCTTGAAAAGGGATTGAATGGATTAACGAAAATCTGTTTTGAAGAAATCAAAGATCTTAGAGACAAAACGTCTTTCGCTATTTGTTGAGACTACAATTATAAACTTTTGTATTTATATTCAAATATTCTTCTTTTTTCTTGTAAATCGTGCTCATTGGTTTAGTTTTTAATTTATTTATTGCTTTAAAAAAAAAAAAATCAACTATAAGTTCTTATACATATAATATAATATTTTTTGATAATAAATACTCTCATTTTAGTTTTTTATACCTACAACGAAAAATATTTCACTCTAAGCCAAGTTTCTTTATATCAGAATAATAAAATAGGTAGTTTTAAGAACTGACCTGCTTAAATTTTATCATGAGATTTTAAAATCGTAAAAACTGTTTCAATTTGAATTCGTATTAAAAAAATGTAATCTATTTTAAAGGCATAAAAAAATACTTATCATTCATGTTAGGTATATAATGTATCTCAAATCATTTTTATTTTACACAGGGCTTATCAATAAAACAAGTGTGTATAAAAATGCTTACAGTTATTTAATTCATACAAAACTTTCCATCAAATAAATCATGGAATACTTCATACATGTTCTAACTTAGGTACAAAGAAATTAAGTTATAATGCTTAAAATAACTTACAATTAAGATACAAATAATAAAAAAAAAGAAAAATATTTAACTCAAAACTAACAAACACCATATAATACCTTGTATATTATTTATATTAATTTTTATTTTCAAATTAATATTAATTTAATGTTACATTAAGCCTTATTTGTAATACTTTTAAGGAATATTCATTAAGAATTGATTTTAAAAATGTTCAGTGCAATTTTAGCCTTCATACATCTAGACTTAGAATGTTTCACATTTATTTATTTACTTTATATATTAACAAATCCATCTATTTACACAATATAAAACACCGAAGAGCTAAACAATTAAAAATAATTTTAATGTGCGGTATTCCAAAAGACAGGAATTCAATCCGAATGTGGGAAGTCCACCAAGCTGATTAAATACGAACAGTGGGCTTAATAATTACAAATATTTACTTTAAAAGAAACAATTAGGTACTACTTTTATATAATTTAAAACCCTCTCGCTCAATTATACTGTATGTTGTACAGTATTGTATCTATTGTAATGAAACAAAAACAATGACAAAATAAATATTGAGTTACAAACTAACAAACTTATGATTCAAATAATGTTTGTATATATTAATGTACTGAAATACATTTTGAAATATAATAATGTCTCTTTATCGTGTTAAAGTAAATAAAGAATTTGTAGCATTTATCCCTAAAATCTTATTTAGCAAACATTTATTTATCACTTACGCACGCAATCTTTGTGTTTAATCATTAAGTATAAAAGAGTCTATATCTCACTTAAAATAAAGACTAGATAAGTAAAATTTCAACGACCTAAGTGAAGAAGAAGATAAAGAAAATATTCCATAAAACAATGCTGTGTACAAATGAGACCTTAGTAGCGGCATTCATCTCATGAAACCGAAATGTTTTCATCTCGTTTTGAATCGGTATAACGGGATCCGCTATAAATGCCGGTAATTGGGTTGTCTTCTTTGTTTCGACAGGGCAGGGCAGAGTTTCCGGTGGTATCTTTAATACATTTCTCTTAACACCTTTCTTGCCATTAATATCAATAGTCATATCTTTCTTTTCTGTTGAATTCGTTTTCTTTACTGTCTCTATTATTATGTTCGTAAGAGAATTGTCCTTGTTTATATTAAGACTTTCTTCTGGCATTTTATTATACGCGGAGCTAACGATTGGCGGGTCCATCTTACAAGTAACACCCTCTAGGGAATCCTTTGTATTTTGGCTTTGTGTTTCATTACGGAGTGAATGCATCCATTTGAGCCGACAGTCGCAAACAAAGTTGTTTTCTGTGAAGGCAATAATAAATATTTACATTTTAATTTCCTACAAATTAAGATATTATCTGTTTAATGCTATAGCAAAAATATATGTATGTATAGCGATTTATATATCAGTTCGTGAAAATTGTGTTGCTAACATTTTATTTTAAAATATATTTTCAAAACTTTATGAATAAAATTAACGTTATTAAGAGACCCATAATGTTCGAATTTCCAAGTTCTTGTAATAAAATTTTAACATACTATTAAGGCAGGAGAAACATTATAATTTAATTTGAATATTCAAATACCCTCAGAAGAACTTAACATTTTAGAACTAGGTATCATCTCTAAAATAGATGGGCAATTTCACGATTCACGTGTGAAAAGTGCTATTTACATGTAACTCTCGTTGTTTTGTTTCTATTACAAAGCGCAGCGCTGTGGCAGTGATAATTTTACCAACAAACTTTCTCACTGGCTACGAGCGCGATAATCGCCAAGATAGTTCACTACGACTTAAAAACTCCCCGCGGGATCATAGCCGAAGAAACTGCTAAGTATATCCAAGTTATACCGAAATGTCTATTTCTTGTCATTAAATATTCAAAATGTTCTTTAAGTTTACCATACCGTCTTTATCCTATTTCATAATGAGTATAAAAATTAATTACCTTCTAGTAACAGATTGCTGCCTGTTGGCTTTAGATTATCCAAAATAGGCTTGATGTTATCGAAAGTCAATGCATGCAATTCATTAGAACGCAAGTCTAAGGAGCTTAACCCTCGCACACCCTCAAACAAGCCGGCGGGAAGTGAAGCCAGCTTATTATCATCCAGGGACAACTTTCTTAGTTGTGACAACCCATCAAATGCTCTCTCTGATATATATTTTAAATCATTCTTTCCCAAAAGCAACTCTTGTAAATTCCAAAGCTCAGCGAAAGTAAATTCAGTCAAATTATAAATGTGATTCCTTCTTAGATCTAATTTCTTTAAGTTCGCCAATCCATCAAACGTGTGTCGATTTAAGTGAAAAATATTATTCCTATTTAAGTCCAATTCCAGAAGATTAAAGGTGTGTTGAAACGCTCCATTGCTTATGGTCGAAATATTGTTTTTAGTAAATGTTAATTTCTGTAATTTTGGTACATCAATAAAAGAATCACGAACAAGTTCTAATATCATGTTCTCCTCTAAATTTACAACTGTTAAATTAGGTAGGTGTGCAAATGCATACTGCTGTATTGACTCTATTTGATTTTGAGACAGTGCTACTTCCTTTAAATTTGTGATATTAGCAAAAGCGTATGAACTAATTTCAACAATATTTCCATATTTTATATTAATAGATCTAAGTCTTTGTAAGTATTGAAGCGCTTTGGTGGGCACGTAGCCCAACGCTCCATCGACTCGGACGTTAAAAGATAAAGTTTGCAGAGCTGGCTGTGATGCGAAACTTTGCCAGATGAGGTCGTCACGGGGTATGCCACCGTTGAATACCCAACATTCAGCTTTTGTCGCATTTCTTGGTTCCCTTGTATTTTCACAATAGCAGTGAACTTTCGAATCTCTGTCTGTGATATCACATATATTTTTTTGAAAGCCACCCGATTTTTCTTTGCTTCTTCTTTTATTGTTATCTCTTGCTTGGACAGCTGTTGACAACTCGTTGACTAGAGCAAGTGTTATTAAAATACACATAACTCTTGCTATTCGTCGCTCCATTCTGCAGATCTGAAACAAAGAAAAAACTATATTTTAGAAAAGATAATTTATTAAAAAATATATATAATTAAGTTTATAATGTTACTATTTATTTTAAAAATATATTTATAATAAAAGTAATAAAAAAATCTAACAAGTTATATGATCTTCCCAATACAATTTACTTTATTATTTAAAAAATATGCCTATTATTGCCCTCAAAAAATTTTTGTTATGAAAGACGGAAAAAGAAAAAAGAAGCTTAAAATTTTCAATCTCCTAAAACATATATAAAAATTAGAAAAGCATAATTGCTATAATTTAAATATAAAACACAATATAACAATAGCTGTTATTAACATTATAAACAATATATAGAAAAAATATTTGGAAAAAATACGCTTAGATTATAAGTAGCTAATCCTAAAACTATCTATAAATATGCCTGTTTTATATAAATGCTTTGAAAAGTGAGATCTTCTTTGACCTTCATAGACATACCAAGATACTATCAAGTATATAATAAAAAAATAAAACGAGTCAACTGTTTTAAATTAATCAAAAAAATTATCATAACGGAACGAAATATGTCAAAATAATTATTATAAGTACTAATGTTCAGGCAGTTACAAATTTATTGCCTATAAATTTAATAGCTGGAGGTGAATTATCTTTGACACGACTACCTGCTATAGCGCTTATCATATATTATGTAAAGTAAATTTTACTCAAAATCATGAATAGTTTTAAATTAAATGTCTTAATTAAATTTATCCAGAGGCTTATTATTATTGTTATATTAAAATTTGATTTATTTTAAACCTTTCAGCTAGGTCTTGTCAGATAGTCGTATGTATACTAGTTTTATAAACATATCTCGTGACATATCAAGTAGAATGTAGCAGACTAAGTTATATTCAAAAGTTATTAAACTTAACCAGATAAGCGTTATGAAGTATGCGTTTCAAAATTTGAAATTCAAAGCGAGTCAGTTGGTCGTGTCACATATCTGATCTTTGTTACAGAAATGGGATTAGTATGGAAAATGTATAAATGACAAATACTTTAACTCTTACATTAAAAGATTATTTTTTTATACAAGTGTCTTTTATATAATTCTCAAGGAATATTTTATTTAAAAAAGTTATAAAACAGAGACAAGTTTGTTATCTGCCGATCTGAATAAATGTAAATAACTAGCATAATATTTGGTTACTACGATTTATAATATTCAAATCACTACAAATATAAATCAAACCCGTCAAGTTTGTAATAAAAGTGGCTGAACTACGGTTATGTGAAAAATTTATCTGTTCTCAAGAGATTTACAGCAATAAATCTTTTTGTCAAAGAACCTTACAAGCCTTTTATCTAGATTGGGACCGAAACACTGTCATTTTTTCCCTGATTTATCAATTCCAGGAGTAAAATTTAAGCTTGATTGAAAAGCAGGAATAATATTACTGTATTTTAGTTGTTTTTTGAACTTCTTTATAAAATTCCTTAAACAACTCCTTTAAAAACTTAGTCTTTATATGTTTTATTTCAAATCTTTTTTTGTATATCACAAAAAAAAATTATGTATAAAATAGAAGTAGTCAATTGATATAACCAGACCGTATAGTCAAACATAATTAATATACACAAATATTTTTGTCAGACAAAAGTAATAGCTTGGTTGGTAAGATTATTATGTATTTAATAATTGTTGTAAAATAACTTGTATTCTTAACTTATTAAATTAATACCTATTTAAACCAACTACGGTGATGGGGATTGGAGAGAATTTTGTAAATGCCTATATCACTCAAACCCAACTTTCGTGATAACTCAATCAGTTCACGATTTATGGATTCTCGAGATTATGTGAATTTTGAATTTCTATTATACAGTTAGGATTAAATATTTTTTGGAGGAACAAAAGAATATTATAAGACTACATTATACTTAATATTATTGATAAAAATGTTATCATTATGGGGAGACAGAAAAGCTGTTTATATTTGTAGAATAGTCTAATGCATTACTTTATTTTTTAAATTCAGAATAAAAATATGTACGTTACGTTAAATTTTAAAAGAAATTGAAAAACAAATTTGCTTATAAGATAGTAAAAATAAAATAATTTTTAATCATGTAAAACAACTAAAAGTAGAGCAAATGAAACTGTGTACAAAGCTTCATTCGAACAAAGGATTAGCCTTAATCTTAAATGTAGCTAAGCGGATTAGCTAGGAAGAGTTATTTAAGTTATTCCCAGCAACCTCCCTGGGTTTCATAACCTTTAAAATATTGATATTGTTGAAGGATTTTAAAGTTATTGCAGCATAAAAGTCAGTTTTACAAAGTAAAATTAACGTTATTTATATTTAAAAACCTAATTCACTTTTAGCCTCTGGTGTATTTATGAAATCTTGTCTTGTGATAAATTAATTGTTGAAGATATTAAAGATATAATTTTAGTAATTTAAATTATTTTAGTTTTATTAAAAGAAATGAATTTATTTAAAATGGATAAATCATTTTTGAATTTGTCAAAAGTGGGTTACTACATTTTCATTGGAAACCATACAGAAAAAAGACAATTTACATCGCTTATTTAAACAGCTTGTGTAAAATAAACAGACCAAGTCCACACACACTCGACTTTCCCAACATGCATATGAAGAGGTTTGCCTCAAAACGTTATGGTTAAAATTGGTCAGTTTTCAAGATAATATAATAACACAGAAATTGAAATATAATTCAATGAAGTTATAACAAAATGTTCACAATAATATTTCAAATGACTTATGGTTTAATAAATTAATTATAACACATCGTTAGAGGTTGTTTATTTAAATAGCCCCTAATAGTTATATACCGAAGAGATTTGTCCATTATTTTGTTCCACGCATTCAAATATATACGTTAACTTTAAAACTTACAAATCATTTTACAATAGCATCATATTATAAACTATGCTCATATTATTTCAGGCAGTTTAACACAAAATTAAAATAATAATTTTAGTACTAGCATGGAAAATGTACGTAGCATAGAACTAGACAATAACATGCTGATAATATTTTAATTTGATGAAACGCATTATTTGTGTATTACGTACGTTTTTATGTCACAAGTTTGGGAAGTTTAAAATATTATCACAAGTTATTTATTAATTAGTTAAGTTAATGGATAAGATAGAAACAGATTTTTATGAATATTTTTCATTAATCTAATACAACATTTGAAAATGTAATGGAGTTAAAAAAAAACAATCTTTTTTTTTTTAATTGCCATTATCATCTCCACTTCATATCAAGAAAGTATTGATTCTTAATACTTATTTGTATTTATTTTTAATTGAAAATCTCTTTTATAGTTTCTTTACTCAAGTTATATGGGTGCAAGTTTGTTGTTTGTCGGGAGTTCTAACAGTACAAACATAGGTATAGACCTAATCTTAAGTGATGGCCCGAATGTTAGATTCGCCATATTTTCATACTTTATACATGGTATGAGAATCTTCTCGGTTCCTATTCTGAAGTGATACGCAAAATCAACAACCTCATAGATTGTCACATAGTTTCTCCATATAAGAATGATCTACATGGAAAAACTATCTAATATAATCTGTGATTATGTAGTGTGACTTTTATGGCTAATATTTAAATGTTTTGAAGAATATTGTGTTAAAGCATAATAGTATCATAAGACTTGGATACTTTTCATGGAACAAAACTTTTGTCAGAAACTTTAAAGTTGTATAAAACTAAATTTATTTTGATTGAGGTAAGTGTTACAAATTTATATTTCATATTGTAGTGTCTAAAAATATCCCAAACACAAACTATTTATCCCGACGTTTGGGCGTTAGAGGATTCCAAGAATACATATGTTTTTACTTTTCTATCATTTTATTTGTATTGGTTTTTTTATTATTCAAGCTCATCGGTTAACATCTCTTACTCTCCAAATTGTATCAAAGTTTGCTTTTATGCATTCTTTAATATTACAGATATACTAAAAGGTCTTTGTTAACCCTTTAAAAAGGCCGGGCTTAATGTGACATCCAGTATTGCATGAAATCCTGGCAAACTACACAAAGATAGTCCCAAGTGGTATTAGGTTATTTCCGGCCTCTGAAATAGTCAAATTATCAATGATACGCTTTGGTCATTTCCTGTGAGTGCGTATAACCATATATTCGAATAATCTTCTTTTAAATTTATCCCTGACCAAACTTTTATTCAAATTGTACCCTATCATAACATGAAGGAAATGGCATCGACATATGTCTCACTTGCTCTTAGTCGCATGTGGCATAGCGGCCTGCATACGTCAAAATATTTTTGGATTTTAATGAAGGAATTACTACATTGATGACGTATAATATTTTTAAGATAATTAAAAAAGTCATGAATTTATAGTATTTTAAATTTGTACCTATCCATAAGTATTCAAAAATATTTCATTTTAGTGCTATTGACAATTCTTAAGAAATAAATACATTGGTAAACTTGTAACTTTAATGTGTATTAATAACTATCATTCCCATGTCGCTGACACATAAGTACAGTGCGGAACTTCAAGATATGCTATTTGTTCTACACTAACTAAATATAAGTAAAGCGTGTTATATCATTCATATGAATATAATACATAGCTTTGTTTAATTAAAAAAAAAAAAAAAATTACCATGACACACTAGTCATTTAGAATCCTAACAATATGTTAGAATTTTTTTTGCAGTAAAGTCGCATACTAAAAGGTATCTTAATGGGAAATCACAAAACTAGGACGAGCATATCACGGACATAGGATTTTATATTTTTGGTGAGTGGATTCTGTTTGTTAGATAATTTTCAGCCATTTTACAAATTCAAATTAGGTTATTTTTAATTTAAATAGCCTTGCGGAGTAATCCCGGTATATCTTTATTAACAAGGTTCTGTAGTTTGTCAAACCAAATGTAATAGCTGAGCTTGTTCATGGTGTGTTCAGGCTGCTGACTGTTTGTAATATCTGAGATGTTCTTTGACCCTTTTTCTGATGTTCCTCTTCGTTTGAATTCAATGATACTTTTCTTCGTCTTCCAATTATGAGAAGCCACTATCATTATCAAGTTTGTTTTAAAGGAACGGTATTCTTAATTGGTTTGAAGAATAAGCTCACTTTTTGTGTGGCTTTATAATGTTTTGATGGTAATCTTCTTGAAGATGTTGCCTATTATGTGAGTCACTTCCTTTACGTTTGGTAATGTGACTGATTTGGTTCAACTACCGATAACTTGTAATGAGGATCAGCACAATAAAGATTTGCCAACCGTAGCTAACTGTGTAACTAGCTAGAGAGGCGTTGTGATTTCGGATAAGATACCTATCTATCTGCGTGAGTTTCCTATAAACAGAATGTCCCAAAGTGTTGCCAGGATTCCTAATGACAAGCATATTAAAGAAGGCTTAAGTCTTATTTGCATCTAATTCTGTAATTAATTGCATCTTAGTATAAATAGAATAAGGGGTATTAAAAAACAGATATTTAATTTTTAGCTAATGTTGTGAAGGTGTTGTCTACATACTGTTTATACATAAAGAGTTTGATTTGAGTAACACAAAGCCTTAAACTTTTTCATGTATATATCAGTGGCAATGGATAAAACCGGTGAACTTGTGTAAGCCCCATCTACTTGCATGCACAATTCATCCTTCTACATAGGGTAGCCAGATGATAAATAATGATTAAGTAACTTTGAGTATTCCATAGGTATATTGTTATTCCTTTATTTCCTTTTTAAAACCTGGATGAAGATATCGAAAATAAGTATGTTATCAATGTGTGACAATTTTAGATGTTAAATATTATTAAATAAGTAATAGAAATAATTTATAATAATTTTTGTAACCACGTGACGTGAAAAAAAATTACCAGTTTATAAGGAGGTGAATCAATCTGGCACACAATAGGGCGAAAGGGAATATCTTGTTTACGGATCTTAGGGAACTTATATATTATACAATTTAGGTGGTTTTGATTACAATGCAAGTGATTATATACGAAAATCATATTATTTACATTTATTGATCAATGTTTTTGTTTTTATTGGTATTCTATTTGTCGCGTCATCTTATCTTTTTTATAATTAAAATTAACTGTGAGACTTTATATTATTTGGTAATGGTAATCAATCGTATCTATTATTACGTTAATGTTTCCTTTATCTGCACTGAGGATAATAAGGCTTTGATTGTTGCGAAGTTGTTTAAGTGCAAACGATTCCTGATGAAACATGTTATTCGAAAGCAATATAATTTCATAATTTGCATTATTCTTGAATAAAAATAATACAAAATAATAATATTCTCATTTTTTCACTAACGCGGTTAAGAGATAGTAACATGTGTGAAAAATTACAAGAAAATATATGTAAATTAATATAAATTCAGTAGTCTGACTTCGTCCTAAGAAAATATTAAGTTTTCTATGGGACTCGTAATGGAATTTTCAAAGAAATTGCAATTTAATATGTATTTAATATTTTAATAGTATTTTTTGCTATATCATAATAAGGTGAACCTTATCATATTATATATACCTTATTATATTTTATCAAATATTCAACAAAATAACTCATTACATGTAATTCTGGAAGTAGACTAAATAAATTATTCGGAAGCAGTCGCCTCACGCGAAATATTTCGAACATTATAAACAAAAAGTTTCGAGTAAATGTACCTTTGGGAGTAGGCATTTTTCAAAACTTTTATCATAACTAAAAATAACAAAAGCACCTTTTCTCTTCAAAATAATACTATTTTAAACGTTAATTTTAATACCTAATTATTTAACAACAATATTATACTCTTTGGCAATTGCACTGAATACTTTGAAAGGATAGCAACAATAAAACAGTCACTTGCTGCTTAAAATTCAATCGTAAAAGTATAAAAATTTATTATTCATTACAATAAAATGGTCATACATAATATAAATTACGTCGTTAGAGTCTTGGCAAGAACAAACAATTGCAATGCCAGAGTTTAGTAAATTCAATTTTTAAGAAAATTCGGCACAAGTGACACAGTTTGATGTAATTAATCTAAGTGCTATTTTACTTTGAAGTGCATATTTTATTTTTATTCATTAAAATGTATTCTCTTTATTATTTATATATCATTTTAATTTAAATAGCAAATAGGATACGTGGATAGGAAAAGCTCTTTAAATATTATATTTTATTTAACGACTAGTAACTTTGATTAAATAAAAAAATAAAATGATCATTGATTTCAATGAATTGTGATGTTTCCAAAGCTGGGTTAATCCCTTTTCAAACAATAGCTACATATCAGCTTTGTAGGTAATGTTTGGCACGTGACGTTGCTCGCGTTGCCAATCCCGTGTTTGCCGACCGCAGTATGATATTGGCTGTGGCCTGTCGTTGGGTATTATATAGTTGAATTAAGATCAATGAACACAAATACAGTGATAAGTATTACGTAGAAGAGCTCAATTAAATTTTAGTTACAGTAATGTATTATGAAAACACCTAAAAAATTTATTTTGTCCATCTTGACATAAAGTAATTCCCACATCAATCAATTTCATTTAACTATGAATGATGACTCTAAATTATTAATTGCATAAAAATATGTGCTACCAATGATATCGGCAAATGAGGGCAATGTAACATAAATATGGCTATAGAATACATACTTGAGACTTCATAAATAATCCGGAAGGTTAATATTGAGACAAATTACGTAATTTATCTCGACAGCAAATCGCATTAGTTCTAATCCTTAGCTTACTAATGTGTACTATTACGACGAACTGAAATACTCTAAGCTGACTTGATACGAGCATGTACAAAATAGCTATGCATAATGTTAGTGGCAATTACATCAAAGTTTTAAATTGATTTAAACGACTTTAGTTTATTTGATAAGATTTCAATGACTACTTAAAGGTTAATATTTTTTTAACTTATATATCCTGAAAAAATGTTACAAGGATAAGCATTATGTTGGAAAAGAATAATCAATTATACTCTTGTGAACAATAAAAAAAATATTTTTGTTCCTTTTGTGTGATGTATTTTCATTATTATATCGGAAAAATTCTTAAATATTTAAAATCATTTAGGATATTGCGCTTATTTTTATTTAAAATTGGTGGAACGATAGTTAATACTTCTTTAAGATTTCATAGTTCTGCATAATCCTTACACATAAATTCAATTTATGGAATTGTGTGTATTATCTAGCAATATTGACCAAATATACTAAGTAAACTAAATCAGTCAATGAGCTTTGTAACTTTGGCAGTGTGTTAACTTATGTGAGCTATTGATATTCAGTTAATGCTTTGTATTCATGGTTACATAACAAAGATAACTCACTTATTATATACATTAATAGCACTACATAAATATACATATTATATTCATTAAACTAAAATAAATTCTTCTGACACAATATGGTTTCAGAGGATTGGATAAATAAGCAACGTTATTTGTTTTATGCATATGAGACAAAGCACGTTTACGTGGCAACGAAAACCAGACGTTATACAAACATGGAATGAGAAAAATAATCACTCCTTAGGATATGCTTGAGATTAACGTCTAGCGTCTGTCACTCTCATGGCACCCTCTGCTTAGAGTGAGATATTTCTTATAATATATTTCTGTTGCTTCTGTCTCGTTGTTCTTTGTTGAAGCAAGTAAAATTTTCACTACTAATGATATTCAATGCATTGTCTTATCACAAGGGTTCATTTTATTATACCCTGAATTATCTTAGAAATAGGTTTCGAACACAATTCAAGCCCAGCATACAAAATAAAAGATAAATTACATTAAAATAATATATTTCTTACGTGCTGCCATATTGAAAATTATTAACTAACAGATCAAAAAATCCTGTCTAATACTTATTATATTTAATTATTAATTCGTAAGAAAATCTAGGAATCGCTGAATTAATAAACGGGTTGTGTTGCTCTGAAATACCAAAGCTTTTATTTAACATAAGTTTACACTTTTAACGACAAATACAATAGAATACCAATACACCATCCTACAAAGAAACGAAATTTAAAGTTTATTAATTAACTTGTCGATTCCTCTTTCACTGAAGTACAATATAATAATTACTTAATTTTATTTAAACTCTATTCCATGTTAAAAGCTCCTGTTTCATCTACTGCCATGACATTGACAATTATAATGTCAGAGGCGCCATCTATTCATAAACACGTGTAAACCTGTGCTGTTTTATGTACAAACAAACAACTTAAGGAAATCAATTATATAAGGTGGCAACCGGAGGTTCCAGGAAAACTACGAAACATACTTATATGTATATTATAATAAAAATTACATAATAAAACTTATAACCTATACCTAAGACTACATGATTGCCCCGATGTTAGGATAGCAATGCCATTCCATAGCTTGTGTGGTATCAGGAATCTTCTGGTTCACACGGCTTGGTGTTGGTTCCGCGGAGTCAGCGGCGTCACTTGTTATATGATATTTTATCTATACAACGATGTTACCCCGGCGATGTTCACTTATTTTATAATATGTAGCGCGTACGTAACAAATCTTAATTTGTTTATATGCAATTGTTATATAATCATCCCACCACATCTTGAGTTTTACAATTTCTTGAGAATTTCTAAGTTGAATTGATATGTGATTAATAATATAATTCAATTGAATATAATTAATTTCATTGGTATAATACATCTGTAATAAATTCTACTGTTGTGATAAATAATTGAACCCGTTAATCCTAATATGAAGGGTATTGAGCTGTTTTGCATTCGATTAATTAGAACAGCTATATAGTATACATGTTTATATATAAACATATATATATATGTCAGGACCTCCTGGCATTCCACAATGAAGAAAAGAGTTACGATGTTCAACATTTTTATCATAAAATGAAATTAAACAACAACATTTGAATTATTTTCGCATAATGTTGTTCTAGCTTTTCCGAGATGAACAATGCGTGGACCTCGTTATTGGGCTCAGAGGAAAACAACGTTGTATATTGAAAAACATATGGAAATGTTAGCCAACAGGCATCGCCATTTGAGTTACAAGACTTTTTATAAAGGACAATTTTCATGCCATTTCCTGACCTACACGCAATTACAGTTATAGTCCATTAGTTATTCTGATATAAGAAAAATATTATGAAAAATCAATAAAATACATCGAGTACTTTTTGACAGATCAGTCAATAAGTACTCAATGTATTTTCTGGATCTACCTACAACCCTGTCTTTTGTTATCTAGTATGGATTGCAGTATTTATATGTTAAGTATTTTTAATGTTATCAGTAACATAAAAAATATTAAAATTATATAGAAAATTAATTATTTTAAAATAACTGAATGTATTTTTTTTAGATTTTTTTAAGTCACTCGAGTTCAAGTTCACTCGATTCAATTTCAAAGAAAATTACATCCTTTTTATTTAATAAAAAAGGCACTTGTGATAAAATTTCACATTGCAAATACGTAATGTACAACAGTTTTTATTTTTCCGTATTACGTTTCATTGTACACGATCCGCCGGAAGCGTATCGCAGAAACCTCTTAGCAGTGTAACGAATTTTTTTTAAATATAATATTCTCGACACATATATTATATGTCCTGTGTTTTTGTCACGGACTGTATTTAAATGGATTACTTTAAAATAATATGTTGAATTAAACTTTTGTTATTGATTTTATGAGAAAGTTTGTTTATTTTTGAATAAATCACGGAATATTTGCCAATTATTTTAATTTTTTTTAAAGCCAGTTCTGAAACAATAAATCCAAATTCTTAGAAGGGAGAAGAAAAAAAAGGCATAGACGGCCGTATTAGAATTTGAGGTGAAATTATTGATGAATTATAATGAAAACTTAATTGATCTGTATTCTCACCTCACCTCACCCAATTTGAGTTTCTTGTTTGTTCATTATTTTTGTTCTACATATATTATTAAGGTTAATAATTGTTTTTGTATTTTATAAAAAATTAAAAACTTTCCTTTTGAAATTTTACTTCTAATCTATATCAATATAAAGTGTCTATAAATTTCAGTTCTTATTACACCAAAAATAAATCGAAATTACGGTTTTTAGACAGCTTTGATTTTATTACAGTTGTTTTACTCTTTGTTGAAGAAGTTCAAAAAGTTCATTCTATTTTCATCTGGAAAACTTATCAGTAAATAATTATAAATTTAGAAATAACATTTTTGCATAATAAAAGCTTGTTTATATTGACCTTTATTATTGTGAATAGATCAATAATGTTGATAATCTTTGCACACCATCCGTTAAGTGATTGGTCGATAGATGAACGACGAGGCCGTTTTATAAGTTTCAAGCCTATGATAAACATTGATTCTCATCTAGGAAAAAAAGCACCCACAGTAATGATTTTAGACTCATTATTTTCTATAATCGTAAGCATTAGCATATTTGGCATTAAATTATGCAAATGCTATGTGTGTTATAAAGTTTTAAAAATAAGTATAACAAAAATGTATAATCGAATTCGTATTTATTAGGCTTCCTTAATCGATGGACCTCACTTTTAAGATCAGAGTGAACTTTATCGTTATTGTGTAAGCAAAAGTTTCTTATTGGACTGGATAATGCAGTACTGCTTTACGAGCGAGGTATCCTAACAATATTACTTGAGTTTTATACTCATTTCGAATGAATTTATTCTCTTTCGAATTTTAAAAAGTCTTAAGGAGCTCACTTTTATTGTTTTTTAACATTACTTTGTTTACTTAAAATAAGATTATTCGGATTGAAACACAATTCCATGAATGTCCTAATTAAAACAAAAATTATCAAAATATATAATCATCACCTGAACAAATTATCCTCGCATTCAATCAGCCTCACATATAAGTTACACATATGCGAACAAGTTATAACCTCTTTGAAATATTTCATATAAGTTAAATAGCTTTCACGTAAGCCCAGAACCCACGTATTCAAACTCACATTATAAAGACACGGTTCTGAGAAGGAAACGAATCGTGAAGTTTAAATGTACTTACGTCTAGGTCACGAAGTTCTAAAGTAAACTTATTGTATCGATCGAGATGATTTGAGATGAAAGTTTGATGGTTTGTAAAATCGTATTTCTTTTCATTTTTTTAAGTACTTAATTTATTTCGAAACATTTTAAGAACTCGGTGAAATTTAATATAAAAATAAAGTAAAAAGATAATTGTTATTCGTGTGGTCTTTAAAAAAATTAATTTCGTTAATTTTACTAAATCCTCAAAGGTAAGATCTATCAATATTCTTTTCTATTTTTGTCTAAAAATTAGAACATAAACAGTATACAGAAGAAATGTAACATATACTAGACCTTAATCTTGACAAACGAAGACAAGATAACAGGACAGTAAAATTTGGATACTGATGATTAAACAAAATAATTCCGAATATATATATATGTTTGGTATTATGGAGATTTTTTTTTTTTGGAAATATGAAACGATAACTGGTCAATTCTCTAACTGACATAAAGAGTCTTAATCTCGGTGAATAGGAACAGACTGGGCCAATCGAGAACATGTCGGGAAATGGCCTGTCGTGAAATATTATGTCGACGATTTTCTGCATAATACTGCAGGAGATTGGTGAATTTAATAACGGTAATAATCCTAGTTAAACCTGAAATCCATATAGCCCAATCAATGCTGTAATGATTAAGTGGCTATGTTAGTATTATTTGACCCCTAATAAGACTGTTGACAAAAGACAGTTGACAATGTCAAGAAAAAAGTTCAACATCTCAAGAAAGAACACATGATAGGATGTTAGTTAAACCGGGTGTCTAACTTGCGGCCATATTAAACGGGTCTTTGAACGAATCTTGCGCGAACACATGAAGCCGAATTAGTTCTTCACACAATTTGTTGGTGGACCCGGATATTTCAAGACCTGTTTACAGCGTGTGGAATTCTGCAAAGGACCCGATACCGTGCTGTTTGAGCGTTGTTGATCTCACCCAGAACGTTTAATTGTCTGTCAGCGGTCTTTGGAAATAAGGCTAAACTGGAAAAGTGAGAGGAAAGTGTACTAGTAATAACTGGACCACAATGAAAGAGTATGTAAGGAAAGTCATGCTGAAACGATGTATCAGAGTACTTGCATTAATAAGAAATAGTAAGTGAGGTTTTGTGGTTCTGGGTGTTTAAATAAGACTGGGTATTTATTGACCTTTCTATTTAGAAGATTTTTCTTCTCTCTCTGAAGTGGAAAAATCTATTATATCTATATGTACTTTTTATTAACACAGATGCGATGGTTGCAGCATCAGTTAAAACTGTTACATTGTGAAAGAACATTCTATTTTATAAATGTAACCAATTTTAAATACAATTATTTGGGTATCCACATTAGACCAAAAACTTTTCTTAAAGGTGTTCCAAAGATTTCCTTTAAACATGTTTACAAAATACAAGAAGCAACTATCTTTGAAAGAATTGAACGTAACTTAATTGCAAAAACAATTTTACAATGTATTTGAACTTTCTTGCACAGACACACAAATATACAGATTCTATTATGAATGCCTAAAACGCCTCTCATGCGATTTCACTTTGGAATTATTTATAATATATGTATGTAGCCTCGTGGCATACGGTTTTATTAATTACGTGTTAATTCAACATTTTACTAAAACCACAACTATGTATGGTCACAAATTCACGTCTGTCTTTTTATCCTTTCTAATAAATTTTATTGGATTCTGCTCTGAGTATTATTTTAAAGTGATATTAAAATTTTGTTTTGTAATAAAATGTATATCCTTCCTTCTTACTTTGAGATGCCAAAACTCCAAAAATTTTAATAAGATCCCCCTAATATCGACAATATTGTGAACGTTTGTTTATAAATTATTCCGTGGCTCTGCTCCCTAATATCCGGCGCATAAAGTATTTGCCAATCAAACTCGCCCCGGGGAGCGGGATCTTGCCAGGTTCATAAAATATTATCTTTATTATTGGGATTTAAGATGTAAGGTACAAATTACGGAGAAACATTTTTTGGATGTGCCACTTCTGAAAACTTTTATTAATTTTGTTTAAAATACTGCTTTACTCAACATCTTGTATCTAAGTTTATAAGGAAATGTCAATTTATTACGACATTACTTAAGTTTTGTAACATCATTGTGATTTAATTTAGATGTAGTACCTATTTTTAACGTTTAAAAATAAAAACTAAAAAATTTCAGTGTCTTGGATACATATGTGCCTATTGTATATATATACATAACACAGCAGTGAAATCCCTATAGAGAATATACTGAGCACACTTAACTGCAACGAGCAATAAAAGTGTTTGTACATTTAAAAAATAACTTACATAGGAACAAAGGTGACAAAAATCTTAATCTAACAACTTTAAACTAGTAATAAAGGGTTTTCCAATAAGAGCGGGTAGATTTTAGCCGCCCGAGGCGGCCATTTTGTCGTGATGAAATTGGTCAAATATTTGTTTACTATTTAGTTACTTATGCCAAATGACGTTCACAATTTCCAAAGCTTTCACGATTGAACAGCGCTTACAAATGATAAAACTTTATTACCAAAATGAGTGTTTGTTAGTGCATGCGTTGCGTTCATTGTATCCTTTTGACGGTAATCGTGGTGGTCTTTCACAGTCGACTCTTAAACGGTTGGTGGTCTTACTTGAAACCATCGGTTCGTTAATAAATCTGCCCACTCTCATACTTTCAAGAAACGCAAAGTCAGCCGAGAAGATCGTCGCGGTCCGTCAAACTGTACAGCAGAACCCGAGACAGTCGATTCATCGACGTGCATAAGTGCTCGGTCTTTCGTAAACTCCAACTTGGCGAATTTTGCAGCAAGACTTACAAGGGTTACACCCATATAAGATTCAGCTGACCCAAGAGCTCAAAGTTCAAGACAATGCCGTTCGTTCGCTGATCAGGCTTCCAGTCGTTTGGAAAAGGATCCAGATTTTAGCCCAAAAATTTGTTTTAGCAACGAGGCGATTTTTTAGATTAATGGCTTTGTTAGCAAATAAAAGTGGCGCACATGAAACGAAACAAACCCACACGAGGTTCAGCAGGTGATAATACATCCTAAAAAAGTTACCGTTTGGTGTGGATTTTGGGCCAGCGGCGTCATTGGTCAATTTGGCGCCGCCGTTGGCGAAGCGGTCACCGTCAATGGCGAGCGCTACAGAATGATGACAGCGAATTTCTTATGACCCAAACTTAATTATATGGACCTGAACGACGTGTGGTTTCAGCAGGATGGCACCACACAACGCGCACCATGATAGACTTTCTACACGAGCGATTTGAAACTGAGGTTATCTCTCGCAGGGGTGATGTGAATTGTCCATCAAGGTCATGCGATTTAACCCCACTAGATTTTTTATATGGGGTTGTTTGAAGTTGCAAGTTTATGCAAATAAACCATAATCCACCGATGCCCTAAAAGCAACCATAACACAAGCAGTCGCTCAAATTCAGCCGGATCTATGCGGAAGAGTAATCGAAAATTTAGCCACTCAGATCCGTGCCACTGTGAGAAACAGAAGAGGGCAAGTGAATGATGTCATCTTCCATACTTAATGGCATATATAGACCTTTTAAATAAAAAAAATATTTTTGTGAAAACCTTACACACAGCTTGTATTATTTCATTCCAAAATCTACCCGTTCTTATTGAAAAACTGTTATATACGTATATTAATAGTATACAACATAAACAGGATATCGAAAACGGTTTCAACTATTTCAATGACATTTTGTTTGTAAAGGGTCTCCGGCATGAAAAATCTATTCAGCTAGGTTTCATTTTCAGTTTTGGCTGTTTTTTTCGTTCTGTTAAAGTTACTTCACAGTAGATGCCGTTGTAAACCAACATTAGGGCAACAAATGTTTCGTTTGATGAGGTTAGAATTGGAAAATCAAAAATGTGTTTGTTCAAATCCTAAAAGACATAGGACACTTTGAAATTCTAAAAGATATTAAAAAATGTTTATAAATAACCTAACTCCACGAATCCGCGAATCGTGTCAAGAACACCTTGAAGGAAAACGTCGTTAAACTGAAACAGATAATTATTTTAGAACTTTTTGCAGTCAAGACTAATATCTAGAAAACAAAACCATCACTTGTTCGCACACCTTGAATATCGTTTACAAAAATCTCGTAATTCTATAGTAACATTGTATTTTTTGTATTTAATTAGAATTATATTAGACGGAAAACGGAACCCTATTATTGTAATCCATGATTTATAAAAACGAATTGTATCACTTACCCACCTCCCTGGTCGGAATGATATCTTGGACATGACAGGACAGAGTCCGTCGGGTCTACTAGTAATTTGTACTATTGAATATCATTTCCAAAAGGTATTTGATTAAGACATCGCGCTTATGAACATTCATTAAATTGTAGCACGTTATAAGGCGTTAGCTTAAGCACGAACTACTTAAAACAAACGACAACCACCCCAGACATGCAAAGCAGCATGAGCAGTAATTTGGTAGTGAAAATCATGTTTATGTATAAAAATGTGGAAACAAAAACAAACAGCCTTGAATACTAAAGAAGTTCAATTTAAGTAGAAGTATATAGATATTATAGATATGAACATGTAGATAGTGTAAATAGTATAGATGCTAGATATGAACATGGAGATGTTATTTTATTAAACATATTTACTGTTTTGTATGTTGTTTGCGTTTTATTCTAACATATAGGTCAACAAGCAAAAGTTTGAAAACCCAATTACTATCACTATTAGGTTGGAAGAAAAATTAAGTTTGGTATGAATATATAAACATAGTAAATTTTATAAGAGAGAGATTGAAAAATAATTCCTTAAAATATTATCTCCATTCATTCAACGGAAATCATTAATAAATATGTTATTTGCTCATAACCTGAAAATGTACAATCGAAAAAAGATCCACAACTATTTCGAAGTTGTTTAACAAAAAAAATATTATTTTTATCTACCTACCTAAGCGCTGAAATTATTACATATTTCACTCAAATTGACAAGTATAATTGAATAATTCATTAATAAAATAATACATTGTCCTATTCATACACATAATATTTATTATTGTAAATATTAACCTCAGGATCAGACAACCGAAACAATATTCTTATTTTCAATTATTTTATTGCTCCTTGCAAACGTAAGCCAAACATCCAAAAACAAAATTTTTTGAGCAGTCAGAGAAGAAAATTATTTCTATTTCAAATCCAAATTAAGACAAATTCATAAAAGGTAACAAATTATCCAGAAGCACAACAAATTCTTATCGGAACATTTTATTTGACATCAGTGTCCTTCATACTACGTTGATATTCGGGACGTATATCGCAGAAAATGACCGCGTTCAATAGGTTATAACTATTACTGTAATAGCTGGCGTCTAATATAAAATTGGTTTCCGCTGAGTGGACATCAGAATTTGGAAGAACTCCAACACCAATACTGCACACTTGTGTTTTTATGTCTATGATGTGGGTTGACAATTCGGTACTTACAGTCTTAGTCTTAGGCAAAATACGCCATAATATAAATATTTCTCTGTTGGTATAGGATGTTTATTAATAAAATTAATGTTGTATTTTTTTGGTGGGACGTAACCAGAAACGGATGCGTTCAATAACCGATCCCTGCCACATATGGTAGTTTAAATGCATCTTTATTGAAATTTTGTGGCATGGCGGAATATTTTTATTTATTTTATTTATCATCAAAACGCATCGTATCACAAGATATAAAACTTTATAAATAATGAATAAAAGTATTTTAATTTAGTCTGATCAATTTCAATTTAATTTAAAATAAGTTCAACAAACAGAATTTAGAAAAAAACTTGTTGTTCTTAAAGGCCCAATTATCTTTTTACCAGCGACTGAGTAGTACTAGACTGTCATTGCACCTGTTGGAAGGTGAAAATTAAGTTCGAGGTGCTGCACGATTTATCTCAGTACCAGCCTATTTATTCAAATTTTAAAATCAGCAAAATTGGTATTGTAAGGAGACACAAGCGCAGTCAAACTGTTTCGATCCTTAGCTGTGCGAGGAAGGTGTACAACGAAAGAAATAAAATTTTTAAAATAACATTTCTTCCTAAACATACAGACAAAATTATATTATTCAAATCAGGAAAACAAAATATTGTAATTTACATTATACATGCCTTTATAATATCTTACTAAGATTTATTTTCGCTATCTATCTTCAGTAGTTGTTAGCAAAGCCCATATCATAAACAACCTATGGACGTATATTAATAAAACATTAAAATTTAAGTTTAAATCCATTTCTAAAACGCTTTTGTATAAAAAAAATTAAGATTTATAAAAAAAAGATTTGTATTTAAAAACAAATTTTAAATAAAATATTTAATAAGAACAAAGCAGTTCAAACTTTAAGAATTGTTTGATTGTTGTGTTTGAACTAAAACTTTCAGGCTTGTTTTCTATTGGACTTAAAGTTTGTTGAGCATCTTGAATTAATTATAATGTTTTAACAATATATTATAATATTGTTATCTTTATGTCAAAAAAAAATTTCGATAAACTTGTTATCAATTTATTGTGCAACAAATAAAAAAAAAATTACGATTTCAAATTATAAAGCAATCATAATTAAACAGAATCAGGTGTATATAAAAGATTATACATAAAACAAGAAAATATAAGTTAAAAGTGAAAAAGAAACTATTCATTATTGGCATATTTGTCTTAGTGTTTCACTGTATCTTGATTGAATGACACATACTGTGCACGTCTTTGCACGGATGAAGGCCATATTTTAAACGAACAAATAAACATTAAGAGACATTTCTAAATATTAATAGAAACATTTGTATTGGCTACGAAATATCTTACGAAACCTCAATCAAAGGTAAATTCCCTAACGTCAGTTTTTTTTAATTGTCTTTGATGAATTCTTGAGTCACTGGCGTACAATTATGTAGTCAAACTGTTTTTACTTATTAGTTACGAGCTTGACCCATTTCATATGCTGCTTTAAATTTTATGCCATAAAAAGACAAATAAACAGAAGTTTTAATATCAAGAAAATATAAAGGGTCTAAAATCTATCAATTTGATAAAACAAGGACATTGACAGAAACCATATCAGGGATAATGTGATAGCCCCGTTTTGAATTTGTTACGGATAAACAATTTATTCTGTTTGTATTCAAGAGGCGTTCGATCTTTTCCCAGTGGCGAATGATTTAGTTTATATGTATCAAAATTTGTATCAATATATATTTTATGAAATATGGGAAATGTTTTTAAATGAAAATTTGTGATTTGATTCAAACGCTCGATTCACAAGATAAAAAGCAGTGTATAATCTTAATCTACATTTATATTCTTTATTACGTAAACCAAATAAAAAAATTTATAGATCACTCAAGAACTTAATGAAATCAGTCGTAATACTAAAATTTATTAAAATGGTTTAAAATTTTGAAAAAGCTAATTTATTTATCTTATTATCTTAATTTTTATAATCTTATATTTGAGTTAAAATTTTAGAACTTTTACGCTTTTATTCTGCAGTAAAAAGTCATACTAAATTTGATATTATTTTTCCCTTATTTTTAAATATTCTTGTATATATTGATTACGTGGCATCTTTTATAAAAGCATTTTTTCATTATTTATAGAATTAAATTAGAATAATCTTTGGTTAAACGCTTTAAAAGTGCAAATAGTATACAAATTGGATGTAAGAGCGGTCTGGAAACTGCAGACGTCATGTTCGAATTTGAACAAATATCCTGAACTTTCCTGATAAATAGTAGAATTTTGGAAACAATGATAGAGAATCAAGAAAAATCTTGGAAAACGAATGATAGATTTTATCTTAAAACTAAAACACATACATAGAAACATTTCAATTGCTCATCTCTAGCGTAGACATTAATTGGAATTTTTACCTTTGATTAAAATCCTATGTGATTTAGAGATCAAATAATTTGGGTTATAAATAAGGGATTTCAGTGAACATTGCAAGTTCTTTCTGATCAATGTGACCGAGAATGTGTTCGGAATATTTCTTTTGTTCTTTATTGGGTTGGTCGAGTCAGCTCTGGTACGGGCAGGATTCGTTCAGTTAAATACACCTTTGTTCTTTAAGTTTATTTGTTTGTCAGGTTTTTGTTTCGGCTTGTACATCAATTTCTTTTAATTTAGCCCAGACTTTGTTAAACGCACATTTGAATATTTAGTATTTGTAAGTTATTAATCTTATAAGTAAAGCTTATTTAACTAAATACTCATACAGTGTTTTATTATAAAATACTTTTAACAATATTAACCCAAACTGCGTGACAATGTTCTATTAAAATTTTACACACATTTCAATATTAACCTTTGCTCAACTAAATTCGTTATTAACTAATTAAAACGCTGGAATATTTGGCAGCTAGACAAAACCGCACAGCATTAAATGCCTTTACCAACCAAATTGTAATATCAAAATTGGATATGATTATTGATTATACAAAAAAAAATTGAATCGTCTTAAAGCATTATTATTATAATAATACAATAACAAAAATAATTATTTGGAATAAATCTTTTAAAATTTTACCTCTATAGAACTAAATCAAACTAGATTTGTACCCATATATTTCCTGCTGCGATAACTTTGTTTGCAACTACCGAAACATATAAACAAAATATTACTTATTAATATTTGTTAATGTCAAGTTTATACAATGCTTATACTAACTAACTTCTTTACTAGAACGTGAAATTTATAAAATTTATTTATCAGAATATCTAAAAAAAAATGTTTTATTAATATCATCATAATTTAATTAAAAAAACAACTACGACTAAAGCAACGCAGAAAAACGTTATAAAATACTGAGATTAACTAAATATAATGCTTACCCTTAAATACTATAAAATGTAATGCGTTTACTTTATATCGTAAAAGCTTACGGTCACTTCAATGGAGTCCATTTTAATAAAATTTTATTATAAATAAAATAAATACGGTTTTGAATTTCAATTAACCTAAAAATATTTTTTAACGTACCATAATTAAAACGGAATAATTTCGTTTATATAAGACGTTTCGTTCGGCTTTAGCTAACTCTGAATTTTTGTGATGGATATTACATCGTGATGGCATGTAACGTTTTTCATCACTTGGCAGCGATAGGCTGCGGAGTTGCCAAAAAGGTTTCCAGGACACTTCATGATTTATATTTGAAGAATTAAAAGTAATAATGTCATGCTTTTGTTATATACCATAATAAAATATATGCTATAGTTATTCAAAATATCAGGGGTGTTTACTATAATATTTATTATAAGGTATTAATTTATGTCCATATTAAATAATATTCATATACTATTTGACCTTACTACTCTACCTTACCTTACTACTAGAATTTCAAGAAGTTAAGTAACATATAAATAAATTGTAAACCTCAGCTCTTTATTCTGAAGGCACTTAAATGCAAGGGATCTCTCTTTCGTGGGATGTGTCTGGATAATATAATCTACATATTTTTGTCCAAGCACCTATCATATTTTATATTATTGGAATTTCAGACCGCTATCCTTGAGAATTAATCAAATTAATTTCAGAGCAAAGATATATGGTAAATCAATAGGATTCAATACTTTGCTGTGTTATGATAGTGGTTACTAAAAAGGTTAATTGTTAAGTTATAAACTGATTACAACTAACATTGTTTATCAGATTCTTTTAAGACTTTTTTTTTAAATATTTATATGGTGGTAGACGTGCAATTTGATGATTATATGATAGATGTTTTATAGTATTTTCTCAAATATCTCTTATAGCATCATATCTTAGCTTATACTTATATCATACTTGTTTATATAAAACGGATATTTCCGATTCGTTTAAATAAATGACTTTATGAGTGTTTTTATTGTATCCGCTGTATCGATCTTGAATTTGATATCCACCAGGTAAGTGATGAATACTTCGATTCGTCCAAGTTAGCTGAGTGAAAACTTTATGATTCAACTTTAAGGTCCACCCACCTGCTTAGGAGTAGCGTCGTGAAAAGTTTTAGGAACTTCTCAAACTTGAATATAAGCTGGGACCAGCGGCCAGTGGAAGTGTCTTTTATAAGTTGTTGCATTAATCAATAATTCTATAAAAATATTTTTTTTTATCCTATAGTAATTAATTCCCATTTAAAATTTAATATTGAAGTCCTTATCTATTTGATAATCCTTCTTAAAAATACATACTATAAGACTAATAATATCTGATTATAAGACTAGTAATTCGAAAAGATACTCTACCAGATATGTTTTTTATGTTCAGTTTAGAAATTTGACCATAAATTATGGCTTATAATATAAACTTTCATATCTGAGAAAAGGCTATTAAATATACCATAAATTCTCGCAAAATTTTAACATATCATGAAGTTAAAAGATACATTTTTAACAAGATAAAACCAAGGAACATTGTAATCTACATACATAAATAATTTTAGCACAATTCAATAATTGTAAATCGGCAGTTTGGTCAATACTCGTGGATTTTAAATAAAGGTTTTGTATCGGATCGCTTATGTAGGACTCTCGAAACAAATTGAATATTTAAGGTATGGGAATGTGAATCTGTAATGAAAGCCTCACGGCTGGAAGATCACAAAAACACAGAATAATCAAAATATAGAGGTTCAGTTGAAGTTTAATATAAAAACTTAATTACTTAAAAAATTATAATCAGACATGAAAACTAACATACAAACTTTGTTGGATTGAAAATTGGTTTCGAAATAAGTATTCAACTAATTCAGGATCATAAAATGTTACATTGTTACAACTAGTTCATAGAAGTACGAAGTATGAAAATTAAAAAAAGTAGAACACTCAAAATAAAACGTGGGGTCGTACTTTAAAGTCGTCAACGTAAAATCTAAAATTCTAAATGTAGTTGTGTAATTGACACTTTTTTATAAGAGTCTGTTCACATCAAACAATGCCAGTGGTTGGCAAACTGGCCTTACTTCCTCACTTTAAGCACTTTAACGAACTTAACGCTAGCGTCAAGTGGTAGGCCAGAGTGGCTAGGTCGTATACAAACTGCCTTCAAAGTTAAAGTTAATTTTGTACTGCCTAGTTATCAAATTAAATTACAATCTACATAAATATGAATTTTGAACATATAGAACTGAAGGAAGGGATTTAGAGAATGTATTAAAAACAACCAGATTACGTTATTAGTTTTTAGTTTTAGCATAATTTAGTTGCACGCTTCTACAAAATAAGTTGTTTTATATGTGTAATTGTTTTTAAGATTGGAGTAATGTTATATTTAAATCAAAATTGAAATTTTAAAATACAGAACAAAAATTCATCGACACGAACAGGGACTGGAACGAGAGCAACTGAAATGTGATATTCCGGAGGTTGTAGATTCAAATCCTTAATGTGTAGATGACTTTTTCAAATGTTATATATTTTTAACGTAAATTATTTCATATGAACTAAAATTTGTACACATAAATATAAATAAATATAAATTTTCCCTTAAACCTTTACTAGTATTATGAAGCTAAACAGTTTATTTACTTGATTGAAAATTATCAGGAACTACTGCTCCGATTTAAAAAAGTCTTTCAGTCTGAGATAGTGTATATACGATTTCAATTGAGTTTCATATCAACTACGTATTTCTCAAAAGTACTAAAACTACCAAAATTACACCACCGTAAAATAATAAAGAGGTCCGTTAAACTAAACAAATCTATCATAAAGTGCGAAAAATAATATTAAACCCCGAAGAGTAATACAATCAATGAATTGAGTTTCACCTTTCACAAATCCTTTCCACCCACCTTCATTTCTACTCAAGAATTTTGTGAGAAGCGATTGAAATTAAGAAACATAAAAATTTAATCAAAAAGGGGATTGTTGCTTTTCTGCGTCGTGATATCCAGTGATTCCAAATACAAACCTCGCTATTATTCGCAGTCGAATAACAAAAACTGTATTCAGTACACTTATTGCGTATGTAATTTTTCAGTAAAAATAAACATCGAATATAGATAAAATCTTGACGCTCTCGGCAACGGTGTGACTCACTTCAACAGTAAAATTACTAGTGCCCCTGAAACCCGAACACTTGAAACCAAGGAAACAACCCCCATGTTTTCAAATAATGATTATAATTAACAAAATCGATGGTATCAGAAACAATATAACGTTATAAAGTTCTACTCAAGAGTATAATACACCTAAACAGCTTTGTAGAAAAAGTCAAAAGTAGAATATAGCGGCTATAAGAAGATTTTAGGATTTATTGCAGCAATACAGAAACACTCTTATATGTAACACCATTTAAAGTATAAATATAGTATTATAGTTACTAGAATAAGTCTAAATTCCAATTTAAAAAATTTAATATATGTAATTTTTTAAATAGCAGGTATTTTAGCAGTCAGCTTTTGATTATTTGGCAAATGACATCGCAACACTGAATATGAAACACGGTATTTTAATCTCTGTAAATATAAACCATCCAAGTAGCAAAACCATAAAGAATTATAATATTTCCTTGTCAAATGAACCCTTTTTGTGTAACAGTCTGTTAACTGCACGGTCAGTGAGCAAATGGGATATAGGATATAGTGTAGTTTTTTAATGCTTGGATGCGCTCTGCTAATTCAAAATACCGAGCAATGACTAGTTTTGTCGCAATAAAATTTTACTTATTCTTAGCAAATGTTTTATTACTTTCGATAAAAAATATATATATATATATATATATATATATATATTAATTTAGTTAATATTTACCAGAGTCGTTGATCTGGTGCAGGTTATATTTATGGAAAAGAATTGTAAATGAGCTAAGAGCAAAAGGTTTGTATGTTTTTGTTTGTTTGTGAACACTGATGGTTTAATTTAAAATAAATTGTCCCACGGATCGGTTGATGGGTTAAAGTTAGATACTCCATTTGTATCCCTAATGTATTCAAACAAAATTACTGTAATTGTCAAAGAAGCACTTTTAATGCAAGCCAGCGTTCTATTAACTTAAACTTTAAGTACTGTTACTTTTTTTTATTAAAGAACACTTGAACGATCTTTCAGTTCCATCGTTAAACAAATAACCGCATATTTGTGTTACTTAAAATCTGGTCTCATTTCAATACTAATTAAATTCACTTTGAAGCAATGATATTTGCAAAGTGATTAACTGCATCTATTTCTGGGTATAGGATTTGCAATCACTGTTAATCTGTCGTTGGGCTTGGATTTTCTTTTTCTGTTCATTTGTTATTGTCCAGAATAATTAAAGTTAGTTGCTATGTTATCATTTAGTTCCTATTTTCATCCAAAATATGAAATCATTATAACAATAAAATTAATTGTGACTTAAATCAAAGATCCTCACATATTCTCTCCATTTTGCTTTATAGAATCATTCCTAATGTGGAAGTTACGTAAAAAATAAAACTTTTTCGATATCAGTTACCTATTAGGTAAATATTTGTAAAACTAACATTAAAGGTAAGCATTTCATTTAAATACAAAATTTACAAAATTTTAAATTGCAAAAACGAAATTTAAATATTATCTTAACCACAAAACTCGCAACCTAAACAATGAAAGTACAATTGGGCTAAACCGTTGTTAAAATTGTCACATTTGGTCCACATGAACATCGAAACGTGCCTAAATGTAAACAAAATTTGTCATTCAATAAGCACTTGTATTTCAATGGAGCAACACCTATATTCGGTTACCTTGTTTCACAGTTTCATTCAAAAATCAGTGGCCCGAGAACAGTACAAGATCGTTTGTCATCTTTCTTGTCATTTAGGGATATTTTTGGTATATGAGACGGTGGAATAATACGCACGAGGAAAGGATATGGGCGTATATTTTTCCTTGTAATAGAAATAATGAAATAAATTTACGTACATTTTAACGATGCTATACATTCCTGGTACTTTTGGTTGGTGTTTGTTTTGTCGTTGTGTTATATTTTTAAAGAATGTAAACCTGTCTATGTAATTTAAGGTCCTTGTAGTCCCATAAAAATGTTCAAAGACTGTTATATTATCACAATTGTGTCGTGGTCTCATAAAAGTTTGCCCATAAACAACTTTATAGGCGATGTTTGCCAATTTTAATGCTTAAGCCGTACTACATATAATAGTTCCCACTAGCTAAGAAATATCATAAAACTGTATTATTTTAAAGTATGAAAACTATATAAAAGCTCTTTCTTGGAGCTTGTTCTCTTAGTATTCAGTCCAGAACTTTTTAAATTATATATAAATGTTTATACTGAATTCAATCAAAGAAACATACATATTCTTTAATACTTTTCTTATTTTCTTTACATTACATTAGAAATATATCCATAATCGTAAGCCTAACCCGGTTAAAGAACCTTTACATTTCAAAAGCTAGGTAAACCGCATCAGATGTATATTGATACAGTTTGTATTCACATCCTGAAAGCCTATTTCAATAACACAGGCGAAGTTTCTACTGAGTTATCGAATGCAATAACATAAATGACAACTATTGGAAATATTGAATTTAGTTGAAAGTCAATTCCAACTTTCGTCTGAAATTTTTTAATGATATGTAAAACTGATATTTTTTAATTATTTATTCATTATCTACCCGTTTTTGAAAAGTGGATCATAATATTAAATTTCTTTAGTAAATTATTCAGAGAGCCTAATGGAGTATTTAATGAAAATCTATTTTATCATATCTATTGTTAGTATGAACTAGAAGCACTTAACGTCTGAAAATTAAAAAAGCTAAAAAGATCGTTCAAATATTCTTGTTAATAACTATCACTTTTTCAAAATTTAAGTGAACTTAAGATTATAATTAGGCTTGTTTAACAGGATTTAATGCTAGACATAATGGAATAATTAATTTAATTTATAAAAAGATGTGGATTAGTTCTAAGGATAGTTTTTCTAAACTAAGTTAATAAAAAACAGAAAATATTTGTATTCAGACATAAACAAAACTACATACACACATATACACATATACACACACATACACACACATAGACACACACACACACACGCGGACACGTACACATACACACACACACACACATAAGGGCATACGCTTGCTCACACTTATAAGCACACAGATATTCGCGCACATATGTATATACAACACACGCGCATAGACGTGCACACACAAACGTAAGCAAACACACACACATAACGAACATGAATCTTCTTCTTTTTCAAGTCTGTTGAAAAGCACATGATATTTTCTCTTTTTACATTTCCCGGAGCGCGTCATAGAAGTACTCTTTATCACAAACTTGTATCGTCGACATGTCACTGTCACTTGGGAAGCACTCCACAAAGAGGCACTAAGCAAGTCTGTTTCTTACACGCCTCAAAGTAACAAAAATTATTTTCGTTTCCATGTGGGAGTCCTAAATAAGGCCGATGTTTGCAAAATATTAATTAAATTAAATAGTTATTATAACAATCTAATATAAGGAAAACTATCTATTTAACTTATGTTTTAGATTATATGATGATATATACCCATTTTAAAATATGTTGAGAATTATTTTATATTATTTATACAAAACAATGAAAATCTTTGATCCATTTGGCTTGAGAGATCTGCGGATATTCCTTTATAGTTTCCTAACGGTTTTTAAAGGGTCTCCTTTGTACATCGCTGTGATGCTAATTCCATTAAGTCAGAAACAGATGTAGTCTTGCATAAACAGGTGCAAGTTAAACTTATAACACACACCTTAATTAAATATTATTTCGTTTAATACTTGGAATATTTAATGTATATAACACAGTTAACTAGTCTTCAGATTAATTTTTAATAGTAATATAGTAGTTGATTTCACAATTTTAATTAAAGTCCTGCAAAGTGAAATGTTACGGACGTTCCGTGTAAGATTTACTTTTAATTATATAAGATGGATTTTCAGCGCTTTTCCTATTTCAGGCGGCGGCTGCAAATATCTCAGAGTAACTTCAAATTCTAAAAGATAATTAAATTTATTTTTTTATATTCACTTTATTTATGTATTATATTGTTGTTTTAAATTAATTATATAATATATTAAGGTCTGAACTGAATTACATGAATATAATTTTAACATGATATAAATTTTTTGTACATAAATTGTAAAAGCATAATGAGTTGGTAAAACTTTATTTGTCAGATTTATTAGCGTGAATAAAAAAAATTAAAATTAAAATATTCAGCAATTTTTATCTCAGCACGTAACATGCGTGGTTACCAACTATATATAAAACTAAATAACAAACACTCCAACACATAATATAAAGAATATCCGTGACACGATCGCAGCTTGAACCATGCACCGATTTCTTAAAGGCCAGCGATCCGTGAAATCGTTTTAAAGGATTTGCTTTCAACCGTTTCTAAAAGATTTAAAATACATATTATTTTACGGGACAGAATTAAAAATAATATTTTTAATAATATAAACACTAAGACAATGCTGGTTTGATTCATTCTATAGTAATGATATATTTTGTGTAAATATGTACTTTATAAATTTAATATCTAGCATAATTAAATTAATAACTTTCCAATAAGGAGCAACTGGGGCCATTTAAAAGCATATTATGTACTGGCTTGACAAAGGGACAACAAAGGCACCACCTAATATTTTCTGCGGTAAACTTCAATATATCTCCCAACGACAAATATTAAACTTTGCTGGTATGGTTGGCAAAGGAATTAAAAATTTTGTCAAATTTTCTATTAATATGGATAAGTAAAAAAATTAATACAAATTAATAACCACTAATACTCGTATAACTTTTTTGAATCCATAAACCAAACAAATTGTAATGTTTTACAGTTAGTGACATGCGAGTATATACTGTAGTGACTTCAAGTTAGATCACATGAACGTTCTTTACCCGGTCATTTTAATCAGTTTCTAACTCTCACCCACGTTAGTCGCTAACCATACATATTGTCAGGACTCACTCTGGCTCACATCCAAGAAACCTGATTTAGAAGTGACGTATATCAAACAACTGTTAAGATCAAGGCTTAAAGTGTATCACGTTAATGTGTTATCTGTGAGTTTTTTGTAAAAAAAAATTGTATTAAGAATGGTATAAGTCAAATAATTTATAGGTGAAGAAATTTTATGGAAGGCTTATGTAACCAGTGATATAAGACATAATGATGAAGGTCAAATACATCGAGATATTTTTTCTTTTTAGTTTTTTTATCTTCTAATTCACATTAAAGTTTCGAACGTTTAAAAAAAATACTAGTATTATAATTTTATAACCTGGTTGAAAATAATTGGTGCTATTGCAGAAATTGTAAAATATAAAAAAAAAAAACTAAGCATTTTACTATAAAAAATAAAAAATTTTGTTAGAGGTGCAAAGGATTTAGTTGAGAACAGAAAAAATTGCCAATCTTATTTAGAACTTTGACCACGACTCTTCGAAAGGACCCAGAAGTTTACCGTCCAAACTTAGATAACTTTGTAGTAAAAGGAATGTTTTTTCTCTTTTGTGGTCATCCGCAGGTAAGAGGTGGAATGAAAGCGGCATATATCTTTCTTGCGTCGGTGCCTTAGACGAAAACAGAGGGAAAAAAACTTTTGATATCCCGCTGGGAAAATCGTAAACAAGTTTTTTGCCAAGGATATTTAATTATCCGTGATAAGCCGCGAATGTATCGATAAAATTTATGTGTGCGTAACGATGTGTTACACTTTATAGCTTATTATTTCGCAAAAATATTTTCTTTTTCGTGTCGAATGAATGTAACTACAGCTTTATAAAACATATTTGTTTAGAAATACACAAAGCTAGAGTGTATAGAAATTTTATTTTTCATAATATTTCTTTCAGTAGACATATCTTTTGTACTATTTCATATACGTATTTAATGAATTATCTGGAGTAATTAAATAGACATTGGTTTTTCAGTCCTAAACTCGATATTAATAAATGACATTATTTTGTACATTATATTCCTATTAAATTTTTGAAGCACAATACAAACTAATAAATATTATTCAATTACAAATTCACATTATATCTAAGTGTATTGCATTTGAAATACTCAACGGTTATATTTCATTTTTATAAGTAAGGTCTGGATCTTCAAATGGCAAAGTGCTTACGGGTTATGCGACGAATTTTGAGATCCCATTTGCTTATTTACTTTATACGATCCTCCATTATGGGTAGTGGCTGATATATTTGTATATCTAATTTAGTCATCTATCTCATTCTAGGACTAACTAATATACTAATATTAAATAAATTTTTCCGACATTTAAAATTGTCTTATTTCAGATGTTAGGGAGCGAGTTCTTTAAAAACAAATTTTATACATGTGATATCATAAGTAAGAACATACTCGTAGTAGAATTTCGTCTAACTCACCTATTTTCACTTTAATTCCATATTTTTTGAAACCTATCAATATCAACCAGAAATTCCAAAATCCCTCAAAACATGAACTATATAAAGAGACCCCTAGAATGGATTACAAATAATAAATTCATAAAAGAACTATCTTTACCGGAGTGAATTCGACATACTGCAACATTTATTCAAACAAATAATAAATGAAAGCGCCACGAATTCGTTTCTTGTAATTATTAAAAGCTTGATCACTTTTCCATTGATATAGTTTCGTATTAAGAATGGAAAACAGTGGCAGAAGCAATTATAAATAATTCATCGGCTCGTAAAATCCGCAGGCTCAGTTAAAAATGTTTCTACCAGATTTTTACTAGTAACTTCAAGTAACGTGGAAAATCTTACTCTTCACGTATTAATCTATTATGTACAACATTTCTATTTGTTACATGTAATTAAAAACAATTAAATAATTTTAATTTATAATTCTCTATGTGCTTTATTTTTAATATGATATGCTAAAATTATTACGTAAAATATAAATTACTTATTAAAGAAAATTTACAAAGGGTAACCTTTGTCTTACGAGAGCTATCATTTAAAAATCCTTTTAAAGCGGAAGATGTTAAGAAAAGTTACGTTTTATAGGTATACTATTAAAATTGAAGTTTGTAATAGTATTGAATATTTCAATACGTCTATAATAATTTAGGTAGAATTAACTATTAATGAAAATAGTATGTTACACACACTTGAAATCATTTAAAAATTGCAAGTGAAAATTTGCAGATTTTGTAAGTTATCCAAAAAAATCAGCCGAGATAGTTAATAGTGGTAGGTAAAATTTCACTAAATGTAAAGTATTTTGTATAAACCTACTATTACCTGTTGGATCGCTGTGCTTATACTTTAGACAAATGTACGTGTATGTAGGCCAAGTCAATTAAATTCTTTAGCATAAAAATATCGAGTTTCTTGAATTTGCATTATATTTTAAACTTGTATTACACGTGTACCAAGGAGTAGTAAGCTTGAGAATAGTTTGGCTAAAGCATTATGTTAAAAAATTAGAATATAAAATAATAGCTAATCGGTATTCGGTAACAATCAATTAAGTATTTTTTTTTAAAGCCATGAATTTATTCATTAAGTTTTATATTTTTAGTTTAAAGCGCAATTGTTTTAGGAATCCATTGCTTGAACTTATGTAGCGTAAATTCCTATTTTTTATATTTTGCCTTCACAGACAAACAAATAAGAATATTATTTCAACTATGAAGCTTTAACTAATTATTAAACAGCCGTTAATTGAATTAATTCAGATATCATTAACAAATTAGGATGGAATTTAGGAAATATTATCACTAAACGATTAAAGTTTACATGCTTTTGATAATACGAAGCCTGTAATTTCCTTCGTGTCAAATTCACACAACTGTCCAATGTCTAATCATAGGATGAAACTATTATCTTTCTCTTTCGTTCTTTTAATAAAAGACAGAGAGTAATATATTTTATCGTTTGTAATTGATGCGATTGTCGATAGCTCTGTGCGTGGCATTTGCGGTTTCTATAAAATTATTGAAGTGAGAATTGTATTCTATTAAAGAAATCAAAAATTTATCTCGTTTATATTGAAAAATATAAACTTGTTATCTATATTGTATTAAAAATCTAAAGTTATTGTCATGTTATGTAAAAAGCGTAGAGTGAGTTGAAAATAAACAATTATTTTTGTAAAAAGCCTCAAAGTGCTTGAAGTTTTGAAACGATGCACTATCAGTGAGCTGCTTTTAAAAGCTGTCCTAGGTTTTTAAAAAACCTCCTTTCACTGCAAAAATTGTACCCGCTTTAGGACTAAACGGACCTTGAATTTAGACTTGTAAAGCAACCTTTATAGCAGCAGTTAAGTCCTTCATACTTGGAGCATGACCAAGCCGCGTAATATATACGTTTTAAGTGAAATACGATGGTTTTAATTATTTGCCCTGTTTGTGAATTTACGACCACGCAAATGTTAATGAATTACATGTAAAATTGGATTAACATAAACTCACAACTAAGTTAAATAAACACTACTTTTTGTTTACCTTGCATATATAGGAGTAAGGCAACTTCAAAGTTTCATACATAGTTAAATTCCTAAGCATTTATCGGAACATACTTTCGCAATAAAACAATGGGAACATCTGAAACATTTACTAGTATTGCAAACTTACAATACACGTTATTTACGATAGTTTTAATAGCTACAACGTAAAATAATACCATATAAACAAAGTATTATAACTTTAAACGTGAACAGTTTATTTCGATGTTTACTTTTAAATTATAATATACTAAAGTTTCTTAGAATTTCCTGAGGGAAAATAATTACTGATATTGTTACTTTTTCATCGATGTCGGTTATGTTTATCAAACAACTGAGTTCATTCATATCAATATTATACTTAATAAAAAAGGACGTAAAGCATAAACAATGACAACTGTAATCGCTTGATATACCTATAAATAATTAATTTACTGTACTTATAGCGGTGATTTAAAGTTAACAACAATACGAATACATTTAAGTCTACATTTAAGGTTCAAGATGATTTTTTTTCTCCTTAATTATTCTTAATTTTATGGTCAAACAGACTGAGTGTGAAATGTAAGGGGAGTTTATGAAATGCCCTTGTACAATTTAATGAATTATGAGAGTGTAAATAGCATACTGCTAATACAGAACTTTTATGAAGGCGTAACTTCTATGGGAAGTTGTGGGTGTCCTAGGGCTTCTATAGCAGAAAGCGCAGTTCATGAGTTTTAATCAACCTTATTATTTTTTGTTACTTTTTCAAGTTTAGCTTCATAATAAAAAGAAAAAAAGAAAAATAAAATTTAATATCAATAGACAAAACTTAAAAAAAATTGGAGTACTTTGTTGGGTATAATACATAATTAAATGTAATTGATTATATACTGCTCATAAAAACATTAAAATAGATTTTGCAATTCCTATAAAATTTATGCTTTCATTATTTACTAGTTGCTTCATTCTAAAGCAATATTTACTAGAACCACATTTTCCCTCCAAACGGTACGGATATTATGTGCGAACAAACGGCCCGACACGTTGTTTATGACAATTCCAATGGAATCGCACCATTACTGTGCCTTTTGCATTTGACTTCGGATATTCAGTTCGATAATTTATATTCAAAACTTCAAACCGAAGGGAAATTTTGATTGGAGTCCTTATTAAATTTGTTATTACATGAAACGTAAAATTAATTTTAAGTTATGATACAAATTAATTATGCCTGAAGAATAAGTAGATATCTATTTGTTTTTCTATTGAGTGCAACTTGAACATAAAGATGAAACTAGTATTATTCGGATTTACTACGCGGATTTTATTATTTCAAAACTACATAATCCCGACGTTTCGGTTACTTTGCAGCAACCGTGACACACCTCGTCTGCCCGTGATCACGGTTGCTGCAAAGTAACCGAAACGTCGGGATTATGTAGTTTTTAAATAATAAAATCCGCGTAGTAAATCCGAATAATACTAGTTTCATTTAAATGAATACTCGCGAAAATCTTAGATCTCATTATTTGAACATAGAGCTTACGCATTACACGTTATCATTCTTAGGTCACATACTCGTTTATTTTAACACTTGCTCCGTTAATTAGCTAGCTTCGTATGATACTGCATGCTAATTGTCTTAATTATCTTCATTTATAACTATTTGATATAGTACTGCAATTACGGCATCTGAGCACTTAATATCATAAGGTCATTAAGACATCAAACTTTATTGTTATATGTAACACTAAAGAATGTTATAATACTGTTCATTTCAGAAGCCTTAATTTCTTTTCTTTCTTACCCTAAATTACTATTTATTTTTCCTCACCTACATAATATCTCTAGGTCAAAAACGCGTGTAATAAACATACAGTGTATATAAGGAGTTATAACAAGGTGACGGTTGTAATTTGATTTCTGGGAAAACGTCTGTTCAAAGGCATTCTTGCTTAATACGAATCTTGGAAATTTTATTCTTATGTTCAGGTAAATATTAGAGAATGTGTTTCGTACGTCAGTCGCTTATAAAAAAATTCTTTTCTTTAACGAGTTCTATGAATATAATATCGTTAACTTATGACGTTGCTGACTATTCGTTACTTCGCCTCGCCGTGGGAACCATATAACATTATTGCTATCCAAACATTGAGGTAGTCACTACGGACTAAGTTTAGGTAATAAAGTTTAAATGTATCGATTTTAATCTTATATTTATTTCAGAAATTGTAGTTTTTAAACCTACTTAATAAATGTATTTGTTTAAATAATCAACTAAGGGCATTAAAGCTTTCTTATTTTTAAAAATAATCGCTTTCATTTTAGCAGTTATCCCAAAAACAGTGACAGTTTCTATTAGTCTTAAAATAAAGCAGAAAACTATTCTTAAATTTTAAAAGTTTTTCAAAATCTATCGACGGAATCAGTTATTCTTAGTGAAAATAAAATATTTATAAAAAATTAAAGACCCGTTTAATATTTAATGAATTATTTATGGCGTTTTACGTTTAATTACAGAAGAATAAATAACTTTAAACGAAGAGTAAAGTCAATTAAGGCTTTAAAATGTATATAAAGAGGTTGTATATCTTTTTCAAAATAATCCTAGTGATTAAGAAAATACGAAGATGTTTAAAACAAAGGTAGATATGAAGAAATTAATCATAATGTAATGAGAAACTTAAATTATGATTAATTTCAACACCGTTCAGTTCAAGCTCAAAGGCTGGAATGTCTTGTGTAGACATCTTTATATTCAAAGTTTATATGAGAGCCGAGTTCGTCAGGCATTTGGGGTGCAGTGGTCTGGCTTCGGTCCAGACAAGGTGTTATTTAGACCATTCATTAAGATGTGGCCTTGTTAAGCGTTGTAAATGACTAAAGCTAGCTTTTGTTTTAAATAGATTTTGTGGATATCACCGTTATTTGTAGTTACGATTATAATTAAAAATGTTTAACCTACGTATATAATAATTTCTATTCATTTATATCGTAGCTAAATAAATTTCGTTTTAAAATGTCCCTTCGAATTTTCCCTCAGCCCTTCTCTTATTGATGATTTTCTTTCCCTGATTTACTTACGGCCAACAACCATGAATCCCGATTCTAACCGTACTCATGTGTGATTGGCCGCGCTTAGAATACGAATGAGTTTGCTCGTGACATTTTATCCCTACTTTTGACCCTAATTTCTCCGGCCAGTTCTTCTATTGAAAACAAAACTATTTATTTGTTTGTATATTTTTATAGCAGTAACAATATTAACTGCAATTTAATTCTATTACTCAAAACAAATATTAATAGATATTACGTATGAACAAAAAAACGATGTTATATAAACTTTTGATAAAAAATCTTATTTAAGATGTTTGGGAAAATAGAATGTAGCTATTTAACAACAATCTCTAATATTTACACTATAAGTACATTAAAGAACGAATGCTTCTGCTAAGTGTTATGATTGATAACAATAGACATTACAATTGCAAAAAATATATGTTGAATACGATATGTATAACAATTTGACTAAATTAAAATTTATTCGAACTCCAAAATAATCCGCGTCTCCGTGTGTATAAACATGTAACGTACGTAAATAAGCTCGGCATGAAAGAAGTCTCATTTGCCGAGAGTGTTTCACTCACGTTGACTAAAGGTCCCATTTGTTAAAGCCGCGATGAGTTTGCTCAAGCATTGTTAAGGTCGGGATACACAGGATTATTATTTTTGATTATATATTTTACATTCTTTCATGTTTTTAAAAATTTTATTAAATAATAAACTTGATTATCGATTACGTGACCTTATCGATAATATTATGTACTCGTTAAAGCTAAATATATTGTATACATTATTTTTCCTGATGTAACACAAAGAAATTACATTATTTGTTTTAAGTTTATGTTTAAATAAACAAATGTAATTACGAAATAAATATAATAATCTAATTTTAAAAAAATTATAAAAATGAGTTTGAATTTTCACCCATAAAAATTTTTTTTTTTTTATGATAATGTTCAATGGCTCTCATTGCACCACAAACTTGAAATAAATTATGTGTACGAATATTCTCTTTATAAGCGAAGATACGCCTACATTTTGTAGCTGACAACCGTCAGCCTAGTAATTACTGTTTTTTTCTTGTTTGCATGATTACAGGTGAACATTGAATATTATGTTTCAGCATAAAATTATGTCTTTTTTTTCGTTGTAATTTCTGTTTATGGTACTGTGGCTGCGATTGTTTAAAAATGATGAGAGTGTTACAAATGTCAATGTGTAAGTTTGTTTATGAATAAATCGTGTTGACTTGTGCTATGTTTTCATAAAGTTAATTTATTATTTTATTATTAGCAAGAAAACATATCAAGCTACTGAAATCGCAGTTCTGATGATTGAGCGAATAAATGTTTACCAGCCATTCTTTCATAAGATTATCTCTAGATAAAGAACATAATAAAAATGTAACCGATGTTTGTGTGTAAATGAAAATGATATGGGAGAAAAAATATTAGGGGGCTCTTTCATACGAAATAACACCCACGACTAGACAAGATATTTTGTATCCACTTATAAGTATCTGTCATGAGTAATTTATAAAATAAAAGCTTACGTACCTTTATTTACTAAGTTTGTACATTTTGAAAGTTAAAAGCAAACACATAAAATTATTGAATTTATTCACTTTTTTCTCCACAAGCCAAACTTGCGTCATGCATTGTCATTCAAACTCGGAGTGCTTACATAATTCCAGTTTAATCGATTGAATATCTCTGGTTCAAAATTGAGTTGTACGATTTCATCGGAACAAATAGCACACATACATAATATGTATATTGCAAGTAAAATAAATGCTTCTAAAAAGTTATGGAATTTTCAAATCACGCTGAACTGGAATCTTTAACAATTTCTATACATATGATGTCCGTTGAAGATATATAAGAAAAATAATATTTTGTAATACAGTTTGTGAGGATGAATTTCTATATAGTAGGTTTTTTAATAATCAAATAAAAATATTTATAATTATATTAGAAAATAACTTTTCTACACAAAACGAGAGCACGAAGTTGTTAAAAATTAAGTATTTATTTATTGATAACTGCTGGTAAATATTCTCGCTATAAAAAAAATTATTAATAACTGAAACTATGCCATCAACACTTAACTACAAGACTGATTCAATCGTTATACGTGATACAATTAGAAGTGTCACCGGGAGGCATTAACACAGCAGTCTTCAATTATGCTGCTGGCGTTTAAATATTCGGCCACACCTATGTCACTTAACTCATCGAGTGCTAGAAACATATATAGTTAATTCTTATTAACACATAGATTTAAGTAATATATATAATTTTAATTGATTAATTTTTAACATTTGATTGCTGAATGCATTGACAGCACATGCAGCGTTTTGTCGTAATATGACGATTCAATGACAAATGAAATACATATTGAAATTACACAGCGAGAATAATATACGTGCACACGATACTTTTTACATGACGGATTAATGTAATAAGCAATAAATACAATGAATAGTGCTGAATAAAAGCGTGTTTATATTCCATAGCATAAAGTTTTATATTTAGCGACTGACAAGTGAGACGGATGGTGTGCAGAAATAATTATAGATGATTGAGTGCCGATTATTTTTATCTAGTCTATTATATTTCTAAAGGCTTACGTCGTTATAAATCTTCGTGTCAAAGTAGTTGGTAGGTTATAAATATTGAGAAGTAAATTGTATAATACTTTAAATTAAGTAACGGAATTATTCCTTTTTTTGTATTGTTGTCTAGAATAAATTATGCATAAATATCACGTTGCCATTTCGCACATTTTTCATTTCTTTTTAAATTCTTATAATATTCAGCTAGTGTTATAAAATTGACAAAGACAACTTCGTTTGTATTTTTCCAGTGGCTTATATTGTCTAGTCCCTAGATAATAACATTACAATTTTCTAACGTATAAATAAAATTTTGTTCAATAAAACGTGAAATATAATATTCTTTAATAAAACATAAAGAAATCCTAAAGGCAAGAATGTAATATAACTTCGCTCTGTAGACATCAAAAAATTAAAACGTAAAACTAAGTTGAAGTGTAAGAAGCTTTACCTTCCATATTAAGTTTGAATAACATAAGCACACATTGTGTGTTAAGCCGTACCATATGACCCTTATCACAATGACATAAAGTTCACATTCCATTAAACATAGGCTAAAGTTTGCTCAGTCAATCTAACTCAAATCAAAGTTTGACTGGAAACTAACTCAATTGTTACATAGTTTACTACGTTTTATATTTATTTGGCATTGTTTGTTTTCAAAGTCATATGTTGAGTCAACTTGCAAATTAACATTACTTTGTGAGTACACGTTTGTTTAACAAACTGCTTTAGTGTATCTAAATCTAAATCCAGTTTGAACTTTATCTAAGCGAATTACTTCGTGGGTATTGTTTCATTGTTTGAATCATCATATAAAAGCAATCTCTGTGATCTGTGTGATAATAATTAACAGATTTGTGAGTAGAAATTAAATATTAACTTTAGATGAATGGAAAATATTTACAGAATGTTCTTATCATTACGACTGAACTATTTCTTATAGATCCTTGATCTATTACAGTTTCTTAACATTCTTATTTCTTAATAACATATAATATAGAAAAAGTACAATAAACATTTTCTTTTCTTATCAAGATTAATATGTATTATTAATTTATTAAATAAATTGAAAATTATTATGAGGAATTCAGGCCGTGACGTCATATTTAGCATTTTACTGCGTAGATACAAAATTCATTTCTTAATCTTCCTTAAATATCTCTTACCCTAAGCTAGCTTGTCAGTGGCGGAGATAATGTATGGGTCCTCATCCACTCCTTAGTGCTGAGCCGAAATATACCCTTGTCATTTCTTGTTAATGGTACATGCCGGTTATTTCCGTAATAAAGAATTCAGAAATAGCATGCCTGGCATTTTATGTGGAACTCGCTTAGCTTATTTTGATTTTTCCTTGATATTATTCGAAATAGATTATTTTTTTTGCCAAAATTGCGTTTGTTTTATATTCATGATTTATCTTCACTAGTAATTAGCAATTCAGTCATGAATTTTTTCTAATAATATATATTATAACATTTTAAAAAAGACGGATAAAAAATATTCATACAATTAAAATAAATGCTATCAAACAAGATAATTGTAACAAATATTTGCCTGATTGAGTTAATGTCTCTTACATGTAGTATTAATTAAAAAAGTGTCATCAATCATCGGACCTATATTAATTTTGGATGAAATGAGTACAGCATTATTCGTGATTAATGAGCCCATGATCAAGATGATCGATGTCCCAAATAATTTAACTTCTTTGATATCAATGATTTACTATAATGAAACACGCTTTCGTTTTAACTAAACAGTAGGTACCTATGAATTTCCGCGTAATCGAATATTCCACCTGGAAATATTCTATGACTGTTATTTAGACTACTATTTACAAAAGTCACCACTTGATGATTTGGTAAATAGTTTTCTGACTGTTCTGTCTTTTATATCATTGTTTGTATGTAAAAAGAATATTGAGAACAAAAATGTTCAGCTTATTTCAGGGTTTCCGGTGGTAATTTATCATAAAATTAATAATAATTTTCATAGGACGTAAAATATTAACCCTCATATGAAAAAAAAACAGGATTTTATGAAAGTAGCCACTAAAAATGTTTTACATAATAGAAGCTAACAGATATTTTAATGTACATTTTAAATTTTGGTATTTGTAAGAGAGTTTAAAAAAATCTATTTGTCACTACTAATTTTAAAGGACCTATGAATTTAAAAAAAATCATACTCGCAATGACTTCAATATAATTTTTGGTAGGAAGAAGTTTCAGCTGCAACTTAATTTAAGCATTCATAATTTCAACATATCGAAACGTGAACAGCGATAAAACCTTACAATACGCTCACATTAACACCAGACCATAAGCCTTAATAAAATTAGGCTGGTTTCAAGATATGCAGTTAACATTTTATTACAGTCACTAGGAGTCGCCTCTTTATTATCATAATAAAATACATATTACATTCTATATGGCAGTTAACTTGACAAGACAATGTTCTCCTCACTAAACATACCCTTTTTATCTTCACTCTTAAAATTTTTTTCTTAATCACAATAAGGACATTTAATAAATATAGAAGTCCTTTTGTAAATACATAAACAATTTATTTATATGTAAATTGTCATTCAATAGTGTTGTCCAATCTCAGGCTTCCGTATGGACTTAGGTAAATTTATAATACTTTTGAACGTAATCACTCAAAGCTTATTAATGTATTTGTTTTTCAGACGTTATTCAAACTAAAAGCTCACATAAAATATATATAGTCAGTATAAACAGGTTTAATACGTACTTGTTATCTCAAATCTTAATGTAAAATAAAAGCATAATTTTTATTTTTAATGTTTTAGGTAAGTCTATAAAGCGAGGTTATACTCGTCCAGGGACACTGCGGCTATATTTACTAATGGCCGACCCTAGAGATATGAAAATGAAAATTTGGTTGAGTAAAGTGAGATGAAAAATATAAATCACAATCTCAGCGATAGTTGAAGGCTATTATTAAAATAACATATTACTAAATAAATCATTATTGTATAAAAAGGCATTACTTGAAAATTAATAGACTTAATTGTAGCAGAAAAATATTTTACATCTACAAGAGTGCCAATAAAATTAATTATGAACAAAACTTTCAAGATTTTAATGATATGCGATGTAAATGATGCGATTTCGTATAAAGTATAATGTGTTAACATGTACTTGTATGGGGAATTTTCTATTCACATATCTTCCTCTTTCAGAAGTAAAATATAAATATTACTCGAGGCTATAAAAGTAAGAATGAAAGAAATTACAACCTTATAACAAAATGGAAGGTGAAGAAGGATCTATCTTTTAAATTCGTTATAAAATACAATACTGATTTTATTTATAGTGATGTCTGTTAAAGAGAAAACCAGTATTCATGAAAACATAACTACAGATAGTAAGGCTTGCGCAATCATTGATAAAAAAATGTATTAAGACAGAAGACATGGACCTTACACAGAGTTATGTATATATCTTGATGTAAGAGACGGAGGTAAGCTAAAATGTAGCATCGTAAGCAATTGGGACGGTACTATTAACTATTTATTAACACGTATATAAAAATGAAAATTACATATGTATACACAAAACACATCGAGATTAACAAAAAACATCATATTTATGTGTTTATTGGAAAAAGAGTACAAAAAACTGATTTTTATTTTCAAAATGTATATGTATATATATTTTAATTCTATTACTTTATTCGATTTTTTTATTTTTTATTTATTTTTAAATTATACAAAACGAATATTAATACTAAAATTTAATCAAACTGTCGAGAAATAGCTTTACAAGTACAACTAATTCTCATTTGCCTACATGTTAGTGTACATAGGACGGTTCCAAATCGCTTATCACACGGGACACTGGCCGTAAACCAAACATCCCCACAAATTGTTTCAAAACAATCATTTCAGATAAAGTTTGTATTGCCAATTATTTTTCATTGTATTTAGTTGAAGATTTGAAGTTGTAAACTTGATGTTATTACAGGATTTGCTTTATTAGCGTTTTAATATGAAATGTAATCTTACTTCTATTCAAATCATGACATAATGAAACGAAAGTAACTACCTACTTCGCTACAAATTCAATTGTATTTCGCGAATGAAAGGTAGGATATATGAGCGTATTTCAGTTTGTTGATTATTCTACTGGCAATAACTAATTAATAATTAAAAATTTCACATCATTTCCAACACGGTAATATTTTTCATGACAATATAAATAATGTCACAGCGTTAACAATACACCGTGAGACATTTAAATATTCGCTATACATTTAATGAACATTTATTTTTATAAAAGCCATGAATTGCGTTCGGGATTACTTTTAAATAGAACATTAATTACTCTTTCATCTATCACGAGAGGAGACTACTTTTGTAATTTTTTACGAATCTTTTTATTAAAAAGCAAGATGAAATAAAAATATGTAGTGTAACTAGTTTTTTCTCTCCTTCCTTCTCCTGGTGTAACTACTTTAATAAGAATTCAGTGTTAAATATTTTATTCTTGTCATCTGGGAAGTCAAAGTAATTTTTGATAGAATGTACTTAAATTTATGAAGTACATTTTATATTTGATTTCTTAGAGACCTTCCATGATTCAAACTTGTCAGGTCCATTGTCAGAAGTGTTCAGTGTACAAGGAAAGGTGCACTGAAGAAAGTCTGATTAAGTTGTAAGGCGGGTGATTAATGAAAGGCGACGCTGGCGGGCAGATGTGTTAATTAGATTCTCACGGCAGTTGAGATTGCCCGAGCATTGTGTGGGGTCTAATCTCGGGTTCGCATAAGTTTGCTGAACGCTAACGTATTGCATGGACCTATATCAATTAATTGAATAATTGTAGTTTTAACTTAAGTAAAATATGAATAAAATCAATTATACACTTCTTATTTAGAATAAAGCATTAATGAATATTTTAATTAATTATTCACAACAGAGCTATTTATTATTCATCAACTGAATAGGATCGTTGAATTAATTTGAGGATATATTCATCTCCATATAAAGGAGTATAAAAAATATCATCACTATTATATTTGAGATCACTATTAAATGTATTTTTTGTCAAATAAATCTGTATTAGATTAGACTATATCTACCAACAAACATTGTCACCGTAATTTAGTTAATATCATTCAATTTTGGGACACAGAGGTTCCCCGCTAAGATTACGTACCTGTATGTGAAAATATAATAAATTGATATAGGTTTGGGAATTATTAAAACTTATGTTACACTAATATGAGTGGTCGCTTAGGTTTAGAATCAGTCCTAAAAAGATACTTATTTTATATTTTTCTTAGCCTTTTGTTTGATTAATATTGATATCATATAAAGATGAAAAGACAAAATTAATTATAATTTATAAAGTCTTAAATTTAATTGTGTTGCGTTTCAGCAAGTTATTACTAATGAATTATTTATGGCAGTTTGTTTCAAAGCTACAGCCAAATATTTTTGACAACCATTGAATGTTTTTTTTTGTTGTTTGAGATAATCAAGTGACTAAATAAAGTTTCACTCTATAATCACCCGATAGGATAAAAAAATTAAAATTAGCTTATTTTTATAAAGCAGTTGTGGTATCAGAAAGGAGATCATCGTGAATTTTATCTTACTGTTACTCGTTGATAGCGTTAATCCTGTCAGAATAAATGATAGTCATAAAATAACTGATGGCTGTTTTATTGCGATTTCAATACAAAAGAGCCAATGTTGTCTAATGGCCCGCAATTCCTTTAATGGCCGCTAGATGGCGTTGATTGAGAACAATTAATGTTTTCTATTGGCCAAAGTTTTTAAGTGTTTCAAACTAAATTATGTTAAGCTACGTAGAAAAGATTACATTTATGTATTCATTTATACAAAATATATTATTATTATTACAATACTATATTTTATGCTTTAACAGATCATTGAAGAAAAGAAATCTGAAATTGAGAATATCAAATTGTCCATAATCTATAATCTCAGTAGACCAGGAAGGTAGGTCGTAAATATAAATAAATGGCATTGTTCTGAAATCTTAATCCAGTTGAAACGGCGAAAATCGCATTAGAGAAAGACAAATCTTTCGTCATGTAAAATATTGCTTCACTAATCGCCTCCAAGGTAATGCCTTTGAGACGAAGGTAGGCGTGGGTTGGGGGGTTGGCCGACTTAATTGTTAGTTTATCTAGGTTTTATGCTATTTCACCATTAAAGCTCTCTTTATTTGTTACTTCATAAATTTAACTAAATTTTATTGAAATTTAAATAATAATATGCTTGATATTTAAATATGAAAATAAATATACCAGCTTTTTATTTTTTACAATAATTAATTGAGAATATTCTAAATATCACGTTAATTCTCAGATATAAATAAAAGGAACACATTATACGTATACTTGTCTGACTTAATACTTTAAGTTTCACATAAGCTTATAGGTATATTGAGGTTTACTTTGGATAAGAGTTTTAGACAGGTAACACAAAGGTAAAACCGAGCGTTAGCAATACAACAGACCACAAATACCTATATCAAAACTCTTTGTTCTATTTCTCTACAAATATGTCACGACTCTGAATTCCCACGCGTCCCATAGCCTCAATATTTCCACTAAATTCTAGATTTCCTGCAAAAATACCAACAAATATTTAGCTTATTTTACTACGGTAGACGAAGTAATTTTAAAATTTAGTTTTGGTTATTACAACTCTTAATTTTCTATAAATTATATGAATATCAAAATTTTTAATTATATTAGAAACAAATTTAGTGCTATAAATCTTTCTGAGCGCTACCACGTACACACTCCTAAAATATGATTACGCTTTATTGTAAGGTGAGCGTTTTAAATGATATCCTTATATGCTATAAAGGTACGTACATACATGTGTATGCTACAACTGTTTAAACTTATTTTCTCTCTTAAATTTAAATTACTGTACTACAGTTTAATATTATAATTAAACTAATTACCAAAAATATCAAATTAATATTAAGAAAACATAGTATTAAAGACGCTCAGGATACAAGAAGGCGTAATTGAATAATAAAGTTTTCAGAAGAAAAAAAAAATTACATAACAAATCTTATCCCAAAATATTGTTTATAAAAAACCAACCAAGTGCCAAGTGTATTTAAAGTGTTGTATTAATTTATTGAATTTAAACAGATAAAAATATATTATGATTTCGACAAAAATCATTCCCTTTTTTGTTACCAAATCCAAACCGAGTGTTTCTGTTTATTGTATTCTAAACCAAATGAACCGTCAATTGTCCTAAAGATGGCCGCTACTGTGTTCAGTAAAGCGGTCAGCCATTTATTCCTCAGAATTGTTCCGTCATTCAATCAAATGTCAATCAAAGTGATTTCAAATCGCAACACCTGAATAGATTTACTAGTAAATGAAAACCGTGCTCAAGGTATTTGATTGAAGCAAGCAGAAATCTATTTTATATACTTAATTAAAACAAATTTTTATTCATATTTTCAATGAAGTAAAATTTATTGTATACTGCTGAAAAAAATGAAGTTTTATACATATATTGAATTAAAAAACTAACCTCAAAAAAAAATCTTTTATGCATCTTAGAAGAATATTCTTAAAGAGTGCTCCTTTTGTGGCCCATAAAAGTTCAGGCAAGTATTGACAATGACACGTTATTAAAGAGCAAAATGCGAAGGTCTTGAAGCTTAAACATGATAAAAGTCACTGGAAGGAATATTGTGTGATTGGACTAAAGATCAAAGTTTGTAAATAAACAATATTCAAAATAAAAATATTAAAAAATCTCTTATTTCAACGATATGATAAACTTCGTTTTGTTTCTTCAAACAATATATTCGTATAAAATTGAGCAGCCAGCATTCTTAAGAACTAGTGTGAAACTATATGAGAGAAAAATAAACTTATAAAATAAAGGTTATAGCACACAATAAATAACAAAAAGTATACTTCACGCCTACAAGATACTATTGAGGCAACATCTCGTATGATCGTAAACAGTCAAAAAGTTACGTTAAAGGCCTCTTGAGATCTATTATTTCTATTCTTTTTATTCAGCTATAGTCAATGCATAACATGAAAGAACAATACTATTGTTAAAAATCTATTATAAGGTGAATGAAGCACTTAAATAACGGTAGATAAGAACATAAGTTGTCCTCACATTTCACATTACATTTACGTGAATCAAAAATTAGCTATTTATTCTTATTTTTTATTCATATTTTTATAATTGAAACATTCAAATGATTAATAACAGCTTGAAGTAAATTCTGTGTTGTGTTGAATATGAATGCGAGCATATAACACATTCCTCTTTTTTGATATAAGTAGCTACTTTAACGAACTCCCTCAACAAAAATACGCTTCATTTTTTACACAAAAAAGTACTGTGTATGGCTATTATTGTCCTATTTACTGTATCCAACGTATAAACACCCCAATCTTCGCCTCAAAAAGTAGGCTAACATGTAGTAAACGATTACACAAACATTGAGGGCTGGTTCACAAATATATTTATTTATAAGGAAAATAGATAAGTGTAACATTTTAGTATTGTGCCTCTGTCATCTGTTTACTGGTGACGTATTGTCGGATGTTGACAGGCAAAGATAAAAAATGATGCTCACATTGTATCAGATTGCAATGTTTTAGTTCAATTTTTATTGCGAAAATAAATTTATAGCCACTTTCTAAATCCAATTAAGATTTCCAGAGAAATAACAAGTTTTTGTACGTAAAAATATTTTTATATTTTTTTCATAATACCTAAAAATAAAGATGAATATATTGAGAGTATTTTTATTATATATATAGATGGATGTAGAACAAAAATGATTCAAATAAAATTTCGACTCACATTATGAATGGTAGCAATGCAATTATGACTTTCATACAAATTCTTTTCTATATGACAAAATAACCGACAGCGGTTTTATTTTGCTCGAAGGTTTTTGATATATAACGTATAATTGAGTTAAAGGTTTGTAATTAAGAATAGGAATTTTGCCAATCTGAGCTAGATTACTTACTAATTACAAAGATTCATTTATTTTCAAATAATTTTTAATATAAATGAATCACAATTCAAACGATAAAGTTTTACTTTCTCTTAAAGATATAGGTTTTATTGAATTCTATACATTTTGCTTCTAGTACCCGTTTAAATTAAATTATAGATTTTAAATACGACAATTTATTTGCCTGTGCACTATGAAGTATATTAGTAACATATTTTTTCCAGGAAAATATATTTTTTTCAGGAATATTCTCGAAAATAATTCAAGCGTATGTGATGATGTCATCTCATACGCCGTTTTATCAATGAAAAATAACGGTAAAACGAATATCTTTGCTATGTTCAATATTCAATATTCTCCCTATCAACATGGATTCTCTTTGTCAGCATCGGAAGAACTCCTGGTAACCAGAAGTAGTTCACCTACAACTGTCGTAACAAATAAAACTAAGATTTTCGCATATACCATACGTTTTACGCATACTACAATTTATAAAATTTATCAAAGCTTTAATTAGACATTCTTGATTTATCTTTGAGTAAATATATAAAGTTAATACCGACACAAGACCTAAATACAAACGGCGAGCATCAACATGGACGTTTATCAATGTTATCAGCTAGGATAAGTTGAAAGCATTTCATCCGCTTTGACAGACCGAACATTCTTGGTTGTAATGAGATAAAGTTTTTGTCAATGTGCGTCTATAAAAATTAAATGAGAAAAACAATTTTCATAGAGAAAATTGTGAGAAATTTATTAAAATTTGTATAACTTACGAAATGTATTCAATCTAGTATCTGTAATTATACTATATTGTAAGAATTGAAGGTACGCTTTAGCAACAATATAGGAGAAAATAATTTTGAATTATTTTTTTCAAAAATATCCACAGCATGATTCCAAAAAAAAAGACGTTGATATAAAATGTTTATAGCATTATTGATCAAGGAATATTCATGCGTTGTGTTACTGTTAATTTTTTAAACAATAAGTAGGTTGCTTTAAGTTTGATTGTCTTAAGAATGTTTATGTGTGTAATGTGTGAGTGTATGCGCTTGTTTGCGTATCATTAGTGTATGGTTAGTCGATTAAGTACTTCACGCATGCCAATGTTATCTTTAAATAATAATTAAAATACTGTATTTCTATACAATTAGTTTTGTAATTTACCGTTATTTTAATAAGACATGCTTTTTATTTTAAAATTTTGCCATTATTACAATTACGTCTCAGTTATTCTACAGCATGATTCTGAAATTAAGGTTGAGATGAAGTAAAGGAACGCGAATCATATCCTACAAATATAGTTTCATATAATAATGCGCTTGTGGATAGGTTGGAAATTATTATATAAAAAATTAATATCATTATTTTCAAAGTACTTATACACATATAAAAATATCAAAACGATTATAAAAAGTTATAACCAAAAACGTGTTTCAGAAAAAGATTCCTGCCAAACAGAAAGAACAAAAGAACTGACTTCAATTAAAAACCGCCACCGTTGAGGGTGTCGATTGCAAAACCTTTGTTTGCAGGATTGCTGTGGAAAGCTTCAAAAAACAAATTATTTGGAGCTACCGTTTTGTTATATAAAATTGATATGCTAAAAACTAGTACATAAAATTGAAACTCAAACTTGTGTTTTTTTAGTCATTTTTATTCCTATTAATACGTTTATAACCTTGACATCTAAATAACACAGCGCGGAAACACAAGTATTTTGTGAACGTCAGTAAGTCACGTTATTTGTCACACCTACCGACGACGTCTCCTAAGTTTTCGGGCATCACGTAACGGATACAAGCACACCGTATCTTGAGAAGCATCATTTATTATTTGCAGTATATCAAAAAAAATCCTTGACCATAAAAATTACACTATGAAATAGTTTTTAATATTTTATCTTATGTTTATTAATAATATTATTTGAGAAGTTTCACTGATATGTAACATTGTAGCGAAATATTATACATTAGTAATAAAACAATTAAATTGAATTATTTTGTTTATCAATTAAAAACCACTCCAATCACCCGTAAATTTCAATTAAGTTCAACATATTACCTATACGGTTGATTTGTAAGAGAGTGAATCGACAAAGGCCTGAAATTGCCGACCATATAACTGGAATGCACACCGAGCTAATTTTATTTTGGAACCAAACTGACAATGGCAACGGAAAGCTAGTATGAAAAAGCCTAAAAAAATAGTTTTGGAACTCAATAGACTTCCTTTGAATATGTATGTTGGCAATGTAGTTTTCAGGCAAAGGACAGTTTTAAAATAATTTAAGTTTAAGAATTTCGAAAGGCTATTTTTTTCTTATCGTTATGGTACAAATTATATTTCTGGAATAACCGAACGAAAACATAATTTAAGATGTAAAACAAATTTATTTAATTATAAAAGTAAATATTCATGCCAGTTTAACAAAATCTTTTAACAAATTAAAAACAAATGTCTGTGTTATATCTCGGAGTGCAAAAGTAACGTTAAGTTTTATGAAGTTACCCTGTCAAACAATCCTCAGGGATTATTGTGTTGAATGAAAATTAAACATAGGTTTTATGAAGACTAAGAATGTGCTTTATAGAATTATTCTGAAAACTTTACCATCACAGCAAACTTTATTTTCTACGAATTTATAAAATTATTGTATTTTTTATTGTAACATTTTTAACCCAAGTGATGAGATCAGGAGGAGTTCTGCTTTAATATAACTTTTTTTTTAATACTAGCTAATATTTCGGAAATATTGCAATATTCCTGGATATATATATCAAGCTCAAAAAAATTAGGCAGTAAAAGATCGATCAGCCGGATATAAATCTTTGTATAGTTTATGAAAACAGCGGATAAATTGTATCTGAAGACAGAAGTGAGCTAAAATAGCATTTAGGTAAAGCGTCAAATCCAAGCTTATGAAAAAACATTATATTTGAATAATAAATTGTAATACAAAATCTTTCACGCAACAGCATTTCATATCCATCTGTCGAGTTGATTGATAGTAAAACCAACGTGTGTATTTTAAAATGTTTGCGACCATTTTAATATCAATTATCATGATATATCAATTAAATTGTTCGTAACAGGTGGCGTGAATGGATGAAATATAATGACAATTCATAATTTAGATTGAGAAGCTTTTAAAATAAAGTAAACATGCACACTAGAGTAATTTTCACGGTATAATTAAGTTGTGTGCGATTTTGTCATAGGCTAAGCAATTAGCAAAATATGTTTAACTTATTTTATTAACTACTTTTCACCTTTGAAATAGTTTTTTTTTTGTATAAAGGTACAATCGGACCTGCAAATAAGAAAAACAGACAACTCTGACTTAAAATCCTAATAATTTTATTTTTCCACAAATCTTAACTCTCCCAGAGGTATCAAGCCTCTACCAGGCCTTCATATTGCGTCCCTCATAACTTTATACAAGAAACGTACGATATACAATGATTACAGCCCCACTGGACCTATGTACCAATAAAAATGATAAAGTATTATTTTATTGTACGAAATGTCATGTACTTTTTAATACCATTCCATTTATTAATTAAGAACATAACAGTAACTAGCTAAAAAGTTAAAATGTAGTTTCGAATATATCAATCACAAAACGTTTACACCCCTGGAGTAAGATTGATTCAATATTCTCAATTGTAAGAAAAATACAAAACAAACTGAACTCCATTAATAATACTTTCAATTACATAATTTTGGAGGTCATACATTATTTACCCAAAATTTTCCAGTAAAGCAAATTATATACACACTGAAATAAAGGATTGAGAACGACGGAATTGACTTCCAATTGAAGGTTCAATAATTTTTTTACCGTTCATTTACAAGTATTATGTATTTTAAGCCTGTTGATATATAAAGTTATCTTAAACTTGTGGAAGTTGATGTTTTTATTGATTTTCTTTAAATTCAAAGGGATATACTTGAGTATCTTTCCGACGGATGGAAGTTCGAAATAAAGTCGTAGGTAATTAAAGCATTATCTCAATAATTGCCTATTTTACATTTGTTTTGAAGATACCAAAACTGTTTTTGGAAGGATACACAGACAAAGGAAATATTTTCCAATCCATCGCCGTGTACATGAAGAAAAAGGAAGAACCATCCCATCTGTTCAGATGGGATGAAGGTCTACGCCCGTGTTCAAGACTAACTAAACTGGTTTCCACTAAATCCTGTTCTCTATGGCCTTTAAATATATACTGCAATTTGCAGTACTTGCCTAATAAGGAGAGCAGTATATCACACATTTGCCAATCTGTGTTCCGTACAGTCAAAGAAGCTGTGTGGGTCTGCTGTACTTTTGCAACGACACCAAGTTACTAGCTGTTTTAGCACCCAAATCCATAAACCGATTAATTAGACGATTAGAAAACACCCAATTAGATTATAACTGAAGGCAGTCAGCGAATTCAAACAACATTCCGAAAAGTTGGAGTCAAGTATGTAGTTATATTTTAGTTCTTGTAATTGCAAAAGTACCAAAATACATACCTAATTCTGAAACTGCTCGAAGTGGGAAAATATTATATTAGATTCCAGCTGGCCCTAGAACTGGATTGAAACAAATCATCTATAATAACTAAAGCACGCTTCTTCAGAAAGTTGGAAATCCTAATGTCCAGACCATTGGTATATGTCATATGTAGAAAACTTACCATCAAAGCTATCGTGCAGGCCCCTCTCTAAAGCTTTCGAGTCGTTTCAGTAAAAACGTGAGAGTATTACCACCAGGTGTTTGTTCTATAAACATGACACCATCTTACAGAACCTAGAGGTATTTGAGTATGAACGAAAACAGTTAGGGTCTCCACGGCTTCTCTTCTCAGGTACATCTAACACGCTGGCAAGCTTCCAAGATTTAGGGCACTATACTAGTTAATAAAGGGAGGCGGTTCAATCTGGTCTAAACAGAGAATCTCCATAAAAAATAAAAATCGTGGTTTACTAGGACTCAAAGGAATGGTAAATTATCAAGACATTATAAACTTACTTCCTTTCGGAAACCCACTCATGAGAAAGGTTAGATTAATATCAAGGATGGAAGTTGAACAGTTCCTTAAAATCATAACCCAATATCTCAAAACTAGAAGGACGCCTGAACCCCCCAGAGGTCATCACCAGTTTCTCTTTCCCTGTCGCCAACGGGTACGATGAAGGGAACTTTAAATTATATATCGTTTGGGGGGTGGCCTCTCGTAACTGGCTAGACCGCTAATTGGATTCCCTAATGACTGCAAAATGCTGGCAGCACACCCGTCTTTGATCTCACTTCTCTCCATAACAAGGCACCAACACAACGAACTCCACACATACACAACAATCTCAAGGCAACTGTTCAGACTTCGAACCCATACTTCACACGACTTTATCAGACAAAATACCGGAACCGGAACGTCGAGCCATTTGGCAGCCTGACCTTTCATGATGGATAGCAATACGCTTTGGCCGAGGTTATGGTCCCCCACCTTGACCTTACACACATTTAAATAATTATGTTCATTGTTAAGCAAATTTTTCGTCTTAGGCAATTTATAGTACAATTAAGTAAAATAATCATTATAAATATTGTAAAATTAAACAAAAAACTATAAAAAAAAATTATAATCTACTATAGTTGCAATAGAATATTATTATAAACCCTGCGAAATATTTATTTTACAAAGATAATTTATATAAAATATCCCACAACCACAATTTAAACATATTTCCGATTAATTTTTAAAAGGGGAAGTTTGTTCACTCATTGAAAAAAGATTGCCTTGTAACCAAGATACTACGATGTTAGAAGTAAATACCTTTGCAATATCTAGAAATTCTGACGCGATTTCTATTACATAACGCCGAAAAAAGAAAAAAATAAGAATAACAATTGTAAGATAAGTAAACCAATAGTGTAAGGTAATGTTGATAGTAATACTGAAATTTGGCTATCAAAGTCTCACAATGGGTCAGCAATTACAACTGTGAATGCTTCAATCGAAACTGCCGTGCTGCGCTTGAACTTGCTGAGTATTAATCAAAAAAGGACAATGGATACATATATTTATTCACAGAAATTAATATTGAATATTTTGTTTATGTGAACGTTTTTATTTCCTTATAATGTACGAATATCGTAGAAATCTAGTTATTATAATGCATAAGCTAAACTTTTTTACTTTTTTAGCATTTTGGCGTTTCAAAAAATAGATAAACATACGTCTATCGGAATGGCAGCGCTTGGAGAGGCACTGTATAAAATATCCACTTGAACGAGTGCACTAGCTTGTATAAATACTTCAAGTGAGTGGTTAGCGTTAGACGAATAGATTGATACGTACCCTGCAATTTTACCACAATTCTCTCAGTGACTTTGTCATTTTGTTTTACTCCAGCTGCCATTTGGATTCTGATGCATTAGTCTAAAAAGCTTTTTTGATACCAAACGATCAACAATTCTGAAAATAGACGCATATAATAAAAGTCTCATATATATTATGATAATATATTTTTTTAATTAAAATATATATAATATATTAATTATGTTTATTAATATTTTATTTTAAATAATATTTATATATTATTTATAGAGATACACATTGTATATCTATGTATTTTTTTCGTCTATGATACATCATTGAGCGAAATCATATTTTTCACTCCCTTGAATGGGTTTCAAGTACAAAATCAGCACGACTCACAGGGGATAGATATAAAAGGAGAATTTAGGGTAAACTAAGGGTTATTTTAAGAGATAATAATGTACATATAAATATAACGTGTAGAGCTGCAATGTTCACGGATTCAGATCAAAGGAATTCTCGTTACTTTATGTATGCCGAGGAAAGCAATTAAAAATGTTGTAATCAGATTTTTCTGCATGCTAAAAAATGGCCCATGATGGATAATAATAAGGTATAAGTCAACATGGTATGATGTTCCAGCGTTATTTTTTATCAATAAAACTTCTGTTTATAAAATCAATTTCATTTAATCTTTTACGAACAATTTTGAATAGAAAAAACTAAAGGATAAAATATATTATGTTTATTAAATATGTTACAGTTAGTCTACGTTGCTGGATTCTTATCGAGGACACGATGTTATATTGTTTAGTTTATTCTTAAAATTACCAAGTACCATGATTTAGAAAACTTTATTTGTAATTCGCAGATATAACAGTGCCGTGCATCAACTGCTTTACCTCTTTAAAATCAGAGGAAACTCTTAAACAGGTTAAATGTTCTCGGACACGTTATAAAATTTCTTACATCTCAGATGAATATGTGACTCACCAATTGAAACGGTTGCAGTAAAGCCAAAGGGAATGTGTTCAACAGTCAAACAACCTGAAAATTTATTCATGAACCAACGCCAAGTTGCAAAGTGCTTTGATTTTGAATGTTGCACATGATGATTTCGTCTTCTTGTGACGATTCAATTTTAGTATGGCTTACCCATGGAAATGGTAGGCGCTTTGATCCGATTTAATTTGTATCTATTAAATATGGCTAGCATGAGTTTAATTTTCAAATAAAACATTTATCCTAACAACATATAATGGAAATCACTAAATAAGTTAACAAAATAAATTGTGGTTATTACACGTACATATATTTATTAAATGGGAATTGTCTAATTGAAAAATATGACGGGAATTTTCTGTTTTCATATTCATTACCTAATAAAAATATAGTTATAGTAATTCTAAACTGAATTAATTATACATGTATGTATTAATTTTTTAACTTAATTGATTGTAGTTAAAGATTAATTAGTTAATTAATTAATTACCTCAAAGTTACGTGCACTTTCATAACTATAACTTCATATTGTATTAATGGACTGACCTACTTAAATTAACTACTTATTTAGAAATACTTTTTTTTATTGAAATAAAAAAATTATTCACAGACTTCTACATTTCCAAAATAAATAAACTTTTAAGACTTTAAGCCCAATAATATTATAATTTTACATTTTCAGAACTAATGAATAACAGCTAAAACAGCAGGCTGTAACATAACGAAATTAAATATATTTACTAATTTGTCCCCACGCTGACTATTTAAATTAAGTAATATTTATTAACTTTAGTTTGTTATTATGCAGGTAAAATTATTTTATACTTAATTTCCTTAAAAATAACTTATACCCTTTAATCTACAAAGCTTCCCTCTGGTACTCATATTTCAGTTTGTTCCGACTTTTTATTTTTAGCTTCGAAAAGTTTGTGAATAAACGCATTTCGCGACACTTTGTTCCTTTGCTTTAAGCACTTTATGATCATTTTTATGTTCGCACTGTTTCATGAAAAACGGTCTTATTTTGATTTATTATAATTATGCCTAATTTTTTTTACAAGCTGACAAATTTTAACTCAAGAAAGGGACGATGAAAATATATTTAATCTCTTCTAAACATAAATAAACTCTGACTGAATAAATTAAACAATCAAATTAAGAAATTATTTGTATTTTCAAAACACACAGAAATGTAATAATAAACTAAGATTTAGATAGAATTTGGCTTATATAAATATAAAGCCGAAATCCTTGATTACTTGGAATAAATTGAAAATACTTTGTTTAGTTTAGACAATCTTAACTTTTCGCAATTTAAAGTCTTTGGAAGTCAAATATTTCATTTACCTTTCATATTATGCATGTGATGATTGGAACTATTGTTACTTATATATTATGATTTATATATTCATTAAACAAAATGAGAAATTGTTATCGCAACAAATAACAAAACTGTGTATAAATTTTTCATTTTAATAAATATTCTAATAACATGGCATCATAACTGAATAGCGTAAATATGAAGATCTTTACATTTATAATTAAAACTTAGAGTTTATTTTGTTCTTTCTTATAAAATATCGTCAAAATATTGAAATTTACCATCCAATTTATTAAAACATGTAAGAATAAATTTAGTACTCTGTTCTATACGTAACAAGTGAACGCCAATATTATGGTATTAATTAAAGTTTGGGTCGTTTAGTATTTTGGATCCAAAGTAGGACTACTCTCGGCCTTGAGAAACGAGATAACAGCCTTTGTATCCTGTTATTTACGAAAATGCACTCAAGCTAAAATGTAATTTAGGGCTTATAAACTTTAAAATAAAGCACTATAAGTATGCGCTGCGGTTTCACGCTCTAACTAATTGGTTTAACAACAAAGCCGGCTTTTGCTTTCCTAATTCGAACATAATGAAGCGCATCGGATGCCTCCCATTTATTTCACGTTGTACCCAAGAATTTGCCATGCGAACCTTTTTCGTTTCCTCTCTTGACACATGCTATAATTTTTTGAAACAAAGAGACCAAACAAATTAATGTGGCGTTAAAGTATTAAAAAAAAACTCTATCACTGTAATTAGCTTATTACGGTATTCAAATTTCTTACCCACAATGTGTATTATTATGTAAATCATAAATTTCTTCCTTAAATAATTCTTTATCATTTATAATGTTTATTAAGAGCATTTCTCAATGTGGAAAATAAATGGTAAAACTTCTGTCCCAGCGCATTCTGCCTCTGTATCTCTATACAAAGAGTGCAGCTGACTTAAGATAGCATGAATTTAAATAAACTTGGTAAAGAACTTTTTATTTATTTTTATTTAAGATATTTGTACATAATTTACTCACGGAATAGATGACTTTAGTTCCTTTGAGAAATGCTTCTACTATGGTAAAATTTGTTTGAAAACATGCATTGGAATGATATAAGACATTTCAAAACTTAACGTGAGTTGAAACATGTTGATACATACAATTTATAATTTCTTTGATTCCCTTACTAAAATTCTCTTCACTCTTACGTATGTCAATTTTTACTTAAAACTAAAAGAATTTTTGATAATTCTGAGTGTCTTAAGATTTGTTACGTTTACGTATTTCTTAATATTAAATGATATAGATTATTGAATAATAGAACGAACAGCTTTTAGCCTTTTAGGATCCAGTTGTATGAATATTGTAATGATTGATTCGTCACTTAGTCAGAGATACATGGCAATTACCTATCCCAAGACATATAGGTTATGCAGTATAATGGTATTCTTATGTCTAAAGTTTTAAGATAAATTTATATAAATAAAAAAGCATGGCATTATCTATTCACTATCACTGTAAGTAAGTTGCAAATATATATATATATATATTGAGCGGTATTTCATCAGTATTTTTATTTGATTTTTCTTTAAGGAAACTATGTTATTACAAATTAGTGAAATTTTGTATTTGACTTCACAATCAATAAATTGCGTAACATTTTTAGTATATTCTAGCATGTTTTCTTGTATATTTTAGGCCAACACAATAAAAACCAATTCGATCGAACAAACCATAGTGAATAATATTAATTATTTCGTTTTTTTTTTTAGGTTTAATTCAGAGATAATCTCTAATTTTTGAGTTCCTCTAATATTGACGTTAGAAATTGTGAGTTCATCTTTACCTAAAATTATAATCCGCTTAACTGTCAAGGAAGTTTGTCAATCATATATTATGAAGGTTTCAAGAATATAACTCAGTTAAATCGAGACAATTCCTTAAAGTGAAGTTTAGGCTTTCGTAAACACAGATAAAAAATATGCTACCCATAAATCTCAACTTATGAATAAAAACTATCAAATCTTATCGTTTTCAAATCCATTTCCAGTAGAAGTCTTCGGGTCATCTGGAATAAAGACATGTGTCATGGTTACTTCCTGTCCGGGTTGGGCCGGAAATTTAACCCTCGCGCCTCCAAATACATTATGAGATTCTTTGAGAAAAATATTACCGTCATTGAACTGATCGAACGCCTTTTATCGATTATAGCCTTTCTATTTATATAACTTTTTTAGATTTCATATTATTCGAGCAAGGAAAGCATTATAAGATAAATATTAATATTCTTGAGCCGCATATAGTAACGAAGTATAGAACGTGATTCGTCGTCAACAATCTGTTCTCCATAAAAAAGGAAATGATATCTTTACAAACATAAAATTATGAAAATTATTACATACCTTTATGACTACATAATTCTTAAAGAGGCTTGTATTCAATTCATATATTGATATATAAATAAAAATAAGGAGTTTCTTATACGGTTGTAAACATTGTATGTTATTGCGAAGACAGTAAAAATGCGAATTTAATTCAATAACCTTAACGTACGAGGTACGAGGTACAATCAAGAAAAAAATATACAGGGATATAAAAATGATATGTTATGTGAACGTGCAAATGACGTTTCAAATGATGTAAAATATAGCAGCGAGTGTACGTGATCTTACAGCGAGGAGAACAAAAACGTGGGCAAATAAAGCAATAGCAATTATACCAATTGCTATAATATGTAAGAACGCGACTGTACTTTGAATTCTACTCTTTTGTATTAACTTTAAACATGGCTTCTTGACGGCGGCGACTGTTATAACTATAAGCTTAATTATTTAATTTGGTTTTAGTGTGTTAATATATTCATTAAAATACATAAATAAATTAAACCACCTCCGGATGTTGGTGTGGAAAGCAGCTGGAATGAGATATTTATCTATTTTTATTTCTAATTTAAATTTAAATATTATTTGTTCAACGCTTTAATGTTAAAAATATACACAAATATATTTTCACAGTGAAACAAAGAAAAAATGTAAAATTCAACGTTTTCGATTCTCTTTAGCTGTAACTTGAGTTCACGTTTATAATCAGTCAGGATTCCTTAATTTTTACTTATAAAAGAAATATACGAAATTATAACTTTCTCACTACAGCCAATTTTATTATTTATTTATGTAATACACTGTTTTGAGCTGACGATATTTTTATTAAAATATACACTTGGACTTGTAGAGGACACATTATTTTTCATTTGTAGATAAAATTAGACTCAAGATGGATTAATTTCTCATTTTTCATTTTTATTGTTCTTTTCATGATAAGTGTTTTATTCTCTAAATTATTACAAAGAGCTCTAATGCGATATATCTTTGTAAAATGAAATATATATATATGTATATGCAGGATTGTATTTCATAAAATCGTAATGTGGATATCTTTATTGATCAAAAGTAATAAATTTATCAGAGATAGTAAATAACTCGAATGATCGTCCCTTACTGTGATACCATTTAGTTCTATGTCACAGATGTGACCCATACAGCGTCGTCAGTAAATCTCAATCGTGACTGGTTTAAAATTTCCTGCTTCACCTAACTTCATGTTAATCCCATGCTTCATGTCTATGTTCGTCCAGAGCAACGACAGAATTGTCAAGAATGACCACGTTCTCATTTCCCTTGACGATTTCAATCCATAGCGTGCTGAGATATACGATTGTAGCCTCTTTAAATTGTTTAAACATGACACATAACATTATATTAATAAACATTTTCCTACTTAATTATTCCATAATTTTTGAAATTGTTCAAACGCCTATAAATATTCACTAAAACAGAATGAACTGAGTTTAATCTCATTAAACTATTACCTTCCACATATCCCTATAATTTGAAAAGTCCATACAAAGGCATCTTTTATTCAGTGCTGTAACACGTTCAGGTAGATTTGGCGCTCGCCCAGCCCGGCATCATGATTTTCATACATTTGCTTTAGTTTAGTTTTCAACAGAATTTTAATGTTACATTTTACATTATGTTACTATGCAAGTTGAAATTCAACAAAAACAATAATAATTTACAAGAAAATAATGGAATAAGCCCTTTTAATTACCTTATCCATATGATATATTGCATTTTTGTTCAAGATATAAATATTAACACTTCTACTGAAAAAATAATTTACTTTGCGACTATAATGGCATCTCTAAACGTACAATTTCGATTGCTGCTCGATAAATATAAATCGATCGATAAATATAAATGCTGTCTCGATAAATATTTTTTTACCCTGTATAAAATCGATCTGTATTCATTGCGGATATACATACGATTAATTATTTTTTTTCTTTAAACCCAGCTTATTTAAAAGAAATGAACACAGAATAAAATAATGAAACATGTGAATAATTTAATTACCACAATATTTATCTTATACTTTCTGAAAATAAATATGCAGTTTGTACAATTTGACTTTCTTAAGAGCTATCAGTAAGTGATGAATATGAACTCAGCATAATTTAAACACAACTGTCCAAGATAAATAAACTATGGAATAATCAAGAACAGACAAAATTATGTTCTCGATTTTGGATATTTAAAATTTAAATAACCTCAGTATATTTCTCTAATTAACACTTTAAACTAGTATTAAAGAACTATTCAATAAGCTGAAATAAAGTTAATGAAATTAAAAAACTATTTCTAATTAAATTTCTGTAAAAAAATAGTTTAACACACTCAAGATAGATTAAGATGATGTAGCTTTATGCGTTTCGAAATAAAATATTGATTTAAAAGATTTTCCTTTTTCGTAGATTTTATTAGTGGAACTGGGGTTATCACTAGGAAATAGAAATTTTATGCGCGGCTGTAAAGCATAAAAGATTGAACTAACGTTGTTTAGTGAATTTATTTTATACATCTCTACCTATTTGATATAGAACTCGGTTCTTGGACGCTACAAAAAAAAAATTGACTGATATCTATTCATATGACACTTTATATGTAAAAATAAAAATGGTAAAATTATTTTTAAGAAAATAGATAATGGTTGTCTGGGGTTGAAATTCTCTATTCAGTATGAACGTTAATTATAATCATTAAACAGTTACATTTAAAATAATTTGGTAGTAAGAATGCTGAATAAATGAAACTAATAATTTTCGGATAAACTACGCGGATTTTTATTATTTTAAAAAACTACATAATCCCGACGTTTCGGTTACTTTTCAGCAAGAAACTGCACTTTTCATTTTTACGAAACGTCGGGATTATGTAGTTTTTTAAAATAATAAAAATCCGCGTAGTTTATCCGAAAAATATTAGTTTCATTTAAATGAATAAAAACTCGCGAAAATCTCATAATGCTGAATAAAATAACTTTTTTCAAGACGTGTGAAAATCCATTTGGAAAAACCAGTAATTTTATGGAAGTTGCCGTAGTATGGTATAGTATACCTAAGCCTTCAACGACATGCAAATGAAACCAAACAATTAAAAAATGTAACCCATCCAAAAACCATATATTGAGTTGTGAAGCCTGGATACAGTTTGTTGTCTAAGGTATCATCACTGTTTCAACATTTGAATATAAAATTTCAATAATTTGGTGCTTTCAATTATTTATTACAATGAGAAACAAAATGAAATATGCTGTTGTTTTCTTAAATATTCTGAGGGCGGAATCAATACTTAAATGACAAATAGTAAACGAGCATTACTCAAAGTACGTCTTAATGGTTCTAAATTAAGGCACAACTATAATTCTCGGGCATGTTCAGTAAAAGTGCTGGATACGTTTTAATGCTTGATTTTTTTCAAAGAATCATAATTCTAGTTAAAAAAAAATGTAAATATGTATGCTACGCATGTTAATTTTGAAACTAATTTTAATGTCCACTTGCTCAGAAAAACAAAACAATCTTTCTTCGAATGCATTAATGCCATTGATATATCCATATTTCATAAATAATAATAGACATTTTAAATTATATGATTCATATAGAACACCTAACTAAATGAGCGAAGTTGGAAATATTTCGATATTAAAGATTTAAGCAGAGACGGTTTCATAAAAATTACGAACATAGCTTGCTAAGAAGAGAAAAGGAAAAACGCTCTTAGAGATGTGGGTGTACAAAAAAATCTAATTTCTTCTTCTAACCCTACATCAGCCGTTCTTTAGATAATGTTAATAGTAGTAACAGTTAAGAAGTCAATTCTTTATTCAAGTGTGTTTGATTATAAATTGTCTGATATTATTTTATCTTTTTAGTAACATGATGACATGCTCATTTAATGCCGGCATTGTATGTAATTTTACCACAACAAGTACAAATAAATCGTACTTTAGTTGTCATACCTGTATTTCCACCTGTTTACGTTAGACTGTGAGAATTCGCAGCTGTACAACAATGAACCAAAGTGGGATATTTCAAGTACATTATTTCTCCAATTTTATTAAATGTTGTATTTTGATTATTTTTTTTTATTTTATAAAAATAACATTATTTTAATATATTACATATGTAAATCCCGTCTAAAAGTTTACGAACATTATGGCGTTATACTTGCTTCTACGTGAATATAAGTACAATATTAGTAACCCTTTGTGTAACTCAATCAAAACATAAAAAATATATCAAAAATTGAAAATTATTAATTAGTCCCAAAATTTTAAGGAAAAATACTTGAAGTAACAATACGTAACATTCAAAAAAATTAGTTCTATGCCGTTTTATGTTAAAAGATATTTTTATATAACTAAATATACCTTTAAAGGAAATACGAAACTATACAAAATCCTTGAACCTGTTTTAGACTAAAGAATCAAACATAAAATATTGAACTGAAGAATTAAACATAATCAAACTTAATATATTCTCGTCTTCAATAACACAGATTATTATTTAATAATCCACTAAACAATACATAAATTCCGTAAACTTTCGGCAGATCAATAACTAAGGAAACGTTATTATACTTCGAAATTTGGATTTACAGTACATTCTTAACGTAGTTAATAGTTAGTAATATTAAGTGTACGCATACCAACATTAATAAACTATGCAATATATAAATAGTATAACAACAATTTCCATATCTTTTCAAGTTAATATAAAACATATCACGATAAAGCTGTTTAGTTATTTGTATACATTTAATATTGAATTCGAAATGTAAACAAGTACTATTCAAATACTTCATATTATCAGCAATCAACTGCGGTTTGAATACCATTGCTAATATTTAGGGTCAAAAATATAATACAATGCTTATTTCACTGATATGATTTTAACATAACATATTAAACTTTTGATAGGCATGTTTTGTTAAACGTTGTAAGAAAATGTTCAGGTTATTTTTTGATATCAAAATAAATTTAAAGACAATATTTTCATATTGTGATAATTAGGTATCACTTGTTGTAAGAACAGTGAGATTTTTCTATGACTTTGTGGCCATATATAAGTAATATTATCACGAGTGAATGCTACTTTAAAAAGAAAAACACTTTATTTTATAATATTGTACACATTTTTGATTAGCAAGATATATTTTTTTTCATCAAAGTGTTTATAAATAAGTTTTGAAGGTGGTAGAGCCTAGCTAAGGTCAAGTAACTACAATTCGAACATCGCTCGACCGTCTCACAGAAGATCAGCATGAAGTAGTCTTTAATGACTGCGTTTCGTCTGATGAACGAGAGATCCAAAAGCCTTTTCTTCTTTCCAACATTTCTCTATCGGGTTGTTGATGATACAATATCCTTCTCTCCTGTGTCCTAAGTCTGTTTTGTGGTGTTGAGCGTGTTTCATTTGCATGAGGTTCAATGAGATCCTGCCACTGCGGCTCGGATCGGGGGACGTTCTGTTCTCCGTGCCAGCGACATACAAAACTCGACTCTCAGTTCAGACCAGTAGCAAAGCTCTTAGACAGTGGGACCATCAGCATTTCTCCATCCTACCGTTCACCTCAAGGCCGGCAATGCTTTCGTAACACCATGTCGCAGATGCCCATGGACAATGGTAACAACCTCCCATCAGGTAGTCTGTCTGCAGGTTTGCCGCCTTTACCATAAAAAAGGATAATGGAGCTGATCCTACGTATTATCTCAAATGCTATTATAGAAATTATTTTTTTATTTACATAATACCTCCTATTCAAATTCCCAGAGAAGTAACAGTAGATAATACTAAATCATAATGAATATTCTACGCTTTGAAGAGAGTTTTTAATACTTACTATTCTCCCTCCGCTAGTTATTTCCAGTGATGTGGAATTCGTGCAGGTGTTAATACTGGTACAGCAACAAAAACAAGTTTTATACCCGCGAATTGTTTTGTCGAAAAATTTTTCAATACTCGAGCGTTGTCAGCAAATTGTGAGCCGAGCCTTTTCAATGATCGTTTGTGTCATTGGCGTGTTTTTTATTTAGTTAAAACATGTTACAGTAACTGTTTCATTCGATAATACAAATCCTGATAGACAATAGTTTTTTGTCATATAAAACTGTGCTTGAAATATATTCAATAAAAATTTATAAATATTTTTCGCTTACATATATACATTTCTAACGAATATTAAAAAAGATGCTACGAAGCAGTGTTATACATCCATGCTTTGCAGGTGACGTCGACATCAGTAAAATTGCCGGAAACTGAATACACATGAATGCAGCATGCAGACGAGGACATTCTTTAAATGCAGCTCCATAAAAAGTGTCTTTAAATCAGTCTATGCTGTAAGGCTTTTGAAACATACTCGGATAAAAACCTAAATAAAAACATGCTAACATGTTAACTAAAGTAATATCTATCAAAAGGTACGAGTGGGACGAGGAATCGAAATTGCAGCTTTGTATGCTGATTTATCTTTTATGTAGATATTTGCCATCAGCTTTTCGTGATGATAGTAAAATTACAATTATACAAATAACATGAATTATAAAAATATTTTTTTTAAATATAAAAGGTACATATAAAAACTAGTAATGGGCTTTACGATGATAAAAAAAATGTTGTGATAATTTAAATTACCTCCCAGCAAGATGAGGCTCTATTCAAATAATACAAAAATTATACAACGTAATTTTAGTTACAACCTTTTACATAAATTTTACGGCTCAATAATAAACATTGTCGCTCTAATTTACGTCTCCGGATTTAGTCAAGAACGCTCCAAAATTAAGGTGATATATAAATTTCACAATTGAAATTAATTTCTGTAATATTTAGTTGTGTATTCCACGATGGTAAGATGTTAAGATAAATTGCAATTTCTGATATTATATATCACTAAAATGAGAAAATAATTTTGATAAAGCTGTAGAATATAAGGAGTGAAAAAAATCGGAAGTTCCTTCCAGTTGATCACGATAACGGCAAGCTATGCCGTCCTTGCAAGACAATATTTGACAATTTTAGTTTTTTAAAAACAGTTTTATTCAGATATTTCAATATTGATATTTTTCATCTATAGCTACGTACTTTTTACACATTTGATGCTGAATACAATGAAAGCAGGTCGGCAAATCATGAGGCACACGAGATATCCTTGGTGTTCCAGGCGTCCTACCGTGACCGCTCTACATCACCCGCACTATATGCTTGTTATCCACGGATGTGGTAAATATATATGTAATTTTTAGTAATAAATATATGCGATTCCTTTACATGTGGTATATCTTACGACCGTTAACTATTTTGTCAATAAAACGATCTAGTAGCTGAATCCTTTGCATCATATTAACTCTAGGTTTAAAAGCATTATGATGACTCAATAATGACATTTCCAGCTATTAAATAAATTTTAAAATAAATATTGAAAAACATTAACATTTGAAATAATAAAATGAAAATGACTGTACAGGATGATATAAATATATATATTTCTTTTTATTTCCAGTAAATGGACTTATTTTATTTTTGGCGCTCCGCTCTGATACGGGGACATAAAATATTTTTGTTATATTACAGATACCAAAATATATATTTTATATATATCTCAGAAACGTTAGTTGATAAATAACAATCGTGGATAAGCTTAGTAATGCTTTAATGAAAATACATAATTGAAAACGAGTCCAATGCGATATAACTAATTAAAAATCATAATAATTTCGTCTAAATAGATAAATTAAACAAGAACTCGGACCAAAACGCTTTGATTGATATGTATTGATCTATCAAATCACTCAATTAACAAGCTTGACATGTTTGAAGGGCGCTCTTTATCTGTACGTGTTCAAATAACAAAAGTGAATACAACTGTCCATTGAACCGTTTTCTATTCACTGTACAACGTAGTCAGGATTAACAATAGTAACCGCGCAATCAACGCGCAGATCCAAAGCTAAACCAGGTGACGTTATTTGTCTTTGTACATAGTGAATTGTAAAGTATTCATGACATCCCGTGACAGGTGAATAAAAGTATGTACGCTGAGTTAAATTAATTATAGAAATAAGATTTAAATTTGTTGTATTATTTGTTCGTGAACGGTAAATTACCATAGAATAATCTTTTTTAATTGAATAATATAAAATTATCGTCTAATTTTTGTTGTTATACTAATTTAAATGTTAATTTTAAAAATGGTAATGATTATTTATTTACTTTTCAATTAATAATAATGTTAATATAATTTAAATGTCATAAGATTTATATACAAATTGACAGAAAAATACTCTTATAGCGATTATGATAACTATCACGAGTATTAAACGTATCATATATTTTATAAATATCTCTGCTTTGTTTAATTTAAATCAACATAACGGTCAAATGTTAAACAATATTTGTCCCTCTGCGATTTATTAGTGATCCGCAAAGTCAACACTAACAAAAAATTTATGAGTCAACAAAACTATTTTATTGACACAATTTGGCTGGTACTAAACAATGTCCGATTTAAAAGCTTTTACTTGTTTTATTGTATTTTTTTATGATGCCACTAGTAAATCGTAGACAAATGATATTAGTTAAATAAATATCGAGTCTCTTTGTCCTTTTTGTATAACCAATGTATTCTTTTTCTTATTATTATATTGCAATATCTTCTATTATTTGCTCTCATATGACCGTTATATGTATTTTATAATCAAAAATTATATTTCAATTTAAATAAATGAAGCTACGAAGGTTATAAAATATATATACATATGTAAAAATAAAACCTTTGCATAAAATGAAAATTATTACTTTTCAACACAATTGTCCCGGTATGCTATTCACTGTTAATAATCAAAAACCGTATCGGATATCGAATCAGAAGTTACATTTCATAAATAGTGTTTTCTCAATTAAGGTTATTGGCAGTGGATTTCACAAACTGGAACTCATTCCCGAGTTACTTGGTTGGGTAGATATAAATTGCCATTGTGGTAACATATTCGATTGCGTGCAGCGGGATTTGTGTTCTGAGCTCTAACTTTCATAATTGGTGATGCTTTATACCTTAACTTGGGGTAAACTTCGGAGCTGTGACTGGGATGGTATAACATTGTAACTTAAAAATGCAATAGTTTTAATTTTGATCTTGAGTTTTATTCTTATCTTTAAACAGCTTTAATTATTACATTTTTTGTTTACCTCGAGGAGGAAGTAAGTAGACGGTTGTTAATTGCTTCTGATTGCAAATGAACTACAATATAAGACTGTTGCAATTAAAAAGCATCTCAACTGGCTTGACATACAAAAGGTTGGAAGAATTTTTCGTATTTAAAGGTAACATTCGCAAACATCTTTAGAGGCTTATAGGTTAGGTTAGGTAAGTTAGGGTTTAGAAAGCCTGTGAAAGTTTCATCATAATTTTATGGGATCAAATACTGGGTGATATTATTAAAGTGCACCGAATAAACCATAATAGATTTGAATTTTAGAGCGAACAGCTTAGTGCAATCCCGATCGCCATTATTGTATCGAAGTGTTCAGGTAAGTTCTTAGCAAGGTAGAGTCCTAAAAAAAGAGTTTACTTTTTTTAGTGGAAGGATAGTTGTGTATATTTAGTAAAGTAAGGTGCACTGACATAAAATGTACTGTGTTATTTTAATCTATCACGACGACGAAAGATCTTGTATTGTATGACGGATTTTTAAGTTGTCACTCCTATCAAAAATGTTTATTAATTTAGTCATCTACCGACTGCCCCGGAGGCACACACAACTCACGAACTATGTCTTAAAGTCCCATAGAATCAATACGAACATTGGTCTTATATTTTTATGACCAGATCTTAAGTGTTAAGCAATTGAAAGTAATCTTCACTTTTGAAATTAGGATTTTTTTAATTTCAAGACCATCGCGGATTAATCTCAATATATATTTCTCTTCGTTTTGCTAACAAACCACAATCAATCTAAAGTATTTATAAAACCGCTTATTATATAGAAAAGATCTCTTAATTGGTCCCTTAAAGAGTGAAGCCACTTAATTTTATAGAAATTTTCATACTAATATTAATTATTTTGCCAGAAAATCACTTCACATATTATGGAAATATGTCAGATTGTTATGATATTATGGGTGGTTTAAGTTAGTTCTTGCTGTGGGCTGAGGAACGGGCAAGCTTTCGACGATAAGGGAATGCTTTACATGCAGCTGTTTTGCCCCTATATATTCAGCATGAGACCAAATGGTGACGAAAACAGAATATTCGCAAAGAGTGTTCAAAAAAGTCGGTCTTTCTGAATACATGAGTGTTTTTTTTTAAATATTAACATATTGTAATTACAATTACAAAAAGTCACTTGTTTTGCGGCAAAAGAGATTAACGTTCAATTTAGTGGCTTCGCTTTATAAGGAGTTCAAAATGGGCTATGGTTTTTAGATCTCATAAGTCACCAGAAGTTATAAAATTAGAACGTTATAAACATTTTAGGTATTCTCTTAAAAAATCGTTCATTGACTCTCACTTTCTATAATATACTTTGTAACAGCCTTATTGTACTAACTTTACGTCTATTTAAACAAAGAACGAATGAGCGATGGTTTAAATTTTAAGCTATTTGGTTACATAGATACATACATAATTGAAAAATGCGTCTTTCTACTACTTAAATGTCTTAAAAAAACCTTTTGTTTTCTAAGAATATTATTTAATAATGTATAGAAAAATCTAATAAATTGAAATATTTGCTATTAATGTCAATTTCACAACAATTCTTATAATTCATTTTAAAGTATTGTGAAAACAAATATTAGTTTCCGATGAATTCTATCGAACAAGAAATCTTACTGATACTGCATGCCATAATAAAATATTCAGTTTTAAATCTGTGTACACTTTCTGATATGGAACAGAAGGAGATGAACAAAACACAATAATGCAATGCAATTCCAAAACGGTTCGCTTCGATTGTAAAATGTGATCGAAATAAATCTACTTGTCTCGCAAAACCTATTTCTGGGGGATTTCTCTAGATTTAGCAAATTTACGTTCCAGAATACCTGACTACTAAATCAGATTTTATTTATTGGTTTCATTTTTAAACATAAATAATCACTATAATATTATTTTTTCATAAATTAATTTAATTATATTATAATTAAATTTCCTATTCCCTAAGGTCTTTCTAAAATCATAACATATTCCATTAATATTTTCAATGTTTTAGCAAAAAAAATCTTATCTAAACAAAGCTTACATTTAACTCGTCTTGATTATTCTTTGGATTACTTTTTTGGATCGGTGCAACCTGTAACAAAAATTACAAAATGTAGTTTCAAATCAAATAAAACTTACATACTTATTTTTTTATAATAAATGTCTAAGATACTCTCTGAGATGGCGGACACTTTTTGAGATATAAATTTGGAATGGCAATCTTTAAATTTATATAAATGAAGCTTAGAAAACATTTTAATCTCCTCCCTAATTACAGAGAAATTGTCCCTTTCCTTCCGTAAAAGGGTCGGCTTACAATCTCAATGTAATATCATAATAAATATTTTAGTTATCCACAGCTTTATTCGCACAATGAAAACATCAGATGTCAAATTATTCAGTCATCGAAATAGAATTGGAAACCGGAATAGGTTTTACATAGACCAAAATTCAAGCTAATCTGGACAAAAAATCCGAACAAAAAATATCATATCTTTTTGGTAGAGCAATAAACAACTCTTAAAATTGTAGGTATACATCGATGTTGTGAATAATACCTACAAATATAGTTAATTTTATTATTGTTTTTAAATAGTTGAATATAGGGTTATTTTTAAATTCCCCAAATGGAATTTCTGTTAATATTTATCAAAGAACTACAAAAAAAAAAATAAAGCAAAGTTTTTACTTTTTTTTGTAATTTAATTTATAAAATACTGCAGAATTCGGTAACAAGGTGATCGAAAATATTTAAGTCACTGAAAATAGTTGGTGCTTCACGTTCTGGAAAAATATATTTCTGTTGACACACTATTTAAAGAAAATTCTCGGTATGTTAATAAATTCACACCCACGAATTTTAATATAAAATTTATTCTATACTACATTCTACTTTTTCTCGATGTGATGAAACTGGTTAATTCAGTTCTGCAAATTTTTACGTTATGCACTATGTGGAAAAACTAACCAACAGTTTTGTAAAAAAATGTAAAAGATATACAGTCCGACTAAACGAATACCGGTTTCTATGCTTTCTAATAAATATTTATGTGAGCGACAACATTTTGTTATATCTCAATGGGAACGCCTCCGAAATGAAAGCAGTTGTTAATCTCAAGCAATCCGTCAAGTGGAAAGCTTAGGGTGATCAACAGCTGTGCTTTTACTTACGTAATAAAATATGTTTAGTGATTTAAATACACCAAGATTTATGGGTTTAATTGAAATGCTATCAGTTTATTATAATATTATAATAAATCAGACATCGCAATATTTAAATGAAGTATGAACTAAATATTTTTTATTGCTACATAATCACATTACTATTTATGAAAAAGTTTTTGTACTATCGTACAAATATATTTGTTAAATCCGAAGAAAAAAAAATCTTATTATTTAAAATGTTATTTATATTAACAAAAATATAAGTGTTCTTATATTATTACTCCCCAGAGAACAAAAAGAAATACAAGATTGAAATCTAACAAATGATCACCTTTAAAAGAACTCTTTTACCGGATCCAATTCATCTAAAGGCCTACTTTGCTATTCCTCCGCGAGAACTAATCGAATAGAACTAAACTTAGGGTGACGCCGTCCGCACTTTGTCGTTCTGATTGATTGGTAGCTCGAAAACTTGGCAATAGATTAGGCGAATAGAACAAATTGCAATGGTTTTCTGCCGTAGGATTTCGATGACGGCTGTATCTGTTATCCGTGACAGCATTACATTGAAGAATCCTATTAATAAATATAAAGATAGAGAATGTTTTTAATCAAATGTATTATGAAAATACGAGTCGCTATTATAATTTTCACAGTGAATGGTTTGACCTTATTTGTTTAGTGGAGATACGCTTTGGAAGTAAATAGATAAATAGGATAATTTGATTAATGACTGTCTTGACATTTAGTTGGTATCAGTTTGAATTGAAACAATCTATTTCCGAGAACATAAAAATCCAATTAACCGTTTAATAAAATTCAATGAAATGTTTATACTATTTCCAAGTCTCGTTTGAATTTTTATTACTTTTATAACAGAGCTTTAAATATATTTTTAGACAGATGATAGACCTGAGCTGAAAGTTTGAATCGATTGGTTTTTTGTAAAGTTTTTTTCTTTCGGTATTATAAAATATATGCACTTATTTTTTATTTTTCTGAGTTATGTTTACCCTGAAAAATAATCTTTTTGTAAGTTGTATAGCTGTAAATGACGCCGTATATAAAAAAAATTATTTTTAAGACGTTCATTTACATGTCATTTTAATTCGATGCTTATTGTTTCTTGTTCTGTCTCTAACCTGTTCTTGATTATATAAATAGATATTAGGTGAACTTACATTGGTTATTAGAATAAATATTTATAATTTATAATCAAATAACTTTACTATAGTAATTTTATATGAAGTGAAGTATTAATCACTTCTACTGTACAGAGAAGTAATATAAGACAGTAAAAATCCAATGTCTGTACATAAAATATTTTTCCAAAAAACTGATAGCAGGCAATTAAAGAAGAGTCATAGAAACCAAAAAAACAATTTTTGGAATTTTTGTTCGTCTGGTACGTTATAACTTCAAAACTACTCAAAAGATTTGAAAGCGGTTTTCACAGTTGGATTACATATAATTAGGAGCATTGTCAAAGCTTGTTTCGTCAAAATCGGTTTAGGGAAAAATAAGTTATGGTCAATTTTAAGTTTGATATGTCTATGGTTATGCGAAAAGCGACCAAAACGCGGGCGGAGCCGCGGGCAATAGCTAATATATACCTATGTATATTGAAAAGTTCAATATTATTAATTATATGTACGACGTAATGATTAAGTTTTTCATAACTTTTTAAAAAACTAGTCGATTAACATGAATAAATACTTAATGTTAAAGGAAGTTACCACAATATATTAATGAAAACTATAACTTAATCGAATTATCCGTTTCTGAGATTAGTATCCACAAACGGACAGACAAATTATAAGGTAAGATACATCTCCTAAGGACTTTTCAAATATTTGATTGCTTCTAAGAAATTTTTTAATTCCTTTCTTTTCTTAAACCTACCTGTTGCTGACGTCTCTTGATATTATAAAACTAGAGTTTTTTTGTAATAATAAGAATGTGAAAGTAGATCCCTAATGAAAAAGTTATATTTTATTGAAACATAAATAAAGACGAATAATGATCATTAGAAAATACAATGCGATGCATATTCAGTTCATAAAATATAAAATGCAAATTTTAGTTCCTGGACCACGAAGTCTGAAAATGATTGTATTACAAAGTTCTGGAGCGCTGTACATTTCATTATATTAGCATAACTTAGAACTTGGCACTCGAATGATTAGGGTCGATTTTCTATACACTACCAATGTAGTGCACTCTAAAAGTTTTATAGAATACTTTAATACAAATTTATCGTTACGATGTGACAAAAAATTATAATCTGATTTTAACATTTTTTTGTGAAAGAATTTGTTTTAAGAAATATGTGTGATATCTATACAGAACGTTTGTTATAAAAAAAGAATATAATTTTTTCTATACAATTTTGATCTCTTAGCATAATCATAATAAAAATAATAATAAAGGTGTTGAAGGCTTCAAATCTTACCCGTACCTCATCTCTCATATAGGAAAATTATCAACTAATATTTATCGATTAAAAAATATTAAAGAATAAAATATTTTTATGTTTACATTAAAGGTAAAGCAAACTAATTTAAAATGTTAATTTTTATGAAAAAATTATATTTCATCGTTTCATGCTTATTGTGTCAGTTAATTCCAAGTAATTTAATTTGATAAGGATAAATGGGTAGTTAAAAAGACAACCTGAAATACTTACCCACGGCTGGGATAAAGTTTCCCCGCTCAAAACCCATCAGCCCCGTTGGATAGTTTCCAATTCGTTTTTGTACGTCGACCCACATTCACTGGGTCTTTACCGAAATGCAGTAAATTACAAACTTAAAATCAAAAGTGGTGAAGAAATTTTTTACTAATACATGGTTTTAATTCAATAGCTAAGAATTTTTATTTGAATAGTGACTTGCCTATTATAGCGATGGCTGTATATACATTAGTTAAAAATACAATAAGTGTCCTATTTCTGTATTTATCAAAAGTTTTATGTCAATCAATACATTAAATTGAACACAAGACCAGAAAAAAGTATTAGAAGAAAAAAAATCCGCATACGCAAAGTCAAAAAACTACAAATATACGGTCCCTTACTCCACAGATTTATTGTTGTTTAAAACAGGGACGTAAATCCGGAGAATATTTGTAAACTTGCTAATGGACACTCCAAATTACAGTTAAGTTGATTCAAAGAGCATTAAAACTTAAGAATTTCCAAGTGAAGACGTCGCGGCTTCGAAAAGTTGTTACGGTCATGCGTAATTGTATAATACTTTGTAATTATGAAAAATTGACGTTGTTTTTTGTTTTATTGTCGTTAATGTTTCTTCTTTGCTCATTATTTATTCAAAATATCATGAAATATTTAACATCTAAACAAAATTATCAGATATTTTTGGCAGTACTAAGAAACTGTAGACCTAATAAATCTTTTGATTTCATAAAGAGACGGGTGGATTAAAAGAAAGCAACTTGTTCCTTAATAAGTACACATTTAAAAAAATTTAATGTCTTGTTTTATTGTATAGGTGACATTTGATATCACCTATACAAACGTAACAGCATTATTCCACATACGACCGGACCTGTACTCTTACAAAGAACTTTCCCGGGAGGAAGCACTGTCGCACCTTGCCAAGGACATTGCACCGAGTTAATATTAAGTAACTTTCGTACATGTGCCATATAAGAGGAATTAAGAGAAAAAAATTAAGTTGGAATAAAATGAAAAATCTTACGTATTTATGAAAATACTTACATATACAGATAGTATTAATATTGAAACATGCTAAAAACTTGCCTTAATGGTTTGTCCAGGTTGTACTGGCTATTGTCATAAAATGACTACTGCTGTGGTGTAACACTCGGTATCGTAAAATCTAGTAGCAAGTGTAACACGAAAACTACGAACTTTTACCCACAAATACCAAGAACTTCATAAAAAACGAGTACAATGGATTATACAAACCAAAATCATGCCGATAACTACATGAAAATAAGTTATACGCCCTGCTAAAATTTATATGTCCAAAGTTTAGTTAAGGTTTCTTGACATTAAAGCAAGTGTTGAGCTAATAATTCAAATCAAATTAAATAAAGAATATGGAATAAAAATTCAAATAAACGAGCAAGATTAGAAACAGAAACCTTCGGAATATCATCCCAGTTACTGTCGCGACAATCCGGAGCTTGGAGTTGCTATATAGGCCAAACAAAGTATACTTCTGCGCAAAGCTGCAAATAGCATATCGCAATGGTAAAAATGAGGCACATCAATGAATCAACAACAGCCCAGCATATACTGCAATCAGAACCCAGTCACAGATGGATTTTCAGGGTACACTAAAACCCACTACTGACCACCATTTTTATTAAAGAACCGTTCGTAAAGCGGTTGAAACTTTAACATATACCAGGAAGATAATTCAAACTATTTTCACGGTTTATGTTCAATTTAAACATTGTCGTCAAAATGATATCCAATGATTGGGATTATAAAACCTAACATTTATTCGCTCTATAGTAACAAAAAAAAAATGGATGCAGTGTATGCTGTTTGTAGTTATTCCGTGAAAAATAAAATTACGAGGGTAAATGAACGTGCAATACGCAAGTTTCAAAGTTAATAAAGCTTAAAGCTGTAAGAGAACTTCGTAAATAAAATAATGTAATAAGAAATTTTATATTCAAGTATGATGATTTCTAAGATTTTTAGGAGTTATCCATATTTCTATTAAGCTATACGTTCCGATATATATTATAGCGTATCCATAAAGATCTATAAAGACGGAACTTTTTATGTGAGTAAACTTAGAGATGAGTCTTTTTCGTGCAAATGGTGCAAAGTATTCAAAAACTTGTAATGAAATGAAAGTTAAGATGCATGCAGATATTAAAACCTACAGATGGGTGTTATGTTATAAATATGTAGATATTACAAAACCAATCAAAACTTTAAGTAACATCCTCAATAAGCCATTTGCACTCTAAATTAATTTATCAGCCGTAACGCAGCAATAATTTACTCAAAGTAATAACATTATGAATAGCTCCCAGCGCCCATCTATCATCGAGGCGGATAGACTTGAATCAGTGTCGATCCATTTTCCATTAGGACTCAGCTTATTGATACGAAAATGACGGGGATATTACAACACTTTATTCAAATTGAATAAAATAAAAAAAATAAATTATAAAGATTATTTTCACATATATTTTAAGACGTATAACTTCACTCTACTGGGAGACATAAAGGGTGTCACCAGTTTTACCAGGACTAAAATAAGATTTTGAGATACATTATAGTTTTATTAATATAGTTTAGTCATAAGACGAAGTTTTTAATCGAAACCAACGTATTTCGAGAAATAAGAATCATTGCAATTTGTGGTAGGAGCAACAGTTCCCAGGGATATTGTTTTAAATAGACAAACCATGGTCTCATTTAAAGTCTTATCCGGTCTACGATCAAAAAACATGAAACATAGTTTTAAAGAGTTAAACATTTTCCACTGATAATTTGTAAATAATTTAAAGTACCAATTTAGTAATAATTTAAATGTGTAAAATATTTCAAAATAGAATTTAATTTAAACTTACATAATACACATTTTTAATGAATGACTGATATTAATGCTGAGGTAGAAACTATATGCATTTAATACGTCGAAATTCATCAAATATACACTTATGTGTGGAAACTTCATTACAAACCCGTGATTTGACTTGTCTAAGTCAAAGCAACTCAAACGAAACTTAGTAAAAGGACATTCACATCCTACAACGTACTACTCATATGAGTTACTGAATAGTACACAGAAGTATTGTTGTCTATTGACAAATAAATCTCAAGAGCTAGATGTAGGTAAATAAAATAAGAGTTTAATATTGCAATATAAAAATAAAATAATTAAAATTAAATCTTCATATCAATAAAATTAGAAAAAAATACTCATGACTCAGGTTGGGTTCTGTGAAAAAGAACAATTAAGAACCAAAAAATCGTAACAAAAACCTTCCCTTATTGTATTAGTTAATCGTATTGTAAATGGAATAAACCTACTACTGCAGGTAGTAGAGTCTAGCTTAAGACAGTAGATTAACGTTCATATTTCTGCTATTTCGACTAGGGTAGTTTTCAATAGGAAATCGGAGTAAGGTAACAGTTTTGAACGTTACATTCAGTCCAATGAATGACAAACCCAGCTGTGCTACTCTTCTCTTTTTCTCAATTTTGTCTGCCCCTAGATGTTTTTGTGTATAATGGTCTTCTGTCCTGTATCAGGCTAAATCGGTTCTGAGTAATTTTATGTAAAATTCTATAATATAAGAGGTGGAAAATTTAAAGTAGACACCGTCCACCACCGTGGTGAGATAACAAAGGTAACTTTCTAACAGATATACAAAGATTCAAAGCGAGAGTTTCGCTTTCAGAAGTAATTTTTTTTCCATCATCATGATTGGCTAGGATTATGTACTAAAGAAACTTCTTATATACTGCGTGTTATGCGGAACAGTATAACAGCACAGGTGATGCTTTTAACTCTGATCGAGCAATATTGCCCTGGAAAAACTTCAAGTAAATAGGCTGAGATTTTTGTCTGAATTCGATATTTCAGTGGAATATACATATATCTCCGAATGAGTTATTTGAAATAAGTTCAGCTAAACTCCAAAAAGAATTATAATTAAACGTTTATCTTTAAAAAGATTCCATTTTCTGTATCTCCAAAATTTCTAGCCATTCCCCGAAATAAGTAATCATAGTGCAAGTATTAATATTTTATTGTTCATTATATTGAAAGAGATCCAGTTTCAGAGTCATTTGGAAAGTAAGCTTTAGTAGTATTCCAAAACCAGGAGGTGCAGAGTGGAGCAAGACAGGATTATACACCATGGTACAAGCTTTTAAGTTAAAAGCTTACTATACGAAACACAAGTTCATCCCCCCTTGGAATACCGTTCTCAGTCTATGTACTGTGCCCCTTCTTAACAATTCCATACATTCGATTCCGTACAATTCCGAGTACATCGAATCGTCCACAATCTTTATCTTACAGACGACCTTGAACCCTTACAACCGACTTGGGATCGTGGAGAACGTTGGGTCGTAAACTTACTCTGCGGTTTCTATCATCTTTACAATGGGGAAATTGACGATTTCATTATGTGTAATAGAAGATTTCAATTCTTCACGCTTTGATTTGTATATATGAAAAAATAAATTTTAAAATGAAACTGTTTTCCGTATATACTATGTGGTGAGATGAAAGTTCCATTCTGCCAATGATCACGATTGCTGTAAAGTAATCGAAAAATCTGGAATATGTAAAATATAACAATAAAAACCGCATAGTATATATCCGAAAAACATAGTTTCATTTTAAAGGAGTACTCTCGAAAATAACAGACATCATTAAATAAATTAAATAAATTTGACTTATAATATTGGGAAGAATCAATTCATTTAATTTACATTTCTTGAAATTTACTATTTAAGTTGAAACCAACGAATTACTTAACACTTTGTTTCATTTTAATAAGCTTTCTATTCAGCGTTCTATTTTGAATATTAACGTGGCATGATATCATTATTAGTTTGCAAAATAATATCACACAAATTTAAAATAAAAGGGGTAAAACGATTACATAACTATGGAAACAGTCTAGTAACGATGGAGATGTGAAATGTAAAATAAACATTTATATCTAATAAACGACTGAGTACGGTATTGTTTATCCAGCAAGGTCAAGTGTATAATCTTATTAGCCTAATCCTTAGTGAGAAAATCATACCAATAGGATAATTACATGAGTAAGGTAAGATATATAACAGCATCTATGATTAGTTTTGATTTAATTGCATTAAAGACATAAATAATAAATTTATTTGGTTAGTTTTTTTAAGAAAAAAATTTTTCAGTGGCATGTTTGCCTCCGTAATTTATTTTATAAAAACGATCTTGCTTAGAAGTTCAGTATCAACATTAAAAAATGTGATAGGAAGGGATTCAGCAACATTTATTGTGATTTTTGTAATGGTACAGTTACTGTATTGCTAAGATTATATTGTCCAATCTTTGTACTATTAAAATACATTTCATTTATATTTTTTTATGTACAAAAATTTGTATTAGTGACATTTATTTATTTTTATATTTTGGCAATACCTGCGGTTATGAATGGTTTCGATATTTTTTTTTCGAAAGAATTTTCAATACAATTTTTTTGGATTTATATGAATATTTATCAATATTTAAATTTGCTACCTTGGTCTTCTTGTGCTTGATTTATAAACAATCTTAAAATCAAATAGTATTATATAAATGTAGCAAATCCACAGAACAATATATTTTAAAACAAAAATTAAATTCTTACAATCAATATTGGTGTTTAATTTCCGATACCCTTACAAATTGAGGTATAAAAGGGTAGCCGGCAATCATTTTGTACCGAATACATTAACGGACTATAAACAAGATCCTTTACCTTCAACAATTCCATTACAGATCTTAATAAAATATGAGAGATTCGGGTATCTTTTCTAGGTAACAAATGGATTAGAATTACATTAACTTAATCAATCCATTTCATCACAGCAATTTGCTATACCTTTATAAGGATTGAGTTAGAAAAAAAATTATTATATTCACTTATAATAGAAACTTTCTCTGTGACAGCTTTCAGTTCAAAAGTTTGCAGCCGGACAGGAAACAACCGCTACAATAACTAGTTTAGTTTAGATTTACAAAATGCTACGTAGCGCCGTAGTCATACGTTTTATGTAAGCAACATAGAGATTGTTTCAAACATTATTTAGCTTATATTTGAAATGAAATAAAACATAAAACACAATAATAAATCCCAAACAATATAAACTAAAAATAAGATTTTAATTATATAGATATAGTAATTTATGTGATTTGTATTTAATTGAAAACAATCAGAGTTGTGTTTATTTTGTCATTGTACCACAAAGGCGGGGAAATAGTTCGGCACCAGCATTCGATATGTTTAATTAATTATTCCGACTATCCGGATTAGTTCAAACACTTTATCAATGTCAAATGCATCGAATATTTGTTTAAACAAACGACTGGCTATTATTAATAAAGTTTAAAATATTTTTTTCAATTGTTTAAAATTTTGTGCATAACAATATTTTTGTATATAAAATTATGACAATTTGTAAAAGCATAAATATTTTTTAGAAACAGTTTTAAGACGTATTTAAAACTTTGAAATGGATTAATTTATTGTCCTCCGAGAACGTTAACTGAACGTTAAATGTATTCGCAAGCAACTTGTTTACTATGCTAGATATAACCGACAAGTGAACTGTATGATCTGTCAGTTATGCAGCCTAGTTGATCCCGAACCTAAATTAATTCTCTTGAATTGTAATTTTAATATTGAATCTAAAACTATTGCAAACAAGAGGTTTAATATAACAGATGAACTAACAAATATAGGTGTTTTTTTAATATACAAACAAAATATTGTAGTACGAGTATTTTCATCACAACTTGAAATAAATTTTATAATCGAATACATAAAAATTGTTTTTAAATGCACGATAAGATCGAAGGAAAAATAAAAAAAAGGACAATAAATTATAAAAGGAGAAAAAACGGCATTTACATTTCACATTTAAAACAAAGACACGATATTTTATAATTTGGCATTAAAATGATCAATTGAATGTTATAATTTTACCATACGCATTTATTTTTTAATTTTTACTATGGAAAATATTCATCTTCAAGATATTTTTAATTAAAAAGTCTACAGTCTACTATATTTAAAGCGGGAACTTTTTCATGGAATACGTAAAGTTAATATCTTTCCCTTAATAAGAAAATATTTCAATTTTTATGAGCTTCAGACCGAAGCGTGTATGAATATCACAATATGATACTGTCTCGCCAAGATGAGTTAATAAGCGCTACATATTGGCTATTAATAGTTAAACTATGTTTGTTCTCATATTATTCCCTTAATATAAATAATACAGGCCACATTTAAATATTATTGTGTTTCCTACATCTTTTCTTGTGTATTGCTATACAGACTTTTTATATATATTATAAAAGATTCGAATTTGATATATTAACACAAGATATAGACAGTTGTATCTGTAAACATTTTTTATGAACTCATTTGAATATGATAGACATAGACATATATTTTTTTTAAATAACTGTATTGATTATGCATAAACACGTGTTTTATTTCTTTCAAGTATAATATAAGAAGGTTTTATATGAAATAAAAAAAAATTATAAATCATAAGTGAACTAGAAAAAATGTTAATACATTTTTTTGTATCAATTTATGTTAAGTTTTAAATCACTCATCAAGAAATATAAATATGATACGCCAATATCAGAATGTTTTTATTTTACTATCTAACTAGTTACTTACAAATCGTCAAAAGTAGTATAAATCTAGCAACAGTTCGAAAAGTTGGTCCTACTCAAAAGATACCGCCATGAACTTAGTACTCACTCTTCTTTATTATCAACTTTACGGATTCCTCAATTTACAATATCTTTATATTTAAATTAAATTTAAAAAAAAACACTATAAATATTAAGTTGTACTTAGTTTTTGTAGATATTTGTATAGATTTTATTAATAATTTATTATTAACATTTCAAACAAATATACATTTGGTTTTTAAAATACGCATAGTTTGTTTTCTCAGTGTAACGTATACTCAATTAGCCAATTACCGCAGATGAAAGTAAACGTTTTAACATGTAATGGATATTATGTTTCTTTGTATATTTCTTTTAGCTTGTTACATTAATGTAAACCAATTACTATGAAAACCTGTTTCTAATTTTCTTTGTAACTACAATATGTTTTAAAGGTAGTTATTATCTTTAAAATGCCGATGTACCTATCCACGTATTAACTGATTATACGTTTATAAGTTTTGTTGAAACCACACAAGTCCAAATTATATACTCTTTTTTACTCAAGTAAAGAAACTAGAAGTCGACTATATTAATTTTAAAAGAGAACAAAATACAACATTATTATTTTCAAAGGCCCACTTTACTTTGTGTTGGATGTTTTCAAAATATTGTTGGATGTTTGTAGCGTTTATTCAACATTTAATCACGATTTTTTTCTCAGCGTTCTAATTTACTGGAAACCATGAATTACAAATACAAGAACAACGGCATGTTTACATATTGTCTGCACCTGACTCTGTCTCGACGAAATATGCAAATACAGACTCATAGCTTCAGAGACCGATTTACATCTCGTTGACCCGTTTGTGTAATTTTTGTTAGTCTTTGACAGACGGAATTTGGATTTATGTCATTTATAATGTATTTCTTAGGCAAGTAACTTAGTCGTAGTTTTTTTATATTCTTAGTAGTTCTAACTAAAGTTGTCTACTAATTCTTAGTAGTTCCGACTAAAGTTCTAACTAAAGTTGTATAATGGTTACGTATTAGTAATGAAAATTAAAGGTATAGTGTTCTAGGTAAAGTTTAATGTAATCGAAATGTATGAAGTAATTCATCAATTATTTATTCTAGAATTTTCAAATTTAGTGAATAAAATTTAAAGAAGTCTATCAAAATTCAATGCTTTATGTTTAAAAGCAGTGACCTCATTAAATTATAATGAAAGAAGGTGCATCTTACTATCGTTATAATTATTTCTAATATTTGTCATGAACTCTCTCTATTCAGTAGCCCTTATTACGGAAATTAATATTTTTTTAACTATTAACCGAACCCATAGATGAAAACTTTCGCCAATATTTTGAAGATAGGATTAGAATTTTTGAGAATTTTACAATCAGGGAATTTTTGTTTGGATATGCACAAATTTGTGCCCTATTGAAGTTAAAGGCCTTTTGTGATATCTACTGGTACTGCAATTATTCATTCACGTTGAATGTTGAATCCCTGTGTCGCACGCAAAGGGGGCTGACGGTTCTTACTCCACCCACTATTACAAGCTGAATTCCACTATAGTCTCCCATTACAGCAAAGCTATTGACTAGCATGATTTTGTCATTTTTAGGGTGAAGCCGTTGACCTGGACACTGAAGGTTGGATCACCAACTAATAAGCCGGTAGTTAGCGATACACTCTTGGATCGGTTCTCCCTGAATGTCACGGCACTTAAACCAAACTTCCTAAAGACTACCTAAAATTTTATCCTCATTCATTGTATTTTATACCTTAATAAATCTACAGAAAGGTACCCTGTTCTCTTATCTTATGTTATCATTAAAATGTTTATCATCCTGAATATATAGTAAATGTGATATATATACTTATATTGAAAAAATGTGTATTTTAATTTAATTAATTATAATATTTGGACTCCTTGAAAACTGCTTTATGGTTACTTACTAGGAAATATAGTTTATTTGTAGTTACAGAACAGTCTATCCTTAAATATTTATACAAATATTTAAAATATTCTTCGAGGCATGATACCCAAAAAATTATTCAAACAGAAAAAAAACACCAACCATTTTGTCCTAAGGAAAGTAGGAGCCAGTAAACTTTCTCTATATTAACCATAACTGATCCGATAGATATTATAATTTAAATTTAAACTTTTGACAGTTATCAATTTCTAAACAAGAAACTTTTTTCATAAGAAAAAAAAGGGAATTGACCCCATATGCTATAAATAATCTAATGAATTATTATATTATGTCATATGTATATAAATAACATAATTATAGGCAACAAACTCATTAAACTGGAAATACCGATAACATAATTACCTTTGCGGCGTAAATTTTTTCTCTAATTCAGAGAAAAAATATACAAATACATAAACTTATAAAATACGACTTCTTATTATTTAAATCATTGAAAACATTATAACAAGTAAAACTAATAAATTTACGAAGCTTGACTTCGGCTTTGTTGGCATTTAAGATTCCTGTCGGCAAAACATTTCTTTGCGGTAACTATAAAAAATATGTATTTTTTATGATATTCGCAGCGTTAAATAAGATTAACTAATAAAAAAATATGTTATTGCATAAACCAAATGTATATAACTAATATATAACTAATGAATACTTAAGTATTAACACAAATGAATCACAGAGAATACTTCATGCTTTTAATTTAGAATGAATTATAAACACAAGACCGACAGCATGTTTACATATTGTCTGCACCTGACTCCCGACGAAATATGCAAATACCTACTCATAGCTTCAAAGAGCGATTTACATCTCGTTGTCCCGTTTATATAATTTTTGTAGACTTTGACACTAAATTTATGTTCTATTGTGCTAAATGTTTAGCATACTGTATATTTTGCAACAAGTGTATATGACGTCAGATTTATTTATAATTATAATACTAAGACAAATTTACTTAAATAAAAAAATATTTTTTATTGCCTTATAGATAGGTGATGAAATTGTAATTAAATAAATAGTGAATAAGTTTTCAAATATTTTATCTACATAACAAATATATTTGCTCCTAAATCTTTAGTCTATCAAATATTAGAAAAACTCTCGTGGAACATTATGCGCCACATTCGCAAGTTTATACTCGACGTGACATTAATAAATGAGGCTAAGAAATACGTCACTTAAGCGAAATGGCAAGCGAATAAGAATATTGAAGAACAACGCTGACGTGACGATCCTTGGATTAATGGTAATCATAATAATTCAGCCACATGTAAATGTAACTTTTATGTTTGTTGACACATACTGTAGTTCCTTGTCTTAAATGAGTTACTGTTTTAAATTAAATAATAAAGTGCCTCATAAGATGTTAAACATTTGCCTGATTATTTAAAAAAGAAATAGCGTTTCCATATTATTAATGTTAACGTTTTATTTACGAAATTTTTATTGTTTCATAAAATATTGACACAACCTATATATATATTCTTGGTCTTCCTAACACAAAATAACACCTCTAACAATAATGTTCGTTTAGGTTAGGATTTTTTCGTGGTTTAGTTTTATGTTACGTTTCTACCATAAGTAAAATAATTGCATGCGAGGGAGAACAGGGGTGTAGCTATGAACAGGGGAGCACGTATTATAATCAGAATGAAAGTAGATTTAAAAAAAAATCTCGATCAAAATCCTCATCCGTTTAACTTCACTTCTATTGTCAACTTGATTAAAAGCTTATTTGTGTTTATAAAAGCGAATACATTTTTTGGATAGGCTATAATCAGAATTTTAAGTCAGAAAACGTAATTCTAAAATGCACCGCTCTTTTGTTAAATAAACATAGTTAATAAAAAAAAAATATTGTCATCTTGTAGGCCGACAGATTTCTCTCGAAGGCAGATTTAAATTTAAAAAAAATATCTTCACCTGTGGAACCTAAATAGAATATAAATTTCGTTGCAATTAAGAGCATATTTAAATATATTTAAACTTAATTGAAATGTGAAATGGAAGAGCTATTTTGGAACTTAACTATTATTATAACTGAAATATTATATCGATAAACAATTCTGTTGCTGATTTCCGCGAAAATATCCGGATCCAATAATGGAACAAATATACACTATTTCATCGCTTTTCGCAAAACAAAGGTTTCGGAATCAATTTTAACATTATTTGTTATTTCACGAAGTAAAGTTTTAAAATTAATCGACGACATTCATTTTTTCATTTTTATCTATGTTTTCTTACATTTAGGCAATTTCCAGCTGTGTTCTAGAATTAATATTGAAATAGATTTTATTGAATATCACTTTTATAGGCATAATTAGATACTGGACTTGTATTTGGTGTTTTGGAACATAGCCCACACATGCAGGTAACAATCGGTAATTTTTTAACATCAGGCTGGGTGTTGAAAAATTGATTATGTTTTTAATACATTTAAATATGTTACAAGAACATTTATTGCGTATTAAATTGTTTAACGGCTTTTCTTATATTTAAATAATGTATCTTTATTTTTACGTATATGTACGTCATTACCATAATTCAATTAAATTAATAGTATATAACAAAAAAAAATATCAACGAAAGCAGGACTATGAGATAGATATGATAGATAGAAAGAGTCTTAGAAGACTGGCGAGTATTTATTTAACTGCTGATCAGGGTTGCTGCAAAGTAACCGAAACGTCGGAAGTATGTTGATTTTTAATTAATAAAAAAGCAGGATATTTAAAATTGAATACTCATTTATTTTTTGGGTCTTTGTTACCTAAAACTACTAAGCTATTTAATATGTACTTTTGTGTATTTTACAATAAACTTTTAGACAATCTTTATTCAGATAATAATTTGAAGAGAAAATTGAATTTATATACGTTACTTTTGAATGGTAAAATGTATTGACAATAATTTAACATTTATTTACATTTCATAAGTCAAATTTTAACTTAAATTAACTTCTTTCATATTTATAACGAACCGTAGCAAAAAAATTACAACTTTCATGATACTTATAAAATAAATAAACAATCGTTAGGAAAATAGTAAATAATGTTTTCTAATAAACCAAATGTGATTAAAATCTTAATCAAAGTAAAATTTGCAAGACGTCAATAAAAATGTTATATATATTTATTTCAAGTCGAATCTTATTGCTTCTATATTCAACCAATAAAATCACCTTTTTTTTTCAACACGTATAATATGTTTATGAGCTGTTTATGAACGTAAAATTAAATTTATTAATAATGTATACCTATATACAATATATACGGAGCGTTTTCTTTTTTTTATTCAATAATCTATGTTGATAAGGTTAGGTTTGAGTAATTATAAATGAAAAACTAAAAACGCTTCGTGTGTAGTCTGCAAATGCAAACCTGTGGTAAGGCCTTTTTCTTAATTTTCGTTTCTGCATAATGTTATCATTTAAATATAAATAGTTAAGGGACAAACATAGTATATAACGACAAAACCATGGACTCAGACCGACATTTGACAGATGGAATAAGAGCTATACTGACTACAGTCACACAATATAGGAAATATATTTAAAATTTTCAATTGATATAATTTTTTTATACATTGAATATTTTCGTAATTTCATTGGGAGTAATTTGTCCTAGCAGGAAAGTTTGTAAGCTCGTGCGTGTCTTACTCTATCAAGGCAATATATCCGAATCAATTTCTATTAAAATATTCCATATTTACGTTAACATACATGTATAGGTGTATACCTATATCATAAGACAGGCTACATTACTGTAAGAAAAAATTGTAAGTAAAAAAATAATAATATTTAAGGCATGAATATTAATACAAGGTTTTATAACTTATATTCTTTTAGTGGGAAAAATAATGGAGGCATCAATTTTATCGATATATTTACACCCTATTAGATAGTTGTTCTTTCGCCATTTCGTTACAACTATATTTTGTTGATACTCTTAAAAAATCAATCTGATTAGTTTTTAGAAGTAAGACAATATTGTGGTTATTAACTGTAAGAAATACAAACATACTTTGATAACATAATAACCATAAAGAAAGTGGAACGAAGTCTCTGTTTATTTTCACAAGTAATTACATTTCTTACATGCCCTGAATGGGTAGTACGCGATGAATGAATTCTTTGTGAATACCACATACATGTATATAATACAAGAAATGGGGAAATGTATAAAAATATACGTAAAACATCAACAATGATTGTCATGTTCCGCTGTAATTCAAAAATTTATTTGTGTCTTTTCTCATGTTAGGAAAATAACTTCCTAATAATATATAATATATTCTACCCTCGCTATGGTATTCTCATTTGTTTGAATTGAAATACGTATGTGAATCAAAAAGAAATTATTCATATAGAATGCCTTTCAGAAACTTGGAAACTTTTAAAGCAGGCGTGCGATAATCTTAATAATACAGGGATCAGCAAAGTTAATTCGAAAGAGTGATATATTATTAAAGTTTAACAAAGATTTTTTTTGTTCGAGTTTTTTTCTTTCTTATAATAATAATAGACATTTTTACTGTTTCATGAAATTCGTTCCTGTTTTTCTTTGTGATTTATATCAATTGAACGCTCGTTGTTATTTTTATAGTTCAAGCTCACTGTACCATTTTGTCCGCAAAACGAAGTAATGAACTAGTACAAAAAAAAATTCACCAGGCGACATTGTCACGTCACAAATAGAGGTATATTTTTAACAGTTATTTTATAAAAGTTGTTCCTGCTAACATGTGAAAAAATGAAAAACAAAGTATTTTAAAATAGTTTTGGCTGTAATTGATAGTTTTTTTATCTATTTTTTATTTAATAAGATAGAAGAGTAGAATATGTATATGGAAAAACACGGCAGTAGATTCTTCAGACTTGTTTTTCAATTATTTTATAGTTTAAATGCTTATAAGTCGCCCCATTGTGTGTAATTTTATTTATAATTTTATATTATATTATAAAATAGCAAAAAATCCGAATTGTATTTTTAATGTTTGTATAACTTTATATATTAATAGTAACAACACTATCACAATGAAATTCTTGAATAACTGTGACAGATAAGTAAAAGCGAAAGGGCAAAGTCTATTTATATGAGTAACATGTAAATAAACGTTAATTTTAATTAACTAATTTTAACTAACAAAGATTTATGAATCTGACTTACAAGAGTAATGTCGCACTTAAATAATACTGTGGACATTTTAGTATGTGTCGACAACTTGTGCAAATGCAGCATCGAGCTTAGTTAGAGACGTTCAATGCTACTAAGTATACAATTTCAGTACTATATATACAATCGTATCTTGACAAATAGTCATTTAAGATTCTATTTAGTTCCATGTAAAATAAAATTAACATTGTTGAATGTGCAATTTTTAATTCAAAGTTTTCGTCACCGTATAGCTTTTGAGAAAAGTGTATTTAACTTATACATCGGTTATTCCTTTGGGGTTCAACGGTATTGGTAATTTAAAATTTTTAAACCGTTGAATTTCGCATCAGGAACAAGCATTAAATATTTACTGAAGTGTTCAAGTCAGGTAAGATATAAAGGGTAATCAGATACACACAATAAAACAGTTTCACTTTTCTGTTTTTCGTTAATGTTAACAAAAGGATTTATTTATTATGGTATATTTTAATTATACTTACTATCTGCCCTTCGCTCGATTTCAATATAAATAATACTATGAACCTTAATTTTATGATTATATTTTTGTTCTATATTCATTTAGTTGCTTTATAGTAAACAACTCGTTGCTTATATAATAAATATTTAGGTTATTTTAATTGACATTTAAAACAGATTATTAAAAGGTTTTAAAGATCGTTATAACGTAATTACTAGTTATAATTGTTTTCCTCGTTCCTTTCATTTATATAACGTCAACACGCAAAAACAATTTGATATTGTTAGTACGATCGTGATGATTAAATTACTTGTTATTTTTTCCTTTTATACTTTCCATTTCAGTTACTTGATTTAGAATGTTAATTATGGTATAATATTTTTTTAGAGGGGTGTTATATGTCATAAACGAGAACAAGAGTTCAATATTTAACAGGAGTAGCATCAAGATGTTAATCTTCTGAAGGTGAGGGCACATTCATTTAATATTTAATCAATATGTATAATGAACGTACCATGTAAGCTGTTTCTTACAATACACACTCGTTTTATTTCCCTTCTCATAACAGATATTAATTAATTTTTTTTTCTTGACAAAAGCAGGTTTAAGTAATATTAAATAATAAATTTATTATTATTATATCATATTATTTCACCGTTGCTATAAAATGTATGCCATGGTTTAGTCAAGTTATATAAAAATTTACTCTATAAAGACAGTTGTAAGTCTATAAACATCAACGTTAAGTATTAAATAAGGATATAACATTCTAAAATGTTCTTCTTTATAACTATCTTATTGAATTCCCCAGAGCTTATATGGAAGTTTGCTCTATGACGATCGATACAAAAGATGCTGTTGTTAGTTTGATAGATTAGTTGCTATTAATAATACAACCACATTTCGATACCGATTTTGTTGAATAATATTATGAATCCCCGACGGCAAAAGAGTGGTGGTATAAATTTGACGTCGATGGCTTTATGTGTGTGAGTGTGCGTGAATGTGAATATGAGCGTATGCCTTTGTACGTGGCACTGGAACGATTATAATGATTCAATGTAGATTTTCTTCTCTTAAAATCCAGTTTCCTTGCGGTAGTTCTGAGCCAGTTTTGGCTAATATCGGTCTAGCAGTGTAAGGGTGTCAGCTATTCAAAAAGATTTAAGGCATATTTGGACGATGATAACGTGATTAGGTAGGTGTCTCACACATGCCAGTATATCCTTTAAATGACAAACAATATGAAGGGGTGTTTTTTAAATTGAATAAAATTTTTATAACCTATTTGGGCCTTGCATATTCGTTTATTATTTCAATAAAAATATTACAAAATCCATTATCATTTAGTCGGAATGAAAAAAAATTGAAAATATTTTAAATAACAAATTTTATTGATAATCACAACTTTTTTATTTTTAAATGAAACTAGTATTTTTCGGATTTACTACGCGGATTTTATTATTTAAAAACTACATAATCCCGACGTTTCGGTTACTTTTCAGCAACCGTGATCACGGGCAGACGAGGTGTGAATGTCTGTCAGTTGGTCCTTGTTATTTATCATCTACCGCCATCGATTTCTTAATTTTCTGGCGTACCGCTCTGGATGCCGGCAGAATGCGCTCACGGTGTCTTGAGGTCCTGCGGTGTGGTTTCGGACATGGGATTTTATATTTTTAAGAACGGGGTCCCAGGTGTTTGATAGATTCCAGCCATCTTCTCTATTGAAATTGGGATGTTTTTTAATTTCAATAGCCTCGCGAATTAATCTCGGTATATACTTGTCTTCCCAAGCGAGGATTTGAGGTTTATCAAAACGAATGTATTGGCCTGGTTTGTCCATTGTGTGTTCACACACTGCTGACTTCGACGCGCGCCTGTTTTTGATGTCTGAGATGTGTTCCTTAACCCTTGTACCGACACCGTGAGCGCATTCTGCCGGCATCCAGAGCGGTACGCCAGAAAATTAAGAAATCGATGGCGGTAGATGATAAATAACAAGGACCAACTGACAGACATTCACACCTCGTCTGCCCGTGATCACGGTTGCTGAAAAGTAACCGAAACGTCGGGATTATGTAGTTTTTAAATAATAAAATCCGCGTAGTAAATCCGAAAAATACTAGTTTCATTTAAATGAATACTCGCGAAAATCTTAGATCTCATTTTTTATTTTTACACGAACTACAGACCAATTTGTTGTATTAAAACAAATGAACAATTGAAGATATCTCACGTTTGTTTTGTGCTTCACGTCTTATGACCACGGTATAGTCTGACAGTTAACATTTTTTTTTCAATATTTAAGATAATTTCGCGGGTTTTTCTGCTGATTCTATGTATAATTTAAACTTTAAATTCTATTTATTTTAAGTCATAATAAACAAAAAATCTTGACAGCATTTCACGTAATTGACACGACATCAACGATTGTGTTATATTTTTAGCACATAACATATTAATACAGACTACTTTTCTGAAATTTAAAATAAACATACTAATACTACAGAGTGAATATTCGAAAAATTTTTAAAGTAGAAATGTGTGAAATACTTCAGCCGAGGCAATTAAGTGACGCGACGGAGAAAAAAATATATAAAAGAGACTGAAGTTAGCAGCAAGTACATTTGAGTTGTTTAACAAATTAATTTACGATTTTAAAATATGTTTTAACGTAAAAGCCATCATAAAGACTCCGCTTACATTTATAGAGAGACAAAGAAATAGAATTGAATATAAAATGTTTAAAATCTAAATTATTATTATTGTATATATTAATGAAAATATGTAGAAAAAAAATGGTTCATTTGAACAATGGATAGAAATCTCATTTTTATTTTAGTCAATACACTATATCCCGTTACAATCTCTTTTTTAAAGGAAAATGAGTCGATGTTATCTACATTAACAGGCAAGTTCATAACGGAAGACACATTACTATGAAAATGGCTAAAATGAACTAGTCCACTTACATACATTTATTTTGATTGCGTCTAAGTTTTCCAGTATGCCTTAAAAGATGAGGATTTCACAGGACGTTTTATCATAAGTTTAGGCAAGAAAACTATTTACTTACTAATAATACTGAGTTTTCAATTAAAAAAAAATATAGATTTAAAAATGTTTTTTTTATTAAACATTTGATACGGAACTGTTTATTTTATGCTAATTAGGATTTATATAATATAATTTAACAACAGACATTGACGCAATAGCTACCAGAACAAAATTACAAAAAAATTATATCCTAAAATTTGTACCTTTCACAAATAGTCTTTCCACTTTGCTGCAGGTTATGCTGTTGTTACTTTACATGGCCTTCACTACAACAATTTTCGACTCCATCTATCTTCTTATGGAGACGGAGATTTAGTTCATTGGCATACCACTTTAACCGTAATTTGATCAGAAATAGAAACTACAAGCATTGCAAGGTTCTCAAACTCGTGGAAGGGCCTTGAATTTTTCGACCAGATGTTAAATACTCTGGTCTATAAAAATTGTGACATTGACTACTCAAGAATATAAAGTAGTTTTCTGAACACTACCTAGCGTAGAAGTATCCTTCAGTTTTCTTCCTTTTCAAAATCACATCAGCCTAAATGGATTGTTCGGCAAGGTCCCATTAGAACATCCAAATCTTTTTAAATGTTTCTCAAGATGCTTGGCATTATCAGAAAATAAACTATGATTTGCTGATGACCCTGTCACCTTGATGGACACTCTACAAGATTTTTTGATGATATCAAGGAAATTGGTACTAAGACCGAGATGGTTCTAAAATAAGTTTCTTTTGAAAACGTCTCCTAATGAATGGGTAAACAGTTTCGGAAAGATAACATTCTCTTGTCTTATAAGATGCAATTTGATTGATCTTGTGATCTATCCTTTGTATGTGTTTATCGATGGACATCGTTACACTAATTCAGACCCTGCAGGATGAAAATGGAGTCCGCGACATCGACTGTTACTAACCTCCTTAAAAAAATAAGCACACCACGATTTGGGTGACTAAGCCACGTCTGTTATTATAAAATACTCATAATGACAAGTTGAGGTTTACAGTAAGGGACTTACGGTGAATGTTGGTATGTCTTGCATTGATTAGATAACCTAAAAGGTGAATAGAATAAAATATAAAATTATAGGAGTGTACATGGATATTGCTTTATTCAAATTTATAATTTTAGTAAAGTTAAATATTTAGTAGTAACAATTTATGTCGTAATCAAAAAAAGGTTTCCAAAATAAATTAAAATATAAGTCTAATATAAATATTTAATTACACAAACTAGGTTTTATAATTTATTAATGTTAAAAATTATATAAATTGTATGAATATTTTATTTCTTAAGTCGCTAAATTAGTAATTTTGTCCCCAATTACTTTCTAAATTTCAAACAATATACTTTATATACATACATATATCGAATCCAATTATGTTTATATCAATACAAATATTATTTTGTTGCTAAGAATAATTTATGTAAGAAGAGTATTTTGTTTTGTAACGTAAGTATACGTTACTGATACCTTGGTCTTTTGTAAGCTAAAGTGAAACCTAAGTACCAATATCACACTTATGATACTGTATTATATAAAAACGTAATATCGGTTTCAGAGTGATAAAGGTTCAGAGTTCTGGGTTGAGAATCCCTCGCTACAACTTCATTCGCGATTGAGCGGTGCCTTATCATTTAATTATTATAAATAAATAAAATAATTTTTAGGGTGATCTTGTTTTAACACGGTTTGACAAAAATTATAACATTTTTTTTCTATTTTTCGATAAAGCCAAAATATAAAATTAATACAAATGATTTTTACTGATTTTTAAATATAATATTATAAACCATCTTCTTTTATATAAAATAAACTAATTAAAATGCAAGATATCTAACAAAAAATATGAAGAACTTATATTTAGTTCAGATGATATTCATAGAGAAAAATCATTGAGTAAAATCTATAAAAAATGGGAAAGTATATTATTTTAAATGAAACCTAGGTTTTAGGATACCACACGTTTTTTATTATTTTATAACTACAGAACTTGGACACTTCGGTTCCTTTACAGCAACCGTAATCACGGGCTTTTATCTCGTGTGCGCGTAGCATCCGAGAAACTTAGTTCCATTGTAATGAGTGCACGCGAAAATATTTAATATCATTACATATTATTTTTGTAATATTATTAAATTTTGTATAATTCTGCATTTATTCTGTGTATGTGTTATAATATAGATACCATTTTAAATACGATATTCGTAAGTCTTAAAAATATGATTTGACATTAAAGTTGCTTGTGTGGTATCATGAATCTTCTGGTTCACACGACCAGGTGTTCGTTCTGCGGAGTCAGCAGCGCCACTCGTTACATACTTTATCCATACAAGGGTGTCACCCCGGAGATGTTCGTTTCATTTTCAATACTTTTCGCGTTCGAAACAAACATGTAAACAAAATTTATTTGTTCTAAATTTCAATATTTAGTCTGCAAAATAAAATCATTCTTCCTCTTCTGAAGGTAGGATAGAGTGTAGCTGTGGTCAAATTACTACAGCTTGAGCATGAGCTGACTCGACCGGGGAAGTTCCACCCTCTCACAGAAGATCGGCGTGAAGTAGTCTTAAATGGCTGCGTTTCGTCCGATTAGTGAGAGAGCCGGTTAGTCTTTTCCTTTTCCCACCTTCTCCTGCTCTTTCCTCTCCCACAATCACGGTTGGTAACGCGTCCTCAACATCCCTCATGTTGACAAAATGATTATTAATATGTCTATGGGTGACGGTGACCACTTTATTGAGTACAATTTAAAAAATGCTGACAGTCAATGAGTTTATAATTGCCTTACAAACACAAAATTGAAGACTCAATTTAATAACAGTCATAATGTGCATAATATGACAAAGAACAGTTATAAAAAACTACGTAAGATATTCAAGAAATATTCGGTTAGGTTTAAACGTTTGGGTTCTACAGCTACCTTATAAAGTAGTTATAATCGCGCTTGCTACGTAAAATGAAAGAAGGAGTTGAAACCATTTACTGTGAATCCTGAAATATTGCAGGTTTATAATGTCCTTAATCTTATATTATGTGGATTTTTTTGTTAATATTGATTTTTTTATAAAAACCATCATTTTAATTATATGACAATGATCACAATGTCTTGAATATCTATGAAGCCATAGACGCGCAAACAAATTTGAACAGGTTTTCTGTCTAATAGGACGACAATCATTTGAATTCATCATTTAAAATGTCACAGAAAAGACTTTTGTATAAAGACAACTACTTTGTACTAGTAATTGAATAATATAGCGAAACTGGAGAAAGTGTAACCAATATACGTTTTCGTTATTATTTTAGGTCACAGATGGAGATTTTTATCTTGTATGAATAAGGTAATTAAACCAAAATTATTCCACGCTATGAATCACATTTAAATAAAAATATTTTTATATAAGAAACAATGCAAGAATATGTTTTTTGTAAACTTTTATTTGTACGCTTCTCCTTCTATTAAATTCTATGTTTTTATTGACTTGTGTGTTTCGAAACAACCAATAAGTATTAATGTTAAGTTAGACTATAAATTGTGTGTAATTTCTATATTATTAGAATAACAAACTTATTTTGCATTATAAGTATAGTTACTCTGTTTAACGCAGAGCTCGAGTAAATGAAACAAAGACACTAATCACATACACATGCATAATGCTATGAAAAATTTTATCGAATAAATTTAGAATTTATAATGGTACGAGTAACCCTCACCAATTCTTGTTATACAACCAAATTGTAAATTTACGACATTTAAGTAATCACATGACATCACCCGTCTTTCCAATAAGGCGCATCGTAATTTGTGTTATTAGACCTCGTTATATTTCGACAGTCATATAACATATTCGTCGTTTCATTAAATTCGCATCACATCAAGCGTAACACGTTACGTTGGTACAAATACTAATTTGTAGATACTTTTGTGGCTCCATTGTCCCGCTCTGCTTGATGTACATTTTCCTTATATTCCATAAAAAACATTTCGTACAGATTCGAGAGTATATGAATTTCATTAAAAACTTGGCAACTTGTAAAGCTGGTGTAAGATAATCTTGATTAAGAGTATAGCATGCTGTTTAACTTAAACTATAATATAATAAAATTCTGCAGAATAACACCTACTTATAGTACTGTAGTATGTGTTATACCTTAGATAATATAATCTGCAAAAGCTCCTCCATTTTAGTTTGTGAACAAAAAACAAATTATTATAAAAATCTGTGAGCTACATGGAATAAAACTTTAAAATAATCTCGCTGGTTTTCCATAAATTAATAAGAATTAATCACGTATAAAATTCTTTAATATTCATATAAATACAATAATAATTGCTTACACATATTTTTGAAAGAAAATCGATTAAGATTACGCTTAAATCGACATTTCCTTATTTATATATTTGTAAGATATATACTATTTCAATTTTGATATTTTATTGTACTTAGTAAAAAATAAAACATCACTACATTTGAAGGAGATAATTTTATCTCTAGTGAATTCCAACGAAATCTGTTCATCGATACATTAAGAACATCTATGCAGTCACTTGTTTTAATTTAAAATAGTTATATCTTTAATTTATACACGTGGATCACCATAGAAAACGCATATTATATTATTTCAGGATTTAATTATATGTTATATGTGTAAAAAAATAGCCGAATTTATAATATAAAAAATGTTTTAAAAAGGAATTGTTAAAATAAAATTTATTGAGCCTTGTAAAAATTTTGAAAGAGACTTTACTTCTTTTAATGACACTAAAATAATGTATAAATGTAAAAAAATGTGAAAGGTGTATATATCTTAATAAAATAACAATTAAAATATTACGCTTTTTATTTTGAGTTTCATAAAATTTTGTTATAAAATATAAAGTTTATGAAATTAGTTAAATAAAGTCTTAAAAGTTTTGTTTATATGAATAAGTGAAGCCCTTACCAAAACAACACTATTACAACGATAATTAAGAACATCGACCAACGACAGTTAACGATTACTACAATTAGATCGTTTGTTTGTCTATTTGTCACTCTTAAAATTGAGCCATTGTATAATATTGTTACAATAACGTTAAAATTCAAAATCATTTCCATACAAACTTTAATCATTAGCCTATACTCGTTTCATAACCCTCTGTAAGAAAACACTGTCTTCATATCCATTATTGAAAGTTACGTAATATATAAACGTTAAAACAATAGTATCTTATTAATTTCCCAGACAAAGCCTATTGTAATGCAACTGCAGGAACACGCCGCAAAGTTAACAAATCCGTAGCGTTTTGTTTAACCAAGCCACTTTAAGCCACACGTTTTTCAACCAAGTTTAAACTTTTGTTTCAATAACATTTCTGAATATTAATTCTAAACAAAATATTGTTTTGTTTTTAAATCCTTATTTATGCTGTGAATGAAAAATACTTCCTTTATTTTTATTGTGAAAGCACAACTAGTAAACCGATTCTTTTCCCATTTACAATTAGATTTTTATTTAGACAGAATATGTTATACGGCGTTTTATCAAATCTGGCACATTCAAAAACAAAAACAATGGAAGTAATTTTGAATGAAATGTATTATGTTACATATATTACGAAACGAAAATAAGTACGATTTGAACTGTGAGGAAACATTTAGTAAGAGTTATATTAACTAAATTTAAATCATGGAAGTATTTTGCGGCGTAAGATTTCCCTTCGGTACCTAGATCTTAAAATCCAATAAAATGAAGTCTAGTGCATGAAGGATAAACTAAAATCGAATATAAAGTAACTTTAGGAATCCTAGGAAGTGCGACTTAGTTCTACAGCCCTATTGTGATATTTGATAGTCAGTGTGGAACTAGGAAAATATAAATTAGATTTAATAACTTCATGTGCTTTCAATTTCATATATTCAAATTCATATAAATTAATTCAAAATTGAGTTGTTAATAAATTGTCAGCATTTTTTTTTTGTATTCAGCACGTGTAATATATGAACATCATTTGAACTAAACTATTCAATTTTTTGAAAATTCTGTAATAATATATAAGTCATTACACAACAAGTATATATCACTATTATTTAAAATATTAAGTTGAATATATAATTTGTAATAAATTATAATTAACGACTTCTATCATTTAGAAGTCTTTCGGAATTTCAATTTATATAACACGTGGAAGGTGACCTAGTCAAGTCTAATTTCAAGTCAACATAGCGTTATCCGTTTTTTCAGGGTTTTTATCTATCACCATTTCGTAGGATTTCCAAATAAAAGTCGGATATAGCGAGCGAAACTCGGTCACCTAGGTTCTATTTTTAATCCCCTAAACTTTCCGCGTTCATGGGTGTTTAATATTTTTTATAATTATTATTTTAACATAAGTTTTTATTTTTAAAACGAACAACAGTACATAATTCCCGAATTGTTCCAGACATAACGAACTGAGAGCTTATACTTATATTTCAAAATCCCGGCTTAGACTAAGCCGTTCTACATTTGTGCTGGATGCGTATTACTTGAGGCATGGGCTCTGGGACTATCGGACTATTGTTATGTGTATTAGCCATCCTCGTAGCGATTTTACAATTTTACATTTAATCCTTGTTCATATAAGTCTATTTTTAGAAAAGAAAATTTATAACTTGAAAATAAGGACTGCTACAAACAAGGAAAAGGATCGAATGTAAATTCAATAATATAATAAAGTAAACGTCACGCAGAAACAAACTTAGGTACGTTGATAGTCATAATACATAGTTCATGTCTGTAAATAGACAGGGGAAGTAACGTTGCTCCAATGAAAATAGTCTCAAATTTTTGCTTTAATGCATTTAAGCGGTTTGTCTTTTAAAATTGCCACAGGTATATAGCTCATGTGATGGTATGAAATGTACGCTTTGAGCTCAAACTGAGCGCAAGGTGCCTTGGAATTAAATTTCTGCTACGCGATGTCGGCACGCGGCGCACGAAATATGGCGGAGTTCTGGAATGATCTGGAATTTACTGGATACAAACAGTTTTAAGTACTTGTTTTATACTTTCCTGTTCGTTTTATTAAGGACTATATTTTACCCACGTCTTCCCTCACGAGTTAGGTTTACCACAGAGCTCCTATATTTGTAAGATTTATGGGATAAATGTATACTATACTCGAGCTTTCAAACCTAATAAATAATTGTTCTCTAAATTATATGTTAATTTTAAATGATTGATGTATAAAAACTTTCAAACAAACTTTGAAATCACGAAAGATACGTAATTATTAAAGCCATATACCGGTAAAAATTCCTTATTTACATTTTTTTATAAAATCTGTAGTACATAAAAATATTATAACATAGTATTCAATGAAAATTCCTAAAGAGCTAATATATTTTATATTTAAAACAACACGGAAACAATCAAATTTTCGTTCAAAATTAAAAACTAATAAAGATTTTACTCGCCTTAATATTTCGAAATAAAAGTGACATGCGGTAGTGCGCTATAAATATTTTTCCATTTTGCGGGTTGAATTTTGCGGCGTAATTATTTTTTACACGTCAAACAGTGTATAAACATCTTTAAATTATTAAACCTCCAGCATCGAGGCCTCCAGAACGGTTTTACGGAACATTTTTTTATCCTTAGAATTTCATGATAGATATTCAATTTGAATTTTGAAAGCACGATGAAACTGGAATGCTTTGTTTTCTCAGTTCAGGATTTTTAATGATTTCAACGTTTCTCGGGTAAGTATTCGTTATTTCGGAATTCTTTTTTATTTATTTTTTATATTTATAACCTCAGCTGCACAGGACGAATCTATTTGTACTTAATTAACTATTAACTAAAATAACAATACATTGTTTTATATAACATTAAATAAGAAGATTTATTAAAGAAAAAAACTAAATAAAAAATAATCATATGTCAACAACTGTACACATGGAAAACATAAATCAAAATTACATTTCTTCCTAAAAGCTTTTTTCTAAGCATCTGTCGTAGTCTATTTAATGCTGTAACAAATTTATCGGTAAATGGGGTGACTTTTATTACTTGTGATTTGAAAACTTGGTAAATTTTATTAAAAAAAAATCGTATTACCTACAAGATATATAATTTTCTTTATCCTTTAGCTTTTACCAAACAGTTTGATATTAAATTATTGATATCAAACAAATCTGTTTTATATAATTACTATTTTACCTTTGTTCGCTTCGCATGTAATTTATTGATAATTTTTGACAAATTATATATTCGGTTGCGGGAAGATTGAATCTCGTTACTAATCTTAAATTAATTATTCATTCGTATAATCGTCGCAAGAGTCTTTGCAGACTCGTCGTGGTCATCACGGCTTGGCTTTATGTAACCCCCCAAGGCTTGCTGTAACCTCTTCCAGCCAGTTTTCCGGCTGGGCTTGTGATTATCCCGCCGCTGCTCGGTGACACCGTTCTTAAGTGGTGTCTAAATACTATTAGAAAGTAAATATGACTCAGAAAAAATCACATTGTTACTTGCCACGTTTCGAACCCGCGCCCTCACGTAGAGAGGCGGGCTTTTAAACCTCCAGGCTACCACGGCTTCACGAAATTAATTATTACTTATTTGGAATGATAGTGGACAATCATTCGTATATCAATAGGAATTAAAAACGAAATGTTTATGTTAGAAATTACCAATTGAAACACAAATATACAAATGACCGGTTTCGCGAACAAGTGTAAATAAATGCTAAATGGTCAGAAACAACTCACAGCTTTTATCAAGCGTTTGCACTACCCTTACTCCGGGGCAGTTGCAATGACACATGCCTTATGTGGCCTAGAGAAAAAGATATAAAAATATTTTATTTTAAAACACAAAGATAACCGTTTCATACTACCTACATTTAATAATGATAGTAATTATATATAGTACATATGCACAGAGGCGTTTTAGTAACTTTTAACTTATTTTATTCTGTGGTCTTAAAGACATTCGGGGCTTAACAAATTGAATAAGAGAATCTGTTTAATTTAATGTCGGAATACTAAATTGCCATCTTGTTTGGACGTGAGCCTTCCAATTTATATGTGTTTTATTACGTGGGCCCCAAATTATTTTGGTACGATTAATTTCATTTTGAAAAGGGGCATTTATGTATGATTTGTTTATATTAGGATAAATCTCTTAAACGAGAAGATTATAGAAAATTATTGTATTATATTATAAGTGATGTTTGATCTTGATCTTATGTTTATTAATATTATAATATAATTAATACGATTTTATATAGACCAAATTAAATTATACCTGTAACTATCTGCCAATATACAACTTATTAAAGCATATTTTACTTATTGTAATAGATTTATAAACTTTGTGGAAACCATTTTATTTGGAAAGCAACTAGACGTGCGTGTTAAATAAGCAATTATTTACTTTGTATTAAAACAAAACTATAACTTTATTTATCTACTCATTAATTCAACTCAATATTTTAGAAAATCAAATTCAGTGTTTCATATAACCATATAATTACTTAATTTCTGATAACTTAACTTATGTTATGTATTGTATTTTATAAAAAGATAGTTTGAAAATAATATAAATAAAAGTAACATCATTACATTTATAACTGTTTCCAGAACGGCAGGTTAATGTTTCAATTCTGAATACTAAATAAATGTAAAAGTATTCTTGCAACATTTTTCTTTCGCAGACCAAACGGCTTCATCATGCAAATATAAAAACCGTGAGAAATAAATCCCGGATCCGTCAATTCTGAAACAACGAACCAAGTAGACCGCTTCGGCCAACTCTCATCGGTTAGTGTAAATCTTTACTGATGTTACAAATGATAAAATAAGTTACCTAGAATACTTTTCCTATGAAAAAATTTATATACTCTGAATAAACTAACATGATTGTTAACAATGACGCTGCTCAGAATAGGAAAAAATATTGGTAATGTTTGTTTTAAACGATTTTTCTATTTTTATATTGATAATATAATAATGAATCAAATGTCATTTTTGAATCGGATTTGTAATCCATTTAATGAGTGTTGGATCCATGAGAGCGTATAGATTCAGCTGACATCAGATTTTGGACTTAGCTTTGTGCAGATTATAAGCCCCCAAGGGGTTAAAGACAAATCTAATTTGGATATTACGCAATTTGTTGGCTAGCGTTTGGTGAGTACAAAGTATAAGATCAATGAGATTTGATCTAAGGAATGTATCTTCTCTTTTTTAATTTAAAGCAACGAATTTATTACTGTGGTCGTGAAATTGTTGTAAAAAATTGAAAAGTTAATATTTTAATTTGTAATTTTTTCAATATTAATGGATGGATAAGTGGTTGAACCAAATTATTATCACTTATACCTTTTTACATTTCTTAACAAAGATACCAGCACCATGACTCATACTTTCAATATTTTAAACCCGCCAAATCCCTTGACTTGTGACGACGTCACTGCGCTTACCTAATTGCCTAAAGGAATATCTCCAAGGATTTGAATAAGGCTTTATCTGTTAGTATAAATTGAGAGCCGTATCGAAAATTTGTCAATGCTTTGATTTAGTAAATTGTGAAATACATTTGTACGAATAAAATATTTTTATTACATTACAAAGAAAAAAATTAAGAGTTCGAAAGCATTTCATGTAAATTTTATTCACACTAATAAATTTTCTTATTACCTCGTAATGATATTTTAGGTAGATCACGTTTTAACATGTAAAAAAAGTTCTGTAGTAATCAAAACTTTATAGTTAGGAAAATTAAACAACCTTTAGTAAAATCACTCGAAATTATGACGCAAATTTGGATAGTATACATATTTAACATGTATTTGAAAAGCTAACGAGGAAACGAAACGATAAAACATCAAAGCGTATGCTTATCACAGTGAAACATTTAACCAGATATAATTGTACACAGATTGGGATCGTATCCATATAATATATAAATCATGACAAATGATCTTGACCGAATTAACATTAAACGCAAATACCATCAAAGTTTCAAGAACAGTTTCAGCTAAACGCAAAAACATACTCGAGAGTTGCCTTCATTACTCCATTACCTCATTGTATTCCGAAAGGACCGGATGATAAAAGGAAACTTTTTTCACAAAGAATACCGGGTTTCTCCGCTCTAATAGTCGGAATAAATTTGATAAAACTCGGCGCAGTCTCCAACTAGTTTATTTGGAAGACCTCCGGTAAACTAATATCTCTCCCGGAGTAAACCTTTGGAACTTTTTCTATCAGCACATTGAAGAATGTAATTGGATCGTATTCATATTTACAGTTCTTATATAAATGTTTGTAGATATAGATAAAAATAAATATTGTTTATTAAATACTTCCTCTCTTATTGTATTTCTATATCTCATCTTGTCAGAACTAATAATCTTAAGAGATCTTCATCACATCTTAAATACTCATACTTGTATACTATATAACCTTATAAAAGCACTTTTCAATAGTATTTTTTAATTAATTATTTTTATATTATTAGGAGATCCAATTACTAAACAAGATTACTTCTGTGACAAAGTTTTCCTTTTATTTATTATATAAATCTATATTACTGACAAGCGTAATGTCCAAGTCAACAAATAATGCTTTAAAAGGGTCTCCTAACAAAGCACATTGGACTTACAAGGGCCCTGACCACTTATTATTACAAACGATAATGTGAAGCAATAAGTGTTAATTTATCTAGAAATATACTTATGTTTAAAAATTATTATAAATTTTATTACAAGAACAATTCATACCCTTTAATAGTGATAAGAGATTACAGTCTTTAAGCAGCCATGACTCTAATCTGAGTCTTAATATATATAAAATATATAAATACGTCAAAAACACTTCCAAAATTTCATGGTTGCTTGTAATTTTTAGAAAAAATCTAAGTTTAAGAGTCTATATAAAAGCATCATAGCTATGACATTCTCTTGAAGTCATTACTAAACGACGTCTGTATCTTTAGAACGTTCAAAATACGCTCTTAATGTTCACAACTGCATAAATGCATCTAAGGGGAAATCATAAAAATATTGTATAACCAAAGAGAGAGAACCACAAAAATTTTGAAATGTAAGATGAAAAAGCAACATTCAAGATTGGCATCTTATATTCTCTTGGAGAGACCATTGTGACGGATAAAATGCAACTTCAAAATATTCTCATAAAATTGTCCGCTACGGTTTAATTCACTGAAAGCTACGACCTATTTATTGCATGCAATTCTTTGATCTTTATTGCCATATAACTCCATATTATCCAATGATAAGTTAACAATATCATTGATGAATACAAACATTTAAATTAGCTTTATTATAAAACTTAAGTTTTCGAAAAAAATATGTTTTTAAATTCCTCATTTTTTTTCCCTTTAAATATTATTATTATAATTTCTTTATTTTGTAATCACATATTTCCAAAATAAAAATACATTATTTTATTCGTTCCGTTTCGTCCGGTAAATACGACAAGTCACGTCTTTATTTTATATAACATTGTTTTCAAGTTTTTAAATTTTCTTATTCAATATCACTATCGTAATTCTCCTTAGTATTTCTGTATGGACTTAATGTCGACCGCTTTATATGCATTTAGGTACGGAGCATTTGGTATGCAAGACAGACTTGCATTAACCCATATCCTATTTTCCGGAATGATAAACCATACCAAAAGCTAGTTATTATTAATATTTATACAATATTCATGACCATATAATATTATTTCAACGCGGTATGATATTTGATTATACAATACGGTCACGATGTTTATCAATTGTATAGACGACTATACAGCGAACCGGAAACACATAAATTAATTTGTCATTTCATTCTATTTACTTGTTTAAATGACGTGAAACTGAATTTTATTTAGTTGACAATTCCAAATCATTTATAAAATACGGAATATTAAACGAATTTTATTTTATTAAGACTATTAGGACATAGATTCAAATATGCTCTCCTTATTATTAACTTTGTTTCTAACCACATAATTTCACTGTATTTCACTTAATTTCACTCAATATATATACAGTACAACAATACTCTATTTCACAATAACCAGTCTGATCAATTATTGCAGCTTAAGTAACTCTGGCAAATTTTTTAGCGTCTTAAATACCTAGCTGACCAGTAACTCACTCGAGGGTAGATTAAGTAATCAAGCGGTAGGTGAAAAAACATGAGCTTCTTAATATACATACTGTAATTATTAACTATGATTTTGATTTATGTAAAAAGACATAATATAATTGTCAAGTATAGTATTATGATCAACAAAGAGGTTTACGCCTGATTGAAGTATTAAGAAGAGTAATAGCCAAGAATCATTAGTCCACCCAGAACAATGTGTAATAAAAATATTTAAACATTATCCACAGTAACTCTTATTTTGAGTAATCTAAGCATTTCAACGGTGACCGTCTATAAAGACAAGCAAAACCAAAATTAACATGTTAAACAATACGCCAACAACACAAAAACATTAGCATCCAGCTGAAATGTTATTCTCAGCATTACAAGCGGCAGTTAATCACCGACACTTAACTACATCGAAACCACGACGCATAACCGCACGCTGTGATATCCAACGCCATTTAACCTTTTCCAACTTCTATAGTAATTTTCAACTGATCTACTATAAACGAGTTTTAAAGCCCCGAAGTATCCTCATCACAAACAGTATTTTAGAAATACGTTAAAGAAGTTGTTTTCGTCGATGGAAATATAATTTGAAGCCTTCGTCCTTGGAACAAATATCATAATTAGGTTGCTGTGTTGCTCAATCATGCTGAAAGAATGAAAGTGATTTGAGTTCAATGTTTATGCTCCACGTTTCTGTTGCATTGGATGAAAAAATTTAGTCCCTGATATTTCAAATTTAGAATCTCCAGAACGGTTAAAATATTGCAACATAATAATTTTAAAACTTTTTTTATTGGATTATTAATTATTAATATTGATTTTTTCAAACACTCTTTGTGATTTAAGAAGATATTTATAAATATAAACAAGGAAAGCAATTCAATGTTCATGAAAAACAAAGTTCTTTGTTTAATTAAGAATATATTTTTATTTTGAAGTGACGTGAAGATAGCACAAAAGAAAACGAAACTATTCATATTATACACAATAATTAATTTGATGTCAGACTCTGATATAAAAGCGGTAACTGAAAGATAGAATAAAGCCAGACAAATTATGGTCCTATGGAATAAAAACATAAAAAACCCGAGTCTAATTACCACAGTCGGCGACAGGAAGACTGAATGTTTTTTTAGAAACAGTCGGACTATTTGGAATAAGAGTGGCTAATATACTTAGTATTTTTGATTCGTATATAAAAGATAATGATAGCATTTATCTTTGTTATTTTTAAGGAAAAACCTCACAAAAAGAAATCACGTAATTTTAAGAGATTTTTTTTTTTATTTGTAATATTAACGTAACTTACATTTCTTAATTGATATATATATTTTTGCAATAATAGATTTTCGAATAAAGGAAACTGTTTTTAATAAACGATATTAAACGAATCACATCATTACCAAAGAAAATTTAAACTCACTTTAACCAACAATACTTTATCTAAAAAGGTACAAAAAAGAATATTGTTGAAATGGGACAAGAAATACACTGACCTTTTTGGCTGACGTAAGATAATTCATTGAGCAGAGTTTTCGTTTTCATTGTGCTTTTCTGAGACAATTATTTTCACACAGAATTCAATTATTAATATATTTTTACAAATTTTTACCAAATTTAAATTTAAAAAAAAACTAACATGAATTTTTACATCAACATAAAGTTATAATAAAGTATTATTCGAAATAAAAGCTTCCAAGTGGAGGAGTGTCTTTAATTTATTTCGTCAGTATTATTTTATCAGTTTTCTATATATAATTAAAATGCAGGCATTTTTTTAATCTTCATTAATGAAGTTAATTATGTTAAATTTAATTAACTGAGCATTAACTGAGCAACCCAAAATATAAGCTATTTATCTTTTGAAATATAATTATCTACAAAGGTATAACATGTTATTTTTATTATATTTATAAAATATTATGTTGTTATAAACGCCTGTTCCTAAATTGACATTATCTCAGCTGGCGTCTTAGCAAATCCAGACGAACCCACGCTACACGAGTAAAGTTATGTAGCTCTGTTATTTCGTTTTGTTTTAAATAAATATTTGGATTTCAAAACATTTATTTTCCTTTATTATATATTTTTTTGATGAAAATATAAAAAGAAAACTTAAATAAATCAAAGTTCAGAAAACATTCTTTACTTTTAATTATCTTATCTTCTTTATCTTCTGTTAAAACACGCTGCGTAAACATCAGTTTATTTTTTAAATGGCGCAACTAAGTTGAAAGCTATTTTCACGCTTTACAAAATGTCAAAAACACTAAGCAAAGGCAATAAGCTTTTCAAAGATTACTCGGGATATAAGCTCTGAATTTTAAATTGTATGCAGTTTTATGGAGAAATGTAGGTTACATTGCTTTACATTGAATGCAATCATACAATGTAGCGCAGCTTAGAGTAGGAAACAATTCCATACTTTATTACTGTACGCTTTATTCCGTGCCGATGTGTAAAAAGTATAACTTAGGTGCATAGGTAGGTAGCATACGTAATTAACAATTTAGACCATTTCCTATCTAGCACACACATATTTTAATAAAAAAATGTCTTGATGGATCTTATTAGAGAGACAGGGTTTGCTTTGAATAACGTCATTGACAGGAGCGATTTGTACTTTCATTAAAGGCATCTTGGTGGTGATGTGATTCATATTCTGAGTGCTCCTAACCTTGAGTTTTGTAATAATTTGTGGATTTGATGTCTCATGGGTTTCTTTAATCCTTATGAAAAAAAAAATCTAGCGTGCAGTTGTAAAATATAACACAGGTGATTTTTTGTTGCGACAAAACATATGTCCTTTATTTTATGACACGTATCCCCATTTGCATAAAGATTAATTAAGAGCATTTTACACCTTCTTCTAAATAAGGTTAAAGTATGAAATCTTTTAAATAAAAAATATGTGTCTCTTGACTAATGTACTTAACAAAACTGTAAATTAATTTTAACCAAACCTCGAAACATAACTAATTCAAACAGTTAAAATAAACACTTACAGCAAAGTTGAATAACTTTCTTACTTAGTTTCACTATATGATTAAACTCTGGTGTAATTACAGGAACAAAGCACCGCATCTCGACCTCAGGTGCATACCTCGTTTGTTGAAATGTACTTGTAGCCTCTCGCCATCAAAAGGTACTTGCACGCCATTTCTCATATGATCTTTGAAATCGACGTAGCAATGCATTTGTAAGAGGTGATTCTGATAATGGTTTAAATTTTATATTTTTATTAATTATTAATTTATATTACAAGATATTTATGTATTTTTTTATATTGAGACAAAATAATTTTCTAAGAATAATGTAGATAACGATGAAACTACTTAAATCTAGATAGTACAGCTATTAACAAATTTCCATAAAAAACCTCGTGTTACTTAAAATGTATTTAAATATTAACTAAAGATATAACCAAAGTATAAGCAGTGACATAAAAAGACTAGTTTCAACAGTTCAACCTCCCATTAGGACAATTAGTGTAACTCGATTCGACAAACTCTGAGTGTCGGTCCACTTACTGAAAACTAAAAGTTTCTTAATTAGACTTTTGTGTTTTTAGACCTGAATGAAAAATTCACTTGAACCTTTAAGTTTAAGTAGGACATTCGTCCAACTTTTTCGCATTATTCTAACATAAACTAACAAAAGCATAGCATACCCGTATACATAAATTAAATTTACTTTTTCAGTACATTTCACATCAATAATCAAGAATTGAGATTAAAAGAAAAATAGCTTGGAGACAATGAAAGGAGAAAAATTTTAATACATTTCTGACAGTTTAGTCCCTTGAAAATTTTTAGGCGTAATGAGACATTTTATAATTTTATTTAAGCAATAACACACTACATATCGAGAGGACCCATATCAATTACTTTTATGACTTTGATAGCCCAATCAATCAAATCAAAATCATATAAACAACTTAAAATGATAAGAGAACGAGCTACAAGGTCGCACCTTGCAACGTGTGCTAATGTTAAAGATTGTGAAACAAATGTATTTGTGATAATCGATTGCTCATTAAAGTTTTATAGAACAGCCAACAATAATAAAACTATCAAAAAACTTAAATCTTATTTAATTTATTAAAATATGGTTTCATCAAAATCCCTTGTCATTTTGCTAAAGTTATATTTTATATTATATTCAACTACAACACGAACTTGTTGAAGCTGCAAATTATGATCAGTTCAATTATGATATTTTTAAACTATGAAACATACAAATAATTTTAAAATCGATGTCATTAGAGACGGATTAAAATAATTAACATAATTTAAATGTAATGCTGGAACGGGAACACCACAAAGGTTGTCGTTAATGTATAATATAAAAATAAAATAAAAAAATAAACTTTAATTTGTTTGAAACAAACTGAAATTAAAGCAGACGTTTAAAGATATCCACAGTATAAAATTCTTTTGATCGAAATAATCTCTTCCTGAACTGTAAGTTTCTCTGGAGATTAATATTAATACCTTTTACTTTTTAGGATAACAGATAATGTTTCTTAAGATCAGGTGCGATATTAAATAGCCTTATAATACTTGAATTTATAGATTATTTATTTTAAGGTTAGCTTAAAATCGTCTAATATAATAAATGCGAAAATATAAGAAGGTTTATGGATGTATGGATGTTTGTTGCTATTTTCTAAAAAAGATACTAAACGGATTTTGATAATTTTTTTCGAATTATGTAGCTTAGATCTCAGATTAATATAAAAACTATGATTTATCAATTGTTTTCATATTATTTTCACGGGAACACAGTTTAAGAGTATCATGTAGTATACGCAGACGATAAATCTGTATGTGGGTTTGGTTAACATATCTAATAAAGAGAACATTATTCATTTCCTTTATAAAAAAAAAAGCTAAGTAAAGATTATGAAATAGAGAACCAAATCAATAGCTTTATCAATAATTTTATTGGTTATTATTTACTATCTAATCTTTTAATCAAACAATAACACTTGTTGAAAATTATTTGTGATCTAACAAAAATACTCTATTAAGTAAAAATTTTATAAATAGAAACACTTTCCTTCCAATGGAAGCACTGGGGCTAGTTTGAATATAAATGTAGGGAGTTATATGTCTACAGTCAGTAATTCATATAAACTTAGTCCTTTTAGCTTCGAACTTAAAGAATAAAATTGTATAAATAGTTTCACTATTTCACACAGCGCATTAAGTAGCTCTGTCAATTTTCCGATATTTCTTATACAGAAAAATGTATTTAACGCGTTGAAAGCAGAGTTAGCAGTTTCGTTTCGTATTAAGTTAAATTGAAAATGGTCTCATATTTTTATACGATTTCTCTCTATTCGTACTTTTAATCTGCGTAATTCTCATTCATTTCTTTGAATATAGTTTAAAAGTGCTGAATTTGTGTATGCTTGAGCTAATTGAAATATAAAAAAGATCTCGCAGACTTTATGTAAAAAATTTATAAAAATTTACGAATTATCAAAAAGATTTTAGAAAAGATTAAAATAAAATTTCAGATGATAAAATGTATGTATAATATTCATTAATTCTTTTTAAACTCTACAGAATCTTGAAGACTTAGATTTTAGATAAATATCAGAAGAAATAAATATATTCCATTCTTATTATTTTCTGACCAAACCTTTAGAAAACAAAAACACCTAGAGCTTCCAGAATACCGCATTCCGGTTGCTTGATTTCAATATTTTGTAAGAAGAAATTTGAAACCTACTCATGTTATGAATTATTTCAATTTTTTTTTGTTTTCAAATTTTAATCTCAGTATTTGTTTAATATTGATTTAATATATATATATATCACTAAGTTGCCGATATTATGTGTTGAATTATTATGCTACTATGGAAAATGACTGTACATGTCACCAGAGCTACATATAGTCAGTTGAGGTCACACTGAAGTGGAGATTATATAATGAACTAACGGCCTTATAAGGGTAGCATGATGATCGATAATGGTAATGGTGACAAATGTTACCCAGTCTTAATAATACCCAACGTCAGAATAACGAAAGCAGCCGTAAAGTTTGAGACTAAGAGGAATTTTTGCTTAATACTAGTAGAAAGAGAATCTGAAAGTAAGGCTGCTTTTTCTCTAACTCCTCATCAAACGTCAAATATGAACCAGAATATGACTTGTCTATTAGACGAAAACTGTTTCTATAGACATGAATACAATCAGAGAGACTCTTACGCTGATCGAGATTCACAAATGCACACTTTGAACTAAAAGGTCTATGAGAAGAAGGTGAATTTCAAACATAAGATACTTAATTATTTTGTGTCAAAGACAAGAAAGAACCTGTGCAAGAACATCAACTAAGGTAAAATGCTTTATGTTTGTTCTTTTATATCTGTCAATATAAATCAGATTAGCCCAGTCATCATTTTGTATCGTCAAATGCATAAAACGAAGATCAGCGGAAAAAAAACTTATGAAATGTTCACAAAAACAAAGAAAAAATTATATGAAAAAGTATGGTACTTGAAATTTGTATTGAATAATGAGTGTGCCATAGTTTTACTAACAATTAAATTTAAAAAGATATTATCCGACTTAAAATAGAATCCTGGATAATAAATAAAGAATATGATGTGCGCAATGTTATCGAAGATTTGCGCAAGTACACATTTAAATAAAACGATATTTTTTGGTATTTGTTATATTACATTTTACCCGACGTTTCAATTACTTTACAGTAAACGTGATGACGGGCGGAAGTAACTTCCATCTAAAGTGCTAGTATCCTAAGTCTCATCTACCCTCCAAGTGTCATCACCTCAATTCTGATGAGATAGAAAATTTCTAGGTGGAGCTGGTCGATAATTTGCGGCCAGTGACCTCTGGTCAGGTGTATGCTCATATAGTCCGTACATTTTTTATGTTGGAAGATCTTTAGTTTTTGATTAAACTTGAAGGAAATTGATTTACATCTGTCATCTCACTTGCTTGTTATTCTTCTGCGATATATTCCTTTAAGTGTTTACTATTCTCATGACTGCTAATATCTTTTAACATTGGCGAATATTATAAACTTCGTAATAACGTCTTTATTTAGGTTTATACTTTTTAACAAAGTTCTCTGAGAATTGTTTTCTTTTAAAGTATTCTTATCACTGCTGTTTCTTCCTTGTTTCTATAAATGTTAAATTTTTAAAGAATATTGTAGATATTGTTAAGATTAAATCTTTCTGACTTATTAAACAATTTGATTGAATCGAATGGTACTAGTTACTTTTTTGATATTGGGTATAGATTGGCCTGCATTTGGTCAATATCGTTTGAAAAACGAAACTTATGTCTTTTTAAATATTTTTCATTACCTATAAAAACTACCCTCAATAACAGATATGCCGAAACATTTTTTTTTTAATATATTCGTATATTCTAGAGTATATTACATTTATATGTATATAAGGGGTTTTCCAATAGGGACGCTTGAACTTTGACAGCTGATTGCGGCCATGTTGTTTGAGTGACAGCTGTCAAATGCAGTGTGTTATATTCATTCCGTCCTCCCAAACCACCATGGCAGGTAACAGTGTCGAGCAGCACGTGCAAATCATAAAATTGTTTTATGAAAATGGGTCTTCAGTTCGAGCAACGTTCCGCGCACTTCGCCCGTTTTACGGTCGCGATGATCGTCCTGCCGAGTCGACTATCCGTCGATTGGTGGACAAATTCGAGTCAACCGGGTCAGTTAACAATCAGCCGGTTCCCGTGCGTCAACGTAAAGCGAGATCTGCCGAGAATATCGCCGCTGTGCGCGACAGTGTCCTCGAAAACCCGCGGCAGTCAATTCCGCGTCGCGCACAGGAACTCGGCCTTTCGCAGACGACAACTTGGCGAATTTTGCGTTGTGACTTGAGCCTGCACCCGTACAAGATCCAGCTGACCCAAGAGCTCAAGGTTAATGACCATAGACAGCGCCGTGTGTTCGCTGACTGGGCATTAGAGCAGTTGGAAGTTGACGCCGATTTTGGCAAAAAAATCATCTTCAGCGACGAGGCGCATTTTTGGATGAATGGCTATGTCAACAAGCAAAATTGCCGTATTTGGGACGAGACCAATCCACACGAGGTTCACCAAGTGGCAATGCACCCGCAGAAAGTGACTGTTTGGTGCGGATTTTGGGCCGGAGGCGTGATTGGTCCGTATTTTTTCGAAAACGATAATGGTGTGGCCGTCACCGTCAATGGTGAGCGATACCGGTCGATGATAACCAACTTCTTTTGGCCTGAAATCGAGAATATGGATCTGGACAACATGTGGTTTCAACAGGACGGCGCTACGTGCCACACAGCACACGCTACGATGGAAGTTCTGCACGAGCAATTTCTGGACATGGTCATCTCGCGTGGAGGCGACGTGAACTGGTCACCGAGATCGTGCGATTTGACCCCGTTGGACTTTTTCTTGTGGGGTTTTCTTAAGTCGCAGGTCTATGCCAACAAGCCGCAAACCACCGATGCCCTCAAAGTCAACATACGCCACGCCATCGATCAAATACAGCCCGATTTGTGCGCCAGAGTCATCGAAAATTGGACCTTTCGTGTGCGCGCCACCAACCGAAGCCGTGGCGGTCATTTGAATGATGTCATATTCCATACATAATGGGGTCGATAGACCTTCCAAATAAAAAAAAAATTTCGCAAATATCTTTCCTACATGTATTTTTTTTTGCATTTCAAAGATCAAGCGCCCTTAATGGAAAACCCTATATTATATGCATACTAACTTGGGATTGTTGTTTGTGTTCAGTATAAAAAAAAAAAAATTAATAGAAAAAGGGGTAAAGGAGCAAATACGACATAATGTTGAAATGAAAACCCCTTTCCTAAATCAACATAAAGGTTATCAATTAAACTTCAAGTTTTGATGAAAAAATAGAAAAAAATAAAAGCTACAATTTTACCGTTTAGATATTTCAAGCAGTTTTTCTATTCATTGGCATATAAAGTAATAATAATTCCTTCACAAAATTTACTAGAGATAGTAAAGAAAATGCCATATCATGTTTTATATAATATTTTTAAAACAGATCTTTAATCTTTAATTGTTTATTGAATTCGACTTGTTAGCTGGATTCTTAAAAAACTGAACGCTAAACTGGAATTCCTGTAAATATAAATAAGTACTCGTTTAACTAGACCAACTAAAAATTATATCGGATAATATATGTTGGAGTTATTACCATTTCGTCGTTTTTAAAAGAGTAACGCCAGCATAACAGACCTCGCAAGTTACTTTATTCTTGATTATCGTCTGACTGTCGAGCTTTTTTAGGTAACCGTAGTAGACGTAGTAGACGTCGTAGACGGTCGGATGCATCCTTTATTTCGAAGAGGTCCGATGTCTGCAACGGCTCAAGTAACTTTTTATACCAACTCACATTCATGGTTGTGACTGCACTTGCACAAATGGCTACGCAAGTGGTTATGCAGGTGACATCTGATAATTTTAACTACACTTAATAATTAATTAGGTAAATAAAAGATATTCGGTCCAATATATGTAACGTCATGATTACGCTCTGTCAATTTTAATATATGTGTATAATATTTTACGTCCTTAGAACGTCTATTAGTTTATATATTGAATTATGGGTACACTTCGTTCTGTAAATTTGAGATACCATCGTATGTAATTTTATTAGGTGTCGACTGTTCAAACTAGTGTCCATATCGATTAAACATTTTTGAGGAAACGCTTTGAGAGAATTTAGTTATGATATTTAAAAATGTTTTTGCAAGAGAAATTTTATAAACAATTTTAGAATAATTGCTGTAATTACACAACAATATCAACAACAATAAATTCTTATAATTTCTCGTTATAAAAGATTGCTCAAGTGTATTTAAATTGTATTAAGAACTTAGTTTTGAAGGTTAAATAAAACACAGTTATTATTTAATTTAATTTAATTTTTCTTTAATTCTTTAAAATTTTTCAATGTTCAATTGAAGATTTTAAAAATATTGAATTTAAAGTTCTACAGATGAAACAGAATCTCAAACATCTTTTCATTATTATCTTTCGTTTTTTTTTTCATGCGTTCCTTTGTGCTCCTTAGGTTAAGTTTTCGTTATAATAGATATTTTTTATTAAAATTAATTATTTAATTACTTTAACTTATCTAACCTCATTTATATTGACTTATAATTGACAAATAAACTATGATAGCATATATAGCTTTCACGAAGAACAACAAATTGTAATAATGATATATGAAATTTTCGCAAGTAAACGCGTCGTCTGTCCGTGCCTACGGTAAATTCAATAAAATCGAAATGTCGGGTAAAATGTACCATAATAAAATAAACGATACCTTGTGTCCAGGGATACTTGATCAGAGTTTTGTATCATTTTTAATCTAGCATTGCGAATTTAATTGAAAAATTTATTCATATAATTTATGCTTATTTACAATGGAATTTTGGATATTTTATTCATTATTGACCTACATTTTATCATCGATGCAATCGATGCAACCTTATATTGCATTGATACCTTTGCTTATTAAACAAAAAAAAGAACAATTATAAATGTAGACGTTAATGCAAGTAAATTATTTTTTTTTTTTATAGATATCTATCTAGATTTATAGTCTAAAAATATTTGAAATTGCTTATAACTACAAAACTAACATAGTGTGTAAGTTAATGTGACTTAATCCAAAAAATTAAAATTTCCTTTAGTTAAAAAGATAATCACAAATCTTTAAATAACGTCAATTTTATAATATTTTTGAGTGTAGGTATGGTATGGTATACCTTCAAAGTGCTTATGTTGGTTTCGTTTCGTATAAAATTGAATTCATAATTTAGTGAAGTAACCGCCAAAGGGGATTCTACTCGAAAATCCTTATGACAACTACCGTATATTTAATTCATATTTATTCAATACTAGTTTTTGGCCCGCGACTTCGTCCGCGTAAATTTCAGAATTAGTTATATATAGCTTTTAGCCGTGACTTATACTTTTGACTTGTACTTTCTTGTACGTATCTTTGAATTGTGCCGAGATGGGATGAGGCCATACTAAGTGTGATTGTCATAGGTTAGGTTAGGTTAGGTTACCACGGTCTCGCTCGAGCCTTTGCAGGGTACGGACGTCTTGAAAAAATTCCGGTTTTCGCTACTTTCGTTGTTTTTTGGTGCTTTCGTTGTTGATTTGTGGTTGTTGGTTCGTTTTGAGATGGGTGATAGGGAGTATGATGGTGGGGGGGTGCCCGGGGGGGGATTCCGGGTAAGTCGATGGAGGATAGTTGTGGTGCGGATGACTCGATGTCATCGCGTCCAGAGTCAGCGTTAGGAGCAAAACGACTCTTTTCGGAGGTGTCTGGCTCCGACACCGAGACTGGGGGCGGTGTTATCCGAAAATCGGATCCGGTGGGAAGGCGAGGCCGCGTTCGTACGCTGGGTAAAGCCAAGAAATTCCTGCGGGAACGGCAGGAAGAGGAGTTAGAGGCCGCGTTTGACTCCTGCTTGGAAAGGAGCCTCGGGAGGGAGAGGGACGGGGTAAGAGCGAAGAAGAGGGAGGTCCCTCTAGAACTGGAGACTATGGGGGCGGAGGCCATCGTCGTTGAGGCAGAAAAGAGCCTCAACCTAATTAAGGATCTGGTCGGGAAGAGTTCAAACCTCAAAGGGGGGTACTCGTCCAAGATCATGAAGGCCTCGGCCTTCTTGAGGGAGGTGTTGGACGTGCTTGTTACGCGCACGGAGGCGGAAGAGACCCGCCGTCTCAGAGCTGACATTGGTCGGCTCCAGAGAGAGAACGCGGGTCTCAAGGAGGAGGTGCGCGCACACCGCCTCCAATTTGAGGAAATGAGGAAGGAGAGGACGGCAGCGGCAAAGGCGGCTTCAGACGGGCTGGTCGGTCATGATCAGCTCCAGATGCTGGAGGCCAACATCGCCAGGTTGGTTGGCAACCTGGTCGATGGGCGGCTTTCTGCGCTGGAGTCCCGGCTCATGAGGGAAGAGTTCACCCGCCCCCCTCTGGCGGGTGACAATTCGGCCGTCGCCTTAGCCGCCAAGAGGGCGATCCGCCAGGCAGCCCTTTCGAGAGGGGTGAAGTCATCGGCCCCTTTACCGGCTTCATCGGCGCCGGAGTTAATATCGGAGGATGAGTTCCCTTCCCTCCCTGCGCCTTCCAAAGGGAAAGGCAAGGGGACTAATGGAGGGAAGGAAGTGGCATGGACCGCGTTCGGTCCATCGACGTCGGGCGGAGGGACCGGGAAAAAGGGACCGGGTAAAGTGGGGAACGGGGCCAATGCGGCGGAGTGGACGGAGGTGGTCCGCCGTAAGGCCCCCAAGAAGAAGACGGAAGTGGTGCCGGTGCCCAAGACGCCGGCACCACAACAAAAGAAGGCGGGCCCTAAGGAAGGCCCTAAGAAAGTGACGCTCCCGCGCTCACAGGCCGTAATGCTCAAGTTACGGCCTGAGGCAGCGGCCAAGGGAGCGTCATATTTGTCGGTCCTTCTGAGGGCCGAAAAGGAGGTGGATAGGAAGGAGCTGGGCATAGGGCCCCTAAAAATCCGGGCAACGGCAACGGGGGCCCGCATCATTGAGGTGCCTGGCTCCACCAGTGCGGACAAGGCTGACGCCTTGGCCGCGAGGTTGAAATCCGCACTGGCAGGGGAGGTGGAGGTGTCGAGGCCTGTGAAATTCACGGACGTGAGGGTCACGGGCCTCAACGACGCAACGACCGCGGACCGGCTAGTAGCCGCTGTCGCGCAAGAGGGGAACTGCACCGAGGCCCAGGTCAGGCTGCGCAACGTGCGATCTGGGCCTCGCGGCACAGGCTCTGCCCTGCTGGAGGTACCGGCTGCGGCGGCCAAAAAGCTGCTGCAGTTGGGTAATATATCGGTGGGGTGGAGCCAGGTGCGGCTCTCATACATGGAGGCACGACCCAAGCACTGCTTCAAGTGCTTGGGAATGGGGCACGTTGCGGCCGCGTGCCCCAGCCCAAAAGACCGCAGCGGTCTGTGCTACCGCTGTGGCAAGGAGGGCCACAGGTCCGCCCAGTGCTCCGCGTCACCACGCTGCGCTGTGTGCGCGGACGCGAGCAAGCCGGCGGACCATGTGATGGGGGGTCATTCGTGCCGCCCCCCATCCACCCGTGGGAAACTTCCGGCCCAGCCAACAAGGGCTGGGGTTTCGAGGCAGGCGTCAGGAGCTGAGATGTCCGAGTAATGGCCGGACATCTCAGGTTCCTGCAGGCCAACGGCAACCACTCCGCCGGGGCTCAGGATCTCTTCCTGCAGTCCATGGTGGAGTGGGCCGTTGACGTGGCGGTCATGTCGGAGCCGTACTGTGTCCCTGCCCAACCTCATTGGGCGGGAGACATGGACGGTTCCGTCGTGATCGTCACGCGGCCGGGCGCGGTGCCCCCCCTCGCAGTCAAAGCGAGGGGCCACGGGTATGTGGCTGCGGTTCGCGGGGAGATTGCCATAGTCGGGGTATATTTCTCCCCGAACCGCGACCTGCCGGCCTTCGAGAGATTTCTCGACTCTCTCGGGCCGGTAGTAGGGCAGTTAGCGCCTCTCCAGGTGGTTGTGATGGGGGACCTCAACGCCAAGTCCACGGCGTGGGGAAACCCCCTCACAACACCCAGAGGAAGGGAACTGGAGGAATGGGCGCTAACTGCCGGGCTGTCCCTACTCAACACGGGGACAGTCCAGACGTGCGTGCGACGGTTGGGAGGTTCAGTGGTGGACGTCTCGTTCGCCACTCCGACCTTCGCACGCAGAGTGGAGGGATGGAGGGTTGAGGCAGGAGTGGAGACGCTTTCGGACCACCGCTACATACGGTTCGAAGTGTCTGCTTCTCCTGCCGGTCGCCGGAGTCCAGCGTCGAATTCCTCGTCGCCCCGGGAGAGAAGTAGGTTCCCGCGTTGGGCGCTGTCAAAGCTCAACCGGGAACTTGCCGAAGAAGCGGCCGTTGTCGGCTGCTGGAGCCTCCCGGAGAGTGCGGAGTTGGGGGTGGATGAAGGGGCTAGTCGCTTTGGAGACGTTCTCCAAAACGTCTGCAGAGCGGCGATGCCCCCCGTAGGGCGTCCCCCCCCTCGGGGAGCGGTATACTGGTGGTCGGATAACATCTCCGACCTCCGGGTCGCCTGCAACGGGGCCAGGAGGGCATACACCCGGAGCAGGCGTCGCCGCCCCCAGGACGAGGAGCGAGATGGCCGGCTGTACAGGATCTACGTGGCGAAAAAGTTGATCCTGCAGCAGGCCATCTGCCGGGCCAAGGAGGCAGCCTGGCTGGAGCTGGTGGAGGGTCTCGACCGAGACCCTTGGGGCCGACCATACAAGCGGGCGCGGAATAAAATCTGCGCCCAGTTGGCCCCCATCACGGAGGTGCTCCAGCCGGCTGCTCTGAGGGGGATCGTCGGGGAACTCTTCCCCGACGCTCCTGCGGGATTCACTCCCCCCAGAATGGCCCGGCCGACGCTGGAAGAGGGCGACCGCGTTCCACCGCCCGTCACGGAGTCTGAAATGGAGGCGATTCTGGCTCGCCTCCAGAGTAAGAAGAGCGCACCGGGTCCGGACGGGGTGCACGGGAGAGTTCTCGCTCTCTCCCTGGTGCACCTCGGGGGAGCCCTCAGGGAGCTGTTCGACCTCTGTCTGAGGTCCGGGCAGTTCCCGAGGGCCTGGAAGGAAGGCCGGCTTTGCCTACTCCCAAAAGGCAGCCGGCCACCGGACTCGGCTTCGGCGGTGCGACCGGTGGTTGTGCTGAACGAGGCGGGGAAGGCCCTGGAGAAGATAATGGCCACCCGTCTCGTTCGGCATCTGGAGGAAGGCTCGGGCCCGGGACTGTCAGAGTCCCAGTTCGGGTTCCGAGCCCGCCGGTCGACCGTGGATGCCGTCAAACGCCTGAGGGTGGTGACGGAAGAGGCGGAACGCAGAGGAGAGGTAGTGTTGGCGGTGTCGTTGGACATCGCCAACGCCTTCAACAGCCTCCCACACAGCGCGATACAGGTGGCACTCGAGTACTTCGAAGTGCCCCTGTATCTGAGGAGGCTGATAGGCGACTACCTCTCCCAGAGGAGGGTGGCAGTCGAGAACCGGAGGGGGTTCATAGAGTGGTGGACAGTCGAAAACGGCGTTCCACAGGGTTCGGTCTTGGGACCTGTCCTGTGGAATGTTGGATACGACTGGGTCCTGCGGAGTCGCCTCCTCCCCGGGATGGGTGTCATTTGCTATGCAGATGACACCCTCGTCTTATCCCGGGGACGGAGCTACAAGGAGGCGGCGCGGCTGGCCGAGGTCGGAACTGACCTCGTGATCAGCCGCATAGAGAGGTTGGGGCTTCGGGTCAGAATCGACAAAACCGAAGCCCTCCTCTTCCGCGGGACTGGGCGGAAAGGACCCCCGCCGGGTGCCACCCTCCTCATAGGAGGAGGGAGGGTCAGGGTGAGCCCGACCATGAAATACCTGGGGCTCACCCTTGACGGAGGGTGGACCTTCGTGCCCCATTTCAGGGAGTTGGGGCCAAAGGTCATGAGGATGGCAGGTGCTCTGGGAAAATTCCTCCCGAACCTCGGAGGACCCAGCGCAGCTTGCAGGCGGCTATACTCTGGGGTCTGTCGGAGTATAGCCACGTACGGTGCTCCCGTTTGGGCTGATCGCCCGATGAGCCGCGGGGTCAAGGCCCTACTGCGCTCGGCGCAAAGGGCACCCGCGGTGAGGGTGGTTAGGGGGTATCGTACGGTCTCCTGGGCCGCAGCGACGACTCTTGCCGGCGATCCGCCTTGGGATCTTGTGGCGTCGGTTCTCGCCGAGGTGTTCTCCTACGTCTCGGGTAGGAGGGCTCTCGGAGAGAACCCTTCATCAGAAGAGATCCGGGCGGTTCGCCGGCAGGGGGAGTCACGTCTTATGCGGGAGTGGGAGGAGGACCTGGCGGGGCAGCCGTACGGTAAACGTACAACGGCAGCGCTCCGTCCGGTCCTAGAGCGTTGGATGAGGTGGAAACGCAAACCTCTCACTTTCCGTCTGACGCAGGTCTTCACCGGGCACGGGTGCTTTGGTGATTACTTGTGTCGGACGGCCAGGAGAGAGCCGGGAAGAGGCTGTCATGAGTGCGGCGCTGCGGTGGACTCGGCCCAGCACACCCTCGAGGTGTGCCCGAGATGGGCTGCGCAGCGCCAAGATCTTGTGGCGGCTCTCGGCGGAGTGGACTTGTCGCTTTCGAGTATCGCGGAGAAGATGCTCGAGAGTGACAGGTCCTGGCTGGCGGTGTCCTCCTTCTGTGAGACGGTCATGTCCACGAAGGAGGCATCTGAGCGGGAAAGGGAGGATGCGGCTGATGCACCCTCCCTCCGCAGACGACGGACGGGGGTGCGCCGGAGGCGATATTTGCAACGCCTCCAATAGCGCCCCTGCACTCCGGGCTGGGGTCGGGCTGGTAACCCGGCCCCTGTGAAAGCCCGGCGTCGTCGGGGCGATCCTAATTGCCGGGATCGCCCCCTTTGTCCGAGAGAGTAAGTCCGGTCTTTGCCAGGACCGGCCAGTCGCTGGTGTGCCCTGTTGCTGACAGATCCGGGGTGCACCAACATAGCGGCCGATGGCTTTCGCAGTGGTTTTAGTGAGTAGGGGCCTGCCCAGGCCGAGTCTCACACATCCTCTCCGGTCCCACCAAGGCCGGTTAGACGGCTCGTAAAAAGAGTTTCCCTGCGTCATCAAAAAAAAAAAAAAAAGGTTAGGTTACCACGCCAGTGGCCGGGTTGCGCACCGTGGAGGTGATTCGACCGCTCCTTAAGGAGTGGGTGGATCGCCGACACGGTTCCTTGACCTTCTGGCTGGTGCAGATCCTCTCGGGGCACGGTAGCTTCGGGCGGTATCTGTGCCACATAGTCGGAAGAGAGCCGACGGCGGCGTGTCACCATTGCAGTTGCGTGGATGATACGTCCGACCATACATTAGCGGAGTGCCCTTCGTGGGAGGTGGAGCGTCGCCAACTAATCACCGAAGTTGGCGCGGACCTTTCGCTGCCGGCCGTAGTCAAGGCTATGGTCGGTAATGAGAGGGCCTGGGCGGCGGTGGTCTCTTTCTGTGAGGTTGTCATCTCGCTGAAGGAGACTGCCGAAAGGGGGAGGGAAGATGATCCCTCCTCGGCGCCAATGCGCCGACGTAGGCTGGGTCGTAGGCAGCGGGCTTATGCCCGCCGAATGCCTTTCCAGTGAGAGGAGCCTGCGGGTGTCGGAGGGGTAATCCGATGCCCGATGATCCAGGCAAATGGAGAGCTGCAGGCCTTACGTTCTGGCAGGCAGTTATTGGAGAAGGAAGAGGGGTGTGGGTGGGGCCCACCTCTCCTACCGAAGGCGGAGTCCCCTTTTAGGGGCTCGTGCGTAGTGAACGGATGAATGGCAGGCCGTCCCCGTTACACTAGCTTACGCACTGCGGCGAGAACGTCGAGGTGGTTTTAGTGGGTAAAAATCCCACATACCCCGACCGGGTTCCCCCTCGGTCGGAAGTCTTTCAGAAGATTTCCGCTCGTTACCAAAAAAAAAAAAAGGTTAGGTTACCACATTTTAAGAAGAAGTAGGTTACTGCAATACATTATTATATACGATGTTTCTTGTTTTTCTTTTCTTGGCCAAAAAAGTAATTTTTCCAATAGGAACGCGTTGTTTTCTTGCGGTCAAAAGTAACTCATGTCCTTTCTTAAGTCTCAAACTATGTCCTTACCAAATTTCATTTAAATTTGTTCAGTAGTTTAGGCGTAAAAGCGATCGGCCCACCTGAATTTTCCCATGAAAATGCGACATTTTCCCGGGGTAAGAAGTAGCCTATGTCCTTTCTAGGATATCAAAATATCTCCATACCAAATTTCGTGCAAATTGTTTCAGTAGTTTAGGCGTGTTTGAGTAACAGACAGACAGACAGAGTTACTTTCGCATTTATAATATGGATAATTTGACGAAAATTAGATTTTAAGTACATTTGTTTCTATTTTATTTTTAAGTGTATCTTTTTAATATAGAACCCGAAATTCACCAAGATGAGACGGATTTTTAAGTCTATATTTTCTATTGCAATTTCCATTAAGTTTCCCCTCAGCAACCCTTTCTTGTTGCACATAAAAATGTTTAAATCTAGATAATATTATTTATCTGTGAATCAAAAGAGATAGTACCAAAAAAAATTCTAATAAAGAAAGACGATAAGCCCTTCAAATCTGAAATAATCCACTTATATATAGTCTTTGAAATCATATAGAATCTAAAATCTGTTCAAAATATTTGGATAACTAGGAACTTACCCTTATAAAAACACAATTTGTGGTTTATAACTATTATATATTCCTTATAGAAAACTAGATTTGAAAATAGTTTGTACGTTATAGTAAAAATATTTTTAATCAAACAAACGAAGAAATTGACAGAATTAAAGGTAGTTTGGATGAAGTATCTCTCAAATATAATGAATTAAATAATTTGCTATATTTTGTTTCTATTCTTTTCTTAAATAATTTTCTTACGTACAATATTTGTGTCTAACAAAATTAAAAAATGTATAAATTTATTTCTAAGCCCGTATTAAGAACATCCTTTGAAAATTTAATATCTCATAGTGCCAAAGAAAAGCCTCTCAAAAGAATTTTTTTCTTAATGAAATAGGAAAAATAAAAATTAATATGTAATAAAATGTCCCGAGTTCATAATGACGAAATGAGATCTATTTCTTTCCATAAAAGTACGATTAAGCCACAAAATATAGAAGGAAGTTTCTTAATATCTTCAACAATTTCATTAAAATTGTATTTGATGAATTCTTGTAAATTGGATTTGAATTCGCTTATCTTTCAAACAAGATGAATTGAATTCCACTTGTACAGATTTCGCTAAGTACGATATCACATTTAACGATTAAGTTAAATGTGATATTAATCTGAAATAGGTTTCATTGCTGAAAAAATATAATTTTATAATATTCACAATATTAGACGTTACATACATATAATAACTTTTTTATGTTGTGGTTCTTAATGTAATAAAGCCAGGTTTCCAGCAGAATCAGAAAATTAATATCATTCAAATAACCCAAATATATATAAGTATTATTTTAATACAGAATTATTAAAAACGTTAAATAATAGAAAACTTTAAGAGTAGATAAAATCTTACAAAGTATTCAATACGAACTACATGACAATTCTTAAATAGGAACACGTTTCCTTTTATATATTTCATTATTCATATAAAACGTAATTTAAACGTATTTTTGACATTCGTATAGGTGAAAAACAATTATAATGTCACAGTATTTAGTAACTATATGTAATCCTATCATATTATTTTTAAAATAACAGATATGTTTGTAACAAAATCCAAATTATTCCAAAATTTCTTGTGTATATATAATAGACTTGGAGCTTCCCCTAACCAGCTTTATACCTATTACCATATTATGACTTATTCGAACTTAAATTTACATGAACTTAAGTGTGTTAACTTAATTTTAAACTTCATACTGTTTGACTAAAATTCCTGCTATGAATAGGAATTCACATCTATTTGCATCACCACATTTGTTCAAGGCTATTATGATAGTATAAAACTATAGTTACTTTTTATATACTAGATATTACGTGATACTGAAAAATAACGTTATGTTTCATTAAGGTCAGTCTCATCTATTTTATATTATAATTATGTATTATTAGTTATAATCTGAATATAATTGATTATTAGCCATAATTTCACATTTTACATTCAAAACGAAATATTAAATTCCAGATTAAATGTTAAAGCATTAAAATATGTTAAGTTATATTTGTAGTATTTTATTTTTAGAACCATAAATAGACGAACGAAATCTAAAGATGCAAATAAAAGGGTCGGAATTTATCCAAACTTTAATATAAATTCTGTTAGGGGATTTTAGCCATACCAATATCATAAATGTGAAAGTTACTCTGTCTGTCTGTCAGTTACTTTTCGAGGCAGCAAGCTTTTAAATGAAATTTTCTATGGATCTTTGTAGGGTCATAGAGGATAATGAAATAGGTTACTTCATTAATTGATAAATGACAACGAAGCGAGCGGAGTTGTGGACTAAAGGAAGTTGAATTATAATATTTACATGTCCTATATCATACGTTATGTGTAAATGAATCACATAAAAGTTAAGCAACGCAACTCGTGCAGTAACACTAATATAAGAGAAGCTTTTCCTAACATTACAATTAAATACACTGTGATTTCAGCTGAAATGAAAAAAAAATTAGGTTGTAAACCTTTTATTACATTTATAAATGAAAAGTATTTTATTCCAGACCATGAAAAATTAAGACATAACTTTTATACAATATGCTGTCTAACTTTTTGCAATATCCCTTAGTTGTCCAAGTTATTAGAACAGTAATAACAATTCAAAACTCCGTCAAAAGTATTCCTCATATATCTTTGCTGCTTCGTAAATTGTTCGTTATAGATTATATTATTATGTAGGATAAAATAATTTGTAAATATGCCAGCTGTTTACAAGTCTACGTCTGCAGCGGTTGTAAAAGCCGTGACATTATATGTCTATGCCTTGAGTTCAATATATCTGGAGCTAGCTGCGAGAGATGTTTTAAAGAAAATGTCGAGGGAAATAACGATCGCTATTTATAACTACAAGCAGCATAGTGAGTTGAAACATATTATAAAACATATATTTGAAATTTGCACATTTTCTATTGACGATATTAACCAAAAAAATCAATGTTCATAATGAGACTTTGAATAATATAAACTTTCAACAAAATCAAAAGACATTCCTTCTTCAAATTTTCATTAATAAAAAAAAAACTCTTCATTCAATATCAGCTAACATTAAAATTAAGCACTAACTGTGACAACACATTTTCAAAAAACAAATATCGGTAAACCAAAGAAATGCCAAGTTCGGCTCTGTAAAATTCACATGATATCACTACATACACTCAAGTCAGAAAGACCATTTATTATTCATTTTTTAAAGTTATAAAGCCGAAAATCTTAAGTCGCGAAGCGGTATTTTTCTTAACATAGCTCTTATTGACAAGATATCTCATTAATTTAGAGTTAAAATTACAACGATTATGCTAAACTTATATGTAACAACATACATAATGATTAAAGTTGACAAATTATTAATGATAGCACAAAAAAATAATGTAATATTTATTAAACGACATAAAAAATAAAATCGTATGCAAATAGTTATGATTAACATTAGAGTGAAGATAAAGTCCACCCCTTTATAAACAATTGACGGGTGAGTTTTTTTTAATATTTTAAATAATGTAATGTAAATATACATCTATTTAAAGAGTAAAAGTCTAACGACACGTAATTGAATGGACCCGTTAAAGGACTCGGCGATACGTTTCTAGTTTTGTGGTTTGTAAAGGAACAAGATCTATGAAGTTATAGAAATAAGGGAAGAAAAAAGTTTTACAATACATTTAGAAGGGAGAAAGTTTATATACGATTCATAGAGTGTTTTAGTTGGAGACAATACGCTATAGAAATAGTTTTCTACTTATATTATTATTATTGTAGGTATTATAATAATATAATATAATACTTATAAATTAATATCAGCTTCGTTATAGAATGAATCTGTTTGTAAATAAAGATCTGTATTAACAATTCAGTCAATGCCTTAAAAATACATAAAGTGAATTGAAAATGAAATATTTTCTATAAATATATGCCTCTGTTTTAGTGAAATTGTGTTTTTTATTTTATTTTGATGTCGACTTTCAATCATCAATACAAAAGTCTTTACGGAGATCACAAACGTTTTATTCAACTTGGAATCTCAAAAAAAAAAAAAAATGGTTGTCATTGAAATACCTTTTTGAGGCATGCCAAAGGTTTTTACAAGGAACACTTGACTTCGAGTGCTCTTTGACCAAAGAAATCTTTGTTTTGAAAGCCCTTGTGTACAGTCCATCGTATATTAAATACTTTATACATACCAAATAAAAATACATTATATATATTTATTATTTATTTTCATTATTATTGAATATAGACCATCGAAGTCCTTTTCTCATTTCTTGTGGATATCGCTTTGGAAAACGCATGAAACAAAATGAGAAGTCCCCGATAGTACTTCTATGTGTAAGTAATAGATATAGTAATACAAGAAATATAGAACAGTTATTTTAAAACTCTTTCCTCAAAGCTAGTTGATATATCACCAACAGGGAAATACACTTCGAAGTTATCTTTATCAAAACCAGAGATTTGAAACGACTTTGTTTCGTTCCCAATGAATGTATTATTTTTCTAAAATGCGTTATTACGTAAAACATATATTATGTCAGATTGATAAGTTACTAAAAAGTTTAATCATAATATAATTAGTATAGCAGTAATATATATCAAATATATCAAACAATCCCCTGAACGGTATATGATAATTGTTTTCTCCGTAACATAATTATTAAATAATTTTGTTATATTGGATAAACATGCAAACTCATATTTTATCAGCAAACGTAACGCTCGCATGATAATGCATAATATAATATGCATAAAGCGACATCTCCGCTCAGAGCACGTGTGTGACATATACATACTAATATATTATGCTAGATGATTCATATATATTAAGACAAATGGTTGTTGTGACCTTGAATGCAATTTATTACTCTTATAATATGCCTTTTTATAAAAAAATGACTTAAGATCTAGGGATGATTTAAAATAAGCTATAAATTTATGAACGGTAATATACCTAATAGTTTATGTGAATCTTACATTGATATATCATACTCATTATTCCACAAAAGATGTTTTTTTACAGAAATTTCAATTGTAAATTAAGTTTTTCTTTCGAATAAAGCAATTTATAGGTTTGAATTACATCCAGTGATGTATGAACATGAGATGAGACAGTCATCGATAATTGCTTTTCCATTGGCTTTTTCGTGAAAATATTTACTCCAATCAAATCAATTCCGATGGATTGAAATTATTTGCATATAGAGAGAATTTTCAAAAAGGCTGTCTTCGTGATACAGCCTTATGTGTTCGAAGAAGGTACGTTTTAGTGAAAATTTATGTAAAATACATCGAAAATGTTTCGTATAATTTTCCTTTATTGCTTTCATGTTTTCATCAAAGGTACACTTTTTTGATATGAACTTCACTTATGCCTTTTAATTATTATTGCACCTATTTCAATTTAAATAATACAATATAATTCATAATTAAAGCTAACAAATCAAATTACTTACAGTCCAACTTTTAATATGCAAAATGGAGATGACGCTTCAAGACAATTAATGATATAAAGAATAATGAGTTTATCAAACGAAACCTTACAATCTATGAACTAATTTTAACATCATGCAGTAAGCACAAATGTAAACTGTGATTTTTAAAAATTTTAACTTACTGTAAAATAAAGAAAGTATATAAAACAAGAAATTTGTTTCAATCGTCGTCCGAGTCATGCATGTCTCAACTTTAAATAACTTATACGTTAAAGTTTTCTGTTACTTGTATCTATTGCTTTAATAAAAAATGGAAAACTGTTCGCTCCCACGTCGACAATACTTATATTTGTTTCGTAACTTTTAAATGCCTGTCTACGTTCGTAATTTATGTATATTTTTGTTATATATTTCCATTTGTTTGTATCAGAGGAATCGTTTACTTTTCTGTCCAAAAATTGGACCCTCGCTTGTTCTTTATAATATGAATTTATTGCTCACGATCTTCAGATTATGCTGGTATATATTTTTTAAATTTTAATAGCGATACATGGGTCTATGTAAATAGTGTTTTATGGTCTCCGTAGGATATTAATGCATTTTTTTTTTAATTTCTAATAATAGATGCAAACCTAAAAAAAAACCTTGACATTACTTTTAGATAAACTTTTGTACTTTAATAGTTATGATATTCTCTATTGTATGATATGACTTTTTAAAGTAATTATTATGGTCTGTAAGAGCTTTTAAAGGTGTTCATACATTAGGAGCACTTGCACTTTAAAAAAATATGCCATGAAATACGGTAACGCTAAAAATCTTTGAAGTAAGATTCATCTTAGATCATAGATTCTTAATAGTTCTTCATAGTTTTAATGGTTTCTAAAGGTCTTAAATTACTTTATTTTTATTATTTGTTTTATTAAAGTCTAGTTAGTGCCGGGAGTAGTCGCAATAATTAATTTCGCTAATAAGAAATGCGATCTTCGTCGTATTCGCAAAGGGAATTGTTAGCGGATCGACTAAATTCCACGAGGCATAATTAATTAAAATAAAATATTTGATAACAATTTTATCAACGATTTAGTGATAAATTCAGGGAGGTCTCTTTAAAATTATCACTTTTATGTTGGTTTCGTAATATTTTTTTAGTCTCTGAAATTACGTACGTTTAATGTACAGTTAAAAATTTATTAGGTATTTTTCAAATGTAATATCTTTCTATTTATTGTATTATATGTTTTAGAGTCAACGAGTGTTTTTCGTAGAGTTATCATCGACTCGTCAAGACAAAAGTGGTCCTCGCTGGACAGTAGCTAGAAATAAGAGCTGACATAGGTGACCACATAATTGAAGAGATATAATAGCAAGGAGCGAGTTTGTAAGATAAATATCTGATTTGTAGCTTCACCTCATCAACGTGCGACATCTCTACAATAGTTAAATTACACTTTCATGAAAATTTTCTCGAAAAATTACATATGTGACGTTATTTTATTACAAAAAATAGAACAATTTGCGATACTCTGGGAAACTAAACGGTTTTTTTTTTGAGAATGCCGAAAATCTTATCTTCCAAATGAAATCAGTATCCAAAGCGTTCAAGTTAATTTGAGATATTTTTTTTAAATTCATATGGACAAACAAACACACAAAATAATTTCTCCGTTTTCCTTCCACTGACCATAGCAACTTCCAAAAAATATTTTTTTCGGCTAAAAATTAAAAAACCAAAACCGCCTATTAATACATAATGATATGCCGAACAATCGAGTCACGGGTTGTCTATAAAATATGTTTTACTTCCTGGGTACATTCACCACAAATAAATACAGAAAGTCAAATTATTTTAACAAAACATAATTGAATAACCTTTTAAATTAACTTTTAAAAATTTCACTATAAAGACTAACCGTTATTCATGCAAGAACAAATTTTGTCAACAAATATAATGAGATGTCGAAATTATATTCAACGGATATTTATTATTGGAAGAGCATAATTTTATCCAGAGGTTGTAGTAGCTTAGCCGATAAGAGAGAGATCAGAGAATTGTATTGAAAGATGAAGCGGCGGAAATATTGTTAAATGAAGAAATTAAGTGTTCTAATTGAAGATAAGTCAAAATATTATCGGAATGTTTAATAACGATGGATAATTTTAGTAAATATGCAATTTAAATGAGCTGATGAGATTTATATTCAATAAATTTTACGTCATACTTTTTATGTCTAACTGTGTTAGATGCATTAGAATTAATGATGCGTTTAATTATGTATGTTTACATTCGGCCTCTACAAACTAAGAGTATTATTTTGAAAAGCTGTACTAAATTGAGAGAGGTCAAAATTTATTTTAACCTAAAAAAAAACAACTTCTTAAGTTAGTAGCTAAATCAAATTTATTCGGGTTTCAAGAACAGGACCGTCTTTCATTTTATACACAAATTAACCAAACATCACAATCTTACATCCCTTCCTTTATTAAGGAAGTTTCAAGACACTCATCTACCTCCATATATATCTTATAAATAAATACTTAAACATAATTTTATATCTTTTACTTTAACTATGTTTTAAGATAATAAAAAATAATAATCGGAGGAAATTTCATAAAGAGATATTACAGCGAAAATTGTATAAGCAATTATAAGCCCTATATTTTCTATATTGGAGCCAAGCAGACGTCAGAATAAACTTTGACACAAAATGCTCGAAGCTCAAAGTTTAATTCTTCTCAATTTTGAGTTTAGGCGAAACAAATTAATTTATTAAAGTGTTATATTCGCAATCGTCTGATGGCAATCATGGCCTTAAGTTGATCTAGTGCGATGCGAATTTGATGGTACAAATCATTTATATGTTCATAAAATGGCTTATAGAGAGGGCCTTAAAGATGCTTTATGGTGTTTCAAAGTTTTATTAACGTGTTTTTTTATTTACTTACGGAATATATTACAAACATTTAAATTAATTATCGAAGTTCGCTCGCACGTGACATAACGCGAAGAATCATTTTGAACTGAAGATAGTGAGTATTATATTTAAATAAATGTTGGTCACTAGGAATCTATTTATAAGTTTAATAACTATGAATTGTATTAATTTAAACTAATTACGGAGAATTTTTTGGTTACTAACAAAAATTGACATGATAATAAATGTTATAACGACAAATTAAAAAATCAAAGTCTTCATGTGACAATATATAAATTTTTAAATCGGTTAGAAACATAATGGTAACACGTATGGGTAAAAACGTTTACACAAAACACAAGAGATTTCAAACATTTATTTTAAGACGCATTCAACCAAATTCGAGCGCAAAACTAGTTTCACTGAAGTGGATCTGATCAAGTTATGAAGTTTCTGACATAACAAGCAAAACCAATATATTTATTAGGCACCGAACTACTCCTTTAGGAAGGATTAATGCGAAGTAATATCTTATTAGTGTTACAGCTATATATCTACCCTTTTGGGATCATTATCTAATATGCACATATATTTTGTAAGCCTTTATTTCAATTATTTGTGTTAAGAGCCGATGGTGATGAATTAAGATTCCTCGCCACTCTCCTCTTGACCCATCGCTACCCAGAAAACCTAGTCAACACTTAAAAGTGGAAGTGGCTCCATGATTAAAAAAGTACTGGTTCCGGGAACAGCTGTTGAATTGCGGGTTGAATCAGGAAACGGTCGTTGAATTGCTGAGTATCTCATTGGCTCCAGATGAAAATGAAACGAAGCAAAAGTCAATATATTCATTTGATTTTCATCGTATTTACCTTTGTTTTATCAAAATGTTTCAGCGAATCGAATCTATTGTTGATTACAAAAATAAATCTGAAAATGTATACAAAGAAATATTTTATTAATTCATAAGTAATTTAATAAAACTTTAATCGAGTCATTCATATAGTACTCGGCTATTATTGAAACAAATTTACCTTAATTGTCTTAATGATATTGATAATTGTAAATAAAAATTATTGGGCTGAACTTATGTTTATTGGGCAGATTAAAACGGTTGAAACGCTTTAGTTGCTATCGACGAGCAAAGTAACCTAAATAGAATATTGACTCTTTTATCGTGTCCGATCCTGAGGATGGTGATTCGATCCCCGCAGTTTCCATTCATATTAACCGGCAACTATTATTCCAGTTGGAATATTCTGTCTTAAAATAGCACAAAGCGCTTCCTTAAATTTAAGACGGATAGTTTCTAAAATTGATTGCACCAATTTGTTTGAATGATCATATTGTATCAAGTCTTGACTACCGGTGAGGTATTGTTAAACGTTTTGACATTTAAGTGTACAGAGTCATCGTAGATATATAAGTTTTATTTGTAACGATCACAAGTTAATTCATCAAAGCCTTCCAAGCTTATACGGGCGTCGCCACAAGCAAATTTTAGTCTCCAGAAAGTTTCGGCTTGATCTTTATAGTAAATTTCGTAACATCGTTTGTCTATAGCTCATTTGCATGACGATAGTTTGCTGGACAAATTGTGCAATTTATAATGTCCGGAATTTGATCGTCCGTTATTTGATGAAAACTAAGTGGTTCATGGCTTTACTCTTTAGGACGTATCTGACTTATGTATTTCCGTATAATTTTATTTTTACATCACATAAATTCTATATTCCTTATTTTTTTATGCTCTAATATGTTAACAGATATGTTACTTTTCCTTGGAAAAGTTTTGAAATTATAATAACAAAGTTAGTGGTAAATGGTACTAAACCATAATTTAGAAATCACGCACATAATATGTTAACATTCAGCGAAATATTGTGATACAATGATTAAAAAGTTAAAACGTTACGTCAAAGTTCATAATATTATGTCCAATCGGAACTCTAATTAATTTTCTTGGGCACTTGGAATATAAGCAAAACATTAATCTTGACATTAAAAAGATTGATTACAAAATTTCAAGAGTCATTACATGGATCCTAATACTAACTTTTCCTCTGAAGACCAAGAAGATTAATGTTCACTATTCTTTATAATCATAAAAAACAAATTAATTTAAAAGCTAAACTGTTATTTAGTTTGTAGGAAAAATGCCTAAAACATCTTATGTTTTTGTTAAACCAAAATTTTATAAATTGAATCCAAAGGCATGTAACTAAGAAAGTATTTTTATAAATGTTACAGGAAATGAGATGCGGAGGTTAAAACGATATTCAGAAATAAGGATTTGGACGCATCTTATCATTACTATGACAAGTCTCATTTTATTGTAGTCGGAGGTCCGAATTTATGAAGTTGCTTCATTTCGTGCCATATTGAGAATTTTGTCACTCATATAAACTGCCAATACTTTCGCTAGTAATTCTTTCTCCGAAAACCATACATTTTTAAAGAGTTATGTCAAAATTACATATATCTATCTATGTTTAATATCTACGTTTAATATTTCATATTATTTCTGCTATTAATTCTGCTTTTTCCTCTCCTATTATATAAGAACTTTACATGTTATATTTGTTTAATTTTCCTTTGCTTACAATTCTCTCATAGCGATAAATATAGCCACTGGAATAAATTTTAATAACTGGAATTTTTACAGAACTTTATATTTAGACTAGGAATAAAAAACTCTTCACATTTCATAGGATTCCAACCGTGTCGATTACAAAATATTTTAACATTGATTATGATTTTCGAATAGAAGCGTCATTTCGTGATAGCGTTATAGTCGGTTTTGTTTCTCCAGATAATAAAAATGAAATATAAAATAAAATTACTATGAGGAGTTATTTGGTAACATTTATAAAATTACAAATTTTTGTGTTAGAGATAAGACTTCAGAGTTACAAGTAGTGCCAAGCAACTTAACTTTTATCAACCTGAGTGTCCTAGTCTCCTGTTAATAATATCAAATATTTTTTAAGCATATCCACTTTAAAGGAGTATTGCGTTTAAATTGATTAATAAATTTTTATGAACACCTGAAATACATCCTCTTTTATTGGTTTCAGTGATTTATTAAGTGCCTCAGAGGATTTTTTACGTGACCTTATTTATATTTTGTATGTGACTGTGAGATACGGAAGCGAATGCCAATATTACGAAACGTAAGAATAAATTAAAAGCAAATGAATATACCAAACGAAATATATGGCAATTATAACGACAATTATGTCTGACTTGTGTTGTCTTGAATGTTTGGCTTCATCAAATCAATGGCATTTAGACTTTTATATTTCATTTATTTAAACATGACACAATTTTTCAAATATACGTTATTATCTATGGTTATTTATTTGGAATTTTCATTGTCAATTTGAGAAGAAAATAAAGAAATAAACTTTTTTTACATATAGACGTACTATTTTAATCATTATGAGATGAATAGGTTATTAAATAGCGCAATCTAAATAAGAGCCATAACGATAGTTTTACTTTCAATCTTTAATACATCAACCCACGAACTTATACAAATTGTTCATATAAAAAGGCTCGGAGGATCAATATCGGATCTTAATAGAACATTATAGAGGTAGGAACGACCTCAAGCTCTTTAACAGTTTCTGTAATATGTTATCTAATCTAATTTACTATTATTATAAGAGTAAACTTGTTTCTTAGTTTGGGAATACAGTACTTGTGCGGCTTATTAAATACATTGTAAAATTAACCTTAATTTTCTATAACAATATCAATGTAAATATATAACAAAGTGTTGTAATTGCAAATACAACGCAGCTATTTCATTAACGGAAATTAATATTACAGTCTATAAAGGTCCTTGGGGCGAACAGTGAGAGTTTAAAATGGCGTAACGACCAAAGGTGTCAAACCTTCCGAATACCGTAGCATCATTAGGCCCCTTCGAATTTACCTCTTTTAATTGCAGCGCGTTATTTGAATTCTAGTTGCCTTATTCATTAACCTTTACGTTTAATATTCAGGAAATAATTTCTAAGGGCTTATATAGTTTTCTAAAATAGACGAACAAATAAATAATTTCGGGTTAGTAAAAAAAATACTCTTTAAAATTATCTTCTATACGACATCTAAGGTTACTTTTAATAAATGCAAAAATTTATATTAGAAAAAAGGACAATAAATTATGTCTAGTCACATTAGATAGTGTTAGGTCAATATTAGATAAAGTAAATAATTACTTCGAAGGCTACATAGTAAGTGAGTTTTGTAAGGATCTACCTGGGTGAAAAATGATCGAAGTAAACGAGTAAGTACCGAGCATTTGCTTTGACCTAATGGACGGCCAAACCTATCATATCAGGACATGAATAGGCTGAAATCATATCTTTCACAATATATGTAACCTAAAGTAACTGAACATATCTATAACCAGACTCTAAATTTAGGATTGAATTACCTTTCGTTTTTTTAAAAAATGAGAAAAAATATTTCACGAATAAATTTTAAAAACAACTTTTCTCAGTGAACAAGCCGTCAAGTAAACGTCCTCCAGTATATTGAACTAAGTTGTGGCGAAGTTAATTGTATACAATATTTTACCTTTGAAAGTGACGCCTTGCTGACCTGAAAACGAGAAAGTGTTATTAGTCACAGGGTAAGTCTTGTTTGTTTAAAGTGATATACGAGTGCAGTTCTTAATGCTTCTGGTTTAACTATATATAAGTATTATTTATAAAACCTATTGCAATTTATATGGCTCATATAAAAATACCTTTACAATTTTTTAATGTTAGTCAATGCAATCATTTGTAATTAATGGTTTTAAATTTGTTTTATTAATTAACGTATCCGGCACATCAATATAAATATATTGAAACAGGTAGCTAACTAGCTTACTAGTCTTATATATAATATAATAATAAAGCAGACTAACTAATCTTATTATACTATGATCTTACACATCATAGCAATAAAGTATTATTTTAATTGAAGCTCATTTCCATCACAATTGTATCCTTTTCATGCTTGTGTTAAAAAACTTAAAGGGCAAATTAGTTTTTGCCTTTCAACTTTAAATTCGGAACGTGTGCCAAAAAAACGTCTAACTAGTGTGAATTAAAGTATTCTCCTTAATTGCTGTATTGAAACATTTGCCTGTTTTTTTTTTTATTTTTTATTTAAATTGATTCTCTAAAATAAGCCTCTTGTTTAAAACAAAGTGGTGTGAATATCTTAATTAATTTGACTTAAGTCTTGGCTAGGTATTACAGAATTTGGGTATACTTCGTCTTGAGCACTGCTTAAAACAATTTTCACGCCTTTTAATAACAAGAAACTCTCAAAGTGTTAAATTACCCAAAGTTTGCTCCCACAATTTCGCAATTTTATTTATTTAACATATTAATTTATTTGGGGAAAGTGAATACATTAAATAGCGAAAGAAAGAATATTAATGCCTGGAGTTTCGGTATAAAGTGAGCTTATTGTTTCAGTAAAGAAAATTCAACCACATTATTTATAGGGTAAGGAGATAAAAATGCAAAAAGCGATGTAGAGAAATTAAAAACGACGAGTCTCACAATACAAGGTCCGGAATTAAATGTTATATATTTTTATTCTAAAATAAGGGCTCAAAAACCGAGTTAACCAAATATAGGCAATTAATACAACTGCATTTGTCGAACAAATTGGAATTTCCCCTATCATACAATCCCAACTAAGACCCATAGAAAACCTTACAAAAGAATTTAGTCAAGACGTTCCCTAATCCACTATTAAAAGAATCACGTCCCTCTCCCTTTTACTTTATTAACGAGTGAAGTTGAGCGAAATAATGGTGTCCCCACGACATGTACGATATTTTGATTTAAATCGTATATTATTTGCATGGTTTATTTTATCAATTAAGCTCAAGTATTTAGTATAATTAAAAAATTTAAAATTAATACTTTACATATATTTTTAAATATCTAATGAGATATACAATGGTGTATTTTATTTCGAATTATACAGAAAAAGAAAATTAAAACTCCGTCGAGAGAAACATACATAAACAAAAGAATAGCTTACAAATATCGTTTCTTGGAGGAAATTAAAATGATTTTATTTCATTTCAAAAGGTAATTTCAAATGTATTTCGTAATATTCACATCAAAGAGAAAATCAGAACACGGATTTTAAATTCTAATCTTTGACTTTAAAGTTGTAATTATTGTTTTAAACGATAAAATTATACGAAAGATTTTAGTGCAGAGGGTTCGAAGTTCTTCAATATGTTCGGCATTATAACTAGATTAACACATAAATAAAATCGGGTGAAAAAAACATTTAAAAAATTGCACTAAAGTAAGAAAAAGTATTTATGAAAAATTCATGTATGGATAATAAAACACTTTTACAAATCTGTCAATACACAAATATTAATGACGCTCAAAAACATGGTCGCAAAAAACCATTTCTAGTTGTGTCATCGCCAAACTGAAACAGAAAAGTGACGAGCCATTGCAATATTCAAGCAAACTAAACGATACCATCATGGTTGAAGTGGAAACACGCGTTTAGAGTTTAGAGAGTATATATGATATTAAATTTTTAATTCCCCATTTACGAGGGGTGGAAAGTGATTCTTTCACTCTCAGTACCTTAAATATGTTTCGATTGCCCGAGAACATAAGATGAAGGTACAATTGTTTGTTTAGTGGTTAAATTTTAATAGTACTATTTATACCAGAGACAAAAAAACAGCATTTATCAATCTTAAAAATGAATTGGGATCAAAGAGCAAAATTTTGTAAATTTATTGTAATTAAATAGTCCAAAAACATACATATTTAAAACAAGAGCTATTAGGTTCAATACAAAAATTATGCTTGGCTATGTGAGTGCACATTTCTATGGAAAATTCCATAGAAGTGGAGTTCCTATTAATAAAAATTTCGATTTCGAAATGTGTATTAATAGGAACAAAATGACATTATGATCAAGTATTAAACTTTATTTCTTTACTTATAACAATATCTCTTATTTAAAAAGGTGAGATCTTAATGTAAGTTAAATTAGACTTGGCCAGTTTTTATCATAATGAAAATGTTGAATAACTTTATAAAATGACTGATGTAATGAAAAGTTTTTTTATGGAGACACCGCTTATATTTAAATTTCTTTTCCTACGCTAACATACAATTACTGAACGGAATTCAAAAATTGATCCTTATAGGTTATCTGGAAGTAGATTAGGTTTAGGTACTTTATGTCAGTCAGTCAGTCGGTGCCAAAATAGACGACTTTTCGACCTTCATATCTTGACAACCGTTTGAGCTAGCTTCATGAAATTTGGGCTTCTACATTTTCTTATGGATATGATTAAATAAAAGTAGTTTTATGTGTTTAAATTACAGAGGTTTTGAGTTACAAAAGGGTCAAAAGTGGTACCAAGTAGTTTTTCTAATGATACATTCAGAGCTGGCCAGCCAGTTTCTTTTCTTGAACTTGGCTTGACAGCCGCTTGTCTGTATTATTTTAGTAAATAAAATTTCGGGTAGAATTCCAGGCTTGTCTTTTCATATTCAGTGAAAACGTCTTAACCAAACGAAATTCGTACTAATTGTTACCATCACCGCATCGGCCAACTCTTTTCATGTTTAAAGAAAGGGCTAATTTGTAGAACAAAAACTTTGATGACGAAGGAAAAATTATTACTAACGGGAAACCAGTAATTCGTTCATTCAGGACATTAGTCATCTAAAAGGTAGTGCGAATGGCGTTAAAGAAAATTTCCTTTTGTGGGTAAAAATCACTTCATCTCAATTAGGAAAATTGTGAACCACGTTATTTAATTACGGAACTAATTTCAAAGTTTCGTGAGGGTAACTTAAGAATAGTTCGAGGTAAATCGTGTTAGAAAACACAAAAGATTTCAATTTCTTTGGTTTTCGTTAGGCCCCGAGTTGCTTAGTAAAATAGAACTCTAAAGGAGAACAATGACAAGACCTAATTGGACTTAATTTACAAATCATTCAATTAAAATGTTTACTCTATTTTCTATGAACGTTATTATTATTAATAAAAAAATTCAATATTCGATAAGACTTGAGAGAAATTCTCTAACTAACTTACACAAAATTAACATATATTTTAGGTCATAGAAGCCCATTTATAAATTAGGTCAACTAAGTCTTAAACATTAACCAGTCCCTACAATATTAAATAGCTTGCGGGTTTACTTGTTAAAAGAAAGCAATGACAAAGTAGGTCAAGATCTGTATTGAAGACTAAGTAATTTAATCTCGAGCTGGTAAATCAGCTGTGAATTCAATATGAAAAAATTTGGATTCCTGAATGTCAAAGGTAACATTCTTGTATTTTTTTACAAAGAGATCGTCCAATCCATTAGTAATTAAATTAATTTTTTTTTTGTATATATTTTGAAGTTATTTATACGAAAATGTTCATGTTATTTGTTACAAAAACAAAATACTACAATAATTGTATTTATACAATTATTATATATACTAATAACTGGCAAAAAAAAACTATTAAAAATATAATAAACCCTCTTTTTGAATTACTGTTAATTGATTTCTAAGAGTAAAATCTAAAAGTTTCTATAAGAAATAAATTGATTATATTTCTTAGTTTGAAGATAAACTGTAAAAGGTTGCCTCGGGCTTCAACGCTTTCAGTAAAATTCCACGAAGAAGTTAAAAATAAATTAGCTATTTTATTTTTCATGTTGAATTGCATAATTAAACAAGAAGCCTTGCACCCTTATGAAAACATTGGTTATATTACAAGGAATAATTTAATTTTCTATCCTTTTTACTAAGAAAATTGCTAAGACTTTTTATAACTAATATAAAAATTTTGAGTCATTAATTTAAGTATAAATTATAATATTCATTATATATAGAAATAAAAACAAATATACATTCTGTCTTTAGGAAATTATCAATATAATATATACACTTAATCATCGTTAGATAGACATATGTATATCATAACGAATAAGGTTCAGAGAGATAAGAAAAATCAAATAAAAAAGCTCACAAGCTCTATCGCACCCAAACGCATTAAATTATAATGTCCTTAACAAGAAATCCAACGACAAGGCTTGAAATATAGGGGAGTGTCATCACCATAAAGAATAGACGAAAATTTCCGATTTCAATAAAAAGCAATAAGGATTTAGGAGATTAGCAGAACGAGACATTTGTAAGAGATTATATGCTTTTACATTTTTTTTCTTGATCATTTTCTAATAAAACCTTATCTCATTTCAACTTGATACATGTGACGATAAAAATTTAACAAAATATTAAATGAATTATCTAATGGCACTTAATTTTTTGTAATTTCTCCTCCGATCTTCCTATCCAATCACAAACAAGGCTATTTCAATGTGAAAACCTCGGGGGTCAATAACCGTCTTGAAGCCAAGCAATTACTTACACGCAAAAACATCGATTACGCCTTCCAATTCGGAGATAGCGTAAATTAAAATCTAGTTGAGGTTTTCTTGATTCTTTGAAGTCAATCAATTATTCAATTTAAACGATTAAAAGTTTCATTCTAACTTTCATCAATTCTTGAAAAACTTATTTTTGTGGTACATTTATGAATTAAATTTCATTATGATGTCATATAAAACTACAAGTTCAACGTTGTTATGGACACCTACCAATTTAAATGTGTGGTTTCGTCAATAGATATGTTAATAGACATTAATGTGCTAAGGTATTTGAATATATTTAGTGCACTTATGAATTATACATAGGATAGAAGCTGTACTAAGTGTACCTAAACACCTTTTAATGCAAGACATAGGGGATATTAAATAAAAAGATATGTTTTAATGTATACCGTCAAACAAGTGATAAAGCTGAATAAATATATTTCCAGAAGCTCCGACTAAAACTTTGATTGCAAAAATTGTTTTATTTTTTTATTTAATTTAATCTTTTCTATACTATAGGGATAATTTTTTTTATGTTTCCATAGTTAGTACTCGTAGAAAAATATAAAGAATTTTCTATTATATAAATATCGTAAAAATAACTTAAACCACCTAAGGATTACGTTTTTCTCCGACCATGGAAGTTTAAAGACGTAATAAGACATTTTCGTCAATGTAGATGCTAGGCATTATAGCATAGAAAGAAAAGCAGCGACGGAGCTGAAAGAGAAAGTGGCTTTATGCTTCCGACAATAGCACTCATCCTATGAAATACAGATGTAAGACTATTAACTATTTAACACGAACAACGAGCACCACCTACATCTAAGTTCAAACACGAAAACAGTAACGGCCATTATATTTATTCAATAAATATAATGAAAAATTCCATATACGATTTCAGAAAATAAGTATATTTGAGATAGGAAATTAGTCGTAAGAAAAATTAATGATTAAGGAGGACGAAGCCGGGGCTTAAAGCTAGTTTTAAAATAATCTGTAACCTGATAATGAGCTGTGACGTGTACAATATGCGATATTACGATATAAAAGAAATAAAATATAAGGATTCCATTTACCATTCCATTTCAAATGACATATCTATAATTTTTTTATTGCAGCTATTATAAAGCTTTTATCTCCTCACAGACGATAGTCGTAGAGTAATTATTTTAAACACATTTAGTTCATGAGTTGAGATTCTGAAGTCATAGGAAGTCTTTAGAATTAATTTATTCTTCCATTTTCTCTTTTAAACTTTCCCATTAACTTTTGTTATGTTCCTGTTAACTGCAAAGGCAACCTCTGCTAAACCGCGTTGTACTAGTATTAATAAATAATCTAACAAAATGCAGAATATTTATGTATTACAAATAACCTGTATAGTAATATATGTAATTTCTAACCCATAAATATTCTATCTATAGACCATTGAGCTGATTTGATATGGTTTATTTTGGTAAAAGAATTCAATTATATTTAAACATTTAAGTAATTTATCAATTAAGGCACATCTCACACGTGACTTGGTAGCAATGTACCCATACACAATCATAACCAGTTTTTCATTTATTTTTTTATCGTTTTTTTATATATTACCCCTAAGTATTTTGTCTGTGCTTCCAGGGATCACCAACCAGATGATACCTTACGAAATATTTCCAGTAATTTTCCGCTCTTGTTAATAAATTGTTTCTGTGTAGTTTCTTAAATATATTTACCGATATGCCTACTTTATGTACATATGTAAAAATATGTACATATTATGAATGTAATACTTTCCGTATAACTGGCGGACTTTAACTCTTGTTGATTTTAATATATGTGCTTAGTTGCTCTGAACTTAGTACATCGTACGCACAAGATGTATAACAACCCCAACGGTATAGTTTATATATATATATATATATATATATATATATATATACTTAATTAGTTCCTAATTAAATTGAACTTTCCAGAAAGAAATTTCATATTGTTTTTTTTGAATTTCCAGAACCTGAATTCAAATCGGATCTGTGTGACAAAATAAACAGAGGCGTCTTTGAAATGCAATTATATAAAAAGTTTTGAACTCAGTTATATGTTCTAAAAGAAATGATGGTTTGAATAAATCAAATTGTATTGTTTTCGAATAAAAGTACATACATACTAAATTTAGTAAACATTATAAAAAATTTACCTACAATTTTATGAAACATTCATCCCCTTTTATTCTATTCTACCCTCATTTTAAAACATGTAAAGAAGTAAGTAGCTTGCCTTGGATATTTGTTTAAATAAAATGCATAGCTATCCTCAAGAATACAACAAGTATGAAAAATTTAAGAAATATTTTTATTCTTATCTACCATTATTAGAATGTCAAATTATACATTTAATTCTAAGCCAATCCAGTGCAAAAGTTTTATATATATACACATACACTCGCGTCTGTACAAATGTGAGGTAAAAATAGTAAATTCAGCTTCAATGAAAACATTCATTCGAAACTCTGTAAGAAATTAATTATTTGCCGATCAGTCTATCTGGCTGTGAGAGCTACAATCATTAATTGTACAATTTGAACACCCAATTAGTATATTAATTCTTAATTTCCTTATTGTTATTTATCGGACTCTCCGAGTATTTGGAGAATATATAGCGTTTAAGGGATTAAATAATTTTATTACTAAACTCTTTACTAAACTATCGAGACCAATAGTCTTAAACTGAATAAGGTTCTTCTTAAAAATTTATATATTTAACAATTTGTTTTTTTTCATTGAAAGCATTTCTTTAATTTTAAATTTAGTCTTACGCTGAACTTAGTCAGCCTAGCATAATACGAATTTTATTATACTCGAACTTAAACTAAAATTACAAGGAACTATTTCTTGTCAGTGTTCTACGTGACAGTTTACAGTTTTGCATACTATCCGAAACTCTAGGAACTTGAATAATTAAAATTCTGTAAGAAAATTTCTGTTAAAATTGCAAGTTATCGATCCCTTCTAGTCCGATTAAAGATAAAATTTCTAAGCCTACAATACTTACTGTTATTGGGACTGTTCCAATTTTATGATCATTCTAACACAACATGAAAAGTAATCCATAGAAATATCTACTACTAATATACAAAATTCAAAAACATACCCAACAATAAATTTAATATTATATAATCTACAAAGCTTCATTTAATATTCTTAATTATTTAATAAATATTTTTTGAAATAAAAATAAAAAAAATAATCATTAATAAATACAATATAAAATTATTTATTATTAATTTAAGTGTAAAATTACATTAAATTTAAGTGTGTAACACAATCAAATTTAACAAAACAGTTTACCTCGAATTCTGATGCAAATAATTCCAAATTTATAAGAACGTGCACTCACAAAACCTAACTGTTTACGTAAAACGAAGTCGATATCGCGGGGACAAACCCACCCCCTCGGCGTCCAAAAGCTGACTGAATCAACCCCAACAGTCCGCTCATATATATACAGCGCCCTCTGCTGAATCAAAACTTGTACATTAAACGAAAACTTTCTGAATTCGAACAATAGGAAAACAGATTTACAACTGTAAATATGCTTGAATTAAACTTAGCCCACAAATACAAGTTCACTATAACGAAGTTTACAAAATGATTTATTCAATTTATACATAGCCATACATTTCTTGCAGTCTGTTAAAATAAATAAATAAATGAATAAATAAATAAATAAATATCAAATTTTAATAAGGAAAAGAATAACACAGAAGTAATTTTATTTATAAAAACAATGGTTAATATAATTTTTGCATATGTGTAAATTCGTTGCTACTGGCAAGCTTCCTAATTCAAATTTATAAAGATATCATAAACATTTTTACTGAGTCTGAATTTTAAGGAGCAGCAACGATGCCAAGGATGCTTTGAATTCAGCGGATAATGTTAAAATTTTGCTTGTTAGTAAACCAACATTTTTGACAAAGTTTAAATATTTTTTTTACAAATACGCTCTTTTAATATGAATGTATTTTTTTTTAATTGTAACTTGTTTTATTCGCAACTGCATGAAAATTGTTGAGCAAATGAAAATATCAAGAATAAAAGTATTTAATTTAAATTAAAATGAACCTGGCTTACTTCACTGCTTAATATTTTTTACTCCCAAATTCGTCCGTTTAATTACACAAATTGCTAATGAGAATTGAACCGAGATAATTATGTAACAATTGGATATTGTAATTTTTATAGCAAATAGTTAAAAACAATGGAGTAGGTACTTTTTTATTCTCATGATTTTCACCAGTAAATTATTAATATATACAATCTATCAATACAAGAACTTTTTCTCTATATTTTGTTCTTCTTATGTACGTTAAAGTATTATAATTTTTAAAGTGTTTGTTCCATCAGTGTATATTACAGAAAGCTATGATTATAAAATATATTGAAATAAACAACTAAACAAGAATTTCGTAAGTTTACATTTAAAACAAGAATAAATAAAATAAGTTAATTAAACTCTTAAATTTAAATGAATAATTTTATAGTCGTTTAATTAAAAAAATAAATATTTTTATCTTTCAATTTTTTTTTTTATATAAAAATTAAATCAAAATGAAACATGATAAAACTTTTTTGACTTAAACCGTGTCTTGATTTCTGTCATAAAAAATAATTCCTGTTAATATATATTTGTCAACGTCTGTAAAAATCTCTATAGAGACAATGTTTACTACATATAGGTTTTGTGAAAAGTCATACTTAATTTTCCTCATAATAATACGTATAAGAGTATTTCACAGATAATGGTGTTTAAAAGCGTTTAGAAACTTAACTGTCCAGGGGATAGAAAAAGTTACGTCTTTGTTTGCACAAAGTTAAAGAATTCCTTTATTGAAACTTATCCACCGACTTATTTTGTTAAAGCTATAATACCAGCTACCTTCGAGATCCAATTACTTTGTACGTCCCTTTAAGTGAAATAAAGCAATCAATGTTTCTTATTAATAAATGTTATTCTGAATTTATGAAAAATATACTTAAAATATAATAAATATAATTTTATAATCTTGCGTGATGATAGTTTTATATATTTAAATGAAACTAATATTTTTCGGATTACTATGCGTATTTTATTATTTTAAAAACTACGTACTCCCGAAGTTTCGGTTAATTGCAGCAACCGTGATTACTGGCAGACGAGATGCGAATTCACATCTCGTCTGCCGCCTGTAGCCTAAGTCTTAGATCTCATTACTTTTATTTATGTTTTTATTAAAAGAGCAAAGAGAAATTTGATTATTTAGAAAAGTGATTGTTCCAGCATCTTCAAAATAATCTAACAATTTAACAAAATATAAATCAATCTTTATCGTAAGATCTGTACAATAATGACATGAATTGTTAAACATCAACAAAGTCATTCTTTATTTATAAAGATGAACAAGTCATTTTAAATGTATACATTTATAAAGGGACTTTCCGACTTTAGCTCAAAAGTCAATTACTTTTAAAAAGCTCGCAGCGAATCTAGCATCGCTCCCCGGGGAACAATCGCCGACCGGAACGACCTTTGTGTGTGCTTCATTAATTAATTCTTTCGATACTTACAAATATTCCGATCCCACTTAGATAGCTGCTCAATAATAACATCACTTGGAAATTTAATTTATATTCTGATTCATATTCTCCATCGTTAATCCACAGAAAATAATATATATTTTATGTATATAATTTGATATTTATTATATTTTTGATAAACCATTAATCAAAAATATAATGATTGTAATTAAAACTTATTTCATTTGTCTTTTACCATTAATTAAAAGAGGTATTATAATGGAAAGAAAATACAATCATATCGTGGAAAATATTACTAAAAATAATGCACTTTAAGTACAAATGTGATATTTAAAATAATTTACTGAATCAACAATCCGAAAAAATACACAGACGCAATCGAACTTCGATGTCTATTAATGTATTAACATAAAAGTCAATGCTTTTAAAATGATTCCGTAGTATAAAAGGTTTCCAATCAATTATATCAATCTCAATGCCTGTCCTGGATCCAAACCGGGCAAGGTTTAGTAGTATTAATATCCATAGAATTTTTCTAAATTTTATTTGTTAAATATCTTTTGACATGATTAAAATTAAACCGCAAACCACAGAATCGAGCTCGAAATTGCTAAGGAATCGCTAAGGAAAACTAAGGTGGCGACCATGTTTTTTGCGAGGTAATTCTGATTTGTTTGCTTATTTTCTTGATAGGAGAAATGAAAAATGCTATCCTTCCCTTTATTGCCCTAACGTTTCTTAATCTTTATCTTTGACTATGAAATGTTGAAACTTTTTTTTTATTATCCAATTATGCGTAAATTGCGCATATTAACTCTCATTTTTATATGGTTAGTGGCCTTGTATCTCTCATATAGAAGTATTAAACGTATATTAGTACCAGCATTATTGCATAATAACTTATTTACACTGAATAAGTTTATTTGCTTGGTAAGCTTAAGCAGCCTAGCTAGTTTTTATGTTATTATACTATGGTATGGTAAACACAAGAGAAAGCGTGGACAATAATAACATATTCTAAACATTTAGAAACTTAATTAATAATCGACAAGTATAAGTAATAACCGATTCATACATCTACACAGCAAGAACAAATATATCGTATTCAACTAAATACAAACGTCACCGGAACAGTGTACTGTGAATAATATAAAATCGTGCAGAAAACTCTCCCTGCGAGTTCTAATGTAATGAAACTAATTCACCCTTCAAAGGAAGAAGGAAGTATCATTATCGATTCTCTTTCATATTTGTTTTATTCATAAATTATATTTTATCCATATATTTCAAAAAAATATTATCAGATCGTTTTTTTTTAACAATCTAGTCGAAAAACATGAGACAAATATAAATTAACGTTACACTCATATACCGTGATTATTCTTATAGTCTTTATACAAACAAAGTGTTAATAAAAATAGGTATTGTGACTATTTAGATAACAAAACATTCGAGTGTCAGTCGTTATTGATTGAACAAGTTACGTGCCTCTTATAAAATTAAACTTTTTGATTGTATTATTCAACAGTCACTTAACAAACATACTAAAACTGTATTTTATTTTATTGTATTTAATTTTCAGACATGTTCAAATCATTTGATGTGAAACATCGAAAAGTATTTTTTATATTTCCTCTAGCGTTTGGTTTTTAGTTTTTATTGTTTTATATTTTTGTTAGTTCGACATATTTTAAGTGTATATTATTGTATTCTGCCTCAATTTCTTATTTTTGAAACTAACCGAGCCTCAGTATTCCGCTAACATCGATCGCATCAACGTATGTACATAGAATATCATTTCATTATCTGTTAAACTAATCGTGATAATCTGTTAAGTTTGATTATATAGCATTTAATATTTTTGATTTACCACCTACTTGAATGCAGTATTTCGGGCCAAGTTTCTAACTTTTAATAGGCGCGTCAAATTTTGTGAACTTCGCGGAGAACATAATTGTCGCTTCAGGCTTAAGAGGTTTTTTTAACAGTACTATGGTGAAAAAAATACATTTAATCCAAAAAGAAACATACTGGTATAATGTTGCTTTGTAACAGCGAGACAGTACATTGATGTGGTATTTATAGTCTACTAAGCTAGCTTATTTTTAACCTAGACAACAAATTTAAGTTTCAATATTTTAATTATTTAATCTAAAACCTATCTGAATATAGTAGACAGGTACAACCTACAAATTACTCAATAGACATCTCGACCTAAAAGTACCAAAATTATTCCAGAGGCTTTAGATTAAAGCTTTAGGCTTGAACAATCAATACGGAATATTTAGCAAATTTACAACAGTCAATTAAGGTTTCGCAATAGAAAATTGGTAGCGAGTAACAAAATTAAATTTGAATAAAATTGTAAAATATATTAAGTTGGTGTGATATTCTATTTCTACATTTGTAGAAAACTTCTAAAAATTTAAATTACAATAATATCATAAAATTAAACAGTCACATAGGGAGTTAAGTAAACATAATATTTTTGCATAAGACTTATCAATCCAAGGGCACAGTTCTGTGATGCAGCAGATAAAATCCCAAACAAGAACTTTTCTTATCCACAAAAACTATAAACATATAATGTTTTGATTTCCACAAGAATCCAAAGGATGTTGCCATGAACATATGAATATAATGAGCAGGACTATAGCACTTAGGAATTATTATTCTACGATACGATTACTATACTTTTACGATAATATCAGCAGAATTGAATTAGGAAGCCGAATTTCTTCAACTACCTTTCTGAAAAGTGTTAATGTCTAATAAAGTCATTGTTATTTTAAAATTACTTTACTGTTCCGTGATTTTTTATTGTGTTAAGGCAGTGACAATCTTTGATGATGTATTAGATTATACAGACGAATTCTCAAGAGATACAATATTTATCTTGACTGTTAAAACACAAAAATGAATTATATTTTTCGTTTAAATTAATCTACATTTTTTGATAAATTAATGTTCACAAAATTCTACGTAAAAACATAACAAATAAACTTAGTGATTTTGCACAGGTGCTACAACTTGTTATCGATTTCTTTTGTCTTCCAAATAAAAAATAATTTACATAATATATTTAATTTAATATTTAATATTAAATAAATAATTATTAAAATACACCAAATTTAAAATATAAAATATATTAATCAGCTTATTTTTCGAATGAACAATGGACCCGAGCTATTTAATTAAAAGCTATATTGATTTTAATATAAATCAGATTTTTAATAATATAAATAAATTGAAGCAGCATCGATATTTTTTTAATTCCGACAAACTCTGAATTCTGGTAAAAGCAGGGAGTGCAACATCTAATACAAGTAACACAGCACAATTCCGCTTCTTCAGGAACTTTGTGAGCACTTGAAGGCTTTCATGTTGAAGTTGAACTACTGACAAAGAAGAGCATGATTTTGATACAAGAAGACTTATAAAAATTATCCTGATACATGTTATTTATGAAGACAGAACGGAAAATTTGGTATATAATAGAACAAATGTCTGTCAAGGGACAAATAATGTATTCTAAGATGAACTTCAAAATACTATTATTACAATTTCGAAGTTATTAAGTTAGCCTTTATGAGGTTCTTTGCATTGGTTAGCCATGAATGATTGATAAATATAAGTAAGTATATATTTTACAGCCATATCTTATAATATATTAATTTAAAATGTTAAAAAACATTGGATTTTTTTTTCAAAAAATGCTCTAAATATTGCATGTATATTTCTGTGTAAATTCTACTTCTTTCTTTGGGGGAAGCTTGCGTTCAGAAAAAGTTGGTCGAGTAAATTAATTGATATATATAAGTAACAAAAAAAATATTATTTGATTGTTGTTTCACACTTGAAGTTTTTACTAGTAAATACATAACTTAAAACTGCTACGAAGTACTTTACTTCCACTACATATACGTATGTATGTATATGCGTACTACTTATATTTATATGTATACTTTACATTTCGCTACCTTTAAACCATCAACTTTCTACCATATTATTTCAATATGCAAAATATGGGGTACATTTTTAATATCTTTACTATTTTTAGAATCATCTAAGAAACCTTTTAAATGGGTTCTTTTCGGAATTCGAAATTTTTGGCATGGCTCTTATTTGCACATATTTTCCTAATACATTACTTTTAAACATCCTTGTTATTAAGAGTAAAACGTAACTTTTTATATCAATTGCAATATATGGAAAATTTTTCCAGACTTCAAAACATTTTATCAGTACGCTTTAAATCTCAATGTAAACGTTATCCACCATCACTTTTGGAACTTACCAAAATGTCTTCCCTTGATAAAATTAATATCTAAGTGGTGAGAAATAAATAACCTTATTCGTTTGTGTATGATAAAAAAATTATAACAGAAAAAGAATCCAGTTAAAAGTTACAAGAATATTTAATTGTGTGGTTTCTAAGTCAATATATTACATTGTAAAAATCGTAAGTACATTGAGTAGAAATTTATAGTAGGTAAATAAAATGTTTTCAATTCGCCACTAGATTAATACATAGTAACTGTTTCGAAATGCAAACTTGCAGCTTTTGTTTAATTTATATGCTGCCTACATATTAGTCATTCAGAAATGGTCTTACGTCATTCCTTTTTTCTATTTCTATTATTTTCCTAACAAAACTTATTGTTTTACACTTTCAATTACTATTTTATTGAATTGGAAATTCTCCCCAATTCAATCGGTACAGGCATCACCAATTCTATTGAACTTATTAACACCAATCTACAGGCAATTAGTACTTGGACGAAGTTTCAAAGTCTGTCTATAAATCCTTGCCAGCCAAAACATTTTGCCACGCAAAACTCTCAACATATTTATCAATAAAAAGAATTATAACGTTCATAGAGAAAAAGAAAATACATTTACAACAATGTTACCTGCCAATGAGAGCAGATGGAAATGTAAAAATCACAAAGAGTACCTGACGTACCAGTAACATAACAATAATATTTCTTTTATAACTTTTTATAAATGAAATTCTATTTTCTCAGTATGAAAACTATAAAATAAACAAATTAGATAAAGGTAAGTTACACGTAAGGAACAACAGTTTTGAATAATGAGGGTGGAGTGGAATTAAATAGTTGTTTCGTGTTTACTAAGACCTATGACATTGTGAATACCTTAAGCGATTTAATAAGTTGTTTAAAATAAAGTTAGTTTAAGATTTTTTATATATATATATTCAGTTATTATGAACAAAAAGGGAGACAAATCTTTAAATATTTTTTTAACTTTCGCCATAAATACAGTAAAGTAACATTAAATGTCTTTTTTTATCGTTAATTAGTTTTAATAAAAAACTTAACACGCAACATCTTTAACATTTATTAATAACAAAATTTAAACCTTATTCATTGGATTTTTATTGATGAGTTTATATTATTAGTGTATTAAACGAAAAAATCACTACACCTAATGTTTATTTTATATTATGATTACTGAGAAAAAGTGTGATGGAAGAAAAGTATTCCAAAGAAATATATTTGAGTTGTAAATCATTATGCATATTGAATTAATTGTACCGGTGACCAATTATGTAGGTAATATTAATGATTACAAATAGTCGCTGAGGGAGGCTGTATTGTGTAGAGGTTTGATATTGGCTGTCCTGACTTTAAAATTTCACTATTTTAACATCTCGAAAAAGAATGCTGAAAATTTGAATTTCAAAAATTGTGTCGTTACGAAACAGTATCAGAAGCTTTTTCCGATACACAAACATTTTAGTTGATTTTTTGAATGTCTATATTTTAATTAGATTGATACGGTATTTAATAAAAAATTGCAGGTTACAAAGATCGAAGAAATTTGACCTATTCAACAAAATTCGTATCTGTAACAGCTATTCTGGTGGAATAAAATATATCTCAATATATATATATTTACTTTTTGATCCAGTAGGTAGTTAGTAAATGTCTCAAATGGTAAAGACTAGATCCTTCACGTAACTCATACATATAAAGGATTTTGGACCATGTAAATTCGACCACATAAAAAAAAAAAACCCCAAACTGGAATGATAGTACCATTCTGAAATAACATTACTTCCACATACTTACATTTGCTTATAAAATTCTATGCTAAAATAATAATATAAAATTATTTTTAAACGTTTCACTTATTTTAGATGGTAGAGCCTAGCTGTGGTCAAATTACTACGGCTTGAAAATGGACTGGCTCGACCGAGGAAGTACCACCCTCTCACAGAAGATCGGCGTGAAGTAGCCTTTAATGGCTGCGTTTCGTCCGATGAGTGAGAAAGCCGGTTGCCCTTTCCCTGTTCCCACCCAACAACAAACAACAAACAAGGCTGGCAACGCATCCGCAACATCTACGTTGCGAATGTCCATGGGTGACGGTCACTACTATCCACCAAATAGGCCGTCTGCTCGTTTGCCATCTTTCATTGAAAAAAGTCACAACAAATTTTCCTTAATGTATGCATAAATATTCCTTATAAAACTGACAAGCTACTTAAAATAATTACTCTTTCATCGTCAGATTTCATTACTTTTGACATAAGATGATGTTCATTAAGCATAAAACCCCACGAGGCTGCATTTTTATATGTGAACTCTTGAAAATTACTTTAAAAAAAAAGCCACAAAAATACCATTAAGAGCAGTTTAATTATAATTTAAATGTGAACAAATTTATTTTTTTTGTATGTCGTTGCTAAGTTACAAACCTTTTGTACTCCTATTTATTGTAAAAATTCTTATCCGTCGTCCTCGTCCTTAGGTAAGGTTTCATTTTTTATGACTTGCTACTTCTTTTTGTGTAACAAAGAATCTTTTTATCTTACTATTCAATTAATTAGTAGGTTAAAACATTACAGTAGCAATTATCATTTTAGACTAAAGAAATTAAAAAGTGTTACCTTACAAAAGGAGGGTGTTTTTTTATCATAACCTTAACTGATGATAGTTTAGATAGTTCTGAAAGTAGATCTGTTCCAATCTCGGCCAATATTCCCGATCTTATGCCTTCTGAAACCACCAATATCCTACAGCATAAACAAGATCTTCAGTCTATTTAGTGAGCAGTCTTACGCTATGCTTAGAAGTGCAATGTGACCAGTCATTACTTGTACGTCTTTACTCTGAGAAAAAGCACACTAACATTATACTAAGTATTTGTTTATACATATTTTTTTTCACCCAGCCTTGTTCTCAATACTTTGTTTGTTAATATTTTTTTTTATTTGTATAAAACGATGATCCGTTCTATTTTTAAAGTATTATGCTATTGAAAGAACAGTGCAACTCGACATTATAGAATGTTGAGTTGCACTGCTCTTCAGTTGCACTCTTTAAGTAAATACACTGAAATATTGCATTCAAGTAGATTGTATAAATGACATTTTGTTTATAAATTTATTTATTTTGCCCGATTGTTTATTTTTATTTATTTTATTTTTTTTGATAAACGAATTTAAATAAATAAATTTGATGAGATATGACATAAATTTATGTTTTTATTTTAACTTTTGATTCAATAGAACATGATAGCACCTGCAGACATTAGAAAACCAGGGTGGGGAAACCAAGTATATCCGTATACTGACAAACATCTACTGAAGGTGTACGGCCCAAGTAAAGCTAGAGAGAATGGGAGAAGAATTTCCTTAAGCAAGAGGTGTCAGACAAGGTGACCCCATTACACCGAAATTCTGGTCGAAACGGTTCTGGTCCCTGAGCGAGATCATGAAGGACCCAAGGTATGCCCATGAAAGAAAAAAGAAAAATATACAATATGTGCATCCTCCCATGTTTATCCTATGGGTGCCAAACATGGGCACTAAATGAGAATCATCTTAAGAAAATATAAGTCTGCCAAAATGGAATGGAAAGGAGCGTTATTGGAGCAAAAAGAAGAGACAAGGTGAGGTTGGAAAATATAAAAAACGAAACAAAATTTAAAACTATACAAACCGTATACAAGACCTTGAAATGGAGATGGACTGGACATACGCACAGGGAAGAGATAGATAAATGAACCAGACAGGTAACAGAATGGTACCCCCGTGATGGTAAGAGAACAAAGGAAGACAAACCAAATGTTGGGAAGACGATTTCAAAAAGATAGCTGGTCCTGACTGGACACAACTGCAAAAGATAGAGCTAAATGGAAAGCATTAGCCTTTGTCGAAAGACAAGCTGAAATATAAAAACCGGCTACCGATATAATACTATTTAATTAGTTTAGTTTAATTTGGTTATATTTTTAGAAAAGTTATAGTATTAAGATAAAATTTAAAGTTTCAGCAATAAAGGCTTATTTTATTTTATTTATTTATATACATTTAAATTAATTTTATTGTAAAATAATTCTATAAACATACTAAAATTAATTTCTTCTACATTTTTTAATTACTTTCAATATATTTTTGCTATAATATTTGCACATTTTGGTTGATTTTTATAAATAGGCACAAAATAATTATTAGAATTATTAACCTAATTGTAAATTAGGTTAAGTAAATATTAAATAATTAGCCTAGCTTTTATTTAGATGGAAATAATCTTTGGATTTAGTACTATAAAACATTGCACAAAGGCTCTTGATAATAAATAAGTTCACTGCAGTATTATTTACTACAAATACAACTTCTTAAGTACTAAAATTAAGATTGTAATACGGGATTCATTAACATATAAAACTAACTGACTTATATTGTTATCGGACCATGGAAGCTAAACAGACGAGACGAGACGAAACCTCTTAGCATTCAATGGATTCACCGTGCGGGTGCCGGGTCCATTGCGTTGCAGGGAGTGGAGCTTCAACAGTGCCTGGGACTTGCGACCCAGGTGTAGGCTTAAGGGGCACCTAACTAACGCGCTTTAAACGCTCACCTCCACTGTCCAAGCTCCTCTCCCTACCTAACCATATTTGAAAAGAACCTACTAGGGCTGCCTTCGAAGTACGTTCCAAGAACGAATTGATGTGAGTTCTGGACAGGCCCAAGTCTTTTAGTAGGTTGTAGAGAGATTTAGCCGTTATACCTCTCACTCCCACTTCTACCGCGTATAAATCCACGACGAACCTATTTCGAGTGAGTTCGTTTGTGAGCTCGTAATATTTGTTGACCTTAATGGTATGGTCTTTGGGGATGTTGGTTTCCCAAGGAACCGTAAGCTCTATCATCACAACTCGCTTTAAGATTCGCGAATACATAAATATGTCTGGTCTGGAGGCCGACGCACAAATATCCTCGGGGATTTTGTATTGTTTTTCATACGTATCCATCATTATAGTCCAATCCGTAGCCGCTTTAAGGATGGAGTAAGGCTTGACATTTGTTTTTATAGCCCTAGTGCCCTCTCTCACAAAACCTACTGATCGCTCGTTTGTGGTTATTTCCTTTTGCGCTCTGGCTACGGAAAGACTAACCGCTTCACGTATGATTTCCAGAACCCTATCGACGCGAGTATTGACCGCTATCGAGGAGTACCTTACATCCTTACATTATATCGTGAAATCATTGACGAACCGTCACTATTATTGAATAAAACGGTGTTGTGTATGTAGTTTTAATAAAATAATAATATTAGCAAAGAGATAAAATAAAAAACTAAATTTTGAATTATTAAAATTATTTTTTTTTATTTTATTTAATAAAACAATTAGGATCTAAATAATTGAATCGTGTAATTATTTACTAAAAGCCAAATTATATACTAGTAAAAATACTAAAATAAATAAACATAAAAAGTAAAATAATTCCTTGTCAGTTAGAATTACCAATTTTGTATTTCATATGAAGCATACAATTTACAATATACATATACAATTTATAATTAAGTTTCAGTTTATAGCCTTACAAACATACATACATATGTATATTATTGGGTTTCATTTTACTCAGATGTTATTTAGGAGAACTCGTATAGTAATTGAAGGTAAGGGAATTATTGAAATAGAAACCAAAAAAAATATCACCTCAAATTGGTCAATAAAAAAAATATCTTTGCAAATAATAAAATGTTATATATAGTCAGAGAAAATAAATATCATCAGTTAATTAATCTTACTGAATTAATTAAACAAATCTTTGTAAAAACATGTGGTTGTTGATAGTTTTTTTTTAAATCCCTATCCTACTTAAATAGTGTGAACTAGATACCAAGGAAGCGTGGCAAATTAAAAACTTGACTAATTTGATTTCAGAGTGTAGATTCGTAGCCTCAAGTCGACTTTGATGAGTTTGATCAACTGCAAAATCAAAGGAAACTGATCAGTGAGATGGGGTCTCGTGAATTCAGAGCGACAAGTTTGGACAAGACGTCTACATTTGAATTGCAAATGACCGCGTACAAAGAAAACAAGACAATTAATTTCGGTAACAATGTTGATGTTTAATCAGTAAAGTGAAGCACAAATCGCGAGTTTATTTAATGTCACATGCGAGTAATGAATTAATCATTTTTATTGGCTGGTTGAGGCCTCTTAGGAAGATGAGACTCATTTATTTCATCGGTAATGGAAATGCTGAGCTTTTACCTCAATTCACATAAACTCTGCAGCTTTTTGAATAATTTTACACAAACGTGATGAGTGAAAGCTGTAATGTGGTTTTAAATAATTACATCCTAACGCTTGATTTATCACCTTTTTTTGCTTTTATATATTTCTCTAAAATATATCACATATAATTAATTGATAGATCATTAAAAACTGTATCTATTTGATATATAAAAAAAAACAATAACGTTACTTTAAGGTCTTATCTTTTTCAACGTCACTATTTTGAATTCATGTTAAAAATAATGAGGTAATTTATAAAAATATATATAATGAAAGGTGAATGGAAAACCCATCCTTATATAGACATCGATTAAGAGTCGTTTTTCTATTAACAGTTAAGTCTAGACATAATTCCTGTGTCCCTTTTTAATATTCACATATAAAACAGTTCTGTTATATTAAATATTGTTTTAAAATATTTAATATACTTAATCCTCATCAACCAATATCATAATCTGTAGAAGTAATTGGATTGAGGTTTATGCAAATGCTAATTCGCGTAACGTTAATATGCATATCTGCTTAATAATTACTTGTGATAATTGATAATCTGAAATTTATTGCGTGTCAGATGTACGACAGCCGCTGAGGTATGGAATATTGGATGAAATAAGCGAAGACATCTCTAAGATGAATAAATATATAACGTACAGGTTAACGCATAATTCGCGATACAAAAATAAAATATTCTAAGTTAGTATTAATTAAACTGAAATTAAATATTTTCATTTAGTATAGTATTTTGTTAAAAGCAAATTAAATACAATATTTATATCCTCTGCGCTGCATTCTCTGCCTTTACCTTATATATTTGTTTTAAATTTACATCATTTTTTTTTTGTTAATTGTAAACAACTTATTATGTCACAAAATACTCTTTTAACCAATATTCCAAGAGCGCTTCGGTTTTGATACTAGAAAAGTGGAGAAAATAGCATTTTACAAGCAAAATATTATTTACTGATTAATAAATATGTATAATACTTGAAACTTGATAATATATATGTATAATAAGTAAATGTACTAAAAAATTACAGATGATTTTTTTAACGATACCCTAGTAGTGACAACAAGAGTCAACATTTTTCATACATCAATAACGTGTTAATATTTTTATTGGAATATAATAACTATTTTTATTTTTAATTAAATAAAAGTAATTCGTAAATGATATCTCTATCTTAGGTCTCGAAATCTCAACCTAAATACAATAAAAACAGATGTCAGATAATAGCATTTTAATTAATGTAAATTTTTGCTTCCAATTGTCTCAGGGTATTATTTCAAGAACCGCCAATGATTGGTTTATTTAGGCATTCTGTTGTCTTTGTGCGTTGCTGATGAGACTGATTTGGTATCTTTAATTTATTCTTAGAAGTTTGTTGGCTTACTTAAATTTATAGGGAAAGCCTGTTGATTTAATTTATTGTCTTTATATTGAAACGCAACAGTAAAGTTAAGTGGTATGAGGGTTGGGATTGGTAATAATAGCAGAAATAAGTAGCGAGAATAGCAGGAGAAGAGAAAATGTAAAAAAAGTTTATTAAAACAATGTAGACAGACTTCTGTCATTACATGTTTTGGTTTAAATAAAGGCAGAAAATATGAATTATGTTAGATTTTTGAGTCTCGATTTTATCCCAGTAATTAGTTTTAATTAAAATGATTTCAGTTCAATTAACATATATGTAGAAAGTATTAAAAAGTGTCTTTATACTCACTTCCATACTTAAAACCTTTAACCCCCATTTTTATTTCTTAAAAACTTAAACCCAAGTGTTCTATACAACCAAGTATTTTTTTAATCAAGAGTTTATTAAATCTTTTAAGATTAATGCTAATATATGTAATAAGTCTATGACTATTAACATTTTCGTTAGGACCTCATAGTCAAAGACACTAACCTTAAAAAGGTCGACGGTTAAAAAATGGCAGCATAACGTGAATAAAACGAATTAAACGTGATTGGTTATTATAACATGTAACTTCATATACATGAAATTGACATAAAATTTACGAGGTCAAACCGAATTGAAGACATTGATAAACTGTTCACGATTTTAATAAACGAAATTAAAAATCGATTTTCGATATCCAAAAATTTAACCGCGTTATCTTTGAATTGAAGGAGACATTCCAATTTGCATTGCAGATACCATTTTCAATTTACAATCAAGCGAATAAAATGAATTCAATAGGCGTCGCGACTTGAATCATTTGGAATAACACAAGGAGAAGAAATTGTTATCAGGAATTTGTTATTATATGTAAATAAACGTTTTTCATTGTTGTAACAATTAACACAAAAGTTCTTTCCTAAGTCGTTTTAGATAAGACAAATATCAACAAAGGCTGATTACCTTCATATGCTTGTATGTGATGTGCATTAATTAATTATCTTAAGATTAATCGAACCTTAGACTTGGATATAATGAAAATGGCCTCCTATTCACTAAATAAATAGAATCACATGAAACAACGTTAATGAGCTAGGGGTCAACTGTTTTCAACCTTCCATTATGTCATTGATGGGCTTGAGAAAATGTTTAGGGATGGTACGCACTGCAAAAGATTCTCTTTTCATATTAATTCTATATTGTATTATTATTCTTTATATTTCAAATTGATATAAGTCTAATCACGTAACTGTTTTAGTAACTTAAATATATATAGTTATTTAAATCACGCCATTATACTCCCACTAATCAAATCTTAATAACCTAAGGAGAGTTATAATATTGACATATAATACATTTAAATATTTCATTTTAATTCAAATTTGTCACACAATGGAAGGTTTGTTTATACATTAAACTCAGCCTTACAGTTAATTATAGACTCATGCCTGTATGTAATGGAATTGGACGTTCTAAGATCGGTTTGAATGAGTCATTAGTTTAAATGATTTCGTTATTTGTTTCCAATGAATTTTAAAATTTTGTTCATGTATTTAATAAATATTTTACTCTCAGTAGTTTTAATTAAATCATAGTACAATTTCATTCTCATTTCTTTAATTAATTACAAAAAAACTTTAGTAATTCTACTTTACGTCAGAAGCAATAGTGATCAAAACATCAAAGTGTAATTCAAAAGTTTATCATATTAAAAAATTATTCAATATCATGTTTCTGTATACAAAACGGTAACGTTCTTAAAAAACAGCAGACACGCAATAATCAGTCCTAAACGTCTTGTTCTCTTTATAACCAATATCTGTATTCACCCTCAAATTAATTTGGTGCATTGACAGAAATAAACTTAATAGGCACTCGTCCCAAGTCTATTGAATAAATTGGAGGAATAATTCATTTTTCCACTCGAAAGAACACGACAGAAGTAGAGTGAAGTCTTATTCACTGCTATCACACAGATATCAATTTCTATTAAAATACTAATGAATAGTTTTCTAAAATATATAAAGGTTTAAAAGTTGTTGCTTCTTTACTGTAAATGAGTTATGCTTTTTTTTTGGCATTTTTAAATTAAAAAACGACTTAAGACGTAAGTAATTTTACACGTCTGTTTAAATTTGTTCTTATTAATACGATGAACTAAAATAGACAAAAAAAAAATACCAGCGTATATTTAATAGATTAAATTGTTAGCTCAAGTATGACAACAATACTTTTATTTAATTCATATATTTTTATTAACATACTTTAAGATAAATATATATATATGTATATAAATTTTTAGTGCGGCAAATTTTAAATGCAATAAACGAACGTATTGGAGGTCCAATTATAAGATCATTTGGTTTTCATATATTTTCATAAGTTTTTCTAGCATTTTGTGGTTTACTTTTCAGATGACAATTCATTAATTGTAGAAAATCTCAGTGGGATAGAATGACTCCAAAATGTATTTATCCCAAAAGACGCGGAATCAATTAATAGCAATGGCACCCGTTTTTTGATTGCCACAGTATCTATTACTTTCTTTCTTTAAAATTGTGTGATTATATTTATATCATATATTCACGTCCTGCTCAACACACTTCAGCCTATTTAAGTGCTATGAACCTCTATGAGACGCCCCAGTAGACTGCCGTTTATATGGTCAACATAAACACCTAACGCACCTCTCCCCTTCTATTCAAACACTCCCATTATGCTCGTGCGGCTATCTATGTGCTCTATTAGTCCGTTGCAATTACTTGAACTAATACTATTTTACTAAAAACAATAGATATCAAGAATATTTCAACATAAAAATTAATTTTAATATTGAGGAATGAATGAAATTCATTATCATAAAGTTGTATAAAAAGATATAAATAACATAAAAAAAAATAATATAATCTCAAACGAAATGAACGTATTTGAACTTTGTCAAATTATCTCATAGCTCGAGAAACTGACTTAAGTTATTAAAATTGTAATAATAAGTGACGCATTAAAATTAAATCTCATTGTCTGGTTTTCACAATGATGAAACCGAATTCGCAGAGACGATTTCAAAGAAGTAAAAGGAATTCAGAATAATTCAATTATTTTGGACAGGTTTCTTGTTTTCATCTTATGCTTAACTAGAAGTTACTAATTTACCAGTCTTATCGAGTGTAGATCGGTTTATAAAGTTACTTTATAATTCATTCTTATATTCTTGTTTCAATTGATATTTTTTAGATCCTAGAGAATAGAATTCTTTCCTTTTTATTTCATTAAATTTTTTTAATGTAATTATTTACGGTCAATTGATTTCCCTTCAAAGATGCTATTTATATGCAACTCGTCTGCCCGTGATCACGGTTAGATTTTCATTTAGATGCTATTTATAGCCTATGTTTAAATTATTTTTGGAATCAGTAAACTATGAAAGAAAACAATTTTGGATTCACATATAATTCATTTAAAACTTAATCATTATTAATCAATTCACTTTATGAAAAAACTACACCTGAATATAATTTAGCGTCAAAAGATGCTGCTATCTTCTCTGTTTCAAAAGTCTTAGCGCATTTCTGAGAAGTTTCAGAAATAAATTTAATAAAATTAAGGAACTAATATTTAGATCTACTATATCGAATTATGAGAATTATCGGTGCATAAACTTAAATATTATGAACATATGCATGATAAATTTATAAATATTTCTACTTTTAAAATGTTTTTACTTAGATTTGATATTGCAGCTTCAGCTACAAAGCGCTACAGACCTCATATCTGGCAATGCCATACATCATTTGACAGGTCTTGACATAACCTGTAAAATGACGCTGAAATTCGAGCTATTTTAAAATTTTTCTTCGTCAAAGGCAAATCCGCTAGAGAAACGTTCCGTGAGATTAATGGTGTTTTGGGGGATGGTACTCTATCACCTCAAACCGCGGAAGAATGGTATCGACGATTCAGAGCCGGTGAAAACGACACCATGGATGAGCCCGCCGGCCGAAGACCTGTGAGGATAAATACCGATAAAATCTTGGAAAACATCGAGTTAGACCGGCATGTGGCATCTCGTGATATCGCCCAGAAGATAGGAGTTAGTCATCACACCATTTTAAACCATCTGCGGAAGGCTGGATACAAAAAAAAGCTTAATGTTTGGGTGTCGCATGGTTTGACGGAAAAAAACCTTCTGCACCGAATCAACGCCTGCGATATGCTGCTGAAATGGAATGAACTCGACCCATTTTTTAAACGTATTGTGACTGGTGACGAAAAATGGATCACATACGACACTATCAAGTAGAACCGGTTATGGTCGTAGGCCGGTGAATAGTCCTAAACAGTGGCCAAGCCGGGATTGACAGCCAGAAAGGTTTTTCTGTGTTTGGTGGGATTGGAAGGGAATCATCCACTGTGAGCTGCTTCCATATGGCTAGACGCTTAATTATATATTCTACTGCGAACAACTGGACCGCCTGAAGCAGGCGATCGACCAGAAAAGTCCATAATTGGCCAATAGGAAGGGTGTAGTATTCCACCAGGATAACGCCAGACCACACACTTCGTTAATGACTTGTCAGAGGATACGGGAGCTCGGATGGGAGGTTTTATTGCATCCATCGTATAGCCCGGACATAGCGCCATGTGATTACTACTTGTTTCTAACCATGGCGAAAACCCTTAGTGGTGTAATGTTGAACTCAAAAGAGGCTTGTGAAAAGTGGCTGTCCGGTTTCTTCGCTAATAAGGAGGGGGGCTTCTACGAGACGCGTATTATGAAATTACCGTCTAAATGAAAACAGATTATCGAACAAAACGGCGCATATTTAAATTAAATCCGATCACTGTAACACTTTTTATAAAGCATTGAATAAAGAGCAAAAAAGCGGAAGGGAGATATTTGACAACCTAATACTAGTATAACTGCTACTATTAAGTATTAGTTTGTATTTACAAACATACAAGTTTGTGTTTTAATATATGTACATGCTATCTTAATTCCCTTTCAGGTAGACATATTAATATTACTGCTATTAGCTACCTATCATAGTTATGAGGGGAATTCAAAGTAATTATTTGATATTATATCATTGTATTTATTTAAAGGTATCGTAAGATGTATTTAGAGGCTTGAATATTGTGCTATGCTCGCCCTCCTTGGAATCAAAATGGTAAATAAAAATATATTTTTAGTTATTTTTTACCGATCATTTTTATTGTGGTGATTTTTTTACAACTTGTGATATTTAGGAGGAACTCCATTTTTTGTAGTTATCTAAAGAAAATTCAATTAATTGTATTAAAAGAGAAACTTCTAACACAAATGTAATAAAAGAGATCAAATAAACGAAGAATTTCAATTCATCTCTAAATCTAAAAAACGGAGCCAACGAAACGCTAGAAGGATAGAAAATGTGGTCAGAAGCCTGATTAGTTAGTTCCCGAAGGTCTAAAAATAAACAAAGAAAAATCTATCGCTTTAATTAAATAAAAGAAGTTTTAAGTCAAGTCAGTTCAAGATAAGGTTTAAAACAGATCCACATGAATCTTAATGTTTAAGACACTGCACAAACAATATATTATATCAAGTTACTTCCATAACTTAAATTGAAAAATATTCGCATCCCAAAAAGTAATATAATAAAAGCTTATTACGATTCCTTAAACGTAAATTTTCATTATTAAAACAAAGATGGCGGCCGGGGATCTCTAGATTCACAGAAGCACTTAATTTTGTATTTACATGACAACCGAAAAAACCTTTTCTGAAGTGTTATTTTTATTCCGCTGGGAAGAGATTTAATTTGCGACACGATTGCTGCCTTTCAGGGTTACTCGAATTTCGTTTTGAGATCAAATTTAATTTGCATATTATGAAAAAATATATCCAAAGCTCGTGACGAGTCACTTCGACTCCGCTGATGTAATGTTTATATTAAAATTGTACACAATTTGTTATTTATGTTAAAAATATGTTTTCATATTTGGCGTAAATTATTATTTTATCATAGCAAGGGATATTATCAGCAACGGTGTGTTAAACTTGACTAAAATTGAACAAAACGAATTTTCTTCTATTTTATTACACAAGATGGCTAGCAATCTAATTGTGGGATTCCTTATAAAAATTTATGGTTATTATTTGTTTCTACTAGATGAATAAATTATTAAACTGATTATCATTTAATGATACGATAGCATGTTAGAGGAATAATATTTAATTAATTTATAAAATTTGCGTTCACAGATAATATGCTTTAGTCTTCGTGCTATTGGTAATCACCTCCAGATGCATGTGGGCAACAGAATGGACGAGGTAAATACATGTCAATCTAACTCAGACTGCCATCGGCAATCGGGACTGATGTATGAGTTAATTATTAGTTACAAATTTTACTCGTACACAAGATATAAATATCCATACATAAGTCGAACAATATCACGAATAATAAAAAATATTTCTCACAATAAAAGCCGAAAACTATAGAATGAAAAATACAAGAAAAAACTATTAAATAAACTTTATTATTCGGTAAGTTCAAAGAACTGTTTTATTTTAAATACATAAAATTGAAATACTAATATAAAATGTTATATACATATTTTAATTTCACATTTAACACTTATTTTCCAAATTTATTTCGTGTTCCATTTAAGAGACTCCATAAAATAATTCAATATTTGTAAATACAAAATAGTGCTAGATTTTTCAATACCTTTTTCTTATTCCTGAGACCAAGAGACGAAACCTCTCAGCATTCCATGGATTCACCGTGCGGGTGCCGGGTCCATAACATAGCAGGGAGAGGAGCTTCAACAACGTCTGGGACTTGCGACCCAGGTGCAGGTTTAAGGGGCCCCTATCTAACGCGCGTTAAACGTTCACCTCCACTGTCCAAGCTCCTCTCTCTACCTAACCAAATTTGAAACGAACATGATAGGACTGCCTTCGACGCGCATTCCAAGAATGAACTGATGTTAGTCCTTTCTTCTTCTAAGTCTTTTAGCAGGTTGTAGAGAGATTATATATTATTATTTATCTTGTTTCTAACTTGGATATCTTGAGATTTATCGGTCCTCTTGTGCAACCAACCACGCGAGTCCGTCACCTTTCCCCCGCCTGACCAGTTATAAAACGTATGAGGTTACATTAGCACTGTAAATAGAAAAGATATTATATTGTAACATTTTAATAAATAATAATGTTTAGAGTTTAAAATGTAATTTAAAAATCGTGATGATTGAATGAAAAACTAAATGATTCATTTAAAGTGACCAACCTTTGATATTTTTATTTCCCACCGGCATTGCAATATCTAAACTCAAAAGCTATAACCGTCAAAATCCCTAATCTACAATAAATCAGAATTCAATAACGTACTTCTCTAACGTCGTTAAAAACCATTTATAGTTGAAAGATGCTTCAAACGTAATAACAGTTGCATTAAAAATTACGATCTATTTCTAATTTACCCTGAACGTTAGCGAAGTTTTAAATTAAAAAAGTTACGGAAACCAGGATATAACGGTCTCTGTTATCATTTTAGCATCCCTGTTACTTGGTTACATGAAATAAATTATACGCCAAGGACCGTATAAATCTGAATATGAGAACTTTTAACGGAATCGTGTTTAATGTATATCGTTACCTTTATAAGCCGAATTTGAGGTTAACCTTAAAATATGTGGAATATTCATATTATAAAGTCATGAAAATTTATAACTATTGATACCATTTCTTTACCATAGATATAAAAAAATCGATTTCATAAGAAAAATGTATAAGCGGTTTTATTTTAAAACCGAGGTATCTCAATTATAATAATCTTCTTCGCTACAATTAAAATGAGAGCAAAATCCACATACTGGAAACGCAAAGACGAAAAAAATCTCTCAGCTGACGTCATTAAAACTTCGTTCTGAACCAAAATAAATTACTAACTTTTAATAGAGTCGTTCTCCATTTCGAAACATCTTATTCCTATGACCTGTACTGTATGGGAAAGTAGATTTTAGTTATAACTTAAAGTTTTGAATTTGCTCGTTATAACTAAATAATTATGAGTGGCCTATTGAACTCTATAGAACTTTTAATGACCTACTTTTGTGTGATTTGAGTATGTAGTACAATATTTACCTGCTTTCTGATAGAGGTAGAGCAACTTCCAAAGTTACACTGCTCGTTTTATGAGTAGGTATCCGTATAGAGCTATCCTCCAATTTCTATAATTTTATTGCTCACTGAAGGTATAGTCTATCATCCAAATGCATTTCAATACAGTTTTTTAACCCCCGAAGTACAATTTAAACACGCAAAAATAGCTTTAAATTCGTTGTCTGCGTGCGGGTGTGTGTCTATCTGTCTTTCAGTCTGTTGTATCGCAGTCCTCAGCTATGCTGTTTAATATCAGTAAAGCAGATTAAGATTATCTACTCTTTTCCAAAATGATGTAAGGCACTTTTTTCCTATGACTATTCTATTAAGTGGCACATGGATGCCGGTGTTATTCTTAAATAATAAGTAAGGTCTAGGGATTATTTAATTTTAAATCATTTTTTTATTTTTGCTCACCCAGGTATGGAAGTCTAGGTCTGAGATTATTTCATGGTTATCACATATATTATTGGAATGTATTCTGATGTTGCAGGATCTTATGAGCAACAAAAAAATCTTTTGATTTTCTTTTTCTGCTTCCTAATGCCCAATGTTTGAATCCGTTGATATACGAACTGCAGTTTCTAGACTGTATCCCAGCTACTAAAGTATTAAATTGTTAGTTACCTTTCCTTCTCAAACTCTACTAATCCTTATTTCGATATCACATTTATACCATTCGTCTTAACACGCAAAAGTAACGAGGTAAACACACTCTAATAAAGATATTCTTGAGATTTATTTATTTTTTATGACAGAGAGAGCACTCCTTTCATATATATTTTTTTTATTATTTTATAACTGCAATCAACAAATGACAGCACATTTTTCTAAATAAAAAGTTTAAAAAGAAAAGTTATATATATAATATGTAAGTAAATGGAACTCATAGCTAATTAACAGTTTTTACGTTAAATTTCAAATTTAATCTTATTAATATACAACTTATATAATTGATAAGGATTAAGTCGTTTTAAATACCTTTCGTCGTTTAAAAAATTTAAAGATTTGTAAAATGTACAAGCAATGTAAATATTTGTCACCAAAAATAAATGTTTAGATGCGTTTGATGTCCTAAGCAAATAAAAGGGGCGTTTCTTCAAATATTGGAGAAGGGTTGGCTCTCTGCTTTGAATTGAAACGTGGTTAACGTCATTATAATACATGAAGATATTTTGAAGACGATAATAAGATTGTGCTAATAACATTTATCGTTACTTTGCTATAAATGATATTACATTTAACTCATCCTTAAACACTATAATTTCATTATTTTTTTATTTGTTTGATTATGCCTTAAATATTGAGGCTGTTCTGACCAGTACAGCACCGATATTCACCGAAGCATGAACCTGGGATAGCTTTAATCTTCAGAATTCTAAGAAAACTCTCCAACCAATGCAGCTTTTTTATGATAATTTATACTTTCACTGGCACTTCTATAAATAATACTTAGATTTTTGAATTTGAATTTGATTATTTTACAATCTTATCGTTTTGATTTCTTTCCAGTATCCGTGATCGCGGATGACGAAATTCAGGTATTCGTCATTTGGTCTTCTTTATTTATTAGTAAAGACGGCTGGCAATTATATAATACTTGGGATCCCCTCATAAGATATATAAACTACTATGTCCGTGACCCCACTGCTAGACGTCAAGACACAAGTAGCGTCTGTGTTTGAGTAAAAGGCTAAAAAATTAAGAAAATTTAACGGTAGATGACACAAAACAAGTCTGACTGATACTTCGTCCATCTTGCCTGCTTACAGGTTAATAAGTATCTGATTCGTCGGCTTAATATATATTGAATAAATATAAATAAAATACGCTCAGTAAATCCAAAAATCAAAGTTTTATTTCAAATCTCTCTTTTTATTCTGCTTCTTAAATCTCATTTGACTCTTATCCGATAATTTCACTGGTCCAACGCGCAAAGAACCAATGGCAGTTATTATCTTCAAAATTCTCAAAATAAGAGCAATGATTTTATTTCAATGCAGGTTGTTATAACATCTTTCATTAGACATATCATTTTGAGAACACTCAATACTTGGAATGGATTAACTGGGAACTCTATGGAATATTGAGCAATTAAATTCGAAATTGCACCTTATCTTGATTTTTATTTGTGTACTTCAAAAATATCTCGTACTTCTGGTTTTTTTTGTTTATAAAAAATATAATAAGCTTAATGGAGACAAAAATCTATGTCGCCCTATAAATTGAGTCATTGTTTTGTATATTTATTGCAATAAGGCTAGAGCTAGCAAAGTTTATTCATTTACGTCATTTCCGTCAGTGTTAAACTTCCAACCCCTCACCGCTATGAATTATTCCGTGGCATATCACTAATTAGCAGCAAACTAGCGCCTTGTTGCTCCCCGTACAAGTTAACCAACATAAATTACATAAATTCTTGTTTAGCTTTCGATTTATGAAAACGAATATATTACATTTGATGGTAATTAAATAATATTGTATGTAGTCTTAGGATGGTATTCTCGTCTTTATTTTACATTTTACTACGTAATTACGCTCACTGTATAGTTACCCAACCCTTGGACAAAATTTAATACGAAACGCGAGTCACATATTCAAAATATTGCTCTATTTAAATGTGCGCTAGTGAAAATTTTAAGAAATTATTGAATAAAATTTGCCGATACTGTAACGGGGGTTTTAACACTTTGTTAAACTAATTATTGTTAGAAAATTTGCGAAGGACCTGTTGGCAGTAATGTCTGTTCTGATTTGATACTCTCTTGTTAGATCTTCAACACTATTTTTAATATCATCTTGAGAACAAAAACTACCAAACTAACATTAAGAATGTTAAAAAATGTATCTACATTTATATTTGCCCTACTCTTTTAAAAACAAAAAAAAATAATTCTAATGGTTTCGCAATTATATTTTTAACATTAAAACAATGTTGAGCTAATATGTAAATTAACATTATAATTAGAAAATATAGAATGAATAATTCATCAACACGAGCAGAACTCGAACCCGTAACCACCGGAATATCGCATAGACCTAAAACGAAATAAAAAAAATTCTTTCTATATTTTTCTAAAATGTTAATGTAAACAATCGCTTGGTTTTAATTTTGATACAAAACTAAGTGGTTTTGTAATATTTTACGATTGTAACAGATGGCGTAACGTTGAATAGGTTCCACAAATTTAGGAACCTTTTCAGAGCCGTATACACCATTCAAACGTGCGTCTAACTTAAAGCAATCTATTACAGAGCTGCCTTAACACGTCCCTAACTCTTCAACAACAAAGTTGATCTGAAGCGACTTCAACGATTTACATGTAAATTGAGTTTCGGATTTGAACGTTCATAGTTAATACTAACCAAAAAGTTACTACACTCGGCATTCCGATGTACCGCCTTTATTGCCTTGCAATAAAGACTCTAAAAGCCATATACAGATTTTGCTAATACGATATAATTGGCTTAGATATTAGTGGTACAAACTTACAGGCTTGTATATAAAATAAAGGGAATGTACTTTAAGTATTGGTATTAAGGTCCAAATGAAGGTGCATGGCTTTAAAGTTTGTACAAAATGAGTTTCTGATCCAATAAATTCTAACTTTTGATAAGACGAAGACCCGCTGCAACAGTCGTAAGCTTAAACTATTAAAAAGTAACTACTTAGATTAATTCTCTTTTTAAAAACAAACCTTAGCATGAACTTTTTTAAGTAAATATTTTTAAAGTTTCAAAAGACTTATTTGGTTTATTTTGGATTTTATACATACTCGTATATATGCAAAAATTTAAAATTATTATGAGAGAAAAAATTATATGCAACCTATTACCTTCAAATAATTATTTAATAAAAAAAAGATATGAATTTACATTTTACGTAAGCGAAATATATTTTATATATTCAACGAACATCGCCGGGACAACAACGCTGTATTGATAAACTTTTATGTAACGATTAACACTGAAACGTGGCGTGAGAAGCAAAGTTTCCTGATCTCACACAACAAATGTGTTGCCATTGCTATCCTAGCTTGGAGGCGATCATATGGTCTAAGCATAGCTTATAATATAGTTATATTTTAAATGTCTAAATAGGTATAAGAAACAGTGTCTATAAAATTCTAAGATGATTTAAATTTTGAGCCTGTTTATGATACATAGTCTCAAAATTTAAATTAAAAATTACATAATAAAATGATATGATAAAAATATTCATCGACAAGGGCAAGGTTTAAGCTGCTACCTACAGAATATCACGAAGCAACTGGATTATCATTATCCGGAGGTTGTATGACATTTTGATTCCATATTTTGTATGGACATTTTATTCTTGTACCTCATTATATTTAAAGCTAATTTGTATTTATGTTTGAGTCATTTAAGACAAAGTGAACAGATTTTTTACTGGGATATAGCAATTACCAACACGGCTCCACTCAAACATACTATCAGATGGAATATCCCTTAAGACTTATCCAGTGAATGATAAAAAAAAATATTCTTTTTATATTTAACTTTAATATTATAAAAATAATAACATGTAAAATTGCTATAAGAATATTTAGCATTAATTTTAACTCACCATTATATAATATACAAATATTCTCTTTATCTTTTTAATTAAATTGATTAAAATCAGTATTATAACATATTTTTTTTAATTTTCCTTTATTTATAATATTTAATATAAGATATCGTGAACTGATTAAAAATATTTCCTGGAATGAAAGAAAAAAATAACCCAAAAATAAATATTTTTGTAATTGTTTTTTTTTTATATATTTAAATGTGTTTAAATTCGATAAATTTTTTCGATGGAGCTATTTTAAAGGTATAAATAATTAATATTTAATATTTTATTACAATGTTCAACAAAACTTTACATATGTATTAACCGTGAGTTTGTGTGTGTGTGTGTGCGTATCTGTGTGTGTGTGCGTATCTGTGTGTATGTACGTATTTCTATTTTCTTCGCAGCATACTTGTGTTATGCCCTCTTGTAACAATGATCAGTTTAAATTGTTTTGAAATTTCATCAAAAGTTTATCCAATTTTAAGGGTCCGGGGGTCGATGATTCAAAGGTAATAGTTTTGATACAACCTTTGACCTGTAGTTTATTGCCTGATTTGGTTACCAGATAACCTTTTAATGGTCAGGTATGTATAATCAACCAATATTATATATTATAAATGTACATATATACTTATTTACAAATTATGTCCTGAATTCTGTCGTTTCCGTAAGCTTTATCCCCATTTAGGAACAGTTAGGTATAGACGAAAGAGGATGATTAGGAATTCAACTTTAAATGAATATGAGTAATTTCAAGAAATTAGTTTGTGTTCATTGTTTATTTTATTGAAATTAAATAATCGCATCGTAGTTCTTTTTAATGTAGCCAGTCTTTTATTAAAGTTTTATAACCCCAGGATATAATTATATATTGAATAAAATATCCGGCATAAAATAATGACAATGGCATAATTAATTCACGTATTATGCAAGACGGAGCCCATATTAATATGAAACGCAAAACTGAAAATCTGACAGCTTTAATTTTGTACTGTAAAATGATATATGTGACATGCTATGTACATATGTTAACAAATATAATATTTACTTCAAAGGCAGACTTCAAATACTCAGCAGCCTCAGAGAACAGCTACTAAATAATATGAAAACGTACCTCAAATCAAATACGAGAGGTGATCACCAAACTTTCCGACAATTTATTGGCTTATGATTTACTTTATCGTTTTTATAACATACGACGGCGACGTAATATTACTCATCAGAAACAGGACAGAAATAATGATATATGGTGTTTATTAAAAAATAAAACATAACTTTATATTCTGTGATTCTTGTATTTGATAGTCCTTTACTCCTTTATGTCACCAATACATCATATGAAAACGTCAGCAAATTATTACATGTTATGAAATTAACATAATATTTTATCATAAAAATAATTGTGTAATGATATCAAAGACTTCCGCAAATAGTTATTTCAATAAAACGCATATTTTCGGATACACTATTCATTATTATTTTGTTTTATTTTAAGTCCTATATTTTAACTAAGGAGCCATAAGTTCTTTTTGAATTAAAGAGTTAGTGTGAATCATTATCTACACTAAATCTTTAATTCCGTAGCTATTGAGATTATTTATTGAAGTCTAAATCCTGTTTTACGACAAGTCGATTCATATAAAAATTTAAAAATGAAATCGAAGGTACGAATTTCCATATCTCAGGGAAGAGATTTCGTCGTCATTTTTTAGCAATTTAACGGCATACGATTTTTTGATTATGGGATAAATTCTGTCTGGCCCGCCGAGATTGAACTCACTTGATAATGTTTGTAAACTCATAATATTCAGGAGCATTATATTGCACAGGACGGAATATTTTGTCGTATTTTTTTAAAGCAAATATATTATTATATATATTATAAATTAAGTTTCTATATGAAATAAATTTAAGATATTATTTCAGTGTTATTACAATATAAGATGAGAACATAATTTTGTGGTTCATATAACTTTCTTCTTGAATAACGTAAAACTAATTTTCTTAAAACAACATCACAATATGAGTCAGTTATTCTACAAGTTTTACCTAAGTGGATTAAATTTCAAAACATAAAAAGCAAGTACGTACTATTGGATCATATAAAAATTGAATACCTAATTGGTTTGATGTCAATATAAGAATGTCTCAGAATATTGTCTTTATTATTTAAAGAAACTTATGCCATTATCTCCGTCTAAAAAACTCTCATATTACAGACGAAGTACCGTTGTCGTCTAAAATGAAATTTAGTACGATGTAGAAATTCAATATAAGTTAAGCGAGAAAACGAAGTATATCACAACCCTTTTTTGCTTGAAGCGAATATCGAGTAACTTTATTTAAGTAAAGCCAGCTTGAAGAAAATGTTGTGAATTGTTATTTAATCAGAGTGATTTGAGTATGTCAGATAATTTTTGGATAAATCAAACATAACTCATACGTTCAAGACTGTTTGATATTAATATACATACATGTACATGTACATATGTGCTTATACATATGTTAAACAAAAACAACATTTTCTAAATAATTTATTTGACAACGTATAATATGAATGCGTGCGTGTTTATGTGTTTGTGTTTGTGTGGGTGTGTGTGTGTGTGTATAACAAGTTTTTAGTTATTAACTGTATAATAAAACTTAAAGTTTTTAGCTTACATTGCCTCAGCATAAATTCCGAAATTTCATCTCCGAGATTCAGAATGCAGTCATTAATAAATAGTTTTACTAAAAGGGGTTTTCATCTCTCTGTATGAAAAGAAGTCTTCTTGAGCTACGCAAATAATACGTACCCGTGTTATAAATGAGCATAAAATTTATTATATTATATAGTAAATGTTTAACATAAAAAAAGTATATGGATGTGATATGACCACAAACAATTTTACTTAAAGCCTTATGTAATTGTTCTTATTATTTCCGTAAGGATCTATTTTTCTTTTCTACTATCACTTACAAGTAACTACGTCCACAAACTGAACAGATATGTATTTATATCTCACTGCTGCTGATAACCAGCTTACCAGTAACTGCTCTGGATGTTATTGTGTTATTTGTTAAAACTAATAGTCTTAAAGTCTTAGTAGTTGTTGCGTTATTTCCCAGACAGTATCGGTTTAAAAATCAAAATATATAGTTATATAAAATTAAAGTAATTAACTTTATTAACAGCACTTTAGTTTGAATTAATACACATGAAACGAGTTGTTATGAATATTATATATTATCAAACGGCACAGCATCAATTATAACAAAGCCTAACTAAGTTCTTACGATCTATAAGAAAAGTGATGGCCAAGTGTTTTCAGAACATAAATACGTAGGATGATTTACAATCTCATAACTCGATGGGCTGTGATATGTGATGGCCAGAGCACCATAAACTATCTGAATAACGCCATATGTCATGACTATGGATAAGAACGCTTACAAAATTATAGCTTTTTGTTTTTATATTAAATGTATGGAATATTATGGAATATTCACTTCCATAAAACCTAACCCTTAAAATTTTTAAAGATCAGAAAATGTAAAAAATCTAATTCTAATTTCATGTATTTGTTTCACAATAGCCAGAATAAGTAATAAATATACGAACACTAGAAATGTCAAAAACAAATCAGAAACAAATATACAATATCACATACAGAGAACAAATGAAGGGTACGTTTTCTTAAGTCTTTGTTAACAGAAGTAAACAAATGGAAAACCCCTGTTTCTCTACATAAGTACAACATTAGAATAGACATTACATCCCTTACGTGGCTCCAACTATCTCTTTCTTCACACATATATTCCTGTCATGCGTCTCTTTTACTCTCAATAAACGAAGTCACAGCTTTCATTTAGCTAAATCTAGTTAAGGACGAAGGAAACAAGGCAAGAAAGAGCTTCGCTATGTCGCCATCTGTCAACGGTCGCCCAACTGAATATACAATGTTAATAATGTCCCAAAACTAGTCAATAATCAACCTTAACTTAAAGGAATAAAGAAGCAATGGGCTCTTTACTGGTTTGGTCTTTCCAATCACGCTTTTTGCTTTTAGGTCAAAAGAAAATAGCATTTATTTATATGGAGTAAGGCTTTGTAGAAATGAACAAATGCGACAACCGTATCTAGCTTGAAGTCACGTACTTTTAGCGATAAGAACAAAGACAAACGGGACCTTTTGAGGGCACAGGTTTTATACTGAGATTTAGAATACATATATATTTTTGAGTATATTAACAGAAATTTCTACCGAAGTGTCTTAAAATTTTCTTTATTTTAATATCTATACATAAGCATAACTTCATTTAATGTTTTTTTTTACTTCAACATTTTTTTTCTCAAGCTAATTGCATTAAAAAAATCAAAAATTTACCAAAATAATATGGTGATTTTTTATTCATGTTTAATAAAAATAATAAAGCCAAGTCTGGGATCCCAATAACTTTTATATAAAAATCTTTTAGATAAAATTGGTTGTTATATGGTTTTTTATAAAAACAAACATTTATACGAAATAAAACAAAATACAAAAAATACAGCGTGTTATGTTTATATAATAGAATTTTTCCTTTTTTTTTATTCTTAGCCATAAATTTGTTCGTGATAAGATTTACTAGTACCAAAGTTGACCTAGATCTTGTGTTATAAATTCAACACAAAATTCACATTTATTGCTTAGAGTTTAAAGACCGTATTTACTTAAACTATAAATGTTCGTACAATCCAACGTATATAACCTGCATTTCATTTATTCCTAGACAAATGTCCTCCAACAAAACAGAACACAGAAATTTCACGCCTTTAACACAAGATTCATATTCGTTCCCATATGTCGACTTATAATTCCCCTCGTACATTTATTTTACATAACTTAACACTAAAGCAAAAGCTATTTTGTATCTTAACTAAGTTATTTTGTGCCGTTACTAAATCGACCAAATATTTCTTGAATAAACCGTCCTCTTTACCACAAATGATTAATTGAGAAGTGTTAAATTTGATAAATGGCAGGAATCTTATTTATTATTAGTTATGTTCTGTTAAACATATACTTAGCTGCGACATTCTGAGGTTGGATGTTCAATTGCTCAAAAAGCAACTCACGATGTTAAAACAAAGTGTGATCGATTAAGATAAAGGTAAACTGATGTGAACTATTTGTCTCCGCGTATCTGATAAGAGGGCCACTAAATTAGATCACGAACAGAAAACAGTCTAGTATGACGTCTTTATCCTGCTAAATAGAAAGATTTTTATGTTATATAACTTTGATACTGAATATTTTTCAATACGCTATTCTTTGAAACTAAAAAGTATTTCATTTCAAGTTAAAAATTTTACTCTTTCAAAAAAGGGGGAAAGAAATCTTAAAATGTCAAGTAATTTTTCATAGTTTATAATTGATCGTATAAAAGTCTCAGTTTTGATTTCAATAAAATTTCTCGTCACACATTTCTCTGCTGTATTATATATTGCTATGGTAATTACCTCTTGTAAACAAAATTTTTGTTCTCCAGTCAAATTTTGCGCTGGAATCAACAACTAGTTGGGTTAGTTTTTAGGCTCCTTGGTTTTAATTAATGGCATCAGAATTGCATCCAAGCCAGGGTATAAAAGCGTCGCTCGAGGCAGTCCTGCATAATTTTCATGTTTCTTTTTGCAAATTTAGTGGCAGATTTGCAATTCTGATCGAGACCCTCCCGGGAACCGTAACGTTTCCAAATTGAGGGATATTTCGTTACTTAAATCAAAGTAACTCATAATAAGCTAATCTTAAAAACATTTATAATTGTCATTCCTAAAAGTAAAAACCTTCTTGCTCAGGACTCCTATTAATTCTTTAACTACAAAATTATTACTAAAGAAACTGAAACAGGAAAATAGCACTTAAATAAAAAAAAATAGTATCCTATGGTAATACAAAAAAAAATCAGAACATTTTCACTCTTCGTACGCGAGCGGAAAGTATTGCTTTACGTCCGATTTGAATTCAGTAATGCGTTAAAAGAAATAATGCCATGTAATTGACAAGCCAACCATATAGAAAATTGGAGATATTAGAGATATTCTGTCCGCTTCGTTTCTAATCAAGCCTTTATGTTGGATACAAATGTAATCATCCGTAAGCACGGATATCTTTTTTGGAATACCTTTCAATTGTCTATTCTATCTGATTTGATAATAAATTTTCCAATAATTGAGTTATATTCGATTAGTCCTCGAGGCTATTAACAATATTAAAAATGTTACCAAAGTAATTTCTTTATTCATTACTTTATCCAATGGTATTGAAACTTCTTATTGTTTGCTTTTCATCATACGTATTCTTAGCTACCGTCATTAAATATTACAATAATTTTTATATGATCTAGTCCTTTTTATTTTATTAGGGATGTAAAAATGTCATTTAAAACAAGTTGTTTAACATTCACTCCAACTAGGTGAACTAATTTTCAATTGCCTTTGATACCTCAACTGTAACATCCATCAATATATTATACTTCATTAATATAATCAATTTCAGGCGTAAACCGAATGTAATGGAGTAGCAAACAATTTTAACTAGTGCGCACTAAAGTTCCAATTAAATATTGATTTACCTCCAAAGTTCCTCTCGACGTGTAGCCATTGCATTAATTTATATGCAAGTTAATAGCCCAAAATCTGAAATGTTACATTCTAAAATTTATGTCTTCTAACAAATTTTTATTCTTAAACTTAAAACTTTCCTTATATGTCATTTTATAAATAACGTAGATGGTTATCTCCATTACATTGATTTTACAAAATAATTGTATAAAAGTTGAAAGTTATAGAATAATTGGTGGAAACATTTCAGTGAAAGCATTGCTCGCTTTCTTAAAATAAATAATAAATTGTTATGTAGAAGTCATTCAACTAGTTTCTTTTAAGTAATAAATGTTAAAAATAAGAATAAAATAGAAGCTGATTGTAATGTCAGAAGTCTATAATATTTATAACAGAGGCTTAAAATAACTCACCCCATGAACTCACCGCATGGAATCCGTTCATGAAAACAGAATGAAATTTTAGTTTAAATTACATGGCTTAATTCACTCTATGCTTATGAATTCTCAGCATTTTGTTCCACGCTGAAATACTCCCACATTAATGTTAAATACGTCAAACATTCTGATTTAGATTAATTTAACATCCAACTAATAATCAATTGATTTATATCAGTTCTATGAACTTCATTGAATATATCATGCAATATGTTGTGATAAAACTATATTGTTGTTTATATTCGTGTCAAGTAATAGTTGATTTTCATAACAAATCCAAACCGTAAAATACTTAAACTATATGTTTTGTTTGCCTGTGATAAATGAATTAATTATTTTAAATCTTTATTTTATTGTTTGTGAGGCATCAAATTAAAATCTTGAATAAATTATTGTGCTTCGTAGAGTGGAACGGGGGCAATGAGGCAAGCTCTCCATCGAATAACGAGTGATGAGCTATTTTAACACTAAATTTATTCAAATCGGTACGGAACAGATGGGTAGAGTTAACTCGTGCGTTTGACGTTAGACTTTGATTTTTTATTTAATCTATGATCTACTCATAATTTTATTACATAACATTTTTTTATTTACATTTTTTTTATATGATTCGTCTTGTTATATCTATTTTTATTAGATGATATATAGTTGAAACATTTATAATTTATTTCTTATTATATAAAGGCGTTATAAGTAGAAAGTATATTTTTGGATGGTATAAAATATTTATTTTATCCGAAACTGACGTTTATCATTTCATAAATAGACAACAGCAGACACGTATCATGAAACTCACTCACTCATTCCTTCGGAAATTTTCGACTATAAATGCCATAGGTACGCTTGATATTTATATATTTCAAATGTGCTGTATTGACAACCAGACAATACTCATATAAACATTTTTATAAAAATTATGTAACAGTTAACTTGAAATCGAAAGCAATATTCTCACTCATATTTACTATTATTGAGGGATTTTATATATCATTAAAGTTCAAGGAGTAATGCCTCCGAAAAAAGTGCTTTATTATTAAAGTGTCCTAATTTTTCCCGCGAAGGAACAGTGTTTAACATGAAAGATTACTTGTTTGTTCATAGGTTACACAGAAAGTTGTGAAGTTATCCCAACAACGGTTTTGGCGACTCAAATATTTTTTTTAAAAGACAAGCTGGCATGTAAACATATATATATTTAAACATGTTCAAGGAAAATTCATTCAGCAATACAAAATCCGATCGTTTTATAGTTTGTACTTGAAATTTTATTATAAGCAGTATCCAATGTATATAAAAATAAGTACACTTATGGTTAAAATATTCATAGCCATAGAAAAGTTTAGAATAAGACTTGGGTATGAGGGGGTAGATATTTCCTGTTTGGGGTCAATACTCAGATTTAAGTGCTGGACTCCATACAGAGCCCACACGGTATGTAGGAAATTCTGCTCGTGTTCACGATCTCTATTACGATTTCGTAAGAGGTTTTAGTATCTATAATAACCAATGTATATGTATAAAAAACAATAGCGATATCTCAGTCGGAAATTCAACCAGAAAAATGAGTTGCTGCTAAAAAAAAATTAACGTTATAATTATTATAAAATCTAATAAGCAATTTTAGGACAACGAACTTGAACTGCCAAATAAATTTTCTAATAGTCTTGACTTTTACTTTTTGAATCATTTCTCAGACGATTCTTTTACCATTTAATAAAAATATCTACATACATATATTGAAAAATGAAAAAATAAAATGCTACATTCCGTTGGTGGAAAGTTCAAAGAATTATTCATTCATATCCATATTCATATGAAAGCATAAACCCATTTTAAATTGGGCCTAAACGTCCGTACGTAACCGCACACTTGACGTGCCCCAAAAGGGCAATTTTGAGTCGCTGTGGGACACGTCAACCAAGACAAGGGTTAGGTATATTATGAATCGATTTGTACTCACGATTCTCTATTAAAAATCGATTCATCTTGTGAGAATAAACCTACGACAAATTATTTACATATTCGCTTCGCTAATTTAAGATTCAGATAATTAGAACAAACAATTATAAAATATAAATAATAATTGATCCGTCATCAAACGACGTAATTTCTCATGTTGATTATAAAAAAAAATTTCAATTATTTTTATATAATGGTTCTAATTTGACATAAAGCAATTAATAACTTAAATGACAATATATACTTCGGGAAGTCACGAAGGTTGTATCAAAGAAGCTTGACATCTTGAACGAGTATTTCAGAGAAATTTCGCAGCCGCCAGGGAACAGTTTATAGTGATGAGGGTACATCACTGTATGTATGATAAATCATTTCCTATGATGGTGACGTAATATTAATAACACACTGATCAACAACATCACAATATTATATGCCCATGACTTTTTTAATTTGTAACGATCGATGTTATTAATTTTAATGTTTCTTTGAGTAATTTCAAGTTTACTAAACTTTGCTCCCATAATATTTGTATTGAGCTTGACTATAATTTAAAAATATAAAAAAAATAATAATTGAATTTCGATTCTCTAATTTTTTCTAGATTGTACTTTTGTGTTTTCTTATTGCAACATTAATATATTAAAAAAATATTCTTGTAAAATTAACATGGAAGAGGGCGGAAAAAATAACCCAATACTAGTGAATGATTTACATAAGGCAGGTATAGAATCAAACGAATTTTTTAAATCCTCCATACGCTAGGTTTTATTCACATGTTTGGAAACCAGAATATTGAAAGATGCCGTATAACAGAGTCTGTTTGTGAAGGAAAAAGGTCTGACTGTCCACGTATGTTCCGCAAGAAAAAAAGGCGATAAAATCGTAAGGGAATTAATTCGAAGAAATCCTGTCTGGAAGCAAAAGATTTTATCTCGGAAGATCAAGATAGCTCCTACAATCAGGTCACGTATTTAAAAAAAAATACCTTGCATATACAGCCTATAAGAGACCTACTAGTCATTTGTAAAGTGATAATTTAAAAAAGACGAGGGTAGTAAAATCAATTAAATACTTAAGCGGTTTGTAATGGGAGATCACAGAAGAATTACGTTTGCACACAAGAAAATGTTTAAAATTTAGAAATATTTTAAGTAACAAAAGAGACGGATTTCATTCTGAAAGGCTTAAAGAAGATTCCCAATTAGTCTCCAAAGTAAAACGTGGGCGTTATCCGATTTCAGTAATTATTTTGTGGGATGTTAGCTGTGAAAAAGTGACTCAGTCATGTTTTAATGAAAAAAGTATTAGAATATCTGTACATAACATTCTTAAGATGGTTGTTAAGCCATTTGACAACACCATGTTCAGTAACCATGAGTGGTCCTTTTAGTAAGACTTGACGAATCGAAATAAAGCTCAATCTTGGAAGGATAGAAACGAACGTTTCGGAAATCAAAAGAACCGAACACTGGCTGTCATCTAGACATGATCTTAATCCATTATTATGATTTATTGCCAGTTTTAGAGAGCAAAGCTTGCTCTGAACGCTATGATAATATGGAGTTCCTAACACAAGCCATAAGACTGTTAATGAAGAATTGCCCAAGGAAAGAACAAGCGTTGCTATTTATTGTTATCAACGTTCACAGGTCTATATTATAGCCAATGGAGATCTTAACTTTGAATAATCTTAAATGTTGTAAATGTTTATATATAAATGTTATGTAGAGAATAAATAAATATAATGTAATATAAATAAATAAAACAATTTTGTTACATAACATTATTAGATAAATCTGAATTAGACAGCGTTTGTTGATGCTCCGCTCCTTTATATAAGTTAGAACATAATAAATATAAATAGACTATTTAACACTAAACTTATTCAAAGCGAACCAGTACATCCTGACTTTACCATGTTCAATCAACCAAACAGAGCAATATAATTTATTTTATCTGTATAAAGAATAATAAATAAATGTCAAATAATAATACACATTACTAAAAACTGACTAAATGTGTTAAGAAAAATAAATTTTATTAAAATAATATTCCCATTTACTGCAAAATCAAAACACCGAAACTTCACTCATACAAGAATTATAATTTTTTTATATCGTCATAGAAATATATTCGTAATAACACCGAGAAAAGTTGTGGTAAGTATAAGAGAATAATATAATAAATAACTAACATCCATAGATTTATGTTACCAATTATTTTTAACACACATTATGTTTAGTGTGTGTTGTAATCCATTGTGGCATAAACGATACGATTAGTCCGCTACATAAAACTTGGTGTGAGCACACGAACGTTCGAACGGCGGTTTATAAGTTATGGTTAGTTTTAATAGACATTGTTATATTTATACAATTATTCGTACATTTCTGTATCTACCTCGGTTTCGGATGTGATTTATAGAGTGACCGCAATATGGGAGTTGTTACTTGTATAAAGGAAAAGGAATAATGATTTTCTAAGCGCTGTAACATTACTTTCTACGAAGACATTTCCATTTCAAAGACTTCGATTTCTATACCTTTACTATTATTGTAAAGTGTGATAAATACTAGATGTTTTTGTTTTGATATTAGGATCAAAGGATTTCACAAAATATTAGATTTTAAGAGGTACCAACAGACGAAAATACATTCATAAGCGAAATATTAACTTATTATCCAAAAGTTTAGGGTTGTAAATTATATCCTGTGCTTGGTTTTACTTTTCTATTCTACATTAGTGAGGTAAATGAACTGTGATTCTAATTATAGATTGTAAGTAGCAAATCAACACAAATTAACTTTCCAAACGTTGAAATTTATTTCATTGGTCTTTTTTTTTAAAGAAATAGATGAGTTTTATTATTATTATTGTTTTCTCTCCGAAGAGGTTGCAAAAAACAACAAATATACAAAGATAAAAGAAACGGCTCATCTGCGGGGCTTCGAAAATTGGGTCAAGAGAGATGGTGGATGTAATGGACGCGGTATTCCAAGTAAAGATATATCTACTTGCTAGATGGCCCAAAATAACTGTTGTCTAAAAAGGGTTACTTCAACTAAGATCTCATTAATTTAACGTTGTTAAAACTAAAAATGAAGTATATATTTTATATACATAAAGAATAATAACAGTTAATTGCTATCATTTTAAGAAAACATAAATTTACTCCGAAAATTTTAAGATATATCCTTTATGAGACGCCCATTCGAAATAGTATTGCATTTATTTAAACGATTTTTCCCAATAAAAATAAATACAAAAACTCTTTTAAAATATGTAGAAGATTTTAAACACCCTGTGTATATAAAAATGAGTTCAATAAATTAGTATCACAAATCTTACACAAAGAGCGCAATTCAATAACAATTCAGCCGCAATGAGTCCAAGTGGGAGACAATGAAATCCGCATTGACGGATGCGGATTTATAGACGCAACATTAGATTTTTATGAATCACAGATGATATAGAGTCGTCATTACATATTAAGAATTAAGTTTTTTTTTATGAAGCTACAAAGCAAGTGAAAGGTTTTTTAGGCACATTGGTACTTTACTGAAATTGATTTGAAAATTATTCTCTAAATGCTCACACTGTTAACTATTAATATTTATCAACAAGCAGTAACGCAACATGCGATAAATAGGTAAAAGATACAGCCGGTCTAATAAACCTTATGTTATAATAACGATTTTAAAAAGCTTATCAGTTTTTAATAAACGTATATAAAATTAAAAGACAGCTGGAACCTAACACTTAACTAATATTATGTGTCATATGAACATAAAATAAAAAAAATCTATAATTCTAAAACAATATGAACTCAATGCAAAGTTTGTCCAAATCGTCATGGTACATTACTCTCGACGGGTAGCATTCGATAATATTCCCATTTTATTTTATTAAAGTCCCAACCCTCCTTCCGCGCCGATGGGCGTCCCTTTAAGGTTTTTGACACGTTATTTGTTAACTTCATGATCTATTTGAATTGCGTTTTATAATCAAGGTCATAGTGTCAACTGTGGGGGGCTAAATATTGTTTTTAAATTTTTTTATTAATAAAATTATTCTATTATTATAAAACTATTCACTAGCAACAAAACTTAATATTTTAGTTATATCAATGTACTTCAAGTATATATTATCATACAATTTATCGTAATGGCAGTTAATTTTCGTGATTAATTTACATTATCATACTAAAATTAATTTCTGCAAATTATAAGATAAAATTTTAAATTTCTCATTAGAAATTCCCTTAATGTCAAGGCAGGGACCGCAGGAATTCACTTGAATGCTTAACCTAAATAGATACCAAAATATTGTTTGAACTTTTAACATTGGCTAAATTATTCCTTCGAGTCATTTAACTAAATAAACGATCAAAGCACGAAGCTGGTGAAGTTAATAAGAGTTTTTAACGACCTTATTTGTACTTTCTTAATTTCCTTCCGAAAAAAAAACATTTAGGCATTCCTCGAAAACTGTAATATTTTACGTAAAAATTAAGCAAATAATAATAGCAATTACGAATTTTACCTTAAAAGAAAAATTCATATCTCATGTAACTAAATTAAGGACGTGACTTCCCTTTTGATAACAGAACTTATATCTTTTTTAAGCATTTTAAATTGAAATTTGTGTTTTAAATTTTTTTGTAATCATAATTTGACTTATATATAAATATCATACATAGTTTTATATGACCTATTTCAATATATGATATGTAATTCCCTTATGCCATAACTGAAGGAGCCAAAATTTCGTCCCAAAGTTTTATCTAATACTTTATTATTATTATTTTTTTTTGAAAAAATAAAATTGATCACAGTTTCTTTATTAATGAAATAACTGTAATTATTAATTCAAAGGTGATTTAAAGGAAGAAGAATGAAATTGCTCACGGAAAAGTGTTCTTATAACCGCTTTAAATAAGCAAGTAAATACAACTCAACCGTTTTTTACATGAATTTCTTTACAAAATTCATGTTTTTAGGTCAACGGGAAGTCTACTTTAAACTATAGTTCCCTTGCGGCTGTAAAATATGGAAAATAAATATTAATTAAGGTGCCTTATCTTAAGATTAAACTGACTTTAATGTGTTCCTAGTACATATACATTGAAATATATAGAATATACAATAAAAAATAAACACTATATAAAAAGGTATAAAGACATCTTTATTAAATATATGTCCCAAGGAGGGTACTCTCAGAATATTCTTTTGAGATTTCATTAGTTTGTAGGCTTATTTTTGAGTAAATTAAAAACAAAGATAGAACTAGAATATTTGACACTATTTATTCTAGTATCTACAAGTATTTGTAAAAAAAATTGCTCATTTTGTTATACACAAAACAGTCACAGGGACTTATTTACTCTAAATGATTTTTGATGAATGATTTGAACTGATGACTGTGTGTTTAATCAATATATTCTCGGTCTGTAATAAAGTTGCATATTCAGGACACAAAGGTTTGATTTCAATCCACTGGTATGATCTCCTTGACCATATTTTCCCTATATAATAAGCCATGTGCCTCGAATAGCTTCGCTTCGTCTTCAAGCCCTTAGAGAAACTATGACATAGGTGTCCCCATTGCTGGCGGAGTAACTTGACACTGACAAGGCTCGCTGTGAGGCGCTGTTATTTCCACAAGTAGAAAGGGTTGAAAACATTGGTTTTCAAACTTGATGTAATCGCTTATAAAAAAACATCTTTATAAAAAAAAAATCTATTCAACGTTTTGTCGCTTTGTTTTCTATAAATTTTAACAATAAGAAAAACTTGATGTACTTGAGGAACTAGATCATTATATGTAAAATAGATGGATATATAACATCTTACAGAAATAATAAAAACTCAAAATGACATATTAATAATAAATTGCAAATCGTGATACCGCTGCCAAAATATTATTTCAACAGGAAAACATTCCAGCTATGCTTATGCGATGAAAATGTCCATTTACGCAACAGAGCAAGCAACGCAGCTAATAAAAACGAATACATTTAGATTATATACACAGATAGTCCTTTTTAAATTGATCAAGGTCAGGATATTTCTATTATCCACCGAAAATCAATTGAGATGAGTTCTATAATTATATAACCTTGCACCAATAGAATATAATATTCTTTTCTACGTACTCATTTAGACCATTTCGTTGCTGAGCAACTGCGCTTTAATTTGTTTTTGATATTTTTGGACAATAGAGAAAGATATTCATTCAAAACCAAGATTTTAATTTTCTTGGGAAGAGGAATAAATTGAGAATTTCTTCAAGGTTAAAGGTAAAGGAATTTTTAGGAAGGAAGGAAGTAAAGGGGCTGTGTGTAGTCATTAATACCAGAAACAATAAAATTTTATTTGAAAAATGGAAAATATGTTAGTTAAATACTTGTTTTCTTGAAGCATTCCCTACAAAGGATCTATTTAATATCTAGAAAGAAGAGGAATACTTCCTATCTGGTACTTATCTTATCATTGGTACGCCAAATATTGGACTTAATTTTATTACCTATATCAATATAGCGGTAAAGTTGAAAAAATTAAAAAAAAATTGGATATTAAGTGGTGAGAAAGCAGACGCCAACTACTATATATTTTTTTTGTTTTATTTATTAATGAGTTACACAAGCAACTCAAAATTATTTTTGAAATATGTACAATTTTTCTTTAGTGGCGAATTTGACATACGATGTCAGGGTTAGGATGCGATTTTTTATAACATTTTATGAACCTTGGTTTGCACGGATCAAGGGACCTGAAGCAAGGGACCCTTTATCATGGATATAGCGGCAGTTACGCCCCTACTTTCTATATTCTCAACAATATTGAGGCATAATTTTGCGGCAATTGCCCTGCTAAGGTGTGTGGGTATTACATTCATAGTACGATATTAACATTTACATTTTAAATGGATAGTAGAGATAGAGATAACTTTTTTATTTTAAAAGCAGAATATATTTTATTAATATGGTGCCGATGAAATTTCATAGAACGTATATTTAACTATTAGTTGCAACTACAAGCTTTGATCTTCAACAAAAGAGAAATTCCTTCGTGCCTTATAATTAAACTAATAACACCAGTAATAACGGAACGAAATTGTATACAAAATTAACCCCCTTTAAATTAAGGACCATTGTTTGATAAGCGCGAATGAATGATTCATTTGAATAAGGCTTAAACAAAGCCACGTTATGTAACCCGTGTGACTGTCATTAATACTTTTATTATTTAAATTTTAATCGTTGTTTTAAAATGGGAAACGATTTAGAAAACAAAAAAGCGGAGGGAATGAGAAAGCTTTTCCGTTGTATTTTGTTTTAGAAATATGAGGTACAACTTGGGATAGTACCTCAACGGTCAGAAACTGTTTTCACATAAATAATAGTAAAACCGAATAAAAAACTGTTTGAATACACATAAAAGTTTTTGAATGACTACCAGAAATAAGCACGTATATAGGCCATGATAATTCGACTAGCCATTTTTTGCTTACGCTTACGCCTCTTGAATAGAGTTAACACTTAATCACAAAGGGTTTTTTTAGATATTTCGATAAAAATTACTAGTTATTGACTTTATTTCTTTGTTTAAAAGTATAATGAATATATTATTCATATTTTTCCACTCACACATTCTATAACAAAGTAAATAGTACTGGCTTGGGACTATAAAATTGCAATTTTTTGCTAAATATAGATTGGAGGGTTTACGTCTTCATTAACAAAATACTGTGCTCTTAAATTGTAATACATATTTTTGGTCTTGAAGTGCAAACATCTTCTTATACTGTAGGCGTACGGTGTAACAAGCGGACCGTTTAATTTGAAATTACCTCATCTGTCTAATAACTGGCAGCGCTTTATGTTAGCAATCTGAGCTATGTGTCATAATAATTTCGTTCGAACTCAATTTCTTTGTTCTTATACCAAATAAAAAATATATAAATAATTTATATTGTCACAAAGTTGAATGCATTTAAAATTTCATAATAATGAAACCATATTAAAAATTTTAACTCATTTTAAATCTCCCGCTGTATGATTCAATACAATCACATACAAATTACTTTATTGGTAATAATAATAATTATTATTAATTGAACAATATCGTCTTCAAAATTTTAAAAAATTTATAATATATATATAAAAATCATAAATAATATTTTTATTGACATACATGAAACTTATAATATTTTAAAGGCTTTCATACAATAATAAAGTAAGCGATAGAACGTTAAAGCCGCCATGAAAGAATACATGCGTATAAAACATTATCTAAGGCCCCGACGTAACCATTAATTCCGTAACGAGCTTTGTTCCCATGGCCCTAATTACTTGTGGTTTCTTTAACTACTTCAGGAATACATCTTTATTATTCTGCTTAAAGCAATTACAGTTTGCATTAAAACTAGTCCCTTCGCTCGTTTTCCTATCCGCACTCAAAGTATTCTTCAGCGTTAGATAAGTGCTATACTTTAATGGCAACCAGACTTACACTTTGACTAATCTACTTTGAATTCCTAAGTATTTTTCTAGAGAAAATGTTCAATTTTCTTTTAAATTTCAACAAAAACATTTATCAAATTGTTGAAGGATAGTGATCGATTTCCATTTATTTTCAGACGGTTTTAAATTCCGTAGAAGCCAGTTTTCTTGTACTCACCCTTGTAGTTTCGTGATGTCGTAAACATAAAAACCCTACTGTCATGTCTCCGGAGGGCACTGATGTACGACCCTCGACTCCTTTTAGCTTCGAGGCAAAAGTAAATCGTGTACGGACCCTGCTCGAACATTACTGGCTATATTTTAAATTTTGCCTTCAAACATTTTTGATCATAATTATTTTCAGGCTAGGCTTTTAAAATTTTGCCAATTGATATAAAATATTTCTTCATGACTCTGTTTTTTTTTGTCTACCACAGGAAATTTGTGGAAAAAGATTGGTTGTGACATTTGTATTATTTTAAATATGCTCAAATGTTTCACTTTGATATGGTTTTATATCGATTTATTTAAGATACTTTGTTTACCAAAACGATGCAAAGACCTGGCTGCAGTTAGTGTTTGTGGATCGTAGGTTGGCTTACTCAAAGTAGCACCTTCCTCTTATAGAAGATTGGAGTATCTAACTATGGCTTTATTTCGTGTGATGAGTAATACTAAGAGTATTTGCCGTAAGTCAAACTTATTTTACAATCCCTTTGTGTACAAACATGGTATATCTTAAGGGGTATTATCACCCATAATTCACACCCCATATAATACATGGGTATCGTTATAGGTCTCAGGAGACAATTACCATCAGCTTGCAATATTAGTTGATTGCAAAGATATAATTAAAATGAAATTATTTTATCAAATTATTTTATCTAATCATCTTTCATATTAATACTTTGGATCTTACCAAACAAGATGTTGTCGAGTTGTCGTTCTTTGATGAAACTAATATAAATCTTCAGCTTTTCGACGCATAGCTCAAACAACACTAGTCATTGTTGGTCTCGCGGTCTGGATGATCTATCGCAGTATTATATTTATCTCAGCGGGACAGGCGGTTTGCCGCAGCGTATCTGATAGACTCAATATACTATACCTGAGATTAGTTTTGGAGATCATATAAAATATTAAGGATAGCCTAGACAAAGAAAAAAGTTAATCCCTGGAAGATATTTAATAAATAAACCTACTATAATGCTTATTTGTTTATAAAAAAAATATTAGTTTTTCAATAAATCCACAGTAGTAGATCCCATGAAAATGCTATATCTTGAGTAATAGACTCTCCGCTACGTTGCAAATTAATAATAAAACTATATATTACTTGATTTTTAAAATATGTCATTGACTCTTCCATTTAATTCTATTATATTTCGATTATATTAATTTTAAGATATTTATTTTAGTGGATAAACTTCACAGATACTTAATAAAATAAAATGTTTTGTTGCTATTTGGTCTCGTTAGCATTAAATTTATTGTTTAAAGTGCCCTCTAGTTGGAATTATAAAAATCATCTCAAATGTAAGTTTGCCGTTTAATGAAAACATATTTCAAGAAAATATTAACAGATGGCGCTAAAGTAATCCAATTATTCTAAGTGAGGGAAGCGGAAAATTTTATCAGTGAGCAGATTCGATTTCACCTTAGCAGTAAAAGTAAAAAGATTTTTTTTTTGTGATATGCCACGTTGGAAAACCTTCACATACTGAAACGATCTATTTAATTAAACTGCTTTAAATTAATATTTGTTTCTATTTTATACCTATGGCATCGTGGAAACTATTATGTTAGGAATCACAAATTTTAGGTGACTCACTTTTTTGTATCATTTATTAATCCCGTCCCATGAGAAGGCTTCTGCCTGTGAAAACACTTCACTAAAGTTCTGCGTACCCATCGCCTCACAGCTGCTGTCTAATATCTAATATCCTATGTGCAGCATTTTTATTTTTTTGTATAAACTATTATTTTTTCTCCATATTTCACTTTTTATAAACATAATAACTTCGTATATACCCTTATAATTTGCTCTTAAACTAATTAAAAACTCAAAGTCAATCAAAAACGGATTCATTTCCTACCCATAATTTGTTACGAAGTTTAAGCACATGTTCTTTCCTGTTTATCTCTTTTACATAATTTTGAAATATCCATTTGAATATGACTTTATAAAAATAAATTTGGTTATATTATTAAATATCCAAAATATATTACAAACGCATACTTTTTTTATACATTTTTATTATGGGACATGTGACGAAATCAAGTACTACGACTAAATCCAATCTAATTCCGCAGAAGACATGTTAAAGTTCTCTATGGGAATATGCTTATAATTTTAGTTACGCTCTTTTAAATAAAACGATAATTTTTTTAGTTAAAGATTCTGTTTATGTTTTAACATGCGTGTCTTTTTGATCAGAAAAATAAATAAAAATAAAAGAAATATTTATTAAAATAGTATTATTTATTTACACATGGTGTAGAATTAAATTTATATTCATATAAAATAATAAAATTAAAAGATATCATCCTATACTTTATTTTATATTTATACTTAAAATACAATAAATTGTAGCAAAAATGTGTTACATGTTATATCCTTACAAAATAAATTCGTCATCACTATATAAATTCAGTAGGTTTCCCTCAATACAAAATTTTCGAGGATAACATTCTGAAATTATATTTAAATATGTAGTATTTTCAGTCAAATGCATATAACGATGAGATGAAGCTCCACAGCGATATACATTTATATAGCCAGTATGGAAATCTTATTACAAAATATTTATGATAAGTTGTTTTTAGTTATCTTTTGACCTTTTCACTGATTGTTCCATACTACGTAAATACCTGTTGATTGATTCAGACGTGCTTTGTAAAAGGCTTAATCCGAGTCTGTACTTAAAATCAACGACTCTTTTCAGAAAATCAAAGAAACCAAAGCCAGTACTTGAAGGTGGTGGATATGTAATCACTTCCGTGCCATAAAATGGTCGTGGTCTTCTTGTTGTTGTCATTGGTGGAAGCCATGGAGGCAAAGTTGATGTTGTTTCAGATTTAACTTCTGTTGTAGTCTCTGTGTTCATATTTTTAAACTGCGTTGTTAGATCTGATTTTGTATTCGTATTTTCAACCACATCAGGTTTAGTTGATGGAAAAACTTCATAAACTTTAAATTCTTTAGTTGTAGCATCTACTTCGTTGATCATTTCTGTCTCAGTAGATTTTTCCTTAGTATTATCTAACGGCAAAGTAGAAACACTTTCAATGATATCGTTCTTTAATGTACTTACTTCTTCTGTTTGTGAAAATTCCTTAGACGGATCTACTGTAACGGCATACACTGTAAAAACTTCTTTGTTTGTTGCAATATCTTCCTTGCTATTTAATAACTCTAATGGAGATACAGTCTTCATAGGAACTTCGAGGCCGTCATCAATTTCATTACTCATAAATATGTCATTGTCCTTATTTTGTCTAGCAGCCTTTAATATATCTTCAATGGAAGTTACAACATTTCGTTTACGTCTTAAACTCCTTCGCTTTCTATTAAAATGCCTTGGTCCATGTTCAGGAACAACAACTGGAGTCGCAGATTCTGTTAATTCTTTGGGCACATTACCAACGACGAATTTATTATCAATAGTTCCAGAATCTTCATTACTTTCCTCCTCATATCTATTGTCTTGGGAGTGCTCTGGCTCGTTATTAGATCCCAAGTACATAGAAGTAGGAGGATAAGTAATGGGACTGTTTGTAGTTTCGCTTTGATACTGAGTTTCATATGGATAAACAGGTTTGAAATCGGTGTCATCAGATGGCTTAACTCCATAAACTACAGAGGCGGATGCATCCTTCCCGTATGATGAAATTTCAGCTGTTTCCACTTGTGGTGCTGTGTACACATTCTCTACCACTGGATATTGGGAATAAGTTTGACCTTTATCGTATACTTTTTCAGTCTTATAAGCATGTCGAGTTTCGTATTGATATCGATTATAATTTATAGGTTCGTTATAAACAGCACCATGCGCAATGCCGGTTTTCTGTTGCGGGTAATGCACATTATGATTTTGGTCATACTTTGTTGCTACATGCCTGTACCTTAAATCTTGATCTTTTTTTGTAGGATATCTGTTTATGTAAGCTGTTTGACCTGCGTAAGGATTTATTTTCTGTTTTGCATGAATAGGCATTCCAGCAAGAACGGTTCCAAGCATTTCTTCTTCCGGTTGGCCATTACCTTCATTACCATATTCTTCGGCATTGTTTCTATAAATATCATCTTTTTTATCAACTTCAATTGTTCGTCTAACTGGAGAAGCAAACGGATATAAGAAATAACTAGCAATACCTAGAATACTAGCTAAACCAATAACACCAACTCCGACCGACGGCATTACTTCTCTTGAAAAATAGTTGTAAATTTGTGTTGTAAAAGGTCCTGTTGCTTGTGGGTTTGGTTTCTTTGAATTTTTATTTATTTTATTTGTCGATTTAGTTTTATTGGCAACTTTCGTAGAAGTTTTTAATTCTGTTGTTACAGCGGTAGTCGATTCAGCTGGTTTAGTTGTTTTACGTTTCTTAGTCTTAGTCTTTTTCCTAGTAGATGAACGTTTTGGTTTTTTAGTTGTTGTCGCAGGCGTACTTATTTCTAATTCAATTTCTTGCTCTTTCGCTTCCATTGGCAACATTGCTGATGGACTGAAGACTGGAGTAGCAGCGGTTGTTGAGGATGTTAATGGTTTTTGCTTATTTTTAGTATTTTTCTTGGTTGTTTTTGTAGACGCCTTCGCTACTGTTGTTGCTTTTGTAGTAGATTCTTCACTTATCTGTTCTGAAGTTGTACTACTAATCGTAGTCTTTTTTGAAGGACCATTTTTATTTTTCTGCACATTTGACAATACAGTATCCTTTATTTTATTGTAAACATTTTCGTTTATTGCGGAGCCACTGGCTATTAAATCAGATTTATTAGTACTTCCAATGATAGGTCGCTTAGGTGCTGGAACTTTATTTTGGGGTTTCTTATTTTTATTTTTTGGTGGAGACGGCTTTTGTTTCTTTTGTAATTCGGTACCTTTAGTTGGCTCGGTAGAGAGAGACGAGTCCTTATTGTTGGGATTGCTTAGTAAAATCCAAGTCGATAAACCTTCACTTGTAGTTGCTGTTTCACTAGAAACGTCTTTCTTTTCTAATTCTAGTTCTTCCATAGTCACAGGTACGGCAACACCAGCGTGGGAGTTTTCAATATATTCGTCTGTATCATCATCACGTCTGTTTTTAATTTTTTGTTTATGCGCAATTTGTGTCTTTAATTTTGGCGGTATTCTTGTATCGGAGACAACAGGCAAAGCGTCAGTACTATTGTGCTCATCAAGTTGCAACAACTGTGTTGCTACTTTCTTTATTGATTCTCCAATCACTGGTGTCTTAGTTTTTACATCTCTCGAGTTATTTAAAGTTGGTGGCACTTCATTGTTATTCTTGCTGCTTTTATTCTCATTTGATGCTCTGAAAATTAAAATAAATAAAATATAAAATTTGGTACCAGAAAAATAATAGTTGAATTATATTAAAACTATATACATAAATGAGTTTATAAAATATACAATAAAATAAAAATGAAACTAAACAAAATAATATTAAGATTTATTGAAAATAATTTCAGACATAGCGTAAATTTAAGTAAACATTAGAAGGTAACGAAATTATCAGCAGAATATAACCACTTATAAGCAGTTACATTAAATAAATAAATAAATACAAAAAAAAACACAATCTTTTAATCAATTTCTGTAAAAAAATAAGACAAAAATAAAATGCTTATTATATTCTTTATAAGATGTCAAAAATGTAATCTTATCTATGAAATCAACAATAATAGTAATGTTAATAAAATTACTGAAGTCTAAATTTACAAAAATATTTACAACGCATAATAACATAACACTATTTTTTATTATCACAAAACCTTCATTAGCAAAGTAATTTATTACTTTCCTTACCCTTTACTCTTATACTAAAGGACTTATATGTCTTCATATTATATTGAAATTTTATTATACTGCCTACAGTTCCAATTTCACATTATTTCAAATACAAATTGCATAGAATGTGTAGTACTTATAAAAATATGGGGAAGGAGGTAGCAGTTTTTTTTAACAAATATTTCATATACCTTATTTTTTTATTTATTATAATAATTTCTAATTTTTACTATTTATTTTACTATAAATACTTAAGAATCTAAATAAAAAATTCATTAAAATAATAAATAATTATTTAAGTTAGTAAACAAGCTTATTTCACTCTAATAGTCCACGTTTCACGTTTCGTTCGTTTATTTCTATGCACATTATTGACATCTTTATAATTTTGTTTCAGTTTATTTGTAATTCTCTTAAATATATCTTGTATTTTAACTAACCACGCGGATTGGAACCCTGGTTTAAATAAATCCCTATATTTTCTAGGTTGGTCCCATTCGTTTTTGGAGGGATGAGAATTAAATTGCCAATCTCTATAATTCTTATTCAACTGCCATTCTGGGCTATAAATATGAATATGTGGTGCTTCCCTGGCGGATAAAGCAAATGGAGCAAATATAGACGATATACCTGCGAATAATAATATGAGAGGGGTTAAAAGGAAGGAAACAGCTGTAAAACTGAAAGGATTAATAGCTGCTAGCCAATTGAATGCACTTATAGCTGGTCTAAAAAAATCTATAAAAGAGGTCAAGCTAAAAACATCATCATCAGCTCCCGGACGACCGGGTTTCGACACTGATGTTATAGGTGAATTAGATGAAACAATATTAGATGATTCAGATGACTGCGTGTCATAAACACTGTTTGCTGCATTGTAACTAGATAGCTCTAGGTCCTCATCGGATGCATTATCAGATACATCATCATCGTTTTCTTGGGAGCCTTCGTAATCTGGCACGTCTTCTTCACTGCCTGATTCTTCAATTGGCAAACCAAAAACATCAGTCAAAGTGGTGTCGGTATCTTCCTCAGACTCAATGACGACATTTTTATTTACAACATTAGTGTTAACAGCAATGTTTAAATCTGGACAAGCTTCCTTGCCCTGCCCTTGGAATGTATTGTTTAAAGTTAGGAATATTGTAGGACAATCGTCTGATGAACCGTTATATTCCTCGGGTCTAATAACAATTCTATCGGTGTAAGCACTTGTTGGTGGAAAAGTTGTTACGTCGAAATTGTTATCAGGAAATGGAGAAAAATTCATGATGCTATTATATGGATTTTTTGGTTTTGTAGGTCTGTTAGGTCTACTTGGTCGTTTGTTAGGCCAAGGTTGTGGATATCCTACATTTGTTATTTCTGGTGTGGGGGTGGGTGTCGTGAATATATAATTAGGGCGCGTTACGTATGCATAAGGATTGCTTCCCATTACTTGGAAATTGTTGGAATGAAGTTGTATTTCTTCTGAACTGGTGGGTTTTGGGATCATTTGAGAATACGTATACCGTTTATTAGAAGATATGTATTGATTGTTTTTAGTGCTACCTACATTAAATTTGTTTTCAAATATACTAGTACCTTGCGAAGGAGAAGCATCATTGGCGTTTAACGTTTCGAATTTTGCGCTATCCCTCCATTTAGTTATTACTTTTTTTATAACCGGTTTTTCGGTCGGTTTATTTGAATATGAGTGTCTATTTGGTACGTCAATATTATTTCTATCATCTGGGTTTCGTATAATCTTAATTTTTTTTCGCGTGACTCGACTTCTACGGTTATTTTGATTTGTTGTACTTAAATTAATATGTTTATCAGAATTATTGTTACTTAAATCATAAGTGGTATTATTATTTAAAATAGAAGATGTTAATGAGACCGTTTTGTTTGTACTATTTTGTGTATATCTATACCTTATCGATGATTCCGTTGATATTTCAGGTTCTACACTAACACTTAGAGTAGACGAATCTACTTGTGGTCGCGAATATGCAACCGAATTAAATAACACTAACACTAAAACTAGAGTCCAATTAACACAATCACGTTTTCGTAGCGCCATCACAAACGACGCGGACTATACCTGTAAAGAAAAATAAATATTATTACAAACAAGGAGCATTGAGAGAGTTCTATTTACTTAAAATAAGAGTTATTCTTTTGAAATGAACAATTAACTTCTAAGATTTACAGAAGATAGTAAGAAGAATATTTATCTGACGATTGCAACTAAATCACATTTTAGTGAAGTTCATACAATCTGTTTCTAAAATCCTAGTTGTGTCAAGAGTCTGAATAAGTTGCAGGTCAAACAAATGTCGAAATTTAGTGGAAAGTAAAATATAAAATATATGTATATAAATATTTCCTTGTACGAAGGACCGTTACCAACGAGTCGAAGCAAAAACGTTACCATGATTTAAATGCCAATAACATTATACAGGATGTTCATTTTATTTAAATTTTTCCAGTTATATATAAAAGCCCAAAAAATAACATGTCTTTTAAAAGTCAAAGTTTTCTTTGTCCCTTTTTAGCTTTAATGCAATAATTATTTTTTCTATGTCTATTATTTAAAATAAATAATAATTTTTAATATTAAAATATAATTTTTCATACTTAGAACTAAACTCATATAAGGAAAAGCAATATCTTAATGAAACTTTCACTCTATAGGTTTTATATGAAAAAAATTTTTGTGGTTTTTTATTTTAACATAAGTCATTGGTTTTTCCGATGAACTCCACGATGAATCATCTATATCGTTGTTTATATTTTTCTTTGTTTATTTTTGCTTCGTTATTGTTTGAATATAAATATTCTTAATAAATAGAAATAATTTATTCTGCATTCCTACGGTGAGTGTAACTTAACTTTAATTTTATTATCACAGAATTCAACTCTTCATGGTTTATAACGCAAAATTAATGGAAATATTTAAGTATATATGCCTATAAATTTACGTTATAAACCTATATACATATATTATTATTATATGAAATTAAAATTTAGCACAAGAATTGGACAAAATTGAAATTTTAATCAAATTAATAAAGAGCTTTAGTCGTTCCCTCGGAGTAATAATTTTTTGACAAGATTTTTAGCAGTATAGTCTTAAATTAATGTTTAAATATAAAAAGTACTTTCATTTACATGGAAACATTATTTAAAGGGTCAACGCCCCCGCGGCCCTGACCGAAAACCGGAATAACTGACCTCTATAACAGCGCTTTTACCGGGTCATCAGAATTTTTGATTCAAAACACAACATTAATATACTTAACCTAATAAAAGATTCTAACATTACGGCTTTTATTGGCCATTAAACTGAGGAGAAGAAAATTAATTCCGGGAGTTCGTTGATGTCTTTTATATGGAACGATAATAAATTTCTTAAATTAAATTCAACCTTAGTATTTTGTTATTTAATCACTTATATTGTTGGTTTATTTCTTAATTTAAACTTATTTTATGATAACGGTTGAGTTATTTTAAACATTACCGTGACATTACTGTTTATTGTTATTCAAACACGCTAAGTAACTTATAAGTGAGTAATCTTCAATTTTATTTTGATAAATATTTACATAATTATGTATAGCAAAATTATCGTCTAATCATATAAATATTAATTTTATAAAAGAGAAAAAAAAAAATTGAGAAACAGAAAGTGCCGAAGGATTTTCATAGAACATTACAGACGTTGGCATAAAACTAACTTGAAAAATTATTACAACCATGTAAATTATAATATATTAAAGAATAAATAATCTTATATTGATAAAAGACTTTGATGTAAAAATATATATATATATATATATATATATATCTATTAAATCAATTATATGATTATATAAACGCTAACCCTTATGACTCGACCCCTGTATACCCGCTGCCTCTCATGCATTATTCGGAGCCGTGGAGCATGACTATTATGTTAATAATATAACTGGAGACGAATCGGAATTCGCGCTCATTTCTACTTGTACCGGTTTCTCAATAAGCATCATCGGAAACACACGCTGTATATAACTACATGGTGTTTACAAAAATATATATTTTTTATTTCTTAAATATAAATATTGTCAAATCTTACTATAAATATTTAAAAGATTATATTTTATATATATTTCAAATTAAATTGATCTTCACGTTTCCTTGTAAATAATAATTAATTTATTGCTTACGACTTTTTTAATTTAATTTAAACAACTAATATATGGGTACTGTTGTTGGCCTGAAAGTTGATAATAATATCTTCATATAAAAACTATTTCATATATATTATTTTAAATTACTGTATTTTATTTTCGACTTAAATTTTTAATATTCTTTAGTGTTTATTTAAACTCCGCCGAACATCTTATTCCAAATTTACTTGGATGTACTAACCTAATATATTATTTACCCCAAATTTCAAATTATACATATGTATGTACTTCTTAAGTAATTTTTTTCCTAAACGAAGCGTGAACGATGACATAATGATGCGACTTAATGCCAGTGTGTCCGCGGCAACGCTTTCCAAGTCTCGGTTTATTAGACTGATTATAGACTGCACGTATTGAGTAAGTTCAATGGAACATACAATTGACAACCTTTAAAATGTCGTTAATTTTCTATTATGCAACATTTCATAATGCAATATTTACTTTTCTATTTTATATTTTTGTTTATTTAATGAGCAAGGCTCTATAGATTAGAATGTATCGATTTGGTAATCAAAAATTGATGTGTTTATTTAGTTTGTAATACTTTCAATTGATATTTAGAAATATGACAATTAATTTCTATGATAAGCATATATATATATATATATATATGAATGTGATACACATTCATAGTTTTGATCAGATCCAAGCAGTGAACTTAAATTGTTCCTGTCCAGAACAATGAAGACAAAATTTTATTTCTAAGCGACTTCATTCAACACACTATTGTCTATAGTGACTTCGTATTAAGTCCCGTTGCTTCCGATTCTGGTATTGAGAGCACACCTTAAAAGCAATCTCTGTTTCATTACCCACTTACCCGATTAAGTAAGGAACGCTTATAACAATAACTTTCCAATTATATCTATAAAAATATTTTAATAATTTTACTGTTATAAATTTATGAGTTAATTTTATTTTTAAATTTCATGGCTTCTTATATATGAATTTTATTTTTGATTTGTTTTTTTGATAAACAATAATAGAAATAGGATTTAATAGAAGACAATTTTAAAGATAATTATTTTCTATGGCATAATAATGTATTTAATTAATGTATCTTTTGTCCTAGTACAAGAATTACGAAGGGAAAGTAACCCTAATTTCTAGAACTGTCACGAAATATAAGACATGCACAGACCTAACAATGAAATAGACAGTACACTTTCACATAACAAGCTCGACAGTGTTTAGTTCTCAGGTTCTTTAACACAAGTTATTGATCTACGAGTATATATATTATCAATTCATTGTTTATTTGCATTATTTTTTTAGAATAAATAGAATTGTAAACATTATTTGTGGAATTTATTTTACGATAAATAATACTATGCATTTGAAAATTTCGTATATTAAATAATATATTACTTATAAATAATAACAATAACTGTACTAAATTTAAATTTACGCCAAACGACATTTCTCAAATTCCAATCGAAAGTCTTAGATAAAAGGTAAACCGTTAAATTCGTGTCGATATTTCAAACAGGGGACCGGTTTTTGTCTTATTTTTAACTTTTTAAATGAAGCCTCAGCTCAATGTGTGCTAACAACGGTAAGTAATGTAACGGAAGATTAAAAAACAGTGAATCCCAAATGAACTGTCACTTATGAATGGACAGAAGTGACACTAATGGCGGTTATTGAGGTCAAAATAGCAATTTGTATCATGACGCCCTTATTACATGATAAACTGTAAATATTATTGAATTGAATTGTTTTTTGTTATGAAATTTTTATTATATAGCAAGTAATTTATTTAATTAGATTTACCTTTTCTTGACATTAGATAGAAATAATATACAATAAAATAAGACATTTCAAATTTCCAATCTATTAATTTGTAACTCTATGCCCTTTCTAGTATACAATGTCGAGAATCTAAGATGCGTGAGCGCGCAAGGAACACGAATGACTTTTTTATATATATATATATATATATATATATACTCGTATATATAAAAATAATAATGAAATAAAAAAATTAATATAATAAATTTTACTTTTATATAAAATATCTATAATATTTATATACGAAATAAATCTTTTATTTTCTTCTACATATATTGTAAATAAAAAATAAATTACATAAATAAATAAATTTAAAACTTAAAAAAAAAATTACAACCGTATGAATGACAAAAAGTTAGGGAACATAATATTTTGGAACATTAATTAATTTATAATATATTAAGAATAGACATACCGTTATCAACAATACGTTGAACACGCGCGATTAACACAAGGTTTACCAAGCAACTGATGGTTAGTGCGGACAACGGTATATCGGTCTACTTTGACTTTTTTTTATTTAACATCACGACACGGTAACGACACGATTTTATAACATACGATTTTTAATTTATCCGTTTATTTTTTATGGTTTAATATTCATGCTATACTATATACTTTATTTCATATGTGGTTATTAATAAATTCGTCTATTATATCCTCTTGACAGTTATCAGTCCGATTGTGATATAAAATTTAAATTCTGAAAAATACATATTTTAATTATTACAAAAAAATAAAAGGAACTGTTTATACACTTATATTCTGTAGTGTATCCGTTGTACAAAATAGTGCATAGAATAAAAGACTCGCTTAAATGACTCATTCCATTTCTTTATAGATGAAATGATCCAGAGACTGAATAATTAATCTCACCATTCACATTGAGCTAAGCAATATCTTTTTTCATTCATTCATTCACTTGTCTTTACATCTCCTAAAAATAATATAGTTGATTAACTAACATTATTAGCATTGATAGAGTAAGGCTGTCTGTTGCTTTATTACACCTAAACCACGGCGACAATTTTAAGAAAATTTTATAGAGAAGTAGTAAGGTACCTACTAAAAAAAATTTTTGCTTTTCAGTTCGATAGTTTCTTTTTATTATTCAGACACACGAAGCCGAGAGCACAAACTAGTTCACTATAAACCGAGAATATCTTTTGTAGAATGTAAGATGTAAATAATTATAATATTTGTATAATATATAAAAACAGCGTGTAAGGTCGCAGGTCGTTTCACTTTCGACTTTTTGAAGCTTCAAATGAATAAACACATTTGAGTAACGTTCGTTATTGTGACCTCTCGATATGTTTATGAGATATTAAAAATTGAGTAAGAAATTAAATGAATTAAGTAATATGAGTATGTCTCCTAGTCAAAAATAAAATGTGGCAAACCATATGACAGGCATATTGTATTAAATCGCTGAATTCAGTGATATATCTAACATTATATAAATAACAATATCAAAATTTTATTAAATATTAATAAGCCCCTAACATTTATTATTATGTAATGATCATACTGGCACGAGTGGGAGACTTAGTCTAGTAATAATAGGCGAAAAATGCCTTACAGCATTTTGGAAAAGAGCTGATTTTCTTAAACTGCCGAAAAAAATTACCAAATATCGCTAAGGACTTAGTTTTTAAATTAAAAAAAAAAAACTAAATCAGTGGATAAGTATGATAGTTACGATGGAACAAACAAATATATACACACATAAATTCATACAGACACACATCAACGTTACAGTTATAACACTCCCCTTTTTAGGTTTGGGGTTAATCACATAGGAACTTGTTGACAATGAGAAACAGCATATTGAAAGAAATAAATTTTGCCCATTTATTCGTAACATTCTCATACTATGCCTATTTAAGTCAATACCGAAATATGTTTATTGTAAATATTTTATTGATCTTACACGGAAAGGCAAACAAGAAAATCTTAGAGATGAAGCTCAGCTCAACTGGCGCTAAAGAGATAAAGGAGTATTTGTTTAAAAAGTACTTTCAAATTCAAACGCGTAGAAGAATTCGAGAAAAATAAACCAATACTAATACAAGATAAGATAAGATTGTTATATATTTTATTCTGTTAAAATCAAAACATCATATTGAGACTAAACAGAACGAAATTTACCTGCACTGCTAACACAACTAGATCATTTGTAACACAGTTAATATTTTATAAAGGATTATTAGAGGTGACTGAATCTTCTTCACCTTTTTCCAACTCTCGTAAATTAATATTATCAAAAACTAAATATTGGCAACTATAGAGCGTAATTTATAGAAAATTGTCCCAAAATACTCTGAATATTATTTATATTTTTCCAAAAATAATGAAACAAAAAAGTTTACTCTAATTCAGACCACAATTTTCAGAAATTTTTATATGTGTATTTTGATAAATCTAATGAGACCCAGGTAGAGTTAAAAGTATTTAGTTCATGTTATGGTCTATAGTAAAGAAATTTAATAGAATATATCGCCATAAGAGTCTTAAAATTCATGAAAATCTTGTAATGATGACAGTTAAGTGGACTGAGAACTGGAGCTTCCTTGCGAAAAGTTTTTACGTAACTTGGTATTTTAATGAGTATATTCCGTTTATCAAATCACTATTTATGTTTATTTGACCATTAAAGGATCTGCTAATAATGATAAGTAATTTTAATATTAAAAGTCCTTTGTTAAATTAATAAAATTATCCTGTTCAAGACAATTTGTAAGCGAAAAGGTACAATATATTTCAGATTCACTTAGCATATCTACAATAACTATGAATTGAGAAACTGTTTAATTTCTTGCGAGCTGTCCCAAGAGAACTTTGTGTCAAGCTGGTAACAACTTTCCTAAGGATTATGTAAATTTGTAGACAGATATAATTTGATGATATAGAAGTTATTTGATTCTTTTTTAAATCTGTAAGGTGTTTAATATATATTGGGATAATTTTAATCCATGCCAAAATCACGTTCAACGCCATCTATGGTTCTATGTAAGAAGCATGTTGTATGGTATGTATGAATTAGTACTAAAGTTTCTAAGTATAACGATAGATGGCGGTGTTCCATCCATCATCAAATGAAAATGTCATACTATGTGCTTAATTCAGTGTACATTACATCTTATTATATAAAAATATTATAAAATGTAACATACTATAAAAAATATTCCTATTAATACTGATCATCTATTCATACTTTGTACCTATAGAACATACATAAATAAAAAGCTTTAAGTTGTCTACAGTAGCACAGTCCAAATTCGAAACAGATTTCTGCAACACAGGGTAATACGTAAAGCGATAACTTTGTACCCTTTTATGGGAAATTGTGCGAATACAAGAAAGTTTTATTCAACATAGACAAAGTTTGTATGGCATAGAAGTACAGTATTATTTTTGTGCAAAATGTATTGAACAATTCTTTTTATATATGTATGGCATAAAATTTAAAAACTACCTCGATTTTAGCACACTCATACAATAATTACTGTAATATGTGTGAAGATTTGGACGCAAAATGTCAAAATTACTGCACGAACTCCTTAAAGACTAACATTTTGAAAATTTTGTTTGTAAGATCGTGATCACGGCCAAAAAAAAATTTTCGTCTCGCCTGCCCGTGATCACGATGGTGCAAAGTAAACAAAACGTTGGGAGTACATCCGAAAATGTTAGTTTTAGTTACACGAATACTCCTTTTGTTTGTAATTTTAATCAATAGCTTAATGATATCTAAGATTTTCGCGAGTTTCATTCATTTAAATGAAACTAATAATTTTCGGATGAACTACGCGGATTTTTATTATTTAAAAAACTACATAATCCCGACGTTTCGGTTACTTTTCAGCAGCCGTGATAACGGGCAGCTCAATAGCTTAGTTTAACTAATAATTATAACTTATCGGAATAACAATAAAATTTGTTTTGAAATAATGCAAGATATGTACATATATTACTGTTTCAATATGTAATTTAAAAAATCATATGACAGCTTACCTTGTAGCTTTATACGAAAAGATGCATTTGATAAATCAAGTCTTGGTTGTACATTATCATTACATAATAATAGATCTTTGATTGTGTTCATCAAACTGTTACAGCATTGATCCTCTCGAAGTTACCGACGAAGTAGATTCGGGTTTCGGAAGCTCGTCTGCAAAATTGCTCTTCCGCAACTCGTTCTGCCAATTATATTCGTTATTCAATTAAAATTGGACACGCCATTTCGTACAACAAATATAACTTTGATTGTTTATAGCCCAACATCACTTTCATTGGCGCGCTGGTTCATGCACGTCTTTGTTCATTGAAACCATTGATATATTTTAAAACTGTTGCATCATTACTTGAATCGGTTTCTGATTACGATATAAATCTTATCTCATACAAATGAATGATAGTATTCCACGCGACCGATGCCTGTCCGTATCTTGCGACGAGCGATCTCCGAAGTTATCGCCGCATCTTAATCGAGCTTGTCCAACAATGAAAGCACGGCAAAAACGTTAGAAACTCGAGATTTCTTCAAACAGTTTGTAAGTTGACGGTTTTTCTTAACGACCTCATGCCTGTAATAAAAGAACGTACATGTGATCAGAGTTTCACTTTCAACGGTGTGTAATATGTGGTTATAAAATCTGATGTCTCACGGCCATTAAGATATTGGCTATTTGAATAGCGTTATAGCGTGAAGTAAGCTGTTTGGAACTCTTTATTTACTTAATTTGTTACGCTTAGTCACATACCTAAGCTTTTATTAAAAACAATTTATAGATATGTAAATACTGTTACGAGATAACTAATTCAACCGTACGGAGGTATTGTTTAGTCATCCAAACATAGGTTTGTTAAAATTTTGCTCGTTGACTTTAATGAATATCACTTAAATTGCAATTCTAGATAGAAGAAATTAAGTTTAGTTTAGCAAAAAGATAAGATTCTTGAAACAAATGATTTGATGTATGGCCAATTAAATTCTAGATAATTATATTTGCTTTCATATGTTTAAGGACTCTATCATACAGCGACGAACAATCAGTTCACTGAGTTCACGACTTCATAATTTGGGACGGGTATCATCACGACGGCTTCATGCTCAGTCACGAGCTCAGTATTAACAATGGAAACGAAAAATCTTTAAAATCCTTCAATAAAAACAAAACAAACTCACTTATGATATTTTAAAGGCTTTATTTGAAACATCACAGATACCAGACATTTCGATATGCATATCTTTGGAAGAAATTCTGAAATACCATGTGTTTGGTTGTTAAAGTGGTTGCTTATTTATCTATGCTTAAAAAATAACATAACGTCAGTATGTGTGACATACATATCATTAACAACGGACTTTTTTTTATTTAAGTAGTCATATATATATATATATATATATATATACGTATATAAAAGAAAGTTATGTTAGTTACATTATTTATAACTCAAGAACGGCTTCACTGATTTGGCTAGAAATTTGTGGAGAAGTAGCTTAGAACCAGAAGACGGATATAGGACACTTTTCATCACATTCGAACGAAAATAAAAAAAAATAACAAATCAATAAAATTCAACATCTATTTATTTACTGCCTCTAACGCGAAACAGTTCGACTGGTCAGCTATATATTTCTTATTATGAAAATGTCACGGACAAAGTCGCGGGCAAAAGCTAGTTACACATATATTTAACTTAAATGAATTCTTAAAATGTACTTTAAATTATTTGACATTTAGAATCAAAAGTACGGTTTTCATTCATAATATAAATAGATAGAGTTGCGAGTTTTTAAAGAAATATGTTAAAAAAAACCGAGAGAGATTCTTTTAATTAAAAAAATATATTCTTGATTTATTAATATGTATGTATACATATATTTGTGCGTCTATCGTTTTATAAATTTAGAAACTAAGGCTTTCTACGAATTTTTTTTCTATTCAAATCATTTTCGGCAAATTAGTATACATAAATCTACGTGACCGCATCCATACTTGGCCTTGCTAATGTTATAAATGAGAAAGTTACTCTATCTATTTCATTCATTTTTATCTGAATGGCTGAACCGTTTTTAATATAGTTTAAGCTTAACTATATGCTTATTATGAGATTTCATAGTCACAGCACACACTAAGCGTTGATTCTTTCTTATTTAAAAACATCGACACTATAATGTGGAATTTATGAAAGAGAAACGATTTATTCTACGTTTTTAGTAGAGTGTAAACTTTGGCTATACATATAGCAACCTTAACACATAACACACGCGAAAATCGCGTAGTATATCCGAAAATATATTAGTTTCATTTAAATGAATAAAACTCGCGAAAGTCTTAGATCTCATAACCTTAACACATGTTTGCTTTGACACTACATAAGGGAAGTTTTTCATCCAAAACCTACAATAATATCATATACAAAGATTTATGAATGAAAGACTGAACTGAATGAAAGACTCCGTATAAATGTGATGATTCAATCGTCGCAAATATGGGGAGGGGAACTTGGACAGAGCCAGCGGCAAAAGCGAGTATGTAAAGTATTTAGTATTTTTAAATGTGATATTGATTTTTTTAGTCATAGTCTACTTTTTTAAGATGCCGGTTTAAAAAATATGAAGCAGTGACTTTTTAACAAATGTATTTAACAAATGTGTTCCTTGATGTTTCCTTAAATTTACTTCCTTAAGTCAAGGTATATGAAGTGCATAATACGTATCAGTATATTGCTGTTTTATTTTTATTTTTTTAATTTTATTAAAAATTAAAACCTTACCCACAGATGTTAATAACAATACTTGGATTTATATTCGTGTTAACCTATATTATATTATATCAAAAAATGTTACAATAAAGGAAAATATAAAATGTATAAATATTTTAAAACATTTTTAATGTGGCAATTATTAAATATGAATTACAAACATACCTCTTAAGTTTTTATTAGTATCCAAAACCGTCATTTTGTATCAAAACTATTGCCAACTACTCTATATAATAATACTACTGTCTTTTCAGTTTAAATATTTATTCTTAATAAAATTTTCATACATTTCACCTCACCGTTACGAACTACCTTCATTAAAATTGATATAAATAACAATTACTCATAAAAAGTATTTGTAGGCATTAAATAACTTTCCTTTTACAATTAATTTAATAGGAATCATAAAATTATAATAACAATTTCGAGTAATCGTTCTCAGTAAGGCCTTTCATGTGTACATCTACTCATGCTTGAAGTTCCGTACTGAAAGCTGTTTAAACTTGCCTAACCTAAGTCAATTTTAAATGATGTGGTGGCTTCAAATGCGTTTTTGGAATATCCACTGATATATATAATATGGACATATATTATTCCAAAAAAGACTTTTTGTTTTCTTTTATATGGCAACAATGATATGATATTTACAAAATGATTAGGACAACATTATCTCAAGCTGGCAGTAAATTTAATTTTAAATTTTCATGATAAATACAGATCTCTAGAAGGGTGATATGCAAAATTTTATTTATTATATATTTTCTGCAATCACTGTAGGTATACCTCATTTACTGGAAATTTGTTTCTCAAAAAAAAAATTGCGGTTATCTCGATCGTAAATATATCTTATAAATCGTTTAGTATTCGAGTTATTTCTCGAAATTAAAAACTGGGTAAGTAAGTTAAAAAGTCTCAGACGTAAAACTCATTTACTTTCGTTGTATGCAAAGGTATTATACGTTGGTACTATCTAAAATGTTCGAATCGTTGCTTTTATTTAAAACACAACTTTATTGATATAAAAATACAGATCAATTTAATTCACCAGATAACGACAAAGCTTAAAATAAAATGAGCCGCGTTCAACTAATTAATTGACACTCGATACGCGATAAAACCTTTTTTGTTAACGACTTAGAAAAAAATCAATTTAAGACACAACTAATAAAAAGATTTTCCAACATAAAGAATATTTAATTGGAATTCGGTTTGATTAATATAATATAATTACGCACGACGAAATTCAACAATGGGTTTGGGATTACAGAGAAATTTGGCATTACTATTCATGAATTCCTATTGTGGGATTTGTGGACTTATTAATTAAATTACTATTGGCTTTGCAGCTTCGTTAGTTTTTATTTCATTAATACCTTTATTATAAATATATTCAAGTGTATTTCAACTCCCAAATGAATACTATACTTTTGTATGTTTTTCGTTAATAAGATATATATATTTTTAATTTTACTTAAAAAATCTTGTAACACTAGCTCGATTTGTAAAATATTTTAGCTTTTGATTGTAGATTTTATCCATACTTACATTTGATAAACTCCCACGTTTTACTAATTTTAGATTTGTAATTTTCGTATATGCACATATTTTTTTTTTATTACATTAACCGTTGAGTAGGTCGTCGGTATTATCAAAGTTAAAAGTCTAAAATAAATTAGGTTCTTATTAAAACTTTTCACAAAATATGATACAATGTTTCTTATAGTGGATATAATTTATATTAAAGTAAAAGTGGTATGATTTCCATAATGTGCACTTGTATATCTTCTATAATATTTCTCCACAGATTGCTTCTGGGCAGGTCGTAAATGGAGTATAACATTGTTGCACTAAAAAACCTCGAGCACCAGTGCAATGCGAAGCTATAAATTCCTTTACGAAGACATTATTGATGACGATTGATCATGTTTAAGATATTTTTAATAAATACTTAACATTTATTAATTAATGAACGTTATACAAATACATTGGTAGTATGTTGGAACAATAAAATAGTGTTACAACAATGTTTAGAGGCGTGCTCCCGATATAAGCAACTATGGAAGCATTACTATGAATAACACAATAAAAGTCATAAGGTTATAGAGAGAGAGAGTCCATTCCATACAATCATTCTTGTATACAGAGGTCTTGTGAATTGGATATTGAGAATGTGTTCAAGGAAACATCTTCATATGTTTAATATCAACATATAGTTAAGACACACAACCTTATATATAACCTTAATCAACCCGGTTCCTTCATGTATAAATCTATCAAATACTATCCACATGTAAAAAAAAATATTCATGAATCATAATTCCGACTTATTTAAGCGATAAATAAACTATTTAAACCTGTTATTTATATCAATATAATATTTAATTATTATGTTTAAATTAACTCATTTATAATGTCAAAGTGAAAGTTTCGTCAGGATGTCCAACAGAGAAAATGTGATTCCGTATTTGTCTTTAACGCCACTTATGGCTCATAATATAACATTTGTAGGAAATCCAAATATGTACAGGAAAAAACGAACACTTGCTTACGTATGATAAAATTAGTATATATATGAAGAGAATGCCGCTCTATTATTGATATATAAAATACTTCGTATCTATTTTATAGGGCAATTAGAATTTTCATGAATACCTTATCAAGTAACGTCAATAACGAAGTAAAAAAAAATAATCGCATCGGCTTCTATTCCTATAGTTCTCAAACTGAAGTTTTTAAACAGTGTCTTAAAAATTAAATTGCAAAATTGATGTTAGAATAATATTTTAAAACTTATTAAGAAAAAGGATCAAAAAATAAAGATCAAAAATAACTTTGAAACTAAAACAAATAAAATATTTTTACATTATTTTTGTTTTTCAAAACTTTAATTTAACTATGGCTTCATTCGCAATTGAATCGTGTAATATGTAGCTGATGTCAACGTTTTTATTTGTTAGACGAATTGTAATCTTGAATACGCCGTACATTTTTGTAAATTGTTCATTGTATGTTATAATTTATAAATGTCACTCTTTTTCTAGAATAATATACTATTCTTGACATGTAAACCGAGTCATTATAATTGTCAGATAACAATCCGAAGTATTAGGTTGGAACTTAAATACTGTTAGCATTTACGTAGTCAGTTTGCGACGACATATATTTTTCTATCAATTAATTAATAAATTTGAATTATTAAAATATGCCAGAATATAGAAAACAATTGGAGTATTTATTTTTTGTAAACAAAATTTTCTAAATTTATATATAAATAAATAAATAAATAATATATTTTACATTCAAAATCATAAGATATATTTATTCCGACGCCTTTATTACATATCATAATATAATCATATAAAAAAAATAAGTCCGTAATTTATTTCTACTTTAAATTTTATCTCGTCCATTAAAATTAAAAGTATCACGAACGATTTAAGAAGTGATAATAATAAAATAAAATAAAATAAAATGTACAGTTATTGAGTTAATGTTAAAATACTTACATTTAAATGTAACAACAGAAACACAAAACAAACTTCACATTTGTAAAAACAACGTCTATCCGCTTCAAACTTCAAAGCGGTTGTAATGAATGACGACGTTTTACACCTTGTAAAGATCTTGCCAGGGGAAACTGTGCTCAATTGTCTTGTAATAAGACAAACAAGTTAATAAATAAAAATAACACACTATTTTGTACTGATTATTTACTAATGTCTTTATAATGCCCGATATTTAATTTCCACAATATTTTCTTAAATAATTGCAAGGGAAATTCAGGTTCGATTCTATTTTAGCTGTTCTTTAGTGGTTAAATTGTCCGTCAACAAGAATTTGATATGTACCGCTCATTGTTCATTACAAATACAAGAAATATGTTAATCAGAAGGTAGAAAACACAGCCAGGCCGTTAAAGCTGTCACGCTAGTGTCATATCGATGAGACATATCGTATTGTAACATTTATTTAATCGGATTTTGTTCAAAATTAACATTAAATTTTTTATCTGTTCCGTGTTCTAAGTTTTGTATCAAATCGACGTTTAAAAATGAAAGCGATGAAAATTTGTTAGCGTAACCAATAGAATTATTATAATCCTTTGATTTTATTAAAGCAATTGTTTTATAAAATTTTATATACTTTCAATCAATAGTACTATATTACGTGATGTAATTATTTTTTTGTCCTAATTAGAATGGATTACATCACCGTATATACGAACATGCAAATTTTTCTATTCTTAGTTATAAAATTAATGAGAAATTATATACGTCTGTTTGTTAAGTTCTTATAACTGGTTCAGTGAATCCATTTTGATGAAACTCTATTGGAAAATAGATAGTACTTTGGAAACTGAGAAAGACTTTTCAAGATCAAAAACAAAAGAACGGCAGGATAGGATAGTATGACAAAAAATACTTAGCAATATGTGTATTATTTGCATTTTAAATATTAAGTGCTAGATACACAATATACATACGTATGCCATACAACTGATGTATATCTGCCTTAACAATGCATTGTTTGCTTAGCTAAACTAGGTGTGAAAGTCAAGGAACGTGCGAAAATTACCGATTGTTTGGTAATTTTACAACAAGATCACCAGGCTCATAAAGCAACTAGACAGACTGATATCATTATTCCTAACGAACTGTTATATAATATTTTAAATAATATATATTAGTATATAAATATGTAAGTCGTTAATACACAACGATATTGGCAGTACTTATCTTTAGTAAAGTAGGTACGTCACATTTATCTTTTGTAAATCATTTAGTAAATACATAACAGACGTCTAGGATGCCCGGTAGGGAAATAGGTACTGGTATCATTTGCATTTGTTTACTGAATAAATTTCTGAAATAAAATGTCGAAATTCCATCACACAACGATTTAAATCTCATAAAATTAAGATAAAAAAGTGGTATAAAAACACATGTCTATCGGTACAAAGTTTATCGGTAGTGTAAGCTCTTGACAAAAATGTGAGTAGTCACGTCAATGATTATCTGTCATTCGTATGCTTAACGTATATGAATCACGTACTGAGTTATGAGTACTGGTATGGAATGTAGACTTTCTAAATTTTAATAAAATAAAATGTTTGACAAATTCCTGTAAATCACCAGCTCAACATGACCTTTAATATAAATTTAAAATTATAGTGCGAATTTCTAAACAAAATAAATATGACAATATTTAAAACATATAAAAAGTGTATGACAAAAAAATAACGTAATGTTAAACAACAGACACAAATTAAAGTCTAGTATATTATAATGTTCATGGTACAGTTTTCTCGAAAGCGACATCTAGTATCCATTTCCTGAATGTAGAAAGTTATTGCTGTTCTACTGACACAAACGTTCGTACTATAAAAACTAGATGGCATCACTATAGTAGAATCCAACTGTAATTATAAATTATGGTAGCTATTAAAAAAATGTTGCTAAAATGCTAAAGACCCATTTTTCGATACCATAGTAGGGATTGAGCACTTGTGATATATTGCGGTAAAGCCACTATAAGTTTTTAAATAAAATGTGTTGCTAGGAACGAAATATAAATACAAAATCTACGTTTTAAAAGCCTTATTTATTTTCAAATACATTATTGAATCGCTAATATTGAGTATGCTAATAAATAATTCGGAATAAATGGATAGTTTCGTGAAATAATTTTCCTGTCGGATAGTTTCCCGTTGTTTAGTTTTGTGCGTGTTCTATCTGAGATCTCGGAAGTTAGAACTTTTATCGCCTACAAAGTTTAGGACTATTATCTTATGATTGAATATAATGTACAAAGAATTTATTATTCGGACACCTCAATTATATTGAGTTCTTTAATCTTAACGAAATCATTACAACGATAATAAAGCGAATAAATATTTTTTTTGTAATCTTCTTATTTATAACGCCAAGATTTAATTTAAGATAGCATTTTGTTGAACCCATTCTTGAGAAAAACATTTTCTTTTAATAACTTTAATAAAACTGTTCTCTGGAACGCCGTTTTATTTTAGCAAATTGCTTGAAGCACTTTAATAATAGTCGTATATGATATGACGTTATCATGCAGCGTTTAAAAGCGGCTCGATGGAAAAAGTTGATAACGAAATTCTGCTGAGCCGGTCAATTAATGAAATTGGCCTGTCAACTCATCAACCTATTGAGGCTCTATGAAATAATATCAGATCGATCTCAGTGTTGTTCTCACAGTCAATTTAATGTATTGGATAGTAATTGCATTAAACTTTATGAAATACGCTGAAAATATATAATATCGTAGCTTGTATGTATTTATAACTTAAATATTTATTATTGTTTATTTTATGGACATCCTTTTCTTATTATAATATTTAATCATAGATAATAATTTATCAATAGATTTTAAGAAATTTTATTTTCTAAAACTTTCTGGTTGTTCCTATGATTGAACTTACTAATGATAAGTAAATTTTATATAATTTAAAAACAGCCCCCAAAGCATCAAGCGTCATTGTTAGACAGATATTAAACATAGCTCATCTCTGCAAGGAAATTGGCTTTCAATTGGCTTTGAATAAAAATTGAATCTAAATTGTAAAATCTTACGATCGGTTTGAGAGATACGACACCACAGACAGATAAACATATACTGAGATCGACGACAAACTTATAACATTCCTCTTTTGTCATCGGGGGCTACAACACGAATCTGTGACATGGTTATATACAAGCAACTATTATAAGGAAACGGATTTAAGGTCTTGTCTGAAACATTATGGCCTCGTGAACACTCGATAGTCTGTCTTCTTATACAAATGTATTAACTAAATTAAGGCTGTACGTGTTCAGATCAAAGGCTCAGGATGTAATCCTCGGAGATTGCTGTAAGCCTTCATTACTGTCTGTTATCTTGTCTCAAAGGGTTCTCGATATCTACAGCATTAATTTAGAATTACGTGTGGATTTTCTAATCATCTTATGATACAGACTTAGTAAGGTCTTACGTTGCTTGGTGTGTTGCATTCAAGTCATGATTTAAAATTTACAAAATAAAACGGTATCAAATGCTTGAAACAGAGTTTTCTTTTTATAAGTCTGCAAACTTAGTATAAGAATATTTTGAATTGAATAATATTTCAATAAAAAGTGAAGCATTCAAAGGAAAAACACTAGTATTGTGTATGTTCACAATAGGGTTGCTAAAACGTTGCTGTTTTTGGTTGATGTAGATTGGAAAAGTGGGTGTATAAGGAGGAATGGAGTCAAAGACAAGGGAAGTGGCTCTAGCTTTCAACTCAACGGAACAACTAGTTTATCTCGTTCATTCCTTTGTGCCAAGCGAGCACAAAGCTAACGTTATGAGATCCATGATATTCAAAGCATACAAAATATAATATTCAACTTTTTAATTCGTCTCTATTGTCTCAGGCCAACATTTAACCCCCTTAGATTCAGTTAGCGTATCACAAGTGCCTCTCGTCGTGTCAACCGTCCCTATCTCAGCATTGAATGTAAGCCCAAACATATTTGAACAGAACATAATCCAACTTTCCAAACTGCATTTACTGAAAGCCTTTGAAAACTACACAACTATTCATCGGTTTACCGTGACATGGTGGTTTTTGTTAAACTAAATAGAACCTTGTCTACTGCAACCTGAGCTCAGATCCCCTTGTATGAGTGCAGATAGAAAATCATGAGTGATTTATGAATTTGATACGCAATATTGAACCTTGATGCGAAGAAGTTAAGATGTATAATTTTGAGGGTAGGAAACGCATTGCCATGTCTCGAATGAGTCTGTATTCGCTCTCGAATAATCGATATCTGACGTCTGGCCTCCCCTCAGTATACTTACCAGAAACGGTATTGTTAATTTAATTTATACATACAAAATTAATATAAGGTTTATTTTTTTTCTTAAATACCTGCTCTTTCTATATTTTTCAATCATAGTACACGTATTTCTACATATATATGTATATATAACATTGCTTTATTTGTAAGTGAGTTTCATACTTTGTATATACCTAGTTCTTGTTCGTGATCAAAGCTGTTTAATGGTTCAGTATATAATTTACTGAATTATCATTAGACTTGTGACTTTGAAAGTACCCAGCCCGGCCAACGTAGAGTTCCCTTGTAGTTTATTCGGGCAAAAAATATAAATTGATTTGATTATTCCGTTACTTTCCAATAGAACTGTAATTTTTACTTAAAAGTATTGCAAAAAAAGGAAAGTAATAAATCTAATTTATCTCGTCCTCTATTGAGGGGTTCATAATGAAAAACAACTGACTGTTTCCCTAATAAAGTATTATACTCATTTCTAGATATATATTTTATATAATGAAAACCTTTATATATCTTCCGTTTTATTATATCTTTTTAAATACAAAATTCTAAGTATTTTATGAATTCAAAAGGAGTTTTGAGACAGAATTTTTCGTGCATTACTGAACCGTGCTTCTCTTCCTGCGGGCCTTAGTCGCTTCTATGGAAATTTATTTTGTGCTTAAGTTATGTTATATATAACTACGACTATGTCTTTGAAAAAATGTAACCTTAATTTATTATTTATAATAATGATGACTTGTTAACAAAGCGTGCATTATGTAAGCAAAAATTACCTGAAGTAGAAAGTAGAATGAAAAATTTATTTAACTACCATAAGTGTGTTAAGTTTCATCTAATTATGTTACTGTTTTCGGATTTTTAATTAGTTGCAAATAATATTATTCTTATGTATATTTCCTTCACATCCGATATTTGCGTCGAACGCATCCTTCGGGCAGATAATACCAATTTAACACGTACGTCTGAAGTCACTCAGACGTGGCTTGCTACATATTGGTTGACTGACATCTGGCTCTAACTGCACATAGAATTATATGCTTTACATAGTAACAGATTATTCAACTGTAAAATTAGTCTGCAGAATTTAAGTTTATATAAAATTAGCACAGACACGTCAAAATCGTTAAGATGGCGTATTTATTCATGAGAATAAATATTTTTTAAATTTTTAATTATTTTTTTGCTATAATTATCATGTTAACGAATTTATTAATATATTAGAAATAATATCTGCAAAAACTATTGTAAACATATTCTGTATTTGGATGTAAAAATTCCTTTTGCTAATTTATATAACAGCCTCAGACATAGTTCAGACGATATTAATTAGTTACAGAGCGGGAGCAGTGAAGCATTCACTGCTTGTTGCACATTAAACATCCAGCTCTCTGATATTGATATAGATTGTTCTATAATATGTTTCGAGTGAATAAGAAGATGTTATTTAAATAACGTACATTAATTTTTTTATTAATACCTTACAGTTTCCTAACAGACTATTTGAAAGGGAGACAAAGAACAGAAATGTGTAAGTTTATCTTTTATAAGCAACATATTTAATTAAAAATTAAAGATGTCTTAAATTTTCGCTTAAAATCTTTATCTTGCAATGGTATTTTGGTTTCTTTGAAGGACAAGCTGCATGCTTATACAATATTATTAATGAAATCACTTTTTACAAATTTTGTAGACTCAGAAACGTGAATAAAGCTATTTTACACGGAAAGGATAAAGTTTAAGAGTTCAAAATATAAAATTTCAATTCAACAGACAAATTTCAATTCAACAAAAAGTTACACAACTTTCTGATTGAACGAGTACCACTCGTTACGGGACGAGGAATTATAAAAAAGTTGGAGTACACGCAAAGAAAAAAGATAAAACCATTGTACAATCAGCATGTATGTTACCGAACAAGAGACGAGTTCGCTGGGACTGCTCGTTCACAGTTTTGAAACAGAAATTCAAACCAGTTACACGAAATTTACAACTCAAATTTCATTTTATTTTCAATTGCGTTTAATGTTCTCGGCAACATACGATACCAATACTCTTTTAAATACTTATAAAAAAAAGGTAAATTCTATTATAAAATGTTTACAAAGAAAAGCAATTTAACAGAAGCCATAAAACGTTTGCAATAAACAAAATATCATAAACACGTAACATCATAGGCCGCAGATGTTACAAATTCTGGCAGGTGATATAAAAATACTGAATAAAACTGGAAATAACCGGATACAGGCTGTAAACCGCCCTCATTGGAAATAGGCAGTAAAGGTGGAATGGTAGATTGTGAGAAGTCCTCAATATTTCAATTTGAGATGTATACCTATGTCGATCAAAACTCCGAGATGCAAAGTTTCATTTCTTCGTAAATCATAACGGTGTTTTGTAAAGGTCTGGAAAGGAAAATTGATGTGGATATATTTATTTAAAATTTATATATTCACAAGGTATGAAATAGTTAATGTTTGGCTAAAATTAATGTCAGCAAATGGCGGTCAAAGTTTATTTGATAATATTAAATTGTTATAGTGCTCGAGATTCTGTGTCAAAAATGTTTGTTTCTTTAAGAAACTTCCCTAAACGTCTTTGGCATGTGTTTATTTTTTACAAAATTCTTTGACCACCCCTACTCAATAGCTTCCCCTGGCACTACTACTAAGAGGGTAAGTCTACAGGGCGCAAGGGAAAACTTTTCGTGCTTGGGCCCAGCTTTTCTTTCACCCTTTATTTTAGGGTGCACCATGGCCACTGAAATATACTGAAATAAGGGTTTGATAATTGAAGTCAAATACATACCGAATAAAATTAAGGGTGTGTTAATAATGAAGTTTTATTTCGACACCCTGTTCGTAAAGAAGTACGGAACAGGACTATTTCTTCCGTCATCTTGCAACCCTAAACCATTCAAATATAAAAGGAGCAACAAATAAAACATAATACATATGAAGCTTAAATAAGTTAATAAAGTATCAAATCAATTTTCTAGTCGCCATATTGATAAAGTCAAAATTATATTAATTACCTAAAAGGGTCAGGGTGCATAGCCTCTATTTAGATTCCTTTCATCTATCCCTCAAGGGCAAGTCATTGAATGAGTAATTAGTTTTACAACACATTGATGGTCCTTTTTGTTCTGTTGCCAGAGGTTAAGTTACGATTTAACTTCGGAATAAATTTAAACATAAAAAGCCAGCTTATATTTAAAACATGTGACTAGATTAAAACAAAGCCCTCGCTCGTGATTATTTTAATTCTTTTTCTGTTAATAAATAATGAGAAGTCTACATCAAATGAAAGACAATCATAACCTGCCGCGGGCTTTTTTAGAATCTTAAATAACAATGCAAGCAGAAACAAAGGAAATAGTCCAGATTGATGACGGCAATTTAGACAAGTTTGTGCTGAGATTAAACGGAATATCTCCTGAGCTTGTTCTTACTTATAAAGACTTTCTTTTATCAACTTTACGTATTTATGTTAATACGTAAAATCTTCCGCTATTTTTAACCTGCTTAGAGTCTATTAGGTATTAAATATGTCGCCTTTGGGTTTTGGTAGATTTTAAATGATTTTTATTTTTAAGTAAAAATTAAACAATATTATAAATTTTATTATATGTATAGGATTGGTGCCTTAATATAAGTTTTAAACATATAAAACTATTGTCTTTAAATAGAATACATTTATATTGCTTAATTTAATCAAACGAACATCATTATGACAGCTTAAAACCTTAAAACTGAATTCATCTCTTTATTCAGAAAATCACAATCGTTCCCACGATTCTACTTTTTTCACCAATTAGAATCATTTCAGATAGGTTTGAGGGAAAACATTTTTAAAGCAGTTGAATCTCATGTGGAGGTTTTAAAATTTAAATTTAAATTTTAAGTGCTTTGATTTGAAGTGGAATTATTTCCAGGAATCTTTTAGAATTTTTTCAAAAGCACGTAAATTGGATTATTTTTTAATAAAACTCGCTTTTTATAGTGGTTCCTCCATTTTTATATTCCTTGTTTAGTTTCTTACACAGAACCTATATATAAGTAACAGCCTTCTGATATATTTGAAATTAAAGAAAAACATACTATATTGGAAACATTAAGGACTGTTAGATATTTTAAATCGTTTTTCATTTCCCAACTTTGAAATAATATTCTACAATAAACAAATAAAATTTATTTTTGATTTTCTAATTTTCTAACATGCTAATGTGCTTAATTTCTCTACTTGTGTTTATAAATAAATCCAGGATGAGACTGTAAAAACGATTCATCTGAAGGTACTTATAACAAAAATTATTTAAATAATTTTATAAGATTTTTGAAATTCCCTTATAGCCGTAGAAATCCGTCTTTATTTTTTAAGTCATCGGTAGTACGAGCAGGAAAATGAATAAAGGGGATTTCAGTTAAATAAAACTTATTATCTCTACATCAAAACAAACCCGCTTTACTCAGCGCCTAAAAGACATTAATATATACATGCTCATGTCTGAATAAGGAAATAAAAAAAAATATTACTCAAATAAAATAAGTTCTGTTTATGGATCTTCATATATGAAATAAATTACTAGACATGGCGGGTTAAACTCTAAGCAAACCTTTTCTCATATTGAGAGTTTCAAATCAAGCTACGCTTTTATGTAGTCTGTTATATACTTAAGTTATATGGAATGGCATGTTTTAAAAACCTTTCGAACGGTTTCAATACATTTGAAGAATGCCTCGTTGAATATTTCGTCTCTTTAGATGTATGAGTGTGGTTATAGTTATATTTTGTGATCAAGGGGAGCTTGTGGAGGACATTCTTTGGTTCTTTTTCTCGATAACCTTTAAAGCTTTCATTTCAGTACTTTCTTTGCTTTGTATAAAGTATATTTTAGGATAACTTTATAGATGATACCAGCGAAAATCTACTTTTTGGAAAGTTACTTCGTAAACGCTGTCAATTGAGACAGTTTCTATACTCCATGTGAAAGTATTATATACACAATTTAATAAAAAAAAATTTGGATAGATATTTTTCGTTGGAGTAAAGTTTTTTACATTATTTATAATGAGTACATTTTAAATTATTTAGAATATGCTTTTTACATATAATGATGAAGTATGAAATTTAATACAACGTAGACATTGTTTTCCCTCAGAGAAAAAACACAAATATCTTTTGATAGTCACGAGGAAGAAACTCTAGAACTGCGAGCTTACAAACTCCAATACTTGAGGGAAAGAAGTGATGAGTGGAAAAGTTCCGGGACTTGATCATCATGTTTGAAATTCCTTTCAAATATATTTTGCCGTCTGTTACTCCATCGTTGTGGTACATAACGTAATTGGAGGCCTCGGTGAAGATATAAAACGCTATAAATAGATGCATTAGATAGAGAATACCTTCGGAAACTCTCCCTTTTGGCAATAAAACAGGCATTTCAAACATGTCAGGTAATAAACTCGAAAGTTTCGCGTCACATTTTAAACGTAGAGCTAAAATATTTTAGACACCTCGCTAGATAATAAGGATTATAACACATGTATGTTACTATATAATATTTGCATACTTTAGGCTTCTACCCAAAATGCTATGCTAACAGTCTTCTTTTGACATCTTTTTATTGACTTGAATTAGTTTCACAGAATAATATAATGTTATGGTAATTGTGGTAAGTGCTTATTTTTAAAACAACGTCTAAATTGTTTGTAAAGAATAATCGTTTTTTAATTACTCTGCCATCTCTAAATATTTGATATATTTATCTGGCATAGCATTCACCTGGAGCGCAATATTTCCCCGAAGTGAAATGTAATTAATCAAAAACTTTTTAGAACCCCCGGCGTCAAGAATGTCACGGGTTCCGCATATTTTCCACAAAAACCCCATTTTCATACATTACAATATCAGCTGGAAGGATTAACACCCTTTATATAAAAAAAATATAAGTTACTTTATCAAAAAATTACATGCTACTGTATAAAAGGTATTTTGTTTTATATTAAAATGATTCCTTTTTAAATTAGATTTATATAAATAGCTGTGCTCGTATATTTGTTTATTATAAATAAATCTTTTTTTTTTTGGCATTGTTCACAGAACAGAACACAGAATAATGGCATTATTCTGTGTTATGTATATTTATTTGAACGTTAAAATTACAGATATTCTCAGTGTTCGTGCCCAAGGTGACACTAGCTTAAGGCGTGATAATATGGCATTCGGAATCCTTTCATTTCCTCGACCCCCGAGCCGCAGATAATACATACATCATAATGATAAATAAACAGACAAAACGCCAACAAGTTGACATTAATATTCCAGCGCTGTTAGCTTCGCAGGTGCTTTCAAACTCTGAATAACTTGGGATCACCGTCTTGATGTCTCTGGCTGAGAGCCAACGGGCATTATTCTGTGAAATATGTTTTATTATTATATTGTGGATTATTATATTATAAGACATGTTTAATGTTGAAACCGAACAGCGAACTTACTATTGTGATGTTCGGATATCTGTGCGTCTCTGTTGACATGAACATGTATTGTAGTGGATTTTTATATTTTTCTATCATAAATATTTTGAATAACAAAAATATAGTTACGTTCTCCTAATATTTCTGTAGTGTATATAAGAATTTGTATAATAAACGTTTCCTACATTATTTGGTCTGGTAAATAACGTGAAATGAAATGAAAGAAAGTATTTCAAATTACATAGAATGAAAAATATAAGTCCTTGTTTTAATAATAACCTAAATAAATAATATCTATGTAGTTATTCTATCACCAATGTCGTATAGTAGTGTAATGATTTACGTAATAATCACGCGAGATAAAGGCGCCTGTAATTTGTGACAAGTTTAAAATTCTCCCTCCATCTGTCACTCTGACACGTACTGTGACTTGTTAGCTTATTTTGTTATACTCAATTTAGGCAGTTTCTATGAAGGATTCGGTCACCCCATCAAAAGTTTCTTTACCTTTAATACCAAGCTGACATTATGTTAATATACTGATAAGAAAAAATAATCAATAATTTCGACACATTTTTTCTTATGTCATGAGAAATTTAATTGGATTTACGAGTACGGTGAATAATTAATAGTTTATTTATGGTAATGCATACAAAATAAATACTCTAGTAATAAATCTAATTTTCTATAAAATTTTCGAAACGAGCATAAAAGTAAGTAAGCAAGACTATATGCCTGCATATGCTGATATTTGATTAAAATTAAAAATTTATTATAGCGATTAATAGAAAAATAGGAAAAAATGTATTTGAAAAAGTTTTCTGCTAGTTACTTGATCAAGATATATTTGAATGAAAATATTAACGACAAAACTTTTGAAAGGCGTGAGCACAGTAATAATAAAGACGTGTCCTAATCGTCCCCTTGGAAGGGTTAACAGGGAAAACATTTTTCCGTCCACATCCAGCACTCCGCCCGCCGTCAGTCAATGTGTAATTGGCGTTTTTACCCTACGATTACACGTCACGTTGTTGCAGACGGATGTTATATTAATTCTTGGTTCCGTAGGGAATGTTATGATTTCCCCTCCCGGAGTTCCAGGGCCGAATGAACATGTCAATGGACTTATGTTTCTCTTATATTATATAATAATTTTATGTATGATGCTATTCATATTGTCTCTGTACAAATTTTTACTTATTTTGAAGCTAGTTAAACAAAAATGTAACAAAAAGTATAATTGATAATATCTTTAGAACTATTTTTTTATGCTGTGGTTCATTCGTACTGGAATCGTGGAATAGAAATATGAATACAAAAATTTTGTAATAGTTCTAAGTAAACTAATTGAAAAAATTTGGATGTCAAAAGAAAAAAAAGAAATGTTGAAAATAATGAAGTCATTGCCGTTTGTTTCTGAAACTCACCTTCGATTTTCTGATAAACGAAAAGATGAACCATTTTTCATTCAAAGCTTGCTAGCTCAGCGAAAATTATCGTATCTAGACAAAACAAAATAAAGAGAAACGAACAATATATACGATTCATAAAGTGGTAGAGAAGGGTAGATTTTCAAGTGGTTACACCAGAAATAAGATGAAAAAAAGATGAAGTTTTTCATTCGTGATATTAAGATTGAGCTATATTTATTATTTGAAAAAAACAATTTTAAAGCCTAATAGTGATCTTTTCTTTATGATCCGCTTTTTTATTCCGTATTTGTTTATAAACCTACAGCCACGTAAAACTTTTGAAAAAGTAACAAAAACACTAGGTATATTAGTTGTTCCGTAACTTCGTCTTTTTTTTTTTAAATTCGAGTATTATTGAGATTACATTAATTTATAATGTAGACAAAATTACATGAATATTTTTATCTTAATTAAGAACAGTAAGATTTCTCATAGCTTATCTTTAGTAACTAAAGATTCATTTTGTTTTCAAATCATACAAAATTTAAACAACTTTATTTATACAATAATAAGAAGAAAGATGATAGAGAAAGTCCGTAGAAGAGAAGCTGATATTAAAACAGTCATTATATTCGAAACCAATACTGAAAAAATCTGGTTAAAATGGAAAATACTAGCAGTAATAACCCCCAGAGGCTGAAAGCGATATGCAGAAATACAATATTCGTTATTCATTTCAGCGAAATCCCTCTGGAATTGTACAGTGAAACCTAACAATAACATTGTAAAATAGGCCAAGTCTTTGAATGCGAAGTTTAAATTAAAAGTATGACCGTGCCAGTTGTATGATAATAGGATAACGAGATTAAGGTTAGCCGCGGAATGCCTTTCACATGTTTATATGCATAATATTGAAATTAATGTAGGGGATATTTACTTCACTAGTAACTGGAAGTTTGTTGCTTTCAAGTTTATAATAGTAGTTTACATTTTAGTGTAATAGAATTATAGTTCTTTATTTCTGCGAACAAAATGTAGTGAGTATAAAAATATGATTTATAGACAGCCTCACACTTTTTAAAGTATACTGAACAAAGCCCTTTTGTAGTTTACGATATATTATGCAACTTATAGAAATGCTTAGAAGAACTTTCCCTTTCAGTCCCTATGGAAGTTACGATTCAACGGTGATTCAAACTGTCTAAGTTAAGATACTTGTACGTTCTCCACTAGGGTCCCATGAGGTTGGAATCATTTGTTTATTTTTTCTATTGAGTTACTTTTAAAACGAATAAGACTTACATCTTTTTGATCGACGTATCTTTAAAAAAAAAACTAGGGCTTTTTTTAAACAGATTAAATTTCATCTTTTTACGCAGATTCTGCTGTTAAAGTTATAATTTCGTCAAAATTTTATCGAGAAATATGAAGAATTATAATATAAAAAATATATTCAAAGTAATCAAGATATCATTCCTGTATACTTACATTCAATGGTTTTTTTTTTCTCTTGTTTTTTGACCAAAACCATAACACATATTCATAAATAAAGTTCAGTAAACACTAATTTTTAAACTGATATAATAACTGATTATAAGACTGACATACGTAATGTCTAATATTGCTGTAAAAAAGAACGGTTTTATCTCATATAACATGATTCAAAGCTAGGCCACACAATATCAAAATCCTATCTAAACGGCTTACGCGCCAGACAGCCTAGATCAGGCTTATTCCATTAATACCTAATATTATCATTTTTATACCTTTTAAAACATATGAATAATATATTTATTAAACCATAGCAGAGAAACATTTTGCTCTGTATGGAAAAATAGCTATATTTTAACAGTAATTTTGATGCAAATTATATGTTTCATTATGCATACCTGCATTTAAACATGTACCCATATAAGTAATATATACTAGATTTTAATAATTTCTTATTTCAAACATACATATATAAGACTATTAATATTAATTTAGTACGTCTCACTTAGTATTTTAATAAACTTCTACCGAAACAAACAAAATGCAACGACATCAGAAGCACTATAAAAAATAAAATATCTTTTAAAACACACACATTGTTTATATTTTATACATGAAAATATTTTGCTATTCAGAATAGGGCTTTAAATTTCCAATCTACCACTTACAGGTTTCCCACAGAATGAATCTAATATTGAAAGGGGAGTATTTCAAAAAATTCAACATTTATGTCATTGTTCCAATATATTGTTGTTTTGAAAAAGTATTCTGAAGTATATTTTGAAAAAAATGCAAAAACTACATGTATTTATTTTTACAGTAAATGCTCAACTAAGTGTGAAATTATATTATAGTTTTAATGGATTTTTACTTTCTTAAATGATAAGGTGCTTTTGGAATAACTGTTTTATATAATTGTCTGTTACAAGCTGGTCTACTTATGTTAAGTATAGCGTAATGTTTACGTAACACACTATTTAGTTTGGATGGCTTTACAGAGCGTTTACAGGATCGTAGGCTTATAAAGACGAGGACGAATGGGGAGGCTTAATTGAAACTTCGTGCTCGTTTTCATTATCATGATACATCATGTATAAAGTCGTGGAAGCCATTTAATAATTTAATATTTGATAAACTGCGAAAAGAGACCTATCGTTTTAGGGGTCTAGTCGTATTTACACATCACCATAAGAACTCAAATTGGAGGCAATGATATCTGTAAGTTTTTTTGGACTTTAGGAAAGAAAATGTCCCTCCTCCAACAATATATTGTTATTTTTGATAACGTATGTTTCTCTTAGTCACTAGTTGGCTTCACGAAGCATGTACGAACTTAACTATTGTTTTGTCCCTTTAAGTTCCTTACGAGTCTAAAAAGAATGATTCATATATAGTGCGCTAATCCCTTGAAATACTAGAGAATCCTTAAATTTTAATACACATATTACTTTATTTATAAACGTTCGATTCGCTTCACTTATTAAAAAGTGCGAATGCAAAATTCAGGTCATGTAATGGCTAAAGTTTTTATTTAAGTAAGAAAAATTAATCTGCAAAGTGTTGATAATAGTTTTCTGTCCTGAACCATATTTTTTTCACACAAAAGGCTTTAAGTCTTTTTTACTGTAGTATATACTCATCCAGTTAGTAGTAAGGCTTTCTTTGACGGCAGTTTTATGCATTCTTTAAAAAAGGAAACTGAACTAAATAAGAGAGGACAGCTCTCGTTAAGTGTTTAAAGTTAATTTTTCTTTATCTCCTCTTTTATGTACAACACAACCGTGGAGATAATCATCAATGGAGGAATGGGGTGCAGATATCACATCTGTTATCACATCTACTGGTCTGTCTATCTGCAAGTCCCCATGGTGTATGCAGATTATTGTGACTCCTGCCTAAGAGATTATTGTGACTCCTGTCACAAGTTTTCGTCGCTTGACTACCTAAACAACATTTTAATTTATTAATTCCTGAAGCTACATAGATGTTATCATGCGTAAAAATTTTTGAAGAAAAAGTAAAAACGCTATTTATCAAGTGTGACTTTGTAGACTAACTATACCGCTGCAGATCTCTCAGTGCAAAATGAAAAAAGAAGCACAATAACCGTTCCCATTATAACATAAAAGGAAATAAATATATCGTTCGTCAATGGAAATACACAACAGCCCATTTGCAGTTATTTTGGGGATTAGCGCGCTTGCTCACAAGTACTCAGGGTAATTTAAAATATGTTTTGTTACTCTGATAGAGTTGAGAAACGACGATTCATCTTGGTTTGAGTGGGTTGTGACCTTTAATATTTTGTCTATAGACGAAGCGAATGTTTTAAGTTAATTAGTAGGTTACGCATAACAGACTTTCATGTTAGAATATATTTAACTGGTTATAAATATTTATAAGGATATAAAACCATGTTGTCATGATTATATCATTATCTTTATTTATAATTATTATCCCTTACTAATACCATATCATTTTATTTAAATATAATAACTATTTTATGTTTTTACTAATAATAAAAACATGACAATTAAACACATTGACATATAAGTATTTTGTAACGCTTCTCATATCATTTGCAAAGATTTATCTTGATTACAATTATAACTATTAAGTCTGTACAATGATATCATTACTATGGATTGGTTATAATTCATTCATATAGTCGACAGTTGCTATGGCGATAAGCTTCTCAATTAACACAACAACGTTGTATGGCAGAGCATTTAAATCTTGTATTATTAATTCATGTCAATTAACGAACTTAAGTGATATGAAAATTGGTAATACAGATTGTTCGATGAGAGGGGCGATAAGTCGTTGGATTTCTCATAATTAAATCGTCCGTTTTCGTATGAAAGTGTTTACAAATACATTTTGTAAACTCATTTCTTTAGCAAGATCATTTTTATGTATTTCACTACATTGTTAAGGTAGGTATAATGTTTACTAGTCACTAGACGTGAATTTGTATACAATTTATCTTACCGTTTGAATATTTTAAAACACTTATACGAATGTAGTCTATGTTAGGTCATAAAAAGACCTTGTTTAGTCTGGTGTAAGCTTTTAAAGTAATAATTTAACAGACACTTTAAAATTGATGATGTTTTGGTTTCTATGTTTTATTCAATCACTTTAAACAACGAGCTTAATTTTCTTGAGCATATAAGTTAATCTTGTGAGGAATATGTCATATATAAAATCATAATGTAATATTCCACAATTCATATCGTTTAGATCTCTTCTGAAGTGTCACTAACCCTTGTATTATAAATTAGCGTCAGAAATGAGAATTCACTATGTCACATCTTATAATTCTCTCTCTTATATAGAACTATATCATACTATTAACATGTATTAGAGTTTTCTTCCTAAAGCAAGACAACTCCTAGCGAATGCGGGACGGGGGAGGCAAAAACACAAGGCAAACTCTACTTGACTATTTGTTCCGAACGCACACGATAATGATCCAGTGACGGGTCCACCAATACCTTCAATAATGAAGATTTTCTAAAACGAAAAGCTGGCAGGAATAGTATGAATTTTAATAAATTAGTAGCAGAGGCTACAGGAGTATCAGCTCGTACTGTAGTTAGGATTATAAATGACGGAAATTTAAATCTATTAAATTCAGAAATTCTAAAATTTTCACCTCCATGGAAGTCTAAACAAAAGAAGAGAAGACTCCAAGTTGATGATTTTGACATGGGACAAATACAGAGGAAAATTCGTCAAAAATAGATTAGAAATATTATGATGAATGACGAAATTGATATTCTAATTGGCATATTGATATAGAATATTAAGAGTTCAAAATGTGTATAATAAAAATTTATTTAGCTTGAAAAGTACAAAAATACAGTACTTTTTCCATTACAATGATTGAAATGAAATAGATGTGATCGTGGTAATCAGAAGATCTATTTTTGTTAAATATATGGTTATATCTGGGCTTCATGGGCTTCAAATCATTGACAGGTCTGTTGTATCCCGTCTACCCGCTCGCATGCATAAAAAAAGCCGTTACTGAATTTTATTTTCTTTTTTTTGATTTTTATCACTTCAGCCATAGCATGATTTTAATGGCAACTAAAATGCGTACAAAAATTACACGAGAAAAAAAAAATCTTTTTTACCATCATTGTTTTATTAAAATGTTTTAATGCCAAAATTATAGAATTTAAAAGGCAAGTGATTTATAATTAACCAGGTTTAAACTAATTTTAAGTATTTCAATAATGTTAATATTGATCAAGTTTGATTGGCATCCATCTTCCCAGATTCAACGTCAATACAGCTTTAATTAAAAAGTTTTCCCCCATTGTATTTAATATAACTTTTCCTAATTTGAAACGTTCTTAAAGTTTCGTCATTTTAATTTTATTAAGTGTTTTTAGGTAATGAGTTGACTTTGGTATTCTCTATTCAGATCTCTTTTTATGCAAAAAGGGTAATGTTTGTTTTTTTGTATGGAATTAAAAATATATAAATGTTTAGAAGTAAATAAAAACGTCGCTTGTATTACAATATAAACAATAAATTGTATTATTAAAAGGGTATCACGCTGATATTTTTCTTAGGATAATAAACTTTAAATATATTTTTTTTAATAATTTTCATTCGAAAAACTGTTTTTTTACTTTGGTAGTTACCGTTTTTCTACAGGATCACTCTTCCTAGTTTTAGTAAAACAAAAATCCATTTAAATTTTCTCGTACAACTTCCGCTGTAGTAGCAAAACCTGGACGCAATATCATGTCTTGTTTGGAAAAGCGGACGCGAACGAACTCGTTCCTGGAAGGTTTCGGGTACATTGCTTCCGTTTTAAAAATAAAGATTTATCTATTTAGTAAAAACAATTGATAAAATATATAAATAAAGAAAAATTAAAAGAAAATTAACCACGTGATACAGAATAAAAAACAATTATGACATAATTGTATATTTATCAAAAAAGTTAACTTCGATGATTTTGCTCAACTTATTTTCTATAAATTCGTTATCATTACATCTTCAGGGGTTCAAAGATCTATTGAAATCACAAATTTCAGAAAAATAACAAGAAACAGCAATCTGTACTGCATCGTTTGAATCGTTTGGAGTGCAAATTTAATCTAAAGAATGTTTTATTCTGTTGTATATCAGTATCAAAGTTTGTAGGTGACAAAAAACTACATCTAAGAAAGTACTGTGAAATCGTTGAGGAGACGATAGATATCGCTTACAAAGAACCAATATTAATTCCAAAATTACTCGAGACCATTTTATCTTAAAACAGATACTCTTATACGATCAGCCGATTACCAAAGTTCCAATTTCAACGTTTCTTTATTGAAATCCCTTACAAGTAATCTGACTTAATAACAGTTTTCCTTCCTTCACAATTTCTTTAAGACTATAATTCGATGTATTTTATATCAGTATTCAATATAACTATAGTATATACTTACATATATACTCTATTTATTGCATTTTTTAACCAGCTGTGACCACAGCGCAATGACTGAAAATTGCACAAAAAGAATTGTTTCATAAAAAATGATATTAATAATAGAATAATTCAGACAATTTTCAAAGCATCCCATAAAAAAAATAATAAAAACAAAACTCTCATAAGAAATTGACCCATTTACAATTCGCTGTAACAGCAATCGCACAACGCATCCCCATTTTGCTTCAAAGCGATCCTTATACACTAAGTGATTTTCAATTCTACCTTCAAGACGCCAGGGATATTGGAATATGGAAGCGTTATAATTTCCTGAAAGATCTGATGTCTCAATATCCTGTACAAAAATGATAAGGTAATATTTATTCCACGTGAAAATATCAATAACTATGTGCCTGAAGTTTTATTTTATAGATAAAATTGACTTGCTATCAACAGTACGTTTTTTTTTTTATTCTTGAAGCTCTAGTTATATAGATTTTTTGATGTCAAATAAAATGTGGAAATTCCATATCTCTGGATATTATTATACATTACAAAATTTCAGTTTCAACCTATATAACTTCTATAATCCGCCAATAGTTCCGTATAATAATTCAAAGTTTTGATATTTAAATTATTTACCACTACAAATACCATTCATGTAGAATAAAAGTTTGGTTTGCAATTCCAGGATTCTATATTGAAACACGAATTGTATGATAGTTTAATTGAATTATTTTTCTTAGTAACGAATCTTTTAGAACGGAATAATGAGCTATATTGGGCTATACGTTAAACATTACCTTTGGAAAACTATTGTATACTGTTTCTGTGGCAGCACCTACTATACATGAAATATAAATTAAGTCCCACAATAAGGCAACAAGGCACATCCAGTGAATGTAATACCAAACTACCTTTTGTTTTCGAACGAAAGGTTAGTATCCGTAGAACCTTCAGTGACTCAGCCCTCATTGCCTTCATTTGTTACTTGAGTATTACTTGACTCGAGCTTCTCCTGTTTAGTTGTCATGACAGGAACCTTAAAGAACAAAAGAAAAAGTTAATGAATTCGTTCATATAGAACATTCAATCATTATCAATTGACGGATATTTTAATACCATAATATCAATTGTAAACATTATTTTCTTGTTAGTATCGGTATTATATTCAACCATTCTTGCCCAGTAAAGCTTTTCATCGACGCTTTCATTATAGATATGATTTTGATATAATTTATTTCAAAATAATTCACCGAAGTCCTCGTGAAATATCACAACTTTCTATCTCTATATTCTATGAGAATAAAATTTAATTTATCAACAGCTTGATGTTCAAATTATAATTCTATATTTTCAAATGTATAATTTTCTATAATATCCAAATTCTGTACCGAGTCGTTCGTAATGTGAACTGGGCCACCAACTCCAATTATACCAATGGAAGTGGGTGAAGAGGAAGAGACGTCAATTGGACAAATTGTAATGAATACTATTTTAAAAAGGTCTTCACCATTTTTATTTCATTCCTGAAATATTAAATAGTTTGTAGCTTTATTATAATGGGTACTACACGATTTATTATATCACTTTTTCTCATGTTTCGATTACCATATAGTACATCCTAAAACCATAACTTTATTTTAAGGTCATAGATATTACTCAGAGGTTTTTTAATTTAATTTTATTCATTTAATTACCATATTAATGACAATTTTAAGGACTCTGTTTATTTATACACTGCATTAGTAGAATCGGGCAAAATCTCTCGAAGTGAAGTTGAAAGAGAAGCCGAAGACAGATTAGATTCTTTTAAGAAAATTGTGCCTCTTTATGGTACCTTCACAATTTTTATTTTTTTATTTTTTATTTAATTAAAAAAGATTTATTTATAGGAAAAACGGTGCCAAATTTATCAGTTATCTGAGAAATGAGAGAATAAAATAATGTACAGATTAGCTATAAAATTTATAACCACTTTAGAAAAATATGTACAACAGCTCATCACATTTATAAAGTCTTCGGAATTATTACACTCATGTCAGCTGTCCCAAAAGTACCAAAATCCGTTTACAGACATAAACATCAGATAAAAGACTGTGTTAATGTACATCAAAGCAAAATGTATTCGATTTGGGAAATGAGTTTTTTAAATGTTCAGAACCGGTCCTTTTAAATTAAGCGGAATTTGTTAAATTTATCCGGATCAGGGATATGTGAATAAAACAGTAGAGATAATATTTTTTTATAGGCTTACCACACACGTACAATCTTTTAGGATGAAACCATACACGAAATAGTCTATTATTTCATATATACAATAAAAATTGTTAGAATTGCAACATCAAAATATTGTATAAAAATATAATACTTTTGAAAAACCTGTCAGACCTAAAACCGTGTATAAAAATTTTCGTGTATAAGCTGCCTAAGGCGATGTCATTTTATTTGAAAACCGTTTTCCAAAGCAGTGGTTCATAAAAAGGTCTATATCTAATTTGGCCGTGGGTTACAATCTCATAAAGGGTAGAGGTGAATGAGGATAATTGCTTAATTTCATCCAACGGCTATTTTTATATTAACGAATGTTTTTATACCAAATTATATTAATTTGAACATTTTTCTGTTCCTCGAACTATTATTTATATTTTCAGTTTTCCAATAAAACGTTACGTATTTATTTTAGTTCAGTTTTGCAATTTTTACTTCATATCAAAAACTATTGCATCTTGCATGTCGCATTATTCTAATATTCGGTTAACAAAGACAACAAATTATGGAGTATAAGCAAGACTGTATAAGAAGTACCTAACCTTTAAAACATATAATAATTTTAAGTCGGTCTACAGTCTTATTCGAGAATGTTTCCTAAACCCATTAATTCATTTAAGTTCTCTACATAAAATATACATTTCAAAGCTTACAACAAGAGTTCATGAATAGAAAGTGATATGCAAAACATGTTGCGTTCAAAGATTTATTGGCACTAAGGAATGAACATTACACATAATAGAAAAAAATGTATAGTATATGAATATTTCATTGGAAACGTAAAAACTGAACATTTAAAATATCATATATTATTACATATAATAACATAGACATACATTTTAAATGATATATGTTTCGTAATGAACTGTGAATGATATGATCCTCTTATCGCGAAATCTATCGGGTGGATTTTATTAATAACTAGGTACCAGCCCCGGCTTCGCATCGGGCTCTTTACAAAAAATGTAAAATAGCCTATTTAATTTTGAGAATTATTAAACTTATATTATGATAACTTTCAAATGGTACGCCCGATTTAAATTATTTAAAAATTAATTTACAGATACTGATGTAGGCTTGAAAATGAAATAATTTATTTTGATAACAACCTAATACCGTATTTATGTAAATAGCTTTTCAATAAACGCTTTAGGAATGTTAATTTTTAAAAGTTAAAAAATGGATATAGTATGCTATCCTCAAGGTATAGACATATGCTACCGTGGATTTTTATGCAGACCAATATAAGATACACAATTACACCATATATTACTTTGTTATACATGTATCTCGAAGACTTAAGGCAGCGTTTTCGTTAAAAGCTCTCAGACAGCTCATGTTTTCCCAACTATGACTACACATATATTTGAACAATAATATTATACACATATGTATACGAGTACGTATGTCTATGTAAGTTAATATACAAAGAATTTATCATAGATTTGTAATGAGTATACCTACATTAAATTTATTTTACAGTATTCGGTGAGAACAAACCGCGGAAGGCTTAAAGAGATTTAACGGCACTTTGATTCGTATGATTACAGGAAAGTGAAGGTAATTTTACTAAAGTCAGACATCCGCATCGAGAGATATAAGCATACAAAATAGGATAAGGTATTTACAGCTGGCAAATTAACTCATATAGAAATTACTTGAAAAGATTAATAAGGGCTGATTACACTACCTATTCATTATTAAAAGAAACTCATCAAAGAAGAATCTCATTACTCCCGAACTTGTACGAATGTTGCCGAACTGCTGCGAAGTTCAGTTCTTTGATACAAACCACAACTATCGAATAAGTTTTACTATTGGTGATCGGTAAAAGTTAAGAGCGGGGAAAATATTAGGTTGAGCAACTACGTAGCAATAAATCGAGATTGATAAAGGAAGTGAATTTTAAATATTCACGATTTAAATTAAAATTTACGAATACAAAACTAGTTAATATTTTAAACATTATATGTGATAATGGTTTATAGTATTGATAATGAATAAGTATTATTAAATAGATCAGGAAATGACATCCTTATTAATAAGGAAACAATAAATAAAATGTCCGGCAGAAAAATTTATTGAAATAAAAGAAAACGATCGTGATGAACGAGTTTGAAGGCAAAAGTCATTTAAGAAAATAAAATGCTAGCAAACGATGTTCTTTTTTAAAGCAGTTCATGTAACTCTTAAAAAGAAGAACAAAACTTGTACCACGCGCCACAAACAAGATCAAAGCATACCGTCCACGGCATCATTAAATGACGACCATGTGAATACATCCTTACTTTATATAAATCTTACTCTTTCGCCTTTGCTTTAGGTCCTATTTTCCTACAGCATAATTTCTTTTTACTCTCAAAGAATGTTCGTGATTGCTTATAGGTGCGTATAAAATACAACCCGGGGATGATCAAATTCACTGGATTTACGTTCTTAGTCTTGTTGTTTTTAAGGCTAAACTGGCTTGATCTAATTTTAATGTTCTTTATTACATCCCATCTTTGATATGGTACTTATTGAGCTGAAAGTAGTGGAAATTAGTTAGCAAAAGAATTTTTAATACACGAAGACTCAGTTGATCGCAATAACACTACAAAATACTGAGTTAATTACCCATCATATTAATTCTGATTAATAAAGATTAATTGCTAAAAGTCATATTCCCAAAAGTAATGAGAACAAACAAGGAACGTCTTAGCAAGTTACTGCCTCATCTAACGAAGATCAAGTCGCAATGGCGTGTCAAGTTGACGTAATATTCCCATCACGTTTTGTCACAGCGACTTCGTAAACACGTCATATTTAAAAACATCACAACAGACATATTTTCTTCTTCATAATGAAATATATATTCGTACCTCCTTAATATTCATGACATTACCCATTATATAACTTTAAGTACCGTCATTTCTCATTAAAAACAGAGAAGCTGAAACACTATTGAAACAGTATTTATTCGTTACCTTATTTTCTTTGAAGCGGTATGTGCTTGAGTTTTTCCTTTGAAATATAAGAGCTATGGTAATTACAGTTTTAAATTTTCTTATAACTCAAGATTTTTAGCCTTGCGAAAAAATCTATGTGTATTATTATAATTGTTTTTCTTAAATTCCATTAAAATTTACATATATATTACATACATTAACTTCATCCAAGTTAAATAATACTTGTTATGATTTTAAAAAACACTCACAAATTCCAATAATTTAGAAATAATAAATCATATAAATATTTCAGAGGAAATTAATTATAAAGATTTCACAGAACTGTATAACAACAGATAGATAAATTAAAAGCTTCTCTGCTGTCTAAACTTTAATCAAGAAAGGGCCGTCGGGTTCAGACAATGTAGTTCAGAGACTGGTATTAACACAGAAAGGTGTTCAACCTTTGTGCTTCTTTGTGCTCCCGATAACTATGAGAGGACGAGATAGAGCTGCAACCATGCCTCGCTTGCCTTAATTTATTTATGCAACTACAAAGAGCAAGCTGTTCACAAATTATAAACCTATATCCTAGAGCTCATTAGAACGTTTACTTTGTTATTCTTATAATAAATGACGTTTAGAAGGGTTTAAACATTCCTGTAAGAGAACGTCCTAATGATAAATATTAAATTTTATTTATTTAAAAATATATAGTGCCAGTAGCTAGCAAGTTTAAATGAAGCACGCAGCTGCAACAAAGTGTTTGCTTCTGTTACCTCCGGAGCCAACAGGGCTTTAATTTTGCATGCTCCTGTCCAATAAACTCGCTTACAAGTCTTCACTACTACCGATATGAAAATTTTTAAATTAAACTGATTTGATTTATCTACGTAGGAGTGAGTTTTCAGGGCTCTGCTTACATTGTTTTGAGCACTTTAATTGTTTTAAGCGCGAAATACAAACGAGTCTTTTGAAATGGAATGAGAAGTTTAATTAGTTTTGCTTTGATAGTTTTTTGCAGGCGTTGTTGGAAAAGTGAGTTTGTTGATTCTATTCAAACTACGGCTCTATTCCACGCCTTCCACCACACATTGCAAAGCATTTGTTGCACTTTACAGATATATATCTTTGTTTTTTTAATCACTATGTTAATTTACTAATACTTTAACTAAGATTATTCTTAACGAAATATATGTAAAGAACTGGCAACGAATTATATTTTTTCATAATTACGGTTTTGCTTTGAACAAAACATCTTAGTAAAAGGTTAATCAAGATGTAACATATACAAACATAGAGAAGCAGACCCTCGTTAGTGATTGTTATGTTTGGTTAGGATGTAATCTAATTGATAAATGTTTGAGGTTATTTAGAGTAATTGTGTGATTTTGGACCGCACTGATTGGATGACAAGGGTGTCTCATTTATTGTAAATGTTACTAATACAACTCTTATAGTCTATAATTTACTACTTGGATTACATATCTGTGCTTTATGTAATTCCATTCTGATATTTGCGTTTTTTAATTTCCAACTATGTTACGTGACATTTCGAATATATGATTGATTGTAAAAATATATCCTGCACATTATTACAGCGAAAGAGTATATGAAAAAAATCTTCAGAGTAATTTTTATTTCAATTTTATCTGTGAGGTGTTCGTTGATTGCATATGACACATTAATGTGCATTTATTAATTTATTTTGGGGTATACATATTTTATTTAACTTTAGCAAAACTTCAGTGAAGTCTCTTCAGCTGTCACTAGTGATGTTGCACTAAGAGGAATACCTATCAATACCTATTGATAACTAAATACCCTGTGGTTAACATTACTCAGACAATTTGACGGCTAATTTAATTACCTTTGATCGTGTATCATTTTCAACAAGACTGAACAGTCATTGTATACTGTACACTCGAAGATTTGACAATTATATATTGACATATTTGACAAAAGATATTCAGACTAATACGTTTTCATTCGAGCTCTGTTAGCGAATACAGAAGTAAAAAATATATTGCGTTACTTACGAATACTATGTAGGATGTCTCTGTTCTTAGAATTACTTAAATCATCATGTCATACTCTTTTGCAGCTTCTGTGTCGTATAAATTATTCAGTCTAATAAATTATTAGGTTAGATTTTATTAAAAGCTAATGTATTATAAATTTGAAATAAAATTTTATTTTAAAGACTTTTATATAAATATAGCAACACTGTTAAAAGTTGCATAATCCTGTATCTATGTAAAAAAAATCTTAAAATATGGCTATTTTGTCACCGTAGGCTCTCTGCCATAGAGGTTTATGAGTGTTTTTTTTTTGCTTCTTCATTTTTTTTTGGGAGATGCTTACGTTCATCACTAGACGATGATAACCTGACTTGATTGATTTTATATCCTCTACTTTATTGAATTTGTTATGATGTTACGTTGTTTGCCGTGCAATTTCATGTATACTAAAGTGAATTGAGTGAAATTTTTATATAACACTAGCAGCTTCGATAGATGTTGTTCTGTGATATATTCCTTGCCAAGCATTAAAAGTAATTTACGCAAAGATAATGTGACGCTACTTTAAAAGTATATGATCTATGTCAAAGATATTGGCTGTCGAAGATCTATTTAAAACCTGACAGATTACTGTAAAAAAAACTGGCAGCTATATCAAACGTGCTTCGCTAAAGATTATATATAAAATGCTTGAGTTAAAATTACAGAATCAAATTACCTAAATGTAACTAAATTTTCTTACACTTTCTAAATTTCTTCTCCATTTTCCTGATTTTTTTCGTGCCTAATCTTTAGAACCTTAAGTTCTTCGAAAAGAATATTACAAAGTTGCTCTGAAATTGTAGAATTACCTGGAAAAATAGAGGCAAAATCTAATATAGAAACCTTAAAACTCTTGCAAGCTTTGCAATAAATATATAAAAAAAATTAGCAAAGTGAAATATTGCAAAATATATTTTACTAATTTACAAAAAGACAATATTAAACTTATATAGTCGTTTTTTTTCTTCGAAATAGAAAAAAATATATCCCACAAATTGCGTAGTTTCTTTAGGATGTCACATATAACTTCACGTCGGATAAACTTGTCATTTACAAAAGAGTCTAATATCCTCGCCTAGCATTTAAGCAGTAAGTTTTTTCTTTAACTACTTCCGTCCTATCTAAACAGTTATTTGAAAATCCAATATACATCTATTATATAACAGGATAACATTTCTATTTGACCTAGCTTTGTATGTTTAACATTTTTTAATTAAAAATATAGATTTTTTCTTTTCAAACAGATAAATATAAAAAATCAAAACATAATACAATATTAAGGCTTAAAAAAGTATAAACTTTACGTATATTTATATTGTTTAACAAATTTTACGCTTATTCGCTCATGAGTTGTGCGTCTAAGCGTCATACATTTTTACGCTTGTCGCTTAAATAAACATATGCGCAATCAATTGTAATTTTCGCTTGCAAGCGTATCGCGGACGGAAAAATTATAATATGTTTTATACTTCAACGGCCAAATGCGTGACAAAACTGTTACATCCCTCAGTCGACTGCCTACTAAATAGAAAGATCAGCACGACATCGAAAAGTGAAAACAAACCAATTCTATTTATGTGAAAAAAGAACATTAATCATAGACACCCGTTTCATTATATCAAGATATTTGAATTTTCTATTTCATGTCTTTTCAATGGGGAATTAAATGTGTCATATAAGCAAACATTTTTTTTATTTTATCAATTTATTTATTTATTCATAAATTCATTTCAATATATGTATGTTTTTTAATGAACATCCTCGTAAACTAGCATATACGGGGGATCACAAAGAACTCTATTGTATATGAAAAACAATTCAAACCATTCATAAAAGCAATCATTATGTACTTCACACAGCTTAATAGCTCGGAACAGCTTGCGAGCTTAACGTTCTCTATTATTACTTGTCACACGTTAACTTAATTATTCACGGCACTCCATGTGTCACCATGTAGTGACCCTCAGTTTTATTCTCCTAATCTTTTTGTCCAAGTAAATTACATTCAGCCAATATCCTACGTGATTACGTTTTAGAATAATGTTATCATTGTAACATAATTACTGATTATTTATTAACAATGATTGTCATTTGTAACAAAAATAACGTTGATGACTTCGGTTCGTGTATTTATGTATTTGTATAACACGTTTTATATCAGTCATCTTTTGTAAAAAAATTATAATAAATATAAAATATGATTGTAGTACTAAGACTGACTTGTATGACGATTTATGTTTTATCCAATAAGAAGCAATTTTTGATATCAAACAAGCAAGCAATAATCAAGAGGTCTTAAGTACATTACAATATAAAACAAGAATATGTACCTACTTGTCTAAAGATATTGAATAATATTAATCGATTTCGTTTTTCGTTTCTACTTTTTTAAATCACTTTTAATGATTGTATATTTTATTCTTCAAATAAAAATATACTTTTTTATATCCGCCAGCCGATAAGTGCTTTCGAAACTCAATTTCATCAAAGAATGACAGAAAAGCAATAATAAAATAACATTTAGCTTAATATAAAAACAAACTTCAATACAGTTTTCTTTTTGTCCGTATATAATCGGCTCCTGTTGAAGGCTTTACCTACATACAACAACGACATATAATTTCTGGAAATGAAATAATATCCTGCTGCAAATAATATATGTTAATGAACAAGTTTGGCAATAAAATTTGGGCAGACCCGTTCGTTGTAAAGGCATGATTATGTGAATCTTTCTCCAGAAGTTTCTCACTTTTTCAATATTGTTTTATATTTAGATAAAATTGTGAATATGTTATTTAAATATCTTATAAAAAAAATTTTGGTCGGAGTATAGTAGAATTAAGCAAAGTTCATGCTACTCAAATTCCTCCATGAACCTATTGCAATTTTATCGATGGTTATGGATGTAGAAGTAATCCTTCCTTATTAGACAACAAGCCGCTTTGTAATCCTGCATAGTCTATAGGCCTACTACAATATATGTCTTAACATTGAAATTACTATCTCGATGCAGTCAATAATGAGTTTGGTAAATACTGATCGGGCCTTAACACTGACCATATTGTCTTTTTTATCAATTTCAGATGTATTATATTATCAACCGACTCATTTCTACAATTTCTTAACACACTCCCATGATTTTGCACATCCCCACGATGTTGATAGTATACTTGAAATAAGTTTATCCAATTTATACGTAGGTGAATAAATCTGGCTCACTGTAGGGCGTAAAAGAACATAATATTTGTGAATCTTATACAGTTTAGGTTGTTTTTCAAACGATGGCCCAAGTGTTTTATATATATTTAATATATAAGTTTTATTCTTAAACTACATTGTTACTACTATCCTATCCAATTAGCTACTAAAACTTTAACAGTGCCTGAGCGAATGAAGAAATTGTTGGTGACAGGTCTTAATAACAATATTTTCACCTGGACTGCTTTTAGGATACCTTACGTATCGATGGACTGAAGACATTGAGAACAAAGGGAAGGCTGACGTAGTCAGCCTTGATATCGGAAACACCTTTAATCAGGTTTGGCATCGCACACCACTATCAAAGCTACCATAATATGGACTACCCGAGGAAATATACAACTGGATAGCCAGCTTCCTTCATGGGCGTCGCATACAGGTCGTTGTTGACGGTTCATATTTGGGACCCATGCTCGTTAACGCTGGTGTGCTCCAATGCTCTGTGCTATCACCAACACTTCATTCTGCATATCAACGACATGCTGAGATCCAGCAACATTCGGTGATATTCGGATGAGAGTACTTGTGACGCTTACAACATGTACCGAACTAATACTTCTCATGAACAAATAGAAGAGTGCAGAAAGAGACTTGTGTCTGAAATTAATACCTCAGTGGAGCGGGTCTCCAAATGGGGTAAGTTGAATCTAGATTAGTTTAATCTCAAGAAGACTCAAGTTTACGGGTTTACCACTAAAAAGAACCCATTTACTGTAGCTTAAATATTCCAGAACATTCCTCTTAAGATCAATCAGAGTATTCTGATACTTGGGGTTGACATAGCGGACGATATTCAATTTCGGAAACATTTGGAGGATAAAGCGCAACTAGACTCTAAAAAACCAGGAATATTGAGTAGAGCGAGGCACTACTTCACACCGGGACACTTACTTTTACTATACAAAGCAAAGGTTCGTCCCTACATGGAGTACTGTTCTCACCTCTGGTCCGGTGCCCCACAGTACCAACTTCTTCCACTTGATTCAACTTATACAAGTTCGAATTGTCGACGATCCTATGCTCACAAACGATCTAACACCCTTAAGCCTCCGAAGGAATGTAATCTCCTTCTGTGTGTTCTATCGTCTGTACAACAGGTAATTTTCCGAGGATTTTTTTGATATACTGCCTTCGTCACCATTCTACCATGGCCCTACTCGCCGTAGGATTTCATCCACATCACCTAGAGACATACAGTTGTTAGACTGTACATGCGCCACGGTCATTTTTTCCACGCACGTACAGTACCTTTAATGATCGTCCGCCCGAGATGTTCTCAGAGAGTTACAAAATAGGGTCTATCAGACATCAAGCGTTAAGTTGGCTCCTCCACAAACAAGATCGACAACGCATCTACAAAACCCATTCTGCAGATGTCCATGGGCGACGGTGACTACTTTCTATCAGGTAGACCGTCTGTCCGTTTGGGTCATTAAAAAAAATCCAAAGTAGTCGATATATCGGGTAAAATGTAGAATAATAAGTAGTAATAATAATAGTAGTTTTATATAAGTATGTTCTCACGAAATTATAATAAATTTTTATCATATCTTACAGTAAAAATTAAATACTAGATGTTTCAAGTTGTCTCATCCAGATACCAAAGATATCTCGGTTTCTGTTTTGAAGTAGCGACACGTGTTGTCGGGCGTTATATATTTTTGCGCCGCTGAAATGTTATTTACAGGTTGAAAGGCGATTTTCAGTTCTCTCCAATATTTTGCAGACGTTTAGGATGTGCTCTCATATTGGATTAAATACAAATGAGATGGAATCCATTTGTCGGTTTTTTGATCTTAAATTTTGGGCGTTATTTAAATATCCGCTTTTGTCAGGTGAGAAATTCGTGCCTCCTTTTTACCGCCTCTCTGTTAATGTCACACAATATTTGAACGAACCATTACTTTTACTTCAACTAATTTTTGGTAATAATTGTCAAAAGTCTTTTGGCAATACGTCACACTTATAATTTTAATTTGATAATATGTGTTGCATGTTGTATGCCTTTAAAGTTCAAAAACAATGCAGGTTTACATCAATTATAATTGGTACATGTGGATGAAGAACAAGTAGCCTTATTACAAAATAAAATCATTAGCCAAAGCAAATGAGAGACAAAAAAGTATTATTTTACTAGGTTAGCGCCAATAATGAAATTGAAAATATACATGAAACATAACAATAAAAAATATTATTGAATACTTGAGAATATAGAATAAGTGTTTACTTTCCAATAAAAACAAATCAAGTAAAAATTTGGTTTATTTTTTTATTGTGTCTCGAAATAAATAAGATTTCTCATCCGTTTTGGTTCACCAACGTTGTTCAATAAATTTCAGGGGCAGCCTATTTATTTTATATTTCCATAGAAATATGTTGTCTTCAAACATCGGCGCGTGATGGCGAATATAAGGCACTTCGGGATTTATATCTTTTATGAGAATCAGAATTATCGTCACCTACATTCTAACAATTTTTCAAGACGATTTAAGAGGAGAGCTCTGTCAATATTTAAAATAATGTCGTTTTGATAACTCAAGAACTGTTATACGGATTTAACTCAAGATTGGCTGGAAGCTATCTTAAAACCAGGAGATGGGCCAGGTTTCCTCACGATGTTTTCCTTCACCGTCTGTCAGTGGTGTCTAAATACTCTTAGGAAGTACGTATGACTCGGAAAAGATCACATTGATACTTGCCAGTTTTAGAACCCGCGCCCTCAGGTATGAGAGACGGGCCTTTAACCTCTAGGCCACCACGACTTTTAGCCAGTTACACATAAATTACTGATGCCGAAATTAACGCGGACGAAGACGCAGACAAAAACTAGTATTTAATACAACATTCTTGTACAGGTGAGGGTAGAAATGAAACAAAAATCACGTGCCGCAATGTGCTTTATTCATAAACCGAAGAGCAAGGCCCTTAATCTATTTACAATCAGCACACAACTCATACAGACAAAAACTGTTCGAATATGATGGATACAATTGAAATACAAATCAATGTATTTGATGCGATTTGATGTAAACAGTACAAAAATGTAACCTATACATACGACCATTTCCAATACACTGTAATCTCTAAAGTTTCGCGACCGCTGAAACGTTTATGTGATGCGGTGCAAGTTCGTAATGCAACTAATATTCTTATTGCAAACATCGAATTCATATATATCCACCAAATTACAATTAATTCCTACAGCTATAGTAAATGTAATTTTAGGGACAAAAGTAAATTATAAATCATAGCAATATTTATTACAACATGACCCAATGAACCATGAATCTTTAAAATAAAACTACATTAAACCCCTGCTTTGCCTAAATCGATATGAAAATTTCAAACAATGTTTATAAAGGCAAATAATTGAAAAAGCAAAAATCACACACACCCAGTCAAACCTACAACTAAAAATGACAAACTTAACATAAACAACAACAAAATTAAGATGATTAATATAGAAACACAACAGGCATTGAGATACGGGTTCCGTACTATGAAAATTATATGTAATAAATTCCCACTATTTTATATGAAGCATTGATCGCGAAATCACAACACGGAACCCCTAAACAAGTTTTACTTGTTTCGCATAAAGTAACTAAAAATAAAAATGAAATAATAACTACTTATACTTACAAAATACAAAAAAAATCTGTAGAGAATACCTATGTGTGTGTCAGTGTTAAGAAATCTCATGAAGCTGCTGAGTGTGACTTTATTTTATATTCTTTATAAAAATCACTACTTTAATTATATTGAGGTAAAACACTTCGTGGTTCAAACGGTGGAAAACTAGCTTAGTGTTTTAGAATCATTACATTTATTACACCTAAATGTATTAAGTGAACATAAATTTTAAATTCGTTATATTTTTTACTAGTTATAAACAGAAGAGTGTGCAGAATTCTCAACATTACAATAAAAATAATGTTAATTTTATGAAATTCCCCGAAATTCTGTCACGAGAAAAACAGGAAGGAAATAATTAAAGTGAAAAAAAAAAACAGTTTTTCTATCAGTAAATGCATTATTATACTGTTAGTTATTTTTTACTCATACTATACACAATAGTTACGATATTAATACGCATACATTAATCCATAGCAACTAAAATGAAAATATTGAAATTAATAACATATTATATTTTTATAATATTAGTGATTGGTTTATCTCCATGCAAAGTTCATTTTAATCGATACATTAAAATAATTTATCGATATCTTTTTACATGATACGGGTTTACACATTTTTCGATAACTTCGGTAATAACGGTGTTCATAGTGAAAATTTTTTTTCTCGTTATAAATTTAATTTAAATTTACTATTTGGTATTTTTTTTTCTTTTCATTAATTCAAATAAATACAAGGCACAGTTTCGGACAAAGGAACTTAGTCGGACATCAGTTTTATATACATGAATGATATTACAGTGATATGTTTTGGTCAGACCAATAAACGATTTAATGTTAAAAATAACTTGTTAGGACGCGAGCGTCATGTTAATTTGTTATGGGACAGTAGACGTACATGTATAAATGTAGTTAAATTATTTGGTATTCCTTCAAAATCTAAAACTTAAGTACGGTATTCATGAAACGTCTCTTTTGGCCAACATTTACCACAAAGCTCATAGCTGATTGCATTTATTCAATCTAAAAGTTCATAAAAAGACATATAGAAGCTGAATTATTCATATATATTAATAGTTATATAACCAGACAAGTTATTGGTATGAAAGATGAGAGATCAGATATATATCTATCTCGCTCACACAACCATGAAATGAATTCTGTCTATATTTTCTTTTTACATATTTTTAATAAGCCTTTTACAATTTAGCCCAGGCACTTCCGGCAGACGTACTATATTTTGGCATATTTTTTTCTGTACCACAAAACCTAACATATAAAATATACATTAAAACCTAATGAAACGCTCCATAAAGAACGAATTTGATCCTTAAACTAAGTGTAAAATATAACGTGACTTAATGTAATTTAGATTAATCAAAGATCAAGAACTCTCAATGACAGAACAGATAAGTTTACGCTTAACGGATAATTTAGTATTCTGAAAGCGTAAAACTCCTGAAAACCTTTGTGTAAAATACGATTTTATTTTAAAATTGGGAGCTTTATTAAATAGAATGTGAAACGTGATTTTCGACTACTTTCATAGAAGCGCTGACACGTCTAGAAAACGCAAACGGCGATGCAAGTGCCATTAACGTCAATTTTTGAAGGACGTTTAGAATAGTTCGTTATTATATAAAATGATAAGGTGGAGGTGATTCGATTTCTTTTATAACCTAAATAAAAGATTTTAAACAAACTTATGTTACTGCACTTCATTTGTAGTCGAAAGTATTATTGTGGGAAATGAAAAAAATTTTGGTACGACGCAGAGCACAGAACCTATGCCTATATTAAGAAGTACTTACATATTGACTTGATTGTCACAGCACTCTTTGATTTTTCACACAACATTAAAAAAAATTCTCACTAACACAAAGTGCTTTTGGTAGTTTAAAAAATACATCGGACACTTCCGATATGTCAATACTAGTTATAGGTAACATTTCATATTAAGCTAAGAGAAACCCTATTATAGTAGACATGTACTTAAGCTGCGAAATCAAACAGATTCCTTTTAAACCCAAGGCAAAAAAAAAACATAAAAAAAAACACTTAAAATAAAGCACTAAATAAGTTTTAGCTACATCATAATATGGCCCATTGACATTGACAAAAAAAACCTTAACAATCGTATGATGAAAGATATTATGTTTTAACAAAAAAATATCCAAGACCAAACCTTGGACATATTTAACGATAGAGATGATGATATCAAGATGAGTGTAGTTCTTGGTCGGTTCCGATCTTACCAGAAGTAGCTCCACAATTCGCAAAACATTTTATATTGTATGAAAGTCGAAGCTATGAAAAATAAATGTAGTATGAGATAGCGCAGGTTATCCTGTCTCACTTGCCTCGGTACCTCGGAGATACTGCCTTTAGATGGAAACTTTCCTGTACGGTAATACTCTTCGAGCATTTTATCCTTCTCTATAAATCTATCGTACAGCCATTGCGTCAACTCTTCATTGTCTGATGGTACCTGTGAATCAAAACGACATATCAATCTCATAACACATCAATCTTAACGTCAGTCGTGATATACAAGATTCAAAAAGAATCCTTCTTCTAGACAGCTCCAAAATCAAAATATTAAATAATAGACAATTTCTCTAATATATCAAATAATATTTCAAACTCGAGACAGTAAATATATCGATGACAGATTATCTAATCATTATTTTCCATGCAATAAACGTTTGGCAAGTTGCCAAACCTCAGCGTTGCCAAGACCTATATTGCCTCTTTTTAGGACCACAGGTCCCTTTTGATGCTTTTGTATTGTTGATGTACAACGATACGATTCTAACGAGATGTTATCAATTCTATTGCAAAATTTCTTATTTAAAACATATTTATTGGCCATAAATTCCTTTGATTGAAATTAAACTATGTTTTTTGGCTTTGCTTTGTCTATTATACTCTTAACTTTACTTATTACTTCGTAGAAATCATGATCTACCTTGTATTATCTCATTCAAATATTTACTTATAGACATCTGTGTGCTTGAATTTAGTTAGTTAAATTATTAGCGTATATATCATCGTCTATCCGTAATAAATGTTTTGGTTATGAAAGTCCACACAAACCTCGCTACTGGGATACAGTCTGTAATACAAATGTGTGGTGCAGGGTGGTCGTATGCCACAAACGATGTCTTGCAAATGAATTGGAACACGATCCGGATACGCTATAGTGACATCTAGGATCCACTCGATCGCATCCGCCTTTGAGGTCTTTGTACTGTTCTGATTGAAGTCGTCTATGGAAGACATTATAAATACAGACACATATATACATATTAATGAAATTTCGATGGTGTTCGTGATTTCAAAGTACGAAATAAATGTCATCAAATGCAAGTAGAGACGGAACAAATTTATTTTATTGTTGTATGTATGTATTAAGTTAAAAATGGCTGGAATTATTTAAACGCAACTTTATGTGTAAGAGGAGTCGTGATGTAGAACAATTGGGTTACATTGCTTTTCAGAATTACTTGTATTATTACAACTTTCAATAAAAAAGTAACCCATAAATAACTAGTAATTTTCAATGGGATGCAGTGGTCGAGATGCCAATCAGGAATCCCAAGTTACTGAAGAGCTGGCTCGTTGATTAACTCCTAACTTCCTCGTATATACTCAGTTCCAGCTAACCCATAAGCATTCCTCACATCCACCAGACTTTAAAATTAAATCATACATATTCTCACTACAAAAATATTATCCTAGCGTTAAATTTAACTCAGGTAGTGACTATTACATATTCGTATTATTAAATAAAACTGAGACGGATACTCTTTATTACCTCTCTTGTTATCCCTGGATGTGCCGGCTTGCTCGTACCGGGGACCAATTTCTTCCATAATCACCTTCATAGCTCCGGCTCGAGGCAAAGAAACGTACTCTAACTTTGGTAGATTATTTTTCTCGGCGAATCTTTATAATATGAAAACATTTCAGAACTAAGAAATATATCATTCTAGTCAAATAAGATATAAAAAAAATATTAATATCGAAATGATGTATCCAGTTACTAAACTAACATTGATTTGATTATTAAAAGTCTATTGAAAAGGTGAATTCGATACCGCTAAAAGATTTTTTTTTTACTTTCAAATATAGCTTTGAAAACAACATACGAACCTTATAAATATATAATATAAATTTCAAAATAATATTATAAGTAATCAATTAATAATATAAAGAACATTAAGGTACCATTTAATCGTTCAATACTAGTCGTTAAGTTTCAAAAGTCAGATAACATATTCTATTCAGAATAAAAATTCTCTCTGCCATCTATATCCGAGTATACATTGCCAACGTATGGCAAGACCAACTTTAATTCAGTATTATTTACAAGGACCAATTTAACGGATGTCGGCGCTCGTTATTTCAAAGTGGCGTCTATCTATCTATTGTACTTCTAAGAAATATATTTTATACACGTTCTGTAAACAGGATGCGATATTATACCAATATCGATAGATTCTAAGAAATATAAAATATTCTACTATGAAGAATTCATTTTAAAAGATTTTATTACCAGAAGGACTTAATTTATAAGTTATAAGGTATTACTATGTATTTATAAAGTCAGAATATAAATGCCTAATGTGTTGGCTTAATTCTATATATGTATATTTTTCTTTCAAACAATGTACAGTACAATTATTCAATTACCTCTGACTAATTTCTTTCCTCTTATGTAGGAAGCCACCTTCTGGAAACAACACCATAAATTGCCGGCCGAGCGGTATGTAATATTTATGTATATGATCCTTCAGCTCCTCCAGAGATTGGTCGCGTTTAGCTTTACCCTGTAACAAAAAATACATTTTTAAAATATACGTAAACGAAAGCCTCAAACAAAAAAAATTCTATGTTAATTTAATGCAACGAGATTTTAAACACAATATAAGTGTTGATTTCACTTATAATAATCCTATAAAAACTAAAAAGTGAGTAACTTAAAACAATTTTGATTAATAAATAATTAAAACAGTAATTTTCTAGCAGACTAAATTTAAAATAAACTTATACATATATGTATATGTACATACATATATATTTTTCCTAAATAAAACCCATCTCCACGTTAAACAAACATATTAATATTCCCCTAAATATTTTCAAAACATTAACCACATAGTAGGTAGCACAATATGTCTGTCTGTTTTAATATATTTTTATACGTTACGGTAGATAAGCTGGGGCTAGTAATGGCTATTATCGGCATTCACTGGGTGAGAATGCAGTTTTTCCCTTGATTGGGGTCTTGTGGAGGCGGGTAGTTATTCCATTTTATTCAAGTGTATTTGCCCCGAGTAAACCGACGGACATACGATCGAATAATGAAAAGCTTGTATTGAATAAATAAAAACATATAAACATACATTAGTACCGCTGGCAAATAATTTTTCTAGCGAACAATAATGCCATTAGTAATGATTAGAATAATATTTCTTAATATAAAACTGTCTGTGGAAACTACAAGATTGGTAGAAGCGTCGACTTAAAATAATAATATCATTTCCATTAATAATTTCCAACATATATTATTTTAATAAACTGCATAGTCCGGTCAGAAAGCTCACAAAGTTGTCAGAGAAGAATCGAGGTCTCTGGGAGCTCCGCTGTTTGTTCACAAGTGCCGCAATTAAAACAACTTAATCGTGTTATAGTTGAGAGTTTGCGAATATTTCTGATAATAGAATTACTTGTTAGTATGAGTCAGCTCCGGGTAAGTTTGCTGGCGTATAAATTCTATTTTGTTCATCAGTTTCGTGTGAATAGAATCGGAAGTTCCGTGATTTATTACTTAACATGATTTAGGGAATCTTGTTTTATTTATTTCAAAATATTTTCACGTTAGATTTTATAATTAAAGAAATAAAGATTTATTTATTTTAATTTTATTTTGCTGTTCGCTCTTTTTTGTTATATATATTCTTAGATAGTAAAAAACACCTCTGTACTTCAATAAGATATGGAAATCTAAGTTAGGTCACTGTACAAATGACCCACATAAAAACCGTACGGTGCTTATGCAATTACATTTAACTGGGGAATGCATATAATAAAAAGCAAGCGTTGGTTTACTCAGGTTCGATGGCCGGCCAATTGCACTCCGCTTACAGCAAACTCACGAACAGTGGCATTATACAATGGTATCGAGAATATTACGATTACTGACCTCTTTGTGTAGTTTTCAATTAAGACAGAAATAGTTTTATATTATATTTATAGTTGGGATATAAATTAATATACACACACTTCAAATATTACAACACACGATAACAGTATACTCGGTTACATATTTCGATACAAAACTATTAAATTGTAATTTATTAATTAATAGGTTTGATATGATGTTATAGTAAAAATTTCATTTAAAACATACTACTAAGTGCTCGTGGTCAAGCTGCCTTGGATTAAGCGAGTGTCGATGCCATTGGCTAACCGCTCAATCCGTCGATCGTTAAGGTTTTCAAAAGTCCTTCCGACACCAGATCGGAGTTCAGAACCATTCCTGTTTGGGTTCACTTCTCGTGGGAATGCGATTTCCGACAAATGCAATTACATTCTAAATTACTTTCTTTGTTCTATAACCATTCTAGTGTCTGGGTTCGATTACATTATTTCGTACAAGCTTTAGAACCACTTAAAAGGTTACAAGATTATTTATTACAATTTTTTAATTAAAATTTCTACAAAATTTATTGCATTTTTTTAAGTGCAACTATTTTTTGTATTAAACTTGGTTATTCATTTTATTGTAAAGTAATTATATAAAAACGTATGCACGCGTACATTGGGGTGAATAATTCTAATGTGACAGTTAATCTTAACAATCGTCATATTAAATGAGTCACATCATGCACACTTGTTTTGGTTGACAGTGATGAGGGGTTGTCGTGTACAAAGGTCTCGCCGACCTTTCGGTCGCGGTCGGTGCAAGGCATTCTTGCAGATACCTATTATATCGAGCTAGACATTAGCCTAGTGAAACAAAGGAAGCTACTACGTGCTTTATTATTGAAAGTAATGAAATTTGAATACATTCAATTTAAAATATCAATGCAATAGGTATTTCAGTCTGCTAATTCAGAAAACAATAAAGTTATAAAGCAATAACTTCCTACGGCATTGTACCGCACAATAATACAATTTCTTCCAAAGAATAACTCAATAAGACTTTGTGACTTGGCTTTATTAATATAACTATTCTCTTTATATGTCAGGTCAGAACAAATCTAAGCGAACGTATTGCTAACGAGATAATTCTACATAAACCTGCCAAATACACGGACCTACTTATTTTCTTACATGACCGGCCATTAAAAGTACCAACAAAATTCGTTAAGAAAAACTACACTAATAAATGTAAGAACGGCTAACGAGCGTTCAAAGACATGGAACTTTCGCATCGTTAGAGGTCTTTACGTTGAGTTACGAGAAAAAAATATCATATAAATAACATTTTTACATTATATTCCATCAATTTATAATTTCTTGTTCAATGATTATTTAAAAAATATCGTTGAAACAAATCAAACTTATTAAAAATTATTTAATATAATTATTAAGAAAAAATAGAAACAACTGAATAGTGACTCAAATATTTTAAGTAACAGTAATTATTTTCAACAATAAAATATAATGTGTATAATTTTGATGTCCTCTATTGCGAATATAGACATGGTAGATGTGGCTCTCGGAGAGTAATTACGTACCTTAGCTTTTATATAATTTCCTGCTAATATCGTTAATATGAAATATATAAGAATAATACAATGATGTTTCATAATATTAAAAAAGGAATAATAGGAATTACTTATAAAACCGAATACAATAATCACAAAGTTTTGAACATTTAATTTTAGAAATACACATTTAAATAAAAATATTATTTTTGGTTTTAATCGAGGACCGATCTCTCACCTCGTCTATCAGACGTCTGATCACAATAAAGGTAACTGCAAAGTACTTAAAACATATTATAAAAGTGCAAAATAATAAAATCGAGAATTAAATTTGAAAAGAAACGATAAATGTAAATAATAACTTACTAAAATTAATAATTCATTATTCCTCATTTGTAATTATACAATTAGTACTAAAAAGCATAACCTTTTCAATGAGCTTGTTTATCTTGATGTCGAACCAACGACTGTAACGGCGCGTGCGCATCGTTCTAGTGTATCGAAACAATAGTGACTGTGAGAAAAGCGTTTATATTCCTTTTTTTTTTTGTTTATTACTTACTTTATTATACTATACTTACTGTGAAATTGATTAAAGTTATCGAATTATAATTTCGTTACATTATTTTATATTATTTATATACTTATAACAATAAATGTCCACAATCACGACAATTTAATTCATTGATATAATAAAATATAGCAACGGAACAAATATGGATGGAACAAGTTCATTAAGACCATCCCGATAAACGTTGACAAAAATTCGGAACCGTTACGAGACTGGGATCCAAAAAACCTAATTACAACGATACTGAGCCGAAGATAAATAAAGATAATCCGGGGAAGTATCCAGCCAGTTAATTTCCCCGGGCCGAAGTTTCGCGGCCGGCAAATTGGAGCAAAACTTCTCTTCATTTCCTTTTCGATCCGGGAATTTTCAAACCTCAGCGGTAATGGGAGGTTTCACACTTATACGTTCTCAACTATACATGTTTTATGTTAATCAGGTACAAAACAGTCATTATCACTATTACTGAAGTGGTAACTTTAGGTTTAACATCATCATATTATGTTCATTCAACGTTGTTTTTTAATAAAATATATTTTATTTATTAAAAGACATTACAATTTTTACAGCGATTGGTTCAAATAAAGGTCGTATAAGTGTGTTTGGTCTCTGTCTCCGCTATCAACGCATAGTTTTTCGTTGAAGTTCCCGTTGTTTTATCTTCGCCTTGTGATTATGCTACGAGTTGAGACAGTTTAAGACCCTAAACTTTTGGAATTTAAATTGGCACTTTACTTTTTATTCGTATAAATATCATTGTTTCTGTTAAATATTTAAGACCTAAGTTCTTCTTTTGTTATCAGGAATAATTTCTAAACAAAGAAATATTAATAAAAAATATCAAAAATTGTATACCATCAAGATACGTGAATTATATTTAAAACCTAAACAAGAACAATTAAAACTTAATTTATAAACACAGCACAATCCCCTCATAAAAAATGAAAGTCCCGAGCAATAAACCTTTGTCCACGCGTCAGTTTATTTAATTAGCAAGAACAAAATGGCCGCTGAAGCGTGCGCAGGCAGTCACCTATACTTCCTGCTAACAGGTCGGGGTACATACATCACTTTTTTTTGTAAACCATCTGCTAATTTATACACCGTATAAATGAATGCAGTAAATATTACTAGCAATCCTCGAGTTTACTATTTATTTGTCTTAATTGTGCTTAATTAAGAGTGTATAAGTGTTAATTCTATAACCACAAAATGACACAAAAATAGCACCCCATTAGGAAAGAGGTTAGCAAATTATAGAACAAGTTTGGAACTCTGAATCGACTTTCCGAAATTTTAAAGTGCTATCGATTGTGACAAAGCCGAGACGAAATTATCAATTAGAACAAATCGACAAACTCGGATACCTCAATTATAATAATGGACAACTTTGTATTAATCAAGCGATAGAGCCCATCGCTGAGAGGGGGAGAGGAAGGAGCGGGTGGGATTTGACCACCCAAGTAGGCGACCCTACTACATACAAAGCATCTAGAAGTATCGATAAAGAATAAACTTTTTGTAATAAAACTAATGTCGCGATAAAATTCCATTTAGAATCGAAAGTTGAAACGTTATTGAAGGTCAAAATAATAAATTACATGCAGTTCTCAGTTTTTTATCACGTTATGAAAACAAAATTAAAATACCGATGGCGAATACTAACGAAAAAATCAATGACACTTTAGAACATTGATTTACACTCAAAAAAGTATTGTCTTTTCCAGACCAGCTCGATCCTCTTCAGTTCCGAATCCTGTAATTGCTCGCTATATAACTTATCTTTGAATAGCTGCCTAAGTTTGTCGTCAATCTGTGAAATTCGGATAGCGTTGAAGGTGTCGTTAATGTAACTTTCGTCCCTTTCAATTTTCACAGTATTTATTTAAATACGACCCTTTCAAGTACACATGCTATTTTTACTCACGTAAAAACCTTTTCCTGGATTGTAAAGGATTTTTCTACTTCCCTATATTATAAAAAAAATTTGGTTATTTTTCACATGAATAATCTACACACGACCTTCCTACCATTGTCGAATACAGATAAAGAGGGCTGTAGTAAAAATCAAATATTATGAACTGTAAGCAAAATATAAAGTAAATTTTACAATATGAAAAATTCATGCGAGAAAAATCACGAGCAAAACCAAGTAATTAGATGAAGGAAAAAGCCTTATTTAACTTATATTTTTCTCATATCCGGTATCTTCGGATATGAAATGTGCGTCCCAAAAGTAAGCCGAGGACATTTGATACGGAAACCTCTTAAAATCTAAACTAAACTCACACGTCATTTGAGCAATTATTTGTTTATGCTGAGCCTCGCTTAGTCGGCCTTTTGAATTGGTCGTTTAAACTGTGGCTGTTAATACTTCCAATACTAACATTATGGATTTATTAACAGATTTTGTTGTTACTTTACACGTGTATGGTGCATACTCTATGTTTGCCTTTGGTTTTTTGGCCCACAATGTTAGATCGATGTTTTCAACTACATTTGTCTCAAATTAGAATATGATTATTATTATTCATATATGAGTATATTAATTTTATTTATATTGCAAAATCTTTCGGTATCTAGCTTTCTATATACATTTACAAATACCATTTCAATGTTAAACAACAGTAAAGGATTTCAGGAAAACCTCATCAAATCAACTCAACCAAGCGCATTTCCGTCATTGTTTATTCGAAACAAAGAAAAACTCTATCGAATCTTAGTTAACTTAAAAGTGAATGGATAAAAGAAATAATAACAATGAAATTATGAATAAATATCGCAGAATAATTTTATAACAGCACGTACTCCACGGAGCATAAAATATTTTTCTAATCTAAATATTACTCTGAATCGTCGCAGCAGCACAAAGAGATCACGAAACTGGAATATTTAGTTGAGCTTTATGTATTCCGAGCTTAGCTATTTCATATTATCCCAATGGGTTAATTCTACGTTCGTTGTTTATGAATTTAATGAGACATATGCACCACTGTCGATAAAACTAACCGCGCAAACACATTATTGGGATGTGACTTTATTGATCTCTGGGTAAGGACAGCATATAAATATGTCTGAATCTGAAAATATGTGAAAATAATAAAATATTTCACATTAGTGTGACGTAGTTAGCAATAGTAGAAGCAGTCTATAAGTTCTATAGACATTTTCGATGATATAATAAAAAAAACGATTGTTTCTGGAGAGTTCTTGAATATAAATTCAAATACATAACGTAGAATGAAATATTATTTCACAGGAACAGAACATGAACTTATTTCAGTTATTTAGATCTGAAACTGATTTACAAGGAAAACTTTAATTCTTATAAAGTATAGGGCTTTACAGTTTTATTTGCCGACCGTACTTATGTGTATCTAACCGCTTCGAATGACCAGGCTTTCGTATTTGCAGTGACCGTAGACCGCGGACTGAATTGAAATTGCGTGGATAATACACATATAGATAGATTATTTGAACAGTTCAGAACTTCGGAACATCAAACATTCGACGCTCGTGTGACATTAAAGCTGAGGACAGACTAAATCCATTACGTTGAATGGGGAGAAGAAAGACAAAAAAAACAGTGACATTATATTGAAAACAATAGATCGAGGATGGTTTTGTTCAAAAATATTAACATGGAAATTTTATAAAACAAAAACAAGAAGCTGACAAAAAGGCCTCCAGTTGACTAAACTTCAAACAATTCAATAACCAACAAACCAGAACTCCAAATGGAAGATTCAGCCAATGAAAGAAATTCCACGTGATGTGCCGGGCCGCTGTAACCTGAGCTTTCGTCTTCGCTTGTTTTGTTTAAAAAATATAAGTCAGCGGAAAGGTGCAGAGGTCGCCGCTGGATGGTATCTGGGGTAACAACAATATCGCAATTTATCAAACGAGCCCCATTGTTAGACTCTCCCTCGCTGTTTGGATGCGTATCCTTTTCTCCCCAATGCACCGGCGAAATGCACACAATTTTAATTAGAAACACCAGTGTAATAGATACCAAATTTCTGTGACAGTCGTTAACACGCTCTCCCACCCCAGTACATTAAGTCCATAAATATAGGCAAAGAGCGCAGGTGATGTTTTCATTGAACTTTTTCGCAGGATTAATTTTAACTTGTTTTCTTCTTGTTTATATTTTTATAAAAATATTAGTATTTTTACTCCGCGATTTATTGCTAGATTTGAAACGAATAAATTATATATTTTTTTGTTACGAAATAATTAAAAACGAAACGAGAACTTCGCAAACAAAATAATTTTATTAAATTAAAAAAATACATAAGATATTTATTCACTTGCTGATGGAAAGATAATTATAAAAAACAACTTATTTAAGTAGCTCACTCAAAGAAATCTTTCAATCTCAACTTTTCTTCGTCCTCTGTTTTACGCCTTGGACATTTATTATTTCCATTCTTAAATTAATTAAAACCTCATGATTTAATGGAAACCGAACACAAATCGTATAATGCCACAGACATAATAAAAAACTAGAGTGGGAGGAAATGGGGAAAAAAAGAAATTTTCAAACAAATTACTCCGGAACAAATAAGCTACGGATGGAGACAATATCACAAAAGGAAAGAATGAAAGAAGACGTTCAATAATAAATTATCAAAGAAGCCCATTCACCTCGTCCCTCCGACGAGCGTGAGGGCCGACACCTCCCGTCTTCCTCACGGGGTGACGTTTACACTGTGGTATAATTATAAAAATATTAGCGGCAATCAATACAAATTATTTGTATTCTGATATTCTCAATACCACAAGTACTGTTACAAACACGTTATAAACTCTGCATCTAAATATTGACTGATATAACGATGAAGTATAACTGAAGAGATTTAAACATCATGGTCCACATGTTTCTCTAGTACAATTAAACTTTACGTCAAAACGCTATCTACAAAAAAGTATCGATTTTCAAATTAGTGTTCGAAATAAATAAAAAAGTAAAACAAAAATAAAAAATCAATGACTTGGAAGCTAATCTGTTACATGCGACTGATGGACAAATTTTGCGTTTCAATCGTATTATCTTTACTCGAATATGTTTTCGATGAACTAGAGTAAAAAAAATATCTTAATGGGATTAATTGTACCATGACTTTTTACAATCATCGTATTGCAATACATTGGAATGGTATATTAAGTAATACTTGTTTTGTAATTTCCAGATCCATTTGTGACGATGGATGTTATGAGAGACGAGTAATGTGACTTAATATTAATAGCTTTAGGTTTAAAATCGTTTACACCTGTCATAAAACGATATAACTGTGAGACGTTTAAAAGAAAATCGTTCTTATTAAATATTTTCTTCTCAATAAAAGCGACGCTCAGCGCTAAATACCCGGCATACCGCGACCATAAACGAGGAAAATTTGAAATAAATGGAAAAATACTAAGAAATATTGAGATATTTTTGCGTCTAACAATTTTGCGTCGACAGCGAAATCTTTCACTCAATAACAGTTGGAAATTGAATCTGAAAAATTTGAAATAAAAACGCAATCTTGTAAACTTCACTTGCCTTAACTTTATTGCTGTATTTCGTGAAATTCAATGAATATTGAAAATATCTTTGACTTTATAGGCGGGGTTGATTTTGTTGTCGTTTTTTATTTGAAAAGGTTTAGAACATTAAAATACTAGCTTTTGAATGTGTTTAAAATTTGTTGTTGCCCCAGAACTCTTAAGGGTAACGCCGACGTCTGGGAATGTAGATATGTTTCAAGGAGCTGCCAAAAAACAGTACAGTCACGCTTTTTAATACACAGAGTAAAGTAAGGACACATTATCTATTTTCCAATTATAAATACCCGGTGCCTAAAACTAGAATTCAAATTGTTTCAAACTTTCAATAAAAAGTACCATAATCAGTCTATATATGTCCATCAGAAGTATGTTTTTTGCCGTATAAAAATGTATTTAATGTTGGTTTAAATATAATTTTAATATTTGCAAATTTTATATTTTCACTTATTCACAGTATGAAACCTTAAATTAACATTATAAAAATACCGCAAATAAAGGAGTTGCACTGTGTTCAGGTCCTTTGAGTGTCTTACTTTCTTGACTGCCAACGCGGCAGAACCGAATTCACCTATGAGAGTTAAAAGATGCTACTTTCACTAAACAATTTTATCTCCAATAATACCTATGGAACTATCGAATTATTCTCAACTATATCACAACGATTACAGTCAATAATTTTTATAGCAATGTTTTTTTTTTAAATAGTATACTTACTTTATAACTCGGTTAGCAAAAATATTGTCAATATTGTTGACTCTAAAATTTCTCTATTGGGTAAATGTATTTAAGAGTATCGGGAGGTATTCAAATCTTATTTCTCTATCCATCGGCTTTGTTTCATTTTGTTTTTAAAGCACTCAAAATTTTCAAAGCATTTCAATGTATATTGTGTTTAACGTGTTGCAATAAAATTATTTTTTAGTCAAAAAAAACACCGACTTCAAAAAACAGTATAGGAAATAAAAAGCAAAAAAATATTTAACACTTAAATAGTATTTACAAACTTAGCCTATCTAATAATAAATTTTAAATATTTGCAGAAAAATCGACTAAACACCTAATGTACACAAACCAACACTACTTTGATTTACTTTTCAATAATCTAATTTAATACGTAACTAAATATATACGTTTTCTTAATATCTAATCTCTGTTTTTTTTTTTAATTTTGATATGGAATTCTTGTTTTTTTTTATAAACAATGGCTCCATATAGTTGATAACAAAAAAATCCTCTCAATTCAGAGCTAATTTCGGAAAATTACTATTTTTTTATCAATTCGAAAGGGTCGCAAATAAAATAAATAGATAAATATTAAATGTTTAGTATCATGATCAAATAACACGTTCTCAGAAAGTTGACCCTTCTGTAAAGGCGATAACACATACATTAACCTTTAGATTATCTTTGGAAATTCAATTAACCAAGTGACATTACACCTGAACAGACTTAGCATACAAATTACCGTATTAACTTTAATATCTTAATATGTAAAGGACAGTTTGAAATTACTAGTTCAAGTTTATTCTTTGTAATTTTTGAAATTGTTTATCTTTATGTGAAACGAGAAAATTTTTTATAAGACATGGTTTAAATTTATTCATTCGGTTATAACTTTTACACCCGTGCACAGAAATGATATAAAAAAAATATGTATAAAAAATGTTTTGCATGACATACCCATTGTATTAATTATATCATATTTTTAAGGGTTGTAAAATTACAACAGTTTGTAATACAAAGAACTAGCAAAGTTAGAATTACAGCGTTGCACAAATATACTTATATGGAATATAACATAAAAAAAAAATCATTTATTTCAAAAACAACAATTAGCTTAAATCTTTATTTAACAAGGTTAGCGTGTCGATGAAATGAATCACACAAATTGTCATGCGAGAACAATGACGGAATAAAAGTAGTTTTATAAAATAGAAATAAAGATTATGATAAAAATAGTAAAATTACTCTAACTGGTGTAGGCTATAATACTACGCGGCAGTGAAGTAGGAGGTAAGTGGAAGCATTCACTGAAATCCTTCAGAGAGGGGCAATTTAAAGTTTATAACAAGTAATGAGATCCTTCTATCGTTCAAGAACAAATTATTAAATTATTATTTTTTACTGAAACGTGCTCGAACCATGAGATGCAGACTCGATATTAAAATTATTTACAATCACTTCACAAGATGTCTGTTAGAGAGAAAATATATTTTCCGTATAAATGAAGAATTTCCCTATTAATATTTACGATTGTAAACGACATTCTCTTGCATCATCTAGAGGACTAAAGTGCCATCTAAATAGCTCAATTACATGCTACGAGATCCCAAAGAAAGTGTCAAATAAAGGCAGAGCCACAGCCGAATTTATACCAACTATTAGGCTCAAGTCACGCGCCGCTCATTTAGCTGGTACCCCCATCCTCCCCACGCTTAATATAAAAACCTTTTACGCATTATTATTGCTAAAACCAATTCAGTATTGTAATAATAAAATTACAAGAAAGACTAAAAGTATATTTAATAGATAGCCATTGTTTGGTGACGTTGTATTATTACTACCACTAACATTATCAGGTTCCATTACAAATAGCTGCAAATATTTAGTAACTACAAGTAAAAAAGTACAAGTTAGGCGGTATCATAAATCTAAGCCCCTTTCATACATTATAAGGCATTCGCAATAATCCTTGCACTGAAAATATATTAGAGTAAAGGTCACTTAATTTAAAACAGTCCACTTACACTACATCCTGATAGGAGTCCATTGATTGCGCATATTTACATATTATGATGAACTGATCCCAGAAGAGAATTATACATGCTGATAAAATGACTTATACAGTATTGAATAACTATTGTATTGGCATCGATGTAAGACAGACGCCCTTGTGAACCTGAGCTGAGTCGGAACTGAGTTTCGACTAAGAGATTTTCGAGAAAATATCCCGTGGGATTTGAAAAATTGGGGGGAAAAAAGAAATTCCTGCTTCCTTTAAATAGAACCTTGTACTCTATATACTTAAGATAAATATTATATACTCTGATCAATAAAAAACTAATAAAAAGCTGCGATCTCATAGTAGCATGAACTGGGGTTCACAAAACAAATTAAAATAACAATTTGAGCAAAATAAAGGTACTTATTCATGAAATTTTAATTATTTTAGATTTAGATCTTAAAATACTATACCAATATAATATGTAACATTTCGTTAATTATTGCCTTATAAGTTTTTCTGTTCTGTCACACGAACACTTCAGTTTATTAAATTGATAGCGTAAGAGTAATTTTAATATTCACTATATCCGAGAATTCAGTTTTAATACAATACCAATCAATATCAAGAATTTATTAATTTTTAAATATTAAAAGCCGATATTTTATAATATCTTTATAATTATAATAGGATTTACATAATTTATACTACTCAATTCAACCACGAGTGTATTTTAATTCAATTATCGGGTAAAATATATTAATTTTCACATTAAAATTTGATTTAATATATTGAAAACAATGTAAGAGTGTATAAACTATATTAAATGTATATATTTGTGATAATTTTATACGAGATTTAAGAATGTCTAAGATATAAAAAAAATCTATCGGTAAAAATAAAATCTAAGCACAACAATAGTAATCCCGTAAACTACTAATAAAAACAAGGCCTACGCCTTGTTGGCATCTACATGCCAACTGCCAAAGTAAGTTGAAAAAACAAAGACGTTGCCTCAGTAATTAATAATTAATTTATATTATTTTTAAACAAATAAGTATAAAATAACTTCTCGACAATCCCAAATATTTTTGCTTCGTGTTGCCATAGACTCTATTACTCATAAATAGTCAAGTCAATGCATACTACTAATTGAATAAAGTAAAATGATTAACATGATTAAACAACGGACGCGAGCAAGGCTTCAACGCGACACGTTATTGTAGTCTCAATAAGCAATTCTATTTATATTCTTATCTTGTTATTGATTTACGAGTATTTATACTTATTATATCAACGCGAACATTAATACCACACCAATAAATTTATTAACTAAACATGACATTTTAAAAACGTCAGAATGCTCATATATGGTTAATTTTATAATTAAATCATATGAACAATTTATATAACATTAATGATGCGAAGTTAGCTGACAGTTACTCGTTCCTGAAACTATTAAGTTATCTTAAATATTTCAATAACATACAGGCAACAGAAGGAAAAATATAAAGTTCATTTTTGTAGTAAATTTAAAAACCATGCCCACATCTACGATTATAATTAAAAATTTAAAACCACGATCCCACTTTGTATAAGTATAAATAAATAACATTGAAACTGAATCGAAGTAAAATCTTTTTAATATATTTTATTCTCAAATAAATGTAGCATTATATTATCACTACATTTTTCAGTTGCTATCATGTGAGTAATTTTTTATACAAAACTGAAAGTCTAATCTCTTTAACGCTTCGTTAAACCCGAGGGTTAAGTACTTTTGAGTGGTCCTGGATTTGAATTCCGGGTCGAGTAGGCGCTGTACTTTTAGCTAATAATAAAACTATATAAATAATATTATGATACTCGTCTTTTTGTTCTACAAAAGACTGAAATACTCTGTTTGAATAATTCATGATCGTTCAACAAATGCATTCTCCCTTTATCTATGTAATATATATATTAATAATTCGGGTGTAATTCACTAAAACAAATCTCTTCAAATAACAATAAAATGTACAATTTTATTCTCAGAGCACATTTATATGTATGTCTGTCAAAATCAATCTCATTTTGGTCTCAGTCAAATAATTCAAACAAATCAATCATCACCGAACAGACGCACATTGATTACCACATTATCGAGCTCTGTCGGACAATAAAAACATTTGAAACATTAAAACAGTGGCGAAAGTATACGCCTACCGAATAATCAATACTAGCAGCGCGCAGGTACCACGCGCCGCCCCCTCGCCGCTCTACAGATGAAAGATGCAGATGTGCAATTGCTGTTTAGTCTAATCAAATATTTAAAAATCAATACACTTAAATTATTACCAACGAAGAAGCTGAAACTTCGCTAATGTTCTTATTTTTAATTTCTGTAATAAATCACTATAATTTTTAATACATTGTACATACAAATAGATTGTATTGTATTTATTGAAAAGAATTGTTTAGATATTTTTTGTTTCTTCACTAACAGCAGCTATTTTGCTACAAAAAAATACCTATATATTTTTTTATTTGTGTTTTGTGAATACGAAAGACACTATTTTAAAATACATTTTTATTTTTAATTTATATCTCTTGTTGGGAATGCTATGAAATAAGATAAATATTCAATTTATAATTTTAAACCTATCAGCATTAATTCCATTTAACAAAATGAATAATAAAGTTTTAAATCATGGTAACTATTATACTTAATTATAACTTAAGAGAAAATCTCAACGAATTTGTTATAACGTGAAGGCTCGTCTGTTTTATTAATCTTTGTGCAGAGCATCCCGCTAGTCAGCACGTTGTCTAAACCGATTGATGCAACCGTGCTCTGTCCGTAACGTAATTTTGTTTCATTCAATATTTTTTGAATGACTTTTTCGTGCATGCATTTTCGTTATGGAATATTAAACATCACAAATAATTTGCGTCTTTGCATGTTGGGAATGAAGAAAACATGTTTCGCACTACACACACCATACTTAAACACAATTCCCGATTAGAATCCTATCTCAACGAATATCAACACGGTACCAGTTCAATAAATATATTTAAGAGGTCTTAGAAACTATTAGGATTATGTCTTAGGCTTAATTAATCATCCGCTGAATCGGAAAATTGTGCAGCTGTGCTCAGATAATGACGACTTAGTGGGAGCGATCAAACCATGCTGTAACCAAATCAATTCCTACTTGGTTTAACATCTATCAAGATTTATTGATTGGAAATGGTAATGGACAAGCAGCGTGATGGAATATTCTATCGCATTTACGCACCTACATAAACTATTATATACTTAACTTAACTTATATACATTGTTTATGAATAATAGGTTAGTATAAATTTAAGAGTAATAGCAATACAATCAGTACATACATATTTTTATCCTCTATCACTTTTATACGGTTAATATATGAAAGTTATCCCCTTAATCAACGTTGAATTTTATTCACCATAAATCTTTTATGAACTTAACTATATAAAACTTCTTATAATTTTAGTTACTAAATTCTATTAAAATTTTGTTTTAAGTAAAACTCGTTTGTAGATAATCTCGGTAACTAATGTCATAATCCAGGAACTAAACGAAAATAGTGGCGGAAGTGACCCTCTCAACGCTGACGTAATAGCATTTTGCAGACGAGCCTTTATAGTATAAAGCCTCTTCAGAAACTCCATCTTTGGGGAAGAACAACAGTAATCTCGACAGAATCTTCCATAATAATAAGAACGGGAAAAATGAAAATGATTTTTATGAGAATATCAAACATTTTTAAGAATAAAAAAATATACATTGTTATAATATACAAAAGAATCAGTACAATATAAAGTGATAAAAAAGTTTAAAACTAATGTGTCTCCACATTCAATCCCAACGGACCACTGATAAGGTCATTGAACTTCTCGAGTACACTTCAATTTACAGCTGTTAAGACCATCATTGCTTAACAATAGCCCTAGTCCGTAACGTTTATACCGAGGCCATTCATTATAACTTCATACAATGACTGGTGTGAGTAGATAATTCAATAAACCCGACCCGGCCCACAACTTGTACCATATATTACAAAGTATGAATATGGGGGGTAGTTGGAATATTTCACGTAGAAACATTTCGCTGTATAAAACTTTACACATAATTATCCTTTATGCGCAACGCAGGTAGATTTTGGGTGGAACAGAACTGCAAATAAATTTATATCTTGACACAGTCTAAGATACAACAGATTGCTTGGCTTTATGTGAACTCAGTTGTAATTGAGTTTCTGGTGCATCAACTTTATATACTTTTAATTCTATGATATTAAATATGCCTAGCACCTGTCGATCCAATATGTACTGAACGTATGTGTAAGTTAACAATTAATATTGTTATAGCTATATTGGAATTAAGTGAGCATGATCTAATTAAAGATTAGAATCTACATAAGCATATCAGAAATTACAATGTATTTTATGACGTGAAGTTTGTCAGTAGGATAATGTTATACATATTATTTGTATTTACTTTCTACCACTAAGTCTTAATCTTTCTGAGGACTTTATGACACGTGCATTCAATTCCTATATACAAAAAAAATATTACGAACGTATATCTACTTCAAATTACTGATACTATTGTATATTTTTAATAATTAAAATTTATTTTGTTCTTCAATTTGCTGATTATGTTTTTTTATATTCAGTTTCAAATTTCAATATATAACAAAAGTCCTTAGTGAACAGTAGTCCTATACTATCATATAAATAACTATGATGTTACTGCAGCCATTGTGTTCGTAGAAATCAAACAATCCCAGCTTAGTTGAGAGCTCTACAATATTATAACATTTTTCGATACTCCAAACTGTTTTCAGTTTGGTTCATTATCAAAAAGCATACTCGAAAATTTTTAATATAAAAATATAAAGTACTCGCAGTGAATATTTTATTCTGTTATTTATGTTGTACCCATACCACTAGCGAAGCTATATCTCTTCGTTACTCAACGTAGTTGTAATAAATATGAAAAGTTTACATTAATATTTTAAAATTTTTCACACATATTATATTGTAACTAGCAGCTCTCTATGTATCTACGATTTTATTAAAATTGCAAATTAATTTCCAAGAATACACACTCTACTAAGGATTAAGATTCGATTTTAACCACTCAATCTAATATTAATTAAGAGTAATAAGTAACAAGAACTAGTTAGTGATAAAAAATATACTCATTCTCTATATTGTTATTAAATAAATTTTAACGTCTCGGGAATTTAAATTGCGATTATTAATAAATTTGCTTTTCTATCGATTCTTCCTGTAGGTTGGATAGTAACATAATTATTCAAATGTCATTTAACTAACAGGTACTTAAATGGACGTCAAAGTTTCTCTCTATTTTATTGATTTCCAAAATATTAAACAATGAAAAATATTTTAATTTCACATAGGCATCTCACACACTCGGATATGTTCTATCAGTCTTTAATATACGTTCAGTCAAACAGAAAAACTTCTGACTGTAATAAGTCCAAGTTTCCGAGCCATTTTCTCTAACTAATGTCACTTGCTTGAATTATCCTCAAGGGTACAGTGTATACTCATCTTATCGACTTTTAAATCGACTATTGCTTGTAGCCGAAGGAAATTACTTGAAGGTATGGAGTCACCTGCAAATATTTGCTTAGTTTATGTCATTTTTATTTTGTTAAGATAAACATCAAATAGTAGCCGTTTGTTTAGGTGGAGGTATACACTTATCATATAACATATTTATCATCGAAATATTAATGTCAAATATATTACAAGTGATTCCTAAATGATTTGAACATTTAATAGTTCAGTAAAATCTTTACATACCTCAGACGATAGACAAAATAAAATGCTCTAAATGGAATTCATTCAGGATTTTCATAACACAATATATCATAACAGGAGATCTTTCAAAGCATCATTTAAGACAAGAGTTCATTTTAAATAACAATACACATACACTATATAATCCTGACTGGGAATTATAAATACCTAAGATCCCTCTAAGTCCCGCGGGATCAGCCCCCGCCAGCAATTCCGCCCGAAACTATCCCCATTAATCCCCTAGTCAGGGAGAGGTAATATTTTTATTACGAAAACTTGTATTGCGTATTTTGAAACATTTAAAACTATATTACTAATTTTCTATCGTCTCAGTTTCACTGACTCGTTACATACTATTTCTGAATAAACTTATAATTTTATAACAACAGTCTGTTTGTTCATCTCAGTAATACGTAAATCTTAAGAATTATTTTAAATAAATAGTCAGTTAAAATACAAACACGCTACAACTGGTTGCATTTTCAAGAAGATGTGGAGTATTACTCATGGAACATAAGCTACTAATAAGTTTTTGTTTTGTCCCATACTTTATACCTTTCTTTTTCAATCTTTTTCTTTTAATGAACATTATTAGAAATTATTAAAGTAAATCAATAAGAAAGTTTCAGAAATTAACCTTGATTAAAGAGACATAGGAAATACATTTTGTTCTCTACATTAGCCCCAACCTAAAATTCAGTATCGATAAATTAACTATCTTAGTATTTTAGAAAGTATTTAGATTTAAAAAGACTTTTTATTTTCAATCATTTGTCAGTACCACGGCTTCTGGCTGTGGATGATCAGGTTATACTTGTTTTAGTGTTCAATAAATAAACGATGAAAAACAAATGAAAAGGTTCAAATTAACCGTTTATAAAATGTGTCAATTACAGTGGTGATTGCTTTATTAACTGCACTTTCATCTTAATTACAAAAAATTATTTCATAATAAACAAGACATTGTATATGCAATACATAATTACGATTTATAAAATAAAATTCAGTGGTTTTAATTGAAATATTCAAATTTTGTTTCTTTTATTTTTTCAATAACCACCGTTAAAGTCACATATTCTTAATGATATTTATCTAAAGTTATAGTCTATCTACTAAGTAAGAAAACTACTATAAATAATACTTACCGCTGGGTTTATAAAACACGTAAGTCCTCATTATACGAATAAATATCAAGATTATTTAGGTCACGTATTTCGCACCTTTTGAGGTGGAGAGAAGTCTTCGCCATATTTTTGCGTCAACACCGCATTTATATGATAATGTGTTGAATGGCGGCATTCGAAACTGATCCTCAAGTTCCGTGGAGTTCCGAAAAATTCCGAACTCGTAAATCTAATTCCGCCGGCGATATTTGCTCGCAATTCCGCCTCGTTTTGTTTGAGAATAGACCGTTACAAGTTATGTACGCGGCTATCTCACCTTTCACAAGTTCAGAGAATTTTCTCGTCGTGTCTTCGTTATTCATTTTAAAAGTAGCTAATGCGATGCAATTCCCACCATATTTATTACAGTAAATAGAATTATATATTTAATAGATTACTCTTATAATATCTTCAAATTATATAATGTGAAATGTCACATTTAATGATTAGGGCAGAGGGATTTCCTCACAGCTAAGTTGAGGTGAAACTACGTCAGGTGAAACAAAAAGAAGTTCGTCAACCTTCGTCAGGTAAAAAAAGTAAGGTCCCCTTGAAAAAAGATAAGAGTTTATGGTTTTTCCGGGTGAAGGCACAAAAAATTACCCATTGACGAAGGTAACGCCCTCGTTTTACGTCGGTAGCGTTCGTTAATTTAAAAAGTAATCTCATGATAGGATCGTAAATTACATTAGATGCCATATTAATTAAAAACGGTCACCCTGTCCGACGTCCAACGAGGAAATGTACGGAAAAACATAAATTTTCATCACTAACCCTGAGTTCATCATTTGAAAATTATCAAATCGTAAATATGTGACAAATATCTCCAGAGACAGTATCAAATACTCAAAAAATATCATATCTGTTATATTTTATAAATACTATTACTGGTGTATAATGGCTTCTTCACGAAGTTTGTACAGATATATATCTATTTTTCTTATAAAATAGTAATGTAATATATATTGAAAATCTACTTTAATGTCTGTTAGATCTAGGAGCGTTTTATTTTATTTAGCGACCTGTCTTTTAGAAGATACTTAAACACCGTTATAGTAGTCAGTAATGGCTACAACAGTGATTAAAATTTTATGTCAGTTCAGAGAAATATTTCATGAGGTATTCAAACCATATATAATTACAGTTATAGGTTAGATAATCATAGAGGTTTTTAAAATAAAAATTGATTAATATAAATAGCAGTTATTTGTTTGTAAATATAAAAATCATTCTCGATACAAAACTGTTTCGAAAAGCAAGCATAATATTATAATTGAAATGGCCGAAGAATCTTCAAACAAAGCTAACCAACAATTAAGCTAGTAGTATAAGAAATTAAAAGTCGTGAAGGAGAGACAAAGACAGGAAAAGAAAAGTACTCGTACACAATACCAGAGGTGTCAATTAATGATTCATACCAATCAGAGCGCTAAACCTATAGTAGATTCTTTATTATATACCACGTAATATAAAGGCGGACTCAGGTCCATCGGACTTGGTTAGAGTTAATGCTATCAGTCTAGTGGGATACTTGTAATTTTCTTGATTAATGTAACGTCACCATGTATCTGTAGTCTGAGAGTGAAATAATCCGCATCCCATCAATAATGTGGAATCAGAGCTGACCCAGTGAAGCCACATCGACCCCCATAAAATTTGACAAACGAGACATTTATTGGACACGACGAGTGACTACTAATCGATGTTTTATGGCTCTATTGTTTTTCATATTAATATGAAATTTGCATTAAATAGGATTTATTACACAGATTGCAATAAACATGGCCTAAATTGAATGTTAATGCTATCGAGAGATAAATGCACCTAATAAGTTTTGTTTTTTTACTTGTTATTATAATCCAAGATAATATTGTATGTTTGAAATATCATATCAGTTTCATTACAATAACCATAAAAAGTCCATTATTTAGAGGGTACGGTTTGAAATAGTTTGATCAGATATACTGATTCATACTGATCACATTATAATGACCGAACAAAACAATGCCATTAAATTATTTGTACTAACCCTACTGACAATCATATCCTTATTTTCTTTTATTCATATTCTTCTATTATTTTAATTTTGTGGACATTCGTGACGTTTATTGCTTTACCTATTATCACTAGTGAAGTCCTTTATTAACGATATTTTATTAGTTGATTTTACTAACTAACACTGGCTATCGAGGAAATATGTTACTGTTACAAACATATTTTAATATCCAAAACATAATGACTTTAATTAAACTGATCAAATTCGATAAAAACTGCTATATGATGCTTTAAAAGAAATAAATATAAATTATGTTTATTTACAAAATAATTGAAGCAGAACTCATAACAGAGACCAGTAGACGTGAAATTCATTAAATTCAACGGAACGTAATATACCGCATCATTTTTGGAAGCAAAAAAGGAAATTACCATTGTATAAAAATTAATAGGGCGCGTTGCTTCTTTTTTCAAGGCGTCCTTTAAATTGTGCAGAGGAAATTGTATGATGTTTAAATCATATGTATTCTTTGAAATTGAATACAATACATAACTTGTGTCTCATTACATAGAGCGTGATGAATTAACGGCACTGAACTAATACTACTCGTACCTCAACGTTTAATAAATAAGTCGATTGAGATTTTTAAATGACCATTTTACTGTTAATAGTCAATATCAGGTTAACTTTATTGCCATATGTTTAGCATTTAGAAGTAAAATATATGAACAATCCTTACTAACAATTCCTTTTGTATGTAAGAGCGTATAATATTAATAAATAATGTTCAAATGAAATCTTAAATCAAATTCATGAATTATCACATCATCGTACATTTTAAAGGTATTCGAACCCTCTGTTACAGGTAGTGCAATTTGATGTAATGCCTTTTTATAACCCTCCATCAATCATTTTAGAAGATTAAAGTTTTTATTTCTGCATGAGTCTTAAGAAAATCCAAGGTATCGCCACACAGGAAACGTAGAAAAGAATAAGTGTTCAAGAACCGTTTCATTGAACCTGAAGATCTATCTTGTCCTGTAATATAATGACAAAAGATAAATATATTTTTCCTGTCATCAGTTCAAGTAAAACAAATTATTAAATAATATGATATATTTGTCTTTTACACATCTTATGTGAAGGTAATTTTACATCGAGCTCATGAAATAACTTGACAAAAATGCCTGTAATTTCACCCCTCGCACCCTTAAACTCATTTTTCTCACCTACAAATAAAAGCGTAATCACACTCAAAAAAAACCGTGACGTGTTTGGGTTTTTTTCTTTTTGGTAAACAGAAAAAATCTCAGCTTGAAAATGACGTGAATTAAAAATACCGTGGCTCGAGTTTATGGTATTAGCGAGTTGATTACAGTTTTCGACTTTTTTAAATCCATGTAATTTTTTTATATGCCGCTTCGTTTTTTGTTTCAGTAAACATAATTTTATGTATAATGACTTTAACGCTGGTTCGTTTGTTATTATATTATCACCAAGCAAAATATTTTATGAAAACAGTGTTTAAAATTTTAATTTTCATAAATGATTTATTAAAAACAGAAACATCGTTAACATAATTACCCTTCAAGTTTATTATGTTCAAATAAAATTTAAGTTCAGCGAAATCTCTTTCATAAAATATTTCACCTCATCCAAATAAGACTTATATTTTGTTTGGGAACCTTTACGAGGAGAAAGGCACGACATCTCTTTGTGTGTTTTAGGCGTTTGTGTAAAATTTACAAGGAATTCTCGGTGTATCTAAACTCATGCATTTTAAAGTGAGTATTCAACATTCAAATTATTTTATGTATATTCTTTGCCTGTGCTTCATAGTCACGTTCATATTTTTATTTATACCATCCTTTGCTCACATTAAACTGGATAAAAATTATAATAAGGAAAAAATAAATTTAAAAAAATCTTTATTTTTTATCATATTATCATAATATAGTCAGTCTTAGAAGCTCACGTGTTTTATTTAAAATAACTTTAACAAGAAAACAATAATGACGTCAGTATTTTGACAGTTTCATAACGAAACCCTCAGCGGCGTTGGGAAGGCGTTGTAATTATTATAGTGTATTAAGGGTTGCGTCAAAAACATAAATCGTTCTTGATCAAATACCAAATATGAAACATAACATTATAGGGACTGCCATTCAAGTACACGCATTGTACTGAATTATTTATAATTTAAAGTTTATGTATACTCAGTAAAAGATAAAAATAAATAGTAATGACGGTTATTAATATTTGGGGCAAAAATGTTTGTTAAATTTATATAACATTAGAAAAAACATACAAATTGTACAAATAACATTAGTCTGTAGCATTATTTGCTACAATATGCTACGCCGCGTAGAGCTAATTGCGTCGTAGACTGCTAGACTGCTACGACGCAATAAAAGAATCTATTAAATCAACAATTTCAGTTAACTTATTAATACATTATTCGCTTTAGATTCGATAAGACTTAATCTTTTTGTCTAAAAATATTCCAAGGCCATTCTGCTCAATAATACTTTAATCGAGTATTTGAGAGTAAAATAAAGGCAGCTTAATCCGAGGATGGTGACCAGGCAAACCCGCTGTCAAAGGCAAGTACTGGTAAATAAGAACGAAAGAAATGTAATTGGGAAAATTCGGATATAGCTTGTAATTTTCGTTACAGAAATCCTGTCAAACATTTAGTCACCAACGAAATCCATCTAGCATGTGATGCTATCGGTTTGAATGTTATTTTTATGGCAATAAGATTCATATTCGAATATATCAAGAGCAAAATGCATTTCATCGTTATATTTCAAGAAGTAAACCAGTTTGAAATGTAATTTTAGCGGAGTAGTGTTGAATTTCGCTTGAATTTCTTATCTTTGAAATCTGATGTCCAATGGGTCCGCCCGAGGGGATCACGGGATATTGCTTTGCATGTTTTTTAACTCGAAGCCTTTGTTGTGTACGGTAGACCACATATAATATATATAATACGTAATTCTCGCTCTTATTTCTATAGATATAAGAATCAATCAATTTACCATCACATAACATACATTTAAATCTGTTTGCTTAGAAAAAATTGGTCGGATTTCCAGATGAAAACCTACACGTGTAAAATGCAAATCATTTGATACAAGCCTGACACACTTTGAATAATCTTTGGTACAATATAAAATCAAATGTGTTTTTAGGCAAAGACGACAAAAGCAGTGTAATATATTTATGTATGTATTACAAGACAATACAAAAATCAAGCCAATTAATGAAATGAGAAACTTTCATTATAAATATGACATATTTATTTGGATGTATTACATTGAATAAATTTATTTATTCAACTCTGAAGCGAGACCACTTATTACAAAAAGTACTAAAACTCAGTTCGCTGGAAAGCTTTCGTAAACTCTAATCTAAACTTTTAAAAGAGAATATCTCCTTGAAAGAGAAAAAAGAAAATAACACAAATTCGAAGGCGGGAACACGGGGTAAGTTATCCCATCAAAGAGTTATGATATCTTCGGGGCAAAAGGGTTTTATTGGTGGGGTTTCGAGGCTTTTTAGAACATAATAAATTGAAATGTTTGTTCGTAGTTGCTTTTGTGTGTTGTACAAAAATATTTTATATGGAGAGTCTAAGATATAAAAATACATACATATGTATATGTCACATTATATAGTAAAGTTCAACCGACATCACTGTCAGTGTTTACGTTATGGCCGTTCACTAACAGTCCGACTAATTGGTTTCCACGTGCCATATGAATCTATACGCATCAAGCTCAAAATTCAATTTACTTCGAATTACTTTTCATACTGAAAATTCTGTTTGTATTGCAATCATTTAGAGGCTTAGTCTGAAAAGTTTTCATTGATATTAGAACTGCTCGTTTGAAGTCTATTTATTTTACCTGAATAAAAATTTTAATTCCTAATAAAGCTGGCAGATTTTTATAATAATTCGATTTTTTTTTTTGATACTGTATCAAGAGGCAATAACTTCACGAAGTGTCTATCATGTCTAGCATTCAAGTCATTTACAAATATAATTGACTTACCTGAACAAACAAAATTCATGTATGAAGTTTATTCATTCGTTCCAACACCCAGTAGGGGTGGTTCTAAATAATTACCCGCGGTTGCGTAATAAATATTACTTAAGATTCCCATTTCGGAAGTTTAATGTCTTTATTACGATTGCAATTTTCTGTTATTAATTGTTTTGTTACATATCTGTGGGTATCGTTTACATTATATGTGTTTACAAAATTCCAATTCTATTATATACGACATTTTCTATGGTTTTATATTTCTTTGTGTTCTTTAATCGCCAGATAACAACTCTTTTACTAAAACCGCTGAACAGTTACTGTATATTAGCAAAATTTTTATGTGAAAAATACAAAAATTAATTTTAAATTATAAACAAACGTGATTTTTTATAGACTATAAATTTTACTCAATCAGGTTGTATTCATTACATCCGTTAACATATTTCTGCAAGTTACGACTTGTGTTTGAGGTAAGTCTATACGAGTAAGTGTTAAATCATTCTATTTTAAAATATAAACCAATGCAAGAGGCCACGTTGATGTCAAAATAATTATTCCCCGACTTCGTCCCATCTCGTTATTTTTGGATTACTTGATGGGAATTTTACTAAGCTTCTGTTTTTTTTATCTTAAATCATTATTCTATTATATTAAAAATTTACAGAGCGCCCCGAATGACATATTAAATATATTTATAATTAGTTTGCTATGGAATATTGTTTAATGTCAAAGTAAACACATGAATACAGAACCTTAAAATTTTTTGAAAAGTTTAGAGTTTTGTTAAATTAAAAAACATTATAAAAAATGAATTAAAAAGATGCGATTAACTAAGTTATTCTAATGTTACTTAAAAACTATGAAACTAGCGATTAATGTTTATAAACATAATTAATTATATGAAAAAGGTAACACGATGCCTTTCTATTAAAAAAATATGAAATTATATCCAAAAAAAGGCAACCAAAACTCTCCCCCATCTCATCCAACAGCCACAGGCTAGCACTTTCATAACATTAACATAATCCTCTGACTATGCTTAATGAAAGCGCCCCTCGTGTACTCTGTCAGTGCTTTGTGGGTTGCTAAGCAAATACTACTTATTAAGGGGACTTCTCGACCGTGTAGCCTATGTCTAATATAAACGCCGAACCACTTTGATTTAATAACTTTATGCTGTTAACTTGTAATCATGAGTCGTACTGTTATAACTAAGATAAAGTAATTTTAAATGTATGTATGTATTTAAGTAAGTTCTTATGCAACTTGCAAGTTTGTTTGGAGGTACATGACATGTAGCTTATGACAAGGTAACTTTAATGACATCTTTACAAATTCAATACGAATTAGTTTTTTAGCCAAGACAGAATCAAACTGAAGATATTTCCAAAGGCTTTAGGAAAAAAAAACAGACGATGAAATCAAATTGTGCTGGTCTTTTAGGTTCTACCTACTTTTATTTGTCGAAGTTTTGATTTTTGACTTATGCAAATTTTTGAATTACTATCGTTTAATTTTTTTTATAATACACTCATTAATATTTATAAATATTTAATGAATTATGTTAAATATTTTATTTTCAATACGAAATGTTAATACTATTTTCGATATTAATACAAAATTAATAAAAACTAAGAGTTCAACTTGTGTCATCCCATAATAATAAATTTAAGAATAAAAATCTAACTCATTTTAATGATGATATCACATAAAAACTATCAAAACAAAATCGTAATTATTATTTTTTTAATAACAGGAAGTTTGGATTGATTAAAAATTTAAAGAGAATAATAAAAACGAAGGAATCGGCGGTAGGGAGGTTAAAGTATAACAAGTATCATTAAAAACATGAATGGGCTACGTGACCTGCTTCCGAGTCTCTTAAATCATTCAGCTCTAATAGTGTCGTCATTAAATATTCACGTATCGACCTCCAGCACTTTAATCCAACCAAAATTGACCTAATTTCTCATATGTTATTGAAATTTTAAGGATTACTATTGGGAATACGGAGTTATTAGAGCGAAAGATGAAAGGCTTAAATATACACGAATACACTGAATACAAACGAATTAATTTTAACTTTATTCTGATAATCCTCGTTTGTATTAACTAAAACATGTTTCATTATTTATATTTATTCTACTATATTAAGGACTTTACATTAAGGCAATGTTAAAACGGGAGCTTTTTTATTTGAATAATAGGATATTTCAAAAACTTATACAATGCAAGTAAAAATTGCCTTTAAAAGTTACTCAAGATAAAATAATTCTGTCATCTCTATGCTCTCACATTCTCTCACACTGCTCTCACAGTTAAATTTAAGACCGAAATATAGTCAGATGTAATATAAACAATAAACAATGTATGTCAAATATTACATTAAACTTAATAACTGATAAGTCATTCCAGATTTCTATTTACATTAACACAGTTGAACGAGCCCGACCAGTGTCGCACAAGTACAAACGTTTATCACAATGTGCTTGTTAAAAGTGTGCGTGTCGACTCACAGTTCACAACAAACTACTAACATGATACATTTGTAATGGAACAATAGTTGATGAAGAACTCTTATAATAATTATATTAACAAAAATCTACTTTTAAACTCTTTTTACCTAATTTTAGTTAAACGTATATATGTACATGAATGTTATTTAAATTTGAACTCAATTTCGACCTTGAGTCAACTAATTCAATGGCATTCTTCAATGTAGTTTACTCTATGTAATCTCTTTTACCTGACCAGTATCCTTTCTGGGTCTGAGTTTAGAATATTTACCGCTAGCACATACAAAAAGTGCTTTGAAAATACAAAAAAATTTAATGAAACTATTTTCATATTAAATGTTCCAACTGGATCTATCCACAGTTCAGCGTTTTACAAGTGTATTGGGTGGAGTGGGATTTAAGTGGGAACACGATCTAGTATAGAATATTTAAGAGATAAGATTTAAGAGAGAGGTCTCGTAGTTGTTTTGGCAAGTATTTAGGTTGAGATGCATCTGCGTTAGAAGCGTGCTTTTAATACTTGCTGAATAAAATGTGAGTGCATAAAGAAAAATTACTTTCAGTGCCAACGAGTGATCTGAAAACTGATGTTGGAGTAAAGATCTTTAACTTGGTCTATTCATTTTTCAGTTCAGTGATACAAGTTTATAAAAGCCTGAAGAATAATTTCAGTTGCATCTTTTCATATTCAATGCTATCATAAAAGATATATGAATGAAATTCTTGAAGTTGTCTGTGTGTATATAAAAATTAAACCTGTATAATGATGAGACTAAAATTTTCGAGGATGGGTCAATAGAAAAAATAATACATTTACACCAATTTTGTTGGATGAACGAGATAGTCTACACTCTGTAGTATCCTCTCTCTCTCTCCTTTTTTAATTTCTTACTTCAAAGAACTATAACCTATCAATAAGATGTGGTTTTCACTATCCATTAGGCAGCATTTTGTCTTAAAACTTGATATAAATTTATTTAAATTTTTGTAACAAGAATAAACCGTAATCAATTTATTTATAAGGAATATGTTTATTCAAAACATTTCTAAATCGATTATTCGTCATATTTATTAAAAGTCGCAAAAAAATACGGTATACCATATATAAAAATACAGGTCTGCGGAATATTTAAAAATGCTTTCATCACGGACGAAGCCGAGTTCAATCCCGTTCCGTGTAAAAGTACTGAAATCATGATTCCATTCTCAAAAAACGTTCTACAGTAAAAATATTTCATACAAAAATATTGCTATAAAGTGTGTCTATGCGACGGGAAATAACGCTACAGATGATAAAAACCATTCGCCGCCTACACGCGTTTCCCTGCGTATTATAAAATTCCGTTTGTCTCAAAAACAGTTGACGAATGTTAACGACAAAGGATTTAAATGGCTATTGAAAATCTTTTTGAATTAGTTAGTTTATGACAGGACCATTTCGTATGTAATGCTATGATTTAATTGATGTACATGATCAGCTCTGTGTGTGTTTAAAATGTGTACCTGGAAAAGTGTGCACAAGAATTATTAAATGATTTCCTTCGTTTGTACACATATAAATAAAACTTTACTGGTTCTCTTACATAACGTTAAAAGCAAAAATTCTAGGAAGTACAAAAGTTAGTTGTTATATATATGGGGAATTAAAATTAGACTTTTTAGACCTCAGTCCACCATTAGATAACCCAAACTATTTGACACGTATGGACTGACAAGAGAACCTCAATTTTCATGATTATTTCTAAGGAAAACTGGTAAAAATCAAGTTTTAATAGGAAATACATTTGATTGAATGACTTTGAAACATTGATAGACTTAAAAAAGGGCATTTATTGACCAATTAAGGGCCAACACTTACGTAAACAAAAAAGTTTCAATTTAATATATAAAACACTAACGAACTATCATTCCAGTTATTTTATATGAACCTCACTTTAAAGTCGAATATTTGGCAGTTATTTTTAATGCATACGATTTAGCAACGCGAAAGTGATACCCCTTGTATGGCATGCGTCCACACCCTCCGGTGACCGCTTCAAGTCAGCCAGCCGGTTTGTCTGCCAACGATGTATTATAAAAAAAACTTAGGATCCTTCCGATACATTTAATTTCTATCATAGTACATAATTAAACTTATAATAATTTTAATCCAATAGAAAGTCATAATAACAATTTATACAGCCCAGAATAGAATTTGCGTTTAAACAAAGAGGGTATTATGAGATCATATTATGAATTTAATTATGTTTCACCCGGGCAATAGTCTACGGTAATTTTAATATTATACAATAATAATTTAATTTAACTATATTTCATATTTTCACTTATAATAAAGTTAATTCATAACAATATCTATTAAACAACATCGCACAAAGCATACGAAAACTTTCAAGCCCAATCAAAACGCTTATAGCTTAACTCAAAGAGAACTACCTCGAACTAACTCATCCAATTATACTTACGTGTAACAAGGTTGTTAATCTTTTGCAATGTCAAATGAAATGGAACCTTGCCGTAGTAACGTTATGTGAAGTTGATTCAACTATTTAATGAGACAAAACTACCTGTGGGCGTAGTTTAGAGCTATCCGGTTATTTCAGCGAGTTTGAATAGACTGAATGGATCGGAGGAGAGACAAGTTTCAGATTTATGTGTTCTGATTGGACGCGTACCAATTAAGAACGAGGTAAAGTTTTACTATTTTTGTACAGATATATGAGGACCGATAAACTATTAGACTATTAATATTTGTTAACATAAATTTAAACCTAACTAATATGTATGTAGAGTTTACAATAGCTATTCATATTATCTGAATTTTATAGTCGTTTATTTTTTCGTTTCATTCACTACAACATGAAATCAATTCCATGTAAACTTTGTCCCTCCTCCAGCCAGTTATTAGAGAGCTCACAGATGCGTAACTTTGCAGACCATTTGCAAATATTTAATTGGCGGCGTACGGTTGGCTTTATGTCTCGAAACTTCAGAAAGACGGAGCGGTATATTAAAATAATTAATATAACAACATGAACATACGTTCAAAGTTATATTAACACACTAGTTCATATTGTACTTTCAATTAAATACTTTTGTCAAAGTAAACAGAACTATTTTTTCACATGACCTTATTCTTTGAAATCGGTAAAATAAAATAAAATAACAAGAAGGTCCACGACAGGAGACGCTCACACAAATTAATTCAAAAACTTTCGGCGAAACAAAATATGTAACATTCGACAAAGTTTTATCAAACACAAAATCGCACCAAACGAAATCAGTTCATAAAAACATTCAGATAAATGACAAATTTGCGTGCAGCATTACCGAAACTCATTAGAAATATTTTTGTAAAACAAAATCATTCATCCCCAGTCACTTTAGAGACATTTTTATGAAAGCCTTTGACGTGTTTTTTTTTATTTTTACGTTATTTATAAAACAACTAATTAGCCAAAGCTCTTTATAAAGATGGTCTGAGTCTCATTAGTACGACGTAAAACAAATACAGACCAACATCAACAGGGTTGGTTCACAATAAATGGATTTATCAATTCAAGAAACAAAAAAAATCGTTAAATATTGGGTGTTACATTGAAATTAGCCTTTTCTATTTGTTTTGTTATGACTGACTGATATTATCACAGCTCGTTCTTTAAATAATTGATAATGTCGCGCCCCTTAATCCAGTAATAGAGTACTTTGCACACAAATCGCCTCTCATTTAATCTAATACAACAATAGGCGACAATCAGAGATTACGTCTCCCGTAAATCACCAGCTCTGATATGAAGGAACCTTCAATCGGCCCCTAACCCAGGGTGTCCACGTCACGGCTAGGGAAACTTATGTTGTATTTGAACGATTTTTAACGCTAACTTTTTAATCATATGCATAGGGTTCACAATAACCTGTATTCAGTGGGATATTTCTTTTATTTTTATTTTATTGTGTATAGGAATGAAGTATTATTAATTATTTTTAAAAGGTTGTTTTAATTGTAAAAGATTTTTAAAAGAGATTACAGTGTCTAAAAAACATATAATAATGATGTAAGATGTTATAAAAACAACGAAAATTATACTAAAATGCTTAAGAGTATTGTGAAAAAATATTTCTTGTATAACGGATAGATCAGACGAACATAACAAAATCAAAAACCCCCGAAAATCTCAAAGCGTCAACCCTCAAACACTTGTTTACCGCCTCCGGCTGTCACAGTGCGAAATTACATCCATTTACATGCAGATGCCTGCGCCAAGGCATAAAGTCTTTGAGTTGATGCAAATAACTCGTGAAAATTAACCCATCGATATGAGTCAACCCTTCTGATTACGCCGCGGTAATTCCGACCCTCAACAGAATAACCTATTGGTTATGTGGATAGATTTAAATATTACCATAATCAGACCAGCTTTAATTATATTATAAAGTGATCAATATTTAATTAAAATCACGCTTAGCGATTAAAATATTTCACGTAATATTAAACAAACATCGAGAACGATATATAAATATCGTCTGTTGAATAATTTAAATTAATTAAATATTTCTTAATATAAACTAGTTTCAAAGGTAAATGAATTAAAATGTGTAAGTAATGAAGAAGATTAAAATCTGTCGCCCGAAGCGGCGATTCCATTGAGAGAGTAGCGACAAAAATAACAGTTACAATTACAGTTGACAGTTTCAAAATAAACAAAATAATTAAAGGAAATAAAGTGATGCATAATCAAAAATATTAAAATTTAAAACGAAGGGTCAGGTTTCAACGAGAGGGTGACAGCGACATGTATCAGCTGGCTCTCTGATTTATTATTTCATATATCTCCGCTATTATTATGTAATAAAATCTAATAATCACATCAGATAGCAAATTTTAATTGTATAAAAGTTGAAAAAACTTTTAAATTTCACATCAAAGTTAAATTTATAAAGCAAAATCACTCACTGTAAATGTTCATCTTATATTTTCTAACAATAAAATTGTTCGAGTAAAGATGAAAGAGTTTCAAAGTGACTTACCTGGAACAAGAAATATATTCATTATGATTAAAACGATAACTATTTCTATTACGAGAAAAAATATTATATTTAAATGTACTAATAAAAATATATATCTATATACAATTATATACAGATTGTGTCCTAGTAGTAATAATGATTATGTACTGAAACTTACTTATCGAGAATTATAAAATTAGATCGGGAATTACAAAAAAAGGCTTGATTTCATACAAACAAACACACTTATGAGGGATTACTTATGTAGAGATGATGTTATAAGAAAATGTAATTTAAATATCAATTTATTTGCAGCCCACAAAAAAAATGTATTTGATATTAAAAACTAAAAAAAAATACTCTATTTATTTATTTTCGTTCAGTTTTAACAAGTTTTAACAAATCTATTCAATAAGTTTTCAGAACCGAATAGAATTAATTCAATATAAGCCCGTACAGATAGAGAGAAGGCTTGTTATACAAAAAATATATCACATACATGGAATTACATTGAACGAGATATTCCAATCTATTAACTTATATATAATGATCGTTAACAATTCAAGCATCAGAAAAACACTAAAACTAATATTTTTCGCGTAATAAACGCGACTTTTTATTTTATTTTATTGTGAATTCTCGTCCGTCTCTTTCACATCTCGTCCGCCGGTGATCACGGTTGCTGAAAAGTAACCGAAACGTCGAGATCATGCAGATTTAAAAATAATAAAAATTCACGTAGTAAATCCGAAAAATTATTAGTTTTATTTAAATGACTCGCGAAAGTCTTATACCTTATTAGAAAAACACTAGTTTTTTGAAAGCATTTAGAAGGAAATAGACATTTTCTTAAATTTATTTTTTATTTCACTATGATAATATATTAAAAAAATATTACAAAATACATATAATTATTAATAACTCTGCATTAATTCAATAATACCGATGGCGGATAATAATTTACGGTGTGATGAGACAAAGCAATTCCAGCGAGCGATACCAGAGCCGAACTTCGCGTCTCATTGCTCGTCTCCGGTTTAATTAATATTAAAGATGACTTCACAAAGTCATTTGTTACATAATACTTTAAATAAATACTACAAATTGTTGTGACTTCATCTCACTGAACATATTACAGTTGAATTGATAGGTGTTTTAATATATTTCATATATGTGTCAATGTGTGATGTAAAAAAAATATATGCATATGGTTTGAAACTCGCTGACAAATGCAAAACGTCCTGAGGGTTTTGTTCATCAATTCGTATTAATAACAAAAAAAATCAACAAATTGTCATTGAAGTAATAAAGAAACGAAATATTTTGTACTAATAGAATTACATGTAGGTAGTAATTCAACAGTTATATATGTTTTCGCAATATGTCGACAACTCTACAGTAACATATATGGAACAAGACGAATACACATTTAATGCTGGTGTATCCGCCTCGGTAGCTACTTGAAACGACAACTAATTTGCTCAGGAATGGCTTAATGTAATCTATTTCAATCTAAAATAATTATAAACAAAACTGATCTCATGTCTCTGGATAGAAGATTAAATAATGAAATATATAAGAGAATTAAAGTCCAACAGAAATCTTTTTATAATTAAAAACGTAATTGAAACTAAAATATAAATATTTTTGTACGTAGGATCAGAATTGTGACCTCCCATGCCGGCTAATTAATGTTAACAGTAAAAACAGACAATTAAGCCACCTCTACGCCGTAGGCGTTTCGCTACGGCGTAGCATAAAAGCAGTTTAAAAAATATGTATTTTTTATGTTTTTAGTAAAGAAATTAGAAAAGATATTTTTTAAAGGACTATTTTTATTAGGAGACAATTTTCTAAGCGGATAGACAGAGCTAATTGGGTGTGAAAGTGATCCCTTTCAAGTGCTACTTTGTATTTTTTTTTTCTCAGATTTCATGTAAATAACAGCAAAGTTTGACGCTTATAACTTTATACAAATTATTAAACAAAATTTTAATATTCGTTATACAATTTAATCATAGAATACTTAAAATTAATATAAACTAAATATACAGTACAATACAAAACAGAAAACAGAAAATTTTAAACAATAACTTCGTAATGTTGAAACTGGAATTCAAATTGAAACTATTTAACGTTACCCCCGCGGAGTATTCGTTGAGCTAAATATTAGAATGACTATTAAAGAATGGAATAATATAACATTCGTTCATTTAAAATATAATTAGGATTAAATATATGAGAAATTGCATTGTTCTCTTATTTTTTCTTGTATATAATTATAAAACCTGGACGAATTATATATTTAGATAGATTCAAATATAAAAATCGTCTCAATTAAAATCTTATAACTAACTCCATTTCCGAAGTTGAAAACAAACACACCTAGCGGTATAAAAAATAAACCTACATGCTTCGTATAATGAAAACCAAATTTACACAGAATCCTTCATAGTGAAGTTTGTGAAGCACTTCGCATATTGCCGGCGAGGGGAAATATTAACACGGTAACTTTACTTGGGATCTGATTCACGTTCATATATATATTGTATTTAAAATATAAAGCTTCCAATTCACAATTGAAATGTTTAATGATTTAGTCTAAAAAAATATATTATGATATAACCTTGCATCGACAAGCTTACTCACGAGAAAAAATATTAACAAGAAATAAAAATTTTAAACACATAAAACAAACTGAGACAATGACATTCGTAAACATTTATATAAAACTTTATGAAGAACAGCTTTTATTTATTTAAGAGAAGGGTGTGAATTAATCTGTAGACAAAAACAATTTATTTCCAGGACTTAGAAAAATGCAAAAACCTGTTTCCTTTTTAATTAAAGCATGTTCCCCAAGAACGTTGTTCGTATTGAATTGACCCTGGCTGTTGAATAAATACAGCTGCTATTCAGTGCTGGAGAATAGTCTTACACCCTTAGGTTCGTAAAGCGTTTTCCAGTTTACTGTAAAGCACTTTGCAATTAACAAGTTATAAAGAAAACATCTCCAATATTCTCTATAAATATTGATATTATATTCGTTGAGAATAATAAATAATTCAAATTTTAGATTCGTGAAACAACAGTCAATAAAAACCATGAAATTTATGATAAATAAATCAAACTAATAACATTCTTGAAAATAAATGTTTTATGATAAATTACAATTAAAAATCTGAGTCTGTAATCGTGCATTGAATGCATTTCAAAAAAGCTTGCCTTCCCTCTGAAGTAGTCATTGAAACTCAATGTAATGTGGCTCTATACAGTCACAATAATTATTCTAGCTGGAGTAAACCGAAATAGTATTGTTATATATTTCAGTTTTGATAGATATAAGTAAACAAATTACAAGTAAATAAAAGATACAAGTGTTATAGAATAGATACTTTTCGGAATCATTTAGAAACTTTAATAAAATAAAACTAAATGCAATTTTTGTCATCTACGTGTTTCAAACAATCAATTTTCAATTCGCGGGCGTCATGTAATTAGACGTCGCCCTCAAAAAACTTCAATCACCCTCACAGTATATAACACCCTATGTTACAGACGGACAGATGCACAATATACCAATGAACAGTTCGCGAGATTGGAACAGTGTCCCTGAGGATGCTGAATTCTAATAATCAAATATTGCAGATAGTATTGGGCTTAGCTTACGATTCAACCAGGGGAATGGCGATTACATTGTAGGTTTAAAATAAATTACTAGACATATAAAAAATACTCATGCGACTAACTTTGATAAATTTCTATAATTGAGAGATTATAAAAATGAATGTTCAATTATTAAGTCATTTAAAAACCACAGTTCAGCTATTGAATTTAAATACAAATAAGATTACGGTGTTAATAATTTAATCAAAGAACAGAAGTGAATAATCCGATCAAAATAAAGAATTCAAATAAAACGTCACACCAATCAAAGCCCAATCTATTTCGAACTAAAACAAATGAATACGAAACGCAACTACACATACAATTCAGTTGGACATACACCGGTAAAAAGTCTTTGTTGCAACTGAAATAAGGGCGACAATTTTGTATGGAGAAACTGTTGGACAAGATGGGGAGGAAAGGGGAGTTCGTCGGTCGCCCAGGATACGAGCTCAGCCCGGGCGAGCTTGTCGCGCCAGAAAGCAAACACACCATCACACTCTATCAATGAAATTTCAACCCTAGCTTTCAAGCAATAACTTCTAATTTCAATCCATAATAAAACCTTATATTAAACTGTCATCTAAAAATATATACTCTAAGTTTAACATTTTAGAGTTCACATTTTAGTGACAAGAAAATTCAATATGAATTAGTGTGCTGCGGTGAACGAAATACTTCGCTTTTCAAGCACTAATTCGGTTATTCTTAAGTATGTGTGTAAGTATAATGTAAAAAGAATCTTATTGCCGTGTTACACGGTCTTTATTACCTCGTTAGCGGCTGATGAGGGATGGGGAATGAGGGTGTAAGTCTCATTCATAATCACCGGGACGTCGAACGCTCAGGTGGTTCAGATTTTAAATTTATTGTTGCAAGGTGAGACGGTCCTCTTTATAATCTGTATTGTTTTATGGACATTGTTTTAATGATACTAATGCTAGGCTCTCAGACACGATGTGGGTAAGTGAAATATTATTGTGAATTAAATTTCATATCATATTTCACTTTGGGGTATCCACCGTAAATTAATTAGGTAGCTCAGACATAATTACGTGTGTGGGTATATGAAATATGTTCAATATAAATTTAGGTTTAATTTAAACTTACATTTTTAAAGGATTACATGAATACATTTATATATGACAAAACAAATTTTTGATATACAATAAAATGAGTTTTACAGATTAAGAATTCTTAAGGTAATTTTGCTTTTACTCTCAATTTTTTATCCAATATTCTGACAAACTTGAGTAAGGTTATTGACTATGTTAATGTAATTTTAACATATTCACTTAAATATAAACATAACGTTTATTTTGAAAATAGACCGACTATTTTTACCGCGTTATCTTTTGGGTCAACGAGCGACAAAACTACAATTCGCGTTACTAATTCTGAGCTTTATAATGTTGATTTAAGAGCCAGGGTTGTTTACGCTTGAATAACATGCTGTACAGGGCTCGTTAGTGCTAAAAACCCACTGAGGACCCGAGAACACTCCACAACTGGTCGTATTTCGCACATTTCAAGTTCAAAAAATTTTGTATCCTAAATGATGATGCTTATGTGAAAGCTATTTCGCATTATTACTGCTAATGGCGTAACTATGAAAGTTTTAATAAATAAATGTGTGAGAATTACAAAATAAATAATTATACAAACAGAAATATTAGCCATAAATTAAAGGTCCTGGTAGTTTATAAACGGGGGTTCAAAAGTACAGTCAAATTGGAAAAGGCCTCGTGTGGCTAATATGATTAATAAAAGGACGTTTATAGACAGACCTTTGATGCTTGATGGAGCAATCAATTTTATTGAAATACCCTAATTGACTTTAAAATACGGAGTGAGATCAAAGAAATATTGAAATGGATTGATATGAATTTCGTAATAAATGAAATTGGTTGAGGCTTACGTTGGTTTTTAAAATGCTTGCATTAATCATTGATTTCTTCTGCACTTTAGCATATTGTTAAAAAAAATGGAAAATTTAATGTTCGAATTACATTTAATATTTCCATGTATAATTTACTAAAAAACGCTATAAAAAATATATATGAAACTTGAAAATAACATAAGACGTTAAACTCCAAGACTTCCCCGGATAAGCACGTTGAAAAGTTCGTTAATCATAATTCAAGTCCGGGAACTTTGGGAATGACAGATCGAGACGACAAATTTTTTGCGTAATTATAATTTTATTATTACTTGTTGCTTACCACGAAAATACAGAGACGGTGTTAATGTTTTACGATGAACAAAATGGCGTCCGACGTAGAAAACAGTGACAGAATATGTTTTACAGCTACGATACTATAAAATAAACTTTACCCCGCCGACATAAAGCTCTATACGATCACAAAGAAAGGTTGTTTTCTGTACTTTATGAGATTCGTGGAATATAGCCTTTAATAGTCCGTCTGGGGCCTTTCTCGTAACTTCCACTCATAAAATGAGCCCGGTTAGTGTGTAATTCTTGGGGTCTGTCAAACTCAAGTTTGCCATTTCGTGGATCCACAGCGACACCTCCGACGTTAATGGAAACAACAAACATAATTAAAGTTGTAAAACGACTTTCATAGTCACCGTTTATTTGTATTGAATTGATAATTTAATGTGAATTTCAAATTATACTTTAATTGTAATAAAGATAAACCTATCCGGCTCGAGTTGTGGAGGACTAAGTGTAATAATTTTGTATAAAAAGCTCTCTGTACAGACGTTTCACACTACACCCCAGCTAACGCGACGGGCTGACCAATTACTTTCATTTATCACAACCTCCAGCCCCTGTATCGCAACACCGGCACTTCCTCAGCCTCAGATTTATTATCGCTATATAACATGTTTGAAGTCAGTTTGTCATGAGGCTTGGTCCTATTTAATTTTGATCACAATGTGTCAACCTACACCCATAATTCATTGAGCTATTAAACAATATAAAGATATGAACATTACATATGACTTCAATTTCTATATGATAAACAAATGTTACACTAATTTATTATTATTAAATATTTTCTTGTCTATATTGTTTTTTTATATAAAACGTCTTATGAAACAGCCACACCATCCGCGTCTTATCACACATCGCAGTTAGTACACGTCTCGCGCTAATTTTTCAGATCACGAAAGGGAAGAGGGTTGACTTTACAGGGCGTATTTTTCTTTTGAAAGTTGATGTTTGTTTGAGCTGGGTCTTGAATGGACCGCTTGATTTTTACTAACGAGACGGGAATTTATATTCGTTATTATATATGTATATTATATAAAAATAAAATCTGTAACTAGATGCTTCTTAAAGATGCTTGATACTATATAATAAGGTTTAACAAAAAATAATTTAAAGTTTGTTTATATGACACAGATAAAAAAACATTCGTTTTGTCTGTTATAGAGTTCAATTAACAGTGGACGTGGATTCCTATCTTTAATTTGTTTTATTCCTTTTTAAAATCTTATAACATTAAGCATTTGTCATTTTCATGTCGCCTCGTTGTCGCCAAATTAAAAAAACGTCCGTAAGAAAACTCATTACAGGACAGACGGAAAAGAAATTACAGAGCATCGGTTTTATTTTCTTTTGCTTTCTGCGATTTAAAAGCTGAAGTTGGTTAATATAAAAACGAGTTATAAATTGGCCTCTGACTGCTGAGGACGATTTATAAGCTTTAAGTTTTTAAACTTACCAGTAGCTTCGTGTAGCTAATGAAGTATGGGTGAAAAATAAAAAAAAATACATTTAATTTGTAATAATATACTATAAACAAATAATATATGAAAACTCGGTCATATAAAAAACAAAAAAAAATATGTATATTAGGAATATATATGAATCAACCTATTGGTACTTAGTTGTTACCGTCACCACTGTCAAAACAACAACAGGGGAATATACCATAACAAAACATAAGGGGTACAACGTATCCAGCCTTAGCAACGACTTCAGCCATTCATAGCACGTAACGCACTTTAGCCAGCCCTGACCGGTAGTTTCTACATAGGTGTACGCTATTCCATACAAATTTAATTACAATTTCCAAATATTTAATAAAAATCAGCTAATAACATATAATTTACAATGATATAAGTATAATGATTAGTTGAAATAAATACCTATTTGCATCAATGACAAGGAAATGTTAATTAAATCTAAGACACTCGTGAGTTTTATTCATTTAAAGGAAATGTTAAAATGTTCAAACAAAGGAGAACCCGATAATCGCACGATCTTTCTTTTCATATCTGGAAACAATACTGTGTACAATATGTAAAATAAGCATGAACAGGAACACACAAGACAAAAAGAAAATACGGATCTATTGGAAAAATAAACGTAACTTGTATATATTAAAAATTATTCTCTTACTCCATCGCACATGTGCCTATCTTTTAGATTATATAGAATTTGAATTATAATAGCAAAGTAAAGTATTAAGTGACAATTAAAAGTTATCAATGTTATTGACAAGTAGGCTCGGAAAGTGATTAGACCAAACAATGATCTTGTAAAATAGGATTTTACTCAATGGTCTCTAAATCCCAAACAACTGAACAAATAATTATATCGCTCTGTTTGTATTCGGAATAAGGCGCGAGACACAATTAAGGGGCGAAGGTTTTGTACAAACAGAGCCACTGGCTTAATCTATTTTCGGATCAAAATCTAGTCTCCTCTCAGCGCTTGTTTGATTATAATTTCCTTCAAGAGTTTGATTGTGAAGAATTGTATACATTAAGAGATTCCTGTCTGAAATGTAAATTTCGTTTGAAAGATTCTTTAAAGGGCCCTTGAATAGAAATGTATTTTTATGATTAAAAATAAACATAAGATGTCCTCACAAAATGTTTTATATCAAGTTCTTACATTTATATTTCTAAATATTTTTTTTTCATTATAAAAAATAAAATAGTTATGTGTTCCGAGGGTCATGTTTGTTAAGCGTGTTGTAAGCCGCAATATATTGGATATACCAAAAATTGCTAAAACATAAATAAAGTAATATATCACCATTGCATAATTGTTTTCTCAAAAAATGTGTATTCCATGTATTCTCCTCACTCAAGGTCAAGGTATACTGGCATCCGGTATGAACATTTTGGCCAAATGATCATATTCCTCTGAACCTCTCATAAACTCTCGCAAGAACCACAACGACCAATGATCAAATTCTAAACGTAAGCGCGATTTGAATAAAACATAAACGAAATAAATAAACACAATATTTTATATACGAGAGTGTTTTCAATAAGGAATAAGAGACAAAGTGAGAAGTGTTTCGTCACGAAGTAATCAAATGGGACGCGAGAAACGTACAGAGGATTAAGAATTTATAAAGAGTGGTGGCGGTGTACCGCAAACACTTGGTATGAGAATTCGTTAAACATTCCTCGGAGATTGAATACCATTTTCGAAACATATGTTAAGTTGTCTTTACAATTAATTTGCAATAAATTCAATTTTATTTTAATATTATTCAAATTTTTTGAAATCACTTACTCTTGCATATATTATACTTTAGCTATTCGATATAAAAACAAATACTTTTTTTGTCTTTTTTTGTTAAAATGTGTATATTCATCTATACAGTTATACATTATCATTTCTGAAAAGTATAGAAATTATAAGTAGAAAGTAGCGGGTATACTGACAAAACAAACCCAGACAAAGGTTACAGGTGTGTTGACATTCTACAGATTATAGGTACTCAGGAAAAAACAGGGGATACCTTAAAATTTCATAGATATATATGAAATCGATTGTTATTCACTATTTAATTACTGCTCTGATAAAACTTACTTTATGTTTCCTTAATGTACCTCAACAGAACACTCTGTAGTTTAAAAAAAGGACATTATGATTGAACCGTAAATAAAGATGGTGACATTTTTTTGCAATCACTCACTATAGAAGAGCAAATAAAAGCAGCGCGTTATATCGCTAAATAATAATATGCCACCGAACGAACAAACAGTGCGGTATAAGTATTGATGAAGCATTGTGCGGGAACGTGTTTCACATTTGAATTATTTATCTATGAAAGAAAAAACATGTTCATTGTGCAATACTTTCGCTGCGTATTACTCGCCATCCTCGTGAGAACTTGAAAAAAAACGTTGTAAAGAATTTGATTAGAATACATTAGAATGTCGGTCATTGGATAAAACAATGAATGCATCGAGTTGATTAGGAATTGATTTGTCAAGGAAAGTCTAATTCAGAGATCAGTGGTTGTAATAGGTTCTGTGAAAATTTTTAAATTAGATATTAAACAAAATAAACAATCAGATTAAAACAGCCATGTAATATATTAAAGTTTAGCATAAATTTACAATACGGCCTGGATACGTGGAGGTACTTATCACACCTTAGGGAATAGAGAATGATCTTAGGCCCCTGCATAAGACCCCTACAAGACGATCTATAACTCTCCCACATCGTATTTACCTTTCATTTCGACTTTATTACCCATACTACCTAATGTTACCACATTCATTGGGGCTAGACCCTATGAAATAAAGTTAACGAGCACTATTGATTTTGGTGGTAAGGAATAACCATTCAGTACATACACTAGCTTACCTCAAATACTTCATTGAAAGAAGTTTAATTTACACATTCTTCAAATAAACCATCTAAAAATAACCAACAAGAAATATCTGCTATAAAATATTAGAAGTAAGAAGAAACACAATAAATCTGCAAGACATTAATCCTATCGAGTCACGAAATCGATAGGATCCGAGCCCTCAGGGAGGTTGCACACCGTCAAATTAATCCCCCAGCCGCCCTATGAACATTAAGCATTCATGGTTTTGCAATTTCGTTATTCCATCCAAATGTCGTTTTGTTATTCTTTTTGAATGCCACTTTCGCGGCGATTTCCTTTCAAAAGGATCGTTTGTCTGAAAGGCATTACGGACGAGTCGATGCGATGCCTGCTGGATGGAGTACTTCATACAATGAGCACCTCAAAGATAAATCACTCATTTCAGAAATATAAGAAGTATTTAAATTATTACAGCCAAACATATTATATAGCTCTCGACTTTTAAAAATACCTTAATTTTTTGTATTGAAATATATAACTGCATTTAAATTATACATATTCATAATGTATATTATACAATTTAAGTAATAATTTAAGTATTCATAGCAATTTTTTGGCGATAATAATTTACTAATAAAAATTTAAACCCGATAACAATATATCATAATGTTTATAACGGGCCGTTAACACTTCTCTATGATGTTCTGATATGGGAGAATTAATTCAAAAAAATTCAGAGGCACCAATTGCTTTGAACGAAGCAATAGCTTTAAGTACGTCACTGTCTCGTCGAAGTCGGTTATTAGAATAAAAATATTATTTTGTGTTATTTTCGAAAACAAACGGAAAGGTCTCATAAATACATTTGGGGTCTGTCCGTCAGTCGCCTGTCAGCGTTTGATATTATTTATCCGCGTGGAAAATTGGAGTAAAGTAAAAGAATAAAATAAGGGTAATATTTGTTGCGTAATGTTTTATTATTACATATTTTCATAAAAAATATTGAATCAAGCGTTTCATACATATCTTCATGGATAACAACTATTTTTTCAACGTGCAATTTTTTATAAGTAAAACGTGTCTTTTTTTCTTTCTGCCTTTCTTTTAAATCGTCGTTTCTCTATAAGTATTTTTCTCTTATATAAAATTCAAACTCATCGTTATGAACTGACATTGTGTTTATATATAATTCCACTATAATACAATTTTCGTACTGTTTCCAACTTTATTTACATATTATTGTCTACAAATGATAACAGAAGCTGTTCGTTGGAAATGTATCGCGAATATTGCGGACCCTTCTGTTGTTAGGGATGTGGACCGTACAATTTGTTCACAAATTCAAGAATTATAATAACGGTATGATCCTGATGTTTTCCTTCCAATGTATAAATGCACCCGAGTGTATTGAGAGATATTTGAGAATTTGAATATTTGCAACAAGCGAAGAATACCATCCCTATCCTTACAATTTCTTATTATTATTGAAAACAGAAATACGAAAAATTATATTTCAAGATTTTTTTTTTATCAACAACGCTCCAATTTCATGCAAAGTCAGACAATAGTTTAAGGTATTAGGATTTTACATATTGTATGTATAAACGAATGTTACATCGTCCTTCAAACATTTTGTCTTTAACATACAACGGCTCAAAGAAAACAAAACCACCTTCGTTTTCTAATATATTGCGATGAAGTATCAATATATTAATATTGATTTTTGTGACGTATTTGAACGTAATAAAGTCCATATTCCTATGTCGTACTCGGAAACTTATCTTCATACACCTACTGAGGGGTGGCATCAACGTCTTAGATCGATGAAAGCCTACCTGTACGCCCTAACAAAATTTAATTTTATTCCTAACTTTCAAAGTTACACAGATATTTCTGTTTTCGTTTTAATAAAGCGGTCATGTAACTTTAGCTGTAGCAATATAATGGAGGGGAGTTTCTGAATTCAATAAAATAGCTTTCAAAGGAAAATAGACTATAAAGCGGATATTAATTAAAACGTTCACTATTCTTGATTAAATTAAATTCATTTCATCTTTAAATACTTATAAAATGTCTGTTTATGTAGAATATTATACTGTTCATGAATAAATCACGTCATAAAGTCCCTAAATTATTGTATTTTTTAAGGTGCGATGAGAGTTATAAGAACAAGGGAAAGATAATTTCTTTTTTCGAAATCACTCTAAATTACATTCATCTCAGGTAAAAGGGAACCTTATAATATTGCACAGTATACTTTAAGACAGATGCATACCCACTGTTTAAAAAAATTCGCTGGAACTAAACAATTCAACGCGACGCAAAAAAATTTAGGCCTAAGCAAAAGAAGAGAAAAAATATATATATTCCAGACTAATGTTTCTAATGTTCCGAGGATTATTCTGTAAATTTGAAACTGAAAACTAATTTGATTCTGTCTGTGACATAGCTCCTCTGTGCGATACCATTGGGCAGCCGTTTCATTCCGACCTTTTTAAATCACCGATGAGGGTAATGAGGTTGAAAATCTTAAATTTATATTCCGAAAATGAAATCTCAGTTCGAGTTCAGCCCGGGGCTTGAACTGAAAAAATTAAAAAAAACGTTTTTAATATTGAAAAGATCCTGAGATATTTTAAAATATTACATAATTAATATTTGGAGGTTTTTGTAGGTCTGATTGGCAATATTTAAATTAAAGCAAAATATTCTTTGGACATAAAGACGAGGATACACTTGAATATTTTAATTTGAACACAGTACATATTTTCATGACGCTTAGCAAAAGAAACAAAGGGGATGTTAATTGATTGATGCGAGGGTGAAATTATTGGAAAAGGTCGCATTTACAATTCCACCTTTGTCTATCCCCTACCTTTGATTTATATTGTACTTGCCTGGTAACCTTTATTGCTTTTGATTGTCCCCCACTTTAATTGTTATATATTACATGAAACGATATATAACGTTCTTTTGAATGCTTTGATTCATTAGAAAAATCTGTTATACTAAAGCACTCAACTGGAGACATTAAGGCTTTTAAATTACACGACTAGCTTCTGAATCCGCTCAAAACAATTGCTCTATTTACCGCTTACAATATAATAGAATTCTTTCCGTCCGAGGAACAATGAATGTTAAGTAGGAATTGCGCATTTCCAGTAGCATCCGAGGCTCGCTCATTGCAATATTTATGATAATTCCATTACTTATATTTTCATATCAAATTAAGCGGTAACTTTAATAAATTAAAGGTAAATAAAGGTATTTCCACTAAAAGGACAACAATTCGATACAAAGTAAATACCGCAGCTTCAAAGCCTTGCGTAAAATATAAATGAACTGCTGTTGTAAATTGGCAAACAATTTCCGAAGCAACTTTCTAAGCTCATTCCACATCAAACCCGACGATTCTTATACCATCATAAAAGGTGTCGGTAAATCCGCGCGATACAAAGCCAAAAGCCGAATTGGAGAAGAGGAAAAACCTTCGAGGTTTTCTCATATGAAGGAGGCTATACTATAAGACAAATAATTTATTTACTCTCTAGCACTTATTTAGTTGACCAATTGTATTTTTTTATACACAATATAAGTGCTTTAAGTTCATAGTCTAATGAAATGAGATTTACCAAAGCATAAGTTTTAGTTCCATCAAATGTGAAAATACCCTAAAAATATCAACTCTAACCAGAGGGCCCATGATAATGGAATTTCAATCAGCAGGGACCACTATTGACAGTGACGCTTTGTAGACCCCCCGTGGATTGAGTACTTTAAAAGGACACCTGGATAAATGGGGTCCACAGAATGCCAAATAAATAAGGTTGTGCGATAAAATTGGATATTTCAATCGTCTGATAGATGTAGGACGCGGGCAGTTCTTCCGTATGGAATACTAATAACATCTCGGGATATAAATTTACAGAATCTTATATTAAACAATTTATCAGTATTATGTATTTGAAATTAGTTTTAAACATATAAGATTGAAAATAAACATACCTTTAAACTAATAAAATCCCATCAAAATGTACTTAGTAAAATAAGAAGCGAGATCTCATGATAACAATATAAAAATATGGGGCGTTTTTTCTCTAAAAACAACATCTATGTGCATTCCTCTCATCGAAACAATCAAACGATTAGAAAAAGATAAAATATATAACTAGCTAATTGAAAAGAAAACTCAAAATACAAAAAGGTATAGAATTTTTTTTATCTTTGTCAATCGAATATACAACACTCCATAATGTAGAATTCCATACGAGTAACAAGTTAAAATATTAATTCTAACAAAAATAAATCCTTTCAAAGTCGAGGCTTTCACGTACCAGCAGATTGGAGAGCTAATCCAATAACGAACCACAGAAATTCAGACCCAAACTTTTCTATTACAACATTATGAATACTGGCATCGGATAACATTGGTAACATCGAATATTCGGTTAGGGCGAGTGCATACACCGAGGACATTGAAGATTGTGTATTTGTCTCTGCTTTATTATACGAAATCATAATTAATTACTCATATATATATTGTAAATAAAACTATATGAAAGATATTTTTAAAAGAGATGAAAATATTTAATTTCATATATAACTACACTACCATAATGATGGTTGATATAATTTAAAAATCAAAACAGTCATTTCATAGTGAAGCCATAAATATTAATTCAAAAACTAAAACAAAAAAATATGAGGACAAACAAAACAACGCGTATGTCATTTCAACTAAACATATATGACTCTTGTAAAATCAAGGAATACAACGTTTTTTTTTCCTATCAACTGGAAAGCCATCTTTGTAGTAATTAAGACCGCATGACATATCTCGTCTGTGCCCATCCTAACATTGCTAATGCCAGACTGAATATTCCATTAGAACCGCGACAAAGAGGATAAATTATTCCCTCCAAGTGGAAATTAGGTGAACGCCACTCCAGGGTGATTAAATGCGGCGTTGAAAATTGTAACTCTTAAGCCGGATTTTGCTCTTTGCATGAGACGTGTGTTTGAGATGAATCGTAACGATATTTTCATAACTTTCACCTTGTTGAGAAACCAAATAAAATACCATAACTGATAAAAAATATATATTTCAATAAATACATGGTATTAAAAATATTAAAACATCGATAACCAGAGACAGCATTTGATCGAAATCAAGTAATCAATTAAATATTATGAATAAAATAATATAAATGTCGGTTCGATATACTGCGAATGCGAATTAAAAGTCTCTAAAATTATTTTTGGAAGTTTCCTGAAGTCCAATTAGTGGTTTTTGCGGGTCTGTTGATTTTGATGTTAACCGGATATCCGAATTTATCATTTTGTACACGTATGTAAATGCGGTAATATTGTTTAAAAGGGTTCCGGAATGTGCGTTTGATCAGAAAATAATGCCTTTGAACAATTTCGTGGTTATGTTAGTAATTTGTTGGGATAATTTGAATATAAAGCAAATTTATTTTTATAATGTATTTTTACATGGATTATATTTCAGTATACTGTAATACGTGTTAATATTATTGAGAGATGTTGTCTGCGTGTCGCCGTACAAGGGCCATTACATTGAACTGGCTCGCAGCGACCTCTGGCTCGACCTTTTTGAACTAGATGCCATGAACTAAGGTGACAATGACTGCCTTCTAATTTATCATACGTTTTAAAGAGAATTATTATTATTATATTTATTTCTAATAGTTAATTCCCAAAGAAGTAAGCAACCCGTATAATAAAAAGGTGGTCTATACTTGGTTAAAAGAGACAAAAACAAAATTTTAGAACTTTACATCCAAATATCAAGACTACGGCATAAGACTGTGTAGTTTAAATATTCGTAGGACAAAATGTACTAAAGAATGTATTTGTAAAACCATGGTCACCATAGTAACGCAACATGTGGCTACATGTTATCCGTGCCAAATGAATGTGAGCCATCCCAAGTATACGCCAACGTATTACTTGATTTAATACGAACCAATCTTTATTGATATCATTTTCGACATCTCCATTATGAGATGACTTTGAAGCCGGAAAAATTTGTAGCTAATCATCTGTATGCAATAAAGCTCTTACATTACACGTCAGCAGTACCTTAAGGTTAGTAGTTAAGCCAAAAAGTATTAGTCCATTCATCAATAACAAGTAACATTTTATTGCAATGAAAATATGCAAGTGATTTTGGAATATCGCACTACCTTATTTTAATGTCGGTTTGAAACCTAACGGAATAGATCATTTAGTTTCAAAACTTCTAGTAAGAGCTCTAAAAGGGATTATTCAAATAACTATCAACACGTGTCCTAACATGTTCGTGTCCGTTTGTAAGCCTAAGTACAAGCTAAGCTTCTTGGCGCTTTGGGTCCAGAGCAGTCTGAGGTTTGCTAACTTCCACTACCGGCTTAACAATTAAATGTCTGGTATGCATTTATCCTATTTAAATGAATTGAAGCAAGTTTATATAATAATTGTTACTGCTTAAATTACACTAACTGACTTCACTGACAACTATTCTAATCATTAATATTATTCAGTCACTCGTAAAGAATATCTGAGATTTCTTCTATGAGATTTGCTTGAGATAAACATGCCTTAAATTGCTCTATTACATTTTTTACCCTTTCAATGTTATAATCTTTTGCTATTCAATACCCTTAAATAACTAACATCTGATTGTTTCATGTATTCTATATTTTTATGAACATTTTAAGATAAACAAATGCATAGCTCAAATATACCACAGTATCAGTCTGTCAATAATAACGTTGTATAATTCGTGTGTATTTTATTCTAGTAACAGACAGTGCCTTCATTAATCAACTTCGTCACTATACGTCACGTTTAGTAGAGCAAACGACACTTACATGTTTTGTTTCCTAAGATAACAATCACCATACGACAAATGTGAAATGTCCAAGTGACATTATTAAAACAGTCTTAAAACATTTGACATGAATTTAATATTATACAAACATATTAATATTAATTTAATTATAAGAATCGGTTCTGATTATATACAGGAATAATTCTGTAAGAAATATCACGTATACCTATCTACATATATAAAAGTATTCCTACAACAATTCCCGACGCTTAACAATTTTAACCTTTATCCATTAAAATATATAATAGGTCAGATTTAGGCCTGACGATAGGGGTAAGTGCGAACACTTGTGAAGAACCTTAATCACGGGCGACACTTAATTGAATATGTAAGGGTCTATTCCATCAGTGTACAAAAAAACTAAATATATATCTAAAAAAATCTAATCTAGTTTATATACATAATTGTTAATTATTAAAGAGTAATGTAATATTTATAAGGTAAATGTAAACGTTTTTTCAATGCCCGTTTCTTTTAATATAAAATACCGTGCAGTCTTTGCTTAGTGTTCTAGTATGCTCGCATGTTTTCAAAAGGACTAAGTAATGAAATGTTTTTTTCTGGGACATGCTATTAAATGTATGTTTGTCTCGCATCAAGAAACTCTGGTTATCAATGGAAGCTCTCTCCATTAAGTCTGCGTATCGCATATTCTTTAGGACATTTCACATTTGTTATATTATATACATATATTTTTTTGATACGTCACTTCTTTACAACCCATTCTTTTCCTGTAGATGTCTCGAATTTAATTATTGATTATTCTTCAAACCAATACTTTCATGTGAGCTTGGAAATAATACAGAAAGGTTTTGTTTATTAGATGTGTTTCAAAATACAATGAACATTAGCAGATTACTTACATGTACTCGTATCTGATATTTATACCTAATTCATTTAAAATATAACTCAAAATTATAAACAAAAACATGCTGAAATCAGTATATTAATTAATAAAATACCAAACAAATTATTTCAATTCACTTTGAATTTAAACTATTTATATTAAAAAAATGAACATTTTCAAGTAGCAAAAGCATTTAAAGAGCGATTTCCGAGTAGCTAAGTCGCGAATAAATGCAATGAAGTCATGCGAAGGAAGCGTTCAATGCATTTCCATGCGATACTCGAGTCGGAGCATTCGAGAATAACCCCTCTACTAATAAATGCAGGAGGGTTAACGAAGTCCGTCTTTATTTCCAAGAGTGTTTTATCGATATATTTTATTCAGAGTACCCTTAATACCGCGATTTTAAACCTTAAGTAAGTTTCTTAAGGATTGATTTGACGTGCATCATTATATTATTATAGTTAAATTCTAAACTACTTTAACCAAATAAATATTACAAACTCGAAGTGTGTTCAGAAGTTTATATGTATTCTGTTTTGTCTGTGATACTCTTGAGAGTGTCATTTGACTTAAACACAATTTAATTTTATTAAATTTTACTAACATGTTTTATGCTTGCGTATAATTATTATAATTAATTTAATATAAATGCATACTAGATAAAATATATACTTTCTTATAAAAAAATGAACTATAATCAATGTAGGCAACATCGTCTAAACAGAGCCTTAAAGAACGCAAGCACCACATTTGGCGAAGCGCCAGTATACGGACTTGTGAAATTTTCAGCGCCTCGGTAGTTTAAACTTTTATACGGAACCAATATCTGATTCAACTCTTACTGTTTATTAAGTGAAAAATGTGGACTTAATTAAGTTTACCAGCTCAAACTATATAAAATACTATACATTGTAATACATACATTATAGATATATTTCTGTGGTATATATGGACACAGGTCAGATACAAAATGAAAAAAAAAAACAAGTAAAAGAAAAATATAAAGATTTTTAATAGTTTAGAACTTTAATGAGAAAATCCACTTAATCAAATAAACCGCTTCCGAATTGAAACCAGTAAATCTCTTTCCTGTTAATCTTCTTAAAAGCTTTAAATTAAAGCAAAAATAAAGTAGACCAAATAAAAAACAGGTCAATGGAACGGCCATTAACGTACAACATGACCTAATCTGTATACGTCTATGATTCACTCTGGCTGGAGTCCAAGCAATACAATAGACTAGAAAAGTAAGAAAAATTACATATGTACCCCAAAATCTAATACAACTAATAAATAACATTGAAAAGCTCGTTTGAAACGTCTCATTAACTAGAAGCGTATCAATAATGTAAGCATATGGTACACCCGAAATACACATTAACACTGTCAATTAAAAAACTTTTGTTGAGAATCTCTAGAATTGCTGGACCAATTCTGATGCGAATTTCATTCGCAGATAGATAACCTCTAAACTAATGAATTTGTCGATTCCACTAAATGTTTGTAACGCTATTATTCCTTCTGTGAAGGTTAATTTTCAAATAATTTTTTAACAAATGCAGGCAATGTCTTGTCGTTGTTTAAATGTCACCAAGTATGGATCTGTTTTAGATACCTTTCAGAGATCTCATGGAACCTGATAATGATGATAACCTCTACAAAAAAGCAGCAGGGATGCAGGTATCAGCAAGTTTTATTATAAATTTACTGGCCTTGTGTATGTATATGAGAAACGATGTTTGTCTTTCTATCTTTGCAATAAGAACAGTTACTAAAAGGTGATAAATATCTAATGTTGAACTCGTCTAAGCTCAAAACTTCAACACGAGCTATTTATCACCTGATGAATATATATTATTAAATGTCATTGATTTCTTGAAACACTCAAAAATACTCCAAACTTGAAACATATTTTTGAAAACCAAAACAAAAATATTAACACAGAGCACACTCATGAAATATCAATTACATTAATTATATGCAAAGAAAAACAATGTTTTAATTCCAAAACAAAGAAACTTCTAATGAATTGCTAGTATCAATTTCAACTCAAAATCTAATCTTTAATTACGAGAAAATCGACGAAAGCCATTAATTACATCACCTGACCCACGGCGATAAAATGAAAACGAAACCCGAACATCTATTTGTTTAGATGAAAACAGAAGACAATTCGAAACGAGAAAATGCTAACTTTTAAACACCTTGTTTTAAAACCGCATATATTATTTCTGTCTCAAAAAATATAGGTCTGTATACTTTTACATAGACAGACGCTTTTTCAGCTAGAATGTTATATATGGATTTAAAGTCATGACGGATACATTTGTCTCGTATAATATTTTTCATAGAATAATCATATCATACAGAAAATTAGAGGAAGAGTTTAACAGGACATTACAGCACCAACAGGGATGTACAGATAATAAAAAAGAATAAGATTTTTACGATGCATCAGTACTCCATTCAATTCAATTACCAGAAATCTGTCTTACGGAATAAAACTTAAACTATATAAAACAAAATATTATTTCAATTGATAATTTAAAGTATAAGAAAAATTTATTGGTACCATTTATTTTAGTACACACTGTCATGGAGTGGTCGCGGAGATATTGTTTAATATGTACAAGTATTACTACCCTATATTTGGGAAAACATTTTTGTGATTTAGTAGACAATTTGATTTACAAATACCAAAAAAATTTAATCAAATTCTCTACTTAGATCTCAACTTATACAGAACACCACTAGCCATAGTTCCTATAAATAATATATTTGAATTTCCATTAACTTTAATGAAATACGAATATTTTTATTAAATATATATTCAACTTATTTTACATTACGAAAATTATCCAAAAAATTATAGGCAAAGATGTTAATAAAAATAAAACAACATTTGATATCCCAATATAGGTTCTGGCAAAATTAAACGTATACGTGTGTAACAAAATAAGGAAGGTCTAAAGTATGTGGTCTTCAATTAAATAACTTTCAATAATCGTGAATATAAAATTACAGCCAGTCTTCAGAAGCTTCCTTGGGGGGTGTCTTCAAGACATTTTTGTAATATAAAAATGCAGTATATTTATTGGAAATATTCTATAAAAGCTAACTTTATTCATGGGTTTTTATGAACTCAAAGATCTGGATCACAGGAAAAATTGTGATCAGATCCATGAAATTATTTACACATTACAAATAAGGAACAAAGCTTCTAAAAATATATATTTTATTTAGTACCTCATGTTTTAAACTTCATGTTCTGATCATAGACAATAATACAAAGATCACAAGGGCATTTCAATTACAATGAAGATGTTATAAGGACGGAAGACGTCTCTTGCCATAACAGGTGACGTTTTCGGTCATTATTTATGAAAAACAAAAATAATATTTTAATTGCGGGCTCTTTTTTCATTGAAAGATTGAGAATTTTGCCTACACCTGAGTTATCTTCAGTTAGGGCATTAAAAAGTTTTAACCTCTAATTTATGTGATGTGTCTTATTTTTACAATACATTATTGAAGTAACAGTCTATTAAAATACGTTCCATTTGTAACAATTACAGTAGTAGTAAAAGACTTCGACGTTTAAAACAATAAATGATTTACATTAAAACATAAAATAATATTCATATGACAAACGTTCTTCAAAACTTTCTATATGAAATATAAAAAGAGAGAATAAGGGAAAAATAACAATATTATCGACTTAATATATAAAATTTATTCATAGCAGATGTATGTTGAATATTGTTATTGAATATGCCCACAAATAGTTACGTCATCAATAAATAAAAAGAAAAGTTAACTAGAATGTCATTTAGCGATCAGATAATTTCATAGATTGATAGAATCTTGAGATCAGACCATTAGTTATCCGGACAATTTACAAACTCGTAAGTCAACAATCATCCTAACAAGGAAAATTCGAATAAGTTAGGAACTTAGTGAACGAAATAACCGGCTTACCTTCTTTAACAAATAACAGTTATTTAGATCCATTTGTAATCCAATAAGGATCCAAATAAAGTCGTTTTCAAATAAGACGCAAGAGCACATAAATATTTTAAACATATTTCCAGCACTTCCATTGAATTTATATATACAACTATCCTTTGATCGCGATTTCGCTTATTTTTTTAATAGTTATTTGCTTAAAATGTCATATAATTATACGATATAAGCTAGCAAGCAAATTCACCTCATATTTTTTATGAAGAGCATTTTATTGTAGAAAGTCTACAACAACATAAAATTTACTAAAACTAGATTCAGTGTATTTTTACCTTATCTTTATCTTATCTTTAGTTTCTTCTTATAGCATAGCGGTTCTCAACGAATGTGGTACCAATTATGTCAATATGACGGACTAAGTACTTTAAAAATATCGACTGTCTGTACATTTCTTTAACCTATTATAAAATATTATCAAAATTCGACGAAAAACGTTTATATTCCGCGTCTTCATCAATCCTTCCCATTTTACAGAGTGATAAATACACACACAAACACAGCACCCGTCAAAATAATACGCAAAGAAACAATGAAGGCGATGTATGAGTTATAGAAAGTAAATTTACAGTGACCCGACTTGGCACGTGAATTGAGACGGATATTTTGGAGTGAAGCCAACGCAGTATTCTTAATACATGCCTTTAACTTCCCTCTAACCTTCGTAGTAGAGTGGCTTTGTTGGTTGTATTATTGATGCTATACAGGGGCTACTCTTTTAAATTGCAATTTATATGTTCCGAAGTCTCAAATAGCTCTCAACATTTTAAGATGAATACCGTGTCAGATGAAGAGTGGAAATTTGAATGAAACGTGATGCTTTTCAATACGAAAAAAGCTTTAAAAATATCTAAATATATATAATTACCCTTTTAAGACTACAAAACTTTTAATTAACTTCACAAGTTAGACAAAAAAAAATCTATGGATATATTTCAGTGACAAAAAACTTACGTTGTATGAAATATATTTAAAATACAATTAGTCTGTAATAAAAAGCGTAAAGAAATTTATTCAACTGTTTCTATAAAACTAGATTAAATCTGAAAAGAAATTTTCTCCACCACTAGACATTAAAACGGAAGGTTTTTATTTACATATGATAATTACCGGAACACCATGATACACCAAGAAGCAATATAGTTGTATGATTATAACATTTATTACAAAAAACATAAGGGAGTAAATTGTTTGCACAGTTTTATACAAACCGGCGCGTTCTAATGCACATGCCACCGAGCATTCCTTACACCAGCGGCATTAAAACGATTGGACTTTATTAGTTGTGTCCATAAACGGGGCAAATATCGCAAAACCTGTTTGAGGTTACAATGTTTTTAATAAGAAGAAATGCTTACAACATATAATACTTCATTCTTACAAACAATCCTTCAAGCATTATCATAATTAAATACACCTTTATATGCATATATAATTAAACAAGTAACTGTATTGTATAAGTTCTACAAATAATGCCATTAATAATAACTAAGGGCATATTGACCCTATAAATAAATCTAATTCGATAAAAATAAAATTACTAGCATAGAAAATTTGTATCACAATACTATCTACAGACTGCACGATAGTGAACACATTGAAAAATCAAATTTAACACTAGGTCATAGAGATTATAATGCATAGATATCCCGACATGTCATTTCCGCTTGGATGTTTACACTATGTTCATAAATCACATTTTTTTATATCGTGCTGCTATATCCGGGGAGAGCGCTGTTAAAAAACATACAAGAATATTTTATATGAAATAAAATTTATAACATTTATAAATGTCTATTAAATTTCATATTCGCTTGAGAGCTAGTTTAGTTTTATTGTGTTATAAAAGTCCTAGACTATTAGGCGTCATTATAGAATTTATTCAATGCACACGTTACAGCACAGACTTTGCGCCGCCGCAAGAACTATCGATATAGATATATATTCACATCTCTTCTAATAACATTAAAAGAAATCGTCTTTACGTTAATAAAAATACCTTGTAAAATTGTTTTCGCATTTGTCATTCCGAGGGTTATAACCGAAAGATTAGAGAGGGGGAACGCGGTTTAAGCTCTCTTTAATAATTAAGTCACAAAATGTAAATCTTAATACCCTTGAAACCCGTTTTTAGGAAATCTCTTTGTGAAAATACGAAACGAAACCGTTTTATAGCAGGTTTAGTCATTCGGATTGTTGACTTTGCTTAAAAAAATTCTTAGTCGTTACTATTTCTGAATTCAACCTGCGCTGAGAATAATTAATTTATATTGATTATAGATATTCCATTAACATTTTCTTCTGATGGTAATTTCATACAAATTCTACAAACCTATACATCTTCAATTCGTTGCTTATAAATAGCAAAACGAATCTTAAAATCTATCAACTCGTAAATAAGTGAATAAAAATATTTTTCTACTCTTTAGAATAGAAATTTGATTAATATCTCTTCACGTACGATGAAAACATATATTGGGATAATATAACGTAAGATTGTAGGTAGATTTTTACACAAAAATAGTAAATATGTTTAATCTCAGCACTATAATTATCTTGGCTGATTAGACTAGCTTATCTGCTTTACTTCCAACTTTATCTTATTGTTATCAAATCTCAATCTATCTAACATCAAAAGAAACATCTATCGAATGACATTCATACACACTCGAGGAAAGCCATTGACACAAACAGTGATAAATAAGTTGTTATGAGTGTAAAACTATTTACCTCACAATAAACGCCAACCACAAACAGGCGTAAAATATAAACATAATAAAATTCATAGCTATTAATCTCACATCTACTCTCATTACACTTTAAAAGGGTCATTAAACTGGACCTTGTATATAATCGAGCATTTATCCGACACACGCACTAATGACAAAGAAATTGTCGCAACAAAGCTTCACATATTTACACATCACGATATTTTTATCGTAAGTTTATTTTAAATCAAAATTAATAACAGATTTTATTTCTCAATACACCGCTATTAATATTGCTATCTTCGTTTCATTCAATCACTCGAGTTTTTCAAACCAAAGAATTTCTGATCGTATGTATCATTGAAATTGATCCAAATATCGGATCGAATAGTATAAATGACCACACTCTGTAATCGCTAGATGTGAATCATGTGTTCGAGACGGGTCATTTGTGGGCAAATTGTCTCAGCGATCCATAAATACTTCGGCCTGATCTTTAAACGTAATACTCGCTTTATACCATGTAGTCTCGTGTCAAATAAAGCACATCTGTATGTTTAGCACAAGTTTGCATCGTCAGACTACATACCAAGCGTTTCCCGTTTCTGTTCATTGAATCGCCTGCTTTGACACTACGATGTGCGATGATTTATGAATGAAAACTATTAACGCTCTGTATGTAGTGTGCAGAGAAGCATACCAATGTGTCCAGAGATATAAATCACATATGAATCGTGTCCGTCAGATAAAAGGTCTGAATAAACCAACTACAGAACTGAGATTTTTATTGTTATTTAAACATATATCTAAGTAAGTGACTTGTGAATAAGTTTTTTGGGTTAAACTTTTAACAGAAAATTGCATGAGACCGACTTTTCTACTGTCATATAATGTCCATTTGTAATAATTTTATTTAAATATATTTAGTCACATAAATGTTTCAGATAGAATTTCAATTACAGTTGTCAAAAGGTTAATGTCAATGTTACCACAGATGTTAAAACTTATCGGTTTTACCACATCTATCTTGGGTTTTATAAACGATTCTAGGTAAAATATACTCTCTCGCATAAACAAACAAAACAGCGACAATGTAAAATAAAGCTAACTGTCGTATACCATAATTCCTATTACTACTTCACAGTCTTTGAAATTTACCGAAATATTATGTTTAGTGATATAACATTGGTATATATTTTACAAATTACATTAATGATAAATGAAGAACTATTGGTTTAAAGTGAATCCAGCAGCGTTGTTCCGATATGCGAAACCATTGGCAATTAATATTAAAAATTGATGAGTAAATTAAGTCATGAACTTATATCAACACGTCAACAATTCGTTACGCTAATGGCTCGGATCTGTTATTAATATATGGATGAACTAATTGAATAATTCAAACAGCATGGTTGAAAATGTCGTCGCAATATGGCGTAATCCAAACTCGCTGAGATTTTATCTGTGTAAATTTACTTTAGTTTTAAAGGGTGCACATTTTATTGCAGTTGCATTATTACAAGTTTTTCTTCTGCATTTGCCATGACGATTGTTTTAAAATTCATTCAGCCATCACAAGTTTTTCGTTAAAAAATGTCGAAATAAATGCACTGTAATTGTCAACATCTAAATGACAAAATCATTGCTTTAAAAAAAAAAAAAACAATCTTTTATTATTCAAATTTATAATTACTTCATTATAAACAAATTTGAATTTAAAAATAATAGGTATCTAACATACATATGTAATGAAAGGAAAGGAAATTTTTCAGTTTTCTAACCAATTTGTTCATGTTGTGATTAAAAATATAATAAAAACAAGTGTTTTGTCCTTAAAAAGCCTTACTTTAGATTAGATGTATTCCTTATATTCTAAGATAAATCGTTTAATGGCTATGAATTTTTTATATTTTTTTAACAATGACTGGATAGTGCTAGATTGTCATTCCATCCGTTTGTAGTTGGAAAAAAAGTCGCAAGTGTACACACACACACACACGACATAGTAAACACACTATGTCACTAACAGCCTATATAATTTACTCTTGAAAACACTTAAATTATACTTAGAATGAAAGAGTTCAGTTACTGTCCGCATGAGAAAGGAAGAAGGTCTACATTGAAAGGATGGAGATTGGAGGCCCGTCGTGTGTCTGGTTGTCCGATAATAAAAAGACATGCGAGAATACTTAGAGTCTGGCCAAGTCACGCCCATGCTCGAGGCTGACTACATTGGTTTTACCAAATCGTCATCACTAATAGGTCCTTTTGCACGTCTCTCCTAAGGAGAAGCAATGTGATGACAAATTTCAGCGCCTGGCCGAATGTAAAAGCAGTCTTTCACAGACCTGTGCTTTGTATAGACAAAGAAATTATCCCGCTGTAAAGTACTGAAGCACTTTAGGAAGGAATGCGAGTTGCAATGAACTGAGCAAAGCTAAAGTTTGAGGATACCCTTATAACTGAAGCCGATCAGTGTACATATTTATTTCAATTATATGTTCAGAAAATTTCGAGTCAAGTAGAACAGATTCCTCTAGAAGGCCAAAAGACACGCGACACGTTGTGTTAAATTTCATAAGATTATCATCGTCCCATTCGCCGAAAAACGTAAAAAATATACGTTTATTACAGTACAAACTGCTATTCCAGTGCTATAAACATAAGAAAGATGATATGAGAGACACTGTAACATGAAAAAAATGATCACGAAAAGAAACGACAAATGAAAAATATTTTCCGGATACATTTAGTAATGTTACCATAAAGTAAATATGCGTGCGATGACCTAGAATTCAGTAAAAAAATACTTTGTACATTTGTACGACCTTGAATGTATAAATTTATGATGAAGCGTCAAACCGACCAAACTCAGTCGGTGGCGGGATTTTATTTATTTTTACTCCAGTGACTCATACCTCAACATAAATACGTTATGATTGCTCTTCGCTGGCTCATAGTAGCCTTACTTAACATGTGGTATAAAAGACACGAATTATAGACCCCACTCAATCTAATAAATAATTAGCTATTATAGTTAAGTTTCCTCGTAAGATTTTTACTGATAACCTCTTAAAAAAATATAAACATACATATGTATATGTTTCAAGGAATAAAATACGTCTTCCTGCTTTTGCTATTTTGATTTTAGTTAGAGTTTTACAAAACTGATCAGATAAGCGACTTATGATTAAGATCTTTAGTATATAAGTGAGAAAACTTACCGCCTGTATAAAGAAGTCCTTATGCAGAACGCTGACGATGCCGAAGTTGGTAAACTTAAAAACCCTGTCCATGATCCACATCAGGTTGGAGAGTACTCCCGGCCGAGGATTCCAAGCGGTCATCAGCATGGGCACATCAGCAGTACTCTGGTGATTCGCAAGGACAAGGGTCCGACGATTACTACACGCCGTTGGTTCATCTCCAGACTCGATTACTGTGGAAAAAAAATGTCACTATAGTTACGTATTTGATGTTATAATTATTACCCATATTATGATACAAATGCTGTACATCTATTATTCAGTGAGGGACTATCACAAATTTCTGTTCTCCTATTTTAATTTAATTTTATTAATTTTATTCCATGTTGTTTTCTGGGTTCCATTCACAACATTTCAGAATTAACTATACAAGCAGAAAATACATTTTAACAAAAATATAGCCATAGTAACACGATTGCAATCATCACTTGGTCATTGTGTATATAAATCTAAAACTAATTTTAATTTTTTCATGTTAAATTTTCTCCATTTATGCATTTTTATCTTGGAAAATGCAGCTAATCCTCGAGATCATCTCCTTGATAACGCCCTCAGCTATACCCGGTATTCCTTTTGAAATTCACTTTACAGAAAGAAGCTCATGTTTAAGTTCTAAGGACGGGAGAAATTCTATTCATAATAAATTAAAATAATATATAAATAAATATAATTACATATTACTTGAACATTTGGAATTCTTGAGTTGATTTATATATATGTAAAAGGCACAATAGTTTTCTGTATATACATTTAAAAACATTCCATGTGTCATTTGACTGAGTATAGTGACTCGTAACGGCATAATATAAGAGTGTGAATTGAACTAAGCACCATTTCATAATTTCAGATATTAAGAAATTCAATGTCTTCTTAGCTGTGTAAGTGCTGGGTTGACATCATCAATATGACCAGATCCTTATTTACCAAGCTCCCATTCATCAGAATACATCTATCCATTTAAATTCAAGCTGAGCGAGCAGATCACGATTAGGAATAGAGTTGTGTTTATTTTGTGAGTAAATACAGCACCGAATACTATTTATTTGAAACGGCTTCTCTTGTTTGTTGAACGTGACGCTAAACATAGTGATGGATTTTGATAAGGACTTTGAGTTTAGTTATTACTTTATTGAAACACCAAAGAACGTATAACTTATAGGTGCATGTGAGACGTTACTGCAATTAATTTAATTATAATGTCAGAACTCGTTAATTAAGTTAGTTCAATTACAATATTATAACACATAAAAGTTTTTTTTATTTGACAGTTATATTTTTTATGTTGTAATACTTTCGACATAATTATTGTAATCTCCAGACCAATCGTTGGGACGGATTAAGTTTTTTCGAGTGCTGTTTGAATCTATTTATGCGTTTGTTTCCTTCACTCGCACACTTCATTATATTAAAAGCGGTGAAATCCATTAAGAGTTAAAACAACAGTATTAAGAGCCGCGTCTCGGAAACAACGCTTTTATCAGAATCCGTCCACCCCAAGCGGGATGACGGTGAATGAAAAATTATTCGAGGAAAAAATCACATCATTACCATCTAAGAATCCCATACATTCACTCTAAATAAATAATGGAATAGTATTAAAATTCAAATTACACTCTATCTCTTTAAACTCAGCCCTCGCCACCCTAGGAACCCATTACAGAGACTCCCTCGGAACCGTTATAAAAATTTATTAACATTTTTATGAAAATGCAACTCTTTCAGTCCATAGGATTACTTTAGTTCTGTTCTCATATTTAATTATAATAAGTCCCTTTTGTATGTAATCTGTATTATAATTAAACTATTAAACTTCCACTAAGATGATATTATTCTCTCAAACCGTACGGCTCTTTTGTTATTACGAAGGAGGAAATAGCGAGACATATTTAATATGATAACTCTTGTAATATCTTCAAAGGAGAGGCCTCTTTACATCTCTTAATGTAAAACAAAGAACTTACTATTCCGTTAATTGTACGAATAATAAAAATATTTTACTATACGTGGCTGGATTGTCGTGGTTTTATACAAATGAGCTCAGCTATTTGCTGAAATAAAATAATAAAATTAGATAAAATTAGAGTTCCCATTAACTTCAAGGATTCCCTGATTAAACTCTGTGATCCCCGAGGCTTACATATTTCAAATAAATGAAAGACAAAAATCCCGTCTGTAAGACCTGCGACTGTGAGGCTGTGAATTTTAATAAAAACGAAATTAACTAAAGTAATATTATCCGAGTCTTTCTCGTGATCTGACTTCCGACAAACTTCCGACTGGATAGTAATACGACTTAATATTCTGAACAACAGCATAATTTAAAATAATAACAATGGCAGAGAGATGAGCATGTAACGTATCACGACTTCACAAATGATTAATAATTTAAAAACGAATTTAAAACAAAATTACCACAAAATATTTGCGTATAAATCCTTATATATGTTATATGAATTTTATACAAAAATATTAAAACATCTCTTTACTTTATTGTCTCATGTCTGTTTCCGTTTTGAAATCCAAGAGATGCAACCTTTAATTACTTAAGGAAAACTCCTTTGAGATACTTAATTACAGTATCGTATCAACTTTTGTAATTTGCCAGCGAACGATCTCACAATTAGAACGTATTTCATCTTAATATTTTGTTCCTAATGGATAGATAGCTTTTCATTTCATAGTAGGTGACCGTTATGATTAGCTTTAATTACAGATTATTCCATTTAATATACGACGTATGTCTTAATAAGCATCTAACAACATAAGAAAATGTTATGAGACTAAGAAATAAAAAGTTACTATAATAAGGAAAACAATAAAATGGTCAATCAATAGAATTTCAGGGTGCACGGTAGAGCGTACATTCTATTGATGTAATTTAGACTTGATTGCGGATTACAGACGCAATTTGATACACGGTTTATTCGAATAAAATATATAAGGATTCATTGATCTTCTTGAGAATACAGAATCTGTATTCCGAGGAAATTAAATGTCTGATGTTTTATAGAACCACTCAATCTTTAATGTATTATATTATATTAACATATAAGACATTTCATTGTTAATTCTGTCTTGAAGACGAGAATTGTTATTACTCAGCTTTGGTTGTATTTGTTTAAAAATTGTTTCATTTCGTATGTAATTGTACATTTAATTAAATGTACCACTTGTGAAAAGATTACATCAAAATATTGTATTACAAGTTAACTAGGCTTAAAATAATTATATTATCAGAACCAAAATAAACTAAATTCTTACGATGATAACAGTATAGTGGACATAGTCAGTATCGATTGTGTTCAAGGGTGTGTCGCGGTAGGAGGTAAGATTCACTTAAACTAAGTAATTCAGTTTTAATCTTAGATCTGCACACTAAATCTATGTATGTGTGTATGTGTGTGTGTCTTCTTATACACATATATCATTTCTAGATAAACAAAATTAATAAAAATTAAAGTTATAAAAAAATATCATTCGAAAAATTATTTTCAGTTCCAAAGAAAACACTGGTTGATATTTGATTTTTTTTTTGTACCCTACTAAAAAAAAATAAACTTCACTGAGAATTGTCGAGCAGAAAATCGATTAGAATTATTTTCGAATCTTTTTTCATGATGAAGTGAGTCATCATATTGAATCTGACCGACCAGTGTTAATGTTCAGTGTGTCAAGGTCACAGGATTTGTAATTCAGATGGAAATTTCTATTTATATTTTCCTTATCACATGTTATTGGTCGCCAACTGAGATGTCACTTCAACTAATTACATTCATAACATGTTTATACGTCAGTCACTCTGTTCGTGACAATTCTGTTGCGAAACAAAGACACTGCGGGAGTTTTAATAAATGTATTCGTATATTGTCTCATTGCTATATATGTATATATTTAATATATATATATATATTTTTTTTTTTTTTATTTATTTTCCTAAGTAGTGGAAGGGAAAAATATTTCATATTTTAACTAAATGTTTATCAATAAACTAAAGGAAAAATATATATACCATTGAATTGTTAAAATAAAAAGATTGCTAGTAAATATAATTCCTTTTTTCCAACACAATTATAAATAGTTAATGGCTGCATTATCTGTTCACAGTAAAACAATTGAATAATATCGAGTGACACTTGAAGCTTGTTTCATAAAAGCCAGGGTAAATAAAGCATGAGGGTCAAGGCTAACAGCGGGACCGCAGCGGGAGAGAATAGCCGGATATACTTAGCGGGTATTTGGGATTCTGATTCAGGCACTTACTTGTCTTATAAGTGAGATTACATGTTGTATTTTTCTAGTTAATCCAAAACAATACATGTATAAAAGAATATTCAACGTTTTCTTATTTTATAAATATAAATATTTAGTGTATGCTTTAGAAAATATAATTATATATATTCTATGTATTTACTATGGATATTCTTCTATAGAAGATGACTTTCATAGAATATTATCAAAATACATGTACATAATTCATCGAAAGAAGCCGAGCAAACATAATATGTTCGAGCGGTTTTAATAATGCTCCTATGAATACCTCAGGGATATAAAATAAATCCGGGGACTTTGTAATAAAAGTTCAGATGTAAGGTTGCCATCGCTCACCGACAGCGGTCCACTGAAGGACAATGCAGTATGTGCCATTTTAAATAGGACGACACAGTCCAGTAAAGAAAACAATTTCATCGCTTAGTTTTAAGTACTGCAGATAGAATATAGAGAATATTTGTTTGATCAAACTAATACAGTGTCCTTTTATAGGTCTTAATTAACGTAAAGCTGAAACATAATTTAAAGTTGTATTGCATATCATCGTTAGCCTATCGGAGCCCACTGCTGAGCAAGGGCCTCTTCTCACATGGAGAAGGCTAGAGCTTTAATCACCACGCTTGCTCAAGACGGGTTGGCGATTTCAATCTTATAATTTGAAATTATAAGACCAGGTTTCCTCACGATGTTTTCCTTCACCGTCTGTTAGTGTTGTCTAAATATCCTTGGAAAGTACATATGACTCGGAAAAGGTCACGTTGGTACTTGCCAGGTTTCGAACCCGCAACCCTCACGTATGAGAGACGGGCCTTTAACCTCCAGGCCACCACAACTTTTTAATTGCATATAACTTAATGAAACTAAGTTTCTTTAATAATCAAATTGTGATTAAAAAATCATATTAACAGGTTTTAAATTTAATTTATCCGTTATTTATATATTAAAGTTTCATTTTTATAAATCTCATTGGACAGTTTCTGGATAAAAGTATCCCTAGTAAATTGCACACATTAATCGTAAAATTTTTACATTCATTTCATTCAAATCAGTTTATAATGTAGAAAGCCGCAATCAAAGTAATTTGTTGTACTATCAGAGGGAACCGTTAATTATTTGCTTACAAGTTATTCTTCTGTAGCTTTGCAATTTATTAACATTTCGTTTCTAATAATTCTTGAGAATTCTGAAGTATGTTAAACGAATTTACATACATACACATTTTCTAAATAATATATTACCTTTTGACTGTTTTCTAAATAATATACTTCTTATTATTTGTATTATTGGGATTTAAAATATATGTATTTCATTAATTTTAAAGTGTGTTCACTATAAACTTCGAGTTAGTATTACATAACCAAGACTGAGAGAAGGAAACAAATGAACTTGTAGTCCATTCTTTAATATTTAATTAAAATACACAATAAATAGATATATGTTTTAATCTTTAGCTCTCAGGTACCGAAATATGAATTTTATCATTTCTAATAATTTTATTCTTCGTAGTAGTAAAGTATAATGCAGGTATGAAGCATTTAGTTGAAGTCATGAATATTAACGTGTGTGTAGTTTAGTATTACATGTGATGTAAGAGAGCTGCTTTATTTAGGACTCCGGTATAATAAAAGCGTCAATTTCGCATGAAAATAATAAAATCTTTTAGTTCCAGCGAAGTGCACTGAATTTCCGGCTCATTTTCATTTTTGAGGGGAAATATCAACACAGTTGCACTAGCATAGCTCGCAGCTAGTTAATTAAGCAATGTATGAACAAAATTACTTTTAAACCGGAAAAAAGAGCAAAACATATTTAAGTTTAATGAATTATTAAAACGAATGAGTTTAAATTATATATTAAAGAAATGAACTAATATACGAATTCATATTAGTTAATTAAATTGCGAGTAACCCAAACTCGAACGTTCTGTTTTTCTTTCAAATTAATGAATTGAAAATTATGAAAGTATTTTATATTTATAACGGTAGCACATTTAATATTCACCGATCCTAATCAGCTAACGATATCTCGCGACTATGTCATCTGGTTATTAAGCAAACATTTATGTGTACTTCATCTAGCAGTCACTAAGCGGTCGACATATGAGTGGACTCTCAATATTCCAGGATTTAATTATAATTTAAATATCAAATAAATTGTGACTAGACTAACGGTGTTTCGAATTAAATGATATCGTTATTGAAATATCTAAATTATCATGCTTAGCCAAGTGACCATGAGCTTTTTAAACTTCATTGGAAACAAAGCATTAAACAGACAATATATAATAGCAAGTGCTATAGTATGATACACAAAAAAAATATTTTCTTAAAATCCTACAAATATCTTCTTTCATCAAAAATTTTCCCTCAAATAACTTTTCCTAGCTCTCCTTTTTGGGATTCCTAATGATTAACAACACAAACATTATATCTACTTCAATTATAAATACTTATAAATTCAAGCAATACATTTTTCTATATCAATTATATAAGTTTTCGTATTATAAAATAGTTAATCAATATTCATAGTTTATAATTTTGAATAAATTACTATTTGTATAAAACATCTATTTAGTTACAGTCGTGAGTCCACACCCTTACTAGTAGACTGACTCATCAACTTGAATATCGATATTTCACCAGGTTTTCCCTTCCCGAGACGACAGAGAAAAGACTGAGAACTAGATGAAATAAAATGACAAAATAAAAACATTTGGTTAATTAAAGTAGTTCTTAAAAAAAAATTTGTCAACTCAATTGTAAATTAGAAAGGTAGTGTTTAATAAAAATGTATCTATTGTAATTCTTTCTATAGTTGTAAATAAAAATACAATAAACCAGAGATAAAACAAACATCCTGTACAATAAGACTAATGATAGTATTTTATGTCTCATCCTCTTATACATTTGCCGTATAAAATATCTCATTAAAATCTCTACATACTGTATACTTATTTTAAGTAGTTAATATACGTAGTAAATGTTAAAATATTTGCTGTTCCCCCTTCGGATAGTAATTTTTGAAAAATGGGTCCTGATAAGGTTACCAATATTTTTATATACTAATACACGAAATATTATATATATAGACTAAAAACTGCTGTTTTAAATGTGACGTCAGTATTCATGTTATGAAAGAAATAACTTAATCGTATCGAATTTTAAGTCCAACGATTGTTATACATTGCTTCTAGTTAGTTTTAGTATTGCTTAATATATGACATTATTCAAATTTAACATTTTTTATACTGAACAATGATCCCTGTACCATGGAATCCAGAATACTTAGTTGCCGTTTTATTACCCTCTGCTTAATGTCTAGGAATTATAATTCATATCTGTGAACTATGATGCTAAAATATCTATAAGATATAAATTAACTCCGTTAGACTCTGAAAATTTATATAAAACATTTTTTTATAATAATTAAGATTCTTTGAAAGTAAACCATTCCAACAGCGCTTTAATCCTTTCCTCATAACTGTTCGCCGAAATATCGTCTAGAGAATATTTGTCAAATAACTAAAATTTTCCTTCAATTAAAACAATATTCTATTTCATTATAAATTTCTGTTACATTCATTAGTTTAAATGAAATTGAAGCATACAAGAAATCTTTACACATAGAGTCTGAAGTGGTAAAGTGAAAAAAACAGCCCTACTTCTTAGGTGTAAAGTTCTGAATTTCTTTGGTCAAAAATAAAATTATAAACAAGAAACAATAAAAAAATATGTACTCAAAAAACAATTCCAACAAATACCAATCGAATAGCACTTTATTCCCAAAAATCGCAATCCAAAAATGTAATCTCCCAGGAGTACTGGCCCTTTTTTATCGTACAACTAATCTCGTAAAACTAGGCCGAAAGCCAAAAAATATACAAAGGCTGTACATGCGCGTGAATTTTAAATATTTAACGGCGTAATCTGAAAATGTATTTCTGTCCCCATGTATAGGACACCGCAATAAAACGAATGTTAGGATTAACTAAATCTCTCTGAGGCGATAAAAATTACACGCCCATTAGATATACACTTACATAGAGAAATTAAAGGATTTATAACTTTGATGTGAACATGTTACGAGGATATTTGATATAAAATAAAAAGATATAAAGAATTATATTTAAAATAACTTATGTATGTTAAGTAACTAGGGCAATTAAATAGATATGCTTGTTTCAAAACATACTCAAGCAGAACTTAATGTATTATATTAATTGATATATACGTAAAGCATAATATTAAATTAACGGAATTTAATTAATTTTAACCACACACCTAACGCGTTCCAGGTTTATAAACATGCCATACAAAAATACATATAATACATACAGAAAGAAAGTTATTAAATATTTGATCTCAAACAACGTTCAGTTTCGTTTCCTGATCCAGCCTCGTTTGTAACTTCAACTATTTATTCAGAATAAACAATTTAGAAATTATTATGAAAATCGTTCAAGTGTATGAATCCCGGCCAAATATTGATATTCTTTCAATCAACTCAAATTGTGAACAAACATTCGTAGGGCAATCAAAGAAACGTAATATATTTATGGATATTACAATATACATGTAACTTATAATATAAGGAAATTTTCTGACTATCCTTCTCGTCAGACGGCGACGACGTTTTCTAAAACATAAAATAACCTAAATCATTTATTGTTTAAGTATTAACATTATGTGTCCAAATATATAACAAGGTAAAATATTTAAACATTAAATCATTATATATGAACCGATATGTAAGATCCTGGAGATAATATGAACAGGAAATGCAATATTTGTAAATGACATAACGAGTAAAAATCGGACCCTCTTATGTCATCAACAACTAACCGTACATATGTCGTGTGTAGTAAATTATTATGTTCCAAATTACCCTAGACAGTATCCCCTGCCCGTTTCATTGAGTAAATTGAAGTGACATTAGAGAGTTGGTAATAAATAATTCAACGCATGCGTGAACTGTAAGGGTGGTCACTTTCTATTCCAAACTAAATATTGTTAGAAATCTATATTTAAACGGCTATTTCTGTACTGAACTAGAATTCGTTGTGTATTCTACTAAACATTATAACGCCTATAGACCGCGCACATATCATCACATCATTTTATAGCCTAAGATGAATGCCAATGAATATTTATCTGATTATATAATAAACTAAACAAAGAAAAATAGCTGTCAATCAACAGAGAGAGCTCGCCATATTAAAATAAACTATCGAAATAATTGAACAATATTGCTTGTTTGATTACATTTTAAAATCAAATATTGTATCAATAAATATTGTAAAAAAATCATCTGGAATTAATAAAAATAGATTTTATTCCGAACAGGATATTCTTATTCTGTATACATCAAGTCATTCCGATGTAACGAACTCATTATATTTTTAAGACACCTTCATGAATATAAAGAAGGCGTCGGTCGCTCCAGAGCAAACAGCGAAGCTGCTGAGTCCACATCGGGGGCGATATTGACGTCAAATAGCTCGATATTGAAGACGAAAGTACCGAGTGATTTAGTTTATTCAGGCAGTATCGATCTCGAATTCAGGATTATGCAAATATCAATTGCTATACAATTGTTAAGGTAAGAAATAATCCTTAGAATTTATCAGCGAACGTTCCTAGCTTTAGTCATTGTTAGTATTAAAGAAATGCTCAACGTACGTACAGATTATAGACAAGAAAAATAACCTTCATTGATATATAACAGATGTATTGAGAATATCTGCTTGTAGATTTTATATCCAAGTAAAATGTACATATATTTCACAATATAATAGTATTTCACTTAATGCTTTAAACTTTATTATCCTGGGACGGTGAGCCGCTAAATTTTACAGCAGTAAAGTACCAGCAATGCTGGAAATCGCGAATATTGTCAAATATATTCTTCTCCCAAACGTCGCTACACAGCAACAGTTTACTGAGCGTGAAAATTCGATTGCGTCTATACGTTGCGGAGAATTTGGGATACATTCAAAAATTCGTTCCGACGACGCTCTCGCTCCGATCCCGGGGAAATTTTATGTCCCACTACAATATGGTGTCACGTGACATTTCAAAAGGCTACTTCCACATAAATCTCTTTGTACATTCTGAAACGAAGATGCGCGCATCCTACTAAGCAAATATGAAATTGTAATAAAAAAAATCGCCATTATGTACGAAACGGCACTATGTAATCAAACAATGGAATTTTATGTCAAACATTAAAACACGAATGTAAGTACAGAATACATTGTGACTTTAATATTTTCTAAGAATAGTGTATAATTCAACATTGTTTCATGAATAATACAATTTTTGCAAGTGGTATTTGGTTGAAAAATATTGTTTACAACGCCATTAACATATAATAGTGTACTATCCGAACTTTCGACGTTATTATATTTTGAATAAAATTAATAAAATCAAAAATTTTACTTAATTAATACACTACATCAAAATATTAAATTTGTAGTCGGTATAAGGCTGTATCAAAACAAACGGACAAATATAAAAATTAAAAAAAATATATTGACAATTAACCCTCACATAAAATATAACAGACACTTAAGAAAACTCGTAGTGGAAAAAATAATAAATAAGCACTGGCTGTTATAACTGTTATCTGTCTGTCTAGATTTCGAGTGCTCTGAAGTCTTCTAAATTATATTAAATTAATCCAGTTAAATTCCATTAATCCAGACAAAACTCGAAAACCACATGCATCGGCATCTAATAATGTAGCAACCATATTGTAAATTCCAGGAATATCGCGGCGAGGATTCCGTAGTGGATACAGTTCGCGAGATACCACGGGATTATTAGCCGCGTTGTAGTCGTGCTCCTAATTGTATGCGCTATTAGGTAATAATTCACTGTCAATGTAATCTAGAACAACGTGACGGTCACGTAAATTATTATAATTACAAGATAAGCATGAAAAAATCTTATTTTATACCTCTAGTATTTAGAATTTATAGTGAATGAAACTAACATTTCGGATACTACGCGTTTTTTTTCTATAACTTCATAATCCCGACGTTTCGATATCTTTACAGCAACCGAGATCACGGGCAGACGAGATGATGGTGTATTAAATACGAAACGCGTTTTTTATGAAAAATAAAATTTAATTTCATTTAAATTACTGCACGCGAGAATCTTGGATAGCATTATTTATAGAGAATTTAAATAATCATTAAAGTTACGTAACCTAAGTACTTAAGGAATAACAGAATCTGAGATAGCAAAATATCTAAGAAGTAAAGTCTTACAGACGTTCCATACTCGTATATATCCCGCATTAAACCGTCTAAGTTACCGTTACACGTGCATTTAGAGCATGAGGGATATTAAGAGAAATTTACTTCACAAACAAATGATAAAACCACTTAGATGTTTACTGACGACGGTCTGTGATGACTTTGACGGACTCATTTACCAATTTGTGTTTACAGTTGTGTTGAATTACTCTAACGTCAGGTAATTTTACAATTTGACAAGGTCACTTGGTCCCGAAAGATGAGTTGTTAGATTAAAATTACTTTATAAATAACTACGAGATCGTGAAAGATTGAGAATCAGTAACCGCTTTCTCTTAGATCTTATAGAAATAATCCCAAAAATGTATAAAACCTATTATAATATCCTTTTGCAATTCGTTTCACTAACCTTCAATGTCCGTATTTCATTGAATCCTTTTCTAATTTATGTTTCTCTTTGATTTTAACTAACTATCACAAACCGCAACGAACAGCAACATTACAATTGGCTCTGTCAAAACCATAATAGCTTTTATAATTAAAACATGCATTGCAATATCAAATAGTAATGTAGAAAATGTTCATTGGGCGGATAAGAAAACGAGAAACAGGGCTGTATGACCAACTATTTGCTAAAAATAACACACGGACTAACTGTGACATATATTGTGGACCTTTAAGAACGACCACAAAACTGGCATATCATTTAGAACTCAACGCTTTGTATGCGTAATTAATTTCAGCATAACAAGAACGCTTATCCGCGACAGTGGCCATTTGACACGCCAATTTGACCCCTATACCTCAGTAACAGGATCTCTGATGAGGGTGAAGGGTACAATGGAAATTATAACGTGTCTATCTAAATATACGTATAACCCTTACGTTCCCTCGCTTATGTCTGATAAATTATTGTATGAGTTTATAATTCGTGTTATTTCATAACAAGATCAAAACATCTCATAATACTATATTGCACGCAACAGTTTTGAAACAGTATTGAAAGAAAATTCTTTGTGTTATTTACACAATAGAAAAATATTCACTTCACATAAAAATGATTTTATTCTGTAGAATATTGAATTCATTCTTTATCAAGAACTGTTATATAATAACAAAATAAATAAATATTAGTTTTTAATTATTTCAATGCGTGTGTAACTAATTTTAATTAACTATAACAAAATCAACATGTATACAATATTAACATTCAATCTAGACATTGGGAAAAACTTACGTCCCACGCATAAACGAATTAGGCGACTACCCACGAGATCTATCACATTTCAACATACACCATAACAGGACCCTGCCGGTGTTCATTTGTGGTCTGTTCTTGAATGGACCGTTGGTCACAATGCTACAATGACATATACTCCCAGCTAACCCACAGTACAGTCACAATGCGGATTGCCTGCATTTGTCGACAATTCGTCGACGCCGTCACAATCATTTATTTGCTTAACGTGTGCACCGCCCACGTCCTCCTTGTCATCAATAATACGTCTGCATCATCACAAGACAGATCCATTGCTGACTTACATTGCTGACCAGTTACAGTGACGCTTACTTCACAAGCAATGGTATTTACATCAATCATATGAGCCGTAGCGGTAAAGTCCACTGTGGGTTTAATTCATAGTATGTTACTGGCGCTATCTAGGCGTTTTGATGTACGACCTCGGTACCTACTGTAAAATTCATTGGCGTCAAATAGTTCTTATTCCTGAAGACTAAGGTTCACATTTATACGGACATGCAATGTATTTTCTTACGTTGAAATAGTTTTCTCGCGTATAATATCTGGATATATCACTACTATCTTTATTCTATATTTCATTGCAATTCACCGTGGAGTTTGTCTTCATGAATACATTAAATAAAGATAATAAAATATTGATGATAATTCAGTGTCGTAATACCGAATATTAAAAAGCGATATTTAATTCTCATTATATTCATATTTCATGAATGACTAATGATTTAAAATTTACATTAACGTTGCCTGTTTTATATCATTATTCAACAATGTATACATTTTCAATGATTCAATATATTTTTTTATAGTATTATATGTTCTAGGTACAGAATATAAAGTTTATCGCTGGTCAAACTATAATAAAATATAAACGTAACAATTGACTTGGCTAAGGTCATGATCGGACACCCGTATGTACTAATAAGATTAACTGGCACTTCCCTACTGTTTGATACTTTAAAGGATATCACTGAATCAATCTATTGATTGAGTGCTTTTATTAAATAACTACTTATTCTGGATTAAATATATATAATGTTTAAGATACGTCCTCTCGATTCTAAAGTTATTTATTTCGAAAGTCCGAACTAGGTTGAAATAAATCTCATTTCATGAAATATCTTTTATTCTCCAACAGCACCATTGTGAGTGTATATCAATAGAAAAGTTCTTAAAAGTATGAGTTACAGCTATGTATACGAACAATAAAAGCCATACTGCGGTCCGGTTTAAATTAAACAAACCTCCCATTAGATGTTGTATTATTCATTTTCAATTCACTTAGACACAGGATCCGCAGTACACTGCAGTGGTTGCAAAACAAAACCATCTGAACTAGGTCGATGTGTTGTCAAATCAAAACAATTAGACTAACTTTGAAAATACAATTACAGAGTAAACAGAACCAACCATCTTTATAGCTGTGACCTGATTTGGATTTTAATTGTAAGTATTTTACTAAAAGCACAAAAATCTGTTTGATATCCACTGATTATATGATAACTTAAAAACACAACTTTTTCCATATTAGAATGCTGTCAAATTTAAATTAAATAATTGGGAATTGAAACACGTACAATGTTATTGTTTACGTCCAATAAAAATAGGTCGTCGTTCTATCAAGTGTTCGCAATTAATCAATTGTGAAACGGATGTGTTAGTTATCCGGCACGCCTACAACCTGGACGCCGCACTGGGAAAGTGGCCCGTGAGCTCATTTGTAACTAAATTGCTTTTATTGTATAACATGATGCCACAAAGACGCCTGGGCAAAATTGATGCGATTTTAATTCTCATTGCTATATTTTGAAATCCGACAAATATATGAAAGCTATTGGCACCACGATACGTGAGTTTTAAAAGACAAATAACACCTTGAAAACGTTTATCTACATATAAATGTTTTAGAAATTTACGTATAGTTATTTATATGAATCTGAGATCATCGGAATCATCTGATATTCAACAAAATATTCACATTACAATCATTTGATCATGCAAGTACTGAAAGAAAAACAACTAGTCAAAATGTTTATTTTATACTAAAACTGATATCTATTTTAAAAACCGAATAGCTACAGCCCGCGTCGTTCCCTGTCTTCATCAAATCAATCTCATTCGCTAATACCTAGGCGATAAATAAATTTCCTTAGTGCATCGTAAAAGGACATCTGCTCTGTTGGTTATTTGTAACTATGGTCGACTACTTGAAGTCGTTTCCATGCTGCGAGTTTCAACCCTTTACAGGTATTTCATTTTTTGACACGGTTTGTCTTGTATTAAATATTCTATAAATTTCTATGTTAAAAGTCGTCATAATCAATGTCTATATATCTTATTACAGAAATTTCTTCACTTTGGTTTGGTCTTAATCTTCAATTTCGAAGTAATTTCGTATCTCTCCATTGTCACATTCCTTAAAATTGCCCGTTATCATAAATTCTAGGTTAATTCAAAGTGAATAACATCTTTATTTGTTTGGATTCCAAGAAAATAATCATTAAATACAAATAAGAGCTAAAAATAGGACAATCCTATTCATAGCATCTTCATGATTTTCAGATTCATACCAATTTCAAATCAACTATTATAGCGTAAAGCTATTTGTTGATGTTACGAAATACATTCCAGTTTCGATACACCGAATGTTACTATTAACTATTACAAAACTAGTTATATTTTATATTAGGCGTACAAAAACAACACAACTCCTTCAACCCTTCAAATCCCAAAAGAGTTACAATTTCATAAGCAACGTATAATCGTGTACATGCTAAGTTCAATTTACATATTCGACATCAAAATATTCACGATGGGATCATTATTCATACGGGCTTGATATATTAGGTCTACGACACACGAATATGTTTTACAGACATTTTTTACAATACCCTTCTGTATAGCATTAAAATATTTTTTGATTTTCTTACAATCAAAACATTTAATGAATCAGAAATTTAACAAAATTCTTTGTAATGATTTGGAACACGCAACTTAAATTGCAAGAATTATTTCTTCTCGTGCCAAGTAAAATTCATAGTTTAACATCGAAACACTAAAATCTAGAGCAGTGTATATGTTGTTTTGTTGTCCTAATTTGTATGCCAAACAAAAGTTTGCTTAACTGAATGTGATATGAATATTTAGATGAAATTTACTCTGTGTATAAACTACAAGGTATATTCATATTCATTATTCATAAATAATGTACAGAAATAATTAAATGATATTATAAATACAAGCTTGATTTTTGATATGAAAACTCTACTGAAATCTGATAAACTTTAGATTAAATACATTTAATAATATATTTTCGTTCACTATATTTATCTTCGCGATATAATTATAAGGGAATATATAATTTAAATATATACAGACGATGATCTTAAAGAGACAAATAGTACCAGTATATAGTACATAGTATAGTTTCAGTGCAAGCTCGTTTAAAACTCAATACCCATTAGCAGAAGTACTTATGTACATTACTTTGAACGTTAGCTGATCCAAAGACTTCTTCACCAAGAATTCGGTTTTTGGTAAAGTGTTGTAACCTTATTAAACACAAATCTATATATAATATTCATATTCATCAATGTATTTGTATCTATTTCTGTATAGATATATCTTGAGCGCCTGTTGTAATTATATTATGTTGCTTCTGATGGCCTTTATCATAGAGAATTTAGAGTTTATTATAATTAAAAAACGTTCAAATGGTTATTAGTAGTACTATGACGTCTTTTAAACATTAATATTCTCTACATTGCCATACTCCTTCATTGAAACACTCATCTAATCCAGCCTTGCCATTTTTGGAGGGTTTAAATATGACAAAATTCTCATCTTTCAGATCCAGTATGGAATTACGATGCCAAGTTCGTCGACAATGAAGAGGACCAGCACCAATGTAGCGTCAAGGATAACTCCCGGGAGGTCCCGTGAATAAATCAGTCGCCGGCACCTCTGATCCCTTAAATAAGTGAGCTCTCGTGTGAAATATCGACGTTCGACTTACGATGTGCGTTGCAACAGAAACAGTAGCAGTCAAGATCTATCGAATAAAAATATCACAAAAAAACTTAAACACGAAAGAAACACATGTTATTTTATAGCTCCGTACAAATATTGTAATATTTTTATTCTTATTATTTTTATTTTCTTTGTTAGAGTTCCGGCTCGTGAGACGCACATTACATTGTTATTCGCGATGTGTCGCAGGTCGTCGGGAAACCTTCAAGGCGATAGATACGCACCAAACATACATTCTTACACTTGGATTTACTTGAATTGAAATGCTTTTGTTAAAAAAAATATATTTGCATACAAAAGTTTTATAACATGTTCTAAATATACGTATATATTTTATCACCTAAATCTATTCTATTATTTATGGATAATTGTGGTAAAAATACTTGACAAACAATCAATGGATGCAGCATATATAATTTCTAAATATAATTTAAATTAATCATGATGTGTAGAATAATGGACAAAAATATAGTATAAAATTAATCTATAAATATTTTAAATATAACATTCATTATTTATCTTTCTCACAAAATTATTTGTTATTTTAGTTATTTTAGATACAATCTAATTAAAATACTACAACAATCAGAAATACACAAAAATATATGTACGTAACCCTAACATAATGTGTTTTATGAAAAAGATGTCATAGATAAGTCTAACTTAAGAATTGTTCTGGACAATATTTGATATTATTCCTATCTAATGACATTTATCTACATCAAATGTCAAATTATAATTATTAATATTAACTATATAAGGATAACTAGTTAAAATATCACACACGAAACCACAGGGTCATATAATGGACTTATCGTTACTCAGCGTGTTTGTTATAAAACAGTTGTGTGTTAAATATTCGATATTATATCGAAATGTATTGTTTGTTTAGTTCGTTTCCTTTGCGGTTACAATTATAATTATTATAGAAAATAATTCATTAAATATATATTAATATACTTGTTTGTTATTTAAACGCTGCTAGCTGTTTGATTAATTTCGATGTTATCGATTTAATATCCCTCGGTTAAAGTTTTAGCTGGTAGACGTTTATCGCACTTGAAAAAAACTTACATAGATAAGCAATTTATTCTCTCTTTTCTCTCACACTACACTTGAATATGAAGCAACTGAAATTTTATTTAAACCTTCAGTAACACACGTACAATAAAGTGAAAATGCGAAAACCATTTAAAGACTTTGATAACAGGTAGCGATAATAAATTTGACTATCGGTTGAATGTAAATAGCTCATTAGCATTCCAGAATATTCGGAAATCATGAGTTCAATAAAACGATCAAAAGTTTTTACGTGAGTGTTTTACTAAGGGACGGCGAAGTACAGTGACTAATCATTTAAAACTAATTGCCGATTTAACCGACGGTCAATGACCTTATTGATGACCATTTAAAGATAAACGGATATGCCTTCAAACCTATTTCAGTACGAATATTGATTAGTCTTATTACTCAAGCAACTTAACTCGTTCGACCAATTCTTGGTAATTGTGTTTTGAAAGAGTTCTAATAATTTTTGTATTACGAATTAAGGCTTCTGGTTTTCAAAGGAATATTACTAGCCATGTGACTTACGTTTTAGATATGATCTTTTAAAATTGTAAAAATAGTTATGATAAATAATTATGAGAAATCTTAAGTAATGACTGTACGTAATTGTGAAAACTGTTTCATGTTTCTATATTACTTACATTTAGTATTTAAATTAAAATTTTGAATAAGGATATAATAAATAATATAGTAAAATACGTCGCAGTACGAAATGTAAATGCAAAAGTCAATTCTCGTGTCAATTCCTACTCAAACCTTTCGATGTTTTGGATAACATGTTTCAATTCATATCGCACACAACAATTTATCAATAACTAAATTCCTTCATAAAATAAATCCTTTTCCAGACTAAGAGCTATCAGAATATATTAAATTTCTAGAATTATATTAAAGAACGAAACAGACACAGAGACGAGGACTAAAGCTTAGCTCGTATGGACGGTTATTCGGTGAAATTTAATATAATCTACAACAAGCTTTACCACTTTTTGTAATATGAGTAAGTTGTTTTTCTATAGTTGTATTGCACGCTAACAATTTAGACTTTAGTTAAATGAACTTGAAGAATTAATCATTATTGTATAAGGTTAACCAGTACTTTACTTAATATCAGCTATACTCAGCTCTGTTTATTTGTGGGTGACGTGGAGATTATGTTCATAAAGACTAACTGAATCTATAACTAGATTTTAGATATTTCGCAGACGAGGCTCTACTGGCAATATAATCATGAAGGAGATTCTCAAACAGATTTTGGCTTTTAGTCAAAATACTCGTGGCTTAGACTCTTCCTTAAAGTATCCACTGGTTCTTAATGAAGATAAGTTTTACAGTATCATAGGATTAGCAAGATTTGATACGTTTCTCTATAAAGAACACTAAGATGCGCAAGGCGCAGGATCGCCAGTACACGTCCACACGATGTACATACATGGGGACTTAAAGTACTTCATAGGGCGGTAACCCAAGCGGTTCCACGCCGTCAAATGTTGAAAAAACCGGGGGATAATCAATGGACACCCCAGGGAGAGGATTACAACAATCTCAACATCAAACTCTAGCCACCGCCAAGAAATCCCCTGGAATTGATTATAATCTCCTTTAAAATAACCTAAGTCATCTATTCCACCTAAAATATCAAACGAAGTTTCATACCTTTTGGAGGAAAAAGCCCTACAAACGATAATACAGTAAGTAATATCGACTCCGAAGGTCAAATTCGAACAACCACTTAGATGTTATAATTCATAACAATTAAATACATTATGCAATTGAACAATCCAAGATCAAAGTGTGTGATCCCTTCCCCAGACGCCCAACAGGGAATAGATTTGAAAAACTGTTAAGAAGTGACAGATAACTGTCAATTCTTTGTTTTAGTGCTCTCTAGGAACTAAAGAATCCATAAAACGAGTGGACAAACTTTGAAGCATTCAAATAATAAATATAATTAATGTACAATAATAGCTGTTAACACAACTTTACAAGCGTTCAAAGCAATGATCAAATCTAAGGATTTGAAACTTTCCGTTCACAAATGCATAACATTCAAAACATATAAACAAATAAATGTATTTGAAAAAATACAACGTTGTTCCTTAGATCACACATCTCGTCTGCCCGTGATCACGGTTGCTGAAAAGTAACCGAAACGTCGGGATTATGTAGTTTTTTAAATAATAAAAATCCGCGTAGTTTATCCGAAAAATATTAGTTTCATTTAAATAAATACAACGTTAGTCGAAACAAGAAAAATGGAACGAGAAACTTTTTATTTCTTAACAAGACAAAACAATCGCACCCTTAACAATTATACACAAAAATATAATAAATTAGATATAAATATTACGAACACAAGAATCAGATGCTGTTAGCTTGGAGGAAATCTGCATAATTTGGGAACGTAGATTTAATCAATTAATTTAAGTAAGCAATCTTAGAACATAAAGATTAGGAATACAATAGACATATGAAATAACGTTTAAAAGTCAATAAAATTAATTTATAAAGCTAGAAGCATAACGACGTAACAGCACAAATAATTTTTTAAACAATATGTTTAGAAATTATTGAGTAACTTTACTTCATAACAGTGATCGTATCAAATTAGGTACACTTCCACACAAACAGACAACTATTTCCTCGAACAGATGACTTTCTGATGAGTTGAGACGCAATCTCCGTAACCGTTATAATGTTTTAATAAAATGTTTGCTGTTTTAAAGAACAGTTATGCTGCTCCAAAGTGGCTTGCGGGCTCCCAACACGATAGAAAGTTTGCTTATTATACGTCGGAGACAATTTTCTCAATTTTTTACTTTAAATTGTTTAAAAAATCATGGTCTGAGTACAAATACACAAATCGTATCATATATTTGTATGAATATTTTTAAAATTCAACTCGAGATTTTCCATATATGAAAAAAATAATAATTAGTTTTAAAATATATATGTATATAATACTTGTATATATACACACCACCTGTTCCCTGCGGCTTTGCCCGCATATTAAACTATATTTGATACACTCGTTATCGTACACTACGTATGAGGTCCATTCAATTTATTTAACATCCCTTATTTAGATCCTAAGTTTTTAACAATGAAACTACCTCAGGACAATGTCCTTTCGATTAAAATCAATTATTGTACAAATAGACCTTTATTTGAAGAATTAAAAGCGATACAAACATTTAGACGAATTGAGAACTTCCTTCTCTCTGACGTCGATTAAAAGTAGCCTAACTAACTCCTTACGACATTACCTAACATTGAGTGAAATTCTCGTCGCTATCGTTGCAGCCGTTCCAGGTACTAGAGTTTAGACAAAACAAGTTTTGATGTGTCTATCGTTTATAGTTCCATATGCGTTTATTGAAAAGCAATATGAAATCACAAACAGACAATTCAATTTTATTTATAATCAGAGACATATGTTTAATGTATATTATATAGTATAAAATACTCAAATGCAAACACAAAATTTTCTCACTAACTACACAGAATATCTGTAGCAAGCATCAAGTCCATTGGGAGTTAATGAAAGTCCCTCTGAATGATCACACTCATACAACTCACTCACTCGCACTCACACCGTGTAGAACAATGACAGCTCCGACGCTCAGCTCACAATTTACATTCATAAATTTTACATTTAACTTAAATTTATATACCCAATAAAAAAACTTAATGAATTTAACATTTTTATTACTACATAAAAAATAATACAAATTAATGTCTAAAGTAGAAATTAAAATAAAATAAAAATAATATCATTCTAAACACTATGAAACGATAGTTCAAAATAGTTTCACAAAATTTTCTTAACCGCCAGATTGTTTTCAATATTTTATTTGATATAGAAGGTTTCGTGTTTTAAACAAAATAAATTATATGGTTTATAACAATTAAGCGTACATTATATGATAAGTGAATTTATTCTCCATTTTATCGCACGATACTGTTACACTACAACGAGCCGAGTTAAAAATCTTTAAAACATTGCATTCTTTATAGTAATATTCAACTTGTAACATATTAATTAATATTATATTACTAAATATGTATGTATTTTGTTTATGCATAAAGGTTTTGTGCTTTCAGTATATATGTTTGCTATTTTAAGTCTCCACGCTTCGCTTAATTCAACATCAAAGTGCACCTAAAACTAAGATTCTGGAAGATATAGATCACTAATTTAATAAGGCCGTTTATTTGGACTACGTTATTTAACTGATTTTTATTTTATTTCCATAGCAAATGGCAACAATTTCAAACAGAAAGGAATATAACAAAGGAATATCTTAAACAAAGATAATTCATTTTCTCATACAGAAAAACAAAAGATACTTTATTTATATAAAAATATAAATATTATAAATTTTTGCTTATAGTTTATACGAAGCTTCATCCGTGTAATTTTCAATAATATACGTTAATATACGTAGTGACGATGACTAAAATATCAAACAAATATTATCAGGATGTATATTTAGTGGTACGATTTCGTGTGAAAGCCCAGTGAGACAATATTCAATAAATCTTTTAGTGCAATTTATTTTTTTCATCAATGTTTTTATTCACAAACTTTTACCATCTCATCCGTATTGTCTTCGACGTCTGAAAACTTAAGATGAATTGTAATACCATCAATAAGAGTCGAAGAGTTTACCTTGCGAGTAGTCGCCTGGGATCCCGCTTACTACATTATCATAGATCAGAGCGAAGGATATTATTCCACCTCGGGATCATGTCCGGACCTGTCGCTTCCATCGCAACTTGTCGGGACAAGTGATACGTCAAACGACTTCTATAAATACAAACCGAACAAAGGTCTTAAAAGTATTTAGGGTAGTCCCAATCAAACAAATATCGATATGTTCTCCTGGATATCCATGACTTTTTTGCATTTATTTATTTTAGGTTTTTTATTTCTATAAATAATTTATTTATTTATAAAATCACGAATGTTTTTAATGTAAAGTATGTAAATATAAACATGAATCATATCTTTACCACAACCGTCTACAAAATATATACATACATGTATTATCTATATATATAGATAATACATTTTATTCTCATTCCTTATAATATTCGCTGAATCAACTTACATTTTTTAATAATAAAATATGATTTATATTATCATAAGAAGGCGAAGATCCGGACATCAAATCACCTTTTATCGATAGAACATTATCGATATCCCTAATACCTTTAATGGTATCCCTAAGTTGTAAAATATCGAACAACGGTACAAAAGGGATCTATTGTGTGAAGTGAGAGCAAAAAAAGGGCTTTTGAAGGACTCCGAGGTAAAGAATTTGTAGTGATGCATCCATCCTAATTGTTTTATTATACTTAATTGTTTGAACCATTTCAGTTTCCCCAATTTTTAACAAAGAGCCAGATCTAATTGGTTAGATAAGTAAAATTTAAATTTAAATTCTCTTAAAGTACGTTAAAATATCACATCGGTGAAATAAAAAGCATCTCTTCGATGTCAATATTTATTAAGGTGGTCATTAGCACACGAATACAATGATCCGATTCAAGAAATGATTGACATAATTGTATCACAACATGTTTACTGAATACAGTATATTAATATTATACAGTAATATGTTAATGGGCATTATAACGGATTTAATTTTATTATGAATTTAACTTGAAACTGCAACTTGATGCGGGAAATATGAAATTACTACAACTCGCCAGCCTGTCACCGTGTTATCCCATCGGCGTCTTCACGGAATATAGAAGTGAGACTTTTGATTAAAAGTCAACAACGTGATTAAAGGCAATCGTGTAAAAACCTGTATAAATTCTTGGGATAAATATTATTTACAATTATCATATTATGTCCGATGTTTTTTCACTTCAGTAATATCATTTTAGTAACGCGAGGCACACGGAGGCCTTGCGTTTCTCAAAATAAATTAAAAACCAGTTCTACCAAATGAACCTCATTTAATTCTCTCAAACAATCACTGCAAGAAAAGAGGCATTCACTATGGAATAGTTTGAGAATTACTCTGTATTGCAACCAAAAACCTCACTCTCACACCGTTGGAATACCAAGAAAATTGCACACACAATGAGCGTTTAAAGTTTAACCTGAAACCATACAATGATATACTAAAAGTGGTTCATTTATCTCCGTAATTATTCGCTTGTTATTTACGAGTTACATCCGCACCGCGTACATTCGGAAACAAAATTGATTAAAAAAGAAACCATCACCACAAGCCAATGAACAACCGCAAAATTATATAACATTGACACCGAACGACCAGCCCGGGTTAATGATAACACGACACAATGAAATGAGGCTGGAAGGAAGAGAAATACGAAACGCGTTTGATAAATAAAAAAAGAATTTACATTTTTTTGTTTTCTATAACATTTTTTTTAAATAAACAATAGAAAAAAACTGTCCACGAAATGAATGTCATGACAAAATACATAGATATAAACATGCCATTGCAATGTTTAAAATTTTTAATGAACCCAATGATACTCACGTAAACAAGTAAAATCCAATTAATATATGTTCAATTCGTCAAAATCAATTGTTTCTGTCTTCACTTCAATGCAAAACAAACATTGAAACGTTCACTGCAATACAAAATATATATGCTTAAACATTGCCCTGTTTTTAATTAAGTTAAATAAATTTTTAATTATCCCCAGGAGTGATTTGTTAAAACCGAAAATTTATATATAAATTTCGTAATCAATTAGTGCAACGGACGATCAACAAGACCTACATAATATACACAAAGCGTATCCCGTTATGCCCACATCTTAAATGTTTTCACATTCCACGACCAATTTACCGAAAATGATTATGTTGAGGTACATAATATTATTTTTACATTCAACATTCCTGTGCCAGTGTGCACGGGGTTCGAGAGCACATAAATATAATCTGTCTATCGTAATGAAAATTGTATTGGGAATAGAATATTTTATATTCAAAAAGCGTTTCAATTACAAATATTAAAGGTGTTTAGCTATTTGAGTCTCATTTTACACTTTATATTTGACTAAACGAAATTTGTACAGGCTTCACGATATAAAAAGTCCTAGCCTCATAATCATCATATTAATGAACGATGAAAATATTCCTTTACAGAAAACGTAACTGGCAGATAGCGAGTTTGTATAGACGAGATGAGAATTCCGTCCTCGGAGATAGAACGCCATGTTGGTATCGAAACGAAAAGATATTTCTTCAAGTAAACACAATTGAAACTAACTTTTATTTTCAAACACAATAAGCCGATAATTCGGTGATATTTTTTGAAAAATTCGTCGGCTACTTTCAATAAATTTATATGAACATTTATTATAATCCATGGAGTACATGTGATAAAATATGTGTGACATGTTTAGATAATATGAAACGAAAGGACGTCAAATTTCAAGTTATTGTTACAGTACAAATGTTAGAGGTACGAAAATGTATGAAATATTTAATTATAATAATAACTTTTTAAATTTAAAACTTTTAAATCCCGAACAGATGAACATGGAAATATATCCACTGATTAATCATATATATGACTTCACCGTTAAACAACTTATGTTTAACATTTAATACGAAGAAAAATACTGAATGGTTATATTAAATAACGGAGAAAGAAATACAATATAATGCTTCCATAAATCATTGAACCTTTTATAAGTAGGATAGCTTCATATATTGTATAGTAATAGTCACAGCTCGGCCACAGGCCGGTGAATACATCGCTCATGCTCAGACAGACGAAATAAGCAACCCTTCTCACGATTATTTGACACTGGTGAGTATTAAGGATACGAAATCTTGGTTTTCAAAACAAAAACACTCCAGTCCTGGCCGTTGTTGAAACTTAAATGACTAAAGTTTACTTACTAACTAACTAAACTATAAACTCATGATATTTATATATAGAACATCGTTTCGAAATATATAATGTCAAATAAACATTACTTCGACTGCAGCTTGTATTGACTGGTTTCTAATTCAGTATCGAAATTTACTATTTTCACTGAATTTTTCCTTATCCAATGCTCTTGATGTTTTTCTAGCTCGTAACTTGTACTGGCACATGCCACCTTTTCAATTATTACGCAATATTACTTTACGTACGTCCAATGATGTCATCACTTCCGCGACGTACAAAACAAGATAGGTATTAAATTTCTCAATTAATATCTTGACGATATCTCCAATGACTTATGTATTACTACCTTGCTGGAGTTTAAATTTTTACGTCCAATAGATAAAACATTCCACACAGAATATCCGGAACACCGATACATTTCGCTTCAATTTATATTCGCGACCGTCTACTGAGAGTTTATATAGCGTTTTACGGGACCATAAAAGCGTAATAAAATTCCTGCTATACTTATGTATGCTCCATTGGGTCTGAGGAAGTATTATTTACTATCTTTCGTTTCCATGGAATATAAAAACGTAACATGATTTTTTCTTTACGCCTTGTTGAATGTCTCTAACCAGAAATAATAAAAGTATTTACATATATGTTCTCTTAATTAAAAAACATTAAGAAACTGTACAAATAATAGCACTATACATATAGCCCTGTAACATTTCTTTATGTTAGAAATCAATCTATTTTGAATACCTCGAAGGTACTGCTTGTAGAATCTCTTTTTAAATTGAAACTCTTTATACCCTTCAATAAGACTTCTAACAGAAAAGCAATACTGATCACAAAACTTAGAAAATATAGAGCAAAAATTCTTCGAGACCATAGTCGAAATACTACCATATAGTCAAAACTATTAGTTGAATAGACTTCATCTATCCGATATCTACCCAGGATAATAGTTATTATACCGTTATCTGTTCCATCTAAGAGTTCTTAAAGTATTGTTATAATTTAATGTTCATTATGTTCAAATCAGTGATATGTTTCATATAATTCCTTTGTTCAAACCATCGCGGGGCGATAGGTTATCACGAGTTCACATTCTGCAGGATGCGATAACGCTATCACATAGTAATTATAGCAGTGTTGTTTATACTGCTTTAATATTTTGACTTTTAAACAATTTCTATAATTTATACGTTACAAATAAAAAGTGCGACATGTTTTAAAATTCAATTTCCTTATAACATTTATATAAAACTAATATTATCGAATTTACCATCCGGGCTGCCCGTCACCACCGAAACGTCGGGAGCAGTTAGTTTAAAATAATAAAAACGCGTGGTACATCCGAAAAAATTAGTATTATTTAAATCAATACACACGAAAGTCTTAAATATCATATCATCAACCCATAACGTTTACTTAGGATTATAAGAAAAGAAGTATTCCTGATTTTTCTGAACATTGAAATTTATTACACCTTCGTAATTATTTTCCAAATACTAAGTTCGGGTAACACTTATAAAATACGTAAATATTACACATTTGTATACTATTTATTTATTTATTATATTGTCAGAATAATGTCGGATGGCTTTAAGCGATACAATAGACTTTATTTTCCTAATCAAGTTGATTGACCGCTCAGCTGTTCCTAGTTTGCATGCATTTCATATATTTCCATTAATTTGCATGAATATTAAAACCGAACACTCGGTTCTAGGAATTGAACAAAAGCAAAACATTTGAGACATAATTAAATTATTGGAATATTTACGCTTATATACCTAATTATAATATATTCCAGCAATTAATTTTGAATTATTATCCGCTGACTGTGGAGAATTTATGATACCAAGGTACATATCAAATTTAAACATGTTTTTTCCTTACTTGAAAGTTAATATACCGTGAAAGCAAGTAAAATTAAGTAATTTATTGGAAAACGGTAATAAGGAATAATAATATTAGTTTAAGCATATGTTAAAAATCAAGAAAAAAAGTATTTATTTATATATATAAATCTTTCTAAAATATAATAGGTACTCTGATTAATCAGAAACGCAATAATAAATCACATACTAAGAAAATGTGAGATCGATATCCTAGCAGCATCTAGGCAAAAGGAAGGCATTTTTCCTCTTTCAGTAAATTTATTGTTTCTGGAAAGGTCAGGCTACATCCAAGCTCATAAAAGAAATAAACAGAAATTTCCTTTTGGCTCAGACCTATACGGACCAAAGAACTGACAGCAGTTCATCATTAGCTGTATGCCATCCAACCGTCAAAGCCAGCGGTTTTGCTGTTTGGGAAACCCCTACTATTACAACTACATATACTTTTTAATGGTGCACAAAATGCGCGGGTCCAAACCTGTCTAAACTTTCACATGTTACTGAAGCTCCTGTGCATCTGAGAGTAGGCCATAATGGATATCGAACGTCACTCTTATAGTCTCAAAGACGGTTAAGAGTAATCCAGATGGCATTTCTCTATAATCTAGACCCAAAACTCTTCGGAGTTTTGGATTTAGAGTTTAAGATTATTTCAGTTGTCGCTAAGCAATCTCATTTACTGAACGAAGGAATCTCAGTATTTGTTCCATTTTACGTCAATCACGAGAAAGAGAGCTATACTTTCCCTGCCGAGCCAGGTTTTCTAGTTAATAAAATTACCTTTATTTAGACTTTACAACCTTGAAAGGCACTTCCCATCTACATATGGTATGAGAACTTGTTCAATACACATTTTATAGTCATAGGATGTAATTTTACTTACTATTGTCAAACCTGACGAAATAAATTAACAATAAATTTAAATGTCTCAATCGATAGGCTGATGCGCTTAAAAAACTTAGAACGTAAAGACCCACATCATTCTAGCGTATCTTAAGGTATGTGAAATTATTTGAATTTCATATCATGAAAAGGTGCCCTTCCTGGTGCTAGTTTTATTACTGTGTAGTTTTGTTATTGTATAAAATTTATATATGTAATAAATTTATAAAGTTCGTTCTAGCCACCTACGGATTTATTGAATTTAAAACGGTACTCTAACTTGAGGGTTCAGTATGCAAATCCTGGAGTTGAAGGACCTGAGGATATGAAATGGGACAAGGAAAACCGCATTTAATAGGATTACAATTGCTTTACATGACTTGCTCAGTGCGGCGTGACACATTTCTACACAAATATGAAAGGAAAAATATATTTAAGCAGGAAATAATATTTCCTCGAAACGAGAGATAAAGTGTGTATTGTAATATGAATAAGTAATAAGAATAAGATTTACGCTGAACGCAGATATCAAGACATTACCATTTACCTAATAAGTTGTGTGTTTTGGAAACTCATACTAAAGTGTTATATATTTTTATACAATATAATATAAAGCTAAAGCCATCTGTAGAGGGAGGCTGTCATAAACTCACTTGCGACGGCCCTTTTTCATCTCGATACATTACTTCTGAATATTTCTTATTTATTTTATCCTTTGTTAGGGATACTTTAGTTTGAAACTATGATAGAATTATGGTAAAAATGAAATAACGCATAATTTTTTTTTTAAATAGTAAATTTGGAAATTAAATTACAAGAAAAACACTTTATTTATCTGAAGACTGTCAAGTCATTTTCAATTTTTAGATAATATAACAGCCAAATGAGAGGTATAACAGCCAAATCTCTCTACAACCTGGTAAAAGACTCAAGCCTGCCAAGGACTACTATCAGTTCATTCTTGGAAAGTGCGTCGAAGGCAGAAGGCAGGTTCGTTTCAAATCTGGTTAGGTAGAGAGAGGAGCTTGGACAGTGGAGGTGAGCGTTTAATGCGCGTTAGATAGGGGCCCCTTAAACCTAAACCTGGGTCGCAAGTCCCAGGCACTGTTGAAGCTCCTCTCCCTGCAACGCGCGATGAATCCATGGAACGCTGAGAGGTTTCGTCTCATATAAGTATTCATGCAAAAGTGAAAAAATTAGGTGTCATTGATACAAACGATAGAAATATGAATTGTGGGTATATAATCAACTTGATAATAATTCAAAATATTTTCTATAAACATGATAAAAAAAGCCAATATTTATTGAGAAATATTTTTTCAAATATACCTAGATATTGTCTGGCGGAACAGTTACAATGGCAACAATTTATAGATAGTCCTAGCTTCCATTTCCGGTTGGGGATTTTACCATTGCGATTCTGATAGATAAAAATAGAATGGTATATCCTAGAAATTTACATTTTGCAAGTCACCAAATTCTAGAACATAAAATACTCGATACTCCCAATGTTTTATAAATCCCGTAGTATATTTTTTAATATAATAAATTAATTAAAATACGTAATTTAATATCTAATTCAACATCGACCATCTGCCTTTGGTTGGCGTGTCGAGTGACGTGTTGAAAGATTATACCATAACGCAGACCGTCGACAGCGGGATCCGAAATGTTATTGTGTATGAGAATTCATTAACCGCCGATCTTGTCAGGGTTAATCTCGCTAAAAATATAATTATATCAACTAACGAGGCACTGATTATATTGTGCAGAGAAGTGTCCTCACTAAGGGTTTTAAGTGTTTAGAAATTAAAATCAAATATTTAGAAATGCAATTTTTACTAGACACTGATTTTTATTGATTCAATTACTAAATATTGTTTAAATGAAAATTGTATTTTATGTTAAATTTGTGAGCTAAATTTCTAATTGAACGTTACAATTGTTTTTTTTTTATTTCACCCTGATTTGTGAATAAATAAAAATAACAAAAGTTTATTAGGTAGAGACAGTATAGAAGAAGAAGATACACTTATAAGTATCACAAAAACAACAACTCAGATTATACCGATGTTTATTTTACAAATGACTAAAGACGTGATCGTTAGAACGTCGAGTGCGATAAAAAATATTGTTATGAGAAAAAAATAGGTTTCCTGTTAATGGATTATTTGTATTATAACAAACAATAAACTAAATCTATCCAGGCGAGCGAATGACCTACATTGACACGAATGTGCAAACGGTAGTACGTATTGAACTTTCTGGTGCAAAGGTCAATAGACCATCTGTAGGTTCTACAGCGTCCGTTGAGATAATTGTTGGAAGCGTTGGATATATGCCGTTTTCAGTATATATTTCATAAATCTTAAAATATATAGTTAATCAAGCGACATGATCGCATCTCTATAATAATATAGCAATTAGTATTAAGATGTATATATATAAAATAAAAGATTTATATTAAAAGGTTCTGTGAATTTCAGACAAAACAGAATTAGTCAGTTTCGGAGAATGGCAAAATAAACACATTTTAGTGTGACATTTATAGCGGTTAGAGCCTTATCTGGAACATTTCACTTCAACTATACTTACAGAACAAATGTAACTGACAATTTATATTAAGATAGAGATAACATATATCCTATGGGTTGCACAATACATCCTATGCAATGCCATCAGCCGCAGGCCTCGTGAACGGACTGTACAAAAATACACTCCACCTCCAACAACATACAGTTGATAATGGAATGAAGATGAAAACAGCTATGGACTATCTCCTTTCAACAGTGAAATACAACCAGGTACAGTCACGATCGACATAAATGATGTTAAATCTCCAAATATATTTCATACATTTGATTTTGAGTTCTATTATGTAATGATAGGATAGAAATTTGAAATATGATGAAGCTGCGCGTGAGCATAGAACAATTGTACGCCAAGGAGCGAAAGGGACGGAATATAGAGGGAGTAATTGTAAATTGCATAGTTTGTAGAATTGTAATGGGAGAGCAACGTAGTGTCTTGAATTAACAGAATGCAATAACTATTCATAGTTCTGATTCAAGGGACCAAAAACTTAATCGAATTATTAAGTAACTATAATTAAAACAAGTTTTCCAAAGCCTGTGAAGTTGGTAGTATGGAAGTTTGTTAATATGTGACGCGAAACCACGAAATGCATTGACACATTCAAGAACACACAGATTATAAATAAACCCCATAGTTTTATTAACCAATATGCAACCAAACTACAGGAAACAATTTCAATAATATAAAAAGCGAACGAACATAAATTAAACAATTTTGTAATCAGTTGATAAAGAAATAAATCAAATTAATTTCTTTTAACCTTATATATATTTATGAAATATTAGAACACAACAAAAAAAACAAATTTAAACTACACAGCCATCTTCAACTCACGGCGTATACGCACGAGTGATTTGAAAACGATAAATCCATCTCTGTCTAACTCGCTTAATAATATACTTTCATCTCGCTCTGTCATAACAGTTGAATGCAATAACATGCCGATTACAAGATTAATAGCTAGAGAAGATCTGACACAGAGCAGTTTAACGAAATTATAACTCCATATATGGATTATTTTGTTTGTTTTAACATCTGTCAGTAATAGAACAATTACAAACCCCGTTATATCGTAAATATATGAGAAAATTTTTCTAATATCATATTCACAATATGAATGTCTCGAACAGATATTATAAAGAAAAAAATAATGTAAAATTATTTTACATATATCACACACAGGAGCACAATGACGATAATTTTCCGTTCAAGTAATATCCACGAAAAAGCGCACGTGCCTGAAAATAAAATTGAGATATGAATCAAACAATTTATGACGTCATAAGTGTCACTTATAAAACAAATTAAATATGATATACATTTATTTAATATTGTTATATTTTGGGGAGCGTTTCATTCACAGGTAATGTTTTAAGGTTGAAGGTAAAAAAGATTGTGACAATGGGTAGGGAATGAAGGAAATCGAAAACTGTATTGATGGGAGATTAAGTTATACCTTACAAAGACGCTTTGTAGTACATTGAAATGGAATTTATTTAAAGACTGAATTTCCTGCACATATATTTCTTCAATATCACCGTGGAAGTTACATCGTCGTAATAAAAGGCATATAAGAGTTGCAGCCTCGGAAACAATGAATCTGACGAATGGCTGGGTTACCTTAACATATATCATAGTAGATTATACTGAACCTTAAATTGATTGGACCTTAATTAAAAGGACATCATTATCAGTTTACCCGGATACTATCTGCGTTAGTGTTATAAAGTTTATAATCATTAATCAAGCAACGTATTCAACACCTCTACACAACATCTATATAGGTCTGTTCTGTGAGAACCAGTTATCGGTCAGGACATACGCTGCGTGAGAACGACCCCGATTACTATATTTTGATGGGAATCAAAGGCGCCGCGAGGGGCGGTTAATCGCCTTTATTTGAACTGAACCCCAAAGTAATTCTTGTAAAGCGGTTGCCAGACTCAGGGCGTTAAGGCTGCTTCAACACTATAATTTAGATGTATGATAAGTACTAAATGGTCTCTGTAATTTCACTACATATTGCTACTGTATACGATAGATCTATGTTTAACGTCAGAACTATATTATACGCGACATGGTTATCAATAAATTCGAATCGCAGCTAAGCTAAAATATATAAGCTGTTATATAATGATTCAATTATAATGTTAAAACTTTGACGTTCGTGTGAACAACCCCTGTATCGCAAGGGATTTACCGATCTGGCAAGTATTGATTTAAAGTACCTGAGAGGGGACAACGAATACAATGTGAAAGTAATTTTACACACACAACAATCCACGTTTTAATGTCGTGTCATGTTATATGATGTATTACAATAATCATGAAAATAGTCTGCCAAGAGGATAAGTAAATGGGAAGGAATTTGATGGGACGCAAAATAAGCACCAAAGGATATTCAAATGAATGCAGAACCAGACTCAAAAACCCAACATATCATGACACAGTACACTAGTAAACGTGTTTTATTACGATGGACAAAAAAAACAACGATAGACCATATCAAAGTGACTTGTAATGTGATGTTAACTTGTGTGTGTCACCGTTCTATGAAACAAAACGTTACAAGAGAATGTGGTGTTGTGTTCGGTTTGATTATTGGTATGGTGGAGTTATCACGAGAACCGATCGCTTACAATGTAACTTGAATAATTTAAAACTCACACATAAATAAAACCCTTTTGAAGGTGAAATTATTGATTATAATTCCAATAATATAAAATATGTTTTAATGACAACAGTGGTATATAATATATATTACATTAGATTTTTTCTGTGTTTTTCGCTCAATCGAACCGAATATTTACATAGTTAAATCTTCGGTTAGAAATATGGTAGCGCCAACTTAAGCGGTAGAATAACAAACAGGTTACCTATTTCCTAGCCTAACATAGGGAGCGAAACCCGAAGCAAAAACTAGTAATTAGATCATGCGGCATGACGTGGCCAGACGTAAAATCCTCATTACGTACTTCATAATTGCTTTGTGACTCAATATAAATGGAATCATCCGTAGAATTTATTGATTACAGTGTATCCACAGCTACATGTATTTGTCTACTTAAAATACATTTGACACTGACAACTGAGATGTATTGCGAGTGACAATTTAATTAGTCCAGTGTTGGAAAGTGAATCACAGTTATAGCACGCCGGTGCATTAAATTATGTTATTAAATTCACGTTACTTTAATGAGCGTGTTCTATATGTACTCCTACTAGACCAATGTGACCTCAAACCAAGCCAAGCCATGCTAAATGACACGGCGCACTTTAAGTATCTCGTTTTCATAGTTTGATACAATGTGTGACACAATTATGAGCTATTCTCTGTTAGCAATAAAAGCGAATTATTTTGATTATGTTTTATACCTTAACAAAGATGAATCTTATAAACAAGTTTAATAAGTTTTATATTTCATTGTAACTTTAACCGTGAATAATCTAAGTTTAATATTGGTGAGTGTTAATCTAAGAACACAATATATATGCCGTTAAAAATACACATGTAAATAAAAATTTATTGAGTTCTTTCAAATTACTAAGACATAAGTTACTTTGTCAACTTAAAGTATATAACAAAATCAACTAAGATTAATCCACAATCCACATAATAATAATAATTAATCCACATATGAAACAAAAGCAAAAAAATAGTATTGTAATTTTTAATGTTCAAATGATTTTTCCTTTTTTTTTAAATATATTATTATAAACAATTACATTAATTGATTTTGAATAAAAGTTAATAAAGAAACATTTTTTTTTCCTTTATATTTCTGGATGCTTATTTAGTTTCCTATTGTAACCAGCTATTTAGTTAGTCATCTGGTTATTATAGATGTTAACCTACCCTTCATTCATAGTTCCAATCTGCAATCAGATAAAAGGCGCTACAGCCTAGCCGTTCCCATATTTATTTAATAGTTTAATTATTAAAAAAGATATATATAATAATATAAGAAATGTGATACACTATTAATATTATAAATTTTGTTTACAAAATGATTTATCGTTTGTAGAAACACCTTTAACAACAGCAATAAATAAAAAAAAGATCTAAAATACAGCATGTACCTGTCTCTGGTCTGACTTTGAAAGGAAAAGGTTTGTCAATGAAATACCAGATACATTACGATAAACTTGAGCTTACTTTGTACTGTTTGTATGATAGTTATCTATTCATGAATAAGCCTAAATCACTTTACATCTATCGTGTTCAGTACAGACGCTTACTACGTTATTCCCGTATGAATAAAATTTATACTTACGGCACTGAATACATTTGCAACATTAACTAACTAATAAGCTTCAAGCGGAGTATTTGAGTCATTTTAATCAGCATTTAAATCTAAAAACCTGGAAGTCCAAGTAGAATTCCTTTTCTGCATTCAGAAAGGGTTATTGCCAAATATATGACGAAAATGAAGAGCATGTTCAATTTGGAATAAGATTCCTTTGAATACTTTAACATGATGAAAGAGAGACGTGATATGGAAGTAAATTCATCGTTCTTGATGAAATAGCAAAGATATTTAATCTTTAATTAACTGTAGACGTGTCAGATATTGACATAGCCATGTAAGAAATAACAACCTCGCCGCAATCTTATTTAGAAGACAGATATATTTTTTTTTTGTTATAATGAAAAATGATCTCATAATTTTTTTAAATACCTTACAATGTCAATAGATATCAGTGTTTTATCTGTTAGGATCGTTTGTACTAGAGCAATGAGACTTATTGATAGTTAAGTTGGTCCGCGTCATTAAATCACTTACATCGACGCGTGGGGTCCAACATGTGTCGAGCGAAACACCCCCTGCTCACAAAAACTAAGCCCAACACTGTAATAGCTGTTGTTTGAACAATACATTTTTAAGCCGTTAATTGTTAGCAACGATATTAACATGTCTAGTTGTAATAAAATTCACTGAGTATTATAAAATATTAAGACTTAAGTAAAGCTCAGGTATAAATAATTATGACTAATATTTCGGCCAATTACTAAAACGACATTGAACATGAAACGAATATTACTGTTTAATAAATATTAACAAAACGTTAAATTAAGCGAGCGTCAAAAAATTTCATAGTTCTACAGACTTAAAACAAAGGACGTCACTTGATGAACGACACCAGTTCCCTTCCCAAGATTTACGTGATCTTTGGAACACGTAGTTTTTTGACGAGGGTTCGTCCGTGAGACCTAATACATGTCCACCTCCCCAAGACAGAGAGAGATAGAGGAAGAAGAAAGAGACCAAATTTATGGCTTGATAATAATCAAAACGTAAATTATTGGTGAATGGTGAAAAATACACAGAGGAAAAGTCCCATAAATATATGATAATATTTTAATGGAAAAATTTTATATTTGGCTGTCTCTATGAATATTATTTATATCTTTTTTAAATATTACATATTTCCAATATATGTACATTCGTTGTGACATTTGTATTTTGAATTACCTAATAACACATTGTCCCGCACCATATATATAATATATACAATAAAGCCCTAATTTCATACGTCTGTACGCTTTCATTAACAGTATTGAGCAAAATTTTCTGCACATGTAACCGCAAACAATGGGGAATCTTTAATAAAATTTTAATAAAATCCCTCCGAATTCCCAGAGCAGATAAACCCACGGAGTGAGCGTCCAAAAAAAAATCCCGAATCCCTGTGTTTTGTCGTTGCTCACTCAGAAAACATCCTATTAAGTAATTTTTTCTACCTAAATTTAATGTCGAGGGTTGCATCCCATATGTGCCTATGGGATCGACGGGAGCTAATGGCGGTATATCGATTTCAACCTCTTGGACGTTAGCCATAAAAACCACAGTTCCATGTCAAAGACACCACTTCAGGGCCAGGCAGCTGGATCCAAATGCACCATGCCATAGTAACCCTCCAATGCAATATTGCGTAGTAATAATAAATTTTCAAAGACAAGGTAGTCTTGGGGTGAGTAAGGGTTGGAATTATCAGGGACGTTTCGACCGAATCTAATGTCTTTCTAATTGCAACAGTTTCGAACGCTCCAGTGAACACATTTCAAGCAGAAATAACGCAGCGATTTATGCATTTATTTCTTGTTACTTATTAGAATATAAAACGTATTATATGTTAATTCTGGTGTGGAGAATCTTTTCAAATGACTATTCATCAAAATCTATTGTCGTTAATAAAATGTATAGAATTAAGTATTTTAAAATAAATATTCTAAATATATAAGTAAATTCTCAAAATCTGTTTCTCTTCGTTCAAAAGTACAACGAAGTAAATATTTACTATTAAAGTCCATACAGGAATCTTTTAACTAAGCATTTAAAGAAACTTGAATAGCTTAACATTCTTTCGTTTCCCGCAGACTCGATTCGGCACTCATTCAGCATTTACCACCAAATATATGAAGAGACTTACCCCCCTTTTTCTTCGAGCATCTGGAGTTCAAAAACGGGTTATTGTTGGCAATACTGCGGGTCAGATTGAGTTGGTTCCATGACAATAGAGGTGTGAAAGGGGTTTTAAGTAAACACTCTTTTGTAAAACGGTCTCATGGCTGTAAGGACGCGTTGTGCAAATAGATTATGGTTCGAGCATTGTAGTCTGTGGCTGACAACATGTCTTCGAGGTTTTAGTTAACTTAACATTAAATGATACACATTTTAAAAGCAGGATTTATTTGAACATTTATCTCTTGATGTATAATAATAAAAGAAAGCATTAAAATATATTTTATAAAAACCTTTTTAACCTTGATATTGAGATAAAAAAGAGAACAGCTATTTTCTTTTCGAGAATTCAGCCGTAGCAAACAAATGTTAAGTTTATAGATTCTCCAAACATTTCACATAACGGATTCTAATACAAAAAATGTTTTTACCACCCTGTTCCGGATCAAGGCGCCATTAATGCCGCATTCACACTCAAAAGGTGACTGTCATATACTCTACATCACAAAACAATCCGCATACCGTATTAGAGTTTGTTCTCATTGTTGATATTCATAAAATCTTACAAATTTGAGTTCCTCGTGTTTCACATTTCTTTATGTTTTAAACAAATCTATTCTGTGTTTAATGATAGGGATAACTGTCTTTAATTTATTCCTACGACAGATTTCTAGTATTTAAAATGTCGGATATGTATGTAGTATAATATTCTTCTCCAAGGCATGTTAGTTGGTAGGGTAGTGGAAACACACCATCCACAATGTCCCACCCTTACCCCATTGTTGCTAATGCCGTCTCGCTTATGTTCGTACGTGAGCAAATTAAAACTTTCGAGGGTCGTGCTTTCGAAACAAAATGTGTTCGCGAATTTCTGAAGCGAAGTTCTTTTAATTTTGTACGTTTTTGAGATTTGTTCCGCGAGTGTGTTCTTTTTGTGTCTGAGATTTAAGATTAAGTGTCTACGTGAATATGTAATTCAAATTGAATCAACTCTTTCTTAGTATTGTTAAACATTTTTTGTGCCTCTTTTTGCCGCGCTAATATCAATCACTACATATTAAAGTTGCAGGTTGTGATGACATAACAATTTTTTTCTTTCTATTTATAAACAACATTTCATGTAATTTCAATCTCCTTCTAAAGATTTGAAACAAATCAATATCAAATTAAACCTGAACATTTATTTCTCAAATTAAATAATATTTTATATAAAATATACACATGGCTGAATAATATCAACATACATTAACTAACCTTAAATTTATACGTAAGTACTATTTAAACAATAAAACTGTCAATTCGTCACTCAGGTTTCGATGAAGAATGATTCAATTGACCCAAATAGATGGCCCACAGGAAACTCATTAAACCGTTATTTAAAGGAAATTAATGATTTTAATCGAAAAAACAGATGCAACAAAAAAGGTCCCTCATCCTAGATATCGTAGAAAGTATATTTCTATGGCATTAAATTTATAATATACAACTATTTTAATCTTAATAGACAAAACTGGTAATGTCAATGGGTCGCCATATTTGATGAACAGGATCTAAGCGTGTAATACCAACAGAGAGAGACGGATATAATGTTTGAGAGAGATAGAGAACGTCTCATGTCAACAATAAGGTATAGTGTTCGTGCAGTAACTTGATCATTGAATGGATACATGCAATATTATAAACGAGATTCGAAAAAACAAATGCCAAGCCAAAAACTACTCTATACACTTACGATAAGGATAGAGTGAAAGGAGATGATATGCAAATACGAGTGTAGCTATAGTGTCGTTGACTTGTACATAGAGGCATTCCTATCCAGCTGTTAGCGAGTTACAGCGATGGTGATTGTTTAATAATAATAGTATCGATGTTATAGAATTAACGAGCGGAGTTGTTAACTAGTCGAGAGCAACAACATCTGGGTAGCGGGTACCTGTGCTGCACTTGGTACTTGTACTCGGTGATTGTACTTAGCAACATCTCTATGGAAAGTTAGCCGAGTTAGCTTACTAAGACATCAGGCTTGGGAAGTACATAGCTGTGATAATGTAATGTTTCTGAACGATCTTTATTTGAATAATATGATTTGGAAAAACTAAAATCTTGTACAGACATATATATATATATATTAAATTTTTGAATGTCATGTTTCAATATGCCGAAATAAAGAGAATTTGATTAAAATGCAGGATCTTCTATTCCTACATCCTCTCCGATCAGATCATGATGTTAATTCCACTCACTGCCGAAAAACGTTGTCAAAAATCAATTATATGTTTAACAAATGATGATAATTTATATAAGCCATTTTATTCATTAGTTACTTCGCTTAGGAAGTAGGTAAGTGAAATTTCAGACAGGATTTAAACTTCTGCCATACCATACAACGATTTAAATAGGATTCTGTGTTTCGTTAAAATTTAAAATACCAATAAAACTAAAGTTCTTAATACAATAATCTTAAATGTATAATATTTTTATTGTAACATGATTCTATATGACCCCAATGTATACATATGCCGACAGTTTTAATGTCACCTTATCAGGCCGTTCCAGGAGACAGCACACAGTCATCTCGACGTAATAACTTGACGGGCATAAATCACTACACCCTTTAGGACCCGACATTTGGACTCACATATAGTTTAAAATATTACTATAAGTTTAGAACTCGAGCTACACTGAGCATAATGAATTGTTACACTTTTTAAGCAACTCCATAACGATTGATGTATTTGAAAAAGATTTCACAAAGTGTTAATAAAGACAAAAGATACTTAACCTAAAAAAAAATAAGCAAGGAATGTGATTGTCTTACAATGAGAAGAAAGTACTGAAACCAGAACCTACGTACGTGTCAAGTTTAGAGAAAAATGTTGTATGCTTAGGAATAATATTATGTTATATATATATATATGTTTATTATTTCCAAGTACAAATTAAAATTTTATCAACAATCAATATAACCAAGATTAGTTAAACAAACAAAATAGTATAAAAGCGAACACTCCGTTTTATATAATATTTAATTGATGTCTCATATAATATTATATAAACCGGGATCGCTTAAATATTCCTATCTACCATCTAACCTTTCTGTAGAGGGTGATTTAAATATATCTCCGTTAAGATGAATCCCTGGATAAGAATAGACACGTGACCGGCAAGCAAAGGTTCGGCTTTAAAGTAAGCCTTTTACTTTGTGATCAATCTTAAAAATTTAATACAACCTACATCAAAACATGCTTGATTATAAAAAAATCTGTCTACTTTCCTACATTAATATTATAATTAACGATTCTAAGTTACTTAAAATTACTTCACGTGTTTTGACGACATAAAAAATATTTTTTTTTATAGAAATATTATTATAATATCTAAAACAATATTACAAAAAAATTAACAAAAATGGTTCAATAGTTTTCAGAATTCAATTTAAATACAGAATTGTATAAAATCTAGTTAATAGTTACGGCAAACAAATCCTTTACGATCTAAAAAATTTGTTCGACAAAGATCGCATATCAAAACTCAATTAACATTCGAGAATTTTAAAACAATTCTCCTTATATTTCTCACTATTTGTTTGATGAATTATAATATTAAATGATTTCAATTCATGACGAGTGTCCTGAACGCCACAGTCTCTTAGAATTCCCAGGATATCGGAGAGTAATAAAATTATTGACCGAGTTATTCAATGTTTTATTGGATCTCGAGTTCTGCTTCTATATAAAATTAAATTATTCAATATTACTTTAAATTGATGGAATTCAATTACATCAGTTATATGAATAGATCAATATTATAACAAGTAATATATATGTATATACAATAGTTTTATAATATCGTTTCGCTTCGTATGATAAGAATATGTGTGAATTATGTTCTATGCTATACAAAAACGCATCCATCGACCGCTGATACATTGAGAAATAATAGGTCCTTCCAAGCAATCGAAAATATCAATAAGCATATAACAAATACATAAGAAAATATATAAAACATTAAACTAAATGTATAGGAATCTTAACTGACCATTACATAGTTCACAAAATACAACTAAGACATTTCTTAACTTAATAAAAAAACTGTGTACATAATCGATTCGCCGACTGTTATAATAGTTGACGGTGTAACGAAACAATAATAGTAAGGATTTTGATTCGTAACGAGAATTCATGAGAAAAATGTGTTAAATACGCTACAATACGACAAATTGATATGTAATTATGCTACAACAGCGACTTTAGAAACTTGACGACTGATGGGGAAGGTAACGAGTAATGTTTCAACCTTCGACCCTCGCTGCTTACATAATACTATGCTGAGATGATAACAATAACAAGCTATGATTAATAGATACTGCTTTAATGAGAACTCTAAACAGATGGAACATCGTTATAAATACTACAATCAGTTTTATCTCCGTTACTATCAGTTTCGTAACGACATTGACGTATAAGTTACCATTTTGTATCCATCAAGTTAATTATATCGCATGTAAGTATAACGCTAATGTAAAATTTGTATAGCTAAATGAGTCCCTATCAATGAATTACCCTGCCTTCATTCTATACATCGACAGCGTATACCAAATTCGAATCCAAACGGACCTTATTCTGGTTACAAAAACAAAAAAAACTTGCGCTGACGCATGGCGCCAGTTACACACACAACACATATTCACATACACACACACACAACAACAATATCCGATTGTTCGTACATCAGACATTTAACAGCCTATTGATCATTTAAATATTTTATTATTCTATAATTACGTAGCTCGTACAGTATATGAAGCAATTAAATGTAATGAAGTAGAAAAATTCAACTTCAAATTGATTGATGGATTCGTTTTTTAAATTTGTTTTTTTTTTTTTAAATATCATTGTCGTTACATTGATATGTATTAAATCGAACAGCCGCCTGCATTAAACAAGGTTCTATAACCAGCGAGTGGTCGACTGCTCGAACAGCGGGCGATATTGATCGTCACAGACGTCCTTGGTGTAGTGATTCATACGACACTTGTTCATTCAGGTCGGATCCGAAGAACAATATTGACCGCAACTTGCCTTCGTTATAAGAAAACTTACTTTACATACGATTTTGGACACCTCACTTAAATTTATAAAGTATGATAGTAGTTTAAATTGGAAGATATTTTGAATAAATAATTAATTAGTGTTGAGCTCATCGGTTGATAATAAATATTCATCTACGCCTTTCCTCATATTGTTCGTGTTAAATTAATTTTTTCCATATTAAAGTTATCCATCATCTCTTGCCGCCTACGTTTAGGAAAACAGAGTAAAAGTGTAGGTAGTTTCTTTAGAACTGCCATTAAAGCAATGACTTATTTTCAACATGAGCCAGCAAACAATTAAATATGAGATGATTATTAAATAAATATATAATATTTGACAAAATGTGTTTCCTTTGTACATCTTTTATTTTATAATTCCTACTTTCCTGTTGAATATCCTTTTGAGTTTGCATTGTTTTATGTTTTATCAGTCAGATGTCGCGTCGGGCTTTTAATTATGGCGGGCACAATAGATGAATGGGGCTCGGACAATGGGAATTATAGCCTTTTGAGAGTATTATGAGTATTTTGTATGGTCATTCGGAAGTCCTTATAGTTTAGAAGCACGTTTTCCTAAAGGATGAAAGATGTAGTTTGTACATAATAGGAGCTCAAAAATAATCAACGCAATTTTAGGGTAAACTTTGTTATAATTGTTAAGAACAAAATGTACCTTGTACATCGTAATCTTTGATAGCAACTTCAGCTTAGACTTGAGGTTAATAACCTTTGTATAATCGGTTATAATATTTGTATAATTATAACAGTATGTAATAATATAATGTTTCCTGTCACGTGATACTTGGTCGTCATGAATAAATCAATAGAATTCCTGGTTTTCCCGGAGCAATAAACTTGAAAAAAGCCACACATAGGTTTTAATGATTGCCTCAATGATAACGCATGCAATTGCTTTTTTTCATTGAAAATTTTCTTTTATGTCTATTAGCAATCACCTAATACATTGCATTTCGCATGTCGATACTTCTGACTAAATTAAGTTTAAATAACTAATTTCTTAAGTCTGAAGTTAGAAGAGGCTAATTATTATTCAAACAGTAATAATGAATATATTTGCTTTTATCTATACATATTATTAAATAAAGTACCCCACCGCGTCTGTCTGTCTGTCTGTTCGCAATAAACAGAAAAACTACTTCACCAATTGTCAAGCGGACTTCACCACTCGATAGCGTAATTGTCGAGAAAGGTTTTAATATATAATTTGTTAAGGTTTTGTATTGATTTGTGTGTACATTAACGATATTTTTGAAGATGTCGGGAAAAAATGAGCCGTCTGTCAGCTTTAAACGAAAACGCTGCCAAAACCCTTTGAGATATAACAAAACAATGTATGGTGGAATTGTGTATTTTAGTTTTAGTCTACAGAAAAGTCTGCGATAGCATATGTCTCTTAAGGATAACCATTTTACAAGTTTTAAAAATTGGCATTACTAAAGCGTTAATTGAAAAACTATTTAAATAAATACGGTACTAAGTCTTATCAAAATAAATTATTTCGTTTTCAAGCCTACATCAGTATCTGTAAATTACCTTTTAAACCATTTAAATCGGGCGAATCATTTCTAAGTTATCATAATATAAGTTTAATAATTCTCAAAATTTAATAGGCTATATTTTTTTTTTCCGTGCGAAGCCGGGGCCGGTCCCTTGTAAAATATATATAATACTTATAGTTATTAATTAATAACAAATTTACCACTTTTTAATTACATACATTTAAAATAATAAATAATAAGTTGAAATTGAAGATTTGGCAACACTGCCCCTTTTTTGCTTATCTATCGCATGTCATGTTACGACCAATTGTAAAGCATTAAAAGGCGGTTTAAATATCTTTTAACAAAAGTTCTGCTGAAAATTTTCATTTAAAAGTATTCGATTCGAAAATAGTTTCACTTGCACCTTAGCAATTATAGGCTCATAATATTTTAGGCTTTAGTTAATAAAATTTAACTACTATTATTTAAATCACTATATATATGCTATTTGTATATATATTGTTGGTATATAATGTTGATTATATTAAAAATATATAAAACATTGCAGTTTATAATTTAAATAGTGTTGTTTTAATCAAGGATAAACTTTATGACTAGATAAATCTGAAGCGAAGGTAATGTTTATTTAAATTTCATTAGAATTAATTTATATAAAATTAATTTATTTTATTGGTATAATTGTTTAATATGACTTTGCCTCGTGTAATTTTATTTTTAAGTTGACATGCAATTTTTTGAAAACAACTTAGCGTTAACAGCGGTAACGGTTATTCTCCTAAGTTTTTTTTGGGGACGAGGTAGTCGAACTAGTAATGGCTTTTCGGAAATAAAATGCTTGTGTAAAGAAAAATTTAATCAGTGATACTTGTCACAAAACATTATAAAATCTGTTCTATAAACAGATGTTTATCTTAATAAACATACCCACTTGATACTAATAAAACCGGTGTCATAGACCTGCAAATAATCCGATGGCATTTTATCAACGAAGATCACATCACAATGAGCTCAGAAACTACTTGAGACAAATTGCTTTCATTAAGCAAAGATGAGAAATAAACGAAGCCTTTTTTTCATCTTAGTTTGCCTTTTTCTCTCAACTTAGAAAGCAAACTGTGAGAATGTTGTACGTTACTTGAATCAAAAATAATCTTGTTTCCAGTTTTATGCTAAACTAAATATTTTCATGCACACGGCTTATTTTGATTTTAAACTGGATGAATATAATTCGGGAAATATTTTTTCATAAAATCCAAACAAAAATAATATAGGATATCTATATTATTAGTAACATAAAATGAAAAATAATTATCAAAGCCAATGAAATCCATCTCCAGTAGGAACATACTGTTTACTTGACTACAATGCTTTCCCTATAATTCCTACAATAACGCGCCAAACGAAGGTTTTCTATAATATTTACAATTTATTAAAAACATCTATTAAATGTATCTCGTAAGCCGTTTTATGGCGATTCGTTTTGCTTTCAGATTCTTAGTCTGTGACGTCACACACTTTAAAAGTTAGTTACTGAATTAATATAGTAGAACTCTGTATCCATATCGTTAAAAGTCCTTGAAACCACAAAGGATTTTAAAGTTTTCTAGACACCTTTAAAATGCTAATCTTATTCTGCAGTCTTTATTTTTTTTTAAGTCTTTGAAGACCCGCAGAAACTTCAGGGTTTTTTAACCATTAGCATAGGTCAGAGTATGCTGGTAACGTTTTTAGAATCGTTTGTGCAATCTCAAAAAATTCTGATCTAGATTCAGTTATCCCAAACATGGAATCCATGCCGCTAGACCCAAGCTAATCTCGTGGGAATACATCCGAGGTCATAGTCCTGTGCTCCAAACAGTAAAACTTTACCCATACATTACTTGTGTTATTAAATTCCTAATACGGTATCATTAATTAGAGGGTCCAGTAAGCTGTCATCCGATCGGACGTCGAATCATTCCTGATGTTTATTTATAGGGCTGTCCAATTTTCATTGAATTTATTAAACTGGTTAATTCCAATTTTGATTCACTCTAAGATTATAAACTAACGAAATGACTGTTATCTGGATGGTCAATATAAAGTTAATAGGACTGATGTATTATTTTGAAATTGATGACATACCAAAACTCTGCAATTTAATCACCAGGAAATATATTTTGCTCTGTTTGTTCATGCTCTCAGTGCTCATTCATGTTCAAAAATCTTTATTTACACAACCCTGGGTCGGATAGTGAGATATTATATGATACTACCGATGGTCACATCAAATTATGGACAATTATTCTCTATACGTTCCACAATAAGACGCCGTAGAATATTGGTGATGATGTAAAAAGACCTTACGGTGCATTAAGGACGATTTCATGGGCCGAAGATCGATACTTTTTCTACGAAGACAATGACTTCAAAGCTATTGTCCGAACCGAAATGCGGCGATATCGGAGAAATTTTATTAAAAGCATCGATTGATGAAATTTTTAGCGTGACTTGCAAGAATTTAAATTGAAACTGCAATTAAATTCAAGAAGATTATTCCATTGATGGCCCACTTGATAGTTCATAAAGACTTCGCGTTTCATTTAAAGGAATGCACTGTTATAAGAAAATCATAATTGCTTCGAACTGATAGTTCAGCACTAGGTGGCATTCCAACAGAGTACCTACATATTTCAGCCTCTGTTATTCTCGGGTAAGCTAGGATATAAGACCAAACCAGTAAATTAGACATGAAACTTCAATGGTTTTTGGCATGTCGAATACTTTAATTAAAAATAATTGAAAAAAAAAATGATTTTATCTCATGAATGACTTAAGAATCGTGATCTCAATTACGTAATCAGGTGCTAAGAAAGTCGATACGCAATCATACGTGTACCTGATTTAGATATCACATATATTATTTTAATAGCTTCTGTTTCGCAACTAGTTAGTGATTTAAATTAAACTACACATGTTACTGTCACGACTGAATAAAATTAAAATCCTAAGGCGGTCGTGATGTTAAAGAAAAAAATTACACTTAATTTCATAACATAGAATTCTATATTACTAGAGTATTTATATGTAATCAGTGTAAACAATAAAAATCTTACGTAATGAATATTACCAATTTAAATTCTAAACTTTTAGCTTCAGATTTTTGTTTTATCAATTCTAACGGATGCTTTAAATACAATTATGCGCTGTGAATATAAAGAATAATTTAACTAAAACATATATCTCTCACATTAAACGGTTCAAGATTAATTAAAACGTAATAATATATGTTAATGAAAAACGCGTGCTTTATAGTAAAATTATTGCAGTGCCTATTAACAAATCAATATAAAAAATATCGAAGTATACTTACACGAACTTAAATTTCGTCCTTGACTCGATATCAGCTTTAACAAGTAACAAAAGAAACAAATAACTTAAAATAAATCATCTTTTTAGTTTATCGAAACTATACTACTAGGATAAATAAAAAGTATACTAATAGGACTATATTTCGTATTACTATTGACGTATAATTATATATATATATATATATTATCATTTAAATATAAAAATAGCGTTTACCTTAAATTCTGTTACAATACAAAGCCAATTTATTCTTTATTTACATTATGTTATATAAATATTTAAGTCAATGTATCATTTACATAATTGTATATTACCGTAACTTAGTCGTATGTAACCCAGAAATAGAAATAATATTAATATTTAATAATTGTCTGTTAACAATACCAATATTTAAATTAAATTCGTAACGAATTAACTTTTTTCAACCCAATGCCCTTAATTGACGGTTTCTTAACAAGTGAATCATATAGGTTAATGACACGTCCCAAATAGTTTTAAAATATTAATTAAATTTAAATTAAAGACCTTGCTTACCGTAAAGTATGTCAGTACTCATAAACAACAGAAACACTACATTCATCTTGCGATTTTGTCCATCCTCATTAACATTAATGAACATATATATAATTATTTTTTTTATATAGCAACATCTTAATAAATACATTTCTGTAAACATCATAGTGATAAACAAGACTTATAAAAATACCATCTATATATATAAAACTAACAAGGCACACCATTTAATTTATTATAAACTGAAACGATTATTTAAATCTCATATAATAACGACGTTACCGTATTCATTATATATAAAAGTGGAGCAAATAAACTGGTAACACTATTAATAATAAACTGGAAAGGTTTCATAAGGGGATTAGATCATAGGCTTCGGTTGTATCAACTGTGTCATATTACTATATTAACTCGGCGTTTGTTGTTCTAACCAGTTAAATTAAAACGATCAACAGCCTTGACATAAAAAAAATGATTCTGCTAAATTGTGTTATTCAGTAATGATTGGAATAATAACAGTCGATATAATACCTTTTTGCTTTCGTCAACTCCGATATGTTTCCGTCACGTGTAAGGTCAGATGATAATAATAATTAATGAAACGGTTCACAATAATATTTATAATTTTCTGTTGTATTGCGGCCTAGGAAATAATTGGTATCCGGCGTTACTTTGAGAATTAGAGCGCGACCAGATTCATTAACATGTTTCGTATATATTAAAAAAAATCTTTCACTGTTTTTAGAATTAGTTTTTTGCTAAAATGCAAATACGGTTTCCATACTGACCATTTAAATACTAGTTATTAATGACTTGTATTATCTTCTGCCAAAAAACACAATAATAAACATTAATATGTAAATTAAACTTCAAAGGCGTAAAGATATTTTCAATGTACGGTCATTCAGAAAAAGTCTGATGTTAATAAATATGTATTGGGGGGGGAAGGCAGGGTAAAGTCTTGGTGGGAATCACTGTTGGTGAGGACAGTATTACCTACAAAATGCCAAGAAACTATCTGCAGTGTTAGTGGCGGAACACCTTTCTAACGCAGAGCCCTAGCAAGTCCGAGTTACCCACGTCCCCGTCGGCCCTCCTGGGAACTGCTGCAACCGCGCAGACGCGTGACCGCTACCATAGGATGCAGCTGAGCTGAGGGTACAGGGCGAAAGGCGAATATTCTGCGCCTCAAAACAGAACCTACTCACTAGGGAGGAAACCCGTGACAAAACCGAGCACGCTCACTGGCTCTAAGGTGGCAGCCCCACCAGTGAGCTAGGGTATAGTGGGCTAATCACTCGCTTACCTAAATCCAAAAAGATTAGCGAAACCAACACAGTACAAAACCGGACCGATCAAACTACGAAGACATTTGGCATGAAAATACGGACACGAATTGCTTGCTGGAACGTACGAACGCTGAGCGAGGATAGCCGACTAGCTCAAGCAGGAGCAGAAATGCTAAGATACAAGCTGCAGATACTCGGTCTCAGCGAAGTGCGCAGAAACGGATTTGGTGAATTACGACTGTCTGGAGACCTTACATTTCTTTACTCAGGAAAGGAAGACGAAGAAGGTGTACGTGAGAACGGAGTTGGATTCCTCCTTTCTGACACCGCGAAGAAGAGCCTCCTGGACTGGAAACCTATCTCAGAGCGAATCATCACAGCTCGGTTTAACAGTAGGGCCCGCAAGATAACCGTCGTTCAGTGTTACGCGCCTACAAACTTGGCGTCAGAGGAGGACAAGGACGATTTCTATAGTGCACTCAATCTGACTATAAAGAACATTCGCAAACAAGACATAGTGATCGTCATGGGGGACCTGAATGCCAAGGTTGGCACGGAAAACGTCGGCTGTCAAAGACACATGGGCACACACGGGCTGGGAGGCCGCAACGATAATGGAGAGAGATTCCTGGAGTTCTGCCAGGACAACGACCTTACCATCGGGGGGACATTATTTATACATGGTGATCACCACAAGTACACTTGGAATTCACCCGATGGAGTCACCAAGAATCAAATCGACCACCTTGCTATCAGCGCCAAATGGCGCTCATCACTGCTTGATGTCCGCAACCGTCGTGGCGCGGATATCGATAGCGATCACCACCTTCTAGTTGCCAAGGTACGACTCAAAGTAGCTGTAGCTCGGCCCACAAACACCACTACCAAGGTTGGGAAACGATTTGAGATCAACAAACTACAGGACCCAGTCGTAGGTGAGGCCTTTAGGGTATCACTACGAAATCGCTTCTCCGCCCTTGAAGCGGACCATTCATCTGTCAACGCGGAGTGGAACTACATCAAAATGGCCTACACAGAGACCAGCTCCGTCGTTCTTGGTTACAAACGCCATAGACGCGAGGACTGGATGTCACAGAGAACTTGGAATCTCATTGAGGAGAGGCGCAAGTCTCACCTTCAAATTCTGGCAACTATCGATGAGGCAGTGCGCGAAGACCTGAGGATGCAATATAGGCGCATACGCAAATCCATATACCGCAGTGCTCGCCACGATCGGCGAGTGTGGGCGGAAAATGTGGCGGATTGCGCCCAACGAGCTGCCAACTCCGGTAATCTCAGGGAGATGTACAAGGCGACGAGGATCTTGACCGGAAAACGGGCCTTAAAGAAGAAGCCCCTGAAGGACAAAAGGGTGAACTGATTGCTACATCGGAGGGACAGCTCCAACGGTGGCGTGAACATTTTGAGGAAATTTTCCAAGTCTCAAATAGCCCCGTAACACCAACCACAGCTGCCAACCTGCCCGCTGTAAGCCTCGATATCGACGAGTCTCCCCCCACTGAAGAGGAAGTAGTGAAAGCCATCCAGTCGCTTAAGAACGGTAAAGCTCCTGGATACGACCTCATCACGGCGGAAATGTTAAAAGCAGATATACCTACCGCTGCGAACGCGCTAACACCTCTTCTGCGGAACATTTGGTCAGCCGAGGAGTTACCGGATGACTGGACTAAAGGGCTTCTCATCACTGTGCCAAAGAAGGGAGATCTCAGTGAATGCGCCAACTGGAGAGGGATTACCTTGCTTTCTACTCCGTCTAAAGTGCTGTGCAAGATTATCCTAGACAGACTATCGAGGGCCATTGAACCTCTTCTTCGCAGAGAACAGGCTGGATTCCGACCCAACAGATCGTGCACCGACCAGATTATTACCTTACGCATAATCCTCGAACAAGCATCAGAATGGCAGAGGGAAATGTATTTGACCTTTGTGGATTTCGAAAAAGCTTTCGACACGCTGAGATGGACAGGTATCTGGGAACGTTTACGTGAAGTTGGAGTCCCCGACAAAATAATCAACCTGATAAAAGCCCTCTACAGGAAATATTCCTGTAAAGTAATTCACAACGGTCTTTTGTCGGAGGACATACCAGTCAATGCAGGTGTTCGCCAGGGGTGTCTCCTTTCTCCTATTCTCTTCCTTGTCGTTCTGGATGGTATCATGCAGAAAGTGACGAAAAGCAAGCGCCGCGGCATAGAATGGGGACTGTCCAGCACTTTGGAAGATTTGGACTATGCCGATGACCTATGCCTGCTGAGCCATACACACGCCAACATGCAAACCAAACTGGACGACCTACGACGAGAAGCATTAGAGATGGGGCTAAAAATAAACACGCGTAAGACCCAGGAGATGAGGTGCGGAGCAACAACCTCTCTGCCGTTGCTCATTGGCACAGAGGCTATAGAAAAAATCCACAAATACACCTACCTAGGAAGCATAGTATCGGAGAGTGGAGGTGCCGAAGAGGACATCGCTTCGAGAATCGCCAAATCAAGAGCAGCCTTCGCGCAACTCCGTCCTGTATGGCAGTCGCGGAAACTAACCAGGAGAGTTAAACTCAAAATATTCCGGTCCAACGTCAAATCCGTGCTGTTATACGGATGTGAGACGTGGAAGGTTACTAAGGACATCTCGCATCGGCTTCAGGTCTTCGTCAATTGGTGTCTTCGCCGTATTCTCGGTATTTACTGGCCCGAGAAAATTTCCAACGTTAATCTCTGGGAACGCTGCGGTGAGACACCGATTGACCTGCAAATCAAACGTCGCAAGTGGAAGTGGATCGGCCACGCGCTCCGAAGGGATCCGGAACACATACCGAGACAAGCCTTAGACTGGACCCCTGAAGGAAAGCGGAAACGTGGTCGCCCTAAGCAGACCTGGCGGCGGACGATCATTGCAGAGGTCAAAAACATCGGCAAGACTTGGAACGACATAAAAGGCGAAGCTCAAGATCGAACGAGATGGCGACGTACTGTGGATGCCCTCTGCCCCATCTAGGGGACATAGGACCAAGGAAGACAAATATATTAAACAAATAGTAATTTAACAAAATTATTAACTTAACCAAAAAAAGATGTCAATCATTGTATACTTATACACACATATTCAGTCATCAAACCTTAAGACATCTTCGAGTTCTCGCGAGCGGTTTGTCGTCAGATCATTATGTCCAAGTACGAGGAGAAATGCACAAAAAAACAACCCTTTTAAAGTCCACCGTTACGAAGCGTTGGCGAGTCTTATAAAGAGACGGTTGTAATTGATTAAAATATACTTAAAATGGAAGAAAAGCTTTCATATGAGGATAATATTCACTTAAAAATATAAGCATGGTTTTATATGAGATAAAATTGTATCTAATTGAATGTATTTAGTATGTATTAATTATTTTTCTAAATCTTATATATAAAATTCTCGTGTCACAATGTTTGTTCCCGTACTCCTCCGAAACGGCTTGACCGATTCTCGTGAAATTTTGTGAGCATATTGAGTAGGTCTGAGAATCGGCCAACATCTATTTTTCATACCCCTTAGTGATAAGGGTTGTTCACCCTTAAACATTTTGAATTTTTAACGAAATGTTTTGTTATTTTTTTATAATGTGGCATCAAAAAATACACACAACCCAAAATTTTTGCTTTTTTATCACCAACCCCTATTTTTTTATGTATATGTAAACACAATACGAGTGTATGTTTGTTTCGGCTAATATGTAAAATGGCTGAACCGTGTTTAACGGGACTTATTGGCAGGTAGCTGATGTAATAAAAAGTAACTTAGGATACTTTTTTGAAGATCCCGATTGACCATCCCGAAATAAAACCGCGCGAGTGGGATGCTGGGCGCATAAGAGGCTTTAAAGTTTGGTCATATTTTCTTATTATTTTTCTTACGCAGACGGAGTCGCGGGTAACAGCTAGTAATTAAAACCGGTTCAATTTTAAAACAGACAACACATGGACTACAAAAGTTTTCTATCAACATTTCCAACATGTCTATAGGGATACAGACATTTATTTAAATCATACTCAGTTACCTTATCATATCCTGTACAATGATAAGTGACTCAGAATGAACCGGGTGTTAATAAAAATATTCTTACGTCATCATACACCCATGAGTCATTTGACTGTACGCAATAATGCTATGCTTAATGAGAGCTAAGACTTTCTCGAGTATTTATTTAAATGAAATTAATATTTTCGGATTAGTACGCGTCATTTTATTATTTAAAAAAAAACTACATTCTGCCGACGTTTCGGGTACTTTGCAGCAGCCGTGCTCACGGGCAGATGAGATGTGACGACATTTTTTACTATGCTTTTGATATATAAATTGATTACGACACAAGAAAAGTGTCATCATGCTTTAGAAAAGATCTCATCTTGATTCAATGAAGGAAATTAAGTAAAAGAAAGAATTAAAGATTTCTAACATTAAGTATACCGGTTCATACTTATATTTTTTATTGCTAAAATTAAAATGTAAAAAAATTCATTATTTTCTTTACTTACATTAAACTAACAGAAAATTATACTTAATTTAATATATCACTAGAAAATTAATCTGATTAACTAATTGTAAATTGATTAAAATTATTTAATAAATTCTTTATATTGAAAACTTACTGTTGAAAATGAAATTCATTTAAGATTAAATTATAAACTAAAACAAAATATAATATACCTACTGGAAATTACTACTACGTGTGTCATTTCAAGGTCAAAAAACGGAAAGACGGGGTCAAGGTCGGACCAAAATAGTTGAAGGTTGAAAAAGTGCAATGCTGATAAAATAATACACAATTGTACTTCGATTATCATTTATCCATACAGACTACACATGTGTGAGATCAATAAGTTCCTCATGTACGAAAGTTAATCACGAGACATAATTATAAACAACTTATAAGAGATTTATTCACTTGATAAACATAGAAGTATTAATTTGCATTTATTCACTAAAACTATAAGTAATTTTACAGTTTAACACACCAGCTAGCATCGTGTTATTAGTGTACGCACGTTGTTTATAAGGAAATATTATTTTAAAGAGAATCATATATCTAGTTAGATTTAATTGTTCGTAAAATCTTCAGATTAAGGATTTATATTCACAATTCCGTTATAGCTGTCGCTTTTAAACAGTGGCTGCGATATACCAAATTTAACGAGCCAATAAAAAAATTAACTGACACAATAAAAATATCAGTACCCGTCTCAGTTTTAACAGCCCTGTATTGTCCGCTAGTTTTTTATTACTTCCAAAACTTCCACTCCAGATTGATTGTGTGACCTCATTTTGATTTTTCCATTTTCATCGTATCATATTCATCTGTCCAGATACGAGATATCTCATACATGAGATCAGGTGTCCAAGCGACATATTCGAAGTATGCCAAATAATAAATATATTATTAGTAATAAAATCTCGGTAAATACACATACACCTATGTAAATAAAGTCCTTATTTGCTTGGCTGACATATATTACAATGAATCCGTATTGCATTTATATTAAAATATCTTTTGAGAATATCACAAGTATTCAGCCTACACTTCATAATGAAACATAACTAAGACGACAAGTTGTAAATCAAATTAAAATTCCGTTCGCATAAAAATAATACAACCCTGTGACATCTTTAAATGTTTCCCATTCATAGCGCATCCCCAACATCCCGTGGAATGCAGCACGATGAGGGGTACCAGAACTTGTTTACTGCCGCGCATCACGAGGGCTGCCTTACGACATTCACGAGCGATATTGAAAGATATTACCAACATTCAATGTAATTATATCAACTCGGATTCCTATCAAGGCCACTGGAATGCAATAGCAAGTTAAAGCTAAAATTCTAAAAATAACTTAGTACATTAATAAAATATAATAATATGTGAATAAAGTATTTTAGTTATTCTTGTTTTTAATATATTGTATCAGTGATATTAACACAGCTGGTAGTTCTATGAACATTTTTCTATCATTATTTCGTACTCATATCACGGATGCTGTATTTAACGAGTATCAGCCCTGTTTATATTTGACGGCGTAGAGATCACTCAATGACGTCTTCAAGTCCCGAGATGAGGGGCTTCGTGTTTGCTTAATCTTAACAGCTCAAACTAAACATTACGTAACAATAAAACCGCTATGACAGGAATAAAATCAATGAAACACATTAAAAATATATGTCTAAATAAAATTGCTTCTATCTCACATGATAACAGGTTACATTCCTGATAATATATAGTATATCTTATCGTACTATTGACCTCGCGACATGATTTACAAGATTTCGCAGTGTGATTGCGACTGTTGTTAACTAATTTTAACAAATTTATATAAATTCATTTTAAATTCGCATGTAATTGAAATATATTATACAGAAAAAGATTACTTTTTTTCTTCGTCATCACAAAATACATTGTCATTGTCATCCATTTTTTTCCTACTAAATGAACTCATGACAGATTTATATTTTTTCAATGTAACTTAAATAATCTTATAAAACTTACATTATTAAATAATAATGGATGAATAACTTCTTATTTTTATTTCTTAATAATTAAGATGTTTTGTAGCTAATCTATAAAATTGATACTTATTGATAGGAATTAAAAAGCACTAACAACACTTATCAGTTTAAAAATTAACTACAAAGGATTTAGGCAAGGGCACAATTAGCAAGTAATTGCTTTTAATTGAAATATCTATTTCAAAAGTGATTTTCTTATAAATTCATTTACAAATAACTCGCACCGGATGAACACTTTACTCCCTGTTACTTTGATCATACATTGACTTTCATATTAATAAATGTATTTTACTTTCCAATCAAAACCAATTAGTTTCAACCTTGACTTATTAAGTGACACATCAATCAACGTAGAAATTATATCACAGACTATAAATACATATTTAAACTAAACATCTATGAGATCTTATTGCCATTTAGAAAAAATATAAAATAAAAACAAAGGCTGCTTATATTAATTAAGTTTAAAATTTTTACTTACTTATTTACAACATATTTTACAATATAATATAAAATTATTTATTACATATATGATAATTAATTAACAATTACTGAGTATAAAATATTAGAATTTATCAAATTAAAATTAATGTTTTTGCCTACAGATTGCTATTAGAATAAATTTGGTTGGACTTGGACCACGTAAAAAATCTCTAACACAACAATATTTAAGATGCACACAATGAAATATTTGTGTTTATTTGCTGTTTTGCTCCATATCGTATATGGTGATGCAAGTTCATTTATGAAAAAATAGTACTACATATTCCTAATTACGAAATAATTAATATTTGGAATAATTAATTTTAGTTATATTAAGTATATATATATATCACAAAGCAGTACCTCTCATAAAGAATAAACATTTTATCTAAGATTACGAAACTTAAACGAAATCCAAAATCTTGAAACGACTTCAAAACTATGTTTTCTGAAATGACATTGAAATGTGAAGTTGCCGTTGATATGAAAGCTGATATTTTTCAATTTATTTCACATGTAAAGGTTACACAACCACCTACATTGACGCTAAGCATTTCAATAACATGCGGAGACGTAACGTCTGTGACAAACATCGTAACAATGAATTTTAGTTATATTAAATAGACTTACTGGCTGATCAACTTCATATATACTGATAGACTAAACTAGACTAGAATTCTATTAATATTGCGTGACAGCTAATAGTAAATTATAAGGTTTAGTCATTATTTAATCTTTAAATACTATCTAAGGGGAGAATCTATTACAAATTCTATTGTCTGATCTTTCACATTATTTATTAATTAAATTCAAGGTTAATCTATTTACATAAACATCAATGTAAACATTTTAAGAATTTAATAAAGATAAAATTTTTACATAACTTTGTGCTATTTAACAATGTACACAAACAATTATACATACACATTTACTATATATTATTACATAAAAATAATAAACAGTTTATGATCTTGGATGAATAGTTAAGTTTTATAATCTATAAAATGAAGAGGCAACACTGTATTTCATCTGTCATCCACATAAACGTTTATGGTGTGCTGTCTACACTCTGCATTGCGTTCGTCAACTCCTGTTTGTTTACAAGGAGGGTCTTGTTATCTTTATATATAAAGAGTAGTCGGTCAATGTCGCTGTTCATCTGACTAAGATAATTGCGGCTGGAGACTTGCTAATGCACTTTAATGACTAACACTGTGTCTGATATACATTTAAAACAACATGAAAATGTTTATAACATTGCAAGGTATTCAATTATTTAAATTTCCTTCAATTAATAGCAACATGTGGTTTTAATGTATCTCTATGTCGTGGGAATACCAACAATTAGAGATATGGTTAAAGACCTAATTTTGGTTTTAAAATGTCAATAACAAAGAGCGAACTAATTCCAAACGAGTTCCAGTGTAATCGTTTCATCAAACACCGGGATGTGGGAAGACGGACCGGTTATATTTTGGTATCCAGCCCGAGGTATGCGCCTGTGACACGCCTTAATGTAATACTTAACAGCATCACTTGATCTTTATGATAAATAATAGTTGTGGAATATTTACATTTAATTTTTAAATACACTCGTATTTTTCTCGATAATTAACGAGTTGAAACGATTATTAACTTTTAACTTTTTTTCATTATTACGATCTGTGATCAACTGGATCATAAATATTCTGCCGAAAGAATTGTTTTGTTATAATTTAAAATACTTTCGTCTGAGGGTTTTTTTAAATATCAATCAAAATGTTCAACGTTTAGTATGTGTTATTTAAATATCACATTGACATAAATGAAATATAAAAGAATCTCAAAATCTGTTGTTAATATTAAGTTCACGAACACAAACCAAAAATGGTTGTTTTTATATAGTCGTTTCTTTGTACAGACGATAACCTTGCCCTCTTAAAGATGCGCCGTTCTTATAAACTCTGATAATATTCGGAATAATTTTAAAACGGCTTACATAACAATAACTATATTTCATACAAGCTTATCTATAAAATTTGTTGATAATTTTTATTCACTGTCACGTTATGTAACGTCTGTATGTTATTACGTATTTAATTATATGTTTATAAAAGGTAGATTAATTATATAGTACGAGTTATTTGCCAATAAAGTTTAATATCAACTTGGAGTATTTTACCATGCTCCAAACATTTTTGCTGAGGTGAAGTTACTTTGGTTATAAATCAGAGGAGTGCCCCTAAATCCAATAATACTCCTTAAGTACGTTTAACTTAAGTAACAGTCACGCCATGTAATAATTAAGATGCAATATATATTAAAAGTAATTAATGCATTCTATGCATTTTAAAAAATTAGTTCTGATTAAGATTGAAAAAAAATTCTATCTAATCTTAATTATGAAGAATCTTCAAAAGCACGTGATATAAGAAGAAGAAGCAGAAACAAGAAACTACATAGACATATCATTAATAAACACTGACCCAGAGGTCGTATTAAATATCAGACCATTAAAAAAAAAGTTTAGAACTAAATAACAGTTATCTATCGACTACCAAGTCAGTTAATTTTTAATCTCTGTATCGTATGACAAATTGCACTGACGCGATTAGTCACTGACATAACTTATATACTCTGTGCCGTGTGAAATTATTTCAAACATTAAACGTTTATCACATGTCCAAATATTTGCTTCAAATCATAAATCATATTGAATTTATTTCTTATAATTGATAAAATCACAGGGCTGCCATCAATATTCAATAATTAATCGACAACATATTATAAGTGAATAATATAATCTCATATATTACATATTTTTCTACACGAATAAAATTTTATTTGACATACTATTTAAGGTAGTCAGTGCGCTTCTCGTTATCGACTCTCAATCTAAACATTTCACTCCTATACAATATGAGTTCCGCTTTGCAAATACACTAGCTGCTTCAAACAAGCCCCAATTGGCTCCGTCTTTCAAATAGTGCCGGGAAACTTCGTAAATTATAAAAAGCCAGTCAGTTTGGACTTGTAACATGTATGTGCACTTATATAAAAGAGCTTCAAGCGCATACATTTCTATTTATAACAATACCAAATAAAACTCCAAGCGTTTTTAAATTATTGAGTATTCTTATGAAAAAATATATTTTTATTTCGAGTATATTTGATAAAGTCGGAATTTTCCGTGCAAATTTTAGGTCATTATTTTAAGGTTAAAGAATTCTGAACAAACGGCAGCCATTACAAAGATACCAGCATGTTCACATGCGGGTAGAGAATTCCTCATAATCGTGAGTTGGTATATTCTTAAGAACTACATGCAACTGCGGATCTAGACAAAGAAGGCTTTATATGAAGGAATTGTTACCGCGTTTATTTAATAAAAATAATATTGCTCGTAAAAAAATTTACCGTAAATTAAAAAAATAAATATTGCACCTACCTTTTATTCTAAAATATAGTTATTCAAATATGGGTAAATTCTGTGTCATGAATTCAAATAAATGTTAGAGCCATTTTATTTATACTGTATGAAGATTATATATTATGGGAGGTAGGTTTAAATAATTTGATAGTGTAGTTGCATCATAATCGACTTGGACGTCTGGCAGACTAAACTCAATTTGTAGCGTTGCCGTCACTTAGTTAATCGAGACGTAGGTATAACTTTACTATATTTAATACCAATGTTACCTAACATAAGTTAAATGGACAGTAAAAATAATAATCAAAATCATTCCTTCTAAGTTAAATTCAAACAACAAGATTAATTAACTTTAACTGGCTTAGAATAAAACCGCGTTTCATAAACAACGCGGACGCATTTCGTTATTTACATCGTCTCCAACAAAAGATTCTGTTTAATGGTAACACTCTCTTCACCGAGACCAACACTCGCTAATTTTAACGTCTATGCGTCACTCGGTACATAGAGGCCTGCACAAAAAAGTGCTTGTAAAAGCATTCGGCGTCAGAACGAAAATAGTATGAAATGATTTGTTATGACTTTATTTACAGCTTTATAGTCATTTGAAATAAAGAAGTTCGTGCGTTTTAAAAAAGATGTTTATTTTCATGTATAATAAAAACTAATAGCTTCAGTCTGATATGAATCTTCTTTGTATTATTTATATTTACAATTGAAGGTGAAGGGACAAATCAAACAATAAATTCATTTCCACCTAAATCAACTAATACTGCATTTATAATTAAATAAATATTAAGAAAGCTGTCAGCTCTAACGTCCTTGAGAACCGTATAAATGGCGTCACCAGCGATTCTTTGAAATGTGATTTTAAACGCCGCGTCGTCATAATATTTGGAGAACCTGACGAATAACTAGATAATAATAAAAAAAATTATAATCATTGTTCCGTTCTTTTGTTTCAATTTTTAATTTTTTCATTCACTGAATAACAAAAACAATTTGGAGAAAAATTTGTAATACAATAAAAACTATACGAGCACTGATGTATTAATTATTTTTCGTATATTCCATTCATCACAAAAAACTGTTACTTTTTTATTGTAAATTAATAGTTTCAACGGGAATATTAAATTACTGAAACTCTAAGCTTTAACAAATAGCAAAAAACAAATGAGCATTTCAAATGACCGGAAGCCCTATGTACGAATAAAAAAACAAAGGCAATCAATAGACCGATTCATAAAACGAAGCGGAAGGATGCTTGAATTACTTAAATAATATAATTGACAGCTATTTAAGACAGTCCCTTTCGACCAATCAGTGACGGTATTGAGAAAATACGAAGATAAAAGTAGTCTTTAATTTATTCATAAATTTATTTGAACTCATTTTAACCATCGTCACAATAAGACCTTTTTCGTGACGTCGGCAGATTAGATAATGTGCATATCCCAAATGACATACACAAACATAAAAATGTGTAAGATGACATCACAATTACATATGTCAATAATAATTTAATTTACAAGTATATTTGTTGTGAGGCCATAGCTTAAAATAATAAAAATATATATATTTGTTAAATGTATTAATATATGAAAAACTATCAATAGATATGAAACAAAGCACGCAATCAATTCCCATTCCACTTGGTTCGAGCTATTTTCAATTCATATTTTTATGTTATTGAAACAAAAGAACAATATTAATTCGTTGCACGGCGACATTTTTGACAAAACTTACTAATGAATATTTTTATACGATAGCTAACTAGATTAAAAATTCTACGTAAATTGCCAGAAATGTTTTTGTCAAAATATTTAGCTGTCGCCAGCGTGTATCCGAACGATTCCATGGGTGATAGATAACGTCTTGCATAAATTATGTAACATGTTGAACTCTCTTCACTTTGTGGTAAGGCACTATCTCTGTACGGACATCTAACATCTTAAGTCATGTATCTACGTGTTAGTAATAGTTCAATATAAAAAAATATCCAGGAATAATTGCACTAAATATACTTATACTAAATTCTAAATCATAAGCTACTATTTTAAAGTTCAAGAGATTCTATTTACTATATTTTAGTTAGTGACTTTTTTATAAATACATGCAGATATACAAATTTTCTAGAGAGCGCCATATCGTTCCAGGATACACGTGATACACCGCATCCCGGACAATGAGAGGACGTCCTCCTCTATGGAATTTATAGCTCTTCTGATTTAAATTTATAATGACGTTGTAGGCGGACACCGATTGAATATCATTTGTTTCAGTTGGAACAGACGGATTAGATTATGTATGTATGTGTACACTTCACATTTTAAGTCAAAAACAATGTTATATTAAATCATTATTATTTCGCATGGAGGACATTTCGTTTGTCATCTCAAAATGAACGCAGTATTGTTTCTTGTATGACAATATACACGTTTATACTATAAAAAAATATCAAACGATTAAAAATATGTTGAAAAATAACGGACCTTTTCTGAACAGTTCCGACCAATTGCACATTTAATAAACGATCAAAATTCAATATAAACATGTTACAATTTTATTGGTATCGTATTAAAATTATTAATTAGTGCTGTAACAGTGCAGAGTTCAATATTTAATAGGGACCCATTATATTATCCGTCAATCATCCAATGAGATCGATACGGCAGAAATATTCCAAGCAACAGTACTTTCACCGGCTGAAAGTCATGTGCCGGATTTAAGTGGTTTAATGTTATCTGATGATATTTGGAAAGAATTCGGCAAGTTTCTCAGGAAGTATTTAATTCTCAAGAAGTATCTTATTACAACAATCGATCCGATCAATAAATGTGAGTGATACGTATTGTTTTGAGTCTCGGTGACATTGTCTTACTTCATTGAACAATAAGCTGAGCGTAGACATAGCCACGCGAACCGTGACTCAACGTTTGCGACTTAAACAAATACATTTGACATTTCCATCACTAGATATTAATTATACCTCATATATTCGTCGCGTATCGAAATAGTACACACTTATATTTATTAGCATTATTGAAAACCTCGACCTGTCACTAGAAATACTTATACCAAACTTACAGGAAAAATCCAACCGACGTTGCTAAACAGTCGGCTAGTCGTTTGTATCTATAATCCCGTATAGGTATGAGTCATAACATAAAACTTCGATCAAAACACAACTAAAACACGTTCAGCAAAAGTTCCAAAGTCAGAATTCGATAGTGTCATGCAGATTCGGTCGAAAAGCAACGCCACGAGTGGGGAGAGCGGCATTCCTGGCTGGGAGCGGTCATCGACCGTCCTCTCGTGAGCACGCAGCCGCATAAGGTCAATACAGCTCGCCACGACGACCGGTCTAGCTGTTACCGAACGGCACCATTGTTACATATTATCTAAACCAAAAATCAATTACACCGAGCTAAAACTAAAACCGCGGCTAAACCAGAGGATATTATCAGTTAATCGGAAAGAGGGTAATGCGTTTTGTCGCCACAGCTCTCCGGCTAGCCTAGAAACCTACATTTCGAGAGCGAGCAAGCACTGAATGAGGCAATTTCAACGAATTACATATAGCATTTTTTTTCCGGTTACGCTAAAAATGGATTCGCTTTCATAAATGTTTAATGAGCATCACATTTCCTTTTCAAAAATAGAAGCAAGTTAAAAATAAAATATGAAGTACTATTAAAATAAAAATTTATATGCACATATGTTAAAATGTGATTACTTCCATGCGTGTCTATTGTGTTTGTGGTAAATGTTTATTTAGCAAAATCAAATTCAGTCGACCAGAATACTTTACACATACATCAACAGACTGACCTGCTTACAAGTTATGAATTAGGTATATCAAATCATTTCATCCCGGCTGTTAGCGAAGTATTTTAACAATAGATACTTTAAAACTATTCTCACTCATACAATATGAATATTCACGAAGTTTCACTTAATTTCAATACACCATGTATATAATGACTTAGTCATAGTCATGATAGCGTCGCTGACTCAATATAGTGACGGAAAATTCATACAGTTTTATTAATAAGATAACTTTGACATGTTGGCTTAAAGTCATATTTTTAATTCCATGAAGTCAGTTGTATCAAGGAGTCAAATACTACTGTTGATAACAGAATTACTTTATAATATTAATGACTATTAAAGATGTATCTGTGTCTGTGCAATGTAAATGATATTATAATATAAAAAAATATTACTTACCTTGCTCGAACCATTTCGAAGCTGGATTGAAGACATCGTTCACGATTCATGAATATTCTTCTCTCATCATATTTTTGTTAAGAATATATTATATTTCTATTTATTTATATTTTAATATTGTTTTTTATGACCTCATTGTATTACACCTTAATAATGTCAAGAATGCATCCACATCTATTTAATTTTAAAACTATTCCCAACACAATTTTAGATGAAATTGAATACTTTCAACAAGTTGTGGCAAACGTTCTATATGGATGAAAAGAATTTAATACGATAATGAAGATGACAGATGTAATTGGTACATTCGGAAAGTTGTGAGAAATTATAGCCATCGTTTACAACTGACTGACTTAATTTCTTTTTTTTATTGAGGTCAAAAATTATTTACAGATCGCAAGCTACTATCGATCCAGCTTGAGTTTGAGATTAATTGTTTTAATAAGAATGCTCGTAATTTTAAGACATTCAGGATGACTTCGTGCGTATTAAGAATACACGAGTTGCTGTATGGAAGTGAAAAGTGAAGTGGTAATCTTTTGTAACCTCTCTCTTTCTTGACTTTTTCTCGTTGTATTTCTTTTTGCCTTTTTATTGTTTCATTGTACTACTACTATTCTTTATTTATAACTTTACCTATGAAGACTACTACAAGTTCTCATAAAATAAAGCGCAGTATTGTGTGTATATTACTCAATATTGTTTGTTTAATGTATCCTTTTAAGTTCAATACTCAAATGATTAATAATTTCATCCAGTTTTAAGTTCTCTTAACTATAAATGTATGTTTTTCTCCACACCGATATTTTTTTTATCATGGCTTCCTTGATGCTATTCATTATATTTATTGCCGGATACCATTTGTAGTTTTATTTGGAACAAACGAAAAATATCTCATGCGAAGATTAGATAAGATAGTTTGTTACAATACAAGATAAAGGTGGCACTCGTATAAATAGTGAACAAATTTTTTAAATAAATTCAACATCTTCAAAAAGTAAGACTGTTCATGTTTGTTTTAAAATGTATAGCGACCTGAAAGTACGGCCGTGGAACTGTGACGTAACAAACAATGGTAAAAGTTTACTCATAGTTACTTCACCTCTAGCGAGAACTAGACTGGATTTTGTATTAGAATGCGTCGACTCGTTAGCATCTGATCTGATCGCGCATGTCGTATTGTATCAAACGGTACTTACTGTCATATCCGGCGGTCCAGGACCACAGCGAGACCATCGCCAACAGCCAATGATACATAAGGCCTTCGACCTTCCAATAGAGGGGGGCGTACAAGGGTCTGCAGAGGCGCAGCGCCATCATCCACAGCACGTAAGCGGGGATGCAGTATATGTTGTTCGTGATCGCGAATGCCGTGCGCGCCGCGATCCTCAGGTAACGACTGAAAAAGCAGGGCCGCGATCATCCCTGCCGCCTTACAGCACACGGCCTCGGGGGCGAGGGCCCGGGTCGTCACCGCACCGCGTCCTCCCTGCGGACAGCTGCCGAGCGCGAGCGCGGGGCTTTCGTCGGACGGGGACAATGGCGCTGCGCGTTCAATCAAACACAATCATACATTCGACGATATTTATTAATGGAATCGTTCACCGGATCACTGACGGTTATTTCGTTAAGTAGATTGCGAGTACAAATTTAAAAATTGCCCGTCGGCGAGCGATATGCCTCTCGCCGGCGAGCTTACATGCGATTTTATTTTTGCGACACACATTTTACACCGATCGACGTAACATTAACTCGTACGACGCGAGCACACATAGACAGACATACACAATTTAGTTTACGATGCATACTGTGGCACGACCGCGGCCAGTCGGATTCGTCGTGTAAAAACAATACAAAGTTCATATATAAAATTAAAAAACGACATCGGACCGCTGAAATTATACAAAAATTACAATATTAAAGACTGTACACTATCTAATATATACAATGCTGCCAGCATAGATATGTGCGGGGGCAGTATATACAGGGCGGTGGGGTACGAGCCTCGCACTGATCGCTTAAACGTTATAATCGTGCGCCATCAGGCCGTGGACTTGCTCGAGGCGGTACGCGAGCCGCTGCTTCTGCGAGAACTCGTCCTCCTCGAGAGTCACCATAAGCTGTTCGTTGTACTTCACCGCGTACGCATACAATTCGTTCAATGCACAGTTCGTATTGAACTCCTTGGTGTGAAGACGCGATTCTTCTGCTAACATGGCGTTCATATCTTGATCGGAGATTGCCGGCATCAATTTTATATCCGCATAGTAGCGTTCTACCCATTCCTTATACACTGGAATATCTTTAGCGTAAAGAAGCTTAGAGGAAGGTGAATCTTTGCCAAGAATTTGATCGGAAGTCGAGCAGGAGTCCATGAAGGTCTGCGCGATAACCGACAAGCATGAATCGACAGTATTCGATTTGTAAATATCAAAAACGAAATTAGGATTCTTAATTAGGTTCACCCAGAAGCGGAGAGGAAGAGAATTGCTTTTCCAGGTGTGGACCACTTCGGGATCCGAAATGGCGTGTTGGAGTGCCTGGTCATCGAGGAAGTCGAACATGTATTTAATGGCGAGAGGCAAAGCTGACCCGCGGTGAGCGGTGCTGAAGATGGTCTCGAATAAATCATCGACAAACTTTTGCAAAGTGCCCTTAGTGGCCAGAAGACGCGTCAGATAAATCTCGGATACCATTTTATTTCCACGCTCTCCCTCTTTGTGCGCGTCACCGTCGTGGTGCCTAACGAGGTGCCAATATTTAAAACCGCCTCCGTGTTCGTACTTAAGCGGGCTAGCCGGTGGACTAGCGGAACCATATTTTCCCCTATTAAGAGTTTCGTATGTATGAGACTTGTCATTCTTTTCCATATTAGACAAATTATAAACCGAGCTTTGTTTAGCAACTAGACTGAAACAAGCTCCGTCTGGAACGCGATAATGATTTAGTGTATTTAGTTTGCGCCACTCACTTTCGCATTTAGTGGTACTGTCTTCATCGTATAGAATCAAACGACCGCAAGCGCCCGTACGCCATTCCAGATCTAACTCGTCACGACTCGGTCTTTGTGAATACGGTGTGGCGCGATAAATAGCGTCTAAGCATTTTTCCTTGACTTGGCTAATCGTATCACAGTCGAGGACCTTGACTTGCACGTTTTCCGTTGTAGCCTCTAAACCGCTAACGAAGATGGTCTGTTGGGATATAGAAACACTAACGGTCATCGGTTTAAAATCAATGGACTGTCTAATTAGTTTCTCTTCGCTGAGAGAGTATCGCGCTTCCGAGGTTATAACGTCCACTGGCCCTTTGTCAACTTGACCTTTCATCGACCTAAATAAAAGGTACAGCGGTTCGCCTGCACATTCACGTAAAAATTTATATAAGAGGAACGTAAACCAGGCGCTAAGCATTTTCTCGGCGACGCTTTCAGTACGCCTGAGTAACAGCTTAGGGTGATTTCGGCTTTCCATGCACTTTTCGATTAACTCAGCCAAAAGAGTTTTCAAGACGTCAGTACAATATTCCATTTTACTTTGTAATGTTACCATTATGAGAGAAGCTACATTAACACGGTCACGCATCGAAAAATATCTATTGCTTTCTAAAGTACGAATAAATAAGAGGAGGAATGTTTTATTCATGATAAGCTGGCCAAACAATCTGAGACCTTTTTCTTTCCTAATAAGCTCTGGACGTTCCCATTGCAGTACGGCGTGATCGTCAATATTGGGGAACAATATCTTCATAGCGTATGTACGATAATCAAGGAACGGTATACCGCCAGTAACGTCACCCGTCAAATCGGTCATTTCAGTCTGCAGCTCGGCGAATGCCTCTTTACATTCCGCTGCTACCCTTAACTCTAAAATATCCATTTGCTCTTGCATATTTTTTAATACTCTAATATTTTCAGTGGATTTTCTCCTATACATAACTAGAAACACGACAAATACAAGTATAATTATAATTATACCCGCTATAACACCGAATAATACTGGCTTTCCTATAGCAGCCTGCAGGCCAGCCTGCGAAGAATAAGATAATTTACCAATCTTATAAGTAAGCGCACGACCAACCTTAACAACTACTTCTGGGCTCTCGACCCCATCTGGCAACTCGTCGCGAGACGGCGGCTTACAAGTTAATTGATGCCTACCAAGAGAAGTAATGTTACACAAACTGTCGCCTATATGTACTTCTACATCGCTTTCTGTACAGGCCCTATCTAAGTTCTGACCATTAATAGTTAAATATTCACCCTTGTAATATTTCACATCCTCGTCAAACCTATCATAAATGGGATCCGGATAAAGAAGGAAAGCTTCACCCGTCTTGGTCGTTCGATTCTGTACACTTTGTACATCATCCATATTAAAACCGTATTCTAACTCTAAAGGCCTATCGGGGTCTAGATTCAGGCCAGCGCTTTCGATGCCGGGAGATTCACATATGAGATGGGTTTGATATTCGACTATAATACAAGGGGCTATGTACGGTCTATTATCGTGATACACATATATTTGTGGGAACTGAATGGAATGAAAATTACGCCCCATTACTTTGATGTTTATCCCGCCAGACGGAATGCCTTTGGGTTGTTTTCGTTGTGTTGCCAATGGTGGACCAGATTCTACTGAAATCACAACAGGATCTTCAACATATTCGAACTTTTCCCGTTCCAAAGTACGCATCCCGTTATCGAAACGCATCCGTAACGTACCCATTTTAAGCTGATAGGAATGGCTAGTTCTACAGACGGCTTCCTCATGTGATACCGATAAAATGGCGCATGGTAAATCATCTATGAATGCCTGAATATTACTTCCCGCATTTAGATTTTCGCCTGTTATACGTAACTTCGTTCCGCCAGATTGTGGCCCATGTTTAGGATGAATTGAATTAATCTTCGGATTAACAAATGCATAATGATGTTTTGATTCGCCGCGGTAATCTGCGACTCTAACGACGACCGGCCCGTCCCTAGGAACTTCCTCACCCGGTCCGTCTACGGTACATACAATACGCCTAGTTTTCACATATAACTCAATGATAGGCTGACATTTAATGCCTGCTATAGTAACACCATTATAAATATCGGATATATTTCTACCTAAATTTATACCTTCAATAGTAATATTAGTTCCACCGTCCCATGGGCCTAATTGAGGTCGGAATGAATGAATTTCTGGATTAGGGCATGTCTGGGTACGATTTAACCAAACGCTAGGGGCACCGCATTGTTCTTGAACTTCACAACGGTCTGACCCTTGACACCAACCGCAACCAAACTTTTCAGGAAGCGCTAAACATATACCGCAATTATCTGCCATATCATTACAACGATAAATGAGTATATGAGTGTTATCCGGATTATCTAAAGGCTTCGACCCACCCCATATTACAGCAAAGGAAGCGGTTATGTTCGGCGCGCGTGATGTGTAAGTAAACTCTACAGCCTCACAATAAATAGTATCAGCAAGAAGTTGGGCTCCGACATGATTAACACGACCTTCAATATTGAATTGACATACGAATCTTGTTTGCACAATGAATTGACCTATAATATGAACTTTAACCTTAATAGCTCTTTTAACTCCGGACGGAACAAGAATTTCATTAGTACCGTCGGATGTAGAGTTTATTGTGGGACAAAATCCTGGACCTGAACGATAACTGGGACCTATTCTACTAACGCCCGTAACGAGAATATCATTCCTACAATTCTCTGCAGTATCATGGGTACAGCGATGACCATCAACACACCAATCACATGGAAAAGACGAACTAACACATTGAGTACACGAACTATATGTATTACAATCAAAAAAGGTAAAATTCGTTGCAACGAAATCGGGTCCCTGAGTAGTACGCACGGAAAGTTTAGCGGTAAAATGATGCTGACCGGCTGGAATTGATGGCAGAGTATCAGTACGCGGTGTAGTACAATTAACACCGTTATGCGTTCGGGTAGCATTAGTTATGAGAGTACGATCTAAAGCTGTAAATGCACATAAGAATTGTCCATTAAGAGTAGGTAAATTCTCAATAAGTAAATCTAAAGTTCTTGCTGTAGTTCGTTGCAATTGATTCGGCGTCACTTGGGTTATAGTTGTGCATCTTCCGCTGCGGTAAGATATCCAATACAGTGGATCCTTGGCAGCTTCCTGGCAATCAGATCGGAGACTGCACTTGTTTTCGAGAGAACACCATCCACAGTAAGGGTCTTTGGCTCCGAGACATGTTAGGCAGGATTTGTAAACACTGCACTCTTGAACTTTTACTTTGTACACATTGCGCTCAGTCATAACGTATAAATGCATCAGCTGGGTGTCAAAGAACAGATCCTTGTTCACTGGTGAGTTTTCATCAACAACAATGTCTCCATATTCGAATGCAGAGGTAGCGCTCTCAACGACGATTTTTTTAAGATGCCCTTCGGCAGTACCAGCGAATACTACGGTGTAATCACCGGTAGCTGTGGCTGCCACCGCTGTCAGCCTCTTCTTAAATACCGCCACGGGAACCGCTTCAACTGGTTGCTCTCCTCCCAGGGGAGTGTTCACGTCCAATCCACAAAAATCTTCACTTATCGACTGCAGCTTAGTTCCAATACAGGCGTGTGACGGTGATATAAAATCTAAGCCACGAGAGCCGTTGCCACTGAAGCACGTTTTAATATTTTGCATAAATTTCCGTCGAATGGCTTTCAGAGAATAAACGCAAAGTGCCGATAGATTGGATGGCGTATGAGTATTTATCAATTCACTTTGGCTAAAGGCTGCAAAGAGAACATCATGTTGCGCGGTTATTCCTAGTTCGCCAGCTAGTACTGAGCCCGCCTTTCCGACGAATGCTGCTTGTACCAGGTTATAGCCGAAGTTTCCGCCCCCCTCACCCATACACGACATAGGAATTTCAGTATATGAATAGTAGTTCTCGTCATCATGACATACCCTTACTAACTTACTGTAGTAAGTGTCCGACCCTACTCCACGCAATTGTGTAGTCAAAAAGTAGCTGAATCCCTCCGAACTAAAGCCATATACATAGTTTATTGGATACCGCTCTCGTGAAAGAGAATTGACAAACATTCTGGTACCAGTAGTAACGGCTGTTCTTGCTATCATAAAGAGCCTGTCATCTTCCAAGGAGCGACTACTCACTGTAGGTACCTCAGAACGGTAAGGAGAATTCCCTGTAAACGTTACTCCAACGTACATCACTTGGGTCATCGGAGGGTTCGGGGGACCCGGCGCAATAAAAGCTACGGTGGATGCACTGGCATTGTTCGCCACAACTGGTTCCCGGACTTCACGTACATCGTGAGAAATATTGTTAAGGTTACGCACAGAACACAACCCTTGGAGAACCGAACCGCATGTTATAAGTCTGCTCGTGGCATAATCGATCACAAGCGCTTTGTTCACGTTGTCCGTCGGTTTCTTCACGAAGTTAGGTGGGCAATCGAAAGTGCATTGCGCAGAGTCATTGACTGGACCCGTGACAATCGACTGTGCTACTTCCAGATCAGGGGAGAGTTGATAGATCCAATTGACTGCCCCGACGTAGACTCGGCCCGTGTTGCGGTCGACGACGAGGTGATTGAAGAGGGATGTAGGTGCAGATACAGGGTCGGAGAAATTGCGCACCACGTCCTGCGAGGCGTGCGCGGCGGCGCACGCGGCCCCGAGGGCCAGCAGCACGCGCCACATGGCGCGGGCGCATGTGGCCTACCGTTGTCGCCCACGGAGGCACCCACCCGTCCATCTGGAACGCGATACACCCGCTCAGCCACTGTCCGCCGTTGCCGCTACGTTCCCATCGCACCGCACCGCTCCCTAGCGATTACTCGCCTTCCGAAACCTTTACATGAAACGCGCTCATCCGCCTGCATTTACAACAAACAGTAACGAGAAAGCTCGGAGGGGTCCAGTGCGATCGGAGTCAGTTTGTGAGCTGAAGCGGGGACGCGCAGTGACCCGTCTTCCCCGGTGTCATCAGTACCAACCTATTTTACATTCTCTTGACTACATTTGCAACCCTAGCGGACATTCGGTCAGCTATAAAGATGTTAAAACATTTTAAAACAAATAATTCAAGCTTTGACAAATGGTAACAATGTCTTGCAGGTACGTAAATAAACATGAAAGAATGTAGCAACCTGTGCAACGGATGTTTTTCTATCGCCGCGTACAAAAATAGGTTAGTACTAGGAGTGAACGGGCACCGGCGGCCCCTACGCGGTCAGTGTACTGATAGTCACACGTCGACGAAAGCCTCAGCATCATAAAGGGGAGTAACAAAAAATCATACAAATTGGCATGCTGTTCGTACGAGGGAGTGAACGTGGTAGCGTAACGATAAATAAAAAGAAACAAATTATATTCGAAAGAACTGAATACATCGACGACATCGAGTATACTTACAGAATAGCCATGACGGAATAAAAACGGACGGGCTTCAAAATTTCTCTATTTCTATGTCTACTTGATCAAATGAATGTATGGAAGCGCAATTTCATAGTGTGGGGACCGTTCTGTGTGCTCCGCAAAGACCTGCAACAACAAATATTATGTTTTAAACCCCGACGGGGCTCGTTTGATCCGCGAGACACGATGACACATTTAACATAAAGAGGTTTACTCACACAACAAACTACTTTTATTTTGTTTTAAATTAACATTTAAGTTTAAATAATACAGAATTTTTGTAGTTATAGTACAATATTCGTTAAAACGATTCTATAACATATCCCGGTACAATGCAGCTAGCTTCATGTTACTATGTAAGACTGCGACCGGTCGTTCTTGTTGATTGTATGCATTCTCTGCCCTCCACCCACCCGACCTAATCTCCTACCTACGCATGCGGATAGACACTAAAATATTTTTCACCGTCTCAAATTTAATAATTAAAACTGTTTTAAACTATAAAATTGAAACTATGGAGTTAACTTTTCTTTTGCTGGAAGGAAAGAATGTCAGCCATTACCGCGCAAGCGAGTCGATAAACGGAAGCCATTTCAATAAACCCGAATAATTTTAAACGAATTACAATTTAACTAATTATTAAAACTTACCTGTATGCAAGTTTATGTCTCAATTAGAACAATCCTTGTGAATCCAGGACTAAGTAGCAAGATCAGGGTAACACAATTGAAACACTTCACAAAATTCTTTGTATTTATCACTTGATATTAAACGTAATCACTAACACCACTAGTAACTAAATTCACATTATAGTTATAAAAAAACTAATTTCAGTTGCTGTTCTCCGTTTTATATGCAAAGAAACCCGTTTGCACAAGTAGTCCACGACAAGAGCATCAGTCTTCGTACATCGCCATGGAATGATTTCAGTTTCGCTTTTCGAACGAGTTTAGGCGTGACTGAGCCGAGCAAAGCCGATCACGCCCGATCTTAGCAATAATTTATGAAATTGCCGTTTGGCAGCACTGTCAATAGCTGCGTTCAGAAATAAAAAAATATTTACCAATATTCTAATAGAATGTATTATATTAATGTATAATAATTAATTAATACATTTTATATTATTTAAGTAGGGATTTAAAATTCAATTTTAACAATTTTAAATGATTATGTCAATTTGAAATTAATAATAAATTGTACTGTCGTATTTATAATTTGTTGGTTTACAATACAAAAAAAATGTATTTTTCGAATGCATAAATAGATGTTTATTTAAGTTGCAACATGCCGGTAAACAACTTTTAATATATTTTTTGTTTTTCTTTAGGACAAGCATAACAATTATTAGATAATTTTAAGCTGGTTATTTTATACAATCAATTTACCATTTTATTATATTAATAAATTACAAATTGATTGATTTCTAAATGTATATATAAGTATGGATACGTCACTCAATAAATAAAAAATGTATTGTATCAATTATACGAAAAAATATAAGACACAACTATTAGGATTAACCATATAGATATCTATTTATATCAAACATTTTAATAGTATGAAAGGCTTTGATATATTTTTGATATATTGTATATTGTATGATAAATAGTAAATACTGTCTATGGTCTTTCGTAACATTTTAAAATCCGAATTTATCTGAAAGGTACGCTCACGACTTGTCAGCCGTCAGATATTGTCAATGTTGAAGAAAACGTAGCCTAAAACTAAAAGAAATAATTAACCATGGCTACTACAATGTTTAAATTGTCGTCTGCCTTAATTAATTCGTCAAAAAACTATAGGTATGTCGTGGGACTTATCAACAAATGCAACATCTCAACCACCTCTACCAGACTGGTAAGTTGCATAACTTACTAAAATAAATTTCCAAACGCCGAAAACAATTCTATAAAAAGCCGGTTATTATATTTGCAATTCAGGTATAGTATGTCTCGTCACAAAATTGTTCTTAAATTTCACCTCAACAGGGTCTGTTTCTGTTGAGGTGAAATTTAAGATCTATGACATAAAAAATTTCATATAAATATTTGACATATTTCCTTATGAGAGAAACTCTTACAGAAAATTTTGTAATATTCCATTAGTTTCCACTAAATCAATTTCTTTGATAATCCAAAAATATTTTTGTTGTCCAGAAGGAATATATAATAATGTACAAAGATTGACACTTATTGTGGTCTCTGGCGTTTGCAATCAATTCATCCAATAAAATTCCTAAATATTATTTATTATATTGACAAAACAATATTATTTCAAGTATTTCATTAGTACATATAAAAATTATGAAGTATATTTGTAAGTTAGTCTAAACTCTAAAGCCTCAAGCAATACTTAAATTACCAAATAAAGGAGTATTTTCATAAGCTGCTATTTTTTAACAAACATCAATGAGTGTAAATGTTAATTTGTATGTTTTATAAATAAGTGAATTTGAGAAATTATTTTTTATCTGTGTTACATAATGTACCTTTTACATTTATTGTATTTAATAATATTTTAACCAATTTGACAAATGTTTAGTAAAAGTGGTTAATGAGAGAGTAAATTTTATGCTGGTTTATTTTTTCTCTCTATCTCTTCTTATCAGGTGACTGCTTAATCTGTCAAAAAGTTTTGTCTAGAATCTGGTAAGAAAAATATTCAGTCTTGTGCAGATTCTTGATCTCAATAATTTTGGCCATTTGGCAAGACATTTTTTAGTACTGTCCTTTTGTTGTCATTGCATGATTAAATAAATCATTATTGGCCAAATTATGGCCATAAAAAAATGAAGGCATATTATATGTTGAAAAAGAATATTTTATGCAAAGGAAGTAACCAAAATGTATGTTGTTTTATGAAACAAAAAATATGTACTTGCAAGAATCTTAAATATCAAAAATATCCAAAGAAAATGGCTATTATATTATTTTTCGTAAAAATTATTTAGTAGGTATGAGACCAAAGTGGAAAGAAAACATTCATGACTTGTACCAAACTTAGAGTTAGTGACTCGGCGAATTTTGTGTAACTAGTTTTGAGATTGTATTAGAATATGTAATTATTTTGTTTGGTACAAAATTACAAAAATAATGAATTCTATCTTTAAGATTCTAAAAATTCATCATTAAAATAACCTTAATGAAGAAATTATTTAATTTTATAAATATAAAAATAGTTGCAAAATAGATTCAATGGTTGAAATGAACCTATAATTAAAGGTTTTCTACGCAATTTTACTTATTTGAATGTAATATATGAAATATTAGACATTCTCATCTCGTCTGCCCGTGATCACTGTCGCTGTAAACCGTAAGGGAACCCCAATGTTGGGATTATGTAGTTAAAATAATTAAAATCCATAGAAAACCGATAATAATAGTTTTATTTCAATTAATACTCATGAAAGTCTTAGCCCTCATTACATTTTTGTTTTCTAAAAGATTAGGTAAATGAAATCTTAAATGAGGTTGATGTGAAATAAAAAACTGAATTCATAGTATATTCCATCTTTGAATATTTGTAATTTGACTAATATTTGTTTTTATTTTATGATAATTCAATATTAAATAAATTTAATCTCTTCATTATATATTTTTTTGTTTTCAACAAAGTTCTCTACTTTTAAGTATTATAATGCGAGGTAAGAAACTTTCAAGTAGCCATAGTTTCTGTAAATCAAAGATAATATACTGAAAATTTATATTAAAAAAAAAGTTTATATATATATATTTTTTTTTTTCATTAGAAGCCAGCATTGTTATTCAAGAAGGCTATATATTCAAATGTTATCTGCTAAGCTATGAAATGCTATAATAATTATTTTATACTAGGACCTGTTACTTAGTATCTTTAATAAAAGCTTTACAATGTTTTTTCCTACTTTATGTGATACAAATTCCATAGGGGTGTGATATAAAATTGGTTGTTTCAATGACAAAATAGTGTTTTTTCAACGGTCTATCATTAATTATTTGTAAAACCACGAATGATAACAATTTTCTAGTCCAAATAATACTACTTCGTCTCGCCGTTTTGTTCGTTTTGGCCGCAGCAATTTCTTAACAATATTTTAATGTGTTCATTCTAGTAATAATATGATTTATTTAAAGACAAACTAATACTTTTAAAAGATAACACTTAAAATTCTACTTACTTACATTAATGAAAAATATAAAGCTGGAAAAGTTAAAATGCTATGAAAAAATAAATTTCCATTGCTATATATATAATTTTTATATTATTTCCAATATATATAATTGCATATCGATAACTCGTTATCAAGCGGTTAACCGGTGCGCGGTTGTATTCATTCTATATATAAACGAATTTTGTTTTCTCTCAGTAGTTTCAAACCTGGCCGGCGAGTGAGACGCGGTTACAACTCGTTCGTACAATCAAATCGTTGTCAACTGGCCGCTTTAACTACTTTTTATAACTGTCAATGTCATTTGTGATTTTTATAAAATAAAAGATTCTCTTGTATTTTTTTGATAAGATTTTTATATACGTTTTAAAAATGGCGTGTTCCACTTGTTTGGAACAGTCCGGTAAAACTGTAAAAATGGTAAGTTTATCGTACTAATCACAATATATTCGACCGATCTTTGATGTCGCTGTCGAATGCCACCAATGGTCTCGTATAATAATGTTAATATTTGAAATTATTTCATTCGATAACCTGTCATTGATATTTCATAATAATAGTGATTTGTTTTGAAACTTCAGTTGGCTGATGTAAAGATGAAATTTTTTAAGACTATTGACAAAGCAACCATGGCCTTTGATAACGTTAATAAAACAAGACGATAATAGAAGTCATTTGTATGCGTAAAATGTGATCCGATCTAACCTAACTAACAATTAATTTATACGATAATGAAATAGTGCTGCTGCTGTTTTATAAGATCTTCACGTGTTTGTCTGCGTCGTTATGTTTTTTTTTAATATTAACTTGTACCCACATCTTAAGCCGTGTATATTATATATTTTTTTCACATCAGTCAGTTTTTGTATTTTTCGATTAATCGAATAAAATTGAAGGTTTTCAACCTGTAATTAGTTTAGACAATGACAGAGATTCACAGTGTCGAACAATTTGAAACATCAATCATGATCAGGGAAAATATATCCACGTGAAACAAGTCAGGTTTTTATTTATTCGTCTATTAAAAATTGAAATTAAAAATCTGTACCATTTTTAACTTCCACATCTAAGAAACAATGCGCAATGCTTGCGTTGTTGATGTATCTATCAAATGTTAATGTTCACTTTATTTCCAATCAAAATGATTTTTATGATCAGACTTTACTTGAAACCTTTTCCTGTCTTCGGTCCAAACAACAGGGATGCCAACTTGACCATATGTTATTTTGTTGTTAGCGTAAAGAGCGTGATACTTTCGGCGAGCTGGATGTGCCTGATGACAGGCTGTATGGCGCCCAAACGGTCAGGTCCGTCATGAATTTCCCCATCGGTGGCATCGAGGAAAGAATGCCGGTAAGACATGATCATACACACAAATTTTTAATTTGTAAATTGCACAATAAATGAAAAAAAAACCTCACAGTATTTTGACGCCTTGTTTTTTATTAACCAATTGAGCATCTATTTTTATGTTTTCAATACAATTTTACCATTTCTGGTTATATTAATATGGACTGGCATAAAATTACACCCTTTGAACATTATACCTAATCTATTAAAAAAAAATTTAAGCTGATATAACTATTTCGACTAACTGACTTACAATAACTTGCGATTTACTATATAATTTATAATATTTTTTTATTCTTAAAGTATGAAAGTATCCTAAATTCTAAACACTAATAAAAAATTATAGATAAATATTATAGGGTAAAAATAACCCTCTATATTTAGTACAATATGTATGTATATAATTTTCTATCGATTTTATAATCTGTAACGACTTAGTACTACAAAAACAGTATTATTAACTAGACGCCTAATTCAATTCCACTCTTATATCTTATTTCTCAACGTCCTTGATAACCTGTTCTCGTATCCACATCCAGTTTGGACACGGGTCTCGTGATTGTAAACATATATAATTATATATATTACACAAGTGTATTTCGTAAGAAAATCGATTTTCCCTACATATAATGCTCATTAAAAGAAATTCACTATTTCTCGCAATCGTTTTATAATTTGTTTAAATACAAGACATGTGTTGTGTCAAGACACGGTCGATCCAAGGATGTTTGGCTCCATTACAATCAACAGTGGCATTGTTTCATATTAAAATCACTATGTCCCCATACAAGTGTCAAAAGTAATTGTCTGTAATATAATGTTTTGTAAAAGAAGTGTATAAACGTGTACATAGTTATAAATTTAATCTCATATGAGAATAAAAGATAATAATAAATAAAATAGGTATTAATTGATTTTTTAAATTATTCGCTTATTTTTTTTATATCTTACATATTTCTCGTTGTATATAATGAAAGTCAATTCAAGCTACCGTCGAGTTAAAGCCAGTATAGAAAACGAGATAACGATCGCATACAAAAAGTGAAATGACTAATGAAACACTTTCACTATTTGTACGAACCTTTCCATTCACATTACGATTACCATTACCGCGTGTTTCTATACAGTAATTAATTACGTATAGTTATGTTTTCCATTCATGTTAATGTACATTAATATATGGAAAACTATATAATGTATATTTAATTTAACAATTCAAACCAGTGGCAAGTTGAAGTATAAATATGTACGTGTAATAATTAATTTATTTCAAACCAATGAAATTATGATTTTAAACAAAACGTATTTTTCATCCGATATAAGTGCATATTATATACATCATTTAAATTTATATATAGATCTGCTTTATATTTCAATAAGGTAGTTTTTTTATTACTAAGTTACATATTTCTAACATTCCAGTACCCTGTCATCGTGGCCTTTGGTATCCTGAAGAAGGCTGCTGCTAAAGTGAACACGGAATATGGCTTGGACAAGAAAATTGGTAAGTATATTTTTACTGTATGAACCTATTTAAAGATGGTCGTGTTAAATTCTGCATAAAAATTTACCCTCTAAAGCCAGGGTGTAATGTTGAAACTAACTTAATTGTTATGTCTCACTATGCTATATGTAATACTGTCAAATGTGCATTACAAATTCCAGTTGCCTAAGGATATTTTGGGGATCTAAGCCATTGATATCTGTTCACCTTCAAGCAAAAAATTCATTATCATTGATATGTTCTGCAAAACTATATTTATTGACTAGCTTAGATTTGTGAAGAAATTTTGGAAGGAATTTTAATAGAAAGCTTAAAAATAAAAGTAGGATCAAGTTTTGCTTTCATTTTATAGGAATAATATATGTTTTGTTTACTCGGTACGTTCCTAAAATGAATGTTATTCTTTTCTTACTCTGTATTTATGAATGTACATTTTCCAGCGGATGCGATCATCGAGGCGTGTGATGACGTCATATCCGGGAAGCTGTACCGAGAAGGCCACTTCCCCCTCGTCATCTGGCAGACTGGATCTGGCACACAGTCCAACATGAACACCAATGAGGTAGGTAATCCACATTAAATGCCACAATATTCTATATCACATACCCTAAATAGGCAGAATTATGGTTAACATTAACAAAATATACAGGGCTAGGGGCTATTGTTGGCAAAAATAGTACATACAAGATATATCCCATATAATATGCTTATTTTTTGGGACACAAAAAATTTAACTTTTTTCTATATTTTTTTGTTTTATAATAAAAAAATATAACCAGGAATTTGAGTCAAAATTATTAGGAAAATTGGAAATTAAAAAGTGCAACAAACCCAAATAGAATAAGTAATATTGTATATTTTTCATAATAAATTGTTGATAAAAATGTATTTGAATAAAACTATTTAAGAATCATTTTTATAATAGTAAACTTTCATCCAGGTGATATCCAACCGAGCCATTCAGATCCTGGGTGGTAAGCTTGGCTCTAAGACGCCCGTTCATCCCAACGACCACGTGAACAAATCTCAGAGCTCCAACGACACCTACCCAGCGGCGATGCACATCGCTGTGGCCATGGAGCTGAGGGATAGGCTGATGCCCGGTCTCGTAGCGCTGAGGGACACCCTCGAGAAGAAGTCCAAGGAGTTTGAGAAGATCATCAAGATCGGAAGGTCTGGGTCCTTGTAATAATTATTGTAACCGGCACGTACCTTGGCAAGGTTTTGCCATAGTGGGTATAAATTTGCGCATGTACACTTAGTGCGACAAAAAGTGTTCACTTTTGATGCTTTTTCATAACAAACACTCGTAGCAATAACTAAAACAATGGATCCAATTTAAGTGGTCTCAAGTGTACTCGGCAGCGAACATCCCCTCCCGCACACGGACTTGTCCCGCTTTTTACCTATGACGCCTGCAGATCGTATGCAGCGTATCTATCTTCTCTTGCCAAGTGACGTGCCGTCTACTAGATTATTGGCCTGCTGGAAAGGATGTCCTTAACAGAATTGAACTATTTCCTAAGATAATTTCATCCATTTTGATGCATATTAATATTTAATTTTATTTTCATCTATTGTCTAAGATAACATGTAAATTTGCAGGTAGTTAGTTTGTTAGTAGCAGCCCATCAAACCAAATATGTGTTGTACAAAAAAATTTAGCGACGCTATGTATAAATCCTACAATGATTTTAAATGATTTACAACTAAAAATATTCTTACATAGTAAGGAAATAGTGTAAAATCATGAATATAATGAATGTATCGTAAAATGAATGAATGTATCGTATATTCCAGAACCCACTTGATGGATGCCGTTCCTCTCACCCTCGGCCAGGAGTTCAGCGGGTACGCGACCCAGCTCACGTACGGGATAGAGCGAGTGTGCACCACGCTGCCTCGACTGCACTACCTGGCCCTGGGCGGAACGGCGGTCGGCACGGGACTCAACACCAGGAAGGGATTCGCTGAGAAATGCGCTAAGGAAATCGCCACACTTACTGGTTGGTATCATTTTATACTATATATATATAAGCAACTTTGGGAAAAAAGGAAAGATTAGAATTCAATTTATTATATACATAATATGATAGATTTGAAAATTGGTTTGTCTTTCGTAGTAAAACAAAGCAACATGAAGTCACACTTGTCATAAAATCGCCAGTGGGTATCAGACTCGAACGGTTTCTCCACTTCTTTGATAGTTTGAAAAGTTCTCCGCAATTATAATGTAAAGAAATATTTGAAGTTTCACAGATTACGATCATTCAAATGCAAAAAATAACACCGTTTTGATTGGTTAAATATTCAGTCGAACAAAATAATAACATTAATTGGAATAACACACAACACACTATATTCTGACAAATTTTTAAAACACTTAAGTAAACATGGTTTTATTCCCTTGTTTGTTTAAAACTTTAAATTTCTTTTCTTATGATACAATTGATCAGTCGAAACTATACTTAAGTTTAAACCTAATCTTACGTAATGAATCCGTCGAGGCACAAGTCTTGCACACATCACAAATTTTCATTCAACAACATTACACAAAATTTAATATATATCGTTTGATCGCCAGGCATCCCCTTCGAAACCGCCCCCAACAAGTTCGAGGCCCTGGCGGCCCACGACTCCATGGTGGAGGTCCACGGGGCCCTCAACACCATAGCGGTGTCCCTGATGAAGATCGCCAACGACATCCGCATGCTGGCTTCCGGTCCGCGCTGCGGCCTCGCCGAGTTAATGCTGCCTGAGAACGAGCCCGGATCCTCTATCATGCCGGGTACGGAACCAGCTGTAGCGTCAGAGTTTAGACTCTACTAACCTTAATATATGTAAATCAAATGACTTGGTACTACACATGTCGCTGGTGGTACTCAGTCGCTCGAATGAATATAGTTAAGAATGCTAAGGAAAGGTGAGGCTGGTTGATGGCTCAAGGTTAAGACTTGGTGTTCCTACATAGCTCATGGAATTTGTTACCATAGCTCTTCAGCCATACGTCCGCGACTCACGAGATAACTTATATAGGTTATATTATGAGAGGCATTAATTTAAAACCGTATCTCTATATGATAATATGTATTATAGAAAAATAAACAGAAAAGTTGCGTTTTGAAAGTTTCCTGTTAGTAATAATTACTAACAAAAATATATTACTATCAACTTTAAATATGGAATATCATGCAACATCTGCAGAGATAGCCTCATTTACCTCCACAACATAAAACTGTAGCCTTATATATTAATTTTGATCCCAGGCAAAGTGAACCCGACTCAGTGCGAAGCGCTTACAATGTTGGCCGCTCAGGTGATGGGTAACCACGTGGCCTGCACCATCGGTGGCAGCAACGGACACTTTGAACTGAACGTCTTCAAGACAATGATGGTGGCCAACGTACTGAGATCCATTAGGCTTATCGGTATGTGTAGTAAACAATATAATAATACTATGCGAAAAACTGTGTGTGGAGTCCCTCCGCGCGGAGGAAGGGAAACTTCGTAGCTTTGGAATGGGAACAGAATGGGTAGAAATTGATTTTTAAGAAATTTTTTGTTCGTCTTTAAGGCAAACTTTTTTAACGTTACTGACAAGTCACAGTTCATTGCCCGCATGCGTTCGAGCTCTCGCTCTGAATCGGTTTATCCCCCCCCCCCCCGCCAGGAGCGTTAAACGTTTAACGCAACCTTGTTGAAAGTCTGATACGAAGTTAACTTCAATAATACATAAACAATTGTACTGCAACTTGTATCAGTTATTTGTAACCTTTCAACCTTAATCGCTTTTGTACTCTATTTTTCTCAGATAAATTTGATTTATAATTTTTATAGAAATTAATACATAAATCAAGGTGGAATCTGTTGTGTTTTAATCATAAAATAGTCTTATCCAGTCTAAAGAATTCCTATTGACCAAAGCCTTGTATTTTGTATCACAGATCTTATATATCCCTAATACTATTTACATTTTTTGAAAAGCGAACATAAGCTTATTATAATACAACCGTCCTCTCAAACTTGACCCAGGTAAATTATTGCGCACTGTGTATGTTAACAACTTACAAAATCAATAACTTAATAAGAAGATGTACACTCAAATACTTTTAGGTAAAATCAATTTATGTATTGTTGGCGCATAGTGAATGAGCCGAACATGTATGTATGCGTGTAACCATACAATGTGTGCTTCCAGGCGACGGCTGCCAGGCGTTCAACAAGAACTGCGCTGTCGGCATTCAGGCTAACATTGCACAGATCAATAAGATCATGAAGGAGTCACTAATGTTGGTGACGGCACTCAATCCACACATTGGATATGATAAGGTAGAGTATACAGTTACTGGTGACATCTTATCACACTTGCATATATGCGTCGCATATGCACGTGCACATGAATAAAACGCCGACGTAACGATGCTATAAATCATATCCATGTTATAAGACGCCACAGATGTAGGTGCATCAAACTCTTCTTTGTCAATTCCTATTTAAGCATCATAATTTAATTATCTCGTATGAATCAAGACTCTCATTACCAATAATTTATCATATGGTAAAAATATATATTTTTTGACTATAATATAATAAACTTATGGTAATTTAATTCACTATCAGTCTGGTTTGTGATACCTCGTCATATATTTATATCAAATTATTAATACAAATTGTTTGTCTCCCAGGCTGCGTTGATCGCTAAGACAGCACACAAGGAAGGTGGAACCCTGAAGGACACGGCTATCAAACTAGGAATCCTCACCGCTGAACAGTTCGACCAATGGGTCAGGCCGGAGGACATGCTCGGCCCCAAGTAGAAAGTATTTATATGTATCGCCTGTATTATAAAACCTTCATTCTAAACGTGTGTCAGACATTTTGATGTCTTGGTCACTAAACAAATTATCAGGTAACATTATATTTATATTTATATTTATATATATATATATATATTGTATGGCCATCATCAAAAGTCCAATACAAAGTGTTTAGAATGAACGCGTAAATGTCTGTCCCGTTAATGTATTGCTACAATTGTATAGAAAATATTGAAGGACATTAAAAAATCAAAACAATGAAGGTGAATTACGTTTAATTGTGAAAAAAAAGGTGTAATTTATTTAACTATGCTCATTTATTATATTAACTCATAACAACACTGATGCTCTGGAATGTTTCAGCGACTTATGTTGATGTTACAAATAAATAAATTTTAGTACAATCTTTGTTTCACTCACTATTTACATTTTGTTTAGTTTTACATTTTAAACCAGGCTTCTATTTTATATTATATACAATACAGTTCCTATACAAGTTAAATAATTATTTGACTAGTATCATATATATCAATTATAACTTAATAAAAAAAATCTTTGGTTATTGAGATAATATTTAGAACTCAAAACTTTAGTTATGAGTTTATAAATTAGTTAGACCTTTATGCATGAGATCTAGAGGTTGTAAAAATTAATGTGAACAGGAAATGTGTATAATGTGTCAAGCTAGAATATTACATATTTTAAATACACAATCTTTAGACAAATTCAACTCTATATTTAAAATACTTTGCTAGGTTCAAAGGAATTAAGCAAAACAACTAAAAGCTATACTATATAAGACAAAGATTCCCATAATACAAGCAGGCCATTTATAATATATATAAAATATGATTTTAAAATTGCTCTCATTATAGCCTAGTTATATGGACAAGATACATAATACTATCTGGATTGATAGCTGGAAAGGAATGATTAAATCTTATGTTACATAAATACATCTTTGATGTTCTGAAACTGTTTGACGGCAAGATCGACGGGCAAATCAAAATTATATGGTGTGAGACGGTCGAGACTCTGCAGTGTATCCTGAAAACCTGTGTTGACAACATAACTAGTGGACAGATAGTATGAGTCTATTAACAGTCTACATTTCAACATGATGTTCAACCATATAACAAGTTTGTGTACATTGAGAGCCGCACATACAAAGGCTTTAAAGTGTGCATCATAGCTTCTTTTGTACGGAGTGTGTGATGCTAAAATACTACCGATTGCACTTAAAAGACTTTGCTTGTTTGTAATGGATGTGCTCCCAACAATATCTAGATTGAAACTCTGACTGAGTTTCCTCGCTGGTGTTGAATTAAATTTATCACCATCATTTAAATCATAATAGCGTAAAATTAATTCCCATATATGGACACATCTTGATGTAGAGGATCTACGGACAGGGAAGCAACCAATTATAGGGACTAAGGATTTAGATTCAGGGTGTACTAAGCCATGTTGCAGTAAGTCTCTAAGGTTAAGAGCAAGATGTCTTCTTACTGCGGTTGTGAGAGGTACATCGTTGATCACTAAGCCCCCTTCCTCTGACTCACTGTCATAATTATCAATATAAGTGTGTGAAGCCCTTTCCCTTGACACTATATGAAGTACTGCGTCTATAGACATTTCTAATTTTGCTCTTAAATTACCCCAGTGAGTAACAATTGTAGATGATCTATCATATCTCTTACTGCTACTCGGTGAACAGCCAAACTGTGACACTGTGAATATTTGTATTAATGTAGAAGCTTTCCTCATAAGATTTATTGTTTCTGTTTTTAGTTCATTATTTACATTGTTGCGGTTGAAATTCTTCTCAAATGATTCTGATTTACCAACTTTTTTAGGCTCCGCTGATCTCGATTTCGTATTGCTGTTTAAATCACCATTTTTCATCAACTTTATAAATTTCTGCATATCGTCTATATGTGTCTGTAGTTTAGTAATGATCTCTTCTTTGGAAAGCTGTCTGTCAGTATATTGACGAACGGCACAGTCTATCTGATGTCTCAGTTCTTCTGTTGTAAGCGGGTGATGGCAACCTTCCTCCAGGCTATGGTCAATTTCATTTCTCAAATGTTCTATTAATGATCTCTGTTTAGTATCATCGTTTGAATTTGAAGTTCCAGCAGTGTATATTTCCAATTCTTTTAATTGATTTTTTAGTCTTTCGATAAAGTGCGCTTGTTTTACTCTTTGATTCCTTATCTTCCGTTCCAGTTCTACACACTCGTTACACGCTGGTTCTCCTGCGCTACCTTGAGGAGCAGCTCGAGAATCAACCCCACGGGAAGTAAATTCCTCCAATGCTTGTAACATAGCATCTTTCTCTTCCGGTGGAGCCTTTAAGATTTGACGCAATCTAAATTCAACTTGAGCGAGATGTGAAGTCAAAGAAAATACGGAGGATGAAAGTATTTCTTGCTCTTCTTCCAAAGCGTGTATTCTATCACCAGGGATCTGTTGCGGGGATTCTTCATCACAGAGGTTCTCTTTCGGGGCACCCAGTGGCTCACATCGCGGCTCTTGCCATATAGGTATTTCACCCTCATTATAATCACACAAGGTCGAGTCCATCACCACGATAGTTTATGTAGAATATTTATTAAACCACGAGTTAAAGCTGAAACTTAACATAAAAACTAATGCAATCTCATTGTTTTATTAAATAAAATTTAAATGAAAACACTGAAAAACTGAGACAAACTTAACCAATGTAATGTAACTTAGGAAAGACGTCACAATTGACGTCAGAAGTCATCCGTCGATATATTTGAATGAAAATTTTCAGAACAGATCTCTTATTCCTTACAGTCAACTTTCAGTGAACGATAATTGAATGAATGTACGTATACGTTCTTTAAAGCTCCATCTCTCTGTCGGCCATAAAATTAACTCATACGATGGGTTACGTATAAGGGAATATAAAATAAGGTTAAAGTAATTAACTAAACAGTGTCAAGAGATTACGCCACTGGATAACGGTAATTATGTAAAAAAAGATGTCACCGCAAACAACATGGAATACTCAATTGTAACTATTTAAATGCAATTTAACTACCTTTCTTTGGAATCATTAAAAGAAAAAAATGAAATGTTGATAAAAAAAAAAAATACTTTTATGATAATAATTTTATAATTTTGTTTTAAATATCCACATACCTATATCATTTACACAAACTATAAATAAGGCTTAAACTTATAAAATTAAAAAATTATTTCCAGGGTATTACAATTACAACCGAGAAGCAGTTAAACACAGAAATTAATATTACTTACGATAACATTATAAATATAATAATTTATTGTTTTCGTAAGAATCATGTTCAAACGATTTTTATTTCCTTTTGCCCTCGAGTATAAAAAAATATTCTTTACAAATGTGATATAGGAAACACGGTAAAAACAATTTAAAAACATGTAGATAGGAACTAGGTTTTAAATGGCTGAATATTGATGACAGTCAAGAACGTTTGCTCTTTTATTGTTCGATAAATATATAAATGTTTATTTAACAGAAATACACCCCCCCCCCCCAAATCAACTAATATCGTATGATTAGGTCTTATAATCGTATAATAATTCGATTTTTGTAGGTTGTACCTACAAGTAACAATAGTGTCACGTGACTCGGGCTGTGAAAACAAGAACGCACTTCATTCGTTCCGCGTTCGACCCGGCGTCATGGCCGACAACAAACTATACATAAGCTTATAGTAATGTTTATTATCGCGACTTATACATTTGAAATGTATATTTGTTGCTGATATTGTAATTAATTCTTTTGTTACAATGATTTTCCTGCGCTTATTACGTTTTTATATCTTTTTATATTTCGATATCATTTAAATACGTGTAAAGACAAAGAAAACATCAAAATACAAATAATAAATGCCACAAATAAGGTTTTCCAGAATGCTGAGTTGGTGTCAAAAAGCGACGGCCTACTCGAGATAATAATATTGTCTGCAGACAATGTGTAGGCGTGCCTTAGAAAGCATTAGAACTCTAACGATAAGTTTATGTCTTCTTAGTATATGTACGATGCTTAAATTGTTCTAGATATTTTTAGGTTTTTTTCTAAAGATGTTTCTAAAAAAGACTAACGTTAATTTTTGAGTTATTAATCTATAATTTCAGTTTAACCCGTATATAATAAAGTTCTACATTATTCTATATTATTATCTGTATAATAAGGATTGTCCGATGTCAGTTAACAAGATTTTTTTTCTGTTATACTTATTTCTGGTTCAATGACTTTTTGGAAGATAATTAGCAATAAGAATATATACCTATCGTGTTTCCTCCATTCTACATCACATTGGCAGAATATACTGTGCACGTCTTTGCACGGATGAAGGGCATATTTAAAACAACCTAACCTAACTTATTTTTGGTTACTATAAGATATATGTGTGTTGACAGTTTTCATATATTATGAATATAAATATAAATGAATATAAATATATATATTTATATATATATATAATGAAAGAAAGCACTATTTGAAAAATCGTTATTTCTATCAAATTATTCTCGTTTTTTTCTTGTTTTTTAGCCAACCACAAATTTGATAAATTATGTCCAAACCCTCCGTAAAGTATTTGTTCGGAGTCAAGGGTATAAAAGTTTTATATCGTATAAGGTCAGGGAGAGATTCAAAAGACTCAATATATCTAAAATAAACATGATGACTTATGACGTAAAAAGTAATAAAAGACCTATAAAAAAGATCCATATTTTCATATTTGGACAAGTTATTACGTTTTGCAATAAAACGTCCATAAATATTAAATAAATGGTTAATGTTTATAAGTTGTAAATCACGTGCTATTAGGAGTAAGCGTGAGTTATATCATTGGATTATTTTTCGCTATTTTTATTGATAAATATTAAGATTTTATTGTGCTGGATTAAATGAGTAAAAGTTGTGTTATGCGCTCGTTGGAAATTTTAAAATCTATGTTGTTACTTGTAGGTGAGAACTTTATAAAATATATTATTTTAGTCCACTATAAATTTAAGTAAAAACTACGATTACACCGTGTTTCCGGCCTCAAATAACGTTCTTGTCAGATTAAAAAGTTTTGAAATTGTTCTTCATTAGTGTTACAATTCATATAGCAATCAGGTGACTATTTTTGGTAGCAAGGAATACTAAATTTGCAATTATTATAGGTTCATAATCAATTACTGATATAAAACATCACTTTTCTTGTTAAAGTATGGAGTCTGCTGTACATGATTTATTTACTACGGTTTCGTGAATATTTTCTTGAGGAATAATTATAAAAGGTGGTGCAACTCGGTTCAGGGTATTGCTTGTACATCGAAGTAGTGAGTGGCTGCAGGCACGTACTTCTTCCACTCCGCAGCCTGCACGAGTACGAGAATTATATCCACTCCGTCAGAGCTGCTTTTTGCAGATAGTTATCTATTTCCTCCGTGAGTAAGATCGGGGAGATGAGTCTGGGATGATCACCACATAGGACTATGTTATAAGGGTGCTCTCGTTACTCGATGCACCCCTATCCGAGGGTTGGAAAATTCAGAAAAAGCGTCACGGTCGAAAGAGCAAACGACTTCGAGGCATTCAGCTAATGTTATAAGGGGAACCGTTGGGGCTTAGTGGGCTTATCCACGGGAGACCCACAATCTCACACCCACAATCCCTCCGATTACCCCTTGGTTCGGAAGAAAGTGACGAATCGCTCCCCACGTTGAAAAAAGAGGTTTCATGATATGGAGGCCAGGGGAGAAAAGATTTCTGACAGCTGTCAGATTTGTCTACGGATAACTGGCCTCGTTATTAAGAAAGTCATTTTTGTTTAATTGATTTTATATATCCATAATTAATAATCGCTACATGTTTTAAAATATAGTACGAATTAATTATATTTGTAGTCTTAAATATGTTGGTTGGGAGATTATGGCATTTCATTGTAAAATGTTAGGTAAAATGTTTCCGTAATACGATAAAGAACATTTTCCGCGTTCCGTCCGTATCGATCTGGATAAAAATAGCATTTGCGAGAATTTTTAAATTATAGCTTCCCGTATTTATAAGCAAGCATCTGATTGACAGTGAAGAAAAATTATTATTAATTTTCCAGCAATTTTTAATTTTATTTTGAAAAATACTTTTTATGATTAATGATATAATTCATCGATTGCTATAAAGTTTTCAAGCTTATGAATTTTTAAAAAATTAATTATCAAATTTTATGGTAATAAAAAAGCAGTCTAATATTTTATCTGTAAAGGATCTTAAAGATTGTTATTTTTGCCTATACCTGAATTTAAAGCCTATTTCCATGTTATTACTGTTGCAATTTTAAAAATTGTATAAATAGCTATTTCTATGAAGGAATTCGTAATGAACATGTTTCCTTGTTTATTCATCAGTATTTAATATTTACGAGTTCTGATAAAGAGAAAAGGTAGATTTTAAAACATTTATTAAACCTCAAACATTAGAACAAATAAATAAATAAACGAAACAAAAACTTGTTCCAACATAAAAGATTTTCACAATTGATAGATTAAGTGCTAATAAATTATTATAATAGAACTTGTTCTAAATTATTACTTTGCCAGGCTGCAATTATCTTTACTAAATCATCTGCGATCTGTTTGTTTTAAGTATTTAACTGCTGCTTCCCAAGTTCACAAGAGTGATAGAAATTAGTTAGTTCCTAATATCCTCTCGGTTTTTCTTGTAGCTTGCGATTTAAACATGACAGTAAGGAGATTTTTCCATTTTCATGACAGCCTTTTGAGCTTTTACCATTGTTGGAGAGTTGCTAGTATAAATGTCGGAACAATAATATTCTTTCAATTTTTTCATACACACATCAAAAGGTTGTCCGACGCAGTCAGAGCTATCATTAGCCAGCAATTGAGGAATTAGATCTTCAAAAAGTCTTTTTTGACACGTGCCGCAACTGACGAAGTTTGGACTTATTTGTGCTAATCGCCTACATATTGAATCTGGATCGGTATAAAATAGGCATATTTGGCAGTATTCAGCTATTGCGCGAATAATTTTCCAATCATAACGGGCTTTTCCAGGCGGACTCACAGCCGGCTGGGCGTATTGAGAACGACATTCCATGTTCAGAAAAGTTCCACCAGCTTCGGTGTAAGCACTTCCTGGTAGAATAATTGATGCACATGCGGCACCGCTATCTCCTTGAAAGCCAATGTAAATAACAGTACAATCCTTCGGAGGAGACCATTGTCTAAAAACATCATCAGCACCTAAAGATAAAATGACGCGCGGTTTTAAAGATTGTATTGCCTTTAAACCTCCAGGTTTCCATCCGGCCTCCAGAGCACCAGCAAAGCTAGCTTCCTTTGGTAATATATTCAAGACTTTCCAATCGCTTGACTTCTTTAGAGAATTAGATATTCTTATAAGCTCTCTCATCAAAGTAACAGCATTTGGGGTTTGCAACTGGTCAATACCAACAAAAATCAGAGGAGACTTTGCATTTTGTAAGTATTTTTTGGCATTTGATAAGTCTTTCACACTTTGTCCAACGTATTCAACGTGATAATTGTATTCGCATTTAGGTCCAATAACGTAAACGTCACATTCATTAAACATATACGCTTGCCTTATTCGAGCATTTAATACAGGGGCTTCAAATCGCGGATTTGTGCCGACTAACAAAATTTTATCAGATAATGCAATATTTTTCATGCATATATTTAAAGAATATGAAGCTCTTATATCAACCACTGCTTCAGAATAATCAACATTTCTTTCTATGTAGGTGTGCTCCGAACCAAGTACATTAAGTAAATCTTTTGCAGCTACTAATGTTTCTGCATTACAATACGGACCAGCTATGGCCATAATATCAAAAGGCTTGGTACATTTTAATTGTTTTGACACCATTTTCAATACAATATCCCATTCTGTGGCCACCAAGCAGTCGTTACATTTGTACATGGGTGTTACAAGCCTTTGTATATCTAAAGAGTCTATAGACCAACGCCCCTTATCAGACAGCCATTCTTGATTCACTTCTTCATTTTCTCTGGGCAAAACTCTTAAAACTCTATTGAATCTATAATTCACGCTTATATTTGTTCCGGTAGCATCTGTAACATCTATGGAATTAGCTCTATTAATTTCCCACGGACGAGCTTTGAACATGTACGGCTTGTTAGTCAGAGCGCCGACGGGACACAAATCGATAATGTTACCAGATAGCTCCGACAAAAACATTTTGTCAACATATGTTCCTACGAGCATTTCGCCACCACGACCCGCTGTGCCCAAAACATCCAATCCACAAACCTGAGACGCAAATCTGATACATCTCGTGCAATGAATACATCTAGTCATCTCTGTTCGTATCAATGGCCCTAGGTTTTTGTTTTCTACAGCCCGTTTCCCTTCAAAATGTATATCAGTGAACCGAGTCCTGTCACTTCCAAACTTCATGGACAGATCTTGAAGGTCGCATTCGCCTCCTTGATCACAAATAGGACAATCCAGAGGATGATCAGTTAAAAGAAATTCTAAAACACTCTCTTGTGCCTTGTAAGCCACTTCAGAGTTCGTTCTTATTTTCATATTCTTAGCAACTGGCATGGCACAGGCGATTTGTGGCTTCCACATGCCTTCAATCTCCACAAGGCACATTCTACAATTACCTGCAATGGAGAGTCTGTCGTGGTAGCAAAATGTAGGCACGGTCACATTTTCGCGACGCAATGCCTGCAGTATCGTAAAATAACTGGGAACAGTAATAGGTTTGCCATTAATAAAAAGGTTTGTTTCACCCGAAGAATTACGAACTTGTTTTTTGGTAATATTTAAATTCTTGAGGAGATTTTTAATCGTTCTTATCATGGTTAGGAATTTCAATTCTTCGATTGAAATTTAATGAAGCGATGTCATTATGACTCATAAAAATATTGAAATAGTGAAAAGAGTTTCTATTATTATGACTTAATTTGTTATAAATTACAAAAGTGTCCATAATATACGATTTCTTCCGGGCCCTGAATCCCCGTAAAACATATTAAAATAATTTTCCATACAAACAATACGTCTGGTACCACTGCTGTCATTGGAGTGCGTGTTTTTGCCAACAAGAACAAATATCAAGTAACAGTACAATAGTAAACCTTACTCTTAACAAAATATATGTTACATTTGAAACCTCTCAAAACTTTATTTGATATTTTGTTCTTGTTGCTTAGTAATCTACCTTTTATTATTTTATTGCTCAAAGAGAATAATACTTATCAGTAACTATATGGACGGTTAAAATATTTTAAAGACAAAAATTACTTACCATAATTCTTGTTTGGGATTAATTACGCTACAGCAGTTAGTTAGAAATTTTTAAGTAAACCAGTTAGTAAGAAGCCATGTGCCTCAGTAAAGTAAGTAAAGGCTTAAAAGATTTTTCATGATTCCACCTCTGCTGACATTTATTTCACTAGTCTCAAAATTAATCATATGTTTTCTTAAGGCTTCCGCTACGTATTATAGTAACGTTACGTCTTATGGGAAAATCTACCAACCAGATCTAATTAAAGATTTTATAAAGCTAGCTGACGTTTGGCTATTCAGTAAGCTTTTTAGTGCAGTAAGCTGAATTTACTAGATTTTAAGTCAAGTTTAATAATTTGAGTTTCACATATGTAAGATAAAAGACACAAACGAATAATATAATGCTTAAATAGTTCGGTTCTAACACAAGTAACTTTTAAATCTGTAATTATACGTTTTAAAGTATTGTATTATTTATTTAATACATAAATTTACAAGGTATGAGACAAGTACTAAGACAGGTAGTATGAGACAAAATTTCTCAGCGTTCCATGGATTCACCGTGCGGGTGCCGGGTTCATCGCGTTGCATGGAGAGGAGCTTCAACAGTGCCAGGGACTTGCGACCCAGGTGTAGGTTTAAGGAGCCCCTAACTAACGCGCGTTAAACGCTCACCTCCACCGCCGAAGCTCGTCTCTTTACCAAACAAATAAGTATGTAACGAACCTACTAGGCCTGCCTTCGAAGTACGTTTCAAGAATGAATTCATGTTAGTCTTATAGAGAAATTGAGCTGTTATACCTCTCGTTCCCACTTCTACCGCGTACAAATTTAATTAATTTTGTACTTTTAAGGATATCGTACTTTTGAATATTAAATAACTTTATACCATAACTATTTTGGAACCAGCATTCTTATGATTGGAATACAAAAACATTTTTTTATTATATTTTTTATATTATCTATTAATCAATCTCCGTTATTAATAAAACGGTGCTAATATGAACACATTGTTCATAATTCTTCCTTGTATGTAGATTAATTGAGCCGGATATTATATAAACAACTTTAATACCTTCATTTAAAATTAAAAAATATATTGCATTTTTTTTTAAAGCTTCATACATCATAATCTGCCAACAAAGAACTAATGTGTGCACTACCTTATATTAAAAAATGATCTTCTCCTCCCAAACTATAACGGAATATTATATTTTCATACAATTTTTATTAGTGTTGTTTGGATTATTCTGTTTCTGAGAATTTAGGCTAAAAACTCTGTAATCAGTCTTATTCTTTTTTTTTTTTACAAAAATTAAAACAGGACTTATGTATTTTACTGAGGTGCTCAAAAATGTCAATATAAAACCTGTATGGAGATTAAAACTAATATCAAAATTTCTTAAGAAAAAACCCATTTATTTAAATTTAATTTCCTAAGAAAATATAATGATTCAAACACAGATCCAGCTTACTTGGGAAAGTCTTTTCCTAGTAATGGTATATCTTAGAGAACAACTGTTAGAGAATAAACAAACTTAGGCTTAAGTATATTACAGTTAAAATTATTACTAGTTGTAAAGGTAGAGGTCTCTTAAAAGAAAAAGTTCAACTTTTTTAATTATTGTCACGCAAAGAAACATAGTAAGAGTATTTAGACACCACTGACAAACGGTGAAGGAAAACATCGTGAGGAAACCTGGTCTTATAATTTCAAATTATAAGATTGAAATCGCCAAGCCGTCTTGAGCAAGCGTGGTGATTAATGCTCTAGCCTTCTCCATGTGAGAAGAGGCCTTTGCTCAGAGTGGGCTTCAATAGGCTGATGATGATGATGATGATGATGAAAGAAACATATAATAGGTATTTGGAGCACGTAATACACTGAAATGAACGTATATTATATATATTTTATATTAAATTCATACTTTTATGTTATATATGGGCGCTATCAGCATTAATGACGAATACAATATGCGAATAACTTGGTGATGTCATCAATAATTGTAAAAACTTGTTGGTATTCATAATTACTGCTATAAATGAAACGAAATCCAAGACTGTTTTAAAGGAGAATATAACTATGTTTGAATTTTGGTATAAATACGACGATTGGACGCACGACAGTGGAGTTCAGTGTGTGGGGACGATTGAAGAATGTGAATATGGAGGACCTTCGAGAAACACGAGGATATTTAGAAGAATTGAAGTTTCATTTTGAAATATCATGGAAAGTACTGGAAAGTACATTAGTGACGTCAGCAATGCCGATGTCCCTCTCTTTACTAAAAAAGAATTCGTATTAAATCCGATATATACATTTTCTTAATTACCGCTGTTCAAGCAGATAAAACTTTGAAATCGTCATTCTAATAAAGCGATCGTCTTTATTTTTGCGCAGATTATTTTTACGTCTCCCTGGTTACAACAAATCAAACAAACCAGATGCATTAATGTTTATGTACAGACTTGCTAAACGAACAATCGATTAATGTAACGCTTTTGAAGGAGCACTTAAATCCTCGGCTTCTTTGGTCTGTCATGAATTTAACCAATTAGAGTAAAGTAAGTAAATTAAATTTTTTTATACTAATACAAATAAAAATATTTTCCAAATATTATTATGGACATATTTTTATAAACCATAATGTCCTATCGCATCATTAATCTTTCATATTTACCAATAACTGTTCTCTAGTAGTATCGTCACACCACAACGTAAGAACTCTAACGTACGAAAGCGCATCTCTTAACGTATATTTAAAGTCTGCAGAACTAATATCTTGATTATTACTAAAAAGTTTAAACCATAAAAAAGGTAATTGAATTAAACTACTCAGCTTTATTGAATGATCCTCTCAGTCCAAAGGCACAAAAGTCAAAATGAAAAAGGTCTGATTAATCCACTGAGCGACCCTCCTAACAAACGAATTCAATTATTAATAAAAATGGAGACTTCGTCCGTTTTTGCGATTGGTTGTTTATCAATTACAACTTGAAATCGTTGCTATAGATGGCGCTTTGCAATAAAACATTTAATTTTAACTAAATATTTGAATATTATAACCCAATAATGAGTATGAGAAATATATTTAATTTAATATCTAAAGTTATTATAATTTTAAAGAATATTTATAAACTATAATTTGGATTTTGGATATTAGTTGATTAATCAATGGTCCGTTGGCATTAGACACTTAGAAATCTGTAATACAGATGGCGCTCTATATTGGGAAATTAAATTATATTTCAATATTTAATTAGTTAGAATAATTGAAAATTCTTTAAATTAATAATTCAAATTATAATAACAAATTTTACAATTTATAGAATTAATATTGATACGTCCGATGTTTATACATATACATATATATAATGCAATGAGAGAGTGAAGTTACCCTTCCGAGGCGCCCCCATATTAGAATGTGGAGCAATTTTGTTTTTTTGACAGTGACGCTAAACTCTGTTGAAATGCTTTGTTATATTTTATTATAAAATAATAACAAAGGCTTCACAAGATAAATGACAAATTTGAACAACAAACGTAAATTCATGTTATGTTGCGGTAAGACTAGACTTTATTGAATTTTAAATTATTTCTAGGATTTTAAATTGGCTAATATAGCAAGCATACGATTGTTAAGGAAAAAATAAACATGACTGTTAGTAGGGGTCGATATTGATAATTTGTAGTGGAAATAGATTTATATTATATAAGTATAAAAATAATGTTCCTATGTATGCAGGAATCTGTTTGAAAATTCTTGTAAAATAATTACAAAAACAACTTTTACCTTTAAGCAATATTTATAACTGTCAATTATAATAGTAATAGATATTACTCTTTATTGTATTACTTAAAAAAAAACACATAAGATAACAGTGTATAAAGGCCGGTTTTACCGCTCAGAGCTATTTCTCGGAGAAAGAGTTAGGAGAAACAATTTTAAACTCTAAGAAGTAGATGTGTCAATCTGACATATGATAAGACAAAGAAGAGAGATAGTTTAAACTAAGCTAAGAAAGCATTTGTGGGTGGAGTCGGGAGGAATTGTAGAGGTCGGTTTCTAGAAGAACGACGAGAAAAGTCATGAGTCCTTCAGAAACTAAAACTGTTCCTTCATACAGGGAGGATTGTAAAAAGGATACAGGGAGTGTGAGTAATGCTGGACACCGACTTGGCAACTGAGTTTTAACGAAATAAAGGATGTGAAATGAAATATTAAATTAATACAGAGATTTTACAGAAGTTATAACAGCTGCTCTTCCGTAACACCTATAATGAATAAGTCAGCGTAAACACGCATTAAAAATTCAAATTTTAATGATTGTGGGAAAAAATTTGCTCAGTCTTTTTAAGGAATCCGTGGAAGCAAATATAGTAGTATAGTGCATATTCAGCTTAGTAGTATAGTTCATATTCTAAAATAAAAGCCACGTTTTTAACTATGACGGTTTATAGGACTTCAACACCATCAGACGGTAAAGTTTGTAATGTATCAGTATCAGACGCTAAAAATGTAACAGAATAGTCTAGAAGTATAAATGGTAGTACTCTGGGTTTTTGCAGTAATCATAAAATTAATCTGTTCCCAGGTGCTATGTTAATTGAACTAAAAACAGCCAGTTTTTATGTTACATTTAATATTCAATAATCTTTTGAAGTTATGTATAGCATGATCTGAATATACACATAATAAAACTAATATTTTTCGGAATAAAATAAGCGTATTTTATTATTTCAAAAAACTACATACACGCGACGTTTCAGTTACTTTTCAGCAACCGTGATCACGGAAGATAAAATAAGCGTAGTATAATCCGAAAAAAATATTAGTTTTATTTAAATGAATACTCGTGAAAGTCTTCGATCTCATTATATAAACATAATATTGTTATACACCCAATAAGTCTTGAATTACTTTAAAACCGGTATAAATGAAATAAACCGGCATGTGAATTCCAATTTAATTTAATATATTATCTTTATAACCGTGGCTGCATAGATTTCAAAAGAACTTAAAAGATATTAGACAAAATGTCGTTTCTCGGATTAGAGGAACTCAAGGATTATGTAATGGTGTTAAAGCAATTATTTGCGGAATTCTTAGGAACGTTTTTGTATTTGTCAATCACACTTCTAGCTGGATTAACTTCTAACAACAGCGTATCTTTCCATAGCCTGGTGGTGGTAACGGCATTGTCTAATGGATTTTTAGTGGCATCCATCATCCAAGTAACAGGTCATATATCTGGAGGACATATAAATCCAGCCGTCACTGTCGGGGTTCTGGCAAGTGGACGCATGAAGATTGCTAAGGGAATTCTGTATATAGGAGCGCAAATTCTGGGCAGCTTACTCGGAGCGTTCGTAGCGTACGGTATTTCTGAGATTACTACAAGAGGCAATCTCGGAGCAACTATTCCGTACAATGGATTAAGAGTAGACCAAGTCTTAGGTTTGGAGTTTCTCATGACCTTTATTTTAGTTTCCGTAGTTTTGAGCGTTAATGATACTAACAAACCAGTCGCTGGCTTGGGTTCTGGAGCTCTCGCTATAGGGATAAGCATTGTAGCTTGTCAAAGTTCTGCGTTATTTTATAGTGCATCACTGAACCCAGTGAGATCTTTGGGACCGGCTGTAATGATGAATATCTGGACGCATCACTGGGTTTTCTGGATAGGACCATTGTTAGGTGGTCTATGTGCTGGACTTATATATAGATTCATGTTGGTTTATCACTCCGACATGTTATAATATCTCGTGAGACTAGAAAATTTATAAATTATATCTCATTCTGGTCTGTGTCAGTAGCGCCATAACTCATATTTTTTTTTGTAATGAGAGTGTGACTTTTCAGGCAGAATGTGTAAATTAAGAATTCATGTAACTTTAACCACGGGTGGCACAGTTAGTAATTTAAATATAACGTTTAGTACTAATTGGAAGTAGGTATATATCATGGTTAATAAATAATCTAGATTTTGTTTCGTACAAGCCGACCGGAAGGGGGTCCTGTCATTCATTGATATCATTTCGACCAGGTACTTAGGTGAGGTTATTATTTGTCTTTAATGCTGACTTTGGTCTTTTATACTAAAGACCTCGTCGACTCCGACACCAAAAAAATATTTACGTCGAAGATGTTATAATAATATTTACTTTAGAATTATGTGATTTTTGTACACGATGCGATCTGGCTCAACAACTGGCAGAAAACCGCCAAACAACTAACAGTTATTTTAATAAATTTTATATTAAAAAAAATCTTAAACTTTCAAATGTTCTTTGTGACGTGCTTGATTATTTCATGTCATATTCTTTTGTAAAATAACATGCAACGTTACAAAAAACAAACTTTTCAAATTGTCTCTACAAAGGAAGGTAGGGGAAACTTTTATATTTTAGGATATAAAGTTCCATTGACCTTAGTTCATACTTGCTTTTGTATTTGAAATTAAAGCCCTTAACTTATAAATGTTGTTGGTTTTTTTATCTCTTATAAAACATAATCTTTTTTTAAAAAGAATTCCGCACAAGATATTTACTAAAAACACAAATCATCCATCACCTGAAAGACGGAATCTCAAAGGTCTGTAAGAAATACACTCTTGCGATTTTGAACTAATCTTCTTCTTTTTAGATAAAGTCTCCTCGTAGAACTACGTTACGTAAAACCTTTGTTCTTGTAATAAGTACATTTTTCATCCTTCCTTTTAATCGTTCTTTCAGTATTAACAAACCTAGAATTTTACTAAAATTTCGTTTCAGCAATGACCCAGTTTTATAATCTGAATTTTATGAGCTAAAACAAAGAAAGAGGTAGTCCAAACTGAATCAACTAAATTAGTACTGTATTGATTTTATTCCTTTGTCTTTATTTATAAAATAAAAGTAATAAATTCTTAAAATTATAATATTAAAATAAATATTACTTTTTTTCCAATAATATTAGTCGAGAAATTATTGTAAGAATTAAAATGGTTGCCAGTGAAATAATAACGAGTCGTTGTGGTTTATATTTAGTTTGTAAATAAATCTGTAAATTTGTTTTCGATAAAGAAAATTACGATATTTTAATTAAATAAGATCGCATGTATATACATAATCTAGAGCTTTATGTAGCGAATAGCATAAAAGTAACATTCCAAGTGTAACACGCCGCGTATAATACAAAATAAAATTTTGCAGTCGGAGATAACTATTTAATGGCAACGAGCAAAACATTGAGATATCTTTTATTTGTTTATTTAGTGCAGTGCTTTGTAAAATGTTTCTGCATAAATGCTGTTTTCGGAAGTACTTTTATTAAACCTCTTTGCCAAGTTTCCTATCTCGTCCAGGCTCCAATTATCTTTGAAGTGTAGCTTGTATGTATTATGAACGTTTTTAAAAGTATTTTAATTTATTTCTTCCTAAAACATTTGTTTGCGATTTAAAATAAAAATACCAAGTCCCTTGTAAGTTGTGTGATTGGTTTTAAATATTCACCTGTTAATTTTTACGTTAGATTTATTTTTTTAATTAGATTTTTATTGGGATACTGCATGTAACACCTAAGGCTACATTTCTATTTACTATCAGGTGGAATGAATTTTTTAATTTAACATGCGTATGTCAGCCAAAAGGGACACGAGCACATAAAGCCACTTGGCCGCTTTGAAACAGCAGTACTCTAAGTACCAAGACTGAAAACCCGGTACCCAAAATATTAACAAATTAAGACCTACATACAGTAACAACAGATACCACAGTTTATACGTCATGTAAGTCTCAAGACTACATAATTCCTACTCACCTAAGTGAAAATTCAGGAAAGAGTAGTAATCATTTTCACTAGAAAGAAACATTTTTTCATTCTAGATAAATTAATTAAATGGAATAACCGTTCCATTTCTTGGCAAAAAAGTCCAAATATCTTGCAGCCAATATGGATTACTACTTCTTAATATTTCACCTTTTGCCCAAATATTTAGATAGTAAGAAGAAGGTTTCTACTTCCAAGGTCGCCCTTAATCTGTAGTTAAAGTAAAAGGTCCTTAAGAAATACGGTCATACTTTAGAAAACCTGCATACTTCTAGTCACGTTGCTCTTAAGCGAGTCCTTTGCTCACGCTCGTTCTTCAGCCATCAACAAACTGCAATTTCTTCAAAATAAATGCATGTTTGTACATAGCCTTAGGAATATTCTGGTACATCAGGAATTCACAGGGATCTAAAAGTTCTTACGATAACAACACCGGTTCAAGAAGTTTTTAAGAGAATTATCAGGACTGCCATTATCCTACCAAATCTTGACGACAAAATAACGACTGACAATATAAACATGAATACCCCAGTCACACATCAAAATTAAGTACACACCGCCTTCGCTGGCGAAAACGAGGTCCCTTTTTGTACAAGTTACTCCGGAGCTTATGGCGTCCAAGAACAGCATGGATACATCCCATGATGATACCCTCTCTTCAAAGGCGTCGTAAGCCGAGTTCTATGTTTCAAGAGTAGGTTCCATTCGGACCACCCACCCTCCTTGGTGAGGCTGTCAAAACCAAGAGTGCTAACAGCAATAGTCCGAAAGGAAAGTTAATTTGAGTTCGTAAAAATACTTGACCATGGCCCCTGACAATAACCTAATATTTAAATATTTCTATTTTTGTGGCAATCAAACATAATACACTTGGAATAAAAAACACTCCCAGTCCTCACTTTATTTAAAATATTTCACAACTAATTTTAAAAATAATTAGTGTTAAGACGTATCAAGTAATAGTTTGGCGTTTTACATTATTTTTATGATTAAATACATTAAGAAGATCATAGAAACAAAGATTTCATTTGAAAAGTTTTCCAGATGGGGTTCCTAGTGGAAAGAATTTAAAGTTGACATTAAATATAGAACTGTTTTTATTTTAAAAAAATAATTAATTTGTCCATACATTTTATTACCCTTCTAGGAAATAATTTTCTGGCTATAGATAGTAACTTAACACAGAGTATGTGAATGTAATATATAAGTTGGGATGAATTGCGTTTTGAATTTTTCTGTAAGAGGTTTTTACGTTACAATAGGTACTAAGTGGGTTTTTGTATGTAAGGTGTAATCACAGTATCTAGACTTTGTTGCAGTTTTCAATGTTAGTGATAATCTTTCAAATCACTTTTACAATTGTCGTTTTTTAATGTGTTTCAACATTCCATTTCAATCTTTAAAACATTCTAAACAACCCACTACACCCACTTGCCTTATACATATAATCTTTCAGCAGACTTTGTAACTTGAAATCAAATTGCTTCTACAAGCACGAAATGACCTCAATAAAAACGGAAGTCAACGTAAATGTCACATGGAAGGGAAGCGGACGAAATTATTAAATACAGACGTTCTGAAAGGTTTCAAATTTATTTTTATCACATGAATCAATATTATAAATTATAACAGTAACAAATTTATATCAATATATTAAAGAAAATGTTGCTAGGAAGTTATTGTTAATTGTAACTACTCATATTTTATTCATTGCCAATGTTGGCACATTAATGATTAAGAATTTTATGTATATAGGGAACTATTATTTAATCTTTAACATATGTATTTGCAAATATTTTATTTATATATATTTGCATTGATTTGTTTCATTGTTTATCCATATTAAAATTGTTACTCATAAATTATGTGTTGTCCAAATATAGCGTGTTAAAATAATGTTCCTTTAATCTCTACACTTCTTTTGAGCATTAGAATAACCAAGGTCTATAAAAAAATGTATAAAAGTTGTATTTGTATATTACTAACGTCCACATCCACGTCACATTTTTTTGTTGAAATTTGAAGTCATCGCAACACTGCTCTAAGATTCCATCACTAAGGGAACGTAAGAACGCTCTTGTAACATTACTTCTTGTTGGTATTAAGAAAATAACTGCTTCATTTTTCATCGCAGCTCTTACAAAAGAGTTTTTTTTTATTAAAACAAATTTAAAATATCAGTCTATAATGCATTATTGACAGAGTTTGTTTTTCTACAATAAATTTCAGATAAACTCTTTTTTTTAATTTAATTTCTTTTTTTTAATTGTAAGTCTTAAGAACATATTAATTCAAATGTTTATTTTTCATTCTTTATTAATATCTGAAGGACAGATTTAACATCTACCGAAAATTTATTGTAATTATGATCTTTAAACAGTTTCATTTTAAAGTTCTGTATTTTATTAAATAGTAATTACTTTTTGTTCAACAAATCTCGTAATAAAAACTTCTCTATTTTATCGCTATCATTAAATAGAATAAAATTTGAGTATAAAATACATACTTGTATAAAACTGGCTTCCCATTTAAATCCATTTCATCACTTTAAGATTACAGCGTCCGGACCGATGACAGCTAAAAATTTAGTTACAAATTATTTTTTAATAAATATCACTAAAGATTACACAGTAAGGTTTACTATACAGAAAACTTAATGATGCATTATTGAAATTTTATTATATTCAAAGACTAAGATTTGTTTGATTTTTTCGTGTTGTTCAAATAATTTCTCCAACATTAATAAACCCTCTTTAACGTTTTTGTACAAACCACAGGTTCGATCGTGTGTGCAATACTGCTGCACATATGAGTAGAATCCTCGATGGGACGACAAAAAAGGCTTGTGTGTGAACAATACTTGTTAAAACTAATCTAATCAGTCTTGGGCACAGGCATAACACAGCCATGCTATTGTATTATACAGGGTAAACTTAAGATTGTGTACACACTTAACTTTGTGTACACAGGAATTGCGCGCTTACGTTTTGCATGCCTTTTTATCGTCTGGCAACTGGCACACGAGTCACGATGAACCTCGGACCTTTAACTGTGTAGCATCACAACAAAATGATACGCTCCCCGTACCTCAAGAGCACAGCAAAGAAATTGAACAGTTTCCTACGTTTGTATTTCCTTCCAATTATAATTTAAGTGTTTTAAAGCCCAAAGTAAATAGGGTGTTACTGAGATAAGATGCTCATTACCGACAATTTAATTTCCCTCTCCAAGTAGGTAGAATGCATTATCACCCAAGCACTAACCAGTCTATACTGCAAAAAATGTATCGTAAACATTGTAATTTCCCATTTGAAATAAATTTATCCCAAGTATATGAGCATATATTAAAAATGGCTATAAAATATATTCCTGAATTGTCAGATTTGATTCTTCAAAGGGTCGGAAATGGTTTCGGAAAAAGCTTTTTTATAAGCGGAAAAACTATCTCTTTATTATAAGACTTTAGAGGCTTAGGATAAGGTTATGATATATGTATTTACATTTACATAGCTTGAATGGGATCGCTTTGACTAAGAGATAAGAGGAGGATAATTTATGTGTTGGATATATAGATAAAAATCATAAAATAGTAGTACAGTAATATTTTAAATATGTAGTAATAAGAAATAACGATGTATAGAGTGCTAAGCTAACAGGTCGTAAATTTATAGATCATGGTCGTTCTAATTTATGAAAGTACAAATTCAATTTGGAAGTTCGTTGTATTATATCCAGTAAGCTTTTGTTTAAACAACATAAGATAGCTAACGTTCACATAGTCGCTGCACATAATTATCGAATATTTAGAAGTTTTAAATTTTATTGGTATTTCTATTGTTTGGACGATTATGTAATTATTATATTATGTCGGAGTAGGAAGCACTTTGTCGTTTTTTTTAAAGAGTGAAGTCAGCATAACTGACTTCACAACTGACTTTATTCTTGAATGTCGCCAGGATCTCAGACTCATGAAGGTAACCTCGTAGACGGTTTGATGAACCCGTTACTTCGATGATGAGTTTGTATGACACCCCCCGACGGCAGAACGCCGGAGCGATGTGTAAGACACGGGACCTCATCTTCGACATCGAAGGCGGTATGTGTTGGTATGGTAATTTTGAGTAGTGGGGGTATTTGTGTATGTATTGTCGGTATATCCGTAATCTGTGCTCTCGCCTCTATTTTTACCGACTGACACTCATTGTTGCGACTACACTTGCACAGGTGGCTACGCAGGTGGTTATGCGGGTGACCTGATAATTTCAACTACCCTACCAATAACAATTTAGTTATTCAAATAATAAGAATTGCGCCAATGTATACATACGAGTATTAACACTTAATAAAACTTTGGTGACCATATCAACGGGATGGGTCCTTAATCCAATTGTGCACTTTTAAAAAGCAAGTTACTCTACATAATGTACCATTATGGGACAATAAAGAGGAAATTTCTTATCTCAGATAACTTTTGATAACTTAATGTACTTTCGATTTATTTTTAAAAAGGTTTCAAATTTAACTAGAAATTTTGAATCGCCTGATATCATAAGTTTTTAATGTAATTACCCATCCGAACCTTTTTACCAAAATTTATAAATCTTTTTATAAAATTATTGTAGAATTGTCAATATTAATTGCTATAGCTATGAATCCAGCAAACAAAGAAAACTTAATTTTTTAACTTTTTAGATGTCTGTTCATACTGACTCATGAATCTAAAGTGATCACTACGGTAAAATTTTAAATTACAATATTGACAAAAGCTACAACAATACTAGTATGTACTTCAAAATTGTTTATCATAAAACTTTTTTTTAGATAATGTCCAAAAAATATATGTTTGTGAATTGTCACAATTTTGTTAATGTGCTTAAATTTATATACACTAGAGTACAGTATGAATGTTACACGTTTTATTTCGTTTTTTCAATATTTGCTTAACCTTAAAGTTATCATCATCATCAGCCTATCGGAGCCCTCCGCTGAGCAAAATCCTCTTTTCACGTGGAGAGCATTAATCACCATGCTTGCGTAAGTCGGATGAGCGATTACAACCTTATTATTTGAAATTATAAGTCCAGGTTCTTATCCCTCACGAAGTATTCCTCTTTGTATAGTTACAACTGTTACAACCAGTGTCGGACTTTTTAATGATATCTGATGCTGCGTGTTTAAACGATCAAATGATGCTTACTATTGTTTGGTGTTTAAGGTAAAAAATGTCATTTTATTGTAAATAACAATGTAGGTCAATTAATTTTATCCTATGGATAATATTTTTCTAAAATTATTGATGATTACACAAAAAGTCCCCTATTAGTGAACTCAATTATTGAGTCATTTGTGACTAAAGCAGGAGTGAAGCATATATAAAATAACAAAAGCACTTGTCTTAGGTTGAAACAGAAACGATTTTTGTGTCATTTGACTGATAATGGTTTAGTTTCTCAAGAAAACCAATTCCTAAATCGAAGTAAACATAAAAGTGTCATGTATATGTGTAAATATCGTTATTGTAATATATTTGTTAGCTTAGTGAGAAGGTTTGTTATAAAATAATACTCCACATTTATGATAAGAAGACAGTGTTACGATGTGTTTTATAGTTACTAATATGTTATAGTGTCGTTCGAGTTCCAGACAACCTTCACACAGGCGCCTCAGTGTCTGTGACGCCAATTACCAAGACATTCCATTATTCTGTACACGAAACAGATAATATGAAATAAAGAAGTTCATTTTAACTGGTTTTCACCCAAATATTTATGAAGAAGCAGAATCTTTATGTCTGTTGTTATAAATTAAATAAATCGTTATTTCTCCAACCTTCATAATATGCTCCAGTAACAGACGACAGGGAGTGTCTACTTTCAACTCCTCATCAATAACAAAGCTACTCAACACCTTCACTAATGTTAAATTATGTTCTTGATATAGACATATTCTTAATGGCATTATAATATCATATTTTAGGTTGTATTCGGGCTAGCTTTTTAAATAGATGCTTTTATTTTGCTTTGACTGGAGTCAAACGAGCCTACTTTGATAATTTCTACTATTTGTACTAAACTATTTCTATAATTCATAAAATCTAAGTGCTTCTTGTGGCTTAAATATATAGTTAAACATTATAGTAGAGACATTTTATACATACAAGTTTTATAGGAACCATTTATCTATGTATCTATCACTATTAAAGGAAATATTCATCGAAAGTTTTACTTTACTTGTATATTGGAAAGCTTTAAACTTAAGGGTTGTGTAACAAGTCCAACCTTTAGTAATTTTTGTTTGATATATGTACGTATTATATAGATACTGTTGCATACAGTCAGCGGAGAATTTTTAGGAACATTTTGAGGGATTTTTTCTCCAATAGAAATTAGATTTTTTTTATTTTAATTGCATTAAATATTTTAGCAAAGCTATTATAGTTTGTTACATATATATAACAGACTACAGTTGATAAGTAACTCGCTGATTCAAATCAGTATCAACAAAATAGCATTGGCGTTAGATGCTATGGTGAAAGAATTCGCTGTATAAATTCATTTTTATTATTATTATTATTAAATATATACCATTATGTGTTGTATTGAAAACTAGTACCTAACAAAGATTATTATAGACAGCCATATTGGTTATTGCCACACATACACAAAAATGTTACAATAATATTATGCGCACAACTTGATAAGGGTTTAATATGCGCTTAATATTAAATTTTAGTTTCATTAAACAGCTTTAGGATTTATGAGACAGAAGTTTTATAAAGCATTCACATGTTACAAATCTTGATTAAATTTGAATTTTGTAACGACGGTTTAACACAGTCGAGAATTTTCTTATAAACAATAAAAAATATCGGATTTTATTTTGGCATCTTTCTATTCTACGTTCTGTCCCGACCTTTTAACTATTTCTGTAACCCTAATCACGGGCAGCTGGTGGAAGTGCCTGTCAATTATTCTATTTTTTTGTAACTGACAATTTGACTGACACTCTCACATCGTCAAACAAGATTGAAATATCGGAAAATAGTTTGATGCGGTAACAATAGTTGAATAACTGTCCTCAAAAATGAAATATTGAAAAAAAAAAAACATGATTATGCATATGTATATGAATACATAATAATTTTATCGCCATTTAATTTATTATTAAGTAAATAAATATGTACATTTCAATAGAATTTCACAACTCCAAGATACGGATTATTTGACACGTAGACTTCATATTTGGACCTATTGTATTATTATGCGTAATAAATGTGACGTACGGTCCAAGTTGCTCTTATTCCTTAAATCAAACGTTCTCGCATCCGTGAAGGAAACAGTAGAGTAATGTTTGTTCCGATCGATATTCAACGTTGAATGCATCGTAAGCAGCTTAGTGATACAAACATTCGTTTTGAACGCCGTGTACACTGTTATATACAAAGGAAATTATTGGATTACGTGCTTAAATATTCTGTATCGAAAATCTGTTTAAAATTAAATATTTACATTCAACGCGAGAATCAATACATTGCTTTAAAATTTATCAATATACTTGTAAACAGCATTAGAAGACTATTGATGAATTTTATATAAATAATGAGATTACTACAGATCACTCTAATGATACTGATGACGAAAGTTTCAAAATACATTAATAAAATAATTGTACTAAAAACTTTGTTTAATTTAATTTTACTATAATTAAAACTGTTATCTCGATCCTTAAATTCATTAGTTAATGGCAGAGCCATTTCGAAAGGGGAATAAATCCCACGTGTTTTCAATCACGAAAACTCTCATTTGTGCAAGATGTAATATGAGTTATAAAAGGAACAATAATATTTAGCATTTGAATGAGAATTAATTGGTTATGGAGAATTTAATCAATCGTTACTAATGAATGATGAGCCTTATATTATGTTTAACGTATATTATTTTTATATTTAAAGGGTTTATTACGATAACAAGTGCTTATGTCAAAGTTTTTAATCCATTACGAACATAATATTGTTCTCAATTTCATGCAAAATGTAAGTATATGTAATTATTTCCATAAGCTTGACGGATTTCCGGACGGACGGATTGGCGGACTGCTGCAAGAACGTATGTATTTCAGAGCATTGATTTATAGTTACTGAAGGAAATTGTCTTTTTATCTGAAACCTTTTCTTTATATGTCAGACTTAGTACGATCTCTCTGAAAATATTTTATGACTATCTTTTAATTTCTGTATAAATTGTGTTATACTTATGTAGAGATGATTGCAAGTTGCCTTTTCCCTTTTCCCACACTTTAACGCTTTTCCCTTTTCCCACCCTTTCCTCTCCATGGGCGACGGTGATTACCTTCCATCAGGTAGGTCATCTGCTCGTTTGCCGCCTTTGAAATAAGAGTGTTGATTGTTGATTAAAATTATAAATAAAATTGAAGCAGATTAAACGTAGCCCATTTTAAACATTATTTTTATTTAAATGTATCCATTACATGACGCAAGATGTTTAAATGAGATTTATTTAAACAAAACTTACTTACATTATTGTAAGATTTAAAAATAATAGTATCTACTCTAGGTAACATATTTCAGTTTCGTTTTCGTTATCGGTATACAAAAGTTAATTAATTCGTTTAACTTCAAAGCGTCAAAGCCTTCCTGAAATTAAATTTATAATTTAACATAAACAAATAATATAACATCATAATACAAATGTTATTATAATATGGGTTATTCTTAGATCAAAGTGAAATTTGAGTTTATAGTTGATTCATCTAAAATATATTATAGCACGATGGAAGTTGAGAAAATTTTGATAAAACGTGTCACTATATTGTTAATGAAAAATTCGGAAATGTCATTAATTAGATAAATATTATAAATAATAAAAATATAAAAATAAAAGATTCTGATTTGACATACTTACTATAAGAAGTTCAAACATAAAAAATATGTTTGCTTCGAGAGCGCGGTACGTGGATGACTTGTAAATCTATTTTGACTTCGTAAGAAACACGGAGTCAACTAGAGACAAATTTTTAACTAAATATAGCTTTTATTTATAAGCTTATTTAATAAAATTTGGGTACTTCTTTCTCCTTAGTATTGTATTATAGGGCCAAGCATATCTACAATCAGAGCACAATCTGTATTTCAATCAATTGTTGTAACAGTATAGGTTCCGTATCTATTTTATATTTTTATAAGTGTAAGGGTATGTTAGGTAAGGGTATGTTAATTATCATAAGTGCTATATTTTATAAATATAGACATTTCGTCACACCGTGAAGGGGTACCACCCTAACGTGACACTTTGTGTCCAGGGGAAGGGGAATAATGTGATATGTGCCCACAGCTTAGCGACATCACATGTTAATGTTTAAAATACTGAAATGCAGAACTTATAAATTTAAATTTATTATGTTTTGTTATGTTTATTATGTGTATGGTTTTAAAATCATAAATTTATCTTCCATGTAATAACAATGAACTTCTAAAGTGGTAGTGATGTAATTCAAGAGGGATCGTAAAATTATAAAGAGTCGCTAATAATGACTATGAGTCGGTTTAAATCGCTTGCGAGGCCTCTCTCGCTTTTGCTAATGTTCCCGCATCTGTTGTTTGAGAGACCTTCGGTAAATGACACCGCAAGCGTCGGCACGAAGTTTAAAAATGTGTTAAGTTATATCCAGTGTTCAGAAAATGTGTCAAACTGTGATAAGAAGGGGAGGATGGTACTAAGTTTTTAAATTTCAGTAACGTACCTTATGGATGGCCCCTATTAAGAGAAAGTCAAAAATATAATGTATAATCATACATGTAAGTCAACAAAATCATACATATAAGTCAATGAGTCTAGATGTAGACTATAAATAATTTCAACTAAGTGCGATTTATTGCGTTTAAAAATAAAAATCGCAAAAGTTTCTATCAATAATTATATGTGGATATTTTTATTGGAAACTTTTTTTTCACGACAGGAACATTGTCATCCTTTTAAGGTTTTAGTACTTATTCTACATCATTGACTGGTCTTCCATAAACATTTTATTATTTATTAATTTTATTTTAACCATGTATGTGTTCCATACTGTTCTTGCCAGCCCTTAGTTTGAGTAAATAAAACTCTGATAATTCAAGTAAGATTTTTCAATTGTGGTTGTATTGGCGAAACATAGAATATTACATCGTTTGTCTTCAGGAACAATCTAGTAAGAATCAATAAATCATGTATCCATCGCTGTCACCGACTTTATGACTTAGATTGACATATATTCTCTATCTTCCCCGTCTTGTTAATTACATACTTCAAGAGGCGACCAGCATGAACGCAAGGACTCAGATCATCAACAACAAAGATATTGTTCATGAAATTTTAAACAAATTTTAAGCTTTAGAATAGTATTGTCTGAATATAAAAATGATATTAACACTGACAAATAAAGAACTGGTTTAATTACATAAAAATATTATAAGTGTAAATTTAATTAAATTATAATTCCTCTATTAACGTTCCTGTATAATTTTATATGAATAGTCAAAAAAATCATATCAAATGGAGCTTTATGGACCAGTCGTTCTAGATTTTTATCTAAATCAAACTCAAATAAGTAAGCTGGGCTAGATTTTGAAGTGTTAGATCCAAAAAATCACTGGTGTAGGGTCCGGGTCCCTTCCTATAGCTATAAACATTGTAATTTGTCACAGCTCCGTCTTATTTTAACGTATATCACTGAACCCTGTGAGGTTTTTGGGTATATCTCTAAATATACATTTTCGGACAAACTACTGGGATTTCTCGGTAACTCAATGATAAAAATCTGCACTCAAGATGTTTATTATGTTATTAGAAACGAGTTCAGAAAGGACTTTTTTTAATAATATAAAATTTACACAAAACTAAAAAACAATTTAAACTAATAACTTTCAACTATTTCAATTTAAACTTAACGAGAAATCGAATCTGAATATTAAAAAATTAACGAAAGATTTAAACACACTCGGAAAAACTGAGATCGATTAATTTATCACACCAACATCTGTTACGAACGAATAGTGTCCTGAACTCTTCTGTCGACTACTTATGTGGTTCGCCCCTCTCCTACCCTCTCATATACCGTCAATATTATAATTTATAAATTTATTTACATTTTTACATAGATATTGAATAATATTATATTAAGAATAATAGTTAGTTTTTGTAATATTTGTTACTAAAACCTATATTTATCTATCAAATTACAAAACTATCACAATAACAACTACACTCAACGTTTTATTCTATGAGATTTCAAAATCCGCCCCGTCAGTCGCATTGTGACCGTATAGGGAAATAATCTTAAGTCTAAACTACCCTCTCTTGAAGTAATAAAACGACTGTCACCCGGGATTTACACTAGCGTACGAGTCACGAGACGAGGTACAAGCCGTACCATTCTTATTACGAGTGTATTAAGACTGGAATCGTTTGTAATTTACACTCTCGAGCAACTATTTAAACTGTTACCTTGTGCTTCGATTCGTGCCTCGTCTCGCGACTCGTACGCGAGTGTAAATACCGGGTCCTAAGGTATGACCAATGTGGTGGTGTAATCTCTGTGCTCTGTGTTATCAACATTATTCGACCGAAATACCGCGTATATGGACTGTTGAAGATGGAGAGAGGAACCAGCTTCAGAACAAGGTAAATCCTACACAGCATATTGCCCAACATTAGATAGACAAAACCTTTCCATAAAGCAACTAAGATGACACTGATTACAGAGGTGCAATAAACATTGCTATTTAACTCTCTTGTTCTTAGAGAGTTCCGATGTATACCTATATTGTAAATTGTCGTTGTCGAAACATACTTTCTGTTCTGATATATTATCTACTACTGATACCTCATTATACCCATTTGGTTAATATTGAAAATATAATTGATTCAGAAATGTTGTGTAAAACTTAAAGTTGAATCTATATACATATTATTTGCATGAATTTAACATAATTTTTGACTTAACTATTACTTTATAAAACTAGTTACTTTATTATAAGTACTTCTGTTCTTTTTCCGATGAAAATACACAAGTTTTTTTGTATTTGTTTTGTATTTTACGGTAAAAGTTACAGTTCCTTGTCTTAAAATTATAATGACCTTCTTTGTCTATGTGACTATCTGATTAAAAATAATTGCAATACATATTAACATTGGTAACATAAAGAATCTCCTACTTTATACGAACTGCGACACTTAAAATGAGAGCTTCGTGTAAACTACACGGTAATAGTTAAGTTTATTTCAGATAAATTGTAATATTTCTAATAAAGAAGACAGGTTAGTGCACAGAAATATGGAATGGGAAGGTGAACATTTTAAATGTATTTAAAATCGGTGGTAATCATAGTTCACAGTTAACATTTTACATAAATCATTAATAACATCATCAGTCATGGATAATAAGATAATAAACGTTATCAACTTATTATCAAAATACAATAATGGTTTTTTTAACTGTGATTCGGCCAAAATAAAGTCGCTTTTCAATCAATCAGTTTTAATGAGTTTTAAGTGAATCGACTTGCGAGAAGCATTGGGTTTGACACACTACATGCATAGGTTTTTAGGTTATACACACACCATATGTATCTTTTATTTACAACACGAGTTTTGACATGGGATATTTGTATGAAATATAAGCAGAGCGTAGTACTGCTCACGATCACATTGCCTGGGAGGCGGAGCTATATATCTGTTTATTTTCGATAGATGGCACGTTTGGAAAATTTTACGAAATCGTTTGTGTAATTATAAATCATTTTGCATTGAGTAATGTGTGAATGAAAGTATGTTAGTAAAAATATAACAATTTAAGTTTGCAATGAATATAACTTATTTGCGTGGTTTTCGTGTATTCTATTGAAAGAGGAGAAATCAAATTTATTAAATACGTTTCATCGCCACATAAATATAAACAAGTCTTATTAGTCTCACACAAGGCTCTGATTGTTTTGTTTTTGTTCCCGAGTCATTTCCAATAAATCATTAATTACTATTGTTCCTCGTCTCAAATGTAATCAACTGTACCAAAGACGTCTCCGACGTATGTGTGGCGTGGGTGGCTTGTTAGTCGATGGCTGTGCGAATTACTTAAATTGAATCTAATTTTAAATAAAAAATTAATGCTTATTAGGAACAAATTATTGCATTTTATGTATTAGAGAGACAGTTGTTTCCTCTTTTACGGAAGAGTAACCGTCCAACTTAAGATAAGTGAACCTTTACAGGCAATTATGTAGCAAACATATAGAACAAAGAAAAATTTATTTAAATATGAAAAATGACCAGATATAGGATATTAACTTAAAGTATATACAGTTAAGCAAAATTTGTTTTCGGATTCTATTGAATTATTATAGAATTAATCAATTGAAATATTGTAGAAATGCAACTAAAATATCTAGCGTCCCGCCATGTTGGATATATGATGACGTCACACGTCTAAGAATGTGTTGCTATTCAAAATAAATGTGTCATAAAAATATATACTTAATCAAAAAAATATCTGCTTCAGAATTTACTCGTATGTTTGAGGTACAGTTTAAGTCTTGATCATTAATGTTCAGCGTTTCTTCCAGTAATGTGCTACAAAATAGCTGAAGACAGTACGAGTATTTATAGTTTTCAAATACAAGTTGATACTTAAATGTTGCCATTACAAATATGCAATGGCTCAGTATTATAATTAATTATTATCAGTCATAAAAATAATTGTAAGGATTGTAGTATATTATAATTAGTAAAGCGCTGATGGCGCCACTTGTAACATTTATTGCTATGCCGACCGGAAAAAAATAAACAATGATATAGAAACATATAGCACAAGTTAATTTTTTTTTAAATTATTATATTATTATTAATCATTCCAGCCATAAAAATTTTGTTATTTGGTAAAAAATATCACTTATGACAGAAATAAAACAGCTATTCTTGGGACGTTATAAAAATGTGTTACGTGAGTTCTGATCCTAAGACTCACAAAAACGGTTTTTTTTTTGTCCGGACATGACTCCTGGTGAGAAACACGATTGAAAATACAACAACCTGGTGATTTGAAGTGAACTTATAACAAACAGGACACAATTGTTTTTAATCTTCACTTAAATAAAATTGTACAATGAAGTGAATTTACGAAAGAAATGGCGTGGTTATATATTATTATTTATAATATAATATGGATAAAATGATAGGTTTATAAGAACTTCGAAATAACAGGTTCCTTTATATTACTACTTAAAGTTCTCCCATTAGGAAACCACTAGGACTGATCCATCCGAGAATGAAGTTCAATTAAGAAAAGCCGATGAGAAAAACATACAGCTATTTTCAGTGTATATTGTAATATAAATGTTTTAACAACGTGATTTAAGCATAAAATACGAGTGAGTCGGCGTTTCCGAGGATTTAAAAGCTTTGCGAAATCTAATTTTGTGCTATGGAAGGGCACGTACATACATGTATATGTAGATCTTTATATATAATTCTATTGTAAGTGTGTATGTCACTGAACTCCTCCTAAACCGTTGGACTGCTTAGAATGAGTTTTTTTGTAAGCGCTTGGTTGGCATCCCATATGTCTCTATTCACAATTCATATCCATAGCTGGCGCTAAAGTCGGTGTCCAGGTTATTTTCAATCAAGAGGCTGCAACGTTTTTTACTGAATGTATTGTTTTATCACCCTTATACATTTGTCTTTGAGCTATACTCTGATGTTCACGTGGACGGAGTGTAGGGCAAAAAAAATATTTATCAAACCTATTTTAGTTGTCTCCTGATTTTAAAATAATTATCTAAGATTTCTTCTATTGGATAACATTAAAATATCTTAACTTAAAACTCTAGTTCAGAGACCTATTGGTTTAAGTTATCAAAATAAGTTCAATAATAATCTATGATTTAGTTTGTTTGGGATAGTTCCATAAATCTGGAAGGGTTTATGTCGGGTTATATTACAGAATATTTAAACTAAGTCCCCTTCGCTTACCATCACAGCTGCAGTATGTGACTCGCACCAAGTTTTAATGGATTTGCCAGTCACGAACTCGTGTCCTCTGAAAGACATAAAGTGATTAACATCATATCTGTTCTCTATATTCTGAATGTTTAAAGCAATGTTATATAAATTTAATTTATTAATATATTTCAGTTCAACACTTCTCAAGAGATATTCTTTTATTTGTTCTGCTGATTTGATTAAATTTTCGTCTTTAAATTAGTTTAAAACATGTAATATTTAAAGAGGGATGTTTTCATTATATTTCGTTAAATATTTTTATGTTCAAAAAAAATAATCTTTTGAAGTTAATAATTATTGAAGATTACTGAATTATAGCAAACAATAGTTATTCGGTGTAATATGCGAGTGTGCAAACATGTGCTTTTGTGTGCGAGTGCCTGTGCGCGTGTGGGCCATGGTAGGTCTCAAACGGATGAAAGTTTTTTTACTTCTACTTGAATGTAGCTGTTAATCCTATTGGCTTTGACAGCGCTCCAGGGAGAGGGGGGGGGGTGGTGGCGGATGAAACTATTTCGATGCGGTTTTTTATCATTTGGAAACCAGTTGCATTGTGGCGGGAGCAAGTTTTGTTAATATCGGTTCAGAAGTGTACGAGTGTCAGATTAATGGAGTGATCTTGGTGTTTCTGAAATGGAATAACGCTCACATGCTTCGACACTTATCAGCATCCCTTGAATAATAATCTCATATAATTAACATTATGAAGTGCACTTTTACATATATTGTTTTCTTTGTTTAAAAAAGTTACTTAGTCATATGTAATGTTTACAACAAAAGCCTTTTTATATTATGATCATAGTATGATCATAGTAGTATCGTGATGCTCTAAACATAGTCTGTACGATATTACGCTTCCTTTGACAAAGTGAGTTAAAAATAGTCTAACCATTAAGCCTCTTAACAAATAAACACAACCGTAAATAGAGTATTACTGACGCTAAAGTGAAGCCGTGATCTTGATTGTGTCTCTGGTATGATATACTTTGTATCACAATACAAAGTGTATTTTGATTGTGATCTGTATAAATTAGTGTGCGATTCAAATTCCTATTCCAACGTAAGTGTGGAATTAATGGAACTCACGAGCATAACGTATTATTTTAATTAAGATTGTTTAATTGTCTCAAGGAAGAATTTAATAAAAAAATATATAAGGATCAAAAAGAGATTGTGAGTTACATTATGATGGATTATGGTTTAATTTTAATGTATATAATAACAATTGTATGAACACAACGACTCTGTTTTAGTTTTCATTATTTAAGCAAACAGAAAATAATATAACAATAGAATATATATATAAGATAATTTTTTTTTTTTCAAAACTTGTGAGTTATGACACATTGAAGATATAAGTTAATATTATTCTAAAATATATTTTTATTGTATTCACTAGCGCTTTGACAGATACAAAGATAAATTCGACTTATCACAGACAGCTGGTCTTTTGAAAGTTAAAGACAGAATGGTGGGATACTTCCTATAATAAGGAAAAGTTTTGTCATTGCTTACGATCGTAACATTATTCTGAAAATATTTCATTATAATATTTTTAAAATTATTCTTTGTTTCATTTAACAGTAGTGTCTATTCCATTTGATTTTTTTTTGTTTAAAAAGTAATAACAGTTTTAAGCTTAGAACAGTACAGAACTACAAAGATATACAGAGGACAGTACACAAAAACTATCACGATTAAGTAAAAAATACGACTCTTTATTTATCACAAATAAATTGAGGAATTTAATTTAAAAAATGTGGCTATTATACTTGCAAGTCTCTTCAAATACTTATATTTCGTTATAAAATATATGTTTCTGGAGAATTATGTTTCACAGATTAAATACAGCAAACAAGCAGAATATATAATGAAATGAATCTTAACTCATCTTTGGAGGCAAAAGTTAATTAAATCGTTTCCACACAACACTACCGTCTGCATAACTTTAAAATGAAACGAACAATATTTATAGTCAACATTTTAAGCGAAATGTTATAAAATATAAGTTGTATACATATTGGTGTTGTATTTTTTTATCTAAATATTAATAGCACCAATAGTAGACACTAACTGCCATCCAAAGCCTTACTCGGTACTCGCATGTCACAATTATATCAATTTAAGACACTTATAACTGTTTTAAATTTATTTTCTGTGTGGTTAATATATTTTTTCATCATCAATCTAGCATAGGATCGTCTCACATGCGTTACTGAGGTGAATGTCAAATGATTCGCACCACCATACAAATGTCATCGTTTCAGTACCTACAAGGCGTCCTATTTTTAACAGTTCACTGATTCGTAATATAAAAAGGAGACTTTATCAAAATAATAAACAAAGCCGGTGATTATCGTGCACAAATATGCCGCCCCTAAGTTGTCTTGTTCTGACACGCTTGTACAGCTTTTCTTTACTGATTGGACCTATTTATATATAGTACCTAAATATTGGAAACTTGCCAATGTAGTAATTGTACGTAGTCAGGAAACCATGCAGACCCTGATAATTATTTCTTTATATATATATTATGTGTGCATTTCTTACACTTTACAACATTATGTTTGCCTTTTTGGATTGTCTAGTAGCATAAGAAGTCACGGCAGAAACACTGTCTTCCTTTAATAAAGGCTAAAAGTTTCGTTTTTGCCCTAAAACTTAATCATTATTTAGTAATCAGACAACATAGAGACTAAATAAAATGTACAAGTATATATCGGATTTTATTATAAATTCATTGTTTTAAAGAGAGGACGCCAGCCTCGCTGACGTCACTACTGTCACTTGTTTCAGTACGTTCCAGATATTTTAAAATGAAACTTCAATTCTTCTAAATGTTCTTGTATTTCTCGCAGGTTCTTCATAATCACATTCTTTATGATCCGCACTCGCTGAACTCTGCAGTCCGCTGTCCAGACGTCATATTTATACCAGAATTCAAACATAGTTCTATTCTCTTTGATTTCGTTTTACTTTTAACAATAGTAACGACGACCAATAAGTTGTTATAATAATTGATGCCAGTCTTGAGTTATTTTCATGTTGCATCCGTTATTGAAGCTGCTCGCGCCGATATATATTTAATTACACGAAATGAATAGAAAATAGACCGTAGTACTGGGATTGTTTAAAGAATTTATTCGCGTTATAAAAATATATTTAGAATGTTTAAATTATAACTTCCGTCTCTTCCCTTCCGAGCGACATTTGGGTTGAATCGTAAAATTTATTCAAAGACTACTTTTATAATAACAGTATTTATTGTGTTTATGCTGTTTATGGCCTTACAAATCATGAGCTCTCCAACTTAAGTTGTTTTAAAATGACGTCATAAAATTTCTTTTAAAAATTAGAAAAATTTCGAACGAGCTAATCAAACTAGTGAGAGATATATTTGTTTTTCAATCGAACGGTTCCAGGGAAAACTTCGAATACAGAGAACACAAGAAAATGAAAACAATCCACAGATGTGCACACACAGTTCGTTAGGATTCTCAATTCTCGAAAGCGAGAACATAACTGTAGCTCAAACTGTGATATTTAATTATCTGTATGTTAGGGAGAAATTTTTAAAAGCATTTTTTTTATTATAGCCTCTTTCAAATAATCCTTTGCCTAATTTAACTTTAACCATATTAAAATATAATAAATCGAGCCGAGAAATACAAGACTAAATTTTCTATAATACCTCAAATTCCATCTATAAGTACAAATCTTCAATCAATTTCAAATAACTAATAATTGACGAATAAAGTACGTTGTAAAACAAAAACTATTAATAAATAACTTCATAAACTTGTATTTCGTATGGTATTTTATGTCCCAATAATTTCTTAATGTCTGTAATAAAAGCAATAGAAATTTATTAATTATTACTATAAACTAGAACTCTTATAATGAAACAGAGAGATTTTAATCGTATAATTTATGTCGCATTTTGAAAAACTTGCTGAATTTAATGTTTTCCCTAAATTAATCCTTAAAAACCATGTCAATAACTCCTTTTGAAAGTCGTTCTAATACATGAACGTGTTTTGGTTTAATATAAAATTATAAACAATATATTTTTTTTACACGTTTAATCCATTTTATACCAAAAAAAAGGAAACATTTTAAGTGTAATAAGAATTAAAACATATTATGAAATAAAATTATATTGATTACCAGAGAAAAAATACATAAGATTAAATTTATAGCCACAATTAACTATAGAAAATTTATTGCCGGAGTTAACAAGAGTTACGATGTGAAATATCAAAGATATAATACTGTGCTAAGTGTTGATGTCAGTTTGCATGAATTGAAAAAAAATATACATGTTTTGTTATTAATTAAAATCTGATAAAAAAAATAAAGTGCACCCTTTTCATTATTTCACAAAAAAAGTAATTCCTGAGAAAAAAATGCTATGATGTTACGAAATCCGCTAAAAGAAATCGACCTGAATTGCTTTTGTATTCTGAACTTTATTAAGATGAAGTTTGATACGAAATTAATTTTCATTTTACAACATTGAAGGGTTCCTTTACATAGTTTCCTTGTGCTCGTTCTTAATAACACTGGTTACAATTAAACGTATGTATTTTTACTTCGCGTTAAATTTTCATATATATATTTATAGATTAATGTGTATTTTTTATATGCACACACTATATTCAATAACGTAATCCAAAGTTTCTATTTGCAATTTCAAATTAACGTTTTCACTAAACGCGTATAAAGTTATATACGATACTTGCATAAAAATGTAATTTCGTAAATTTTTGTCCTCGTGGCTGTTTGCTTCAGCTAATCTCTAGAACGGCGAGCTCTATTTTGGCGAAAATGTTACTCGCAGGTGTATCACATAGGCACATATGAACTAACTTAAACTACTATTAAACTGCCTTCAAAAAGAAAATGTGATGTGTGTCATAAGTGGCTAGAACACATATTATATAAAAGACGCATTTTTAGTCTCCTTAAGATGTAAGTAAAACACTATGTTCATGTTACTCAGTTAACCTCGTATCAGATCGATAAAGTATCAATTATGACATTTTAAAACTGATACATTTGTACTACATTAACGTAAAGTTGTGTAAAGAATGCAAGAAGTACATACAACCTACAACAATAACTTATGTAATATAAACGTTCTATTACCTATATATTACCTATAGTAAATATGCCGAGCTCAAAAACGAACTCACTCGAAATAGGTTCATCGTGGATTTGTACGGGGTAGAAGTGGGACGCGAGAAGTATGACGGCAAAATCTCTCTACAACCTACTAAAAGACTTAGGCCTGTCTAGAACTAATATCAATTAATTATTGGAAAGTACTTCGAAGGCAGCCCTAGTAAGTTCTTTTCAAATTCGGTTAGGTAGAGAGGAGCTTGGACGGTACAGGTGAGCGTTTAACGCGCGTTAGATAGGTTATTTTTAAAACATTTGCTTGCACATTTATTGAACTTAGTCGCAAAACGTAATAAGTATATATCATTTAACTATTTTGTTTCACTCATAATATTCAAGACATTATACAAGTGTTTATTACAAAACATTTTAAAGTAAAGATGGAATTTCAAAATGCTGATTTGCAACTCGGTCCCTTTTGGGGATTTTAATTCTCGTCTGTAAAACCTTTGAGACCGTGATTGTCAAGTGACGGATGAAATATTTTGTGGAAAAATTCTAGAATTATCAGGAAGTCGTAGAGGAAATCCTTTGGTTTTTATTTCAGTCTTCTTTATACACAAAAAAATAGTCTCAATTTATTTCGACTTTTATATGAAATCTGGATGTTTCGATAATATTGATTTTAGTTGTGTTTTAACCATGAAATTAAAACTGAGGTTATAATTTTGATATCGCCGTGGAATATTTTATTGCCTTCGCTGACGTACTCATTGGTGGTAAACCTCGCCCGTGGTTCACGGATGAATGTGGTCAGCCTGAAAAGTATAAGCAAGTCCTGCATCAAAGTAGACTGGATAAGACAAAACTGTTTTGTATAAAATATACATATATATATTTCAAACAATAGTATATTATTGAATTTAATACATTACAAAAAAGTATTTCAGGTGTAAAACAGGTATTTGAGATTTTGTAATTTTGTATAATTTATAATCACTGAACTTGTTTAATTTATTTTTTTCTCATATAATAATCTTTTTTTTACCTTGATATTGTCTGACCTCTGGATTTAAGTATCTTCTATTCTTAGAACAAGCTGACCCGAACCCGAATAAGTAATATTGGTATGTGTTAACCTCGTCCGTTCTGCCACTCACATCGTCAATCAGTGCCATCACAGGAGCTTATCAGCTTTAGTGCGAGGACTTAACAAAATAAAATCAGTTCTATGTAGACGACTTTCCATTCCAATATTCAATAAACGTTTCTATACTTTCTGCATTAAAAAAGCACATTCAAATATTTTATATTATGTATTTATTTACAGATCTTGCAAAATATATCGGAATATTCTTAGACATAAGGGTATTAATTTATTATAAAACTTTTTATAAAGTTACCGACCTCTTACTAATGATCCTATCCCGAAAATTCAGTGGATGGACCAATAATCCAATTACGTCTGGCCCTACAAATCATACAGGGCTTATTGATGTTAAGTGATGTTGAATATAAAATAACTTATAGCTTTTACAGCTACTTATTTCTTGAGGAGGGGCCCATCTCCTAACGGATTCCTGTATATTTAATACATCACACTCAAAACTATGTAAAATAGATTTATAAGCACACATGATCAAACAACACTATATTGTTCGGACCAGATGACCAGAGATTGCTCCTCGGTGAAATTTCCAAAATACCATCGGTAACAGTCGCTCCAAATAGATAACAGCATTCATCCACACTTCAGAACGTCGTTATTAACAGCTGGGTTTATGTATTTTTCAGCTATATGATCTGTAATTCAGTTGATGGGTGCCACTAAAAGTCCATTAGACAGTGTTGTTATACACTAAAAGGTTATGCCTGGCTTGATTCTCGCAAGAAGTTTTCCAGCTAGAACCATAATTGACAAGTATTGAAACAGTGCTGAAAATTCTCCAAACAATATTACATAATCCTTTTGTGCACATCCAAGGACTAACTAGAATATTTTTACTTAAAAATAGGAGCTCCCACAAAAAATTTTTAATACGGATACGGCATACCAAGTCGAGAGTATAAAAATATCATCTCAGTTCAGATCTTTGAAATTTAATACTCTAAAATTTATTTCAAATTACGTGAGACTCATATAAAATATTAATAATGAAAAATAGGCTTTAAATTCGACTGTAAGGAAGTTGGGTCTATTTTGGGAAGATTTAATTATAAAATACAAAAAAATGTGAAATAGCGCCTCTTACAATACACTGGATGAAAGAGGAATCTATTTAGAAAGCGAATTAATTTTGTCATGGAATAAAATATTGCCATGAACGATAAGTTAATTTTTAAATTTGAATAATCGAGTTCTTGCTGTCTTGGAAGTAAAATATAGCGACAGCAATAATTCCATTATCCTCTACAATGCTGGTGCTAGAAATGGTATACTTATATTAAAGAGGAGGAATTTCATTTTATTTGTGAAACAAGTCTCAAAACTCCTTAACAGGTGAGTTCAAATAGATTTATATTTTAAATTATAATGTTACACAATCATAATGTCAGAAGACCTGGCTATGAGGCAGAGGTGGACGTCTGAGGGAGGTCCAGGTCCAGCATTGAGGAACAGCTAAGCTGCTTATCACGACGACGATGATGATCTGTGCTTTATCAATACTGACTGGAATATCAATTATTACTGTCATTAATTTTAGAATATTCAATATTATAATCATTTGAGCTCAAATCAAAACATTGTCATCCAGTTTTGGAAATGCTTTCCTTTCTTCTGAAGGCTGATTGCACGTAAATACTCAGCCTATACCTCTATTTTCTACTAGTAAATAAGTAGATAATTTTACTAATAGTATTAAATATATGAATAAAGGAAATTGACTCTAATTTAATATTATGTTTATATTATGTTATATAATTGAAATTTTTGATTGGTATGTTAGTTAAATAAAAATTAATTTCATGAATGAAGGTGTAAAATTCGTTTAGTCCCTACAAATATTAAATGAAGGAAATGAGTATAAAGAAAGTGAAGTAAGGATATATAAATTCAACTAAATTTAGTATTAAGATAACAAAAAAATGGACAGATTTATTCAAATTGTATTATCATCCAAATTAAGTTAATCAAATAACAAAACAAGTACTAACAAGACAATTGTGTCATATGTAGAACAAAATAATTTAACTTAACGAGCGTCGCTGGATATAGTGATTGTACAGAAACTACAATGCGTTGGTTTTATGAACACGTAACAAGCAATCCATATGTTTAAATTCTGCCAAAAAGACAAAAATGAAGACTTCCTTAACATAATATAAATCAAACTGTAGACAAAAATAAAGGACATTTAACGAAATGAAATGATTTCACTCTCAAAGCGACATTTATTATCAGAAAGGAAAAGGTAGAGTCTGAAATAAATTAACAAAATTGATTTCACTTCATTTATTTGCTTAACTTCATTATATTATAAGACTGAATCATAAATCACGATTGATGTATTCTTTTGATTAAAATTTTTTAACGTCTCAAGAAGAATTCAATTTACCATAAATTAATGAATATTTTTTTAATAAATAATCTTGATTTAGAACATTTATAGGGTTACGTAGACAATATAAGGAAAAATATTTTAATTTCAAAAACAGTTCAACGTAACCTAAAATATATTTTAAAATTAACCTTCCTCGGCTAATCTTATTTGAGGAGAAGTAAGTTGTATCGTCTGAACTATTAAATATTTTTCAAATTGAATTTAAAAAACAACATTGTATTATAAATGGAATGAAGTACAAAAATATCCTGCGATAATTGGTTTTTAGAAGTGACACTGTGGGTATAATTTAAAACGTGTAAATAAAAAGTCTTGTCTTAAATAATATTCGGTAACATAATAAATAGATATCATATTCATGTTTTAATTTATAACACTGTTTTGATGGTAAATACTAAAGGTATATGGCTAGTTTAAATTTAGTAAATATTTGTATAAATAGAATAATTTGAAATTGTTAGATGTTCCTTTCCTTAAATATTATTAATGAGTAATACGGAATTAATTTAAAATAAACATTATATAATACTCTACAAAACATGAAATAACTTTGAGACGTACTTTTTTGAGGACATATTATGAATGATCTAAAGAGGTACATTTGAACTGACCTTTGAACCATGTCAACGTGATTTACTTTATATATTTACTTTATATCAACATTAACAAGGTTATTGAAATTAATATTAGTTTTAATATATTTCGTATTACTATGATTGGAGGTATTTGAAGCCTTAAGGTACTATTTTATCAGGCTTAACGATCATCATCAGCCTATCGAGGCCCACTCTGAGCAGAGGCCTCTTCTCACATAGAGAAGGTTAGAGCATTAATCACCACGCTTGCTCAAGACGGATTGGCGATTTCAATCTTATAATGTGAAATTATAAGACAAGTTTCCTCACGATGATTTCCTTCACCGTCTGTCAGTGGTGTCTAAATACTGTTAGAAAGTGCATATGAAAAGATCACATTTGTACTTGCCAGGGGTCGAATCCGCGCCCTCACGTGTGGCGGGCCTTTTTTCAGGCTTAATAGCACCATGAATTTTGATAACATCTCGGACATCCAAACGATTTAATTTTCTTAAATCCATCTCTATAAAGGAAAAGAAAAACAATAGTTAAAACATAATTAATCACAAACTCATTTCATAATACAATCCATTTATGTTCGTTGGTTCTGTCTTATACATAAGTATATACTATAGATCATAACATGTATGCGTTTCCTCAAACGAAACGTCATTATCTAAATGGCATCTTGTACAGCTTCTTTGATCAAACATCGTCTCTCCTACACACAGCGTTTCTTACGAAGTTACAATCTATAACAAGTCATGCACGGATTGCACTCTCGATGCAAACAAAATTTACTATATTTGTACATCTTGTATAATATCAAATCTATTTTATTTATCACTATCAATTTATATATTTGAAAACACCGTTTGCTTCCGTAACAACTTCGAGACGGAAATTTTTTCAGAACAATTTCACAGCGTTCATTAATATTTTAAATACAAATTATTCTTATTATTGTTGAAGATATTTTCCAATAAACGCTCAAGGGTTTCGTAACTAAATATAAACTAAAAAATAAACCGCATTCGAGTACATATTGTGATTATAAACATGTATATTATAATACTCGTTTTGTTTGTAGGCTTATATTTAATTTCAGGAAGGCTTTGACGCTTTGCGGTTCAACGAATTAATTAACTCGTGTATACCGCGTAAAAAATTTAATTAAAAGGTTTTTTTTTATAGAGTATTAGTAAACTAAAAAATTTATTTCATTGGTAAATAGACGTTTTTATATAGACCAAAAGCAGTGATATTAATAATATGTCATAGTAAGTATATGGCAAATTTTTTCTTGTGGTTAAAATAAAAATCATAACCTCATCGTAATATTTCACTATTGATTTTCCACGTACTTAAAATATAGTCTTGTTGCTGCTCGTTCCATCGTTTCTTAGCAGCGATATTAATTGGGGCCACCGGTCATTCGATCCACAGAACACGATTACTTATTGTTATGCTCAGTATAAGTGAGTTAAACAAAAAAACTAATTAGTTTATGACGATCCAAAAAAATATCTTTAATTTTTTTGATACAGAATTTAATTATTCGTTTAAATACCACAATAGAACTGTACGCTGCTATATGTGATGTCATTTATTTTGTTAAATCCGAGCACGGTCCCGTTATTTTGCAATTGTAAGTTAGATCTAGTTAAATAGCAGTACATTTTCACGCAGAACTTTTTTGTTCAAACTAAAGAAAGTTATTTAAATTAAATTGCAATTTAAAATAGAATTTATATAAATGCTATCAACTCTGTTTATTTCTTTATTTTAACGCTTATTAATATTAATTGTTATTTTATTTTTTTCATAAGTTCTCAATCGTAAACCTCTTTTCGGAATTCAGATTGTTCCGTAACGGATAATTGTTTTACTATAATAACTTTTTATTTACTATTTTTTACAATTGTTTTAATAAATTATAAAAGTTGTTTATTTTCCTTCAAATTTTGTTAAAATACGTTTTTCATTATTCGTTTTTGAGATTTGGCAAAAATAAACAATCAATACCGTATGGGAATTAGGAAATGTGGATGGAAGCAAGTTTACAGTAACAAAAGAACGTAAAGTTATGTATTATGTGGGGATGTTTGTTCATCGTTTATTGCCATATATATCATTGTTTTTTTATTTAATGTGATCAGATTTTCGATGAAGGCATGAGTTGATTATCCAAAGCTGTGAGTTCTTTGACCACTAAGGAAGGATCCGAATTTGAATCTAAAAACGCTTATTCTTAAGACCTAAAACTATTCAAGTTTATGACAAGCATACCATTTCATTTAATCTCAACAGTTAATGTTATTTATTCCAATAAAGTAGAAAATGTTAGACTTAGTATTTTTTTAATTTTATACTAATTAAAAATAAAACCAAACTGAACTTCTAATTCAAAAGCATACGATTTTGCTCATGAAAAAAATACTGATAAAATATATAATAAAAGTAATAAAGGTTTTTCAATAAGGACGGGTTTGGAATGTAATTAATGAAGCCGTGTGTGAGGTTTTAACAAAAATATTTTTTATTTAAAAGGTCCAAATATGCTATTAAGCATGGAGCATGACATCAGTCAAATGCCCGTCTCTGTTTCTTACAGTAGCACGGATCCGAGTGGCCCAATTTTCAATTACTCTTCCGAATAGATCCGCCTGAATTTGAGTGACGGGTTGTGATATGTTTGCCTTTAGGGTGAATCGGTGGATTAATTGCATAAACCAGCGATTTCAAAAAACCCTACAAAAAGCGTCTAGCGGGGTTGAATCGCATGGTCATGATGGCCAATTCACATCACCCCTGCGAGAGGATAACCTTAGTTTCAAATCACTCGTGTGGAATGTCTATCATGGTACGCGCTGTGTGGCATGTGGCGCCGCCGTCCTGCTGAAACCACATGTCGTTCAGCTCCATATGGTTTAATTTGGGTCATAGAAATTTCGTTATCATCATTCTGTTCGACCGCTTCGCCCACATTGTTTTCAAAAAAATACGGACCAATGACGCGGTCGACCCAAAATCCGCACAAAACGGTAACTTTTTGAGGATGAATTATCACCTGGTGAACTTCGTGAGGGTTTGTTTTATTCCATATGCGGCGATTTTGATTATTAACAAAACCATTCATCCAAAAATGCGCCTCAAGATGATTTTTCGGTCAAAATCTGGATTTTCTTCCAAACGACTTAAACCCCAGTCAGCGAACAAAGGGCGATGTTTTTGGTCTTTAACTATAACTCTAGGGTCAGTTGAATCTTATGCAGGGACAACCCTAAGTATCGCCGCAAAATTCGCGCGACCACGGCGATGTTCTCGGCTAATCTTGCGTTTCTTGAACGTACGAGTGAAGGGCCACTACGTCTACCATAAAAAGGACGCAAGGCACGCAACGTTTGTTCTAACGAACACTCATTTTGGTAATAAAATTTTATCAGTTTTACGCGCTGTTCAATCGTGTAGCCTGCCATGGTGAATTGGCAAAAGTAACAGAGTAATAAATAAAAGATTTGACAAATGTCCTCAAGACAAAATGGCCGACAGCGGCCGCTAAAATCTACCCGCCCTGATTGAAAAACCCTCAATAATGTAGTATTTGTGTGAACTAATGAAATTAAAGTCGAACACGTCGCAATCTATTCTCCTGCTATTAAAGTTTTTTTGAAGTCTTCTGTCTTTTTGTCTTTACTTTAGTCAAGACTATTAGTATTGGGATAAAGCAATTAGACATATAAATATTGAATGACGCAACCCATCAAAGTAATGTCAAACACATACAGCAGTAAGTGGTTTCAAATGTATTGAATACTTTGTTAAGAGCTAGGTTCCACAGACGTATTTTAGAATTCTGTCTTGTTTATCGACTCTAATCAATTTCCAAGAAAATTGTTGATTATTAAATGTTAATATCCAGATATAATATAGAAACAGTAAAGATCAATTCCGAAGTACATATGTAGGTTATAAATAATGTGATATTAAATTAATGATTCCATTGAATCTATCCTTTATGAAATAATGTATGCACTGTGCTGTTTTAATCCCTTAACTGATCCCTCATACAAACCGTTCGTTTTAGTTTTGGTAAGGTCAATGGTCATAATTTTAATGTTTAAATAACTTATTAAGTTAAAAATTTATTTCACAGAAAATATCAGATTGACAAATCAAAAAGGATTCCAAAGAAATCTTTATTCAGTCGAAAATATAAATTACGATCAAAAAGTAAACTTTTAAAAAAGTAATAAATTGCTTTGTATATAGGGCTTTACAGAGTGTGAGACGATTTCATAGCGTTCACTATAAAATATTAGTTAGACAAATTTACTTCGTGTGATGTTATTACAGTGTAAAAAATAAGAGATTTCACTAAGTTAAAAATTTAAAAGTAAATTCGCTTTATCTTTACCAACGAAAATATTAGCAATAAAATGAATATAAATGTCGATTTCTTGATATGGCTTTGATTGTTAGGTATGTTATTACATGAACAGATTAATGAAACTTAAAAACATATTGTGATTTAAACATTCACGGACACCTCGTAAAATATCCCGTTCCTAACTCTAGCAATTGTGTTGAGTGAAAAGGGTTCCAAACAGAGATAAAACTAAAGTTCAAACATCAGGGACACAACAAAGAAACGCGGAAATCCATGTTTATAGCACATAAGTACAAGTAGAGGACAGAAATGAGGACAAAGTTTGCTGCGACTCTTTAAGTCTCCGCATTCAATCGCTAAGTTTCGTAATAAAAATAAATAAAACTAAAATTGTAGTATATTTTACTTGAAAGCATATTTATTTAAGAATCTTGTTTATTTATTTTGTAAAGTGATATTTAACTTCCTTTGAACACAAGGACATAGATCGAAAGGAACTTATAATTGACAAACAATTTTTTTCGTAGATCTAATAAAAGAACTGTTCTAATTTACCATACATCGATAAATAATGATCTTATAAAATACGAAAAAACAAATAGAGTTATTTCTCTTTAACAAAACATTTCCATTTGAGGAAAATCAAAATACATCAAATATATATATTATAACTTACCCTGAGCTTCTGAATTTCTAATGTTAAGCCGATAGGTTTTTCTGCTTACAAAAAACTTTTCCAAGAACAGTTTCGACCTTATGAAAAATCAGTAACCGCTTTGTGTATCTCATGCCATATCAGTATATACGTTTGATGTCACACATCCTCGAAGGTTTTATTTCAAACTTGACATATAAAAGATCATAATTCTTCGTACACTACACAGACTAAAATATATTTAAAATTAAAAGTCATTGAAATATATTTCAGATTAGGAACAAAAAATTGTTTGATGACATGTTATTAATAGGAAATTAACATCCGTCAATAGAATCAGCCATTGCTTGGATAGATTTTATCGCCTGTGATTAAATTTAAAGATTTGATTTATCTAGGTCCTAGATTCTAGGGCTTAAACATTCACCAGCGACTGGTACGCCATTGCCTTATGAAACCATTAATTGAGATATGCTATTAAGTTATAATAAGGTTTTATAGAAAATAGTTAGCATTTTTAAGGTGAAAAAGATAAGGAAATTAGAATGTTAAACCTTATATATGTATATATATATCATAGGACGCTTGGAATGGATACAAGGATATGTAAAATTTTAATAACCAAACAATTAAAGGTAAAAAATTTATAAAACATGTGAAAAATTGTTTAAGTGAGGTTAGATGGTTAGTATGAACGGAGAGGTAATAATTTAGTTTTTAATACAAAATGTTGGAATTCATTACTAGTAATTTACATACATGAGAAGGAGATAATGTGTTGTGTTTGTGTTTAAATACGTTGGTTGATTGAAGATTTGTTATTAATATGTAAATCTCTGATTTAAGTTAACTGCTGTACAGAATTTGGCGAATTACTGTTATAATTCAAATAATTAGTTTCTTGGGACTATACATTATTTATTACCAATTTAATAGCGTCATCTGTCTGTTTGTTGTACACAAATAAAATATAATTAATAGTTGATTATTCAGTACAAAGTTATCGTAGAGATGAAATAAAATATACGAGTATGTTTAATTATACGCACATAAACAGAAAATAGTAAGTATTATTTAAATTCTTTGTAGAAGTTATTCAAGTAATGAAAGTGAATATAAAATATTTCTGAAGGTCGGTCTGTAATACATTTCATCTATTAATTTCTATGTCATATTTGTATTAGATTACGTTCCTAACTAATTATATTTTTTCGAGATCTGTAATCATGTCCTTAATGTGCATGATAATTATATTTGTATAGATATTTTTTGACACAGTTTTTTACTAGACTTATCACAAGAAAAGCTCGATAAATCTAATTATACAAAGAAAATCAAATTCATAAACAAAAAAAAAATGTTTAAGATATTTAAACATATTACTTTGAAACAGTGCAAATAAAAATAGATTTATTTTAAGTCTGTTGAATCTTGGAATGCAGTGAACACAAACAATGTGAATTGAAACAATTTCTTCGAAACAGACAAAACAGCTTTGTATTCCTGCTTTTGAAATAACTATTATTGAATAATATTTGAAATATTTTTTTTTATCTCATAGTGGTTAATATAACAGCCTGTAATATTGTCTTCGTAGCGATTGAGTATTATTGAATAACATCAGCATATATATTCATATGATGTAAACTATAAAGAATTCAATTTAATTTTTATATCAATAAATAAAAACGAGATTAATCTACTCTAAAACTGAATATAACAATGATTGTAGCTCTTAAAGTGTTTCATTGAAACAAAGACTTATAAGAAACCACCAAATTAAATTTACGAAAAAAAAAGAATATATTTTTTTAAGTCCTATCTATTATATTATTTCCTTTAACCTAAATTAAATAATATACTTTTAAATAATTATGTAATAAAACCAGTCTCAGAGATTAAAGAGAAATGTAATTTAATTATTAACTAATAAATAATCTGTTATATATTTATATTCATTAAAAATAATATTTTGTATTTCAAAGCATTGCCATTACATTAAAAGACCTCTTATCTCATTATAGCTCTAGGCTTCCTTTTCAAGAAATCTGAATGCTACCAAGAAAATTATTTCCTCAAATAGTTTTTCCTTTGTTTTATGAAAGTAATCAATTAAAATCTTAAGGTGAGTAAGAAGAGAGAGAAGGGACCTGAATTATAGCAAGAACTAATTTTATAATTCCTCGAAAATTGCGAAAAATTTATGTAAAATGTATTGAAACTACATTTAAAGAGCATGTTTATTCCTAGTTTATAGTAGTAGTCGTTTTATCTAGTAAATGAACTACTTAATTTATGGCCACCAATATAAATAGCATGGTAAACATTTTTTAACTATTCAAAACAGTTTTGAAACCATTATTCCTTTAATAATTATCTTAATTAATTTTATAAAATTTATCAGCCGTTATCCAGTTTACGAGTTTAAGTAACACAAAGACACAAGACTAGATTGGAAAGTCTTTGTAGATTATATAAAGCGGAGGTTTCCAATACCTGACTATTTCTCTTTAGCTCAACACAGCACAGATGCTTTTGCCGTTTTTTTTTTTGCTGAATATAGAGGTTAAGGTGATAGCTTTATAAGCACAGGCATTTCTAAGGTTGCAGTGAGTGTTGGACTTCTGCAAACCGTCAATGCTAAACACGTTTATTTCTGGAAGCTGTAATGTTATCGCTAAAACCAATGTGGACGCGTCTTTTAACATTCCCAAATATGGGTTTGTGCTTCACCACATTTCCTTTGGCCACACTAATCATGGCCTTTGGCTCAGCAGACTACTTGGTCAACCTCCTAATTAACAAGAGACATCAACACACACACACACACGACGCACAATATTTAAGAAACAAATAATTTTAAAATGGTCTGAACACATTGCCCTTGGCCTTTTCATAGCCATTTCAGGTTATTATATCAATATTTTCACAGTTTTAATTCTTATTTCTTTTAATTTGTTTAAATTTTTCTATTGACTCGTGATTTTTTTCAAACGTACGTTTTATATATATATTTTATAGTTGACTAGAAGGAACAAAATATTAACTGGTTTTCCATTCGAGAGTAAACATTCAAATGTTTGCGAATCAAATGAGTGGTATACCTACATATAATATAATAAACGACTGTTTGTGTATGTTTGAATATCAAGTGTAACATTGTGGATACGTTACTAAGTTATTAATTGCTAATTTAATATGACTTTTATATCACCGAATCATACAATTTCAAATATAATATAAACTTATCGTTATATTAAAATAATATTTACACTGTTTTCATTATATTTATAGTCTAACTTCATCTACGAAATCTATCATCTATCAGCTACGAAACGCGACTTATCTTAAACGAGTCATTTATTATGATAAGGAAGTAACCTAAAATAAATGACGTAATTATTTCACTTAATCCCGTTGCTGCAACATCTGAGTATTCTTTTAATTTTATATTTATGATCTATGATTTATTTAATATCGTCCTCAACATCGAGTTTGGGTCGGTTTGCTATATGGGGTAGGTGTAAACCTTAAAAAGATTGATTTAATGAGATCTAAGATTTTCGCGAGTTTTATTCATTTTAATGAAACTAATTTATTTTTATTGATTTTGATTTATTTTTGTAAAAAACTACATACTTCCGACGTTTCGGTTACTTTTCAGCAACCGTGATCACGGGTAGACGAGATGTGAGTGTTATACACTAAATAAATCACGCGTAGTTTATCCGAAAAATATCAGTTTCATTTTAAAGACTGATTAATTTATTTTAAAATAGGCTTATGATATAATCGTTACGAAGAAGTTGAAATAATGAACTTTTAGGTTAGGTTATCTCCCTTTAAGTTCTAAAAACGATTCTTCATCAAACGGTTATTTGGGAAATAAACATGATTTTAAAAATTAGGTGATATTACTTTAATATAAATTCGTAAGAATATTCCATTAAATTTTTCTTTTCAAGCAATATTATATAACATAAAACACGTATATTTAATAAAATTGTGAATTTTTATTATGAAGTAAATAACATTCAATATGTCGTAAAAATATTTAATACAAAAAAATTATATTATATTTCCGAACAAAGATCTGATTCCGAATAGGGAAATAAGCTCTGGTTAGTCACTTAGCGCCACAAAGGCCCGAGGAAAAAGGGTTTTTGTGCTGTATATTCCAAATACCTCGTTTTGCTTATTGTGTTCATATTGGAACTGTGTCATATAACTTATTTATATATATGTAACATACTGATTGTAACATACATACAACACCAGTTTACAACATATTTTTATTTATATAAACGAACGAAATTTTCAACGATTGAATTAATGTTGGTTTTTAACGTGCCACGGTATTTTGCAGTCTCGCGTCGTTACTGTATTAAAAGAAACAGGTATTTCTGTATACCTTATATCATGCTGTTTAATATTTTTAATACTTTCTTTACAATATTGTAAGGAATTTAACTTTGAATTTGGTTCTCGTAAGAAATTGTAGATATAAAAATAGAAAAAGTCAATGCTTCCAGCCGTTGTAACTTTTATTTTAGATTGTTTAAAAAGATTTAGGTCTTTTTAACGTTGTAAAGTTGCTGTTTTAAGGGTGGAGGGATCCTTTTCATTTCCCTAACAACACTACTGTGTTGGCAGGTCTTGATAAATATTTTCCGTGATATAGCGAAAATTAAACATTATAATAAATGAGGGTATTTAAAGCCACATAGTCTATATCTTGTTGATGTTAATGAAATCATGAACCTTGATTTAGCAAACATTTCATGAAAACAAAATCACAATATAAGTAGCGCTTGCAAAATTGAAGATTTTTATCAAGGTTTTCTTTGTACTTATGTATTGTGTATGATTGCACCAGCCAGAAATATGAGTATGGCAATACGATCTATATTTTAATAGTTTTAACTCAATGTCCTTTTTGTTACATATATAAGAAAATAATATTATCAGGATAAAGTCCAATGATTTCACAAGCTAACTCTATCTTGATTCGCTTTAGTTAGAGACAGCAGTACGGAGACCTGATATATCGCTTAAGACAATTGATTCTAATATTTCTCTATATTAGAGGCATTCTAAGTTTTATAATAAACAGTACATATTTTTAAAAATCATAAATCACTTTCTAAAAGGCATTTCGTGCAACTTCTTTGATGATACATCGTCTCTACTAAACATAGCGTCTTACGAAGTTAGAATCGATAACAACTAACAAGTCATGCGAGTAGCTACTGCACTCTTGATGCAAACAAGATTTATAAAGTTTGAACATCTTATAATATATCAAAGGAATACATGAATCAATTTATATCTAAGTAAACATTGTTTTGAGTATAACTTCGTTTCTTAATTATAATAACATGCGTGTTCTAAATACATATAATTTTTATCTTTCTAATACATACGACGCAAGTGATTCTTATCTCGAATGTCGTGTAAATAAAACATAATTACATTAACATTAAATTTGGATTTTTGGAATTTTGGAAATATGTTGTTGCTATGAGTTGATATTGTTGGGTTAGCTATCGTTTACCGAGCACCAAATTCAACGAAAACATGTCTTGTGTGAAATATTATTACATTAGATAATTTACTAAGCAAACGCAACTCTTTGATATTTTCAAATGAAAAAGTAGTAATGTAATGAGTGATATAAGTTGATATTTTATTTAAGACAGTTATAAATTGTATGAGATCGTTTGAAAGGTTTTGTCACAAAGATCCCGAATAATTATACGTTGTCATACAACATTCGTCACTCCTCTTACCCTATTAATTCCACTTTAGAAACTACGGTTTCTTCTACATACTCATTAAATCGTAGTTCCAGCTGTAACAGATGTTAGATGAGAAGGCTTGAGATACAAAAGACAATTCGCTTAATTAACTATAAATTAATTTTCTGTCCAAGTAACTCTGCTTCTTGAAATGTGATTTAACTTTATTTTAATTTAGTTGTTATAAATAACTTCTATTCGACTAAGTTATAATCAATATACGCTTTCATTATTATAATTTTTTAATTAAATTGTTGAACTCTATATGGACACTAAAATTATTTAATCAAATGAAACAAATGTAGCTCAATGTTTTGAATTTCATGTTTAGCGAAGAGTTATTTCACTGTAATCTGTATTATTCTATTTTAAAATTATACCCATTAATGTGTTTTAAATAAATTATAATCTTCTATGGTTTGCATGAAAGCCCTACAATTTGATAGATATTAGTGATGCTTGAGACAGTCATTCTTATATGCATATATATCTCTCAAAGTTGTTTTTTTTGTCTAGTAGTAATCAAAAACAACAACACAGATGAATATTATTTGTGAAATTAAAAGAACGAAATTATTTGTTGATTATTTAACAATTATTTTAGCAACGAATTTGTCGTTTATAAAATCTCCACTACTTCTTATACGACGTTTCTATTTTATTCCTATGTAGTGTGACACTAATACTTTAGTTACTTTGAGTCAGTTCCTTTCATGTCTTAGTAAATAATATTAAAATAGAAAATACCGTTCTTGAAACTTTAAGCAAGATAATTTTCCATTAAAGCTGAAATGAAGAAGACGGTTTTCTGAGCAAATTACACGTGAAGTTTTCTTTTTAATTCTAATTAAAATTGGAAACAAATGATAACTCCTACGGAACGACGTGAGCTGGAGGTTTGTTAAAGATCCTGATGGATATTTGCTACTTTCTATCGCTTCATTTGTTATCAAATGTACAGCAGGGTAAAACTGAAACTCCCTATGTAAACCATTAAGTATGACGAAATTAATATTGCGCCCAATATGATGTACTTACATACAACGTAGTATAAGAAAAGTCAGCCAACCTAATAGTAGACTACTTTCCAACAGTCCATTTAAGTTATTCCAAGTTGTGTTTATTTCTACTTCCGCTTTAGTTAGTAAAAGTCATGGTTTTACATTAAAGGTTTAGACTCTAATAACATAAATTTGAAACGATGTATGCTTTAGAAATTCTAAATATATATAGAGATTTAACTTGGGTATTTAAAGTCAGTCACGGGGGCGCCTTCCTAGAGGTCAACAGTTAAAACCAATAGAAGGTGTTTTTTTAATTATAAAAATAATTGTAAATAAAAGGCAATGCATGAGATATACAAAGTTATGCATTTAACAAAAATATTGGCCGATAAAATCCTTCACATTCAATATATTTCAATTAGTAAATGGTATTATACAACTTCCAACTAGCATCAAAAAGTGAATGTTTTATTATTTGTAACTGCTTATCTGAATTCTACTTTATTTATGAACACAGACAACTCAATAGATTTAATTTTTACCTTATTTTGTATAATGTAGACACTTAGCAAAATATAACTTGAGGACTAAGGGCTGAGTCAGTGCTCGCTGTGTTTAGGATTGTGTTAATCAGAAGCAAGTTTTAGTTTTTGATATTAATCAAGGTGTAATATAAAATAAGTTAGGATTTGTGTTTGTTAACTCGGAAGGTGGGAAATTTGTAATGTAACACCCAAAGCAACAACTGTATAGAGAAAATTAAAGACATTGTTTAGAACAAATAAATTCGCCTAAAATATTAAAAGGTAATAAAAAATAAAACACAAAGTCTTCCGGGAGTGATGACGTGGTTCTGGTCCTAGTGTATTAAATATACATTAGAGCAATTTTATAACGGGTTTCTTAATTACTGGATACAATTTGTTTAATTTCACAATTTTCTTTTGGTATTTTAATCTCTATAGAATAAATGATAAATGCTAATACTGTGCTAGTATTTTAATGCGTGGCCAATTATCTTCTCAAGGTATAAAAATATGTACTCTAACATTTTTTGATAATTAAAATTAACAATACACATTTAAATTGCTAAATAGAGAAAGCCTTGTATTAGAATAAATGTCTCTTAACATTTTTTTCATTATTTTATTGATGTCATAAAACAGCTTCTATTGTTAACAAATATCTATCAATCACCATAATTTATTTTTATACAAAAAACTTTATTCAAGTCAAAATATATAATATACGTGGTTATCGTACAATTCTAAATCTGTGAAGATAAACCAATAATTATTTCACTTACACAAAAAACTTTTATAAGACCCTCTCTGAACCTTTGAAGAATCAAATTTCATAATTCAGAAACAACAGCCTTTTGTATCAAATACCTCTTTCCGGTTCCATATATATTATAAACCTATTTCAAATCTGAAAACCAAAAGGTTTTATGCTTACGTATACAAATGGTTATCAGTTTGGAGGAATTAAAACTATTTAAAAACTTAAAACTCTTTACTTTCTTAAATTATTTATAGATTAAACGGAACAGACACGGTCTGACTTCCATTAATAGATAAATTTAAATAAACACGAAACATTGTTAACTCAGAGGATTATCAAAATTACTTCCAACTTAGACGTACGCGTATGTAATTATGGCATCCACAGAATTGTAGAAGGGTGTTTGACATAAAAATAAACCTTATCATATGTAAATAATTTAAGAGAAACCTACCTATTTCTGAATTTCAGTTTAGCAGAGCTTAAGATGTCAGCTGACAAGTAACCATTAATCAAATGTCTTTAAAGTAAAGTCGTTCTGTTTGTTAGGTCTTTGTTTACATGACCGTGGTTTCCCTAAAAAATACGGAAACATTTTGGGTAGCGTTGGGCCATAAAACGCCATAAAACCCTTCTATTTATAATTTTATATCTTAGGTGAAGACGCTAAAGGTTGCCTGCGTTGGTTTTGGAACATATGAATAAGGATTTGTTTTTTAATAAGTATTAATGTAACTATTCCATCTACATACAAAAAAAATATTATATTCTCATTCGTTCAAAGCGGTGACAATCCTAACACGCTCATTGGTTCTTCAAAGTCTTCATGGATGGTTAGGAATGAAGAGTTTGGATCCAGCCAACTCCGGCCTCAACAGGATGATGGTCTACAATATATTTCCCGTCGAAACAGGATCACTTGTGACTAATGTTCAGGCGCGATGCTTACCAATGGTTGCCTACATTGGCGACAAGCATTGGCGACAATGCGCTGTTTTACCCGTTCTGTCTAGGTTTGAAACGTGAATTGGGATGGAATAACGCGTCACTAAAACAATTGAAACGAATAACTAAATAAAAATAAAAGTATTCACATGTCTGTCTGTTGGGCAAAGACTTGTTCATGGCAAAGGGAAGTTGTAGACGATTATTTAGATTTCCCAGAATTTCTCTGAAATTCTAAGAAAGGCCACCGATTGATTCACCTACACATTCCCTCTAATTTGACTATCAAATCCCACATCATCCTCGAATTCCCCATTTACAAAATAAAGGATCTTCCATTTATATAAACTAAAAAAAGATACTGGCAAAATCTAAAACCTTACCCACTTGCGACGTATTATAGTAGTTTCACTACTGAGTGAAAAATAAAGACACATTATATATATATATATATATATATATATACATATTATAACTCAAATATTTATTGCTAAACTAAACATGATCCAAATTACACAGGGTCGTAAAAGTTTCCATGGAGAAGCATTTACATATTCCTTTTTAATTTGTGTCACTAAAATGTGTAAACTCGATTTACTTTTGATAATATTTTAAAATGATTTATTACTTCCATAAATATCACATACATTTTTAGATCAAATTGTATTAAAAAGTAGTATATTGTAAATTCTTTCATTAAATAGTATTTTATTTTATAAGTGTTCTCTTAAAACTTAGGGAACATTACTTTTATGAAAAAATATAATTAATTTTTTTTTTATTTGCTTGATTTCTTACCTATGGGTAAGGCAACAGATAGTTTCTACAACAAGCTATAAGGCTTTCTTTTTTTCGTTTGATATCATAAAGTATCATGGTAATTGATAGCAATGGTTTGTATAAACGACAAGATTATTGTTGAAGGATTTCTAAAAAACAATAACTAAATATCTATTATATTTACACTTTGAGAATCTGTGATAGGGACGATAAAACCTCGCTTATAACCGGAAAAATAAATTACGCTCGAACCTAACTTTTCAGAAGTTTCTATGACATAAGAAAATCTATCCATAACAGTTTTTGTCTACTTGATGGATTCTATAAAAATATTCTCAATGATAAATCGATGTTATAGAGGTCAGGCGAAGAATAGCTTATATTCATAGGCTTTGTTTCAATGTTACAAGTTTATTAATTAATATATATAGATATATGAATATATATATATGTTAAGTGTTTATTGAAACTTTTTAGTCTCATAAAATTATAATAGATTTATAACTTAAGTTGGTTTTTTGAAATCCACCTACATGTATTAAAAGCACTCATTGTGAGATATTTTTAATTTAGATGCGTGCTACGATTCAAACAATATGCTCGAAAAACATTTCTTTATTTTCCCTTTTGGGCGTCTTAATTATTTTTGGACAAATCGTTGAGATAGCAATTTACCAGGTAATATTTATCGAGTAATCATAATAATATTTTTGTTATGAGAAAAACATAAAATTTTAAAATTTACGAGTTTAACTTTAAATATGAAAAGAACATTAAAGCATTTGAGCCTCATGATTTTTATTATTTTATCAGACCGGATAGTGTTGGACTACAATTCCACATGGTGGTGGGTACAATAGAAGCCGAGGATGTTAAACGCCCTATTCCAGTAACACACTATTATGACATCCAATTAGTGAGTGAAAGGAACAAAAAATCAGAAAAACGGTTCCAACTCTTTATGAAATATAAACACTGTATAGAAGTAAACATTTCCTTTAAGATCAATCGCCCACACTTTTTTAGAAATAATTGTCTATCATAATCATTTATTATCCTCCCCAAGAATACTCTGCTGTATATATCAAATGTCGACAATTTTTTCTTTTAAAATATAGTGTATATCAAAATGATGTTGCAAAATTAATGAAATGTAAAAAAAAAAAAAAACAACAGACGAAATTTTAAATATAAAATTATTATTTAAAAACAAATACGACCTTATAGGCACTGCAAGAATGTTGATTGAAATCATTTAATTTCCGTTTTGAGTATTTTTTAGTGTGGCCAACAACACTTTTACAATTAAAAAATAAACAAAATGTTATCCTATTACATGAATGTTTGTTTTATAAATATAGAGTGTGTTAACAAAGATAACACAATGAAATTAAGTAGGTATACGGCCAAATATGAATTTTAAAATCCCCGATACACTTGCATTGGTATAACTGGAATATTTATAGGTACCTACACTTGAAACTTCTCTATTTGTCATAGCAAATATCTTGTCATCCAAGTAGTTTTTGTAACAAACAGACGATCAAAGCAACAAGAGAAATAACTTGAAGTAATCCTGCCCGAAAGCCGAGAAAAAAGTCGCATATTTTGAATGATGACTGAAGGCTTGCAACCTATACCAGACTAGTGGCTCATTTTTTTCAAAAAAACATCGTAAGCTTTACGCAAATGAAGGTTACAAAAACAATAATGATTTTTTTTTCAACAGAGCATGAGCATATTTAAACAAAAAAATTTCTACTCATGCTATTACCTCTAAAAAAGTCCCTCAATTAATCACTAGAGTCCAACGTCAATAAAATCCAGCTTCGGTGATACTGTGATAGTTTGATAGGGTGGTAGCCATTGGGAGGCAACTGAGCCATTCTTGCTTAAAAAGGTGTCAAAACATCGGTATAAGTTTATCAAAATAATATTTATGAGATGGCACTTAAACCCCTTAACCACTCCATGTTTAATAATTATTTATTCAGTACGTGAAGCTATTAATAAATGTCCTCAATGTTTAAGGGACTGTATTGCAACCAATCGAGACCACGCCTAATATTATGATGTATTAAACTAACACAAGTAAAAAATGTTACTTATATAAAAGAAAATGTTGTATAAATATTCTATTATAAGTCAAACTCTAAGCTAAATATAATTAACTTAGGAAAAATAAATTAAGTTTTAAATCCGCTTTCATCCGAGATCATAAATGAAAAGCCAATTTATATTGAACATTTAATTTATTTTAGAGTAAGAATAAAATGTTTTAAGGGTCTTTTTCGTGCTTCCAATCCATTAAGTCTAAAGTAGTTTCAAAGGTATTAAAGGATTCGGAGTAATGTCCAGGCAGAGACAAAGACCTTTAACTTGGACTCAGAAATCACTCAACTTTTTTTCACTGAGTCTTGTTTAAGTTTGTTTAGCGTCTAAGATATATTTTCTTCGTGCGTTCTTGGTTGTTATATTGTATACGTTACCAATATTATATAATTTTGGTTCGATCGATTGGATAGTTAAGTCTTGAATTAATTCGCTCATAGAAAGCAGATTAATGTTGTGTTTAAAAATATATGACCTTCATATTCTATAGAATAGCGTAAGTTCTTATTATACTTTACTTTCCTCCTTGATCACTTTAATTTAAAAATAAAAATACATGATAAATCATCGAAATATATATTTTCCGTATTGTAAGAAATAACATGTTTGGTTTTTGTATAATTCTGTTAAAAAAGAAAACATAAAATATTTTAAAAAAGTTTGCTTCTTACAAATTTTTCATGAAGTAATCTTTAAAATGTTGTTCTTTTTTTTAAATCGAAGATGGAAGATTATTATGCCCTTCGTGATAAACTTTCTAGAAGGTAGAAAACTGAATTGAAACTTCGTACAAGTCAAATGGTGCTAAGGACGATTTTTAACTACGTTTCACTTGAGTAACTTCAATATCTCAATACGATTCATAGTTACCATTCTATTAAAAGATCAAATTTGACCGTATTTGTTTTATCTACATTTGGCATTCAGAGAAAACATGCTGGCTTAGGTTAAAAATACTTTCAGAAAACTTATGGAGTCATATCTGAACTGAAATAAAATTAATGGCACTTTGTTTGAGCGAAATATTAATTATCGAGGGCAGTTTGTTTTGTTAAAATTTCCTATTTATGTAACAATATATTTTTTCATAACAAGCATCATCTACTTCGGTGACGTTTTAATTCCAAATTGTAAATTAACTGAAGAAGTAAAAACTAATAGTGGCTAATGTAATTCAGGTTTGTGTCGTTCCGTTTTCCTCCCCTGCCTCCTCGTAACCTTTGACCAGATTCTCTAATATGAATCGTATTGTTAACTTGTATATATTTTCAATATTCGGGGTATATCTCTCTCCCAAGGTTGTCTTGGCTGCTTCAAGGAAGGGTTGCTCGATTTTCTGGAAATGTAATCAAATTATTTTAATCTCATCACCTTGGCTTACAAAAGATACTAACTATAAAAAATATTAAAGTATATTGTCGCAAAAATTTCACTTTGATGATGATGTAAAAAAGTTAAACCGACCATAAAGTTTTCTGCTTTAAACCCGGGCACCTGGCGATGCGTGCCACCCACGTGTCTGACGTAAGTGAAGAATGAGTCCATATCCGCCAGCCCCTTGATGCCCTCGTCTAGTGTGTGCATCACCTGTGTAGCGTGCTCGGCCAGTTCCGCAGAACTGACTATAGCTTCTTTGGTGCGCAGCTCTCGGAACTTTTCAAATAGATGTAGAAGCTCTTCATTCTCTTCGAACAATCTGGATAATTAAAATAATATTAAGTAATTTCAGAAACATCTCCATCGATCGCAAACATTAACATTTATTTTGATAATTACGAACAGTTCTTGAGAGGCCAGAGTCCGTTTTGTTTTAATGAAGTGAAATATACAAAACCCATTAATTCAATGTTGTTATAATTTTGACGTTCCATAAATTAGCTTTATAAAGTTGAGAAAATTTTAGATCTTTTCATCGGATCAAAACATTTTTAATGTAAACATATTGTAACTTTAAGAGCAGCAGTGAAAAAACAATAAAATATCTAATAGATAGGAAAAAATAGATATTTTTTCCCCATTATCACTAGTCATATATTCTGTGAAAAATTTTTGCTATTTGTGCAAGTAATATGTTTTCCGATATTTGTTACTGAGTAATCAATCAAGGCTGATAAAGCTATCATATGTAAGGGACTGTATAAGTCTGATATATTGAAAGAAAGTCTAAATATGAGAAAGTAATCATAATATTTCTCATGTAAATATGCATTAATATTTTCAGGTATAGCGTAAAACTTGCTTAGAGAACTCTTGGAGGTGAGATACAGTAACAGAATAACAATTTGACTAAAATTACATTTAATCCCGCAATTATGACTTTGACTCCTAGTTGTGAGGAAAGATAGGGCCGTAGAGTTTCATAGTAATAACAATTCAGACAATAATTCGTTTAATATTCTTCTTATATTGCACCTAAAAAAATATATATAAAAAAAAGTACTCAATGTAATTTATTTGACAACTTTGTTAAAGATGTTTAAAATATTCAATTAGTTATATAGCTATGATTATATTTTCCTCCTTATTGTTTGATTTCTACGTGGTTAAGAATTGGGTGACTTCCGGTCGCCAGTGCGCTGACTGCTACTACTTTTAAAATATTGGTCAATGGTAGGAGTGATTCTATTCGTCGTTTGTATGGATCTCTAACTCATTAATGATATATTAGAGAAGGTCAGATTTCAAACATTTATAATATCCAGTAAAAAACATGGTTTTATACATTAACAGTGTTATCAGTGGTTAAATTTTGTGAGCTAGAGAAAAAATTAAATGAAATTCTTAGAACAAATTATATTAATTAACGATAAATTAATTTAATCCACTCGAATATATTACATGCACTTGAAATATGATGTGGAGTTAAATTACTACTTACATAATTTTAATAAAATTAATATACTATAACATATAAAAGGTTTAACAGACATTAGCGGGCTCAGGTGTCAGGATGTACGTTAGTAAATTTATATTATTAATACTATAAATAACTCAAAAGTCGCACCACATTTGAAACTACAATATTGTACCCGGGGGATGCCGTGCTGGTCTTTAATGATTTACTTGTGTAATATACGTAATTTAACTATTATCATTATTTTTAACATATTTTTGGACATGCAAGTTTTTAGATTATTAATTTTAATATATTCTCGTACACAATGGATTTAATTTGATAGTGAAACAGAATGTTCTTCTAACTGTCGAACAGAGGACGTGTAGTTGAGAGGGAATTGTATTGTTCGTCTTGCAATTGTTAATTAGAAAGATTTTTTCTGTATACAATTTCCGTTTCCCGGGATACGGTGTGATACTCAGATAGTTATCTGTACTCAAGACGAGGGAAATACATTGCATAATCTTATTAAGAAATCGAAGTTCAAATTATAATCATATATAATTTGATTAATAATGATATTCGCGAGATAATAGCATTCATGAACAATTAATATATAGGCATTCATTAGCTTTTGGCTGCAGTCAAAGCGCCAACTATTTGGTTTTTTAGTTACATACAATATTTATTTAAATTTATATATTTACTTATATATTTATAGTTTAGACCAACTACCAATAGATGTCTCTAGTTTCGAATTCCTTTAATTCGTATTTTTTTCAAAATGTATTATAAAGTTATTCAATGTTTTATCGAAAAAGACTAAGAATGTATGACTTAAGGTTTCTTTAAATATATATTTTCATCGGATTACAAATCATCCAGTGGTTCCCAACTTGTATTAAATTACGATCGGGGTAACTGGTAAAAACAATTCACATTTACCTATTAAATTTAAACTACGTCATTCATAACAAATATCAATTTTGTTGCAAATCTTGTATTTAAAACAATTAACCAAAATGTTTAGTTAATTGTATTGTTACTACTCTTAGACTTCATAAGGTCTCAAATATTTCGAAAGCATGTTGTTACAACGGGAAGACCAACATGTCCAATAAAAGATTAATCTTCTCTGATTTCACTATAACAAACCAGAACATACGTAACATAAATAGGTTTTGGTTGTTGGCGAGGTATTGATGACACTAAAATTAAACTGAAAATTGCTCATAAGCTACACCAGTGTAACGGGATTGGAGACGTGTTTTATGAAGTCTTGATCAGATTTAAAGCATATACCTAGTTCTTTAGTCTAGATCTGTAACAATTAAGTACCAAAAAGTTTTGTACATCAAAGTATTAATTCAAAGAATGCTTAAAGGAAAATGTTATATTAATAATAATAATTTATAATCAAAGGAGGTGATTTTTCAATTTCTAAGTTTATATTTTAATTTTGTCTTAATTAACAAAGTTTGCGTTGAAAGCTAATAAAAGAAAATAGATTATTGGATGTACACAATCAGATATATAAAATGATATCTAAGATTTTCGTGTGTATTCACTTAAAGTGAACTACGGTTTTTGGATATTACTAGGAATGAAAACGTTATACATCCTGTATGCAGGTTATTACGGTTGCTGCAAAGAAACTGAAACGTCTGGATAACGTAATAGTAAATTAATAAAAGACGCATAGTAATATCCGAAAACCTTTAGTTTTATTTAGTGATTATTAATTTAATTGATGTTTTGCAATACGAATAGCGTCACTTGCTTAATATAAAATTTATTTACATTATACATATGAATTGTTTTTAAATTTATAGAGGATTACTCATATGTGTTCTAAGTTTGGTATAGTATATAAGAATCGGATAGCATACTCGTAACTTAGACTAGCCAAGTTTGACCCATTTGTCGTGTCAAATAGTTATTAGACAGCTTTTTCTAAATCTTTTAAATCGTTCTTCCAGCTGCTACTAATGTTAGGTAATAAAAAATGAGAAACAAAAAGAAACAGGCTTTGTGCCCTTTTCAAAGTATTCGAAGGTTTGCTAACACTTTGAGCAACTTTTTTCATTTAGCCTTTGTGTTATCCTGATTAGTTTCTTAATAATTTAGTTACATTGACTTATTTATTTCATTATCTATATTTTTATGACAAATTCCTTATTTATAAGTGATCTTACTATATGTAATAGTAAGTAAGGCCAGTGAAAACTGGCAGTAATTCGTTAACTTAAACTAAAACTTACTTAACAAACAAGAGAATGCCAGTTTTCTCGACCTGTCGGAACACTCCCTTCCAAGAGGCCAGCATGCAGTACTGCTGCTTGGCAGTGAGAGGTGACCGTGGATCGGATGGAGGAGGAGGTTTCTCGAAGGGATCGTGGGAAAATTCGGAAGATGCTAGCTGAGACAATTTACAACCCATTTTCAACTTTATTCACAAATAATGAGAGTACGAAATAAATTTCGTTAAGTTTGTTTTTTTAAATTTTAACAATGTTTCACGGTCCACGAGCACAATCTTGTTAAATTTCAATGTATTATAACTAAAGCCACTATTGTAAAAAAAAATTTGGACTAGTGACGCGATCAGAGTATGTTTGGTTACTGAGAGGTGAGTGTTCATGTTTAGTGATGGGAAAGGTGTTAAGTAAATTATAGTAGTGTCGATATAATATTGTATACATTTCCCTATAAGTAAAATTGTTAACACTACATCTCAAATATATACTTTTAAAGTTTTTAGCAGACTATTTGAGTTAAACTGTTTATATATAACTTCCTATAAACATTTACCCATTGTTTATATTAATTGTATTTATTTTAAAATTATTTTACTCAACCTATTTCTCTCTTCTAAATTTGTTTGTTTATAAATTTGTTTGTATGGTTGATGAAGGTATTGTGTGTCTTTAAGCCAGAGTGTTTTAAAAGACACTGTGACATCTTTTAATTTAATAAATTTATTTTAACATTGACATTCAAATAATTTATCTAATTAGGAAACTTTTTTAAATTTCTAACGAAAATATATTTTCATGTTCTCAATAGGATTTATCTATTCAGATCATTATAAGAATTCAAATATATTTTTTTGCGATTAGTTATAGAAATAATATTAAATTGTACGGTTTTCATATTCCACGGCCACTTTCGATAGTACATGAAATATATACATCTATAATGATTAAGATATTTTAAATTTGTGTAATTTTCTTTACTCAAAACCAAATAAATCTTTAATATGAGACTTTTTAATAATTTAATTATTGAGAAGTATTTAGATATTTTAACATAGAACTAATTCACTTTCATATATATGTGTATATATATAATAGTTTTATCGATAGAATCTCATCACTAACTCCCATATAAGGTATGAAATATTTTTTATGACGTGCACGGCAATTGTATGATAATGTTGATATCCTTTTAAGAAATTATGGCAATCCACGTCATAATAAGAGACATATGAAGACATTAATACGATTATAAGCTCTATTACACAGTAATAAAGCCTATAATAATAGATCTAGAGTTGTTAGAACTACCGCTGATATTATCGTCACTCTAACGAGGTTTGTGTTTTTAATTGTGAAGAAAGTGATGATTAATTATTTTATTAAGAACATGAGGTCACTTTCGATGACTTTCATTTTAAAATATACGAAAGTTAACACGTCTCAAACCAAACTTACCTTATTTTAATTATATTTGGACTTTGTAAATAATCTTTATCACACGAATCCTACACTAGATATGTATGGTACTGAAGTATATTGTTCAAATAATTTTTGATTCTATAAAAAAACCAAAGGTAAACTTAGCTGGATATAGTTTTATAATAACTGTGATACTATCCACATTGCACAGGATACTGATAGGAAATAACTCACGACATTAATTTGCCAACGATCTCAAACACCAAATGAAACCATACCGAGGGCAGCATTACATTACAATACGCTATACAATACGGTACAATACGGTACAATACGGTTAGAAACATAAAACTTCCTATAAATGTAAAGTATGATCGCTCTAACAGTATAAGCTATTCATTACCCACATAAATTATATGAAAGAGGTTTAAGTCAGTCCGATTACACTCCCCATTTGTAAGGCATTAAACTCACGATTGATAAACATATCAAAAGTTACTTCAATTGAATATATTTGGTGACATTCGTATGTGTGTATAAATTTAAACGACATTCAATGCTTTACGGCCCCAAAAGCACATTTACAACGAACGTATGTCAAATAAATCTGTCGCAAATTCTCTTAAATGGTGGAGTCGGTATTGTACTTCTATTAAACTGCGAACAAGCGAAAGAAATTACCCTTAGAATCTGATTTATAAATAATGTTTAGGATAATAGTGTATGAGTGATAGTTTTTCTACACGACATTGGCAGAATATACTGTGCACGTGTTTGTGCGGATAAAGGTTATATTAAAAAAATGAGTTCCAGTTGTTGGTCGCAGATATGAATTAATAGAAAATAAATTTATAATAGAATAAATACACCGGTAAATTAGATAAAAATAAACATATTTAAGAAAAATACAGAGAACATAAAACACGATTTAAATACATCACATTATAAGAAAACTGTCTTGTATTTTTTTTTTTTGTATACAGAATTGACTGAAATTTTACAAAGAATTATAAAAGAGAAGGACTTAGGAGCTTGTTTGGAATGTCGTGCAAATTAACCGAAATAAGGTTTAATTCTTTTGCAAAATCCTTAAAATAGAACATTCTTTCCTGGCATGTAAGGCGTCTTTTTTAACTGCTTAAAGTAACCGTTGTTATAAGGTGTAATTTTTATTTGAGGGATCTTTTTAACGATCGATATCAAGTTATTAAGTTTATTCTATATAAGGTATAGTTTTCTGTGTCTTCTAAACACCAACAACATAAGGTTCTAACATATATAATAAAGTGAACACCAAAAATAATTAACGTTTCACATATAAATGATAAGAATTAACTTTTAAATAATATTTATTTAAACGGAAATTAACACTTATGACATCAATCTTACATTAAAATACACGTTGGAATCATTACCCGGTAAACTCCGCAGTTACATTTCAAAATGAAAATCACATTATAATATAAGTATAATAATTAATAGTTGTAAATCATGTGTCATAAAGTGAACAGAGACTTACTAACAGTTTCATATAATACAAAGTTAGTTTTCGAGTGCGGTCATTCATAACGTATCTGTGAAAGTAATATAGTTCACCAAACTACCAAGCCGTTTCAAGGTTTATGAAAAATTTGTCTTATAAACATTTTTTATGACAAACCTTGAAACTAACAGTGACGATGGAAACTCATAATAAGGTCTCTGAATCAAACGTACTCGAAAACTATAACAGCTTTCGTCAACTATAAATTATTAATGGTAGGAGCTAGTGTTGCGATTGAGTTGTGTGTCGAACAAAAATAATATCTCCTTATATTCAGGAACACGAATACATGAAAAAATTATTAGTGTTTGTTTTTAAAACTAATGATATGAAAGGAAAAATAAATCATTATTTAGTTGTAAAGTTGCCAAAGACACTGTATGTACGATTTAAATGAAGAACTCTTGGTGAAGATTAGTGAAGATTAAGTCTTCACATGTGTATACTGGCAAAAAAATATTTTTTTGATAAAGAAAGATAAGACATAATTAAATAGATTTACAATTGAAATAAAAGATATATAATACACGTCTAAAAGTAACGAAATACAATTGTAATGAAATAGGTCGTTACGGAGAGCGTTTAAAATATAAATCAAGAATGCCATTATTTCTTCTAAAGATTGAAACAATGTGTACATTTCACTTGTATTTCTGGCTCCTCCGATCTAACTTCATAATATAAAAACAATTCAGTACACAACACAAAGGCTCTGAATCGGCTAAATTAATATTCGTGAAGTGGCAGGTACAGCGAGCGACGTTTATTCAATCACACAAAGAAAGTTCATTAAAATCAGATTCCATTTGCTCGATATCATTAAGCACATTTTGCTCACACAATTTACAGATCGATAGAGGATTAAGGCGATTGTTCAATCAATCGGATTACATTTTATCGACTATATATAATAAAGTGAAACGATAACGATTCAAATTCATTTCACAAATAAGTTAAGTAAATTAAAATCTGCCTGCATTATATAATCTTAGTTACTGTTATAGTCCGGATAGTTACTGTTATAGTCCGGATACAATTTTATTAACAAAAAACCTGTATTACGTAATGTTGTAGTTATTTTTAACTGTACAATAAATTTAAAAGAAACTTGAATAAAACATCTAAATAGTTAAAACGAAACATTATTCTTATAGTAAATTATGTACAATAACTAATAGTAGTGACTGTTTTTTTTATGTCGTTAAAAATATTATATTGCGAAACTGCTAAGATATGTAACGCACACTTATTAAATATAAAGCTTTGGAAAAGAAGAAGAATTAATACATAAGTAATCTTCATATCGACATACAGATCTATATTTATCTAGAAGCGTCAGAGCTTCGGACTATCTCGTTTTCATTAGATCACACTTGCGGTATTTGAGTGGGCTGTAAGCTTGAATTCTCAAAGTATTTTTATCTCTTTCTGAGTTCTTTATACGTAATAGTAACTGTTGTTAAGAAAAACAAAATAATGTTAATGTTAATAAAGGACATTTATTGAATTATTACTCCAAGAAGTTAGTATTAACAAAAAATTCACGAGCTACTTTAAATATCCGCCAATGTGATCGTTATAATACATTAAAATAATATTATAAATATATCATATTATTTTATACATTTATTCACATTAGATACACTTACATTTAAGGCCATAGATAGAAATCAAATTTGCATGCAGGTAGAAATATTTCCATGTACTTTGCAACGAATTGACATAACCCTTAAAACATGTCCAAAACGTGTTATCAGACTCGTTTGATAGTTTGTTAAACGGGTAAACATATACATATCTACAAAAAGGTTCATATTCACTATGTGGTCACACCAAATATCTATTTTAACAGTAGTTAGGCATTTCTAAACTACGCGAGATCCTAAGTAACACCTTCTAAACTCAATACGTAGAATTGACAGATAAATCATTATTTCAGAGTAAAATCGGCAGTAAATATCCAAACGTTGTCAGTTCTTCCCCTCTGTTGTATTGTATCGGAACGTTACTTTACATTTATATAAATTATAATTCTTAGAAATTCCGTAGTATTATGAACGCCGGAGTGAATAGATTTAACTTCAGACTAAATAAAGTGTCACGAAATTCAAAACATTTAGGACAAGTTACAAATGTTTCAAAAGTGAATCGTTCACGTTGTATTAGCGTTTGATTTCCCAGCCTTCTCGTAGCCTTCAACGAGGGTTTGAAGGATAAACTTAATGGTTATTTTGTAAATGTTCTCAACATTCGGAGTGTATCTGTCTCCTAACGTTGATTCCACGGCGGCGAGAAACGGCGTCTCTATTTTCTGTAACAAACATATATATTTAACATCAAACGCCGCATTTTCTGAAGACGAGGAATTAGCAATAATGAACATATTACGTTGCTAATGAGATTACGATTATATTGCTTGATAAGGATTATAAGTTTCCAGGAATATGTCGTTATTCTAATGTTTAATTAAGAAGATATAAATGAGTCATTGTTTCGAAATTGTAGTAAACAGGTGTGAAAAATCAATTAATATTATAACATTGAATAAAAGATTAAAATTTAATTTATTTTTGGAAACAAAACCAAGTCTTATACTAAATATGAGACGAAAACTCTCAGCATTCCATGGATTCACCGTGCGGGTGCCGGGTCCATGGCGTTGTAGGGAGAGGAGCTTCAACAGTGCCTGGGACTTGCGACCCAGGTGTAGGTTTAAGGGGCCCTATCTAACGGACGTTAAACGCTCACCTCCACCGTCCAAGCTCCTCTTTCTCTACCTAAACAAATTTGAAACGAACCTACTAGGGCTGCCTTCGAGTCAGTGCCGAGAATGACTAATGTTAATTCTTGACAGGCCCTAGTTCTTTGGTAGGTGGTAGAGAGACTTGGCTGTTATACCTCTCGCTCCCACTTCTACCGCATACAAATTTACAACGAACCTATTCTTAGTGAGTTCGCTAGTGAGCTCGTACTACTTATAAAACCTTGATCGCGTGGTCTTTGGGTATATTGGTATCCCAAGGAACCGGGAGCTCTTTTAGCACAACGCGCTTTAAAATTCGCTAATATAAAAAACGTCCGGTCTGGACGCCGACGCACAAATATCCTCTGGCATTTTATATTGCTTCTCATTATATGATATGAAAATTATTTTTCAATGTGTATATATTGTATAATAAATAGTCTTTTAAATAATTTTCATTTACTGTATACATAGAGTATAAAATATTATAGTAACTGACAAAGGAGATTAAATAGAAAAATGTTATTTTAGCCCTACGAACAAGTTTCAGTCGACAAGGGTCATATATTTTACCAAATTCTACTCAAGGATTTACGGCACCTGACTTATTGGAGTCCATTTGAGGTAATGAGACGTACGCACAAATCAAACCCCATGGGATTATGGTGTTAGACATTTGTGGACGAAGGAAAATATTAAGAAAAGTATTTTCCTAATAAAATTTTAAGGGGAAAGCATGTCTATTTTGTTACTAACATATTGCCATACTTATCTTAACGTTTTTATTTAGACATAACTGTTGTTCTACTTGACTATGAAAATAGCAAAAATAACATGTTTGAATACTGTACATAATTGAGATTTAAAGTACCTACACATGAATTAGTCTATTTCTTTTCACATGAAAATTTATGCAGAATCACTAAAGACTGATTACGATGAAAAGAAAAAGACTCCACTTAAAGAATATTCTGTGTACATTCGTTATACATTTAAAGGCATTTACATACAGTTAAGAGTTTATAGTTGAAAATTTCTGTTATCGTTATTTGTTCAAAACACTTAATATCTTTTAAAATAAAATTTAAGGAAAAAGATTTGAGGTTATCTAATCTTAATAATTCTCAGTACAAACCAGCTTATTTCTATGATTAATTAATAAAACAATATTGTTAACAACGTTTCACACTGTCTCTTAGCCCTCGTGATCGGGACAGATTCGATGAAAGCGTCTTTCTAAAATGCGCGGTGAATGAAATTTTGGTACTGAAGTAGATTAGTATTCCATACACTTCTCCCACTGTCCATTTATTATGCTCATTTTTTAAATTGTTTTAATTTTGACCTCTTAAGAGGTTATAATATTATTTATAATTATTAATATGGCATATTTATTATACCTATGTATATAATATAGTTTTCTGTGGACCCTATTAAGTATTACTGGATTATAATTTGTCGCATAATAAGATATCACTTTTGCTTATCTTATATTTGTTATTCGTAACTTATTATGGAACAAATATATCTCTCTTATAAATTGCTTAATTAACGAAATTCTTGCCACGACATGTAGTCATTAAGTTCCAAGAAGATTAATTTGCCTTTTTAACTTATCCTTCAATTTAATCGTTATAATTAATGTTTTGTGTAAATATTGCTTATATGACTAGCAAGCACTGAATTAAAATTAAAATAAAACTGCTATTTTTTTCGGATTTACTACGCTTATTTTCTCGAGTTTTCGCGAATTTTCTTAAGGAGACCTCTTCTGCCCGTGATCACGGTTGCTGAAAAGTAACCGAAACGTCGGGATTACGTAGTTATTAAAATAATAAAAATTCGCATAGTAAATCCGAAAAAAATAATAGTTTTATTTAAATGACTCGCGGAAGACTTAGATCTCATTAAGCACTGAATTTTCTATATTTATGCAATTTTGCTTAAATACAAATGCTGTTAACTTATGATAATATTAGATTCATAGACCGTAGTTATGCTCGGAAGGATGTGCGGAAAGCTGTCGCTAAAAGTTGAGGATTTACAAAAGAGGTTCATATAAGACTGCAATGGTTTTTTTGTATCTATTTCACTCAACAACAGTTTTGCTATCCATATTTTATTAATGGTTGCCTCGGAAAAAATATTAATCTACAATTTTTTTCATAATTTCATTTTGAAAATATACAGTGCAAAATTCATCAACACGTGCGGGATTCGAGACTTTTACCACTTCATTACTAGAATTACACAGAAAGATACCTTGCCTCGTACTATTAATAGCTTCTTTGTCTTTCTATCTGTATAAGAATGTTATAATTAAATTCGGATTTCATAGAACTTAAGTCCTTAATGCTATAATAGTTATTATTTTCTGGGACATTCAGAATTATTATAGATTCTTGGCTGTATAAGCATTATCCGGGTTTCGTATATTTTTCTAATCTAAGTAGTTACAAGATCTCATTAAGTAGATGCATTAACTTAAAAATTTACAAGTATTAAATTGGCATTAAATAGTTTAAATTATTCTTGACTCTGACGTCATTAGTTTTGATAAAATAGTAAAATGAAGACAATTCTTTCAAGATAAAAGGAGGAAGAAAAAACGGGAATAAATAAAAAAAATTACGAATAGCAAAAGCCCTAGGCGACAATCATTTTAGTTATTAACTAGGGCGTTAAGGTCAATTCTAAAATCAATTCCAGGAATTTAGACGCAATCCGAAGAATATCGCAATAACTTTGACCGGGCATAACATGAAGTAGCTTTGATAAGGACCCCTCTTATCATTCTGAAACCAGTTTTAAGAAAGAACACGGAAAGCTTCTCTTGACCCCCGACCAACTTTCGACCATTTTAAGAGCACATGTAATATGCCCAATAATATAAGACTATATAGGGATCCCGACGGGCAAATGTTGGGAATATGCTGTTAAAAATAATTATAACGCGTTGAAGATCTGAAAAATTTTAGTCTTATTTCAATGAATACTCGCGAAAATCTTAGATCTCCTCGCATCGACTTCCACGGCATTTCACCAACGCTTGAAGTAATATGTAATCAGATAAAGAGAAAATCGTCTAAATCTACACCAGGACCCGACAGTATCCCATATATAGTGTTTAAAAAAGTTCATCGGTTATAAAACATCTCATAAATATATACGGTAAAATCTGGCCAAGGAAGCAAATGCCAGAGTTCTACAGGAAAGCAATTTTTGTCCTCATTCTCTTAAAGATCGAGTTACTGATCCGAAAGCTACTAGACCGATAGCTTTAATAAACACCGTAGCTAAAATCTTTTCTTCGGTTCTAAAAACGAGAATGACGCGATTCATGATTACCAAAAAGTATTTTAAGCCAAATCATTACAAAGGGCTTGTACCCGAGATTTCTGGATCCCTAGAACACTTGTTGTGTTTTATTGTCGGAGGGCTTAAAGATGCTGGCAAAAGCGGGAAGCAAATTACAGTTTATAGAAAGTGTTCGGATCGATACAACATGAATTAATGCTATGCGCGCTAAGATGGTATAATTTTCCAACACTAATTAAAGAAGGCCTTTCAAAAACTTTGAGTTACAATGTGGGTCGATTTCAAGGTTATTGTTTAATGTTGTAATTATTATCTTAGTAGATAAACTAAGAAATAACAAGATAATAATATATCGGTTCAAGTTTAAGAATAAATATACAGAATCCATTTTAGCTTTCGCTGACGATCTCGCACTGCTGTCGTATTATTATCATTGCGGTTAGTCTTTCGTTAGCCAGAGAGCAAAAAGAAATAACCACAAACGGGCAATCTATAGGTTTTGTGAGAGAAGGCACTAGCGTCAAGCCTTACTCTACCCTAGTAAATTCGTTTCAAATTTCGTAAGGTAGAGAGAAGTGCTTGGACGGTGGATGTGAGCGTTTAATACACTTTAGATAGGGGTCCCCTTTGAACTAGACCTCGCTCGCAAGTCTAAGGCACTGTTAAAGCTCCTCTCCCTGCAACGCGATGGACCTGACACCCGCATGGTGTATCCATGGAATGCTGAGAAGTTTTCGTTGTTGTCTTTTTTTTTACTTCTGTTGTTTTAAAGAAGGGAAGCTAAAGAGTTCAGACTACTTTTTTTTACCCTTAATGTATCTTACATGTAATGTAAAACAGTAACACTTAAGTATAAGTAAATACTAAATTGATTTCAATTAATTTATAATAATTTAATTATTAATATAATAAGAGCAATAATTAATATGTTTTATTATTGATCTGTACTTGCAATATTTTACAATTTTATTAATTTTATAACCTTATTTTGCTTTGAAGACTATTTAGAACATGTTTCCAAGTGTCTATGAGCAGAATGTTATCAGTTATAGTAACCTTCGACATCTTATTGTTAAGATCAGGTTGCTATTTCTTAATTCTTTGGTTATAATCAGATGTAATTTAATCTAGATACAAATAAAATCATTATGATAGATAAGATTTTCGCGAGTGCTCAGTTAAATGTTACTTAAGTTATCGGATAATACTATGCGTTTTTTATTAGTTTATGAAGTTTAATCTCATCTGCCTGTGATCACGGTTGCTGGAAAGGAACTGAGACGTCGGTATTGTGTAGTCTAAAAATTATAAAACGAATAGAATTATCCGAAAACCTTAATTTTATTTAAATAAAATCATTTGGCCGGTACCTCGTGTGTTAAATTAGTAATATTTTTATTGCAAGAAGTTCATGTATTACGATCATATAAAATGTATAAGATATTTTAATAGGGGATTTTGTGAGAAAAGTTTTAAACTTACCCAAAAATATTCTACTTTAAAACCAGGTATCCGTCGATGACTCGCACCAACTTGATGGATGTATTCAAAGAAATTGTCTAAGTCGTCCAAACCCTTGATTCCCTCATCTAGAGTGTTCATAACATTGTTAGCGTGTTCAGCGAGCTCCATCGAGTTGATCTGCTCCTCCTTCGTTCTATACTGACGAAATTTTTCAAACATGTTCAGCAGATCTTGATTTTCTTCGAACAACCTGAAAACAATATGTAATTGTTAATGATTTTTGATAAGTCTTTCAAGTTAAGCAAAGCTAGAAGCTTGGTCTTTAAATTGATCTGATTTAAATATACAATCTATTATTTTCTATTCAACAGTACTAAGTTTCAGCTTGCAGTAAGAATATGGTTAATTCTAAAAACAAATAAATATAAACACAATTATATTTAGTTAATTTTATGTAACAATAAGTTGATGCATGGCCTGTGTTTATATTTAATGTAACAAAGTCCAAACAGTTAGAATAATATCAATTCTAAACACAATATCATTTTTGTTTTTTCACGTGTTTTCACGTTGTATAATTATTAATATGCTCCTTTTTAATATAATCTTTGTAAAAGCAATTCTAAAGCATTACAAAACACATGATTGGTTAAATGAAACTAATCTTTTCGGATACTACGCGTTTTTTTGACTTTAATCTCGTCTGCCCGAAGTCACAGTAGCTGCAAAGGGAACGAAACTTCGGGATTATTTAGTTTTATAAAGTAATAAAAAACGCTATTATCCGATGGTCTTAGTTTTATTTAAATGAATACACGCGCAACTCTTAGATATAATTATTATATATCTCACACACTCATTTCTATATTATTTAAGTATCGTTTTAAACAAAATTAATAAAAAGACATACACGTCATCACCATAGTCGTAAGTGGTCTCCTGTACATCAGGTGATTTTAACTTATTAGTTTTTCTTATGTTCTAATTTCATATCCAACTCTATGTTATAAGCCAATTATAATAAAAGCTTTATGATTTCGTCTATACTTAAAAACATTCCTTACCATCCTAATTGCTTTCTTTTTTCTTCACATCTTCAGTATTCTTCACAAAAAGTTCATGAATTTCATTAATCTTTCCTAATATGAGATAATTTAATATAAAATCCAATACAACAAGCCGCAAGCCATGGGCTTAGAATCTATTGAACAATATGCCAGATAAATGTTCTTTTTTATCCTAGAAATAGTCTTATAGAGATTTCCTGCTCATAGTAGGTATTAAATGTACGTACGTATTAACATCAAACTTAAGGTGATGATGATTTGGAAGTAAATATATTTTAACACAAGCTTTTTATGCCAAATTCCAAAAAAAAAAAACGCTTTAAAACTTACTACGGTAGTAACAATATCATTTTATGCGACAAACCAGTTTGTCGCGAGAATAAATTCCTACTCCTATTTGCTTACTTAGAAATTTTTAATAGCTAAAATCGATCACATTAAGTTATTTAATTTGCTTTTCTTCTAAAGTGGTAAAATGTTAGGATACTTCTGAATATTTTCTCGTCGAAAATTATGGGAAATTGTTAATTAATTACATGAAAACATGTTTTGTAAGTGATTTCTGAAATAAAAGAAAACCCGTGTTACGTATGTACGTGCTACATATCATAATATAAATGAACGTCGCCGGGGCAACATCGTTGTGTGGATAAAATATCATATAACTGGTGACGCCGCTGACTCCGCGGAACGAACACCAAGCCGTGTGAACCAGGAGATTCCTGATACCACACAAGCTATGGAATGGTATTGCTATCCTAACATCGGGGCAATCATGTAGTCTCAGGTATAGGTTATAAGTTTTAATATGTAATTTTTTTATTATAATATACATATAAGTATGTTTCGTAGTTTTCCTGGAACCTCCGGTTGCCACCTTATATAATTCCCGCATATTATATTTGTAGTAAATGAGTGAAAATACATTATTGTAAACCAAATAATCAGAAGATATATTTCTATTCAAAGCATAATATGATACTTTTATTTTCTTGTTACTGTCTTTTCAGTATGGGTTCATTTAGTGCTATTTTAATCGATACGTACCGGCCTTTTCAGACGTTGGGAGTGTTCAGCGTACACGAATTATATAGTAACCCGTTACAGTGCCTTGAATTTAATAAGACGAAGTTAAGACGACCAACGGAGATGCATACTTTGGATTGACAAGAGTACTAAATACTAAATGCATAAATTACTAAGTTGGAGAACGAATGACAAATCTTATATTAAAAAGCTTTAAAATAAATTCAAGTTTTAAGCGCATTTATACAGATATCTATTGCATTTTATTTCACAAGATACGAGGAGAACACGCCCATACCTTCATATGAACATTTTCCAGCATGAATCCTCTCAATATTTCAGTAAGCAATAACCGTTCCAATGTCCAATCGGAACCAATTTGCAATAAACGTGGAACTGGTTCGACAAACGAATATCTCAGTACCGATATTTAATATCTTTCCATGTGACTATAATGTGTGTTTCTAATTATAAATATCGTAAACAAAGTAATCTTTTCGCGTAATTAAAATGGGGATATAAGACTGTTACTAACCAACTTCCGAAGTAATAAATTTATTTATATAATATCCATTACTTCATTGTTTGTAAACGAGTTTAGATAATCGTTTTAGTTTTGACGAAATGGGTTTTAAATTTGAGCGATATAATATTGTTTAATTTATGAAACGATAAGCCAACAAAAGTGAAAAGTTGTTCTTCAAATATCCGGAGAACATTATAAAAAGTTACGTCATGTATCTTTCGAGTTTCGACGGGTACGAAAATCAAAATTGGAATTCAATATAGAGAATATGCTATTAATTTGGATAAAATTTTTCGTCGTTCTTAGATGAATAAAATTATGCGTATCTAATTTATAACTTTTCGTTAAGATATTATAAAAAGTTCTTTAGCTAGTTTGATAACAAATCTGTGATACATTAATAGAATGAAAAAGTACGGCTTAAAAATATTACAAAGCCGACGTCAAAAAATTTAAGAGTGCAGTTGCTTCGTTTTAGATACGATCCACCAAAATAAAGTTAAAAGGAAGTAACGCAGAGTCAAATAACCTTTATTCTATTCTGATTTAGGTTCATGCTGAGACTGTACTCGTACTAGTATATCGCCGATGAACAATTTTAATTGACTGATATTGGATTTTGAGTTGATGAGATCTGGAATTCACGGTTACTCGGGCCTTGGCTGAGAAATTTACTATCAGATGTCGATCAGATATGGCTAGCCAGACTCAAATGATGATGCTTCTGACAGAATTAATAAAAATTATTATAGTAAGCTTCTCGACCGCCATATGTAATTGCAAACCACGGTTTATTTTAATATGAATTAACCGTTGATATGTGACGACAGCTGCAATAATCTCTCATCACGATCCCATGAAGCTAAAACTATATGAGTTACAGAGAAAATGATTTTGATTGTAATAATAAATGTCATGATTTTAGCTACCTTTTTTTTGTTAACATGGACCCCTGTCTTTATTAACATGTCTAAGATTTCGCTACAAACAATCACTTGTAAGACTTTCCCATTATGCTCATTATGTTATACAATGTTCCGTAGTTCCAGTAATTTTCGGCGATAATTACGTGATATGTGGCGGGATATGAATTACAACATAATATAAAAAATATGAATCGAGGATGAGATATATTACTTTTCCGCGAAGTAAATATCATCCCGTAACATATGAATTAATCCGTGCTTATAAACGTTTCAAATAATATTAAAATATCAGAAAATAGATTCAAAAGCAACGATAATAATCGACATTGTAAAACATTTACCTTGCATTGTTGCTTTTTAATGTCATACAATAAAAAAAAACATCAAATAGACTTTTTGACTGCTCCTGTTTGAAGATCCATTCACTATGTTGTTAAAACTCTATTACCTAACAAAAGCAACTGTATATACATTCAGTGTTATATTTTCAGTTAGTTATTTGTTGAACGTGAATTATATTTTTATATTCGCTCGGCTTATCGTAACGAGATTGCACTCCGTTTTCTAATTTCATCCCCGATATTGACTTAGTCTTAAATAATCGAACGCTTCCTTCAGACTTCTTTACAGATGAACCAGCTAGCTTTAATTAAATCTCTATAATATTCCAATGAGAAAGTTAACTTTAATATAATTTAACAGATATTATGAACCTTATGCCGTATTTAATAATGATTATATATTTTACATTTAACTACATTTTCTAGACGGTAAAATTTAATATAACGTGCTTATATAACGAAATAAATTTATAATTAATCTAGCACGGACTCGTATTATTGGTTCTGCTGAGAAAACATTAAGAAAAAAATCAATAATAATGGTAATAATTTTATTTTAATAAAATAATATTTATTTATAAGACGAAAGAATCTATGTACAGTTATCACTTTACAGCGAAACAAAGCGGACATTACTGTAAACATTGATTTAATTAGCTTTGAAAGTTAGCGAGTAAATAGAATGAAATACTTTGAATCTTGACGAACGATAAAATCGTTTATCGCTGTGATCTAAAGATAATTAAGGAAAATTTGTATTTGTGATTTTAATTGCTTCGATTTATAGATTAAATTTACGTTTCAACGTTTCGTAAAATTGTTTGAGATTCTTAAGCAATTAATTTGTATCATGTGTAATAAATGCTTTGAATGTTTGACAAATGATACCTTTTTTTTTCATTCCTATCTGATTCATAACTAGAAGGCGTACGACGTGTTAATTCCAATATTAATGTAAAAACTTTGCGTTGCCTACAAAATGTTTGAAGTGCCTTTGAAATATTTAGCTTAGACAATTATTGGACATAAAACTATTACAATTATTGAGATCTTTTAAGAAATTTTAGAATAATGTATTTCTAAGTTGTTTACATACCTAATTTACATACAGATACACACAGATACTGATGTAAATTAGCAATGCAAGTACACTGCATAACACAATGACTAAATCCACAATGATATCTCATCGGAATAATGATGAAAACGTGAGAGCAAAATATATAAGCTAAAATGAAATAAATTTAAATAGATTTAATTCACACAAACTGAACCTTATTGGGTTGTGTTAAAATTTATTTTACAATCGGCATGTTTCACCTTGTTTTATGAGAGGTCAAGGATACTTTGGCTCAGTAGCAAATTATTATTGCTTTTGTAACGAGATGAAGAAAGGTTTCCAAGGCTTATAGTAACCGTTATTTGTTTTCCGTTTCGTTTTGTGGATTTGATTCTCTTAATATCTTCAACATGCATTTAATTGTTCTCTGTGCCTGAGATCTTTCATAACTAGTTTGCGTTTTAAACTATATTAAGTTAGTTTTCAGTTGAGTTTACGTGAAATTGGTTTATGATTACAATAACATTTAAACCGTCTCAATGAGATTAACGGTTGATTTGCTGTCGTAATTAATTTTAGGCCAACCGGTGAATAATTCGGTACCTAGTTGTATGACTTATGCAAATTCTGTACAATATAAATATGTAGAGATGCACTCTCGCTGTAAGTGAAATTGATTTTGGGTCACTTCATTCTAAAGTGTAATCAGGATGCCAGATGAATAACGGCACGTTCGATCAACGTATGTCTTAAGCCGTAGATTTTACGTTCAACAGTAATCTTATATTCCACCGTAAGTCGACCCTCCAGCGGTTAAATCTCCCGGAACCCTCACGTATGCGTAGATAGATTTAAAATTCCTTTGTAATGGAAATAAATTTGGTGGTAAATAATCATACCTTTCCGGGGATTCGAACTTTAAAGGAACATCAAAAATTTAGGGACTATTATATATATGTATAAACTAAAAACGAGTAAATAATATGATTATTAGAGAACTCTTGACTCCGCGCTCTCAATTCTGCTTTAATTTTGAATAACAGCCTTTTGTTTTATAATGATAAATGCCGCTGTTCAATTTCGACCCAGTTTATGTAATCTCTTTCATGCTCCCCGGAGAAATATAAACCACTTCCGACTATTAAGGCTCTGATAGCTGGTTGAAATTAAGACAAGTCGTTCGTTTTATGGCGTTTTAGAAATCATTAAATTAAAAATGATTTAGTGAAATAAATACTTTAAATTAAAAAAATATATGTATATTATAACACATGTATGAATTAGTTGCCAGCAATAAAGTCATAATAAATATTTGAAGACGAAGTTATATATGTGATTCAATTCAATGGTTTGACGAGACTTACTGTACGAGTATTTAAATGTATAAATTTAATTTTATGTACATAGTGTACGTTTAACAGCCACAATGTTTTAAAGACGTCTCTTATTGTACGCAAAGAAATAGTTTTTTTTCCTGTATTAATATTTAACTAATAAATATAAGTGCACTACGTGAAAGTTATATGGAATTGTATACTGGTGCCAGAGACAGTCAAAGAAATTTCCCCCTAAGTGGCGGTCTAGGCCGCAGTTCTCTGCAATATGTTGGGAAACTTGAAACGGTGAGTTATGCAACTTCAACAAACATCTAGACGTCGAGATTGAGTTACAGTTTGAGTGTCTACAGATGTATAATATTAGTTTGGTTTAAAATTCAAAATATGTGACATAGATGAGTATAAACATTACATCGACTTTTTTAGTTTGGGAAACACAATATTTCAAGCAACATGATCAAAGGAGAAACAATTCGTTCTCCATAATGTTAGAAATCCGATTACAGTAACAACTCTCATGGGAGTCGCTTTGTACATTAAATAAATTTCTTAGAAAATATTATTTCTTGTTTTTTTTTCACAATAAACAATAATGACTTAGTTTGACAGTTCGGTTTCATGAAGAAAAATTGTTGTATAACACTGTATTGGTTCAAAAATACTTCATGGAAATATAAAATTCGTATATCATAGTGAGTTTTATGTACATAAATAATGTATTATAAGATAAACTTTATGTAGACGTACCTATATACATAGTGAATAAGTTTATAGAAATCACTTATTATACCTAATGTGTGATCGCAAGAGAACGATAATATACATATGTAGAGAACATACCTATATATATATATATCAGTATCACAAAACACGTCTAAAATATAAAATCATATAAATTACCCTCAGCATAAAAATACTGATTAAACAAAAATATCAATTTAATGCGATCTAAGAATTGCGCGAGTTTTATTCATTTAAATATCAATTTAGTTTTAGATGAAGGTTTGACGTCTTTTCCAATGGTTACAAAACGCAGAACCTAATCGAAATATGAATAATAATAACAATCTCATATCATAAATATAAATAAATATAAATCCATTTCAATATATGCTTTTGCTTATATACCGTAGACAATCATGAATAATCGATCCTTCGTATCCTATTCGGCATTTAGAAATAACATAGCAATCCAGTAACCAACGAACCGTCCGATTAGTTCGCTCTAATAACTAGTTTCATCTGAAACCATCAGATAATCATAATTTGAACATGAGTCAGCAGCAGCGACATCCCCGAGAGGTTTGTAAGTTATTGTAACAATGGAAATATTACTCTTGCTTTGACCCAAATATGTCATAAATCTACGTTTCCTTTTAAGTTTCAATAACAAATATACTATTTATGGAATCCTAAATATTATTTGATATATTATTAAATTTAAGTATAGGAAAATTATTTTCAAGTGAAAACCGCATCAACATCAAAAGAATTCGTATCGAATGATAACCATATTTAACAAATGAATTGAAAATATATTCATTGTCTCTTTATCACTATATTAATACTGGTAGAACAACAAAAAAGTATTTCAAATAGATTTTAAAGAATAAAGAGCACCTCAAAGCTTCATGTTGGATTTTTTGTCTAATACAACAATTAATTATAAGATCACACTATAAACATTTTTTGTAAGCTATTCTTTATTAAATTTAAAACAAACTCCATTAATTATAGCCGAAAGTATGACTACGCTTCTTAAATTTCAAAACAGATCACAAATTGTAGTTCGGTAGTAATTTTATTCTCATATGATTTTTAATAGAGCTTAACTTAGCCAAGGAAAAGGTTTAAGTACAATTCAACTATACGATTTAGTTTCACTACAACTAATGGCTTCATCCACCAAACCTAGTTAGCTTGCGCATATGCTTTTTAAAATACCTTGTCCTAAAAATGTGGCATCCAAAAACTGTGACGTTGTCGCTTGTTCCGCGTGCAGTGCGAACTCATGCAAAATATTTTTTGAATTGTTAGTGTACATTAATAATGTGAAAATATTTAACGCTACCATAGGGACTTTGTTAACTTAATACATAAGGTTTATTTGAATTTTTAACACTGAAATATAACGATAGATTATGAGGTGTTATGTAGGTATTATGAATTATTTTTATAGACATCACTCTTCTACAGTATTTGTAGCTAAAATACAAATGTCGATAAAGACAACAAGAATGTTATAAACAACAACACTCGATCAAAAGAACTTCAAACTATCGAAGTAATAAGTTTATTGTTTATAGAAAGTTTATCCGTGGCGAGTCATGCAAGAAAATATCTATGTATACTTTATGATATTCTTATTGTCATATATTTTCTGTTGCTTTATACATAAAGGTAACTCGTGATCAATGAAACCAATATTACTGTTTAGAATCGTCTATCATTTGATAATAGCAACACTATCTCCGCATAATAAAGCCACAAGTGCCAACGGAACCGCAACATTCATGAATTGTTGCCACATTTTAACCTCGCCACAATTCCATAATGTGGACCTCATTACAGATTTGTCTGATCTCGTTAGAGCGGTCTGTCTGTTTTATTATTAAAATAAAACTGAAACCTTATACCGATTAGCGTTATACAGAGAATCGTATTGAGATTTTTATTCGATATCGCTATACAAATAATAATTTATTACTCGTCAGCTTATAGTTTTAATAACTTTTAATTATAATCACAGCTAACATATATTAGAATTGTGATATTTATGTACGTAGTAATTAAATTGGTGTTAAAATCAAATTAGACGACACATGACCTGAAAATCCATTAACTTGAGCGTCTGATTTCCGGCATCGATCATATCCCGCTCTTGGTTGGAACCAGATAAGTGACTTGGAGGACCTTTCACATTCCCTCACAAAAAGAATTTCAGTTTATCTCTTCCAGCTGCACCAATACTATTTGTCTTATTCCCCAGAAAAATATCTTCGCAACTTATAAAAACATTTTATACAAAAATAAACTTTGCACGTTTTTCCTTAAAACTGTTTATCGAACGCCCCCGCTTCCATAACTTACGTGATAAAATTTAAGATGGTAGACTTCAGTTGTCGATTCCGTTAAAAATAACCAAGTCGTGTTTCTTTCACAATATTTTTGAATACAAAAGATACGCGACTTTGAGAGATGTTTACCGATACTAAGGTCGTAGAACAATAAAGTAATGGAGTGCCAGAAGTTAATGTAAACCTAATAAAATATATTGTATCTAAAGTTTTATGAAAAATATATCTAGCTCAATCTACACTTGGAATTTATCTACACTACACTATTCATGGAAATCTAATAAATACTATACACCATAAATGGAAATCTCATTAGAACGGTTGTTGTTTAATTTATAAGGTCAATGATAATTGATCTGGCGTTGCGAGATCTCGGATCGGTTCGTAAAACAGCAGTAACGTCGACTTGGTACATTTTTACGCAGCTCTTAATGCCCTTTAATGGGAAGTGACGTCACTTCCGATGCCTTAGAGTATAGACTTAGGGTTGGTGCTCGATACCCCAAACAGCCACTAAATAAATATTTTCTCCGTCAATTTGTTTTCAAACCGTTATAAAGCCACATAAGCATGTTCGTTTATATTCATTTGTAAATAATTTTCAGTCGTGGCCGTGTGATTTTTTATTGTTATTTTTTAAATAATATCCGTATGATACAGGGAGAACGTAAAAACATTGGAAAAACAACCTTACGTTGAAAGTACTTAAAGCACATATTTATTCTGTAAATATTTTCTGTATGATATAGAAATACTCTTAAAACGTTGAAATACATGGATAACCTAAATTTTCAACATAGTGAACCTGCTGTCTTGAGGGGATTACATATTATAATCAATAACTACGCCATTAGTTTTTGTTGGAAGGTGATAAATCAAACAAGGAATGGCGTCTTATGAAGAAGTGGTTTTACTGTACAAGCTACACTACTATTTTATGCTGCAATAGAATAATGTTTCTTGAGTAATTTCTGGAATCCAACCAGTTCTTCTACGCAATCACGTATTATATACATATATATGTAACATAAATATATAAAACAGCAAAAGGTAGATCTTATAGAAGCAAAATATAGAGTTATTTTGTACTCTTAAAGAATTTAATATAAATGAAAATCTTTAATTAAAATAACTTCTCAAACATTGTTTTATGGATACAAGTTTAGGATAATGTTTTTTTTTTTGTAATTTTTGTAAAGTAAAGGAATTAATTACAACAACAAAATTTTATAAACAAAAAGAGGTAGAATTTATTAAGTCTATTGTTGTTACTAATTTATCGTAATATTTGACTATGCTTTAACTTCACAACAACAGATTTCAAGTTTCAGAAATAAAACACAAAGTGACTTCGTATCTCATGTGACGAGATAACTTAGTCTTGTAGTTGAGTAATTATCAAAACGTTGAGAACAAGGAAAGTCTCCGGTCTGTGTTTTCAATTGTTAAATGAGTACTCCAAAACGTCATATAAATAAATGATTAATTCTTATTGTTCCGCTAAAGCACTGAATATAATTTTGTCTAAAATACATATACCTAAAAGGAATCTGTTCGTTCCTGATACGCCTTCTCATCTTATGGAACGATTTGTTTTCTTAAATGACTCTGATGAATGTTCCTTAGTCTGAGAATTACATTATCTTTAAAATTCCTGAGCTTTTATGTTCCTATTATAGGCATTCCCTTACAGCGAAAGGTGCCTGACTCCCAAACTCCTAGCCTATATCTGTAAGAAGTGCTTCTTGCTTGACAGAAGTGCTTCTTTTAAGATAAAGGAGTATTATTTTACTTTAAAACCGTCTTAAATATATAATCTACGACTATGGTAAGGTACCTTTTATATCGTCAAAAGTTTGTAAGCATTCGTTTTATTGTTGTGTCTCATGTGTTGGTCGCTTTTCGCATAACCATATATATATATATATATATCAGACTTTAAACAATAACATACAGAAAAGAGATGATAACAAATAATAGACAACCACAACCAACAAACAATAATAGATTTTTGAACCGCATGGTAGTGATTACACAACGGAGAATCTTAACACCGCGATCTAGGTTGATGACGTATTTTATCAACGCCATCTATCGAGCACAGTGATCAACACTTCAACCACGCCCGCGTTTTTTTGAAAAATATTTAATGTACAGACATGATTTTTACTTTCTCATTATATGTATAGATATTTATTGTATATTAATACAAATCTTAATGTCTACGTGTTTTTTTACTTTTTGTAATACTCCTCACTCCCTTTCATCTTTCGAGAAGGTCGCTTTTTACACTTTAATATCTTTATCTGTGACGTGTACAATTTTTTATGTGTTGTGTACATTAAAGCATATTGTATCGTAATGCATTACACAAAAGATATATTTAGAACTTTTTAAATCTTTTAGGACTTTCGTCGTTTAACTATTAGTTGCTTATTGCTATACACATAGCCAGACATTTATATACAATGAAAATATAAAAAACTTAGGATAAATAAGTAAATAAACAGATTAATTTAAAAGAAACGAAATAGTACATATCAAATTTGTCAATACTATACTATTATATAACTATAGCTTTGTACTAAAAGGACTTTTCGACTGAATCAAGCACTGAATTGGGTGGTTTTATGGGGTTTAAATTACTTCTGGCCACAACAAACCAGACCTGGTTTGTTTAAATCCTTTGACGCGGGTATTCTGTACCAAGAACAGAGCTTTGTAAATACTACAACTGACAACACACACTCAACAACAATGTCTTGATAGTCAACAAGAAAAATATTTCTCTAAAACAATTTATTATATATGATGAGAGTTTTATTATTTTTTGTAGATCTCAATTTTCAGTCTGAGCAAATCAAAAATCATGTTAAATACTATTACAAACTTACTAAGTCTTAAAAATTTATTTAGTATTTTGTTGGTTGTATCAATATTATTTTTCATTTTTCATTTATTATGTAAATGATTTCGAAATTTATTTATTTTTGCGTATTTTTACTTCTTGTCAACGTGTCAACTTGATGGTAAGTGGTTTATCTCAGACTCGATGGACTCGTAATCCTATGTATTTCCCGATAAGAATTAAATTACGCGGAAAAATTGATGTGACAAACGTGATTCTCGTCAGCAGTTAAAAGAAGATTAAAAAGGTCTTGAACTATTAAACTATTTCAGTTTTATGTATATCATAATAACGCAAGCAAAAAAAAACTACAAGCTTAATTTGGATTCAAGTAAAACAAGTTACGTTTATATAAAAATGGTACGTATCGGGAGTTATTTTTCATAATAGAATATAACAGGTGATAGTATCAACCAATTTACAAAGTTGTGGCTTATTCGTAGTAGCCACATTGTGAGAACGAATTTCAAACAACATTTATAGAAAATACTTTACGGTAAACACACTTTCAAGAAAGCTTAATCTAAAACGAGAACTCAGCTATTCGATCATTCTTTGTAGTGAACGGTTTCTGAATGCTTTCCTTCGAGCGCCAAGGGATTTGAGTAACAAAAGTTAAATTTTTTTTGGTTACGGGAAAAAGACTTATGTATAGAATATAAAATAAGGTTGTAGACCTCAAACATGAGGGTTACCCTTACCTTAGATGAAACATCAATTAAAACTTAGTCTCAAAAGGCTTTTTAAAGGCGCTATCACCTTTGAGCTTTAATCAAAGCAAAGTACATGTAGGAGTTGATTTTGTTGAATACATTTTTATTGTATGCAATATTTTCAAAAATCTTCGTAATTATATAAAATTTTAAACAAAACGTCTTTTAAATTAGTATCATTCGTAATAAGATTAAATATTATATCAATTACGATTTATATATTAACTTAACCACTAGATCTCATCAATAAACCCGTGTAGATAAAATATTCATGCATACATTTTAACAGATTAAAAATACGGTGCGAGGTTACGGCGCCTCTGTTCAGCGTTGTGGGTTTAGAACCGCGATGCCGCAAAACATTACAGGTTCAAATGTTTTTTCCCAATATTCGGAGGTGACTTCTAATTTGAAACAATCGGCATGCAATAAAATCATATTATTACAATTAAGCCAACAGCCACATGAAAATTCGAACGAATTCTTAGTTCTATTTTTAGAATACCTTGAAATATTTTATTTAACAAAAAATACATTAATTTATTATTGCAGTAGTTACAGTAAATTATTTATGTTTGATAATGTTAAGCTTCAACATACGAGTAAAAGCAATGAAGGAAAATAAGATGCAATTATTAAAACACAACCCTGTGGCTGTACCGCGCGTATAGATAAACCATTGTTATGAAGGGAACTAGGGTGGAAAAACAAAATGGCTGCTCGCTATTATTAACGTCCAGTTGCATTCACGGGGAAACAACGAAGAAATATTCATTAAGATACCTTTAAAATAAATTTAAACGTTATTCTCAACGTAATAAAGTGTAGCGGGAACGAAGCTAATGTTAACATTGCCGTTAATAAAGATATCAAGAACTGCTGTTTACGATAAACGTTTAGTTTACAGCTTTAATTCATTATTGTTCAACTAAATTTCTTTTTTTTCTTATATGTTATACGTCCTGCGAAATACTGATGATGTAGATATGAAACTCGATAGTGACTAAACAAAAAACTAAATAGTGTAAACAAGGCCATATTTCCTGGCCAGGATATTTTGATGAAAACTATAAATAACATTAAAAAATAAATAGCATAAAATCACTTGTATTATATAGAAAAATATTATATTAAAGCCATTCAATCCGATCCAAGTCATTTGTTATACAAATATAAATAATTTATGTACATTTGATAATAATATGAGAGCGCGAAGCATTATCTCAACAACATTATTGACCTGGAATGATAAAATTTATTTCATATCAATTTAGATATGAAAATTGTCATTGAAAAAACTTTATAGAAAAAAAATATGTGTATTTTTAATAACTTTTATATACAATTAATAGTTGAAAACGGAAACAAACGATATAGATGTCTGAGGACCATTTTGTTTATATTGTTTTCTTAAGTTAATGATGTTTCTGTTTTCTTTGCTCTTATTTAGAAGTTCCAAGACATTCCCAAACTCCAATCTTCCGTTGAAACTGGTTTACCATGAGAATTATTATTAAATACTCATTATTTTCTATGTTATGCTAACAGGTCTCTCAGTACTAGCTGTATGACATAATATGAATTATTTCCACAGAACAAACCAACATAATGCGTCCTAATTTGTCTTTTTAACACTCTTTTATTTTTTGAAACAAAAGTTTAAAAACTGTTTGATGTAAACACAGGCTGCACTTGTTACAGAAAAATCTACATCAAACATATTTCAAGCCAAAGTTACGTTTATGTTCAACGAATATTCTTCGTCGATGTTTGTGACTAACTAAACTTTCTAACATTAATCTGATGTAAATAATGTTTTCCTTGACATTTTTCGCCCAGAAATAGAAATTAGTTTTATAGTATATAACCAGTAACCTAAAATTTAGCTCAGTGAATATTGACACAATCAATTTAAATACAATTATTTTAAGTCAACTCATGTAATTATGGTTTTATTAAAATGTAAGGAAAGAAATATGGAAAAATTGTCACAACGACAGCGTTCAAATAAAATTACCTGATAACTAAACTGTATTTAAGTGCTCACAAAATATTAAAACATTTTCGTACAAAAATTACGTTTTTGTATGATTTTTTTTTTTTAATATTTCATATTTCAATATTGTTTTTTATCTAAAAACCTGCCACTATAAGTTTTAAATTCAATGTGTTTGAACATGGTTGAGTAGTGAATGGAAAGTCTTAAACACAGCCATTTAAGCCAAAGTTCTCAATGTGAGGTTTATAATTAATAAAATTATCTATTTATATACGAATTTCAAAGTTACGTCCATATTAAATATAGTCGAGAGGTATTTCGAGTACGGCGAATTGAAGCACCGTCGACTGTATGAAGTGGCGCTGTATCAATAAAATTAATTTAGTTAAAGCCTCAGTTGATCGTGTAGTTACCAATAAGCCTTTAACGATGATGTCAAATTTTAGTTAACTTAGAAAACACTCGACTTTTTTTATATTTGTATTTACAGATTTTGTATACGTTTAGATGAATTTTACTAATATATTCAGTTTTGTGGCTCTTTTTCATTCAATAGCTTATAATATTTATATCAATATATGTAGAAAAATATCGAAAAGTTATTTAATAATTATTATACACATTAATGAAGTTTGAGTGGCTGCTTGGGATATTAATCATTAACATTATAAATCTGTTTATTCGGAGTAATCTCTGGAAGGGGTGGAAAGATTTTGACAAGCCTAATGATAGATTAACTTAAGGTAATTTTCTTTTAGAAATTATATTTATTTTTATCAGTACAAATGAAAAAAAAACAACTCTTCTGATATGTAGATGTTTAGGTTGTAGTAACAAATATATATATGACAAAGAAAAAGAAAACTAGGAAAAGGTATAATGATAAAAAACATCTTGTCAATACTGAGATACTCTTATAAAATGTTATAATTAACATTAACATGAAAAAATGTATATACTTTAAGGTCGACATTAATTTTGTAGTCAAAGTGGATTAAACTATAACAAATGTGCTTTTAAAATGAAATATTTTTGAAGTAAGCGTATATCTAGAAGTGAAATTTATTTTCTTGGATATATTTGTTACTAAGACAAAGAAGTCGAGATAACTTTTGTCAATCTTCACATCCTCTTCTCGCAAAATTTGAAGAGACATACGACAAAGAAGAAGCTAACAGTGACTAATAATGACTAATATAGTGCTTTAATCTTGGAAGCTTTCCAACTTGGTTCCTGTACCTAAGACTGCATGCCTCGCAAATCATGCTAATTGTCATTTGATTTAAATTAAGAACCTCTATACGATATATATTAAATAGGCACTCGGTGACTCGATGACCTAGGAGACAATTATATTTACAGTAACTAACATTATTCACTAAAATCGGCCGACTGGGGATATTCTAGTGCACGACACATTTATCTTTCATATGATGTCATACTTTGATAGGATTTGACACGATAGCCTTACTGGTAAGATTTCTAGCTATGGCATATTCTCTAGTTATGATTTGCTAGATGTCTGACAGTCTCAGGGACCGTGCTCTGAGTTCAAAATCGTTTTGTTACTTATGAAAGACCTTTTGCTTTTTTTTTACGAAAATGATAGCTGGGATCAAACGTGAGATGAAAAGTTAATCGAACTCCCAGGAAAAGTGTTCACAAAACAGAGATGGCACATTTAATCAAGTGCTGCCAAATATCGTCTCACTTTTTAAGCCAACGTGAACATACGTGAAAAGAACTAATCTATAGTCCATCTTTGTTAGTTTTGCTGGCAAGGCTGATAAGATTATATACAGTAGATGATCTCTCGGATACACTGTAGAATACACTTTTAAAAGATTGAATAGTTTTTACACGCTTTAATTCGTGCTTTTTTTATCAGTGGACAAGAAATTACCTTCAAAGCAAGATTGAATAGGCTGTTACTGAGATAGTGCATTCACCACCTGTGGCTTTTTTCCCACGTACTAACAGACAGATGACTGAAAGTCAAGTACTATCTGTCGATTTAAAAAAAAAACACTTTTAGGGCAAATTTTTCAGATAAATTCGTACCGACACTGAATATATAAAAATAAAATTAAAATTCGTGAGAAGGTTGAATGACAATGATTGAGAAGACTTATGAAGCACCTCCGAAATAATTCTTCGCGACACCAAATTTTTTTCCATTGCTAAATTACTTTTTATGAATATGAATTTTAATTTTTCATTACTAAACTAAGTATTTATTCGACATTATACAGAAAAAAACTAAAGGAAATATGTATGGAAATTACAATATTTTGAATTTATCACAGCCATAAATGACTTAAGTATCTAAAATAGCAAGAAAAGTAGTACGAACAAAAACGCGCAAAGATGTTTCGTTCGCCTTCAAAGGCTTTATTTATTATTCATCTTTCAGCAAACTGCAGAATCGATCGCGGACGGAAAACGTCTTTGTTGAACTCCATCTTGCAATAGTTTGAACTCTTATTGGTATGAAAATATAATAAAACTGTGTAAATATGCTTACTTTTTCAGATAAAAAACCATGTTTAAAACTTTTTTTAATACGCTACTAATATATCACTTTAATAAAACTTACTTAATGAACATGCAAATTCCAGTTTTTTCCATCGCCCTCGAAATTCCTTTCCAAGAGGCGAGCATAGAGTACTTCTGCTTTGCTGTTAAAGGCAGTCGAGGATCTGTGGCAGGTGGTGGCCCATCGCCAAGATCCTGGTTGTTTCCTCTTCGCTCAGAAGCAGCCAGCTTACCCAGCTGACAACCCATGACTCACTACAACTATCACTTCAATAACTCACAAAATTGACATTTCACTCTAACTTTTACTCAATTCACTATCGTCATTATATCTTAATTCACTTTAAAAATATATTAGCACTACTCGAAAGTCATTCCATTTCTTAAGAATGACGCTGTCCAACTCGCTGCGAATGACTCGGCGCTGAGCACATCTTTTATCTTATCTTATCATTTACCTGCGGAGAGAGAATTTGTTGTAATAAAATTTGCAAAATTAATAGTGCTGACGACGGTAGATCGTATGAAATTAGAAGGGGACAATTGGAACACCTTTGTTAAAATTTAGAGTTCCAAGTGCCTCGGGTTTGAGAGGTAACTTTTATAAAGTAAATGTAAAATTCTGAATATGAGTGCTTTCAAAGCGAAATATATTTTACATTGCAACAATGAAATTAAGTGGACATAGTAGAGAGCACATTATTTTTAACGATATATTTTATAAATCGTTAAAAATAATCTGCTTTTTATGTAAAGATAGTAAAATTAAAAATAAAGCTTTCAATTTTAATAATTAAAGAAACATGAAATATTAGCTTCAGTAGAGTTACTCAGTCGTTTAATGGACACCTGGTAGTCGTTATTTCAAAGCTACCATCGCTAATTGATCTTATCAAATTAGCTCCACTCGCATTTATTGTAACAAAAAAGCCAATTTAGACTCCTAATTTGTTCACAATCATTATAATGTCGTCTTAAAAACTCAAATATATTTCAAAAACTGGTACTAAATGAATAAAGAGAAGAATATCTCAACTTGCTAACTAGCAAAAGTAAGACAAAGGTAAATCCGAGGTAACTCTATTAGACTATTATATTGTGAGTGCTAGTTCGTTAACTGAATTAATTTGTCGGTCCGTAGTAGTTCAGTGACATTGTTATTGAAGAAATTATTAATGTATTATAAATGCATATAAACGTTAATTGAGACATTTGTCTAAAAATATAAATTTGATAAACAAATGAACTTTGAATGAAAATTATTTTTGGTTCTTTAAGAAATTGTAAGCTGAACTAGCTCATGACTTAAATTACATTCATATATAAGTTTCTCTTTAAATGAAAATATAAGAGCTTCTTATAATATTGTTTTGCTACTTCTGACATTAATTACGTCTCTAAAACGTATTCGATCCGGACAACGTACGTCTTCAAAAAACGTTGAAACATTCGCTCAAACTATATATTTTTTCAGAGAATTCAGTATTCCGTCAGCAGTTTTTCACGCTAATATAAATTTATTTAGACATTCCATACACGAAACCCGCAAGCAATTTGACGTTAAGTGATTATGGAAATATGGACGCTAATATCCACGTAATAGCTCGTTTTTTTGTGTGTTACGTAATAAGCTTAAATATTCTGTCACGGTTTGTCATGTTTATGCCCAGACATGCGTGAAGGTTACCATATTTACGAACGTTGGTACGGTTACCAAAAAAATACAAATTTATTTCAAAAACAATAATTTTAATACAATTGCTGTTACAGTTTTATTTTAAATATTATTCGTGTTGTTCTGCTGCTGACGGTACTGAAGTATTGTGTATAAGTGTTAATTTTATCATGAATAATTGAATTTGAATGAAACCAACCGTATATTTATATATGTATAAGCTCCGAGACAAGGCAGCTGTAGCTTACATTAATTTGCATATTTCAAGTTAAACACTAATTGTTCTGTTGATCGTACTTGTATACATTTTTCATATATGCTAAGTTCATTACAATCATTTCATTTGCTTCACTTTACAGCCTGATGCAATAATTTATTTCTTTTCTATTTTATGCTTATATAATAAAAAAATATAATTCCATCAAGTCTTGTAAGGAAGGTTTAAAATCATGAAAAATGTGTGACAACATGACGTTGCCTACAAATTTCTGTGTACGAGATAGCTCTGATACGAGTTGGTGGTTAATGTTACGTACACATCTATACAAGGTTTAATCATGGAATTAATTTCCGGTAAGTTCAGACAAAGTGAAAAATAGTCGTGTTTTATTCTACAACCTTTTTTATGAGGCCATATCATTTTTATTAATTTTTCATTCTACAAATGTATGTTACAATTTTGTTTTCTATACGAAACATTGAATGCATTTAGTTTAACTGTTGTTAAAGCTAAGCTTGTTAGCTACGATCCGTATCTTTTTACATTTATAGATTTCATCTTAGATGGTTGCGTTCCCACATGAATATGATTAAACTTTCAGTAGTGTCCCATTAATTTTATAAAGAAAACAGAACGTCTTCCAACAAAAATATGGTTTGTGTTTACAAACATGGTTGTATCTCGAAATAAAATAATTCAAATATGAATTAGGTATTTCACTAAAGGGCGGAGTAGAGTAAACGGTCCTGTGTAAACTTCGACCATCATGATCAACTAACGATTTTGGTCGGTCTTTTAAAATTAATTCCGATTGGGTTATGGAAGACGGAGTCATGGTTTGTATTTTTTCTGAAATATTCTTATCCTTTTTTTTCCTTTCTTAAGCTTTAGTACCAAGTTTATTAACATGCATTTCAATAATTCATTGTTTTAACCAAATGTACTAATAAAAGCATTATATATAACCTCTTACTAAGCGGTCAAATCATTGTGAAAATGAGAAAAACAAATGTATAATAATAAAATATATATATATCAATAAAACTAGAAAATATTTTTAAAACTTTCCGAACGATTATAAAACAAATTATATTCTTGTCTTTGACATATTCATTTTTGCAAATTTAATTGTCTAGTGACGAGGGTCGCCGTTACGGTGCGGAACAATTACGATAAAATATAAAAGTGTTTGCAATCATTGGGTTGTTTTGTTATAATATGCTTTGAAAATTAATTAAAAGTATGTAAATAATTCAATATTATTTTACGATATTGATTATAGTTTCAGTTATTTTTCATTCGATAGTTATGTGAGTTAACATGATTATACAGGAAGTAATTCGGTATTGTAGAAGAGTCCCGATGGAAGTCATGTGTGATATTTATTTGGTTTACTACATTATAACCAAAATTTGTATATATATCTTGTTAACATAATTGTAATTAAATTATTTCTCAGAATATTTAATGGATTAAAGTTAATATTTTGCCGTAAACTTTGTGAATATAAAAGTATGAAATGAAACAGTCCAATGTTAAAATTGCTTCAAATTCTCCACGGATACATTCTCCCAGTGGATAGCTCAATAACGTTTGCCAACCGTCAGACTTAAACTAATAGTAGGAATATAAAGAATTTTTGGCTGTGTGGCCAAAAACTATAGGATTTGACATTTTTATTAGTTAGATTAAATTTGTGTTAGAAACTTTCCTTTGAGCAGAGTACGATTAACATAAAAATACATCACGTTGTACATGCATTAAACCAATGGGTACTAAATATTTAACAATTGCTCATAGAGCCATGTTTAATTTAAAATAAATAAAAATATATCAGTGCTTTTAAAAATACAATATAAAATACCTAACAATAACATATTTTTTAATCCCAAAGGCACAAAAATATTATATAATGATTGAATCGGAACAAAACAGCGTTATCCCTGAGGGCGATTGCTTTACCTTTTTGAATCCATTTAGATAAGTCCAACATTTGGAATGAAAACGAAAATTGAAATATTCTACGCAATACGGTGAGTATAACATGGTACGTATATGAGTAGTTTTAATAACTCATAAATCGTTTAGACTATTAACTTCTGTGTCATGTGGATGAAAATTAAAATAAGAGGAATAGACTATAACGTAGTTCTTATAAACGAATAAGAACCAATAGACAAATAGCAATATTTCATTTACAATTATATATGAACAAACAAATTATATTAATTCCTTTCTTTTTTTCCCTAAAAACCTCATAAACAGAAAAGTGAGTGCGTATTTTTATCAAAAAAAAAAAATACATAAAATGAATTTTCACATAAACAAGTATGAAATGTTTAACGAGAAAATGAAATGTTGGTATATGTTATAGGCAAATAAGCAAACAATGTGTGAACACATATTAAATTAATATTTACATAGGAATAATTAATAGCGGCGATATTACAGGCCGTTTAATATAATTGAATAATAATTATTCCAAGGGGAGGGATGGGCGAGGGTTCGAATAGTGTACAAAATATGACAAGAACATTTAAATAAAAAACTAATATTTTCTTATTTAATACCCGTTTTTTATTATTTTGAACACGTACTCCTGAAGTTTCGGTCACTTTGCAGCAACCGTCACGGGCAGGCGAGATGAAAAACGCGATAAAATATTATTAAAATTAATATTCGCAACAGTCTCAGAGCTCATTGTAAGAACATTTAGAACTTTATTTTAAAAAATTTGAGACCAATCTAGAGAAATCCCCAGAGATTCCTCAGTGGTAACGTTGTTTTGATAGCATCCAAACAAAGAAGTAATAAATCTTACTTGATATAAATTATTTATAGAATTTTTTGAACAACACTTCAAACACTAACATCGTTTTTTATGTCCCAACTCCCAAGCAGTGAAACATTATGATGTCCAAATAAAAGCTTGGAGACGCAAAGTAAAAATACGATGACACAGTTTGGGGCTTCGAGGACACAAATATAAATTGAATAGGATATTACATCTGGTTGAGACGATAGAGAGCGATTATGTTCAACATTTTTAATGAAACATAAAGTGTTCGACGATTCAAATATAACGAATAATTTAAAGTATTATATATAGTCGCTGGACAAATACTAAATAATGACAATAAAGTCAACTATATACAACGGTATATTCATTATCATTCTACATTAGTAGCGGCTGACAACAGATACACCTTAGTCACTTAAATCTGTAATGACGCCTGTTTGTAAAACTTTTCATTTGAAAATCTTTTGTTCTATATTGAATTGGGATAACGCCTCACCACTCGCGTTGACCGTAACTTGGAGCGATTCCAACCATCTGGTAGTTATATGACTATTGATGGAACATTTTAAATATGTCCTCTGGTAATCTATTTTAATATCATCGAAATTCTGCGATTTCATTGTCTGTCGTCACGTTTATACAAATATATGAGAAATATTAGAGCGGCCATTTTCAATAGAAAAATAATGAGCACACATATTATGTGTCCTCTTGTTGATATAATGAATCAATAAAGGCTAAAGAGCAAATAGTAGGCGATAGTATGTTATCAGGGATTTGAGTGGGTACCGATAAAATCGATACTCGTGGCAAGTTCGGTCTTGCACTTACAGGAGCGGAGAATTGTAGTATTTGATCATACCTTAATTGAAAAATAAAACAGTGAATTGTGTTGTTGTTGTTTGAATAAAATGTTTTAATAACTAATAACGCTTTCAAGATAATCACTGAATTGTAACATTTCGAAACTTGCGAGTTTGGATTTTAAATATTCATTAATTCTTTATTCTGTATTTTAATTTAATTCAATTGTAAGCTTAACATTAAAAACATCTTCAATGATAATGTTATACGAATGAAAACATAATTGTAAATATAATATAAAAATTATTGATTGTTTTTGGATCTCAGTTACAGAGGAGTTAGGAAGGTATTAATTTGATAAGTACCTCAAAGAATCTCAAACAAATATCCTAAAACTTTCCTTTGTGTTGGAGTCGGATTGCGTCGGAACAAAATACATTATGCTGAAATCAAGTTCCCACCCTCTGATTGACGATACACAATGAGTATACGAGGAAATGAACACAATGTGCCAAACTTTAACACTCATTCAATAGCTTTGACATATAATGTCATTGTTACAGTTACGTATGATCAGTCAGATTAAACCTTATCGACTATTATCCTAAATAAATGAATATGTCCTTTGTTTTTCTCTACCATTGTTTTACTATTTGATTAATTCTCAGCAAAAGTATCTCAGAGTGATCGATATTTTGTTATCAAGACGATGCTATTCACTTCAGGTGAAGATAAAAAATAGATTTCGTATGTTTATATAAACTAAGTAAACATCGAGAGCTCTGCCGTTAGACAGATAGACCGCACGCCCGACTGCCGCTTGTTTATTTTCATATTTAACAAACATTTTAATGTTAAAAGGAACGTGAAATTTAGAACAGATTTCAATTTAGTTTCATATTTAACATAGACGAGTTAAATGTTATACATATGTATTATTTTTAGCTAGCTATTGTTTTAACAAATAGAAAATACTAAGGTGCAATAAACAAAATAACCGAAGTAGGTTACGCATAATTCGTAAATATATCTGGAATACATTACGTGAATAAGGTATGAGTGAATATATGAAAACTAAATCTGAATTATACATATTTCATAATATTAAGATTACTCTTACTAGTAACTATATACAGCAGGTAAAAATATTAGAGAGCATATTATTTACGTAGATTTGTAAGAGATTTAAGCCACTGTTTACGTAAGCGGTGATAAATGAAAGATAAATTGTAATCTGTTCTTGACATAAACTCATTTCAATCGGAATGCAAAGACAAGTCTCCACTAGAATACTTAATACTAATCCTTGGGAAACATTTTTATATAAAATCATCATTATAAAACAATACTTTAATTTGTTATATGTATATATATAATTGCGAACGTGTTCCTGAAGTCTGCTTGGAGATTAGGGAAATACGTAGGCTTGTTTATTTTGGAACGAAGCCTAAGTGCAAATATTATAAAAATACACTCTCTAACTCCATAAAACTCGCCTTGGTATTGTTTATTTGTTTATCTTTTTATATGAAATTCATATATAAATTTGAGTGGAGTGTACCACAGAGTTTAAAAAATATAACGCTGACCCATTTTTTAATGTTGTGGAACATTTATTAAAAACACTCTTTATAGAATATTTCTTATTGTTCACTGAAAATAACTCAAACTAGAAAACCAATAGAAAGACTCAATGAACACAACAAGCGAACCTAACAATAAATAGCAATTTCTTCCAGGTAACATTTTTTAAAGGAACGGATAAATGTAGGTCACTAGGTTAATGTGTACTCGAGATAATAATTCCACATTTATACGATAACTAAATATAAGATAAAAATAAACAAGTTAAGCACATTATAATATAATTCATGATAATGTTCGTTAAATAAGACGCTCGATTCTGCAATGAAAAGGTCAGGGAGCTATATTCTTAGCAGTAAATTTTTAGTTATATAAAGTTTTTAAATAAGACGTAAATAATATTATTAAATTGTTCTTGGTGATGTAAAGTTGTTTTTGTGAACAAACGAGGAAATCACATAAGAAGGACAAATATATATTGTGTTGGTTTAAATCGTTTAGTATATAGCAATGAATTTAAAAACTTTTGTTTTCTTACGAACAACATAACTGAGGTCATTTAAATTTTATGATTAAAAAAAAATACGTTCAATATGAAAATAATTCAGACATTTTTATATTACAAGATAGTTAATATTAACTATATATATATGTTTGTATTCTTGTCAAGACGAATTGAGAGGCACTTCTGTTGATTGCAGATTAGAAAGAAATAGTAGTCTTTGTCAAGTACAGATATGTTACATAAAGAAAAGGCTTTGTAGATATTAAAGTATAAAAATATAAATGATGCTTAACGAAAATGCCGATACTGAAAAAGGGGGTAGAAGAGTTCTTACATGTGTTATTTTGTTTGTGATTGTTGTTAAGATTAACAAACTCCGATGCGACTAATGATCTGTTGTTACCAAAACGATCCTTTATAATAATAAGAACCAAAATAGAGATATTAATCTCATTGTCATGTCACCAAGGATTTATACGAAGGCACTTTACGAGATTGCAATATTATTAAACGCTACAAACCGAAGTGCACATGTTCTTACTGGTTAAGCTGTCTAGAACCAAGAGATATTTGGCTTGCGGTTCCACCAATATGACTTGGTACGGCTAGTAATTCCTTGAAAGGATAAATTTGTGAAAATGACTTGTGAAATATATTTCAGGATGTGAGCTTAGTAAGTCTTGATTAATGCTTTGATATTGTTGCCAAAAATTATTCTGTATCTGATAAATTATAAAATATCGAAGAAAATTGTAAAACGTTTGATTTTTATGGAGTGCAGTTAACTAGTGGTCAATATATGGTTTTTTGGTTCGGTATCTCGGTAGAAGGGGGAAGCATATACCGACAACAAGCGGAATAATTCCTACCTTAGGAATCTTAAATCTACCAAATAAGATCAGTGTTTTCGGGACCGAGTCAAGGCTGATTGAAATATGGTTTAGAGAATTTTATAATAATTTATTTAAAAATCATTTAAGTCCATCAATATAACAGAATCGAGAGCAAAATTGAATTTCTAAACTTCCTCCAAATGAAGATTGTTTATTTAATAACTTTAAGACTTAACTTGTTATCTATAAACTCCAGTCAACATAATTAATAATTACTTATACCTTAATTTTTATTAAACAAAATTTTTAATACATAACTGGGTACTTATTTATCCAGGCGGTATATTCTCTATTAAAAAGTATTACAAAACCTTAATAAATAATGTCCATTTGTTAATTGAAGTCTACTTATTATGAGCAAGAAATCTTTAATGAGATCTAAGATTTTCGCGAGTATTCATTTAAATGAAACTAGTATTATTCGGATTTACTACGCGGATTTTATTATTTAAAAACTACATAATCCCGACGTTTCGACGAGGTGTGCCCGTCTGCCCGTGATCACGGTTGCTGCAAAGTAACCGAAACTTCGGGATTATGTAGTTTTTAAATAATAAAATCCGCGTAGTAAATCCGAATAATACTAGTTTCATTTAAAAGAAATCTTTAATTTTATTTTACTAGGAAGAGTACGTAATAACAAAAAGATCTAATAGTATCTTCATAGCAATCATGCCTAGTATTTTAATTGAATGTGTAATAATATCATTACCTCCCAAATATTCAAGTTTAGTCGCGATGTAGTTTAGACCTCTAGCGAGACCGAGGTCACCGCTTATTCTACTTCCTCTCAAATAACAGTTCCATCGTAAGTTGTTAATTGGATCCTATGTAGTCCCAAATTTAATATGTTACTTTGCAAGACGTTTTCTAAAGCACTCTTACCAATAAAATATATGTATATATATATTAACTTCGCAATTTTGTTTATTATAGATTTTGAAAGTCAGTCAGCTAGTCAATTATTCTTGTTTTTGTCTACCGCCAGAGATTTTTTGATAGCGAAGTAAATCTTACATTAATTTCGGATCAACTGGAATTAAACCGTAATTTCGCCATGAATTCACTTTTTCTTTTTACGCTCGAATATTCGTGACCTAAAATTCAAATACTAGTTTCTGAACTGACTCCACGTCCTTGTCATATTGTCATCTAAGCCATTGTGCATTAAAGTGATTAATATTAATATATTAGGTTTCTAAAACCATTACGTTTATACGGCAATGCTCTGAGAGTGATAAATTTGAATTCTGCCGGTGTCGTGACCTTTGTGTGATCCTTTCAGATTGGGGTTCTCTTGTAACATTTATTTCTTAAAACATAAATTGAAATCATTTTTTTTTCTTTTCATATGAAATAAACGCATACAGTGTTATAAGAGTCACTACTGAACACTAGCAATAGAGACCTCAGGCTAGGAACTAAAACATTCAAAGGCGCAATCAAACATTTGGGTCGTTGGTAGAAAATCTTTTTTTTTATTCTAAGGTTTCAGCAATTAAAGCACAAGGAAACAGGCGATGGCTAAACCTTAAAGATAAAAGTTGCCGTTACTGCAAATCTTCTTAAATCGTATGAGAATACTGTACAGAAATCGTGAAACTAGTTGTAAGAGAAATTACTTTGGAAGACTCTTTTAACATTTACAGTTTCAAAAAATCAGTAATATTTCAAAGCAGTAATAAAAATATAATGAGTAAAAGTAGCATCCAAGTAAGAAATGTCTGTTAGATGGTTTTAAGGCCAAAGTAATCATTCAACAAAAGGCTAATATCACCTTTAGTAATACATCCGTCACAAGTCAGATTAATCTCTGGGATAGAGCCATTAGACTCGAGCCGACGAGCCTCTTTTCGTTCACTTAATAAGGATAGGCAAAGTGAATCTAGAGAGTTTATTTCGTACAATCATTACTTCACTGCCATACAAATGTATTAATAACCAGTTTTCTCGTATAAAAATATTAACCTCAAAAAATATTTGTATGAATAATATTAAAAAAGGTTAGCTTAAAACTAGTTTTAGGTAAACTATTAAGAAATCAGTTCTTTGATGTTATTGTCTTCTTTTTAACAATACCACAGTTAGTATGCATTGAAATTAAAGTCGAAATGAAACAAAAATTTGATTATCCCGAAATACGAAATGTTGAAATAAAAAGATAATTTTGTAAACGATTTATAACTAAATAAATGTACCATATTTCTCTGTACTAAGTCAGTCATATGAAAGTTGTGAAATTAAAATTACATCAATGTACTATAATATCATCTATTAGTTAAAGTAATTGTTAATTGGGGAAACTGATCGGCTATAGCTAATCACTAATGAAGCTAGCAACCGAATTGTTGCTTTCAACTGTTTATCCAGATGCAAAGACATAATTTATGAATACAAGTTCAATTCAGTGTGTTTGTGTATAAGTCCTGACGGTTCCCAGGGAGCTGCGTAATTTACCCATTCTATTTTAAAAACAATAAATCCTTGCACAGGAGGATGATCACTTGTTTGTTCAACTGTTATGTATTCATAGGTAACAATAGTAACAAACGATAACGGAACGGCAACAGATAAAGGAAAAAGATAGCTTTCAGGTTGGTGTCTGTAATATTAAATAAATCTTGAAAGATAAATCTATTTATAATAAAATATTAATTTAATTCACACTTCAATAGTCAATTTACTACGGGTGCGTAATCGTCACTTATATATTTTCTAAGGTTCAAGTAAAAATGTGGTGTAGTTAGGGAAATAGTTTGTTACTATGAAAATAATCGAATATGAAATAAGTTCACTGAACTCAATACAGTAAAATATTAAGTATATGACCTAGTCTTCGATAAATGGTCGTTAAAGATATTGAAAACCGAAACTGCTAAATCGTCTTTTCTTTTTACTTTCCATTTTCAGTTTTATGTATTAAATCTTTGCTATATTCTTTCAATAAATATATTGAGTCTATGTTTAGATAATTGTATGATATAATTTAGAATAAAGTAAAATAAAATAATAAGACTTTCGCGAGTGATTTTAATAAAACTAATACCTTTTCGGATTTACTACTCGAATTTTTATTATTTTAAACTACATTTTCACGGGCAGATATCTCGTCTGCTCGGTTCTCATCTCGTCCTACGGTTGCTGAAAAGTAACCGAATCGTGGGGACGTCTCGTCTGCCCGTGATCACGGTTGCTGAAAAGTAACCGAAACGTTGGGATTATGTAGTTTAAAATAATAAAAATTCGCGTAGTAAATCCGAAAAGGTATTAGTTCTATATCAAATTAAATAGTTTGATTAAATTTTAATGGGCTATTAAAATAATACAGTGTCTACAGAAAATGAATTCTCATTGTTCATCGTATATAAGACTGACACACTTAACTTTAAGAATGTATGAATAATTGAAACCTTGTCTCATTAAAGGAGTATAATATACAGTGGAAGAAATTTTTGTTAAGATTATTTTGATTCATCAAAAACAGCTTACGAGCTATTAGTTAAGCAAAAATATAACCTTATATACCTTATTGTTACGAATAAATTAAACACATATATGTATATAAATGTAGACCTATTTATATGTCTACATTTTGTCGAATTTTGTCGAAACAACCTTTGTATTATGAATAAGAAATAAATCTCTCAGCACAAACAATCCAAACTACATCAACATAATGGGAAAAGTGGTTATGGACTGTATAAAGAATGGACACATTTTCCATTGAAGATGTGAAAAATTCGAATCGGCCGGATTTTCATTTGCATGCAACTGAATGTAATGTACAGCTTATACAATATTACTGGCGCAGTGAACAACTACGTGACCACTTAGATAACTCACATCCCTATATATTAACAATGAAAACTTACTCATTTATTCCTTTTATACTATATTAACTATATTTATTGTTGTGTTTAAAATGTTTAAGGAATAATGACGTAATTTAAATACTGGTGACGATCGCTTTTGTAATGTTAAAACTTATCAGAAATTTTCAGTTTCGTTAAGACATGAAACTTTTCAATATCCGCCTTTTCTTTACTTGATCTGAAATGGTACGGACTAAAATTACCTAATATTACCTGTCACTACTAAAGAATATGATTTTTTTAAAGTCTTATACAGAACTACGTTGTGTTCTGAATACAATAAAATAATCGTACACCATACAAAACGTTACATACAATACATTTCCAATCTTTTTTTGACTTATGACAAAAATCTTAGCGAATTCCGAATTTATTTTAATAACCAGTAAGGTATTATTGTCTGTATAGTTAACAAGACAAATAGACAGCGAAGGAAGTGGTTTCATTGGGAATTTTGAATAAAAAATGTTGACTATTTCAATGTTTAAATATAGAAAAATGTGAGCAGAGAGCAGCTTTAAATATACATATTGTATGAAACATTTTCAATGTGTAAGTGAATAAGGAATAGAAACGGTTAAATAACGATTATTTTCAACTAGAGAAGAAGAAGACAGAACGTTATAATTAAAAATACAACCAGAGTCCAGATCATTAAAATAAATTTATACGTCGGCGAAGTTTAATTGTGTCCTTATTTATCTCTCCTGAACAGAAAGCCTATAAAATCAAACACTCACGAGATTTTATTTAGGTTAAATGAAGAAAAACCCAAATTAAAATGTACTAGTTTTATTTTCCCTCCCATGTTGTTTATTGCTCCTAAATACAATGAGGGTGCTGGCCGATAAGTTTTGTCTCGTTAATTAAACCAAATTAAAATTTACTGCCATCTCTGTTGTTACTAACTGTTTTGTTACAGAACTAACATTTATATTATTAGTGTTACAATTCTTACCATACACAATATATACAAAAACTATTAAAACTTTCGACACTTTGACATCTCATGAAACATTATTCAAAGCTACGTCGAATACTTTTAGCAACTTATATCACAATAACTCAGTGTTGGAGACTGGAAGCCATAACATAGGTAAATGAAATTCTCCTCTGACTCGGCGCTATTCGTTATTATCGAGATTCTGGCCACGCGTCACTTAGGACAGGATGATGTAATAAATATACCTCTTGACATTGATCCAACTTTCTGTAATATTCCAAGCCATTGAAAATTTCTGAGCCAAAGAAGCATGTTTTACTTTCAGCTTAAAACATTATTATATAACATATAAGCAACTTCAAATAAAAATAAAATATAAAATATATAAACTGTTTTAAATGTAAAATAAATTTGAATAACTTTCATTAATTTTATTTTAATATTCGCCATACTATTTGACCGACAGAGAATTTCAGCGTTTGAAATTCCCCTTTCCATGGAAATTTAATAATATTTACAAATTACGAGAGTAAAGTTATTACGAATAAAATTAATAACGACCAACATTGATAGGTTATGAATGGTTACTAATCATAATTTATATCGCAACTTACGTTTGACAAAAGCGAAGTGACCAAGTAATTGGTTATTAACAACTAAAAATAACATATACTGTCTCAATCTGACGTTATTAAAATTATCGACTACACCATTACATGTAATTTTATTTCAATATAAGTAACGTTGTTTTTTTTCAAGTTAACAACTGTGTGTTCTTAAAGCCTCAAGGCATCGTAAAAAGCAGTTTCGGTCCATACAATAAAAGATTACGCTTGATGTACTACGAACTAATTACTTTTTGCCAAGAAGTGTCTACAGTGTCCTGAAACCATGTTAAAGATCATCTTGAATATCGTCTTCGAAATTGTTCATTTATAACAATGGAAAATGAACCTTTCATGCAGGCGGTAAAGACGATTATAGGACACGGTCTTTGTTTCACAAACACAATACCATATGAACCGTTCGTTCAACTTACGCTCTTAAATCGTTACAGTAAATCATGTTTTTGATTAACACCACGTCGAGGGCACCCTAATTTGACTCGGCCTTGATATGACTCTTGAGAGATTAATTTTATAGCAAATAGAGTATGAAATAGATATATGGGAAGATGACGAAAATAAAGTGGAGTAAAGTAAGTCTTTAATACAGCTAATGGTTATTATTATATGGAATTAACAAATAACACGAGTGTATCAATTACATACAGTTAAGTGAATTTTATACAGGAACCAAAAATTAGTAGGCACATTTCCATAAATCCCTTCTTTATATCACGTTTTTCTGTTATTTGATGTTAAAATGACGATCTCTGGAATTTTGCGTAACACAAAAATTAATTAGGAACGAAGGTACGTCGTTTTTTTAATAAAATATTTTCATATTTATCACTTACTATCTACTATAATTCTCAGAGAGTATGAATCCCGAATATTGTCTTAAATAAAACTGTAATTTATTTTATTTATTACAGAAGAGGTAGGCAAAGCTTATCTTGATGAATTAAAAAGTCGGCTGTATCCATTTTAAATAAACAGAAAAATATCGTAAAATATTACATTTTAAAATTATAAGCCGCTTGTATTTTATTTATGTACCGAACAAAAACGAGATTAAAAACTGTATACGTACAATAATGTTATACATTTTTTTTATCCAGTGTCCCGAGGAAATAAATAGCTCTTCGACGTGTTTGTTAACATTTTAGAATACTATTTAGAATTAATGTAAGTGCTGTCTGTGTACTTAGAACACCAACTTTTTATTTTAACATAGTCATACTTTAAATTTATTTAGTGACGTAACAACTTAAAGCTACACATATGTGTAGATTAACCAGAATATTTTTTACCTCATAAAACTTTTATCTAAAATATTTATATATATATATATATATATATATATATATGTATAACTCTATCAAAATAAACTACAATAGCAACAATAGTTAACAGCTATATATAAAATATATTTTTTGTATCTCAAATGGATCTCCTTTAAAATGTAAATCTCATAAGCAAGGTTCGTTTAACAGGAACAGATTTCATTTTTCCTCTCCACTGCTATTCTTAAACGGCTTATTGATACCAAATATATAAATATGACTGCTCGTCCGATTTTTTCCAAACTTAAGGAGCGGTGTCGTGAGCTTTATATTCAAATAGAAATCCAGCTGCGACCAACAGCTTAGCTTATAAATTTTATTCCATAAGTTGTTCTTACAAAAGATGTTGTCCAAGAACCAAGTATAAGGTAATTGAACAAGAGAAATTGATGAGAGACAAAAATTTGGTAATTATTGTAAATGATAAAGTAAGGGGTGGAGTGGTGATACTGTTAACAATGTTTTATTTTAAATTAATTAATTTAGAATAAATAATTCATCAATACCAAAATAACAATTATATGAAAATTATAACTGTGGCGACAAGACTCTAAGACAAACAAAATATTATTTTCATGATATAAATTTCATGAAAAATAAATAAATTTCATAAAATCTAAAAGGTAATATTTTATATTTGTAATCAATACTCGATAGTGTTTCAGGAGACACGAATAAAAATATTAACAGTGAATAAAATTACTAAATTTATTACTAGTATACGAAAAGAAGTTGAAATATGGGCCTATAAAAAAAAAAAGGTGACGGAATAGATTTGGTCGTTGTGGGGAAGGAATGAATGACAGGCGAAAAAATGGCAAGATTAATTGTTGATTAGAGAGATCAAGAGTAGCTTCTGTGAGAGGTAAAGATGTATCAATAACCTGAAAACTATATCCTAATAAGAGAGCAGACGAAAATCTATCTGACAACTGATTCAAATATCATCGTACATACAGTAACATTATAAAATATTCTAGGAAACTTCAATATAACGTAAAAAAAACTTATCCTACTCGATTTACATCAAGACGTAATCCAACTTAATTAAACTATCCTTAGCAGGACAAATATTGAGTGAGCCCGGAACCTAAGGCCTTGGAAACTCGCATTTACTTTCTAAATTTATTTAACCTTTCCAACAAACTAAAACAAAAAAGCTTTTTACCGAACCGAGGAAAAATATATTCCTTTTAAACACAACATTTATATTTCAAACGTATATCTATATATATAAGTCTATCAGGTCTAATTGAATAAAACATAAATAACAGTAATCTGGGTACATTTCATTTCAGGCTCTGAAACTTGGAAGTAATTAAATAACCTACAAAAAATATTATTACACGATTAATCTTAAGATAAAGAGGCTGGAGAAATTTTTGGTAAAAGGGGCTTTTGTAGAAATGTAATTTTTTCTACCATAATTATTCTAACATTCTCATTTTTTCTATCATGAATCTATGAATATCATCAGAGTAAGACATATTTCATGCATGTTATTATTAGTTATATAGTTAATATGCAGAGCAATTTTTAGACATTGAATTAATATTAAAATGTATGCTTTAACAATTCTCAGCAGTCGTTAGTTGAGATTAAAATAAATAAGAAATTAATAATTATATAATATACTTATACCGATTCTATAATAAACATAAATATTATTTAATCTTAATTATTTTTATGAATAATTTACCGGTACGATTATATAACAATATTATCGAGTCGAGACCCAACCACTAGTCGCCTAGACAGACCGTCTAGACTCTAGACGTACAAATAATAAATTTATAGGAGTTTGTTTTTCTAATATCTGTATAACATTGTAATAAATATACTCATATTTTTTTATTTTTCTAAAAAAATCCTTGTGTTATATAAACATTGATTGGCCATTCAGAGAAATTTTAATACAACCTTGATAATGTTTACGATTATTTATCAAAATTATGATAAAGTTGAGTCTAATTTTTATCGTTTATATGTTTCGGTAATTTCAAATACACGAGAAAAACACCGCTTTACATTGAAAATGATGCTTTACATTGGTACTTTAAATATTTATAATGATTTAATAACGACCGACTAAAAACTACTTCTATAAAAACAGGGTTTTTCACAGAATTACGTATTCAGAAAGTAAAAATTAGCCCTCAAGCACTTGTGTTCATACAAAAACTTAACAATTTTTTTGCACAGTCGACTTCTTTACACAAAGTAATTATCACACATAGTATATAAGTATTACGTACACATAGCATCGTTATGTTATATGTAGACCAAAGAGTTTTAATATATAAATTAATATCAGAGTGCTCTGACAAAATAACGAGGTTATTAGATAAGACTATAAACTGAAGTATAATGGAATTAAAGCATAATATACTGCATTAAGTAATTGAAACTTTCTGGACTCACAGTTAATCAATCTTGGTATATTTTCAAGTTTTAAAATATCGTTGTTTCAGTCAAATATTTTTTCTAGAGAGCAGTTATAATATTATTACGTTAATATTTCTTTAATTCCTAGAACGCTATATCAATATCGAGTTCGGTGGACCGTCGTAGCTGAAAGATTTTCAAAGAAAAAGATATCCAAATTACAAAACGTAATATCTGTTGCCTTCATAAATTCTTTGTAAATGACAACAACTGAATTTGATCAAGAGCCGAATGTGTGTAGGTTGAACGACTAAATTATACTTAGACTTAGGGCTGATAACTTATTTAAATTACCATCATTTTTAATACACTAGATGCAATCAAGAGAGCTTTTTGTTATTATTAAATAAAAATGATGAAGAAAATTTATAATATATTAAACATGTCAGATCATATTTATATTTATAACGTATTCAGTCTTCCGCATCATTTTCAGCACAACCAAATGGTCATGGCAGGTATTTAGCATGAAGGCTCTCACTGACGTTTTCGCCCTCCGTATTTATCCCTCTACACGGGGTTTTAAAAGTGAAAATCATTTTCCTTCAATATAAACAATACTCAGGTCTTTATATACCTAATCGGTACAAACAATTTCGTCGCTTGTTTAGTTAAATAGTTAAGCATCTGCTTTGTCATGTACGATATACGTACATATGTATGTAACATTGAAATGCTCGCTCATTTATAATTTCTATTTCAATAATGCAATATATATATAATAAAGGATAATGAGATTTTAAATATACAAATGTACTTATGATTATTATAAGAACCATTGCTTTGTAAATATTAATCAGATGTATTTTATTAAGCAATAAGACAAAACAAAAGTATAAGCGTAGAATATGACACTCACCAAAACAAACTTCAGCACACACAGCCGTTGGACGGCTGACGCGAGACTGAACTTAAGCTGAGATGACGTCACAGATTATGTCAATAGATGTGTTGATAGGTAATAATACAGAAATTGGCTAATCATAACATATAAAAGCATTAAAATGAAATGCTAAGAAAACTAACAATAGCTTTGAAATATTTAAACGCTGTTTATTCGAAATATAATGATTTTGTATGTAATTAATATTATTTTTTATATCGTCCAAACCCTTCCAAATAGCGAGTCATACCAAAACTTCGTCAAATATTGAATAATATCATTTCAGTGGACTTTTACTTTGGGTAAATAATTTTATTGAAAAAACTTTGATTCTTCAACATTCCTTTATTTATACTATTTTTTTTTTACTTTTTTTAAATAAAATAATCATATCTAATCAATGGTTTCTTATAATACAGTATTAAGAAAATGTTTTTCATTTTGAAGACAAAATCATCATGTAATACTCTCAGAGACAGCGTTCGGTTAGCTTTTATACCAAACCATATATCGACAACTCTATGGAAGGTTGTATCTCGCCGTCCCTCTCTATCGCGAAGCCTTCAGGTGTTATCTCTGTCGCACGCACTCAACCAACGAGGTATGTATGCGCGGGAAATTCTCATCCACTGAAGGCTCCACAAGTTTCTCTGTTAGATTTGCGAACTGAGCTTAAAATTTTCAAATAGTGAAATCAAACAATACTCTAGATTTATATATTCAAGCAAACGTTTCAGTAAACTAAATCATATGTATAATAATAACGTACGTACGTAATAAATTATTTTGTTGAACTTCACATTTTCTTTTATAATCTCGTTTTATAACTTAAGTACTTCAGCTTATGACTTATTATATTTAATGAAGGCTTTTAATTTAACAAAGGACAAACGATAATGTACTCCTATAATTCAATTTTAATTAATTGATAATAGTCTACCAAATATTAATTATTGATACAAAGTATTTGCCCTTTATTCCGAACCTTTTATGAAATTGTCGTAATAAAATGTCAAATTCCAATAACCTTTTTCATGTGAACAATTTCAAACCAATGGCTTCTATTGAGATTCCGATAATGTTTAAATTTAATATTTGAATAAACTTTCACTGATTGTGATATCGTTATGATTCGATTCATTGGTCACAATGTTTGAATGACATTGAGAAATGAATATATATATCGAAGCGAGAAGCTTTTAATTACGTCATTAATATAATTATGGACGATTAAAATTATCAGGTGTCACCTGCGTACCTGTGCAAGTGTTACAACAATGAGTTGCTTGGTATAAATAGAGGCGAGGGTGCAGATTAAAAATACCGCTCGATCCATTGCAGGGATCAGACCTCTTCGAAATAAAGGATTCGTCAAACTGTTTACGAGATTATCTTCAAAAGCCTGAGAGCCCGACGATAATCAAAAATAAAGGCATTCGTAGCAGCAGTAATGCTGACATCACTGTTTTAAAAACGATGAAGTGACTCTAAATCCGACGTGTAGTATGTTTGTTTTAATAAATGTTTTGTATTCAAATGTAACATATACTATGTTTAAATGTAAAGATCACACAGAATATAAAAAACGAGAAACGATCCAATAAGTTTCTTCTGTTCTATTTTAGAATTACGTGTAAACATTTTATTTGTTTTACATAAAAAGTTTTAACAAAAGTTTTAATGGACACGGTCGGGTGTGAGTCTCTCAATCTGGTACAAAACACATCCGTGTGGGTTTTCCCTTTCATGTAACTTTAACCTCCTAAATTCGTGTAAATGATGGCTTGTTGTTATTATAGTAAAGTCTTTTTAAATTCAAATAATATGAAATATTTAACAGATTCCATTTTATGAACTTGATTTATTACGTCATGGCTATAATTTTCGCATACTTTGTTTATAAAACGTCTGCCTTTAGTTTATTTATATTCATAATACAAATATTTCTTTATGTATTCTCAACGTTAAATAGTCTTGAATAGAATACTAGAAGCTTAAACAAAGTCTAAATGAATAATATTTTTCTTATTAGGTGACTTATTCAAACCTATCCCATCGTAAGTGTATTAGAAAGATCCAAGGCTACTGAAGAGTCATTTAAAAATTATTTTATTAATGTTACGAAATAAACTTCATTTTGATATTAGAAAAGATTTAAAATTTTTAATTGACCAGGACCTCTAACTTTACTGCGTAGAAATATCTTCCCACAAATGTGAAAAATAAAACCTAGGAATTTTTGTCGTACAAAACTCTTTGAGCAAGCCTTCTCTTGAGAGTGATTCTCGAGTAAAAGTCTTATTTGTCATAATAATGAGGCCTTTCAACATTTCCATAAACTTCCTATGACAGCGAGAGGTTATCATAGGTTTACCCATCGCTTATCTTCCTCGTTCCTCTTGGCCTGTCGAAGTTCTGTCAGGATATTTTGGACACGATAAACGGAGTCTGGGCAGAACCAGAAACGAATAATATGATTTAATTTTCCTTTCCACAAATCATCTTCTGCATTTTGTTTATTGAATGCTAAATACGTTCCACAGAAATAAATAATTAGGTAACTTGAAACACTAAACAAATCACCATTAGGTTCAAAATCAAACGTAAAATTCTCCGTTGCCCTATTCGATAGATGGACAAAACCTATTCAAATTTAATCACTTATATTGACGATATCATAAATATAGGAAGTCGCTTTAGCTTATTTGCTATAGGAGATGATTCTGTTTTCCATAAATATTCTTCCTTCCTTTTATAAATTTTATAAGAACATTTAAATATTGAGGAAATTCTCATATTTGTCAAGTTAACTTATGAAATTGAGTTCTCAGATTGCTTGGATTAAAGCGAACTCTTTGATGTTAAATTCCTTATCCGAGCTTATACTATGTGTTGGAAGTGTGACAAAGGCTTTACCTTACATAAATCATGTGCAAAAAAGGTATTAAAAATCAGATATTTGTATCACGTTGTGTATATTATTTCCAGGTGGTAATATATATACATATATGTCAATCCTTTTCTCAGTTATAATTAAATTATAATATTTAACTGAAATAAATAAAAAGTAGTTATTTTTCTTTGCTTTTCTTTACTTCTTTTCTAAAGTAATAAACAATGAACATATTTTCATTATTCTACAAGGTTATAATTACCTATTTCATAAACGAAACGTTCATTATCGGATTGGTAGAATTAATTCTTATTAAAATTACTCAGGGTAAAAACGTTGTACAAGGTAAAAGTTTCGGTTCAAATATATAAATTTTACACAATTATTGGAACCGATCAAACGGAGTTCTGAGGTTTGATGAGATCAATAATGATATTGTAAATGGTTATGATTATTTGTGATCGTACAAAATTTGTAATTTTTTTTTTGAACATATATAAAGTCCACTTTTTTTTCATATTAACCTACAATTTACGGTAATTAATTTTGTACACATAAGGGTAAAAGTACTGAAAAAACTTGCTATATCTGTGGGAAGGCAGTTGGAACTGCTGAGCATTTACTGATGGGATGTAAGGTACTCCAATATAGCGGTCAATACTCGCGTCGTCACGATAGGGTTCTGGAAATCATATGTGAAGTGGTTAGTCTTCCGGTAGCCAGAGCGCAAATGGAAATAACCACAAACGAGCAAGGTTTTGTGAGAGAAAGCAGTAGGGCTACAAAATCAAACGTGGAGCCTTAAACTATCCTTTAAGCGGCTTCGGATTGAACTATAATAATGGATATGTATGAGAAACAATATAATATCCCAAAGGATATTTGTGTGTCGTCCTCCAGACCAGACATATTTATGTATTCGCTAATTTTGAAGCGCCTTCTGATAATAGGGCTTAGAGTTCCTTGGGAAACCAACATTCCCAAAGACCATGCCATCACGGTCAATAAATATAACGAGCTCACTAACGAACTCATTTGAAATAGGTTCGTCGTGGATTTGTACGCAGTAGAAGTGGGAGCGAGAACTCTAACGGCAAAATCTCTCTACAACCTACTAACGGACTTGGGCCTATCTAGAACTAATATCAATTCATTCTTGGAACGTACTTCGAAGGCAGCCCTAAAGGGTTCTTTTCAAATTTGCTTAGGTAGAGGGAGGAGCTTGGACGGTGGAGGTGAGCGTTTAACGCGCGTTAGATCAGTCTCTTAAACCTACACCTGGGTCGCAAGTCCCAAGCACTGTTGAAGCTCCTCTCCCTGCAACGCGATGGACCCGGCACCCATGAATTGGATACATTATTTTTACGTTTAGAATAACAAACTAATGAACGAACTACTGTTTCATATATTTATTTTCATTATTTTAAATCTGTAACAAAACGAAACCACAGCACTGTTTGTTTAAGATATTTCCTGTGATATTGTTTATTATTCTTTTATAAAAACGAAGCTTTTATTTCCTATGAAATTGAAATAGATCTTTCTATAGGAAATAGAGATTTTGAACAATTTTATTTCTATTTTATTTTATAAATGTTTTTCTAGATATGAATATGATAATAAAAAAATATTAACCTTAACCTTAATACAAAACAAAGACATGAAAAAAAAAACAGCGTACTAACGGCGGTTTTCTAGATAAAAGGCAGTGTGTAACAGACAAGTCAGAATATAAAGATTTTTTTTATGTTAGCTGCAATATTAGTATATATATACAGCAAAAGTACAACAACATATAAATATAAAAAAATTTAATATCTCATATAAATACTTTATTAAAATATTTTTCCTTAAGAGAGAATGTTTGGATAAGTGATTAAAGCAGAAAGGAAGTGAGTTTTAATTTATTTAATAAATGATTATATATTTATTTCAAATATTTCTATGATCACAGCTATAGCTATGGGTTAGGTAAGGTTATTCTGTTTAATATATAGGAATAAAATACAAGAATTAACTAGTAAATTGACCAGAATATATCTTATAGTATTTCTAGAAAACAATCGAATCTCGAACGTTCCATTTAAATTGTGAGCGGATGCTGGGATTCGTTAACTTTACAGATTTCAGTACATCCCACAAGTTTCAGCACAATTGCGTCATAGAAGACCAGATGGCCGCGGTATCTGTTAGCGAACAAATCACTTACAAGACTTGCGGTTACTTTACATATACTTCATGTCTATAATATATTATTTAAGGACGTGTCCTTGGATGATAACGTGGAATCACCGACATACCAAATCATACAATCAATCACAATTACATTTATTCTATGAGGATATCTTTTAAATTTATTTTTAAGCCACAAATGGCATGTTTATAGAACAAAGTGGGACGGTAGTGGGTGTATAACGTTATGTATCCTTAGTACTTTTAAAACTTAATGTTTTAAATATTTCATTAATTAAGATCGAGAATAGAAGATACGTTTTTTTATTGTAATTCATTAAAGTTAAGTGCAGAAAAATAATTAATAAAGTCCCAAAAAGTGTTCCGTCTCACATTTATCAGCAAACGACGATTTCATTAAGAATCTTTAATTGTATGTTAAATCTAATTTTATAATAAACTATCATGAAAACACAAACACAATTTGAGTGGTTTACGTTAAAAAAACATAACTTACGTTCGCCATAAAGCATCATCATAATACAAGAATCCGAATCTATTTTAATCTATTTTTATGACTATAACGCATAAATTGTGAGTTTTTTTTTATGTTGCTATATTCGTGTAACAGAAACAATTCGTTTTAATATATGTACAATATACATTATCGCATCTGCATTAATGCGTTGCTCAGAGAATAAGATGCGTAAACAAATCTATTTCTAAAGCAGTTAATATATTATAGTTAGGATATTAAAGGGTACAGACGACGCAGTAGGGGGAAGACGTGAAAGTAGAATAGAATGGGGCCAAGGGCGTTATAGTTTCAGACCGCATGGGTCTATACCGTGAAATATGAAAAAAAAATCTTTTGTTCTTAGAAACTGTATAAGTATGACATAGAAAACTGAACCAAGTCAGCGCCAATATCAACCAAAAATTATTAAATAAACAGATTCTCATTAAACATAAACTTTTAATCTCTTCATTCTCGATAACTTGGAGATATTTTCGATCCTTACCTTGGCCTTCTCCCAAATATAACGTACTTAGAACATTTAAGTATCCTTGGTTTGCTTGATCGCATTACTTTAAAGGGTAATTTCCATATGAATATATATCTTTAAAGAATCAATTCAAGTACTAACTTTATGACCTCATTTTAAAATTAAGTTTTCCTCTCTGTTCACTACGTACAAATACTTTTTATATGATTTTCTCAAAAATACTTTTGTAAAAACAAAGTTTACGAATAGTACATATAAAGAAAATGTGAATTATGTCGTACAAAATCGAAATGCCGATAAATTATTAAAGTGAAATCATGTCTTTAAAGGAAATTCGATTTTGATTTAAAATTATATATGTATAAGTAAAAATATCTATCGCATTATATTAAGTATTATAGAAATTAAATTTGTATTCAATATGCACATTGCATAATTGACTTGAGCCCCGCTTCAATGGAGGTAGAGCTGTGATAATGGGACCTATTACTTTATAGCAAAACCTACCAACAATTACCCATAGAGAAAACAGCTATAGAAAAAAAGATTGGTCAGTACGTACTGAGATAATACTTAAATGGATTATTTCAATAAATGTATGAAAAATCTAAATTGAAATTTAAGTTGTGTTTGTAATATGTAAGAGCATTTAACACTTACATGTGAAATCCTTGAATCACTAAACAATAGTTTCGTAGTATAAAGGCGTCACCACACGTGCGGTCCAACGTGACGCGACTCACCCACTGAAAGTGTTTCAGTAGAGCAAGTTAGATCGTGATCACACTGAGTTGAATTTTCAATGTATTTTTTCTATATAATATATATATGTGAGTGTGGAAATGTTGATAAATCAACAAATATGAACACTACATATAAGCAAACACCTTATTTATTAATGACGTATAAATATAATATGTTCTATGTATTACATGACACTGAATGTCAGATTTTAATTTCCTAAGACATTAAAGTAATCGGAGGTAATGATTCACTGTACATTTAAAGTATGTAAATAATCAAATATTAGGTAGTATATTTTAAGAAAATTAAAGTACAATTAAAAACTTATTTATGTGTATAAATGTGTATTGTTTTTCAGATATTTTAATCTATTTATTATAATGATAATTATTATTTATGGATATTTGGAAAATATTAGGTCATGGTCACATGTTCTTATATATAATATCCCAGTGAGTTCCAACTTTACCTAGATGTTATAAGGTGTGGGGATTGAAGCTCATTGGGTTGTGAGTGTTTCGTTTATCACGGTTCGTTCTCTCGTTATTTTTGTGACATACATACATACATTATAAAAACTTATACTATGTACTTTCGGATAGAATTGTATTTCTCGTTTTGAAAATATAATATAGTTAGAAAAAGTTTTAACTTTATAAAATTAAATTAAATTAGTACCAAAAAAAAAGTATTTTATAATTTCTGTATATACATAATTATTTTTATAATTATGAATCTCTAATTTAAATAATGCTATATATTGAACAAAATTAATTCAATTAATAAGTTTATGCGATATCTTGTTTTTTAATCACAATTACCCAGTGTATTACAAACCTACGTATGCATGACTAAAATGAAGAACCAATGAGTTGTAAATGTTTTACAACACTATCACTAATGTTCACACCCGGTTATACATGACATTTTAATGATAAAAATCTACTGGTAAACCCACTCCAATCTAAAGTAAAACCCTACATTTTAACAATCAGTTCCTTACAAACACTTTTATAAAATATAATATACATGTAGCATTCATTTGTTTTAAACATTACGAAAAACATGAGGTAAAACACATGCTTTGTGTTATCAAAGAGAAAAATCTTATCAATCATGAGCTCTTTGAAAAGAATATAAAATGATTCTCGTAACGTATTGCGCTACTTAGGCGTAATGATGATAACAGAGGCTCGGATAACAGTAACATTAAAATGAGTTTACGAATACTTCAAACGAATAGTATCAAAGTTTTCAATTAATTCCGACGGAGATACGAATGTAAGATGTGATATACGAGCGGATAACCGACAAACTGTCGGTTTTATCGTTCAGGACTCAAACTTGTTCTAAGGATAGTATATATAATAGCAACTGAGTTGAAATTTATAACTGAAATCTCTTTAAATGGTTACAGAGCATGAGTAATGACGATGTTTCGAGGGAAACTCTTACTGGAATAGCACTTATGTTAATGTAAGTACATTTTAATGTTGGATGCTATATAATAATAGCAAAACTACATGAGCTGCAACTCATGCAACTAGGTTGATCTGGACAATACACTCTCACAGAACATATGAAGTACATACTACAGCATTAAATGAATTTAAAAGCTTTAAGTAAACATTATTTCACTCTCTCACCAAACCTGTGTTTCTTTGTTCTTTAACTTCAAATTATCCCGTGGGTGACATCGCTAGCTGGAGATGCTAGTGTTAGATATCAGTTGTGAAAATGATTAAGTAATCTGCAATATATTATTTATGTCCAGGGACGCTTCCGACATAACGGCTATTTAGAAGTAGTTAAAATTTAAACAGAAATAAGTCAAGTTTTGTATAATTAAACGTAGCAATATTCACATGTTTAGAAATTAATGAGGACTCTGAATATATAAAAAAACAATCACGGAGATATTTATTAGTAACAGTTTCTTTACAATTCAATAGTCTTAATAACGTTTTCAATTTATTATGCTTAGAGGTTATTTTATGTAAAAAAATTTAAATCAACATCTTATTATGAGAAATAAGCATTTATAATTATTATTATCAGACTTCAAACCAAAGCCAAACCGAATCTAAATGTACAAAATTCCTCCAAATCCTTAATCTGTTTCCAGCAGATCAAGAACACAAACCTCTCTTTTGTTTGGCACAGTCGGTTAAAAATTACATTTAACTTAAACAAAGAAGCAATCAGATTTCTAAGGTAGTATTTATCTCTGTGTACTGTGGGAACTTCGTAATAATGCTATCTTAAACTCGGCCGTTAATTAACTTTCTTAATTACAACGAAATTAAATACCGACGTGGGAATATTATTATATCTTGAGATAACTTTTAAGATCTTAACAACATTACCATATTGCAAACTACAGTAGAGTTTGAGTGGTTACTAATCGTCTCACTTTATTCATATATATTTCAATTTAATTACTCTTTCAACAGGTATACTATAATTCTTATTAAAATAATACTGTTTTTTTTTTGGGTATCATTTGAGAGTATGAAACTAAATTAATATAATTAATTACACTTATTCAATTTTATATAAAACACTGTTCGGTCTATTGAAAAGAATGCAACTTGGGCTAGCGATCCAATTCAATTTCAACTTTTAGTGTAAGCGATCGTTAGTCCTAGACTAAAGAATTTGCCATCCCATTGATTTTTCATGTGAGAATTTAAATAATGGTATAATTTCATGATTTTTATATTTTGTTAGACTCATTAACTGTGTTTAATTATACTTAAATCAATAGTACCTATTTGAAAGTCTGTCTTTTTTTTAAATTAATTAAAAACATAATATATCGTCTTATATTTTCAATATGAATTAAAAATCAGATAAAAATTAAATCTTATATGTAATTTAAGTAGTACGCTTGAATAGCCAAACCTTTTCCACAGTATCGGAGGATAGTCCACTTGATTCTCCTCGGTCATGCGAAAAGACGATCTTAAAGGTAATTGCCCTGAATAGGTTTAGCGGCGCACGGAAACGACTTTAACATAGGAATATGTTGTTACTGACAATGTTATAAAGGCTATGTTATGTTACTCACTTTTAAATATTCATAATCCTACTATGCTTAAAATTTAATATCTACGTATACAGACGTTGTTTTTCGTAATTACCGTTCAATAATTATTCGAATTTTTCGAGTATTTTATTACTCTACACTAATGAACTCTGTAGATTGTCTCCAAAAGCATTTAACCTTTGCAAAATATATAAGTAGGCAAAACCTCGGACATATTGTATCAATTTTATACAACATAGTTTCACTTTGGTAAGGGTGGAATTGTTGTTTGAGACGGGTAGGAGTAACGATCAATCAGCAGCGCTAACAATGCCAGAATAAATAGCATTGAAACAGTAACTTCGCGTATTGAACGAGGTTACCTAACGCTTAATCGTTTGTAATTAAATTTCTGACATACATAACCCATTATTACTCTGAAGCTTTCACAGCGAACATTGAACACATTAGAAATTGTTTTTGGTTATGAAAAGATTTTTATAAAATTCAATTAATCTTTTAGTAGGTCAGCTTAGTTCAGGCTGCAAAAACATATAACTTTATTGTCGAAACGCTCGTTAAACATAGTTCACTATCAAGCAGCTGAGCTAGGCATGTTTACCATCACTTATATTTATCCTTACTTTCAAACATAACTTAAATTACTATACGATTTATAATATTAACGAGACTGGGGTTCCGTATAAACGGTTTAATAACATCAAGCATATATTTTTGTGTGTGATTTTTTCGAACTCTCCACGTCATTATACCGTCTGCCGCACTTTATCAAGCAAACCTCGTTTTCAGTGATCACGTTCCCATCTGTCGACCCAGTTTTTTTTTTGCTAATAAAACCGCCAGTTCAATACTAAACGATTTAACACATCAATCCAACAATCCCGGTATCATAGGAACCCGGCTGACCTAAAGCTTTTAACTCTAATTATATTATAGTCAAATTTTAATTGTCCTGTAAGTGTTCCGTCTTATTTCACATTTTAATTAATTACTCTACGTTACATTTACTGTCCTACCGTTTATAAGATCTCAATATCGTTACTTTGGATCACAGAAGCTTATTTTTTATCGTTGACCCGTCTAATTGAGCGTAACCTCCCAAAATATACTCATTACTTAATGTTTTAATAGTCCTAAGATACAATTAATCACAGTCCCTTGTATTTTATTGTTTTCATGTAAAACAAATACATGTACCTAATGGACTATTCCTTACAACAATATAATGAATATTCTGAGTTATAAAAGCGAGGGAAACTTTTGATTTTTATTACAAAAATTGTTACGTTGCAGTAATTTACCAAGTACGATTTATAAAATTTCAGTTTTTACTGTACTCAAACTTTTTATATGAAACAAGGAATTCTGTTAAATAATGAGTCAATATAAGCTATGTTTAAATTCAACGTTCTTGTACTAGTAACTATGTAAATAAATTTTCTTTATAGCTTGCTTACACTTTATATTCAAATTTATGGAAAACAAGCGGAATATTAAATTAAATCTGAATAATTTTATATACATTCATTATTTTAAATCCAACCGGACATATACATCTTATTAAAAACGTTTCACGTAAAAAACTCAATGGTATCAAGTATTTTGCAGTTCAGCAGGAACTTATTTCTTAAACACATATAGTCTTAGTATTATATTCGTTACTTGAGGCTTGTGTACTCGAGGCTATCTTTGTTCACGGGCATCGAATAAAAAGTTAAAAGAAACGCCCATGGGTCACGAGTTTATTTGTCGACTTTACGATGAACCTTTGCAGAAACTTTTTTACATTGATTATATACATATATAATCATTCAGAATAATTGAATATCTTTTGTTTTGCAGAAAAAAAAAAATTATCCAATCTATATCTGTAGTCAAGAAAACATACTCTCAGGTTTTGTATTCCTTAATTTATTCAACAAATTATGTTATTTTTCACTCACCAATAATAGCGACTATTCAGAACTAGGGCGTGGTGGTGCCTAAGTTTGTTTTTATTTTACTTGTCGTAATAATCAAAATAGTGTTAATAATTAAACCTTTCCACAAACAATGACGCTCTTCGTCACATACAATAATATTAGTGACATTATTATTATTAATAAAGTGTCATTTAATTTTTAACATCATTATAATAGTATTTTTCTCCCTATCCAGTGGAAAACTAAGGAAGTATTAGGTTTTTTTGTAGAAAATTAATCGAGTGTACATTTCCCTCGCATATATTTCGCAAGTTAAAAAGGACGAAGAACAGTACAGGAATATAAAGTTAGAAGCACCCTGCAGGTCCCTGAGGTCAGTATCCTTTAATTTACAAAGTGCTTTGTAAAAGTCCCGTATATTTTTACAGTTGAGTAATGCACTACAATTTTTGTTTTCTTTACTTAAACAGTTTTAAACTGTATATTTATGTCAGTGAGTAAAAAATATATCCGTATTTTGTAATACGCTTGCTCGCTTCCTTATTCTATTTATATATCTAATAAAAATTACTTCAAATTTCCTTAATTTTAATGTTAATTTTGATAATGACATTGAGGTTGTTGCTTGTACACATTTAAATAGAACTATGATTTACGGATATACTACGGACATTTATTATTTCACACTTCATCAGTGACAGTTATTCTTGTTATTTGTCATCTGTAGTCAATAGTTTCTTCAGTAGTATCTTCAATATTATCTTCAGCTCTGTAGTGTGCTTACGAACATGGCAATTTATATTTTTGATGAGGGTATGCCAGGTGTAAGATAATTGCCGGCCTTGATCTCTGTTCCAATAAATATATATTTTTTATTTTAATAGATTCTTAGATTAATCGCGGTATATAAGTGCCTCTACGAGAGAGGTTCTGCGGTATGTCCAACCATATGCAATGTCTCAGCTGGCCCATTATTTGTTCACACGACGCTGACTTCTTCGTACGTATATGTTCTAACCCTTGTACCGATGCTCCTCTTGGTTTGTGCGATGAATGACAAGCGACAGTCACAATCAAATTTGTATACACTCGTTTGTGGAAAAGGATATAGCTCACTTTTTATGTTATTTACAAAAATTAAAAAAGCAATCTTCTGTTGAGGGAAGGTGAGATAAAATTATCTGACAGGTGTCCTAATTTTTCGTTATATACAAACCACAAGTCTATAACTTTCGTCCATAAAAGTTTAGTATCATTCAGAACAGGGTAACTGTGTCTTAAGATCTTTAAGTTTGGTCACGGACAACTCATTCAATGTTTTTGATGAGTATCTTAAATTGAATACAATTACAAGACATCCCCAACATTTAAATGAGGTTATTTTTTAATTTCTGAAGCCTCGACATTTAATCTGGGTATATCTGTCATCACGCCGAATCTCTTGTTTGTTAACACTTACATATATAAGAACGTAATGGCTCGGCTTGTCTGGTGTATGTTCAGTCTGTTAAAATCAATGAATCTATTTTTAATGTCCGAGGTATGTTTCTTAATTCTGATTTCAATTTTTTTTTTTTTTTAATCAAACGCACGAATAAACCACGACCGAAGTCCAAGTTTATATACAACGATTTTTTGTTGAGATATGATATACTTAACTAACATATAGGATTCACACATTTTAAATGAATACTCGCGAAAGTCTTAGATTTCACACATTTTTCTAGTTCATATATTATACCTATATAATACATATATAATTAATTGAAACTTCATATTTGCTTATGTGGCAGGATATCTATCAAGTATGCTTGGTTCTTGCGATTCTGGTCACCTGCGGCAATTGTAGATAAATAATGAGATAAACTTCCTTATGATGCTGCTTACCCTACGCGTTTATGAAACTTTGAACGATAGAGTTGACAAAAAGAAAACGTAACAAATCAAATAAGTTGTATTTTTATTCTAATGAATTACAAGTAATCACTTTAGAAGTGACAGCAATAGTAAAAATATATATTTATTTATATATTTAAATACGAAAAATTAATGGCAATAAACCTGCGGTTCATAATTTTAACTTTTAATTGTTCTACTAACGTTACATAGTAAGCTCTACCGCACTTCGGATGTCACAAAGTATTATTTCTAATTTATATCAAGATGTTCCTTATTTATAAGAGCATTAACAAAATACAGCTGAAGTTAATTTCTTCTTTAAATTGCGACGGCAGTAGCTGGGTCATTTATAATGACATAAAATACAATAAAAAGACAAAATCATATGTTTTTAATTGTTAAGATGTTGGTTGAGTAACGACTTTCAGAGATATGTATTTTTTATAAGGGGAGGTACCTTTTTTAGGTATTTACATAATATAAATATGTGTTAATTTGTAAAGGTGTTAAATTCAAACAAAAATATGGAGTATTCTCATGGGTACTACATTTTTAATATAAATATTCTGTGTAAATTTTTAATGGTCTTTATTAAAATTTTAATGGTCTTTTCTTTATGTTGACACAATTTTAGAAGTGAAACTTTTTATGAGACTTCCAACACGGTTGTGTTAGAAGTTTAACGCTTCTGGGAGGGAGGGGGAGGGGATAAAAAGAGGCAGAGCGAGAGGAATTGCGTGGCGCAATTGTAAGTAATGTGTATAAATTTTGTCTCAAAGAAACACTAAAAATTTCTTAAAAATCAATTTCTACCCTTTCTGTATTCATAGCAACATTACGAAGTTTCATTCTTCCCTGCGGAGAGACTCTACGCACAATTTTTTTTTGTGACCATTTGCTGCGACTGTAGCAGCATTTCATTTCTTGTTGGTAGAGAGCTCTTAAGATGCCGAATATTCCGTCTTAAGTGCTTCATTAACACGTTGACGCACGAAGGTAGACACAAGGTTCTTGAAGAAAAACAAAAAAATTACAAGTTAGAGATGTCTTAAATAAAAGAAAACTGTAGCGGTAGACAATCTTTAATTTAATTTCTTGTATGTTCTTTATTCAAATGCCCTAAGTATATCTGAGTTGCTTTTTTTCAATACTACGTTATTAAAACAAACAAACATCGAAGTGGGTCAACAGGTTAGAATTCTATCCACTGAACTCATAAACAACAGAAATCACCTTAAGTGTTGATATCAGTAAATCAAAATACTTATGATAGACCAGACAGAGTGACTCCTCTGGGTGACAACAAAATGCACTTCAAAGTCACTGTTGACTGGATCCCTAAATTTTAACTTTTTGTATTCTGCACTCCAAAGTCACTGTTGACTGGATCCCTAAATTTTAACTTTTTGTATTCTGCACTCCAAAGTCACTGTTGACTGGATCCCTAAATTTTAACTTTTTGTATTCTGCACTCCAAAGTCGCTGTTGACTGGATCCCTAATTGTCACTCTTTGTATTCTTCACTCTGTTGAGTCACTCAAGTTTACTTATGAAAGCACTAGTTTAAGTGCAGATAGACACTAATTTAAATTCAACATTTAATTTCTCAAAATCAATGATTGTAATCTAATTTTTTTAGATTTTATAAGAAATCGAAACTATGAGGTATTTTCCATATAAATTTTCCTAACAAAATGAACGTATTTATACACCTTTCTTACCTGTTCTATATAAATTTTAGAAGTCAAACAATTTCCTTTCTTTTCGTGTTACGACACAATAAATATGTCCTGGGTCGTTAAGATAGCCCGATTCAAAATCCGTTTCTTAGATCAGCAGTTCATCACCCTTATCTGATTACGTTGTCTTTATAGACTAAAGGTGCTGTTTTTTTTAGAAATTAATGAACTCGAAGTAGATCGTAAAATCCTTCAAACTGTAAGCTGTATACTATCTAGACACTACTACAAGAATAACATTTAATACAAAAATAATCTTAAAAGCTTCGTGAGAAAGAAAATTTTCAAAATATTTTAAAATTATTACTATTACCTTACATAGGCATTTCTATAATTTATTTCTTCTCATGGAATATATATGTCATTGATGCAAAAAAGAACCTGACAAACATAAGTTTATCTGATGCAAAAAATATTAATAGCTTAAGAGAGTTAATTGGTTTTGTTCTGATTAACTTCTAATATAAGTAATTAACAGAACAATATATATTTACAATTGATTTAAATTTATATGTTTCACTTCTAAGTTTCATGACATAGAAAAACATCAATACAAAATCGACGTGACAGTAATGATTGTATACACATGGACAGACAAATGAGAACGTGAATATTGTTTGCGAGTTATTTACAATGATAACATAGTGATCGTTATATACAGACGTTCACTATATAATACATTATTTATAAATTATTTAATTTATATACTTGTTTTGAATAACACGGAAAGCTTGCTATTTTAATACCATCAATATCCAATTTTCTAATAAATCATTTCAAGAATTGATTACAAGTTATCAATCTTTTCAGGACAGTATAATCCTTCCAGCTTTATTCCTGGAGAGCAAAACTTCAGTACAATACTATACTTTCCGTTATGTTAACCCTAAGCAAACTTCTTCCTAATAATATCCCTATCAAAACTAAAATTAAAATCAGCTTTAAAACTATGTAATTAAAATCTAGAGTATTCGTTGTTATTTGATCGCTGAGAGTACGGAAGCTCTGATTTAATTAACTTTTGATCCAGCATCCACCGTAAATCCGCTCTTAAGTCACCTGTTACTCATAGAATTTTATGCTTTCAATTAATTCATTTATTTTTAAATTAAAATAATCTACGGCTTTGAAGTTTAATTTATAAAACAAGCCTTCCATAACCTGTGTCATCTGCATTTAAGACTTAGGGCGTATTATATGGCTTTATACGCCTCACCATCTCATACCGACAATTCCTTGATCTCTTTTATTTAATGTGTGAGAAAATCCAATGCCTTCTGCCTACCGATCAAAACAAACGTGGATACACCTGATATAACTTTATTTGTTATTTATGAAACAATACCATCTTGCCTACACGTGTTCGCTTTCCTTAAGGGGGACATACATTTTTCAAATAAAAGAAAAAAATGTGTACACCAGTTGTATTTTTTTAAGTTAATCGTAAAAGTCAATTTAGAAAGTTAAAATATCTAAAACTAAATCTTTCTTTTTATTCATCTATCATAACTCTATTTTTTGTCATTTTTCTGTAGGTCATTTTAATCTTTCCAACGGTATGACTATTTTAACACACTTTAGCATATAAACATATATCTTATCTCAATCCAGTATCAATCAGATGTATTGTAAAAATAACAATAAGAAATTTATATGGGGAATAAATTACTATTTGTGTAATATTCCTTAACCTTATTTATTTAGTGTTTAATGTTTGTCATTAACATATTTTAAGTAAAATATTACAATTATTTATTAATTTTAAAATCCATAGTATAGGGCTCGTTAGCTGGGAACCGAGTCCTTGGTTACAGCTCCACTGATCGATTTAAAGTGCTCTTTAAGGTGGGTGGATGATCACCGAAGCAATCAAGTTGTTTACACACTACGTTCTTAATCACGCGACGTGTGCTTTCCCTTACAGTCTATCAGCTGAGAGAATCTTTTTTGTGTTGTAAACAAACCTATTAAAATATCAAAAGTTATTTTTCCATTTATAACCTATAGTAAATTAATCCAGGATACCTTGACCCATAATGTTTTAAAATTCCACTGTAAAAATCCTGACTTAATACAAATACTAAGGTCTTTTTTTACTGTTAGAAAGACGATAACTAAAAATAATGACAAAAATTAACGCACCAATAGAAAATTATGGAACCGTTATTTATTTTGGTATTTATTAACAGGAGAAGCGATTTTTGGTTATTTTCCATTAATTTCCCTTTTATATTTATAATGAGACAAAATTCAATTTTATAAAGTGTCATTAATTTCTTTATATTATTTGTAGTTACGAAATTGGGTTTAAATTTTATTGCTATAGATAAAAGAACAGGCGCTTCGTTTTTATAAGAAAATTAATGAACACAATAAGAAAACGTTAAACGAAATATACATACCTTTATATAATATTTATATATATTTAAATATATACATGTAAAATATTTCTAAGACAAAGTTTATGTGTCAATCAGGAGTAACAGAAAATCTGGGAAACGAGGTCAGTAGGGATCCAAGTATATTATGAAAAAAAAGTATTTATGCTGCAAATATTATTAGTAAAACCAAGTCTGGATGAAGTCTGTGATTATTTATATACTAAGAATATGAATTAAAAATTATGACGTCACAAATTTAACGAAATAAAGTAGATACTCGTAATGTTGCAATTTTCCAATGGTCGTGTATAGGTTTTTCAATGCCTTGTCCCGCTGTAAGATATCAAAGGCATGCATTAATGATAAATAAAAAAATATTTCGCTCCCCGAGTACCTGAAATCAATACAGAAAATTATTCCTAACATTTAGACCGTTGTTATTCATACAACGCTATCCAAAGCTAGCGAAGGTTCCGGTAAATGCTTTTACTGGTGGATATTCAACTGAGGTTCAAGGAAATCTTTAAAAGCTTTCAAGGTCAAAAAAAATATTCTATTGCAATATTTTTCATAATTTATTTAAATTTGAATGAAAATCTTATTGAAAATATTTGAAATTTAATTGGCAACTTATCTAACAAGACTATAAATAACAAAGGCGTTTCACAGAAACAAAAGAGCTTAGATACAATTTTAATAAATCAAATGATTTATCTATTAAAGACACACAGTTAAAACTTACATTCTCCACTTCAGTCATAACTATCTTTAATGTAGGTATCGATAAAAAGATATTGAATTAAAAGTAGTATACAGTTAATATACTACTGAGATATGTCAGCTACAGTCAGAAGCCCCAAGTAATACTGGAAACTAATCTGAACTACTTTTATTAATTAAAATTAAACCTAAATAATAATTAATGTAAGATCTATTAGATGTGAGTTCATAAAATACAAGGGTTTTTTAAAACTATTAACTTGCGAACTAGCATTCCCGGTAAATGTACAGCAGTGGTCGTTTCTAGGGAAATCTACCTCAGCTAACGACCAGTGTACGTTACTATTGTAGAAGTAATGTCATTTATTCGGGTATAACATCAGTACTAAGTTGTATTATTATAGAACAATATATTTATTTTTAAAAATATAAATAATGAAAATAAGAATAACCTCTGTAGCAAGAACTGTTAAGATAAAACCATTTCTACATATTAAAAAAAATATTTACACTTCTTTAAAAACAGCAAGACGAATGTAATGATTTTTAAAGGAAATTTTTGCTATAATTATATCAAAAGCAATATAAATAGCTTGAATTAATTTCACTTCACGTATTTTCAGTTAATAACCATTCTACATTAACATTAATATACTTAAAGCGATAGTTTTAATTAAGAATCTATTAAACTAGTTACGAACTGAGCATAGCGTAGAATACCTTCATACAGCGTGGGAACAGTTGCTGAATAGCTATCGGTCTATAGCTCCACCAACAATGCTACAGTAAACAGCATTCAAACAGAAACTTGACGCATTGTCACTATGATGTGGTTATCTGCGAATGTGTTTTATTGTTGTTACGTGCAGTTCGCGATGACAAACCCTCCGTCCAACACTGGGAACTAGAGATCCCGTCACTAATTTAAGGTTTCTTAACAGAAATACATAAATTTATAGTATTAAATTAAACTTACAATATGCTTTAACATGGTTTTTTTTATTAAAAATATTGAGATACGTTTAGTGTATAAGTTAGTTTTTTAAGTATGTAAAAAATATATTGAACATTGATATCTGTAGCATGTATATATTTATATGAAAGTAAGTTTTTCGGTTAATATGCTATTTTTTATTTTCATTAAATATGCGGTTTGAATTGAACACACTTTCATCTCGTCTGTGATCACGGCTGCTGTAAAGGAACCGAAACATCGGTATAATGTACATATAAAATAATAAAAAAACGCGTAGTATACGAAATTTTCTTAGTTTAATTTAAATGTCATTAAAAAATACTTTAATTTCATCCTTCTAATATAGATGGGAAAGCATCTAATAATTCCGATTTGGTTATCTTGTAGTCGATAGAAATTTATGAAATTTTTCTTATGTGAGTTATGTCTAACCAGTCGTTTATATTTTGAATAAGCTTACATGTAACACGATAGTTAAAAAAAATGTTGAAGTAAAATTTAAATACGAAATTCGAGCTGTTGTTATAAGACGTATAACATTGCTGGAACCTATTTCTTTTAGTATAAATAGGTGTATAAGAATAATTTATCGATTCATTTCGAAATCAATGTTCATTTTTAATTTATTTCATGACGATACCAAACTCAATTTCGGGAAAACCGCGTATAAATATTGAACATGAGAATCATGAATAAATGAAGTACGAATTAATATAAAAATCAAGTTATTTTAATCAAAACTTCATCCTCTTATTGCCATTTCTCATCCGTGGACCGAAGACCCTTGGCTATTATGGCGAAATTCTATAAATTCATTCGTCATTCCAATAAGTTTTAGTATTTAGTAATATATTTTTTCTTTAACATTATAAATAAAAATAGAGTCCGCCGGAGCTCAGAACGTGGCGAGCAACAGGCCAACTGTGAGCTTCAGCACTCAATATTATATTTCTCTATATTTAGAAATAATATTATGAGCCGTTCTATTACAATATTATGAAGAACGATATTATGTATTTTATAATTTTATTATTTTTGTGGAATAGCACGATTTCACACTAACATAACTAGTTCTATAGGAATAGATAATCTTAATACATTGAATATATGCACATGTTCATTATTATTTATCACTTTGTATCAGTGTTCGTGGCTACATAACGTTATATAAGGTTTATCTGACGGTTACTGAATAGTAAATTCGTATAAAATAATTTTGCTGTCGTAATTTTTAATATATTATTATAGGTAGCCATTATACTACCAAAATTTAATAACAATCATGGGTTTTGTTACGAACAGACGCCTAACATACAGATTTATAGATTTCTGTAATAAAAGTATTACAACCGAACCGAACCGAACCGAACCGAATTGTATTAGAACCGCTTGCTATTTTTGGTCGGTTGATTAAAAAGCCGGACCTTAGGCTGTGTATCAAATTACAAATATATAAACATATCTCATCATTTAAATTAAACTAGTATTATTCGGATATACTACGCGTGCTTTATTTTTGTCAAAAACTACATACTCCCGACGTTTCGGTTACTTTTCAGCAACCGTGATCACGGGCTGACGAGATGTGTATGACACGTCATATAACCGGGGGAAGGCAGGGTAAAGTCTTGGTGGGAATCACTGTTGGTGAGGACAGTATTACCTACAAAATGCCAAGAAACTATCTGCAGTGTTAGTGGCGGAACACCTTTCTAACGCAGAGCCCTAGCAAGTCCGAGTTACCCACGTCCCCGTCGGCCCTCCTGGGAACTGCTGCAACCGCGCAGACGCGTGACCGCTACCATAGGATGCAGCTGAGCTGAGGGTACAGGGCGAAAGGCGAATATTCTGCGCCTCAAAACAGAACCCACTCACTAGGGAGGAAACCCGTGACAAAACCGAGCACGCTCACTGGCTCTAAGGTGGCAGCCCCACCAGTGAGCTAGGGTATAGTGGGCTAATCACTCGCTTACCTAAATCCAAAAAGATTAGCGAAACCAACACAGTACAAAACCGGACCGATCAAACTACGAAGACATTTGGCATGAAAATACGGACACGAATTGCTTGCTGGAACGTACGAACGCTGAGCGAGGATAGCCGACTAGCTCAAGCAGGAGCAGAAATGCTAAGATACAAGCTGCAGATACTCGGTCTCAGCGAAGTGCGCAGAAACGGATTTGGTGAATTACGACTGTCTGGAGGCCTTACATTTCTTTACTCAGGAAAGGAAGACGAAGAAGGTGTACGTGAGAACGGAGTTGGATTCCTCCTTTCTGACACCGCGAAGAAGAGCCTCCTGGACTGGAAACCTATCTCAGAGCGAATCATCACAGCTCGGTTTAACAGTAGGGCCCGCAAGATAACCGTCGTTCAGTGTTACGCGCCTACAAATTTGGCGTCAGAGGAGGACAAGGACGATTTCTATAGTGCACTCAATCTGACTATAAAGAACATTCGCAAACAAGACATAGTGATCGTCATGGGGGACCTGAATGCCAAGGTTGGCACGGAAAACGTCGGCTGTCAAAGACACATGGGCACACACGGGCTGGGAGGCCGCAACGATAATGGAGAGAGATTCCTGGAGTTCTGCCAGGACAACGACCTTACCATCGGGGGGACATTATTTATACATGGTGATCACCACAAGTACACTTGGAATTCACCCGATGGAGTCACCAAGAATCAAATCGACCACCTTGCTATCAGCGCCAAATGGCGCTCATCACTGCTTGATGTCCGCAACCGTCGTGGCGCGGATATCGATAGCGATCACCACCTTCTAGTTGCCAAGGTACGACTCAAAGTAGCTGTAGCTCGGCCCACAAACACCACTACCAAGGTTGGGAAACGATTTGAGATCAACAAACTACAGGACCCAGTCGTAGGTGAGGCCTTTAGGGTATCACTACGAAATCGCTTCTCCGCCCTTGAAGCGGACCATTCATCTGTCAACGCGGAGTGGAACTACATCAAAATGGCCTACACAGAGACCAGCTCCGTCGTTCTTGGTTACAAACGCCATAGACGCGAGGACTGGATGTCACAGAAAACTTGGAATCTCATTGAGGAGAGGCGCAAGTCTCACCTTCAAATTCTGGCAACTATCGATGAGGCAGTGCGCGAAGACCTGAGGATGCAATATAGGCGCATACGCAAATCCATATACCGCAGTGCTCGCCACGATCGGCGAGTGTGGGCGGAAAATGTGGCGGATTGCGCCCAACGAGCTGCCAACTCCGGTAATCTCAGGGAGATGTACAAGGCGACGAGGATCTTGACCGGAAAACGGGCCTTAAAGAAGAAGCCCCTGAAGGACAAAAGGGGTGAACTGATTGCTACATCGGAGGGACAGCTCCAACGGTGGCGTGAACATTTTGAGGAAATTTTCCAAGTCTCAAATAGCCCCGTAACACCAACCACAGCTGCCAACCTGCCCGCTGTAAGCCTCGATATCGACGAGTCTCCCCCCACTGAAGAGGAAGTAGTGAAAGCCATCCAGTCGCTTAAGAATGGTAAAGCTCCTGGATACGACCTCATCACGGCGGAAATGTTAAAAGCAGATATACCTACCGCTGCGAACGCGCTAACACCTCTTCTGCGGAACATTTGGTCAGCCGAGGAGTTACCGGATGACTGGACTAAAGGGCTTCTCATCACTGTGCCAAAGAAGGGAGATCTCAGTGAATGCGCCAACTGGAGAGGGATTACCTTGCTTTCTACTCCGTCTAAAGTGCTGTGCAAGATTATCCTAGACAGACTATCGAGGGCCATTGAACCTCTTCTTCGCAGAGAACAGGCTGGATTCCGACCCAACAGATCGTGCACCGACCAGATTATTACCTTACGCATAATCCTCGAACAAGCATCAGAATGGCAGAGGGAAATGTATTTGACCTTTGTGGATTTCGAAAAAGCTTTCGACACGCTGAGATGGACAGGTATCTGGGAACGTTTACGTGAAGTTGGAGTCCCCGACAAAATAATCAACCTGATAAAAGCCCTCTACAGGAAATATTCCTGTAAAGTAATTCACAACGGTCTTTTGTCGGAGGACATACCAGTCAATGCAGGTGTTCGCCAGGGGTGTCTCCTTTCTCCTATTCTCTTCCTTGTCGTTCTGGATGGTATCATGCAGAAAGTGACGAAAAGCAAGCGCCGCGGCATAGAATGGGGACTGTCCAGCACTTTGGAAGATTTGGACTATGCCGATGACCTATGCCTGCTGAGCCATACACACGCCAACATGCAAACCAAACTGGACGACCTACGACGAGAAGCATTAGAGATGGGGCTAAAAATAAACACGCGTAAGACCCAGGAGATGAGGTGCGGAGCAACAACCTCTCTGCCGTTGCTCATTGGCACAGAGGCTATAGAAAAAATCCACAAATACACCTACCTAGGAAGCATAGTATCGGAGAGTGGAGGTGCCGAAGAGGACATCGCTTCGAGAATCGCCAAATCAAGAGCAGCCTTCGCGCAACTCCGTCCTGTATGGCAGTCGCGGAAACTAACCAGGAGAGTTAAACTCAAAATATTCCGGTCCAACGTCAAATCCGTGCTGTTATACGGATGTGAGACGTGGAAGGTTACTAAGGACATCTCGCATCGGCTTCAGGTCTTCGTCAATTGGTGTCTTCGCCGTATTCTCGGTATTTACTGGCCCGAGAAAATTTCCAACGTTAATCTCTGGGAACGCTGCGGTGAGACACCGATTGACCTGCAAATCAAACGTCGCAAGTGGAAGTGGATCGGCCACGCGCTCCGAAGGGATCCGGAACACATACCGAGACAAGCCTTAGACTGGACTCCTGAAGGAAAGCGGAAACGTGGTCGCCCTAAGCAGACCTGGCGGCGGACGATCATTGCAGAGGTCAAAAACATCGGCAAGACTTGGAGCGACATAAAAGGCGAAGCTCAAGATCGAACGAGATGGCGACGTACTGTGGATGCCCTCTGCCCCATCTAGGGGACATAGGATCAAGAAAGAAGAAGAAGAAGAAGTATTTTTAACAATGTCATACTTTTTTTTTGTCCTAAGGATTTTTTTTATTCTATTTGAATATCAACAATTCAAAGGGAAAAAAATTAAATTAAATAACCAATTGCTATATCTCACTACAATCCAATCAAAACAAAAACAGTCATATAAAACTATTCCCCAACATTTAACTTAAAATCATTAAGCTATTAAAAGTATTTAAACCTGAAGGCAATGAATGCCTGAGTGAGGTAATACTTGGAAGGCTTTTTTTTCTTTGGAATTAAGTTATTCACATATATAAACGTTTGACAACCAGTAATATATTATTGTATACTTTACCAAACATTACATTTATTTTAAGTTGCTTTATCATCAGTAACACGCTTTTCTTGATAGAAATGATACTAAATACACGCTTAATACTATATAGATAAAATAATGTCCACTAATAAAACAATAACCATCAAATAGAGGGAAACAAAGGCTTTTCTTAATATAAAAACTTTTTCTATACAAATTATTTTATCGCTGAGCATCAAATAAATTGACGCCATTTGCTGTATCTTTATTTCTAATGACAGAACTTGCACACTTCACATAGAACGTAAAACAGACGAGAGACAAATACATGCAGAAGTTCTGATAAGTTATATAAATTGCATGTTTTTTTTAAATTCACGCTTATATACTATTTAAATACATGTACTATAACATTATCGCAATAATAATAAATAAATATATATAACATCTTATTATTAGCTTAAATATTTTTTTCTTCCATTATATGGAACAGCAAAGCTCTCTTGTCATTATCACAATAAAATTATTTAATACATATTTTTATGTTATAAATATTATGATAGCGTTTTTGTATGTTGTCTGCTCCTTACTTCAATATAAGTAGCGCGTCACGTAGTATTATTATAACGAGTCTGTCTGCAGAGTTTTTTTAATTAATTGGATAGTTTTATTTCATTACATTTGAAAATGAAAATATTTTTATACTTTTCTTTTTAATGTATTAATGACACTTTTTGTTTTATCTCATTTCATTCTTTAATGACAACTATGTAGGAACATTCGTTTCCTTTGTAGCTTTAAATCTCCCAGCGAGTGACGGATACAAAATTCAAAATGGCGCCCGCACTAACGCGTCTCAATGATATGTATAATTTGTCACTTTATCTGTTCAACATTTTATGTTGTTCGACATAATCCGTCCTTGAATAAATTATTAAAACAGTTCTCAATATAAACAGATATCCAAAAGATTTCTATAAAATTAAAATAATCAAGATTTCATTTATTTAAATTAACCAGTCAAAAATTTATATGTCCGTGTTTATACGTAATTAATTCTAAAATGTTCAACATAATACCCAAATCTCAAACCAAAATATGTTATCTTGGTGTTGTTTTCGCGTCTGGTGACATAAAAAAATAAGGCTATCTCTTCATTTTTTCCAGCTCACGTAACAGAAGTCGGAAACACTTTATAGTTATAACCTATACACACGCGAAATCATGCTGACACGCAAACATGACAGATTTATAGACAGATGTCACCGGAGAGACCACACACAAAATATACTGGAAACATCACTACCGTCATTTTCAACGTAAAGTTCCTACCGTTTTAATTGTATATTAATTAACAAATACATTTTTATTACTTAAATTTAACATGAAAAATAAAAACATATGTCACATTAAAAGATCTCTCGCTTTGAAATATAGTGTTGGTCATAATCATCATCAGCCTATCGGAGCCCGCTGCTGGGGAAAGGCCTCTTCTCACATGGAGAAGGATCACACACACTAATATATAAGTATATAAATACAAACAAAGTTACTGACTGACAATGAAAAAAACCATGTCTGAAACTTAGATATATAATTTTAAGCCCAGATCCTAGTCTACTCAAAGGACAACCTTATGCCTTTGAACGCTTGCCACTACCAGCTCCTGTCGATACAGCCGTCAGCCATATTATCCTATATCTGAATAAATTAAACACATTTTGTATAAGCAACTGTTTTAGTGAGAACCTATGTATTATAAACATATGTACTTCAATAATCATCGCATACGATGGCGTATTTTATTGTATGTCTGGTTTTCACGAGAATATGTATGCTAACAAAATTAATAAAAATGAAATATTAACTTTAAATATGTCTAATACTTATACTCTAGCCTCACCATGAATAAATGTATTGACAACTAATAATAATAAAATTTTATTATAAAAAAATATATATTAAGGAATTTTTTTTAAAGTAATTTTAAATTAATGTAAAAATATTTGTCTGTTTTGTTAAAAACATGCTTGGGTTTTGGAATCAATTAACACGTTTTATGATTAAAAAGTTATAATATATGCGTATAATATTGTTTATCAAAAATATTAACATTTATTTTGCGATGTAACGAATACAATTTAAAAAATGATATAAAAAAAATTATTGACATCTTTATTTAATGTTTCGAAGTAACTTTATATTTTAAAAACAGAAAAATATTTATAACTTTTTAATTACCACATTTTGATAGAGAATGAATATCTTCTAGAAATTCCCAAGACAACGAATGAAAAGTTATAAATGAATATTTAAATAAAGTAAATAAACTAATTACAATTAAATAAACAGATGCATTAAGAAAGAATAAGGAAACTAAAGCTAAATAAGAAACTACGTATTTATTCAGAATATTATACAGTAAAGGTGTGACGTCAGTTCAGGGACATTAATTTTTCCTGACATGAAGTATACCATAATTCAATGCTCCTACGATCTCTAAACGAGGCTAATCTAACCCAGTGCAAATTAAAAACAGGGCTTCAATTCAATTGCAACCAAACCTTGGAGTCCAGTTATATTTTCCATACTATCATAAATCTTTTGTCATTCTTTTTATTCGTATCTCCATTGTAAATTTTGTTTAAGTTTATTTAACACATATATTTTTTAGTCCGTATAAAACTAATAACTCCTGAACACAATAAATGTGAATGTCCTACTTAACCGACGTATGTTAGATGTATCGATTTTTAATTCATATAAATATGGATGTCAAAAATAGGCCTTGAAATTGGAAGGTCAACAAATAAAATACCTATTCTATTCAACTTTAATGGACATATTAGTATATTAACTACACTGAGAAGTAGAATCGTAAAGTACGGAAAGATCTCTGAGAATACTTATTTTAACTACTTAAATCTCTTTATGAGTATTTCTGGTAATGTATTTAAGATATTTCAGTAATCCTCGGTAACATTATCGGGAATATTTTTTACTTGTAATATCCTAAACAAAACAACTGACCGTTTACAAGTTGTTATAGTTTCGTGTAACGGCTATTGTATTTTTGCTTGGAATGTTATAAAAACATTGAACCTAAGTTATTTAAAAATGGATTCAAACAGATTGCGACCGGAGATATTATGATTACTAATTCTCAACCACTCACAATAGTTTTATAGGTGTTATAAGGACAGGTACATGTCGTTGAATAAAGTTCATACATTTTGACAGTTCCATAAAGAGACAAAACCAGGAAATTAGTAAGTCATCACTATTTATATGTATCATAATTAATTAAAACAATTATATTCTGATTAATGTATCTATCTTGCAAACAGTCTGTACGTCACTTTAAAATTGCTTAAACTTCGAACTATATTCGATGTGCAAAAATATTTCTCGTTTAAATATTATAGAAAATAGATTTGTGTCTTTCAACAAATACCTTTAATAAAATCTAACGAACCTCCGCCTTTCCTATATAGTAGTACTATAGCAGATGAATAGCGAAAATGAATAATAAGAAATTTCTTTTAAACTAACTAAGAAATATGACAGAAAAGTAATATAATTTTAATATAACGTACTGTAAATAACTATTGTTTTTTAGTCAGGCTGCCCATGAGTGTGTCCTAAGCTGAACTGTTCAAGATGCACACCGCATGTGTCGAGCTAAATGTTTGATAGTCGTGATTTAGCGCCTCCAATGTTTGAATAGTAATAGCGTCACAACACGCGTCCCAACAGTCTTACTCGACCCATCAGAGGGAAGTGATGTCTTTATCAAATATAATCATGAACCACACACATATCTGATATGAGAACTATTTTTACGCGTTCCTTGCTACGTGACGTGACCAAAAATTGACTGAAATTAATTTAGTATTTACTTCTATTTTCATTGACGTTATGTACTTATGTAAAATATGTGGAATTTGAACTAATTTAGGGCTTATTACTCTAGTGAAACATGAGTTTCTGAACATGCGCCAGTTAGACGAACAATGAAGTCCAACTTTTGAATAAATTTAAACTTCAACCAAACGGAACGATTCGTTAAACTTTCGTTTGTTTTAAATTTTAAATTTGGGTCCGGGTCATGTTTATAACATGCACATTTAAATTGCTCCTAAAATAAAGATGGATGTGATAAGCTGCTCCTTACAATCTAATGCAAATAAAACAACAGCATCACTTCAAGATCAGATATTGGAAGCTATGGAATGTGTTGACTGCTCCCATCATCATGGTTATTTGGTTTTTGGAAGAAGATAATTGACAATGACATCACAAGAAGAGAATTTCGAGTATTATGTTGGTGGATAATCTGTAATCTCAAAAAAAATATTAAAGTCACCCACAGCCGGGATCTGCACAAATAGCCTGGTCCCATATGTCGTTGTCATAAACACAGCTCGAGCTCATAAATTGACCCAGCGTGATAAATTTGCTACCTGCTCAGCACAAGTGTTCTCAAAATGACGAGAAACACTAGTAAGTTAATGAATTGTTTAATTTACCATACAGTACTCATTCATCCGTATCATCTTACGAACAAAATAATATTTTTTCTTCCATAACAATTAAATGCCTTAATTTAACTCCATTTTTCCCAATACTTACTAGATGTCATCTAAACATTAACACTTGAATCTAATTAATTAAATTTTTCAAGTTCAACATTATAATAGAAAAGTGACTATGTTTGACATTTCATGACAATATTATATATATATATATATATAAACATACATTCATGAATATTCGTAAAAATAAGAGTTGTATATGTATATGGACTTTAATTTCCTCGTCAGTTCGTTGACCAAATTCTAATAAAGAGTACAGTGTTGTGGCTTCAGGAATACTGATGATTAAAAATTAAGAAAAAAAAATTGCACGTCATTAATTGTTGAATAAAATTAACTATTATCGATGGAATGATACCTTTATCCAGCAGATATTACATGCAGCATCACCTCATTTACGATGTCCAGGTAGGTGCATTTCAATTTACATAACTATTAATTTCGCCTGTTTGATGCTGTGCCTTGAATTGAATAACAATCACCAAATAAATTACACTCTAAATCACTCGGCACTGATTTTATAGCATTAAAAACTATATATATGGGAAATTACCTAAATCCCAAAAAAGTGTAAGTACTCAGTTAGATAAAATTCAAAATCAAAGAAGATACTGTTAATTTTTAAGTTCTTAGGGTTTATGACTGTCCCGAACGTAACGTGCGTAACGACCGCGCGCCTCAAAGAGCCATCACACCACCAAAAGTGGGGCTCTAGCGCCGACGTCAAGCTGGGTTGCGCATGCAAGCGCAATGATGTACCGCGGTCTAGTTTGGAGCAGAGGGTACATGGGTTTTTAGTCTGTAGGAAACTGACAGTCCCTCTTGCCCCACCCTGGACAAGGGGTTATAAGATGATTTCCCCCTCAAAAAAAATGCTTTTATGACTGTATAGATGTTTGTGTCTCTTCCCAACAAAAACTCTTTCACTGATTTTTATGAAATTTTATAGTTATGTATCGCAGACATCAGAATAAAACATAGAGTATATATTTTTATTCAGGAATACCGTACAGTTAACTCCGGATCACGTCATAACAGTTGTATTTTATATGAAGCCACGTGACGCAGACTATAGATGTCGCTGCTGATTGCTTACCCATAATATATACATGGTTAATGCTGAAGGTCACGCGGACGTAGTTACGGACAAAAACTAGTAAATTTATTTAAAAAAATACAAAAGACAGATAAAAAAAATATATCAACATCAAAACATTTTAATCATATAGAATTAAGATTTGATGGTTCCAGTAGAGCCATAAAGCAACAACAAGCTACATAACTTAGTAACTGTGTGATTAAAAATTAAAATTTCAGAAATTTTAACTCTAACGTAAATACAATAAAGTTGAATTTAGAATTCATCTATTTCTGCTGTTCTCACGAAATAAATTTAATAGGCATTAATTTGAGCAACTCATTAAGAACTAACAAGACAGAAAGTGAAATTTCATTCTTAAAACGCTACAAACACTGATTGTCAAATAAACGTTTTGAGTCCATAGACATATGTTTTGAAAGTAAATGTGCTGCCTTGATATAGTGACTAGCTGGGTACATATTGGGCAGTTGCTTTTATGTTCAACAATATTGTTTAATATTATTAATCTACTATTTGTATATATTTTTCGCTACTTCCCTCCTTTTAAGTGTATAAACTACAAATTGCTCGTGCCCAGTTTTAACTGAACGGGCGGTAATAATCAAATTATTCATTAACCACTCTAATGTATATATTTTTAAATTAAGTATTTTTTTTTATTTCTTCTCCTTATCCATTTCAATTTTTTCACAATAAAAGCTCCCTTACTACCGATCCTTATATTGATCTGAATCGGGAATTTCGAAACTTTCTGAGCTTATAAAACAAGTATGGTATTATGTACTTGGGAAATAAAAATAAGCAAAACTGAGCCACAAAAATACTCGAACTGTTGTTGCCAACATAAAAATAATAATACATTGATTTTGGCAAACGTTTTTTGTTTTTAATTAGGTCTTCTTGTTATTTTTATTTTATTCCCGTAAATATGTATATGTGTAGATCGTCAAGAGATAAAACATATATCCCCATAAAATATTACTATTGACATGAACACGAGCATCGTATGAAATCTGAATGAGTTTTTATCTTTGTACCTACTTTGTTATACAAAAACAAAAATAAAAATTAAATAATTTTCAGAAAATGCCTTAAAATAGGAACAAGAATGAGAAAAATCTTCTAATATTAAATTTATACAATTTTTAGCAACATTTTTTGGATAAAATTTAAACAGCCAACTAACTTTAATTTCGTGCACAAAAAATATCGTCAAGGAACGGAAGTCGGGCCCTCAGAAATTACATTTTTCAAACACGGTCTAAAGTTCAAACAAATATATACCTTATGTTTACACAATACAGGTGTAAGGATATTCTATACAGAACATTTTGCAATTTTAGACTTCATTGAATTGGAAATAAGGTTCAATATCGAAAAATGTTGCATCTGTTTAAGATGAGCGGAACTTCCGCTAACAGCCCTCAAAATAAACAAAGGTCTGAATCCTTCTTATTCATGGAACTACTTTTTCTTACTTAATCGGAATCTTTGGACGCAGTACATACAGGACAGGAAAGAAGTAAGGAAAAATATCTAATTAATAATAACATATGGACTCATACATTTATTATTATTGTATATTATATTTAATCTTACAATATTTTTAATATTTCCCAGAACTGAATTGTGCGATATTAAGAAGAATAACATGGTAGCATAATAACAATGTGCGGAACACTATCGAATTGAATTAAACATATGTGACACAATGAAAATGAAAAAAGGAAACACCTGTCTCCTGAGTGTTCATTTTTTAATATACATAATACCATTTTCCATTTTTCTGATCTCCTTGTGTCAGCGCTCCGGCAAAGATTTCGATAAAAAAAGGGCTGATACAAGTGATTTAAACATATAATTTATTGTTGTTATAGGTTTTGATTTAAAATGGCCTAAATGTTAAATTTATAATCTTGTTAAAACATATTTTTTTGTATTTTTATTTTGATATAAACTCAAAAATTCCTAACGACATGCTCTGCACCAAAACTCACTTATCTCAAATTCTACAAAAGTTTTATGAAAAATATGTACTCACGAAATACTTAGCTATCGTTAAATTAAATAAACACAAAGACCTCTTTATACTTAAAGGGTTTAACAATCAATCGGGTATATAGAAGTGAAAAAAATATTAGTTCTAAGTGCCAACTAAGCGAGATAAAAAGAGTAAACAAACTTTCTAGTTAAATTGATTCGTAACTACTTTTAATAATACAAAAAAACATCTATGAAATCTAAACAATATAACTTTTACGTTTCTATAACTAAGTAGAAGGTAATCATTTTAAAAGTTATAAATTGTATATACATACTCCCGACTGTCCAGTTACTCTTCAGCAACCGTGATCACACGCAGACGAGATGTGAATCACGTGTTACTGATTACAAAGCGACTTGAAATAAATGTAATGTTTGGTAAAGTATACAATAATATATTATTGGTTGTCAAACGTTTATATATGTGAATAACTTAATTCCAAAGAAATAAAAGCCTTCCAAGTATTACCTTTACTTAGACATTCATTGCCTTCAGGTTTAAATACTTTTAATAGCTTAAGGATTTTAAGTTAAATGTTGGGGAATAGTTTTATATGACTGTCTTTGTTTTGATTGGGTTGTAGTGAGATATAATGAGACCTAAGACTTTCGCGAGTTTTATTCATTTAAATGAAAGTAATAGTATTCGGATATACTACGCGTGCTTTATTTTTGTCAAAAACTACAGACTCCCGACGTTTCGGTTATATGACGTGTCATTCACATCTCGTCTGCCCGTGATCACGGTTGCTGAAAAGTAACCGAAACGTAGGGAGTATGTAGTTTTTTACAAAAAAAAAGCAAGCGTAATATATCCGAATAATACTAGTTTCATTTAAATAAATAAAACTCGCGAAAATCTTAGATCTCATTAACTGTTTAACCAGCCTCAATAAACCGTCAAATGTTATAAATAGATTTTTTATATTAACTACCCTCAGATTAAAAACCACTCGGTATAGTAGCGGGAAAACGAGCTTTTTTTTAAATACATCACCTCTTTGTATTTCCTAAGTCAGAAACAAATTCACTTACATAACTCGGAGAGTTAAAAATCATTATTATCACAGATTAATGTTACAATAATATGTTCTCAAATAAAAATTATAAAGCAATCAAAGAAAAAACTATTAAAATTCATTAAAAGTGATGTCTGCTAGCAAATCTAATAGACATTTATATTACTACTAAAACCATTTAATATACATATGTATATATTTACTTAAATTTAATTAAATAAAAATTTTATCTGAAAAAAAATATTTGAATTCCTTAGAATCAAATTTTTAAAAACTTCCAAACGGAATATCTCTCATTATATTATATTATTAAGGAACAATAGCCTCCACTTGAATAATTAATATCATGAGAATACAAAGGAAAGGAAGTTTAAGGCCATTTATTAAGAAGAGTGTTTTAAAATAACTATAGTTACCTTTCATATTATGAATTGCCGGGCGAGTTATATCATTATTATTTTTTATAGCCAAATATTTGATGTTCTTGTTATGAGCGATAAGGCTAGATTAAATGTACTCAATATATGAAATTTAATATAGGCAAGATTGCTTGATTTTTTCAACAATATTTAACTGATCTTTTTTATATATCAAAGAATAATCTGCTAATTTTTTTTATTATTATTTAAACCTTGACATATCGACTTTACTTTAAAAGTCTTATGGGCACGGTGGTAGACCCTAGCTGTAGTTAGTTACTTCAGCTTGAACATGGCCTGGTTCGACCGGGGAAGTACATGCCTCTCCAAGAAGATCAGCGTAAAGTAGCCTTTAATGGCTGCTTTTTGTCCGATGAGTAAGAGAGTCGGTTGCCCTTTCCCTGTTCCCACCCTTTCCTGTCATTTTCCCACCCCTCCCTTTTCCTCAACAACCAAGGTTGGCAACGCGTCCGAATCATATCTTATGTGGCGAACGACGGCACCTACTGCCCATCAAGTAGGCCGTCTGCTCATTTGCCACCTTTCTCATTAAACACAAACAATACAGTATACTGTGCTGTCGTTCTGGAGACCTTTCTGATTTTATATTAATGTGAAAACGTGGAACAAACCGAAGTAGAAGAAACGAAAGGTTTAGAATAACAACGATTATATATTTTAGAAGAAAAATATACTCAACTACTTTCAGATTCTTAAGCAAGTATTCAAAAACTTATTGCTGTCAAGTTCGTCAAATGATGTATATAAATATGTATAAAGAAAAGGAATATTACAAGTATTTTACACACAATTTTATAATAATTTAATTGTAATTTTAATAATAATGCATAAATATTATACAAACATAACTTTATCCTTCCTAGAGAGCTGTGTACATATTATTATTTACAAAAAATATTCATTAACAGGTTATGTATTATGTATACATGTCTTTAACAAACGGACTAATATAATCACAATTTATATAGTTCAAAGTCTGAAAACATAATGTGTCTGAACGTCTCGTACATAAAAGTTAAAGAAAAAACATCTTAAGTTCATCAAATTGTGCGTATAGTTTTAATTTTTCATTTATTTATCATTAAATTAATGAATGAGAATCAAAGCTTACACAGAATCCACTACGAATGTCTCCTTATAAATTATCTCTTGTAACAAATCATTAAAAGCGTTTTATAACCCAAACATACACAAGCAGATTCCCTATGAATTGTATTAGAACTATTAATGCGACCTTATGTATTTGCAAATAATCATAGTGGTATTATAAAATAAGTGTAAAAGGCATTTGTTTATGAGGTTTTGATAATTTTTTAATGACGTATTCACTGTAAGTCAGTATAAGTTGTGCGTCCGTACGTCCAACACGTGTCGGGATGCGCACGCGGCCTCCACTCTAAACTTCGGACATAGTGCCATGTGTGTGTGTGTTTGTGTGTAACGTCGAGGTTCGTATTATTATACATTTAAGGTACAACAAAACAACCAGAAATTTATAGTTCCATTCCTTTATCTACACATTTTAAAATTTATCCGATTTTTTTTCACGTTAAATTCTGCAGTAATATCTATTTGTCTTAAATACATATTTCTTATAAATGAAGCCGTGTGATTAATTTATGGTAATCTGTGATATAACTAGGTCTAAATTCTTTATGAAAACAAATCTTCTAATCTAAACAACCCATTCAGAGCTTATTAGACCTGTCTTATCGCTATTTTCCCATCCTCCTAATCATACGGGAAGCTTCCTGGATATGGTCGTTTAGGATATAATTATCGATTAATACACTATTATATTTTCAACAGAACACATAACATCAACTGGTGCATTTTACTGCAAAGCCTTCTGATAAAAAAGTAACGACTTCAGAGAAATCTAAGAAATAGAAAAATCTAATATCACATTACGATTGTCTTAGTATTATGAACACAGCACCCAAGAACTTTCAATGTAACTTACACCATTATATACGGACGTGTCTTAAGTGTCACCAAACCAATAAAAGATCAACAATCCATATAGATTACAGTTAGAAAGAAATATACTAAAATTATCCAATATTGAAGGAATCAGTCAGGCTATTGGACTTTTTAGTAAAACATGACTATAGTTTCAAACTATACGTGAACTTACTCGGTCATAAAACTACTTAGGGTTCGTTCAGTTGATCGTAACTGGTGAAGCGGGAAGTCAATACGATATAATTACTGTAGACAGTATCGTTTAAAATCAGCTCAGCTATGATTCAGATTCAGCCTCCGCGTCCGATTTTAAAATAGAACGATTAACCTATTAGGTCATTGACTGCGTCCCTTTTTAGGGCGGTCCTTAAAACAGGTAGTCAAATTACTGACTATTTATTAAGATAAGCGTTTAAACTTAATTTCAAGTACACCGAAAATATATACGTTGTAAATAAGATAAGATAGGTGTCATAATTAAGCTTCTTTCTTTGTCTATTTTAAAGGCAATTCTTATTTCCAAAATGTCATTGTTATATGTCAATGTCATTTTTGTATGACGTTTATGCTAAAAATGTTTACAGAATAATAATGGCTATATAGTGTTAAACAATATTTTTAAAAGTATATATATATGATGTTATAATAAGTTAAAAGGGTGACAAGTCTAGCAGAGTGCGTCATTGTTCGTTCTCTCATACTCCCGCACATGCTTAGACTATTAATTTTCTATTACTTTACATGCGCACTCCTTTATAATACACATAAAAACATTGCAAAATATATCTTAAGATTATTATTATAAAGTCCACTTTTAATCGGTCGCTTACAATATTTTGATTTTTTTTTCAAATGACGCAATAGTTACATGTACAAGTATGTAAGTTTTTAAACGGATTTAAATATAATAACGTTCCTATAATGTTTCTGCTGTAACGGCTATATTTTATTATGATAATAATATTGCTGAAGTCTATGAATCTGTTGGGAACACAAACCAGCGCTTAAAGCGCTTCAAAATAATGTCCTCTTATAAGTTTATTGCTTCATATCACAGTTAAACCCATGGGTTATGGGTATCCATGTCAAATAACTGTGTCCACGAACTTTCCTAATTGAGTATGCAGGAGACTCCCTCGGGACTGCTACGTACGATTCTATGTCCAAGTAAACATCCTCCACTTAACCGACTGTAACAAACGAAGCGTTGTGTTCAATAATAGTTAATAAATATTTATAAAACCTTAAGTAAGAAACCTAGAGACTAAACTCTCTGACTGATCCTGATACTTGATACGTGTTAAATATCCAACGTATACTGTCAAAGTTGTGACCGTATTTATTGAATTTAATTTGAAACAACCTTTTTTTCTATACGTCAACTATTACTATCATATCTAGTTGTATGGAATACATGTTTTATACTCTTTGTCTATATCCCATGTCTTAGTTTAAAAATGTGTTATTTTAAAAAACGAAAAAGTTAAAGGTCGCTTTACTCGAGGTCGGATGTTCTGTGAAGCGATCTAGTTCAAAAAACAATACAATTATCTCATAGCGGCCATTAAATTAAGATTGAATTTGAACCGAAACCATCTCTTATATTTAACTGCTTGCACGAATTTCTTAGGCGTTTCACAGACTACAGTATTTTTAACTTGCACGTTTTTATATATATATGTATGTATGTATATATGTATATATTATTATTTTGTTATATAATATTGGACAGGTTTACTCCGTATTTTAATTGGGTTTGATGTTTATATAAGGTTTTAAATGTAAATATACGAACAATAAATGACTTACAATGCAGCGGGTTAAATTTAATGTCTGACAGCGAATCATTAGATTAAGTCGAGACGCTACTAAGCTTCTAACAGCTCCGAGAATCGAGTTATGATCAAAGACTTACAGTGGAGGAGATATTATTACATGAAGGATGTGTCCCTGGTTCTATAACATAATCAATTATAATATTCAGATTCCAGCCACGATCTAGAAATTAACATTTTTGCTAAATCAATCAATAATCTCATATTTCTTACTACGACTCCTATGAGAAATCCTCAGCATGTCTTTATAGCTATGCAAAAGATTTCGTTAATCATAACTCGCTTCAATATATTTAACTTTTTGTTTAAGTGCTATTTTAATCTGAATCTCAGGAACGCGATGTATATATCAAAATTTCTTTGATAAGTGAAACAAAGACAATAATTAGTATAAAGCCATTGAGTCGTGGGACAGATTGTGACGTATCAATGGTCTTAATAAACAAAAGGTTGAGATTCAGGTGTGTAGGGGACCTGTCTAATATCGTAAATAGCGTGTTGGAGTTGTTCTGTGAATGAGATGGTCCATAATTGACCCTCGGGCGGCAACGAGCAAAACCAGCCAGGCTTTGTTACCGATAGCTCCATTATCCACGCTCGTATTTATTATGTGTTGTGGGAGATGAAAAACTATTTGATATATATATATACATTACATGTCTACAATTCTATTCTATCAGAGCAGATTCATTTCATGGATTATAATTATATTTTCATCTTCATCGAAGTACCTTATCTGGAGAAAATATTGGGATATCTTCATATAATAAAAACTTTTTATATATTGAAAAACAAAGATTTCATAAACGACGAGTGTTTTGTGTTTGTTCTTGGATCATACAAAAACTTGGTCGATAAATCAAACGGCGCTAACAAAGTCGCGGGCGAGAGCTTGTATACATAAATGATAGTGATGAAGTAGCTGCTTTGTCTAACACTTAAACTGAGCTTTGTGATACGTAATTGTTACTTTATTGAATAATATGAACAATAACGTCTGCTTTAATCACTTACAGCCTATTCATACCGCTGCATTAATAGTATTAATATAAATAAATCAACTTTCAAAACTATGAACTATGTATTTCTGCGTTAGATAGGGGCCCCTTAAACCTACACCTGGGTCGCAAGTCGCAGGCACTGTTGAAGCTCCTCTCTCTGCAACGCGATGGACTCGGCACCCGCACGGTGAATCCATGGAATGCTGAGAGGTTTCGTCCCTCTAAATGTTCTTTACACCTATGGTCGTATGTTAAATGTAGTTTTATGGGCCTAAACGTTCAAACTGATGGTGTTTACTGTTTAATTTGACGTTACGAACTTTTATTAAGATCAGTAGTCTCTAGTGATCACAATTTAATGTCGTTTAAACTTCCGCTTCTGAAAGAGATCAATATTAACTGCGAAACAATAGCTTTGATAATAAAGTTATTTAAAAATAAAATTACATATGTGGAGTCCGAACAACAAACAAACGTTAATAAAATTTGATTATCTGTGAACTAATAATTGAAAGCAAATTTCGCCCTTTATTATATTAAGAACAAAATATTATAACTTTAAATTACCATACATACATACATACACATATATATATATAGGAACTTTTAATTATTACCAAAGAGGTTTTATTACAGTAACGTTTGTTACAGTACAGTACACTACCAAATTGAAACAAAATAAATTACTAACTAAAATTATATCTTATCTCATTACTCCAAGTGTTCACCGAAAGCGTTCACAGAAGCGTTTCCCTTACCTTCAAAGCTTCAATAACCTTCGTCGACACTATAGTGTGCGAGTTTCTTAATTAAAAAAACTGCTAACGCTACGTGTATCGACAATGCCAACTTATAATAAGCATTAATGGTTATCAGCCACAGTAAGGTTACATCGTAAATCTGACGTAAACAGTTAAATACTAACAAAAAAACCTCCGCTATGTCAGTGAAATATAACAGTCTGTCTTTGTAAATTTCTCTTTATTCACGTTCCCATTATTGTCATTATATGAACAGTACAGAGGAATAAATAGTTTTTCTTAATAGACAATATATTTTTTTTAATTTCCCGTAACATTAACAACTACTATTGATTGTTATACAACTCTTTAAAAACTCTAAAAGGGTTTAGTGAGCCATTACGTTTTTTTAGAAACTTCTGTATTTTATAGATTTTTTCTTTACCTCAAATTTTTTTCTGAACTCAAATCTTATTACAAAATATTCTCTATCTATGTTAAAATTAATAGTTTATGTTGATCGAATAAAACAAACCATTAAAATAGTCGTCAAGTAATCAGTTGATTATATATGAATTATTATTATTTTTTAAATGAATTATAAAAAAAAATATTAATTAAAATTTTAAAAAAATCTCAAGATACAAGCGTTCTGCGTTGACCTCCCAACGAAATCGGTCAACCACCCAGACGGATAGATACATATTAATGTACAAACGTATATAAAATATAATTTAATCAAAAAAATATCTTATATCCGGTATTTTCAACGCAATTTGGGCGCCACGTAACCTCATTTTTTTCTGTGACCACTTTTAAAAATAGCGGTGCAAATATATCAGAATCTAACCGACATCGTAATTATTAATATTAATAATATAAATATTAGTTAGTTTAGGAATTATTTTATGTAATACTTAATTTATTTTATTTCATTCAATATACAAATTAGTAGACGAACATACAACCTCCATGCCTAAATGATTTCGGCAAATAATCATAACACTCAAGGCCACCGGATAAAGCTGTATCACACAGCGGATATTAAGCTGACAGGAAGTGGGACAATGTGAACCCGCCTTAAGACGTACGTTCCCACGAACTTTCTATACGAGAGCAAGTCTATTAAAACGACTCGGCAACTATATCAAGGTTATTAATTCTTATGATCGGTTGTCTGTTCGTTTGTCACATCCATAGCGTGAATAATAATCGTTAGACAGACTGGACAGTAAACAGTCCTTAATCATGTTAAGGATAATCTTGATAATACTGTCAATGAGAAAGTTTCTAAGAACGTCTGGATGTAAGGTTACTTTCCATGCAAGAACTTCAAAACCCTTTTAGATTAATGTTTTCAATAATGTAGTTGACATCAGGATAAGATGTAGACTATATTTTGTCCCCAAATTCCGTGTAGTTACCACAGGATCTCGGGGTAATATATTGCGTAAGTCAACTATTACACACTAGATGTCGCTGTCGTTAGGCCACGATACACATGTTTAACACAATCCATTTGTTTCCGATATCTTGTAAGGATTCCACGCGGAATATGCCACAGGAAAAGAACTTGTATTGAACTATATCGTATAATTTATTACAACTAAATATTCTATGCATTAAAAAGTGATTTTTTTATTCAATATTCGAGTAGCGGAATTTCTTATTATAAGTATTATATGAAACAACGTTAGTTTTGAGTTCACAAAATGCCTCAAAACTGTCTGAGGGATATAAAACATGACAGGAACTTGTGGTTTTGCGGCTTGAGTACCGACGAATTGAAAACAGACATTCATTTTGTATAAGGATTCTTTAAAATGATTCGGATCGATTTCTATTGAAGAAACTTTTATGTGTCTATGATATTACTAATGATTCCTTAGTTATTATAAAACATTAATTTAATTTAAGAAAATTCATAGCTAGTACATTTATTTTTCAGTATATGTTGTATTGTCTTGTAAACTTGACATATACCTACATTTAATACTAAAATGAACTATGTTCCAGGTGCGGTCTTAACAACCCGTCACGTAGAAAATGCAAACTAAGAACATAAACCTCATACAAGATCAAAGGAATAAGGATCCATGTGACCTTCAAGTAAGGATTTATCTCGTTTAAATAAATTATTATGTTTATAGTAGTATATTTATATATAATATATGTAAGTTAATTAAGATCATGAGCTTTATATAAAAATAAATTCCCTCCAAATATTGTTTCTATTGTAAATTATTGTGCTACTGTGGAAAATAATATTTGATAAAATGGGTGAACTTATTTTTAAAGAAAACTTTGGTTTTAACGCCATCTATGAAAAGTAATGTGAAGATTAATAAATTTTCATCCCTTCATATAATTAAAGCTCTGGGCTCACCTTAGTTTTGCTTTTTTACAACAGATGGCGCTTTTATGAAAATCATAACTAGTTATTTGTCGTCCATAAGTATTTTAGTTTGTGTTTATATTGTATATCTAAACTCTTTAGTTAAAGAACTAAACGACGATTAAATGAAACTAATATACTTGGGATATACTATGCGAATTTTATTACTTTAAAACTACATTATCCCGACGTTTCGGTTTGCTGAAAAGTAATAATGGAAAAGGATAATGTAGTTTTAAAATAATAAAATCCGCGTAGTATATCCGAAATATATTAGTTTCATTTAAATGAATAAAACTCGCGAAAGTCTTAGATCTGAATAAATAACGATTACTTTATATAATCTATATAATTAATTGTTAAGTAAGTTATGGTTTTCTTTTAGTTATAAATTATATGATAATTAATAACACCTTCACTGTACCCATACTGTACCATACATTATATCATCACTATCGCCATTGTTACATTTCAATGTAAGATTATTATTATTATTTTCTAAAATCGATTTATTTTAAAACGATTTGTATAAAGTGATACTTCAATTTTAAAACAACTGATCAGTATCCTTGTTAGTTCGAAGGGTGTATTTAAAATCATCTGTAACCATTTGAATCGCTCTCATAAATATATTATCAAGTCGTTGTTTATGCTTTTCACAGAAAATAGGCCGTCAGGATGGTGCTGTGGATGTGTCAGTGAACCAGATCATCTTGAACCAAGTCACGGGCGCCGCGTACAGTTCTCCGTACGGTCAGTATGAAAATAATGAATAAAATTCAAATCAGCCTCGTCCGGGCAGTTGTCAGTTGTCACGTGTCCTTCTTTGAACCGCCTCCACTAGAAGATATCATCTGTTTCGTTTCCTAACATATTTATTTTAATTTGTTCAAAATGAATATCATTTATTTTTATTTTTTACATAAATTAAAAAAAGGCATTCCTTTCGACGGGAAGAAATAATTACACTTACGCTTTCTTTATCCACAAACACGAGTCCGTTGTATAACAAGTCATAACACAGTAAACAATAGTAACGCAATTTATTGTCCAAATCATAACTTCTGTAATTTAAATAAACTTAAGAGCGAGCGAGACGGGTATATTACTAGCAACGGTTTCCAACAAACACACCTCGAGATCCTTGCTTGTTGAAAAATCTACATAATCATAAATAAGGTCATTATTTAACTTAAACCTAATTAATACAAGTTATATAACAATTATTATAAACATTTGGTCAACAATTCGTATTAAGTTTAATCTAAAAATGTAATCCTATATAATGTCGAGCGACACTGAACGACACAGTGTTCGGCTGCGTGGTGAGATCGAGTCGCGTTAGTCAGACACTTGCAAAGCGTGAGCCGAAATCTAAACAGATTTCAATCTCTCCTTCAATGAACACCGACGTTAACAATGGAATATTCTTGAACTAAAATCACTATACCTTAATTATATTGTTAACATTATTATGAATAACTTTCAATTGTAACAAGTGACTGAGTTATATTCTTCATTTTGTGCATTTTCAATGTGTGTTAGTGAGACTGTAAAATCCAGTGACATGTTAATTTTTTTGAAATAATTCTCGTTATTCTATCCAACGAACATTATGGACAAAGGTAAGATTAAAAACTAAGAACTTAAGTCTCAAACCATTTTATAAAAATATACTAGCAAAGATGTCATTTCGTATGCGATGTTTTGCATAGATGGCGCTAATATCAAATTTGAAATTAAATCTGGAAAAGTATTAATTTACATTCATTTTTTTTTTAAGCATAATCGTATGATTATTATATTTTAATTAACAATAACCGTGTAATGATCGAAAATAAGAAGAAGAAGGAAGAAATACATAGATAAAATCTAGTATCATCTCTATATGTAAATATATATTGAACAAACTATTTATTGCTTTTAATATACGAAATATATAATATAACTAGACAAAAGTGTGTTCGCGTGTCTGTGAGAACGTTGCATGCGAGCCTTGAAATATAATTCATTGTTATTAGGGTCGCCTCTTATTTCTTTATTATTTTTTCCTTCAAAAAAATATTCAAACAAACATTTGTGGTACTTTCCTCAATATTAACCTGTTTTATATTTAGTAATTGGATTTGATCTAGAAAAACTAAACGTATGTTATTTAATTTTATAAATGGAAAGTTAAAGTCAAATTTTAAAATTATTAAAAAAATAGATAAAGCATAATGCATATTATGATTATCTATTAAGGCAATCTTAATTATAGTTTCATCTTAGTTACTGTAGTTTCAACTTTCTTTCAAGAGATGGCGCTGAAAATATAATTCCATATTTAAATGTTTTACCAGTCACCGGCAACTACTTCTTTAGCCGCCACTGAATTTAGCTATAAGGATTATTCTGTCTATTAATTATTAATGTATCTATTAATCATTTTATAAATTTGATCTGCAGTTCTTACACTTCGTGAACCCTAATTAATAATAACAATTACCTTTAAAAGTAACGTTTGTAATAAATAGTTAAAGCGCCCTCTAGCGTATGAGATGATTTGAGTTTTGCGTTAGAATTGTATAATGATAAAATTTGTGAAATCTTCAAAAAATATATCTCAAAGAAAAGGTGGCCTTCGAAGATAGTAAAACTTATTCTTTAAATAAAAAATACATTTTGTTGTATGAAAACGCGAGTAAATAATTTATGAGATTTTATCTATGAATATTACGAAACGGAAAGCCGACGTTTTTGTTATTAAACAAAATAAGGTAAAGTCATAAACTGTCAGTTAGAAATATGTTTTAGAAGCCGAAGGTAACTTTCGCGTTGAGTCGTGTCGCAATCCGTGGGCGATTATAATTGAAGCTAATTCCGAGAACACGCCAAATGTGTTCCTTTACCAAATACAGCCTTCTTTCATAGCGACGCGTAGATCAAATCTATTTTATATTAAAAAATATGTTAATATGTTATTTATTACTTAGATTTCGTTTTCATTAACGGCGACCTTGACTTAATATGAATAATTTTTATATATATATAAAGATAGTGTAGGAATGGTTTATTTCTGGACCTCGTGTTTTATGACCTTAGTAGGGTCTTATATGGTTTGAATGAAACTACGAATTTCGGATGAAATACTCGATTTATTACATAATTTAAATTATTTTACTTGTTATCCGACGTTTCGGTTACTTCACACCAGCCGTTATCACTGACAGACGATATGAAAGTGTCTGTCTGTTAGTCAACGAAAATCTAAGATATGCGTATCTCTTGAACTTTGAGTTATTAATAGAAATCATGAAAGCTTACAACAACAGTATTGTGTGGACTGTGAGACGTTTCTATCTTGCTTATTTAATAATTACATCTCAGACGAACTACATTTCTTTCTTGTCTACATTTATAATTTATAATTGTCGTCTAAAATATACATATTTTTTGCACAACATTGAACAATATCACACAATTAATGTTCAGTCAAAATATTCTGTTATTTATTTTTTCTCTATCGATATATTTTTCTGTTAAAGACATTCTTATGTACGGACGGTTTAATCTTCATTAAGTTTGCTTAACTTATAAATCTACTGCTACAACTTAACTGAATTCTTATTTTAATAAAATTCATTGACTAATTTTTATACTCTTAAGAAACAAATCAGAAATCAATAAAAAAAGATCTCAGGTATTGTTTTAACGAAATTTACTTTTTACTTTACTTTAAAAAATATTTTTTACTATTTGTTAATTTAGTACAAATATTGAAATTTAAAGTAAAATATATTTAACTTTATAATTTAAGAACAGTTCTATCTTTGTCTGACGTTTAAATTATTATTTGAATAAGATACAATGGTTATAACATCAGAATGCTATACAACCACGGTTAATTTGAACCAACAAATAACAAGCAGTAAAGTAATATATTAATTTTATATACAATAAACATCTAAAGTAACCGCTATCAGGATATACAAAACGCTAATCGAACTAGTTGTCTGTCCACCCACGACTGACATATTTGGACAAGCTCATTGCAGTAATAAAAAATTAACAAGACTAATATTACATTTGATTTATAACCAGGCAATTTATTTTATTTAACAATAATTGTAGGATCACATCGCTCACCTCATTTGTATACCTGGAGATAACATCTCAATTATATCGACGAAGCATTGTCAGAGAAAAATGATTACTTCTTCTTTAGATTATTAAACCGTACCAACAGTATTCATGTCATTCCCTTAGTCGAATATTTTTTTAGATTTTCGTATTTTAGTCAACAAAATTACTATCCGTATAAGATCAATTCATTATCAAAAATCTCTTTTACTGGGACACGTAGCTTTATCAATATTAAATTGTAAGTCAATGCAGTCTGGATATCTAAGGGTCTTAATTTTTATTGAACATAATATTTGTACACAATGCAAGGTATTTAAGCCCTTGGGCTACATATCGTGGACCTAAACACAGATAAGGTTGAATGTAATGAGTAAGTACAAGTACTGTATTTTTCGTTAAACCCCCTTATTTATTAATAATATTAAAAATAATTATTTATATTAAAAATCTTTTTACTAGTAATTTGTTTATTTAAGATTTTAATGACTTATATAATATAATAGGGTCGACCTGCTTTCCACTTAGGAGGGAAAATATAAACTGATTGATAAACCTATTCAGAGGTATTTAAAGAAAAACATAATAAGATAGATAAAATATGAATGATGTCTCACCAGCGTGAAACTGACGCAGTGGTTTAAGAATATTCGTATTTTCTGTTTTGCCAAGTGATGTATTAAAACAAAGGTAATGATATTTACTATGTCTATTAAAGATATAGTTTGATTGTTTGTTGTACGGAACCCGGACGTTGTTAGTTCATATTGACGAGGTCCTCGGGGTCGACACTGACCTCGATTGTCCCAACTCCCCAGACATTTATACTTAACAGTATACTTAAGACGTCGTTACATTAAGTTCATGTTAGAGGTCCTCGTGTGCATACAGCTTAAGATGAAGTTATTGGCGGAGAGGTCAATTCGTTGTATATAATTTATGTACTTTTTCTGTATACAGGCATGGAAGGTATGTCTATGTTCGTCTAAAATACATATCGTGTACTTATTATCGTAGGTTTTTCGCAGGTTAAATTTATAACGTATAATTGTACCCTTTCTTTCACAGTTGTTTTTTTTAATACAATATTTCAAATAGTATAAATATCTACTAGTCTCAAACGTACTGCGTTTTTTTTTTATTAATATAAAAATAGGGGAATACTGTGATTCTGAACAGATCTCACTCAACGTATCGACCTTAACGATACAATAATGTTACACGGACGCCACATCCGCTTGTTGCGACTCCAAGCCATATTTAATTTTGACATTTTCTCTCATGATACTGACCTTCCAATACGATTATCACACACTCTACACGTTCATTATCAGCACCATAAAAAAACCTTATTGTACAAACACATCAATTAATATAGAAAAGTTTTAAACCTTAAGGCCATGGTTACATCTTAACGAATTCCGAAACATAATTTGCTATAATTGTAATAGATTTGAGAATTTCTTCATTTGTTACTTCATCGGTTTGTCGAATGGGTTTCGTTTTTAAATTGCAACGTTGGAAGACTGTTGGTGCACCTGCCATGGGGTCTGAAATACCATCGAGGAGGGAGCATACACCTGCTCAGGGTTAGATGTGGCCATAGAAAGACAGATTATTAGCCAAGTTTTGTATTAAAAATAGTGTAATTTATTCGCAGTAAAATTATTACTATATTAGCAGCGAAAATATTTTTTGTTATTTTTTTCTTGTTTTACGGCTTTTCAACGTGATAAAATCACTGTATTTTTAATAAAATAAACCATATGAGGAGATATTTATATATTATTTGTCAGTCACTGTAGGATGCACCAAAATACTTCAGCTTAGTGGCCATACCTCTATAAATATAATGGCGACGGAAACTGTTTTAAAGACATATTTGTGAGTGAAATTTAAGTTACGGTTGATTTGTTTCGCAAAAAATTATGAGACAAAAAAAACTGACTAACCTAATAAAATCTAAATTTATACTTCGGTAGGTGAAACAATACAAAAATATAAATATGATTTTCATTGATCTACTGAGTTAAACTTCATTAATATTAAAAACGTAACAATATTTAAATTGTTGTTGGTGATTTCATAACAAGAGCCAAGTGGCCAGATAAACCGGCGATTAAAATTACGTCTTTGGTGTTGGTTAAGTGATTACGTGCCATTAAAACAGTACCAGGAGTTACAACCTGTTGGGAATCAAGTTATTAAAGCCTTCGATTTATCCGCGGTCGTCAAATTAATGTATATAACTCCGGATTATCGCACTACCTCCAATTTCTCAATAATTCTCTAGGTTATTTATTTGTTACTTTCATTGTGATAGTATTGTGAAACGAAGGTATCCCTAAATATTATTTTCCTTGCTTGCGGACCTCGACTCTGTCCTTGAAATCCCTTCCCGGATCAAATTTTATAAGAACGTTAACGCCCCCAAATAATGCTGCCAAAACTATTTCTCTTAATATAAACTCTTTTGTAAACTTATAAATATTTTCTATTTCATATTTTTTCTTTAATAACTACGTAACCTTTATATTATTCTCGTCTATTTCAATTCAAACAATCACATAATTCTATTTTTACCATTTTTTTTTTTTGATTTTCACATCAATATAGCCAGTGGTCATTAACATCATTACATATAACACAATCAATTATTTTACATAATCGCAATCAAATCGAAAATCTGATTTCTACAACTAATATTAACCGAAGATAAAGTTGCAACTTCAAATCATTAAATTAAGCGAACCGAAGCTTTCAAGGGATTATTTCTTAATGTGCAAGCGATGTATGTCATTAAGGGTTCAAATCGCACGTATGTATAACCTTAGGGTTACTTCACACTACAGTTACGCCACGTCATGCTCTACCACGCGTGGCGCTCTTCTTCAGTGCGACGTGCACTCTTTATAAACGTCTTAGGACTTCAAAAAATTTACATCGCAGAATAATTTTAACATCATAGTTGTTAAAAATTATTTATACTTTATTATAATTAAATATCATACATTTTTTTCGTGTAATTTAGTGGTTCTTTGGGAATATTAGTACTGAAGCGAGTGGGGTCTCGAGAACATAAAATTAACACGACAGATATTAATTGACGTCTTAATAGATTCACAACAGATCACACATCAGTATGTGTTAGATTAAATTCAAGTAAAAATATATATATTTATAAATAAACCGTATTATATTTACATTCTCATACAGTTTTCGCGAAAACCTGTTTATTATAAATCCTTCTTGTATTATATAAGGAACTAATTTGTGTGGATGCGTGAAGGTCTGTTACTCTTTCACACAAAAACTACTTAACAGATTTTAAAGAATCTTTACACTAATGTTTGCAGACATCAGAATAAGGCATAAGTCATAACTTATGCTGGATTTCCAAGTAACTATCTCGGGATGACTTCGCACACAATACAATTGTTTATGACGTCACGTGACACGCGCTATAGATGGCGCTGATAGTAGGATAACACATTCATTTTATAAACACACTTTATTATTTTCAGTCTGGATCAGTTCCAAAATCCACCCAGACGAAGTCGCAGGCCAAAACATGTAATACATTTTCATCAGCTAGCTTTAGTTTAAAGGAAATAGTTGAAATAAAATAAAACAACTGATTATAAGTAAAATATAAAGAAATGTCCTCAAAATAAAATAACAACAGTCACTCTATAGAGCGGCGGTTACCAAGAAAGAGTTATGTTAGTTGTTACAAGAGGTTCTTATATATACGATTACGTTAGTTGTAACTTTTTATAATACCCGCATGAAGTAAACCTTCATCTGCTATTAGTTGTAGAATTCAATTCAATTCAATTACTTAACGCATAAAATGTAATGTACAAATAGAATATTTCTTGTAGGAATTAAATTTCTGAGAGAATTTTCTAATATCATAAGGTATTATTCAGAATGAAAATCTCACAGCAACAGGTACAAGGGAATTCAAGCACAACCACTTAAAGGAGCCAGAAGCCGTGAAGTCGGTATAGCACAGGGCTAGAATATTTAGATCCGGCGCACTAATGCTAAACAAAAAACACAGATAATAAAGAGCTTTATCAAATATACCACGACTCAACATCACAGACAATTACAACAACCGGAAAGACGTAATTAACTTTAATTGCAACTTATATGAGGAAAGTTCGATCATTACTCAATAATACCGTACGTTAATTATGAATTCGTCAATATTATACGTCTTAATTAATATTAACAACGGGGTCCATAGCGCAAAAACCAACCGGACGTCTTTAATGTGGTCGCTCTGTGTTTTTTGTAACTCTGTCGTTACATTGTACCAAAATGAATCTGTACATTACCGCAGTTACAGCGCGAGACGCTACCAGTGCTATACTCGCTCGCCTGTGGTGCCAACAACACTAGTGCTATATCGTGACAGACACCAGTCATTAATAACATTATTTGATTTAAATAATCATATACTTTATATTAAACAGTGCTGTGAAAGTGATTTCAAAATTAATAAATAATAAATAAATCGTTTTTTATATAAAAAAGCATATTTAAATGTGTGAGGTTTCATCAAATATTTACAGGAGATTTGATTCCAAGAAGAGAATTGATAAAAGAGAGATTCTGATACATATGTTTGTGGTCTTAAATTTATGTTTGTACGTAAATATTGAATTTCCGTTTCGATGTGGCTTTTATTTTTATATGATATGAGAATTAACAGAATACATAGCAAGGCGCCTTATCTAATTTGTTATATGTGAAAATTTTACATGACATCTTTATTTTCAAGAAGGTTAGAGATCTTCATATATTACTTGGCATCATTTAACTTACGTTTTTTTACGTCAAACGGTTATTTCCAATGTTCCTGGTCAATTATTTATTTAGAGGCTGTAACTATAACGATGGTGCTCGCGTGCTGAATAACAATCAAATTAAGAGCTTTAACCAACGGACGAAAGATTCTTTGTTAGAATTATAATACTTATATATATATACAGATAATTTCTTAATATAAACCTTAAATAAGATATTTTTATTATACGTTAAATAATTGTTTTTATAATATTATCCGGACATATTAAATTTGGAAGGCATTGACCCCAAAATTGGTAGTAAGAAACGGATCTTCAGGCGACTGACCAAAGACAACGATGTGCTGAATAGATAAACGCCTAATTATAAGTAAAACAATGGCGTTTACCGTAACGCCCGAAATATATTGTGTTATAGTATTGCTCATGCGAATTGTTAACAGCGCTAAGGGTCTGGGAAGCTGGGAATAGAGTGACACAATACGTAACAAGCTAATTATAGTTCTGTTCTCAGACCTATTTTATGATATCGACAGACAAATATTATATACTACATATGTAACATATATTGCATAATACTCGTAAATAAGTTAACCTTTTATTCTATTAATATTTTTGTATTAAAAATAAAACTTATATATTATTCAAAGTTCTAGTTATAATTGAAACCAATAAAAGTTAGTTCGTATAAGATCATAAATATGTTACTGTTCCATTTAATATAATTCGTTGCCCCGGGTATGTATGAACTTAGAATATTTATCTAACAATAGGTAGAGATACGCACAGACAGACATTCAAACACACTCTATCAAACCTATATATATATATATATATATATATATATATATATATTAGTCACGGGTCGACTTTCTCTTAGATTTTATAACACTAAATTATTATAATAACACAATTTAAACGCAAACTGATTTGTCTGGGTGTTTTAATCGGGATAAATTTTATGTCTAATTTATTAGATTTTATAATATATACTATGAAACTCTACATAGTATGAAATTTGTCTGTTTGTAACATCAAACTTACATATATATTGATTACTATGTAACTGTAATAATTATTAATTAAGGCCGTTTTCTAATACGATCGTTTCAGCTGACCGTTTAAACGGCTTCACCGACGTAAATTGACCTTTAACCTTTCGAAAGAGCTGAGTACAACTTCACAAATAAAAATAATAATAATATTATATTCTTCAAACATCAAGAGTTCATGAATTATTACAAACGATTCATTTGTTTTATTGAAATTCTAATAAAATATTTGGTAAAGAACTTTGTCGTAAACAGAACGGAAGAATAATATTAAGATATCATTTCAGACGTGTCTGCATCAGTTTATAGTCTGTAATCGGATTATTCATTCGTATGTATAATTTATAACCGAACTGGAATAAATCTAAACATTATGACATTAATACCGAAACATTCAAATGATATGTTAATTCAGTTTGAGGAAATATTTAAACATTTCTATGTATTTGTTTATCTACCACTTTGTTAATACTAGCTCTATGACACGGCTTTGTTTAGGGTTTATAAAATCATAAAAATTTCATTCATTTATACAAATTTAGTTTTAATATGTAGTTTTTGATATTAATTTTCTGACTTTTTACAAAAGGGTAACCAAACATAATGTAGGTGTAGGTAACAGTCGACTCAGCCAACCTTAAAGTCGTCTCCTTAAACTACTTCTACTTTTTCTTATATACACTAAACTTGTGCTAAATAAAAGATCCTCTAACTAACTTAAGTTATAGATACTTGTAAAGGTAAAGATATAAATCTATTACAATCCTCAAGAACAATAGCACGCTACATGCACACACATATCTTAATCTAAACAAAGAGATGTGTCAACAATAGGCACAGTTACCACATTATTGCACAAACAAATAACTTACGAGCAGGCTGTATAGAGCAATAAGGCTTCTTATTAACAAATTAATCAATTCACTCACTGTCATGTTTATATTTATTTAGAACACTTGCATATGTGGTAATCTTATTACAAATAAATTAGTTTAAATCTTGCAGAAAATACTCCAAAACGGTTTTAGATTCCTATAGAAGATATATTTTTTAATTCTGAATTTAGCTAATACAAAGATAAATTAAATAATTTAACATAAATATCCGCAAAATAAAAGCCTCAACGAAACGGAAATCTTGTTCAACGTTAATTTTAAACATCTCCAATCTAGTTATTCCGAGTAAGACGAAAACAAATAAAAATGAGGCGTCCATAAAAAACGTACCTCTATTAACCGACCGGTAATAATGTAATGGCCAGGACTGTAAGGAAACTAAAACGAGGTAAAGGGAAAGAGGCAAAACAGCTCCCGGCCATAATAATAACCCCACCCGAGTTAGACATGAAATTCAAATCTACCAACTACAAGGAAAACTCATCCACAACCGACATGGAGTTCAGTGTTCACGATCTGATAGCTCAGCTCTCTGAGAACTCGAAGGCATCCAAGGAGGAAATAGAGAGCATACAGAGGAAGCTGCTCCATCAGGCCAGCGAGATCCTGAAAGTGGACAGGTTCGCCAACCAACCGCCTCCAGACCCACGTGTCGTGAGCGCCACCCAAAAATACAACGGGCCGATCTACGGCAGACCCATATCGATCCGGAGACAATCGGTGATCAATCAAGACGCTCAATTAGTGCCCGAGAAATTACAAGAGAATGTCAGCGCGGTAAACAAGCATCAGGTCAACGTGGTCGGCGCGGGAAGAGGAGATGTCTTTAACGGAACGGGTTCTGAGGCTAGAGTCGCCAGTGCGCGCGACGCGGCCGTCCGAGGTGAATGTATTGTATTACCTTTGGTTGTATCGTTGTGTTCTGTGCTCGATAACCGAATGTGTGTATAACTGCTGTGATAACGGTTACTTGTTCAAGTTCATTTTGGAAGTGTGGTATGTCCTTGAATCATTTACACTCCGTCTTAGTATCGGTGTACACGCTCTCATGCTCTCCGTGTTAGTGAGTCTGAACCGTATCTGTTGTAACTCAAGACGAACAATAGTTTTAACATATATTTTATAACCTCCTATAAATCATCCAGCGACGACTCGAAGTCGCTGAACGTGTTGCCTAGCTGATAAACTACTCGCCTCACATCAATGAGTGACGTGGAGTCACACTCCTCCTAATAAATTTATCGCTCTACTAATGTAGACTTAAAATATAATAGACATGTTCCATCGATAAATCATCAAATGTTGAGCTGTCTAGACTTTAAAAGCTTTAAAAGCGTATGGTGAATAAGAGAATAACATTATTGAAATGAGACGGGTCGTTAGCCATTGGCCATTAGATTTTCTCTTTATGTTATTGAGTTTTTTAGATATCGCTGTGAAAACATACATTCCTGATTGAATGAACCGGATCACGGAACATAAAAATATACATACACAAGCTCTCCTTATACCGTAGCTCTGCTGGAATTAACCAATTTATTCTCGACCATTATTCTAATATATAATGCGCGAGTAACACATTAAGAAAATTTTATTTATCTTTATAATCATCGGCACTTCTCGTTCCCTGTACTTTTGACAATATATTTAGTCTTAGAATTATCATCTTCAAAACATTTTAAGTTCAAGTAATCTCTCGACTGTAATCATAAGGGAATTTCTTAAATTTCATAACCCACCTTATAGCCAAACATTCTTACATCACAAGTCACGATATGATAGATAATTTTACGTTTTTTACCATCTCCCATATCCTCTTCCAGCACATCCAACTTATCCGAGAACAGTCGGGGCCCGTAACATAGTCAATTCACATAGTATAATATATTAAAGACGCGAAACATTTCATCTGTTTGAAGATAATAAACACACATATACATATATTACAAGGGGAAATCTGTTTTCACGGATCTCCGTCTGGATATGAGATGTTTACCAACTGTACTTCAAGTTATGAAGCTTTCTTTCACTTCATTGTTTTTATTAACTCTATAGATTTTAAACACATGCCTTTAAAATGACTAACAAAAAGCCCAACGCATCTGCCGGTCATCGGTTGCCTCTGGCTATTTTTCCATCAAATAAAATTAAACCTTAATAGCTATTACATTAGGTTGATATTTCTAAATACGTATATATAAATTCAACCTGTCATATCATTTGTTTCAAAGTAAACTAGATCCTTTGTGATCACATTAAAGCTCATTGTCGTTTGATCGATGATAATGACGAAGTTTTAATACAACGGAAATACTTTCGCAGCTTTATACCTGCTTATATTCCTGCTATATGTTTATATGATTTATGAATTCCTTTGTTTAAATCCAAAAACTTTGTTATTTCGACGTACTTACATGGAAAAGAGTTCAACGCGTTCCGTACCTACAGACACTTAGATTTAACACAGACACGAGTATAATTTAAATGTATGGCGATCAAATTTTATTATTATTTGCGTGCATGTTTCGTTTAATATTGAATAAAATATTATTCGACACAACATAATATTAAAACTATATGAAATCAAAGTACTTTATTTAAAATGAAATATATTTTTAATTAATTTTATTAATTCCAATTCTTTTCATGTTTCTACAATACGCCACAGTGGTTCAATCGTTAATGTGACTGGAGCCTCATATTTCAACGTTCGCGAATTCGAACCCTACTATTGTTTATTAATATATCCTTCAAAATTTTCTATTTGAATTTCAACTTCAAGTCAAATAGAATTTACATTTAAAGAGTAATCGATTCATGCGCTGCCTGAAACACATGATTATATCATGAACAGTTTTAAAACAGAGTACAAATCATATTTATTAATTGATTCAATTGTACTTCCTACCACCACGAGTAATCTCGCCACCGCCTAATACAGACGACAGTTACAAACGGAACCGTTGTGACACAGCTGACTTGCCAAAAATCCGCTCCGCTATGTACACTCACCACTTACCACCTACCGACGTTCAACATTCAACATTCAACAATATAATAAACTGATATTACACTATGAGCTTTAGTAACATAAAAGAATATGAATCTCCTCTTAAATAGCCTTCGAATTTAACCTAACCTTAATTATTAGGTTACCCAAATATAATCATTTTATAATGATAGAAATAACTTAATATATACCAAGCAAACTATAATAATTTTGCTAAATAATCCTTTTTAATGATATCATAGACTCATATTTTAGACACTTTCATCTCCGCCGTACGACCCCGGTCGCTGTGAAGTAACCGGGGCGTCGCGTCGCGTCGGGTTAAAAGTAGAATATAATAAATGAGTTTAGTAAAACAGTAAACCATGATTTCCTTTTTTTTTATTAATTTTTTAAAATTCTATGTTTTTCTATAAAAGGAGAAAATTTTAAAGATAACCTCGTCATCTAATGGTACATTTTTTTTTTGGGAAAAAGAGCATAAGATTATAAGGCTTTGATTGATTTATTATAAATAGAATCTAGATGCTGTGCTGTTTTGATAAAAATTTATGTTCCAAGATATAAATACAATACCTAGAAGCGACCTTCATAAAATTACTTTAACATAAGCAGCTAATTCATAAAGAGATAAAAATACCTCAATACCTTTTAATATTTTTATTATTCAAATATATTATAACTGTTATATAATGTACATGACACTGATCTTTCAACCAGTAGGTATCTATTGAGACCGCTGTACACCACTCCTTAGTAAGTCAGATAACTTTCTAGATAATTGTATTGAAAGAGTCCACTAAGGCCGTCCGCCCTGGACTGTGATAGAACAGATCGTAATCTATGGACAACCCGACAAAAACACTCATATATATATATTAAATATAAGATGATTATTAATAATAACCATGGAGGTAATATATTTTTTACAACACTAGTTAACAATCTACGATCCGTCCGTATTGTAACTTTCACATTACAGATATTAAGTTTAGATCAGAGAAGGCTAATGCTCTCATCAAATAATCATTTTGTTTTACTGTTTTCTTGTACATACAGTTCTTGGAATGTTTATTATGTTAAGTGCCGATTGCTTGTGAAATTTAGAACTATATGTAGGAGACATTTCAAGGAATCCGTCCTCTGAATTAGAAGAGAAGAAATAGTTCTCTTGAATATTAACAGGAACAAATTCTAGAAGAATATGTTATCCCACGCCTGAATAAACTTTCTCAAGGACTGATAACGCTATTAGAAAAACTAGATTAAAAATATTTTACAAATTGACAATCACAACGAAATAATAATAAGAAGCATGTCATCTTACAAGCTACGTATCAATGACAAGATAAATGTATGACTTGGGCTGGTTTTATCGTTATCAATAAAAAAATAATATTAAATAATGATATGTAAGATTTCCTTATTTTGCTTGTTTTTATTCTATATTAAAATCAAGATAGTATCATCACGAGACATCCCGTCTGCCCGTGATCACGGTTGCTGCAGAGTAACCGAAACGTCGGCAGTTTGTAGTTTTTAAAAATAATAAAACACGCGAAGTAATCCGAAAATATAAGTTCATTTCAAAATAGTATCAGTTGGAAGTAAATACTTTATAAGTAATCGGTTGCAACAAATTTTTCGCAACCATCACTACATAGGGACACCTCGCTCTCAGCTCGCTCCCAGCTCGATAACCTGTCTCAAGCTGTAATTAAAAAATACATCAAGCAGTTTGTATTCGCTTTCACGGAGCCTGTTCTAGCCTGCTCCGACCTGTCTAGCTTGGGACAAAAGTATTGTGGACAGTTTAATGTATTATTAGTACACCTCAAACTCAAAATATCATTCACAGATAAGCTGAAGGAAACAACTAGTAAAATGAAATTCTGTCACTGCCAGCTTAAAATTTTAAAAAAAGTAACGATTTTTATGATTAATTCACATTGAATTACTTGCTCTTATAATACTTTGAGAAATATACCAAATCAAACGAAAATAACCCGGTCAATTCACGTGTCGCCTTCGAACAACCTTTCTTGTATGCTTATAATGAGTTTTCATCGTCTAACGACAAACCAACCGTTTGTATGTAGTATTGTAATTAAAATATGTATCAGTGTAGTCACTCGAAGTATTACATCCACCTTCACCAACGTTTCCGTTATGACTTCTACAGTGTATGTGAACTGGTACACACTGATGTATTCTAATAATATAAATCTGTTTCTCATGTTGTTCTTACGTTAAAATCTACTTCAGAGAAGCAATAATTTTTAATGTAACTAACTATATAACTTTGTGGAAGTCTTTGTCTGTTGTATTCTATAGTTGACGGACTTTATCGCTTTCTTTCCGAGTTGATCATAATTTTGTTCCCGAAAAGATAACTTTTGTTTGGAACTTTTTAATTTAAGTACAGTCAAAGATACATTGAAGGTCTTTTTAAAAAATAGTTTATAGTGCCTGCTGTTAATAATATTTTATAATAAAATTGTTCATACATAAAACTAACATAATTATTCATAAAATACCATGTTCCATAAAGTAAACGACTAAATATAGCAGTGCCAGTTACATGTCATAGATTTTTTTAATTTCCCCATATTCGTTTGTCTTTAAATTCTAATTTATCGCATCCAGAAGTCTGGAAGAAGTCGGAGATGAAAGCAAAGGAAGGTACTAAGAAAAATTATTACACACATCGTCAATTATTTCGTTACCTAAAAGACTGTTGCTTCTATAACATGTATATGTAACATGCGAATAAAACGGAAACTCGTAATACTTTTTTCACAATAGATCCAACAAGAGAAAGGCGTGGGCTGCGTCCCCTAACACCGCAACTCGCCAGAAACTCACCTGCAATATACTCAAATAAAAACTTCTTCTGTTCAATAAAAATAATGTTGTAAACTAGCAATAAACAAAGAGAATTAGTGGACTTTAATGAGTTTATAAGAACTATTTTAAAAGTGTTAAAATATTTATATTAAACTTTAAGTAAATTTCTCTATTTATGAAATTAAACGTCCTCCATGTAACTTCTAATACTAATAACTAAACTAATAACTCCATCGCTCGCACCTGATAACTGCCACATTCTACGACTAGCGCGATCAAGGCGTTTTATGCCTTATTACGGATAAATAATAAGGTTTATAATCCTGTACGCGTACTCCACAGGTACCTCAGAGCCGGTGCCTCCGTACAGAATGCCGCCAGCGCCCGAGGCGGCTCTGCCCGGTGCCCCCGCGCCCCCCGCCCAGGGCATACACACGCACGCCAAGTTTCCCGTAAGTTATAAATGAAAATCTCTTCATTACTTTATGTTCGACCTCAGCTTGGCTCTCGCCTGCGGTTTTGTTCGTATCATTCCTAATCATATTCATAATTTCTTTTAACAAACGTACTCAGAAACATATATTATTATATATGACCAGGAGTTTTTGAGTTAAAGCCGGAGGAGATATACTGTTTATCAGGTTCATTGTCCGTCTAATATAAAGTATATTCCATTACACGCTTGCTGAAAAATATTATGATAATATTTATAGGACAATAATTGTTTCGAGAGCCGGTAGTAACGCGTATAAGATGTGTTATTCAAATTTATCTGAATACGAAATCAACTAGAAATACCCGGCGTCGAGTGGCCAATTTGTAAAGATCATTTACATTTTAATGAATGAAAAGGTTCGTACGAGTTATGGAACAAATAAATGAGATCTAGAAGCTGTAGATCCGAGTGATGGAGATTTATTATCTTATTTAGAACAAAAATTTGTTGTTTGAGAATCATAAAAGATGAGAACGCTCTTAAAATATTTTTTTCGCTTTATATACATAGATATATATTTTTTTAAACATTAGTATACTAAGTTCACTATAAGAAAAAACTAATTTAGAATAGAAACTTTAAAAATATTAAAGTGCTCTTTAAAATTTGATTTATATTAGTGAGCAATTATCGAAAACAGTAGATGTTTACTTTTTAGTCGTCACTGAGATCAATAATAATAACATAGTAGATCATTACCTTCTTCATAAAAAATCTTCAGCATTAGGAATATTTTTCTCTTACAATAGATATTACTCGGACTAAAGGACATAAACAGGAGTCTCATGAGAAGTTATAAAACTTTGTCAACAAAACAAAAAACTATATAACATCTGTGAATAAGAAAATCTAAAATTTTAATAAACAACGAAAGGTACAGACTAAGATAAGAGATCTGAAGTCAGCTCAACACAAAAGTAACATTGTATTTTCAATTTGTTGTGAGGACAGCGAGTGACGTCGGGTCGACGACATTGTTTTATTTATATCATGAGTCCATTTGGTATTTTCTTTTTGCACGCATTCTCAGCAACCAGTTAACCTTATATTACGAAATGTTGGAATATTTCCTTCATTTGAACAATATTATTTGTTATAGAAAATATTAAATTTGGTCCCGTATATCTCATGACACTTGAGGATTCCGATCAAACCCTGTTAATTAAGTTTCAGTCCTCAGAAGAGACAGATATATTGTTGAGTCCGTTTTATTACAACACAACATGTGTAAATCAAAAGCGACGCGAGCCACGAGTCACGTTAAAGTTATACGTAAGTTAGCTGTCGGTGAGATTTGTGAAAGTTATCATTTACGAATCGATCACAGCTTCGGCATGACTTAGAGTTTATTAAGCGAGTATGTTTGTTTCGTATTACGACATGCTTGTAACATCATTGAATGTACTCTGTAGCAATAGTTATATCTAATATATATTATTTAATAATGCGAAAGTTCAATCTCTCCCATATATACAGTAAGTATGTACACTTAATCTTTACATAATATTTACTCTCTCTTATATACACAGATAGAGCGAGATGTAATTCTGTCGTCTGGAGATAAGAATTCAAAAGTGCCGATATTACAAGAGGCTAGAAAGAGAGGGAGGCTGGGAGCAGTGGCTCCCGATACACCCCCCAAAGCTCTGTCAGCGTGGACTCATACTGAGGTCAGTTATATTAATATTAATTGAACTTGAAAATTAATATATTCTCCAACAACGTTTTTTTATAACGCATACATCTAACTTACTGCACACATTAAACATCTATTATCTAATATAAGTAGAAGCCTAGAAAGTATGCTTAGGTTTAAACTGATATACGAAGGCTATTTATTCACCTCAAAATATCGAATCGGAGAGGCCTTCACGCATCATACACTCGGACATTCACTTTAAAATAAAATTTCAAACAAAGATATTGTCATGTTAAGAACAAGGTCATAAATAAAACAGAGTACAGTTGAAAGCGAGTTTGCGACGCCAAGAATATGTCACTTAACATAAGATCTATTATTAGAACATCAAACACCATGACACTGGGTGCAAGAAACCCATCGTTATGCCTCGCCCGTCACGCTGCTTACACAGGAAACTCCGATCTCATACATATTGCATTCAGACTACACAGAAACTATTCAGATTACCCGCGGAAATATATTACGTTGATATTAAGACCGAACTGTTAACGATCTGGACTGGTGAAGGTGAGAACTATTTACAAACTTGTGGATTAACTTATATTTTCTTCACAGTGTATTGTAAGAGACATTTAATTACAGTATCCATAATGGTGATAATTAAATAATACTACGACATAACCTTATCGATAGTTATAACATTAAGTACATATTTTCCCACATTTTTAATATAAACATTAAATTAAAAACCATTTCCTTTATTTTATGGATCATGATGCTTTAAATCGTTGTATTAATTCCGACCGCGTGCTTCGACGGGCTTCGGACAAAAAAACGGTGAATCTAGCACGTGCGGCCTTACAACTACGATTGGTTACAGCAGATATTACTATTATATAATAATGTTATCAATAATGCCTTGGGAGTTATTCGTATAGACAAATCATTTATATTACTTTGAATATTCATTAATAGTATAAAATAGTTATTAGCAGTAGTCGTCGATACCTCTTAAATAAATGTCTTGGCCAAAACTTTAATTGCTTAAACTATCAAATTCAATTCAATCGTAATTGTTAATGGGAGAAGATAGATTTTAACAATTTTTATCCAAAATAACTCAGTGAAAGTAAATAAAAGTGTGTCGTATTAAATTTGTATCGTCTGAGGTGCGTGATCTGTCTCATTTAACAAGATCCGATCTCCATCGGACATGGAGCTTAGAAAATTCAAACTTGATCGTTATTATTACTTCTTTTTTTATGTAGTGTTAAACGGTCGGTCTGTTCAGAGGACGCTGGCAGTATCAAGTGTACTTAACCTTTCCCGACCCTTCATAGTTTGAACATTTTGTTAAAGATATAATTAATTTTATGAACAAATAAGATCAAAACTATAAAGTACTAGATAATGCCCATGTCTTCATATGCTTGAACCTCGGAACGGAACTCAGAGTTTGTAATGTGTCTAAACAATAGATATAGCAATCAACCTGCAGAGACATCTACGGTTTATGTCACGGAGCTTTATACACAACACAACTGCTGTGCCGTAAGTCATCAAACTACAAGGAATACGAGGGTAAATTATCGCCTGTTTTGTTTTCCGATGTCTTTGTTACATTATTGTAGTCTCATCAGCATCCGTAAAGCAGTTTCTGAAAGAAGCAGGACAAGAAATACCTATAACATTAATAAGAGAAACAAAATTATTTATTATTAGACATACATTTCTTTTGTTATGGTATAAATAATATTATTATTATTTATATAAATAACAATATGGTATAAATAAAAGTTATGTTTAATTATATAAAAATTTTCGTACATCCAAATTATTGAAAAAAAAAATTTTTCAATAATAATAAAATCAAAAGCAATTATTTTTATTGAAACGGTTTCTTTGATTCGGCGTAACGGAGCCGCACGCCGCCGGGGCCGTCTGTCGTGTTAGTAGTGAATGCACGGCCTGTGAGGGTGCATCGTAGACGTAGGACAAATTAAGTGTAGAATATATCTCATATAATAAGTTACAGTGTGAGTTTTGTTCCAATAACGATGTTGTATTGAAGGCTGTAAAAGACAATACGAAATGGTTGAAATTGATGTTGAAAATGTGAGTATTAAACGATATACAAAGAAACAAACAAAGCTATAACAAACAGCGGGGAAATTCATCACATTAATCCCCATACAAACATTCATAAATAATATCGGAAATATCGATTTAAATCACATATCACTGGAATATTTTATTTAATACATGAATATGTTTTTCTTATTTAATACTATAAACAATGTATACATAAATTTAAATTTATTCGTTAAATTAAAGCTGATATATAAACACAAATCCAGGCTTCACTCATTACTCTTAAATACACACATTATAATTCAAATTAAAAAAAAAAACTGTACATACAGTAATATATTCCTATCGAATTCTAAACTTTCCGAACGACACTTTGTATCTAACACATTTAAATTTTAACGTCATAATTAAATAACATACTGAATCCTTGAGCATAAGTTTACTTTCCACTGGTAAACAAGTAATATAATGTATTAAGTAATGAGAGAGTGCTATACCTTATTTAGAATACATAACGATACAGAGTTTCATAAATCTGAAACAAAACATTGTACAGTTCGTTTGAATGCAACAATCATCATTGTGTCTGTTTCTCAGACTCGTAACACTTCTTTCACCAGACCGTACTGGGTTCGATTCCCAGCTACTATGTTGCTTTGTCTCTTATCTACAGTATGACTATTAATTTCGTTGTCCCGTGTACGGAATACTAAGTGTATTTTAAATCAAATACAGGTTATATATTACAGCTGCCTTTGAATGTAATGATCCAGTAAGAATTATTATTAAATCAGTTGCTATTTTGTGAACAGCAAAGTTTCATCATGGGCCACACTTTTATCTATACCTTCACTTTTTTGTGATAGGAATATGAAATTATATAATGTATATGTATTACGGAATTTTTATATTACTGAAAAAGTTACAATAAAACCTTTTAAAATATTGAAATATTCAATAAAACTTTAATACAAATGCAGGTGGCTATGACGTTAAGAGGTATTAAATAAAGTTAATAGAGTAAAATTTAATATACAAAGGTACTATATTCTAGCCACACGCACCCCCCCACGAGATATTTTTTTCGTTTATTGCAATGATATTCTAACAGTACAAATATCTGTTTGACCCGATCTTCATCTGATGAAACGCGCAGGAAAATCACTTTGTCTTTCAGAAGTTTTAAAGCACAATTTTATTTTTAATTCTTTTTGTGTATTTAAATCAACAACATTTCTTGCAGAATCAACAAGCCGGCCCATCTGGTGACTTTAGACAATACGAACAAAACTACGGGTATGCTATGCACCAAAACGTTAATCCGAATCAGGGTGCTGTGGCTAGAAACATACAGAACTATGACTCACCAAAACCTCCTGTACCAGCCAAGAACACTTACAAACCGGAACAAAACAATTCTCATATAACTGTCACAGTCGAAACCGGAAAAGATAACACAAAAGATGCTCCTAAGAGCAACAAGTCGGTTAGCAAAACTTATCACACTTTAAAAGACATGATATCGAGTAGATTTAAAAATAAAGACGGGAATGATGCTGAGAAAAACAACGAGGAAGCCAGACTAAATAATAACGAAGAACGGAAAAAGCCAGATCAAGAACCAGTAACACCACGAGAGACACCGAGGAAAGTTGAACAAGGCATTTATGGAAGACCAATGCCACAAAATCGACCAGATATGCAATACAATCAAGGCATGCCAAACAATATGGCATATCACAGCCCTTCCCCTCATAGGTATAAAATTTGGCCTTTACTGTATTTATATTCCTATCAATATTTCATATGATTGTTGTGGTGGGTGTATCAAGCCTTATAAATACACGAAACAACTTAAGTTTGCTATAATTGGCAGTTTATTCATAGATACAATCTTAAAAGTATAGCTAACTTACTGATATGGTAATGCTACATGTCGAGAAGCAATTAAAGACATTGTTAAATTATACCCCACGATAGTTTCCTTGTGAACTATTATATAAGACAGACATATATGTATCTTTATTAAATTATTGTATATAAATGCTTCCTAATATTTTTTTACAGACAGTTAATTCACCAGCAACAGCAAATAGTCCAACAGCAAATGATGTTGAACCATCAGGCTCGCTCTCAGGAGATGTTGGCTCACCGACCACAGGCTTTGGGTGCAGACGCTCTTTACCAATACGGGCCGCCAGGAAGACGTAGTGCTGTTTATCAAAGGGAAGATTTGAGGTCTTTGGCAAATTTCACATCGCTGAAAACAACTCCACAACCACAAGTAGGTTAAAATTTGTTAACATTGCGGAATTGACACAAATTTGTTAATTATTTTTATAACCAAAGACAACCCAAAAATTACAGAACAGTGCCCGAAAAAATTACAGCAATTGTCGGCTTTCTTACGATCGTTCTCACTGCTATAACAAAGTACAATGATTCTCAACAATTACTCTTTCCCACGACGCACAATTAAAATAACAAGTACTCACTTTATGATGTCGAGATATCGTGAACATTCCTCATGTGGTCACAATGCAATTAATTTATTGGAGCTACGTTGAAATCGATAAAATATTCCAACTTTATTTCGTAACTTACTTAATTAGGATAATCATAGTCTTAGTTTTGTACGGCCTAATTGCATATAAATTAGTCTTAAAATAACTCTATTTAAAATTTTCACCTCAATTATAATTTACGATGAAGAAATAAATAATTTTTAAAAGGTTAATGTTCATATTATTATAAAACAAAGTATAATCTATAGGCTCTTACAACTTAATTTATAAATGGCATACAGTAGTTCCGACATTATTCCAATTTAATTATTATATACTGTAACCATGAGCATTTTAGAAAGCATATTTGATTAAACAGATTCAAACTTATCACTTACAGTTCGAAAATTCACATTCGAGGCTTGATCTCAGAAGTCCACAACAATTAGAAAGGGATATTGGACGGCAAAGAGGATTGGGTGAAGGAAGGCGAGCAGCGTCACATCCACATCTTCTAGAAGAGATACAACATCGACAAGAAATAGTCAGCCCCCAAATTCATAATCGATCTAGGAGAAATTCCCAAGCAAACTTGTTAGATGGAATATCTCATGAAAATGATCCCATAAGAAATAACGAAGAGCGGGAGTCTGATGACGGTGGTTTTAGACTGAGGCATGCTACCCAAAGTAGGTTAAGTTATGAAGAAAGAATTCGAACCAGTGGTCGGTCCTTAGAATCACACCACGAAAGATCTCATGAAATGTATCGAAGGACACCCGATAGCCATAAAGAATCAAGAAGAACGCCCGATTCCTTAAGCCTAAGACAAAAAGATGAACCTTCAACATCCAGAGAAATAGAGAGGAATGACGAAAGTGCGAGTCAAAAATCAGCAGACAGTGTGTATAACTCCAGTGGAAAAGCCGAGGCGTACACTCCCCAACCGTCTTCCTCAAGACAAACACCGAGTAGGATCGAAGACTTAAAGGCTCATGGAAAGAAAGGACCCAGTGGATCAGGAGCCAGTTCGGGTGAGATTCCAATTCACCCTCATTCCCGTATATTGCCCTTTCAAAAATATTCAGTGGCCATTTAATTGTAGATTATGATAAAACCGGCGGTCAATCTTCCAACGTGGATTCAGGTCGTGGGAGCGCTGCGAACTCGAGCGGGAGACGCGCAGAGACCATACGAGCACCTCCGCATGATGCCACAGCTGGTACATACTCTTAGAATATATGAAGTAACTTAAAATAAAATTTCCAATACTCAATCGCTTCCATAAATTAGATTGTCTTGAATATATCACTCTTGTGATTTAGTTACACAAACATTTTTTTTTTAATAATAATAGTAAACTATAATAATAATAACTATTATCATTATATTCCAATTTCAGCACCAGAAAACGAATGGGCAGATTTAGTGGAATGCGAGTTGCGTCAAATCCTGGAGCCGAAGCTCTCCAGCATGAGGTTGGACAGCTCGGCCAGTTCGGATGGATCGGTCACGCCTCCACTACCACCGCTGTCTCCATCTTCAGATCTTCACAAACGGAACAGGTAATCTTAATTCTGTCCGTTGTTATGACCACACCAAGACATCACACAAATGTACTGTGAAAAAGATGATTCATATGATACAATGGCTATTTATATTTAATTGTATGAAAACTGTCAGGTTCTATCAATAAGGATATATCGTTTTTTCTTTATGTATAATCCTCTAGATCACAATTAATATATCAATCGAATTTTACTCGTTTTCACAAGATGGCCCTCTCAAATTATTGTCATATAGATGATCCATCTGAACCTTCTTGCAATGCCTATTACTTGTTTATTTTCGATCAGTCGAACTCAGATTTAATTTTATAAGCCTCTAAGTTGTTAATGAATATCTTCAGTCTTCCCGGCCGTGTTGAGTATTCTGACGATCGACGTCGCCGCGAGTCCCCTCGCTGGCCCTCTCACTCACACTCGCACTCACACAAGAAATCGTCAAAAAGAGATCATCATTACAAGAAGCACTGTAAGTAACCAGCCAGGTGGGACTTTTATATATGTATATGTATAGCACAACGAACTACAGCTAGCTAGTCAGTCGAATATTGAATTTTACTTTCTACACAATTATTTAAAAGGGGTCACAATTTCAAACATTAATAATTGGTGTTTACACCTCGTGAATATCTGTTTGGAGAATTAACTAGAGTTTAAGCAATAGAGAGGTACCATACAGCAATAAACATGTGACTGAAATTCCAAATTGGGAGCTAGAGATAAAAAATAAATTGTGCTAAAATCTTTTTTTTTTTCAGCCTTTGGCCCTGACACAACGGACGTCACTTCAACGACGACACGCAGTCTGGATCTGTCTTCCTTGTTAGATGCAAGAACAGACAGCGACGCATCCACAGATGCACGCGCCATACGAAGGCAGCTCCGAGGACTGGAGAACATGTACGGGGAGGTGCTGCAGTTGTTGGGGGTCAGGAAACCAGCTGGAAAGAACTCCTGGGAGGCACGGTGTGTGGACAAAATCGAGTCTATTTAATATTGGATTCACATATCCTTTTCAACTATTAAAAGTTTTGAATCTGGTTATAAGAAAGAGTAGTATTTATTAATTTAAATAATTGTTCAATTTCAAAAACTTTCACAAGCCTTTAATTTAAAAACGTCGTTACATACGTTAAGACAACGTTACAATATTTTATTTCTTTTGTCAACGTGAAATAAAATCAAAATAATTGATAGATAACACACAATCCATAGAACTAACGTATAAAAAGTACTTGTAGTGTATAGTCAATAATAAGATTGTTATACCAGAGTTGAGTCCGACCAAATACTTATAAAAGATCTGTTTTTTTATTGCCTCCATCTATTGTAATGATTATTAAACAATGCGGCTTCGACATTGATATTCGTAACAATCGTCAGGTTAACTTCCAAGCGTCGTTATGGCAGCATGTCCTCGCTGCCGTCCAGCTCCGTCAGCAGTCGACCTGTCAGGGATAAACGAAGGTCATCCAACGAACATCGGAAGAAGAATGATTATAAGGTAACTTTTTATAAAAATAAAATATAGTAATCTCGGAGGTAACCAACAAAACGGCAATGAAGACTTAAAAAAAAGTTCCTAGTTTGACCTTGAAAGAGGATTTTACGCTGTGAGATGTCTCATGGAAAGTTTCATTATAGATACTTTATTTCCATAGTTATTGGAAAGCATGAAATTTCAGTATTAATTATAAAAACAGAAAACTAAAAGAAGCACACACTGAAATCCATGACTAATCCATAAATATTCAATTTTCTAAGCATAATCTTGAATCCAGGGCATCAACAAGCGCTTCCAGCGGCTTGAATCCCACGTGGTGACACTGGCTCGGTCGGTGGCGCACTTGTCGTCCGAGATGAGAACACACCACTTGGTGCTGCAAGAGATGGACACCATCCGCGCCGAACTGGCCGCCCTCAGGCACATGTACAGGTAGGGCGAAGACTTCTGTTTTATAAGCGTTGAGCTGAATTCTGGTGGTGCACATTGAAATTTAGAAAAAATATATTCTGCGAGTACACAATGATTTATTTGGTAGAAGTAATTACAGTAAATACCACAAACAGGAAAGCAAGATATTCAGGCTTTAATCTATAAATAACTTCATTAGTCACTACCAGTTTTGATGCCCATTAATGAGATCAATATGACTCCTGAGATGATAAATGAATTCACATTTCCCAGATCTGGCGCCCCAAGTCGAAGACGCACTTCAGGGTTCAGTGACCCCGAGCGTGTGAAACGTCTCACCAAATTCTTTGGAGACGAACCACCGCTCATGAGACTGTTCCTCAAGAAACTTGGATACGAGGTATTTAAACGTATTTTGATATGAAAACTAGTTTGCGGAAGTAAAGCCTGGGTAGCAGAAAACTATAATTATTAAAAATTTTATGTTCGAGATAAATCCTACATTGAGAGTATCGGTTTGATTAAATTTGAAAATAAACAAACTCTCAAACGTTTATGATGAAACATTAATTTGTTCTGTTGCTATACAGCGTGAGCGGCGGTCGTAAAGTCAATTAATAATTTTTGCGAATTCCCATAGTGGGAAGAGCATTAAATACAAACAGGTTAAAAGTTGTGCACGATAAAGTCAGCTCTATCGCAGTAATTAGAATATTACCACAAATGGTTCATTAACATAACTCAAAGTGTTTACTACCATACGCTTTCTTCAATATTTTTTTTTTATAAAAAAACCAATACAAAAAATCAATTTTATTTAATTTTAAACTTGTTTAATTTCTAAAATTTTAGGAAACGGTTTCTTTTTTTATTTCGTTTAGATTTTTTTTTTCATTTGTCATTTTTCATGACTGAAAAGGCTAGGGTCAGTTTACGGAACAATATGTATAATTCTATCAAGTAAAATAAATAAATACACTTGTAACTAATTACAGTAAAATCTAGATCTAAGTAAATTATTATCTGAGAAACCACAGAACAAAATCTAACACAATATAATTTCATTCTATTACCCAGAAATATGCAGCCCTTCTTGAAAAGGAGAAGGTGGGCGCGGCGGAACTGCCCTACGTCGGGGAGGACAAACTCAGAGCCCTAGGAGTTCCATTAGGTCCTAGGATGAGAATACTCAAAGAGGCTGGGATCCATCAGGACCTACATTTATCTAGAGACGATCATAACACAACAACTACTTTGGCTATAGTGTAACAAAGTCTAGTAATGTAAATAACTCGACATGATGTGTTCTTATGTAAGAAAGATAGTCTTCATACAATAACAATTGGGAAGGTTGCTGTACTACTGATGTTTACAAAAAAATAACTGATATAAAGTAAAATACATCATTATATATAATAATACTCGTGCTATCGGAATTCAGACTCTATGGTGTGGCGTTAAAACTGTATTTGGATAATTAATTTATAATTGTAAATATTTATGATAATTTGAGTTGTTTATAATTCATTTATTAAGTGTTTTATTTCGCTTCAGTTAATGAGATGATAAGTTTAGGTTGTTGAATGTTAAACACGTGTGAGCTGAGACGCACGACACGGAGAAGGCTTTAATGAGAGGTTTTTTCACCAAACGAGCTCAAACGGACATAACACATCTATATTTTTATGTTATCAATACAAGCGCGCGCCAAAGACGACGTCCGACATGTATTTAATTGTATAAATGTAAATATCTACTTCTCCACAACGAAACGTAAACGCATGCTTTAACATTATTTTATGTTATTTTCTGAGATTTTTTTTTTTGTAAATAAAGATTTTTTTTTTAATAAATTTATTTTTCTTCAATATCAATATACGAGTGTTCTCTTATTATTATTTTTTTTCTACGTGTATGTCTTCATCTGTTAGCTTATTCTCAGCTGAGCCTCAGCTTGGCTACCGCTTTACTTCACACCAACTAAAATATAAAAAATCTGTTGCTAAGAGCAGAATTTGATTACAAGCGAACAAAATTAGCAAATATTTTTATCTTTAAAGATTAAAATATGGTAAGCAAAAAATATATTTTTCAAAACTTTTCTTGTCTCTGAAACAATGTTTCGAGTATACGCGAACAAAATATTTTGAGGTAGCTTTAATTTCTGTATAATAATTGCTTAAATTATTTACACCAAGAAAACCTTCTTTCCCTGTCATAAGTTTTTAAAAATATTCCCAAACTTGCTTCTTTTAAAACATACGATTTTTTTTTCTTTCATTTGTTTGATTATGTTTTGTAGCAATTTAGATTCGATAACAAAATCTTAATTTTTTTGGGTACAATTGAATAAGTCATCTTAAAATCTAAACTTCTCTTAAAACATGCATATAATATTTAATCACATTCCCCTGGTCGGATATACTATGAGCTTGATATGCACAAAGGAAAGTAGACAGAAAACATATTACTTGTTTACTATTATGAATGTCCCTCGAAAATAAAGACACATCTGATCTATTGCTAAGAATTGAGAACATAGTAATAATGACGTACACATATAACATTATCTGGGGTCGCCGCGCGTGAGATAAAACGATGTCTGCGTTCGTTCTGGTGCCACTTGGTGTCAGTCTCTCCCAAAATGAAGACCCTGCTCGTTCTGGCTGCCGTACTGGTATGCGTGCTGGCTGAAGTGCCTTTATACAACCTCTGTGATGAGAGTGAGTATTATGTTATATTAATCGATTAATGATTGAGTTAGGATTTCTTTTTGTGAATGTTTTTCGACATTACCTTAATTCTGGATGGTGATAATATTACTTTTCGATCATTTAGGTATTATCGTTATTAGATGTTTTTGGCTTGTTTTGCTTATGAATGTTGACATGCATAAGTATAGAATTGGACATCGTAAAGAAATAAAACACAGAGTAGTAGAAGCCAAGCGATATATTTTTATTACGATTTTTTTTATTGTTTTGATTTAAACTGAAATATTTTTTATGTGTTTGAGTAATATTTGTAAATCAATTACAAAAAACCGATGGATACATATAATTAAAATTTATCGAGAAACATGTTGTTAATAAAATAAAATGTGTCAGAATTCCAATTTATAGGAATCGCATAAAAGGATTCGTTTAGGAGAACTTGGGATTATTTTGTTTTGTAACTGTTTTCAACACTTTACGGCTCTGGAAACGAGTCCTTATGAGCCGAGTATTTTTAAAATGGACTGTAGGTTGTCAATAAACCTTCGAATATGAGTCTCAACTTTATAAATGAATTACTGGAAACGCTGCGTGTGAAGTGTGTTGCAATGGTAAACGTAGATAAAAACAATAAAAAGTTGAGATAAAAAAATAACTCATTAATGGTCCCGTTTTAATTTTCATTCAATTCACAATAACCGTTTTAAGACATTTACTACTAAACAACTATCGCTTCGTCAGACCTTAGAATACGGATCTAAAGTAATTGCTATAATCTTTATTTGAAACACTTACAATATTTTAGTAAAAATATTTACATATTAGATTTATAGTTAAGTGTGGTTCCGTATTATAATATTTCAATAATTTTTATGTTTTTTTTAATACAACTATCTTATATATATGTGTATAAAAATAAATAAGATTACAATGACCTTGACACTCACGTTTCGTTTCTCTTTGTCTTATAAATAATATTGCCATATAAATATTACTTGTTACTTATTCTGATTTATCACATCATGGTGTTCACCAAACATTATAGTAACAATTTAAAACCCTCTTTATATGTCTCTGATAAGATTTATAGTATTTCAACTATTGAAATGTTAGCTATCGAGAACAAGTAACATGTTGTTAACTGACCAATATTATAACAGGACAATAAGATACAACAATTAATCATATGGTCAATATAATTATAAATATATATAACAAACTATCAGCCCCAGTTCCGGGTGATCGACCAGACAGCCAGCGATTGTACTCCATCTAAAGTCAAAGTTCACGACACTCGTTGATAACTACTGACTTCAATTTTTAATACATTATTACATACGATTAGACGATTATTTTTATAAATTCTAAACAAAAAAAAATATAACACTCAAACAACATGCTTTTATTTCAGCGTCGAGTAACATCTGCGAGATTAATGAAGTGCGTATAAATCCCTGCAAAGACAAGAAAGCCTGCAGGTTCAAGAAAGGATCCCCCGCCTCAATATCTATTGACTTTACGCCAAGTGAGTTCATAAATCAATTACACTGATAAGGTGAATTGGCTTCATTGATAGGTCAATAGGTTAGCTAGTAATATCAATGTATGTATAGGTATAGGTATAGGTAATTAGGTGATTTCTAGCATTAATCGCAAATACAATTTAAAACTAGTCCTTCCTGCTGGTTGCGGCTCCGTGAAGATAATGGTTGCCGTTCTTCCAGTTCATATCTACATTTAAAATAAATTTATAAAGTTATTTAATCACAGGTATACCTTTATATGGCTTTCATAATCAATAAAGTATGTTATTAAAAATTATCTAGGAAAAATTAGTTTTTTTCGTAAAGTTTAATAAAAAAGACCTTTGAATATACAAATATATTACACGTGCAGTATTTGAAGAGATATTATTTCACATAAACTGATTTTTCCTTGTATGTTGAAACAACGGACAAATGTATAATATACGAGACACGAACATTAATGCTAGTTTTGAAAATATATAATTAAATTGGTCCCTTCATAGATATAAAGCCAACACGCCAATACCTAGCTGGTGTAGACAAATATAACATCCTTCAGTACGAAACAGGTCCTCGTTGATTTAGGGATTTTCTTTCACAAGAACTTTCCTTAGATATTTTCTAAGACACAGAACTAGGATTATTCTTATTTATAATGTCGTTGTAATATATTTCAATGATTTCAAATTGTTCATTCTATAACTAAACACGTCATATATTAGTATTATTTTTAATACTGCTTTGTTTTTAGGCAATAAAGACTTGTTTCAATAAAACTTCAGTATTATGTTTTAATTTTTTTAATGTAAAACTTCATACCCAACACCACGTTTTAGAGTTCTCAGCCTCTAAGCTGAAGACTGGTCTCTTCTGGGCGAGCGACGGAGGTGACGTTCCCTTCCTCGAGCTGAAGGATGCTGACGGCTGCCAGCTAACCAGCTGCCCTGTTGAAGCTGGAAAGAAACAAGAATTGAACTACAACTTAAGACTGTCCAAGAAATTGCCCAGTGTAAGATACTACATGTTCTATCATGAATATATTTACGAGCTTTTTTACGATAATGGCAACAAACGAACAGACTGCCTACCTAATGGAGGTAGTAAGACGTTACTACCTCCCCCATAGATACATGCGGATACATGCGGATGTCCCGCCCATGGACATCCGCAACATAGTTTTGCGGGTCTGTTGCCACCCTTGTTTGAGGAAGAGGTAGAGGAAAGGGTGGGAAAACGGAAAGGGCAGGAAAGGGTGGAATAAGGAAAAGGGCAACACTCTCTCTCACTCATCAATTTAGGACTACTTCACGTCTGTCTGTGAGAGGGCGGTACTTCACCGGTCGAGCCAGCCTATATTCGAACTGTAGTAATTTGACCACAGCTGGATTCTAAAACCTTTCATCAGCTTCAGAGCTGTATATAGGGATTATAATATAGATGAGACCTTTTGATAACAAAAAATTAAATTCTTTAGCTAGAAAACTTTATTACATATACATATATGGTTTTAATGAGATTAGTTCTAAGTCCTTCTGATATTTATGTTCAAAAGCTGTGTTTTTACATATATTTGTGAATTTTCTTCAAATGTTCAAATTATATTTAATATTTCAGGGTAAATTCACCTTCAAGTGGAAGCTGTTCAACGAGGAGAATCCCGAGCAGTTGTGTTGCTTCAAAACTGATGTCGTTCTGAGGAAATGAACGAACTGTATATAAATAAAATAACGAGCAATAAATTTTGATGATTGATTTTTATGTTTAATTTCATTAGGATTATTGAAGTACCCAATTTATCTTGTTTCACTATAGATACGTACGCTGAGATGATAATTCATTCAAAGTATTTTACTTTGATTTAGATATAAATAATAGGCTAAAATCTAAATGGTATTTAAAAACAAGTCAATATGATTATAAAAAATATTTACAAATTAATGTCTCTTATTAATTATAACTACGCCCACTTTCAAAGTGTAATGTTACTAATTATGTTTGTCTGTTTCGTTATCTGTGTTACAAAATTGTTTCTGGTGATGTATTTGTAACATAAATGGTACATTTATTTGTTCAGAAGCCACTGACTGAGATGGCACAGAAGTTATTTTACCTCGTTGTCTGTATTTATCTTGTAAGTTCTGAATATGTTAATAGAAAAAGTTGCAATAATGGTGAGTTTTGTTTATATACACATATGTATATATTTCTTAAATAATAATTATGATAATGATCTTCAAGCTTATTTTTATGATCGTTATAAAAGCTTTCTTAATTTCTTATCTTAATTTCAGTGGACCCTACTAAATGTAAGATCCACAATGTTAAGTTAGACCCTTGCCCGGATGGTCCAAAGCTCTGCAACATCAAACGAGAGGAACCTTATTCCATAGCATTTGATTTCACTCCGGGTATATATGTTTTATTTAATACTCTAGTTCGCTGGCTTTTCTCGCCCGGTCAAATATATTACGTATTAAAATAATGCCGAGGATTTTGTTAATAAAGTCAAAGTATTTTAGAAAACTGATAATATTAAATGTACATTTACATCAAAATCTACATTCATGCCTTCATTACTTTTCAATATTCTCTTTACTGTTGTGTTAAATTTTATTTATTGATGGAAACATAAAATACATAATTCCAGAATTTGATGCAAGGTCATTAAAGGTGGCGTTACTAAGTGATCCCAACAATTCCACGAGTTTCTCGAGAGCCGTGACGCAGTTGCACAGCGGGTGTGACTATACTAAGTGTCCCATTGAAAAGAAGACTAGAAACATCATTGAGTTAGACTTCGAATACTACGTGAAGTCAGAAGTAAGTACTAAGCTCAAGTCCGAAGTAAGTACTAAGTAGTATACAGTACTGAAGTTCAAATACAAAAAATGCATGAAGTATGTAGCCGTCAAGTCGCGGTTTCGATATTGATTGTGCTGAGATAAACACGGAAACTTTAATTAATCATTTCTTTGATATCTTTCTATTGTGCTTTTAACTGTTGCGTTGTTTTTAAAGTAAAATTGATTTCATATATCCGTTTTCTTTCCCAGGGTAAGATTCCTCTCCAGTTAAGATTGTGGAACGACGAAGACGACTCCGACATGTGCTGTTTTATATTTGATGTCAATGTTTTGAAATAGATTATTTATAATTGTGTTAAACATACCCTCCTACTTAAACTTCACCAACTAAATGTACTTCTTCCGTCGCAGCGGGATAAAAATTAATGATTTATATATTATAAGCTTTGTTTTCGTGGTTATTTAATATAGCAAAATAGTCTCCGAAGACACAAACTTTTAACTACTGGTCTGTGTCCTTTAATTTTAAATAGCTGATTTACATTTACTACAAGTTTATAGATAATAATTTAATTTTATTTATTTCTTTCCTTAATACATAGCAACAGACTTACAGCCTAGTGCCTACAACAAACAGCTCCCAATATCCAATAACATTACTATCGTAAGAAAAAATCTCTTACACGCGGATTACACAACCACATCCATGTCACCTTAATATTTATGTTAACAAGCTTAATATTTGATCTTTAGTTTTAACTAAACAGTTACGTCGGGTAGTTTGTTGTACAGACACAATGTAACGTCACTTCAAATCATTCGCAGTTAAAATTAAACATCAAATTCCAAACACGATATCAGATACAGATGATCTGATGAAGTGATTTTAAAAACTTTGTGCATCGTAACCTGCGCTTTGCTCAAACACTAATTAGAACTGTTTGTTTAATATTAAACAAGTTCTCAACAATCTAAAGCTATATCTTGTGTGAAATAATATCCTCATTAAAAAGATATAGCAATATTACAGTTACGTAGTTTTTATGAGGCAATTCCAGTAACAGGAACCGTGCAGTGCGCACCTCGCACAAGACACTTGAAAGTCCGGAAATCTTCTTTAGGTAAAACCATCTACTTATATGTTATCATGCAATTAAGTGAGGTGTTACGCAGCATTATTATTGAAATTAAATTATCATTCAATATGAAAGTGTATAAAATACAAATAAACAGTGCTTAGCAAACAAAAAGAAAGTTCTTAATCTATATTCAAGTATCATAACATCAGTAATTACTTCTGTGTACTTTCACATTGACAGCGATCTGTTTATTGTTATGAATTTCTGTTACATGAAATATATTTAAATGAGATGTTTGTTCAAATGTTTGTTGAAAGATATCATTTCGAAGAGATGATAATCTTAGAAACTTAACAATAACAGCTGATTTTTGAATACTTTTGTATCTTATGATCTTTGTTGTGAGTTTTTTCAGAGTAGGATCATATTTGTAAGTAAATTTAAAAAATAACTTTGATCAACATACTACATCTACTTTGACTCGCCTTAAATAACTGCAACAATTTAATTTAAATATTAACTTACCTTCGCAGCTATGTAAACTATAATACTCTAAATTCCAAAGCATACAGAAACTGTGAGGACATATTATATACTCTGGATTATATACTCTGTTATATTATATACTCTGGATTATATACTCTGTTATATTATATACTCTGGATTTCTAAGAATAGTTAAACGTATACAGATAGCGAAGTGTTCAATTACTTTATTTATGAAAACAACTTGCCAGATATTTTTTTAAATAACTTGTTTAACATTAACAGACAGAAAATTAAGAAACCTTAACGGAAACAAATATACGTACCTATATTTAAATAGAGAATAGAAAATTAATAAATTTATATTTAATCATTCTCACCGGTCGCAGAAATAATATAATTACAGGACAGTTTCCATCTATCCTCGACCGCAAGACACATCGAGTGCGCCGTTTTTGCTCTGGACAAGTCGAACCGCAAGAGGCTGCATTTATTTCCCTGTTACGTCCAGCCTATGTAGATAACACATCATTAGACCAACATTCAACGTGTTTTATAGCCTCATAGCTGTTTATTCATTCTGCCATTGCTTTTAATATAAGATATTTAACCAGTGACCACTACTGCTATCTAGGTTTCATTATAAGGACTTGCGGCATTTATACATCCTCGATCAATTTTATTATTTGATACAAATTAAAACATTCACCCGCAATGTCATTAAAAACATTTGACATTTATTTATTAAAACATTATTCAAAACTTAAAAAGTAATTAAAATACACTAACATATATGATTATAATTTTGCAAAATATTTTTTTTCACATTGAGTATGACTAAAATTTCCTTGATGACCTAGCCTGAACTGTTCGATGAGTCATTCAAATGTCGAGTAACATTCTTAAGTCACGATGTAGGCGATTTTTCAAACAATAGTCTGTTGTGAGCGCCCTGAGACTAGAAAGTCTATCGCTCCTTATCAACCTGATACAATGATAATATCTCTGAACCCAACCCCGCCTTGTAAATGCCTTAAAGTAAATCGAGCTTTCTAGACTGGTTTTAAACACATTGTGGATGTCATTGTCTCGATATGAACTTATGTTTTTTTTTATCTTTACTTAAATTCCTATAAATATATACAAGGCTCGGACACGTTTTTATTGTTAATTCGCAGGCTGATGATAGAATATTATAAGAATGTGGATTTGTATTTACGTATGAAAATATAATAAGATTTTAAGTTTGATTTGATTTGTCCTTCTTTTAGGAATAAAAAATAAGGCGATTGGTCCGCTCTTGGCCACTGCTCGTACAGAATATTATGAAATTAAATTTGATAAAGAATGATTTTCTTATTACACGTCTTGTACTTTTTGTACGTATCTGTAATATTATTATAGTGTAAAGAGTATTTTAATAGCGTCGTAAAGCGTTCTAGAGCACGCCCTAAACCTAACCTGTAGAACCGGGACCTAACTGGCTGGGCTAGGAATGCGGGTTCAACGACCCTGGCTGCCCCGAGTCCAGCTTCATCCGGGCTTTCACATTTCATATAATTCTATGTGGAAAAACCGTATCATACAAAAATACCTTCATATACTTATATTAGTTATAGCAATTTTTTTTTAATAAAACCGAGTGATTACATCTCATTATCCTAAAAAAAGGTGAAAAAAAAGCCTTATAAATAACTTTCTTAATTAAGAATAAATTCAAGCCGCCATACAAACGTACCAAATATAGAATTTAATAAAAATTTGTTCAACCTCAAACTCTCTTCTTAATTCAACTGCCACAAAATGTATATAAAAGTTTGTTTCTGTTAATTCTGATACTAACAAAGAATGCAGTCCTAAACTATGCATTAGCATCTGAATGTGTAAATAATTAAATTATTTCATTATTGTAAAAACACACTAATGAAACAATATTTTAGGAATAGATCCAGTATGTTGACACATAAACATTGTTTGATTTTTATTATAATAAATAATCACTGACTTTCACGTCTGTATGTCCGACTGTAAGCTCTCACCGGTTCCTATTACAACTCTTATGTTACGTTAGCTCTGTGAAGCGTAGCGCCGTATAGGATTCGCGGATATTACTTCGGAAAGAAAAGTATGAGAGTTATTATAATCTTTATTTTAATTACAATTATATAAACGTGATAGTTCATGTTAGAGATGGCGATATCCGTTCACTGAGATTCAATTCGGAACATCCGCTCCGTGATATAAAAATTGGTATTAAAATTTAAAGCGGGCTGGGAATTCATTAAATATATATTTTTTAACGTTTCATAAAATATATTTATGACATATCTAATTTATTTAACATAAACTTGTCGTGTTGCTTAAAGTACGTCTATAAAGATTCTCAGTAGATATCATTGTCGGTATCAAAGATTTTGTCATTCTTAAAGCCATATCACCTCAGTCTATTATTTAAGCGGCTTTAAATTATATTGAAATGTCGATACCAAATTAAATAAACTAGACAAACCGAAACTTAGAACTATATATAAAAAACATTTAACATTGAAGTTTTCTAAGGGCACTAATAGAAGAGGTAAAAAAGTATGTAAATATCCTGGCTCCAGAAACTCACCAACAGTTTTAGTTTATTAGAGAGTCACTCATTAACTTTATTTACGTATTTTATGTCTATATAAAGATGCCTCTTAACCTTACACTTGGATCGTATGTCCCGGGCGCTGTTGAAGCTCCTCTCCCTGCAACGATGGACCCGGCGCCCGCATGGTGAACCCATGGAATATTGCAAAGTTACGTGTCTGTCTATTTAATCATTCCAATTATAAAATCATATCAGATATAGATATATTACATAAATCAAGTTTTAAACAAACAAACAATTACTAATGTCAACAAAATAAAATACCTTCTAATAGTATTGAAAAGGCAACCTTTCGTAGACCTTACATACCTACAGGCTACAGGTCTGACAGTCATAAAACGTTTATCAAATTGAGGAAATTATTGATTGAATTTATCGATTTAATTGGAGACCGAAATTAAGATATTAATGTTGATTAAAATCTAAAGGTGAACATTCAATGCTTCGACGCTAGACGGAATGAAAAGGCCTTGTCAGAAGGTGAACTGTGGCGGGCGCATCTTGGGTAAATACGAACCAGTTTTTATTACACATTACCAAATTAATCACATCCAAGCAATATCCGAATTCAATTCAATATAAACACAGTTTCAATCTATGATTTATTTTCAATGATAAAATGAAGTTGGTTGCATAAAAATATATCAAAATGGCGTCTCGTGCGGAAGGCCAAGGCGAGCGGGTTGGTGTTGGTCGGCGGGTGTGTGTATCATGACTCATTAGTCATGACTGAAACTGAATACGTCGCTGGCTTGCATTCCACTGAACCAGATTATATTATGTTAGTTAAAAATATTAACACAATAATAACTAGCACTTAGGACAGAGACAGTGTCAGTGTTCCTCAATGTACCTACTTAGTATTAAACATACATAATTATGGCAACTAATTGATCTTCATGACTCCGTCTTAAATGTAAGCAAACAAACCCAATATATATATATATATATATTGATAGGTTTGAAGCCAAACCTCCTGGTTCTATACAGGAACCACTTCATAATTTTCTTCTACACAATCTTTGTTCTTTGTAAATTCCTGTAGTATTCTTATGTATATATTAATTACCAATAGTTGTCATTCTACCATAACATTTTCAGTTATTATTGTTTACTCTTTACAATTAACCTTTATACGTATTGATTATGCAATATTTGATATAAAGAATGCAAGGAGAATGCAAACATGACTAAAACTTCCTTACAATTAGTGTATTAATTTGGTGAAAATAATTTTTAATTTAAGTACATTTTTTTTATTATTGTCTTCTCTAGTTTATGCAGTATTATCTCAGATATATATTCAATGCTTGTACAAATATATGCTTTTGTTGGGCGTCAAAATTTTTTACTCCTTGTTTCAACATGAAAATTATTCCGTAAATCTAATGTCATATATTGTTTATACAATGAAATATTGTTAGAGCCAGGAAGCCAACTATGATTTATGCTATTTGCTGTAAAGACTCCAGTCTTAAGGCAGCTATATAAGCAGCTATGATGAGTACAGTCGCTCATGTTAGGTGAGAAACGCTTCTCATTGCCAGGCCTGCGAGGCCTTCAGTCTAGACTCTATCAAAGCACCAATTTTACAACGCTCGGATGTCGTTGTCAAATCAACTACTGTACTAATGATTTCTCTGACAGCATAATAGATTCAACATTAAAATAAATCGTAAGTACTTCTCATTCTTATCATATAAATGCTGTAAGTAATGATACCCTAAACCACAGTAATAAGTGATTCACTTATCCTATTTTTGATTGTATTTTACTACAATACAACTCTTAATGACATTTTCAACAACAACACGATTAATTGACAACCTTAACTATATAACCTTAAAATTAATTTAAATGAATAATATCAATAATAATGCACATTTATTTATTATTTAAACAATATCTTCTAAACAACCGTCAATCGTTAGGTATCTACTTTTTGGATGCGAGTTATTTAAGAGACAAACCTATAATGTATAACGTTGTATATGTATACACTTGGCCATTATAATATAGGTGTGGCTCCTCGACGACGGTTAAGAACAGTAAAGAAATTATTACACATAATGTATCTGATTTCTCCCATCTCGCTAACAAAACAATCCCAGCCTCCGGCGACGTCGATCGCTATTTTCTATTGAACTCGCAAACCTGCGAGGGCTTACTGTATTGAATGGTAGCTTTCCTACATCACCATCATCGTGACACATGGCAACATATACGCCTATGGATATATAGCTACAATTTGACACACACACACCCAAATTGATACACACACACACACATTGATACACACACACACATTGATACACACACACACACACATTGATACACACACACACACACACACATTGATACACACACACACCCACACATATATATAATTTTCTCGAATTCAACATTATTTATCGATTATCGTAAATTTATTAATACTATAATTAACTTATTATATTTAACAGGATTGAAGGCCACCGCGTTTAACAGCACCCGCTAACCGCGGGAAAGTATATTGAAACAGTTTAAAATAACGCTAACAAACGTCTTAAACATAAGATCACTAACTGTACAATAGTTATAGGAAATATATATGCTTTAGGTAGCCATCTATTTACCTATCTGCATAAATAAAACTGGTAGCTGTGTGTTATGTTGTTCTTATTACACGACTACATCTGCACGCGACTACGTCTGCTGTATATGATATGTTACACGCAGGTATAGCTAATAATACAGATCAAGTGCCTGAGTAATAAATCTTAGAGAATTCAAATCAAATCCATCGAATAGTTTCGTCATTATGCCGTTACGATATACTGAAGACCTCTATAACTTTATTTAAATATATAATACACAAATGTCTTAACGAAGATTTTCTGATCAAGTCATTGTAACCTCGGGTAATTTTTTTTAAACTATTAAGACATTACCATTTAGCGAGCAGTTAAAATTCTTTATACGACGGACTACTACACATAAGCTGTTTATATATTATAATTATGATTGATGGGATAATGTTCAGTGCGAACAATCAATAGTGTGTCGCTTTCTATGGATTGTTATAGAAAGTATTCTGTATATTACAAGTTACGTCGTGACACCATGGACGCCGTTGTGCAAGGAATACGTCGGCGACCTCACCAGCTTATCTTTTATGTAACAATTCCTAAAAGATAACATGTTCAAACAGAGCCAGTTAGTGTACAAGTGTTTTGAAATACCTACAAGAACTTAAATAAATTTATGTTACTAAGTGTCACATTACGTAATATATATTAATCAATTCATATATATTATATATGTAAATGTATGTCTGTATTACATTGTGGTCTTTATACGATCAGAAAAGCTTTTGGGACGAATTGTAAACACATATTGTGTGGAAAAGGAGAGAAAGTCAATTGAACACGCTTACAGAAGAAGCAGCGGTCATAGTATAGTTAATTATAAATTTATTATCCTTAACAATAAACCGCAAAAGTTATAGCTGTTAAGTAAAATAATTAATAATACAAATGTATTTAAATAAGAAAAGATTAATGGCTGACGTTTGGTCAATTGAAACATTAAATTACAAATGGTTATACCTACCAAATTTATCAATACCTGTCAAATATTATGCTAGCATATTGTTTGATTCATTCCTTAATTTTAGTCTTCAGACAGCGAAAATGTATGTGAGACTATCACAATGTGACATACTCTTCAGAGTTATGATCCCATCGCATTCGTGAACAATAAGAGCGTAATTGTCAACCTGTGTCCACACGCCTGCAGACAATACCTGTCAGTTGTCACTTGTCACGACAACGCAACGTGCGCTGGAAACATCGGGACTGTTGGTGAAAACCTTGAATATTATCAAATCTTATAAATATCTATGAATCAATTAAAATAAATGTATATTGATAATAAAACATTTGTATCAATTGAAAGAAAGTTTGTCATAAAAATTGCATTGTCAGTAAAGTTTTGCAAGACATTCATTTTGGCAGCCTTGAGCTAATTGTCAGGTTTATGCCGGAAATATTTTAATTCGTAATGACCGAGCCGGGGCCGGGGGCCGGGGGCTTGCCGCACAATGCTGTGATTTCGATAATTTAACACGCTTACCCCGGCCATAGGTCAAGGTTTCACCCCATAAGCAGAACGATACATTACTTCAAAGTGACTTAACGTTCACTCTTGTGATTTGTCGCGATGATATCACATAAAACTAGTTATTATGAATAAAATAAGTTTAAAAATATATATGTAATCGACCGCCAGCGCCATCTATAGGTGCTTATAACCTGTGTCACTTCATAAAAAATATCTGTTGTCAATTACAATAATGAAGTGTAACTCATTTGCCAATCGGATTTCTAATCTACAATACTAGAAAGTTTTTATATACAAAAAAATATTGTATTGAATTAAAATGATAGGAATGTTAAGCACATATGGAGTAAATACTAAAAGTTTTAAATTTTGTTTTAGTTGAAACCAGACCTTAAGTTTTGGTGGAATAAAAATTAAAATTAAATGCAAAGCCTATGTCTCGGGAATTTGGCAAGGTAAAAAGAGGAATATGTAACTTATAATAAATTGTCCACCTTACTACGCTTTATATTGAGTTCATGACATCCTGCACGCTTACTCTGAGTGTGCACGGTCAGTGGTCACACTACATACGGACCGTTTAGTTTTAATAGTTTTTCATTTATAAATATAATATTATCGTAAGTTTTTGAATGAGACTCGGAAAGCGCGTCGTATTTAGTATGAATACTTGTGCAAGTATACTTATAGCAAATAGAAATATAAAGAAATCTAAATAAAACGGAAATTTCAAATTTATATGTAAGAATGTATATAATTTTTAATTTTTACAGTTATAACATTATTTTAGTTACAACTTAATTTGAAACTGATATTTCGTAAGTTGACACAGTAAAGTTTAAAATATAAGTAGTGTCTTACCTATAATATTATGTTTAATTGAGTGGCTTGAGTAACAACTAACAACCCCTCCCCCCCCCGTTATAATAGACGTGTTCATGACAGATGCAAAGACACTGATTATCACTCATTTTAAAGACTATTGCAATTTAATATAATTTAGAAAGAGTATTTAAAATTACTACAATTTTGAAATACTTTTAGACATAAGTTTTTTTAAAGCTGTAGAAAAACTATTAAAATTGACAAAGATATAATAAATAAATTTAAACATTAAAAAGTGCTCGCACTTAACCTTTTAAAACAGTCTTTTTTAGATAAGCTATGAATGTATTATGTTTTAAATAACGCCGTGGTGTCATTATAGTCGGCCCTGCAGGTTACCTGTTGTCCCTTACAAGTTTTACCTGTGCTCACTTTTTTACAAAAAGTCCACGCTACCTTCCGAAAATACCCCATACGTCAATGGATTTGAATTACAAAATGTAAACTTAGAACCCGTGTCTTAAAAGAAGAATTAGACATAATGCTATTTAAAAACTATACAGATATTTGTTGTTTGTTTTGTATGTGTGTTATTTTAATGAATATTTTAATTATTTATATATTTAAATGTAGTCGTTACTTCATTGTTTTATCTCGTGACCGCTACAACGACACAAGAGCGCTAGTATCGCTGACGACCTCACCGCGGGAGGACGCTTGGACGTTAACATTTCAAGTTTATTATTACACATTTACGTAAATTGCGTATAAAGTTAATGTACATAAAACTAATTAAAATTATGAAGTGGTAAATCAGTGAACAAGTGTAATCTGTGCTAACACTGTTTGTGTGTTTTAGTTTTGTCGTGATTTTCTGGTCAAAATTACGAGCAATACTTTTAACGGAACCTTTCCTATTTGTCTGGATTTCATTGGTTGTTTTGTAAGTTTAATTTTTATTAATTATGTTTTTTATATAATTAGTTTCCATTTCAAATTCTGGAATTCAACCGCTTTTAGAACTAGGCTGTTAACAAATCGTTGACCAATTTAAGACCGGTTGGATTCTGTTCCCCGTTTTCGAGTTCCCGCTCTCAGTATTGCCACTCGGAGATTCCATTTGATTGTATGAAATTTATCTTATAACATCAAATTAAGTAAACCACGTCACCAATACATACGGATATAAATATTATGACCTCAAGGCCACCGACATCATCTGTTGACGTCGCTTTACGCAGGGCAACGATTAAATTATATTTTATCTACAATTTTTATATTTATATACATACATATATTTCAAAATATTTATACTGTAAAAGGCGCTATATACAATTTTAAAAATATATCATTAGACTTTTAACTATGTACCTATTGGCTATTAGTATTACGACCACCTTTTGTTGATAATTGACTAAGTATTTCCACTTATACATAGGTTCATAATAAAAATTAATAACCTGCAAGTAAAATTAACAAAGTATGCCACAGGATTAGGTAAACTAAGTTAATTGCGATGATTATAGGTATTGAAATAAAGGTTTGAAATTTTTTTATTATTATTATTATGTAAAACAATACACATAAAAATTTATATTTTTAAAAATATATGTTCCTGATAGTAATGAAACAGCTGAAAAACGTAATAATAATGCTGTTGAGGCTCAGTAAACTGTGACCCGCTGATGGGGTCCTGATTACGTGATTACTTATAGATAGCATACTTGGATCTTATTTTAATTAATTTAGAGATATCAAAAGGTTTGATAATTTAAATCATTGAAATATTAGCCTTATGTCCTTCTTAAATAAATGTCAACCTTATTGTGCTGCAATACCTTCTTCTTGATGGAATCTCTCTTTGATTTTTTACTACGAAAAGTCTCATCCGTTCATATAACATTCAAGAAACTGCAGTCAAGTTTAGGATAATTTACATCGAACAGATAACCAGAGGTTTTACCTTAAAAAGACATATTCTCAATCAGTGATCAACATTTTGGTGTGAGGTGAAGACCTGACCTCAGCACACCATATAATATGATGGCAATGTTATGGACCTCTCCTTGGCACCATTACCGCATTACTCATAGTTGAGGTGGTAACCATAGATAGATATATATGTATATATAGTTCTCTAGGCATTCCCTTCCATATGTTTATTTTTAAACTAACTTTTTAACCCTATTTCAATCGTGTTTAAGTTGTTGCCGATATCACGGGTGCCTTGTATTACGAGTACCTTCGTTATTGCAATATTCAACACTACATGATACATCGTATACTATGCTATCGTAGAAATTAAAAAAAAAACCTGTTCTGTAGTTTTTCCTAAAAGAGAAACTTACATCCCTACATCATGACTATAGTTAACATTTGTTTTTCAATTACGCTATGAATGAAAGTATGTAAGATTCAACAAAGGAATAAAGTCTGAATTGCTCAACATTAGTGTAGGTGTAGATTATCGATATATACAAGACATATCGATATTCCGATGAATAGATACATGTCTCGTCGCTGACGTGTATCAACACACACCTGTTACATGTTGAAAGTTCATAATATATATGTTTTGAAGACACTCCAACGACATTCTGTATATAAACTGTCTACTATTATCATGACAGAAGTTGTTTACATAGGATTTATTACCATATATAAGAATACAATATCGAACATTGTTTACTTGAATGTATAAAACTTATCACAATGATCCATTACAGTCCACGCTAGTGTAACTGGGTCACTAAACACTAATCCGCACTATCGCAAGTATCTCGTTACAGTACTTGCGAAATGTGACGAACATTCCCACGCTTACCGAGGAGCTTTTATTATTAAAATGCTAATATATCTGTGATCATATTCTAGAAATGGATTCTAGAAATAAATTGTAAGAAAATATTGCTTTTACTCCATAAAGATTTCTTACATAAAATCACAATACACTACTTAGTTCAAAACAGGTTGATTTTACCCTCGGAAACGTACGTTTAAAATTCAATTTAAAATAGTTTTAAATATAAATTTTTAGAACATATATCAAATAACCGTACAAAAAGTAAGTTAAAGTGAATGCTGGTCTACATATCGTGTGTTTCACGATTCGCTACATTTATTATATAGATCGAAAATGTTTGATTTAGATTAGAAATATATTTTACATAAAATACTTTAAAGTATGAAATTTTCTTTCAGACGTTGAAGAAATAGTTTAAATAGTGTTTTTATAATGGTCATTGTCCTTATATTGGGAAGTGATTGGAACCTCTCTGATGCTTCACGTGGTGTCTTCTCGAGGCTGGAACACCTGTGTTTAATGCTGGATGCTTCCGAATTCAGCTGCAACTATCATATTACTCACTATTAATTAAAATTAAGTAAAACTATTTCTAAACAACCGCCTTTTCAAAGTTAGACTATATAATTGTCATGGAGAGGTAATTCAATTGTCGAGATGAACGGTAAAGATCAGTTTGTAGCTGTGTTCTCACGGAGACCTGTGAACAAGGTGGCTGACCGAGCGCTAGCCTCGGGGTCGAATTGTTTAGTGAAAGTCTTTTCTGGTCTATATTTTAGGGTCACGCAGAACAAGCGATTGGGTTCCATCGAGACGCGATTTGTTTCGTTACATGTTTTGAAGTCCAAGCCACATCTGTCATGATCTTAAAAGAAATTTACTTACCTGATAAGGACGTTCAAGTGCCATTTAGCGATTTATCGATTTATCGCTGATAGTATGCTTAAAATAAACCAGGAAGTGATGTAGACCGAGCCTATATATTATTTATGATAAAGGATTTAAATATTTTTTAATTCAGTATATCTTTAGAGTTCTTGCTTATAATTTCGTTAACACGTAACTGTGTTGTGTAATTGTGTTACATTATGTATTATATATATAAATATACTAGTATATAAGAAGCGGTAATAATAAAACTATTTCAATTTCAATAATTTATATATAATATTATTATAAATGGTTTTAATATAAATAATTTTATTTAATTTCTTCAGCACAACTATAAAAAGTATTAATGTTATGATGAAACTCGTTTACATTGATATGGTGGGTAATGGATAGTCCTAGGCTATTTGTTTAACATAAAACCTCTTGAAGAGCTGTCTCCTGGAGGCGGGAATGTCCAGCGTTTTCTCGTCTCTCTCCCAACTCTGAGATTTCAATGTATCCTATTTCTGATATAACAAAGTTAGTTAATTGATTATTACTAACACGTTTTTCCTTGCTTCTCATATCCATCTATCGTCTTTGCATTACAACAATTCTTGACATTCGTCCATTTTTTTTTTACACTATTCATTACATAAAGCTACTCGGGTCGTGCCTACTCCGAGTCACTTTCGTTTTTTCGCAATTTGTATCACATTAATGATTGATTTGTTTGGTTAATGATCATTATTTATCGAACGAAAGACTCGCGGTCAACGGAAATCGTGTTAACGGGTTATAGATTGCGTATTATTTTTTTGTGCTTACATTATAAAAATTTAAACATGAGTTAAATTTAATCAGTGTCTGTTAGGGGTATTACTCGCGTTTAAAGTGAAATCTGTGTTATATGTTTGACAGGTTATTTTTTATATATCAACTGGCATCACTTAACCTCGCCGTTATATTCATCCTGGACGCTAAGTGAAGGTGAGTCGTCAGAGCGCCGCCGTTCTCACTACTTTCATCAACATCTGCATACAATCGAGATGAAACAGATCTAGTTTCTTTTGTTGTGAAAAATAATTAGAACATACATATCAAGTTTTGCAATTCTTTTCAAATTGCACGCATCACGGTTGAGGTGACTTACTTGCAATACTTATCGTTACACATTTAATATATAAACATATTTTATTCAGACAAGTCCGTGTGAGATCTTATCATTCATTATCAAGGCTCCTTTTATATCTATAACACATTAAAATAATATCAGACCAAACCAAGGACGATTGCTATCAGCTGATATTGTGAAAGACACTATTATTACGAATCCAAATCTTATCAACACGACCGCGAGATACCCAACGTTAAGGTAGCGTCTGTTATATTACGGTAATTTTTTTATTAAACACTCATTTCGACACAATTAAATATCACTTAAGATAAAAATGTTACGCCTCATCATTTATCACCCTTATTAATGACAAGAGCTCTTTACAATTAGGACCGTAAAGATTATTACAGAACAAAATTATAGCTCAAAAATGACTTGTCTAATTGATATAAAGGGTTTTCCATTAAGGGCGCTTGATCTTTGAAATGCAAAAAAAAATACATGTAGGAAAGATATTTGCGAAATTTTTTTTTATTTGGAAGGTCTATCGACCCCATTATGTATGGAATATGACATCATTCAAATGACCGCCACGGCTTCGGTTGGTGGCGCGCACACGAAAGGTCCAATTTTCGATGACTCTGGCGCACAAATCGGGCTGTATTTGATCGATGGCGTGGCGTATGTTGACTTTGAGGGCATCGGTGGTTTGCGGCTTGTTGGCATAGACCTGCGACTTAAGAAAACCCCACAAGAAAAAGTCCAGCGGGGTCAAATCGCACGATCTCGGTGGCCAGTTCACGTCGCCTCCGCGCGAGATGACCATGTCCAGAAATTGCTCGTGCAGAACTTCCATCGTAGCGTGTGCTGTGTGGCACGTAGCGCCGTCCTGTTGAAACCACATGTTGTCCAGATCCATATTCTCGATTTCAGGCCAAAAGAAGTTGGTTATCATCGACCGGTATCGCTCACCATTGACGGTGACGGCCACACCATTATCGTTTTCGAAAAAATACGGACCAATCACGCCTCCGGCCCAAAATCCGCACCAAACAGTCACTTTCTGCGGGTGCATTGCCACTTGGTGAACCTCGTGTGGATTGGTCTCGTCCCAAATACGGCAATTTTGCTTGTTGACATAGCCATTCATCCAAAAATGCGCCTCGTCGCTGAAGATGATTTTTTTGCCAAAATCGGCGTCAACTTCCAACTGCTCTAATGCCCAGTCAGCGAACACACGGCGCTGTCTATGGTCATTAACCTTGAGCTCTTGGGTCAGCTGGATCTTGTACGGGTGCAGGCTCAAGTCACAACGCAAAATTCGCCAAGTTGTCGTCTGCGAAAGGCCGAGTTCCTGTGCGCGACGCGGAATTGACTGCCGCGGGTTTTCGAGGACACTGTCGCGCACAGCGGCGATATTCTCGGCAGATCTCGCGTTACGTTGACGCACGGGAACCGGCTGATTGTTAACTGACCCGGTTGACTCGAATTTGTCCACCAATCGACGGATAGTCGACTCGGCAGGACGATCATCGCGACCGTAAAACGGGCGAAGTGCGCGGAACGTTGCTCGAACTGAAGACCCATTTTCATAAAACAATTTTATGATTTGCACGTGCTGCTCGACACTGTAACCTGCCATGGTGGTTTGGGAGGACGGAATGAATATAACACACTGCATTTGACAGCTGTCACTCAAACAACATGGCCGCAATCAGCTGTCAAAGTTCAAGCGTCCCTATTGGAAAACCCCATAATAGAAAATAAAAACGCATTTCAATTACAATTATTTGATTTTAAAACTATTCGTTTCTTAAAGTCAATATAAAAAAATAAATAGTAACTTGGAAATTATATAATCTTCGTGATTTTTTTATATTTTAGTCACACGTCTCAAGAATTACGCTTTAGAAACAGTTTTAGAAGCGCGGGTAATATTAAATGTTGAAGTAATTAAAAATTATTGCAAATACCTTGAAATTATGTATTGTATCTACTTATCTCGCTTCTTGTGTATATTTTATGGGGGCGTGTTAATCGGTATGCTAGGCGTATGGCGCTACACACCATAACCATAGAGTGATGTTCCTCATTCACAAACCTTGGACGCCACTTATCTCATCGCCATCACTCTAAAGGCTGTTCAATGGCGTTAGAAACTGCGAAGGTTGAATCATTCTGATAAATTGCATAAATATTCATACCATAAATTATAACTTGCGATAACTTGACTACTTCTTTCTGTCTCCAGCTACTCGTGATGCAGCACTGACAAGGCGTGATGATGCGGCTCGACGAGAAGCAGCATCGCTACCACAACCTACTTGATGACGACCATGCCAGTGAGTAGCCTTAAAACATAACAAAATTATCTAATACTGTTGAATCGAGAAACGGATTTTTTATACCTTTGAACATTGGTGGTTCTAATTTGCTGCAATTCATCCCATGTGAGAACTAGTTGCCATATATCAAACTCCTGTAGGAAACCAATTGACAGATTCCCATAATTCATCCAAGTAAGGAGTACCCTAAGAAGGAAGCCCTCGTTTAAAGGCAATTATTGAAACTACAGTTCTAGAGTAGCATTTATATGACTCTTAAATGTCGTAACGACGCTAAAGTCTTTTTGAAAATAGCTATACAATATTTATTTTCTCAAAGAATTCAAGTGGACAAAGATCAAAGAGTAACAGTATTAATATTCTATTCGTTAAAATATTTCTTCTAAGAACATTTACGACTATAACCAAATAGCTGGTGAGCTTTGTACGTGAGTATAAAATCCTCCCAAGAGTTAGGATTTAGAAACATATCTTAAAATTAATTGAATTTTGAAGGCCTATCAATATAGTAGAGACAATATATTCAATGAAAGGAATGAATTCATACATCTATATACATCTATACCTAATTCAATCAAGTAGAAGTAAGTGAAGCCCCACATTATATACACCTGTATGCAAATAATATATTCCTGTAATGAGACGTTGCTCCATTGTAACACAATGACTCAACATATACATGTAATCCTAAAGTTCTCAGGTTCTCGGGTCACCCCATCACTGCACTATACCCATGTTTCTGTTTCCCGCGATGTCTTGAATAGATAATCTATAATTTCGTTCAAATTGCCTCGCCGTTCAGCTATTATCGTTTAATTTCTTATACTTTTCTCAGCCCTATTACTATAAAGTTGTCAAAACATCAACCGCGAATGATAAACATGAAGAAATATTTTTTAAAGAACCTACCGCACTTCCTTAAACGTAATAAATATAAGAATATATTAGACAATCGTTAATATTTACGATGGATCGTAATAAAGAAACGCTTATTATGAGATCCATGTGGGATAATTATACCATGGAAAGTAGGATAATTATTTTAAGGAGTAAACGGATTTTTCTGTGAGGATAAGCTTCTTATATAAAGTAAGGATGCAATTACTTCTAGAGCATACTGTAAGCATGTGTCTAGCTTAGACACCTGACAATAATTGCCCAATAAGTTAGTTCTTCACAAACCTGCCTCTAGATGAGAAGTTGTTCTTAGCAAAACAATTTTAATTATTTCATTGTAATACAACGTAAGTTGATCTTCAAACTTCACATATTATTTTACAATAATTAGTGTGTTAAAACAACATATAGTCACCTAGCTTGCAGCTTCCTCATTTTTTATAACCATGATACCGACTACAACGCCATCTGCCGGGCTGTTTCGTGAATCTAAACCACCTGGGCCGAAACCCAAATAAATACAAAAAAACAGTCAAATCAGTTCAACGGTTTAGGAGTTCAGTGACATGCACACTTACAGTATACATATTTGTATATAAAGATATATTTCATACAATATTTTTTTTAAACGAATATAAAAAATATTGATTCAAGATGAAGTCGAAGTAAAAGTAAACAGGGTATTGGCATTCAAACACTTGTGTCCTAGTTTCCTCTGTAGCGTATGTTTTGCAATCTTAATTTTGACTACATCTACAGCACTGCTTTACTCAAACTGTTCTTCATCAACAACATTCATCTGTAAGATCTGGTTTTAAGGCTGTTCTCAGTTTTCTTTGTCTCAATTTGTTTGAATATTTAGTTATATATATTTTTATTTAAAAACAGAGTATTTAAGAATAATTTTGAGAAGGTACTCATCTTCGAATATCGACCTGGGAATGTTATTGATGGAATTCATTTTAAATGAAAGATTTGACTTCCGGAACAAACTCAAAATTTTATGGAAATTTTGTTACAAATGTACGTTGTTAGATTTGAGATTATTTCACTCTAGTATTTAATAAAAGATGATTCTACAATCACGTTAACTTCAGGCAACTTATACTCGTAGTTAGGTAAGGTTTGAGACGCGCTTAAAACCTTTATCGAGTATTATTACGATACCTATGGAACAATTCAATTAGAAGTGAGTCGAAAACGATCATAATACATAATAAACCGCAGTATGTTATCCCGTATATAAAGTGCGCGTGCGCAGCCACACCTGACTTCCGGCTAATGACATCCGGCGTTTTGTGCTCGGGAAGCGAACCTGCTACACGCTCCGCTGACTCAACCATGGCTACCGTGCCCTTGTTACGAACAACATTATATTCATAAATTTTACATACTGCTCAATAAATACTATCACTTCAGACATTCATACTAAAGTTTATTGAGATACACAAATAATATTGTCTCGTGTTTGTATATATATATATATACAAACACGAGACAATATATTAATTTATTGTTATGTATTCTTTGTTTATACATATTATGTTTTATTAACTATTGTATTTATTTGACTGAATATATTATTACCCATTTTTATTATTAAACATGTGGCATATATTATTTAAATATAAATACATTTACTTATTTTCCTCCTTTTGAATTCTTTTTTCACAAACCAATGGAATAAATCTCTTAGAAATAAGTTCACCAACTCGATTTAATTTTATTTTATGTATGTTTTTGAGTAGGGTCACAGTTGCCGATTCCTTGTAAAAACGTTTTGTTCTCTTTAATCGATAGTTTACTTTAAAATTATAATTGCCTTCTAAGACGTCCATGAACTATTAACTCCGACAAAGTGTGATGGGCGTCCTAAACACCAAATTCGTGGCTAAAACCAAATGCACTGCTGCTGATAATTTAAGTAATAAAATGAATGACAGCCTAACACACGATTTGTAGAAAGTTACAGTGGATTATTCTCAATGTCATGTGAAATGTCAAGGTCATTTAGAAAGTTTAGAGACTGAAGGAAGATGAAGGTGGAGGGTGGTGTTCCAGAAATACATATTTGTTCTGTATTACCAAAGTAGACGAAAAATTATTGCAGAAAAAAGTATATATATATGCACTTATTGGAACAATTGAATATATGAGTGAATTATTATAATATAATACTTTCTATACAAAGTAACTGCTTCGGACATTATATAGCTGTTTAAAATTTTTAATGAACGAGTAACTTTTATATGTAGATGTCATAAATAAGTTATATAGTATTGTTAGTGACCCTGGCTCGCCACGCCTAGCTCGCGACAGGGCGCCGTGACGCGCCAACTCAGATACTCATCTCGGTCTAGAGACTGGATCATTTAAATGTGAAACACTATTGTCATGTAAATATCTAGTCACGTAACGATGTGTGTTAGTGTCATATAAACACAATGAGGGTTTCACAACCCGTATCTATACCGCTGTGTCCAAATTGTTAAACGAAGAATTAAACACACCAGACGAGACACGAAAAAAAGTTAATAGTTATAAATACGAACGAATGGCGAATGAAAAGAGAATGAATGAATAAATTATTATGACGAAAGACTGGAATGAATGGAGATATAATGACATGCGACCGGCGAATGAAAGAAAAATATCAACAGAAAATGACAAATACATTAACATGTCTGTAATTTAATCCAGCACGATATTTGTATCAGATAGTTGATGTAAATCAATTTAGATTAATTAACGAGACGTCTAAACGGTGATGCAAATTGATGCCGCTGTGATCTGGTTCAAGAGTTGTTACAGAATCACAATGGAATCGCGTTCCGATGATAATTGGCTGCAAGGCCGATGGAACGGTTATTATGCTTTCAGGATAAACACAGTCTTGATCATTCAGTGTATAAGTAGACGGTTGAAAAGATAAATCTACGACGCTTATTCTTGTGTTATAAATAGTTTCTAATACATGTGATGAAAGTAAAGAAAAGTTCTCCTGAACAATATTGATAATGATATGTTCATAACATCGTTTATATGTAAAATCTTGACAGATTTCAGTGATCAGTTCCATTTATTGGGCCGTCTCGTTCCTAGGACGTGTAATGTTTTATTGTTACTAAATTACAACACAAACTGTCGCTCGTTCACTGTAAACTATTATAATTACCAGTCCATACGATGCTGTAGTAGTGTACAAGGCAGTAGGGAATAAACGTTATTCTGTTACGCTTAGATATTGATAAAAATATGTGCTTACATTAAATTCGCAATATCACTTGATCTTTCATATAAGATGTATATAGTTCATACATAATACAACCGTCAGTATATATATAAAACGTCGATAATACTCGCTTTTACACGCCACGACGTCTGCGTGGATTTTTCGGGGTCAGAGAGAAATGTATAATGTGTTCGAGAAATAGATATAGTAACCAATCGGTTGCTTCATCTGTCTGTCTTGTGACTTCATACAACTGCCACGAAGTGTTCCTACTGAAATAAATCATTATCTGTCTTATTGTGACGTCCATGCTACAGTACTGTGAAGTTTCATGATAAAAAACTTTCACGTTCATAATATTAAAAGGACAAATGTTTTTAAAATATTTAAACCCAAAGAATCTTTGCACAATATCTATTTAGTATAGATAATCAGTTGCTAATTCCGTGTTGAATTTGCACATTAAGAGAAATCACAATCTGTCTCACGGAGGATCAAATGTGAGACAATTTAAAATCAATTATAATAATTTAAAAATAAAATAAATCGATTATGTTAATATATATAAAACCGTTTCTTCAGAATATAAACACATATTTTTCCCGCTTAATGATTTTTTGTCTAACATGACTTAACGCTGTGCATTCTCGATAGTAATGATAAATATTCCAGTCACGTCCGTTGCATTGATAGGAGTTGAAGGTCAAAAAGTTATTGCATCACCGACCTAGGTGGCCATAACCTGGCAATCTTATATCAATAAAAGCGAAACAGTCGCCACAGAATCTTCTTTATAGATAAATTATAAGCGGAACTGTCGAAGGAAAATATATTATTTTAATATTTTTTCTAATTACAAAGTCCTATAAATATTATTGTCGGAATATCTTTATCTACCATCGGTCTTTATTGGCTCTTCTGAGATCACGGCAGCACATAGTACGATTATCCTTAATACTTAACACCTACAGTTCCAACGTTTTATATACATATATATCTGAAATATTTTCATTATGCTGAATCTCAATAAGACAGCTGCAACTCTAACCGTCAAGGATATGTAACGTCACAGCTATACACACTTAATTTAATCTTATGAACACAGTTTAGAAACATAATTCTATAATAAAAATAAAACTATGAAGCAGAAATCCTCTTTACCGGATATTATTCGTATTTATCAAAGTATATTCGTACAACAGCCAAAAGGTTATCTTCGCCGTTTTAAGCACAAATAATGTTTAAACATTCGGCAATCAGCACGGACTAAGTTCAGCACACATTACATCATGTTATTTCGGCAATGTCTCACGAGCCAGAAGTCGTCAGGCCTCACTTTATTTGGTGGATAGCTTGTCTGTTAAAAATTTTTCAATGTGATAATAATAATAATATAGCCTTTTATTCACATCTTTAACTTACATAAATCTCTTTCAAGCAAATTAAAGTAAAGAACTTATTCTAGTATTTGCTGTTTGGTAATATTTTGCAGATCTGTTTGCCAATCGGCAAAGGCCTCCCCCAACCGTTTCCTCTCAGTCCTTACTTGAGCTGCTCTGTTCCACATCACACCTGCCACCTCTTTGATGTCGACGTCCAATCGTTTTTGAGGTCTTCCTCTCTTTCTTTTCCCTTCCCTTGGGCACCACACTGTAACTCTCTTGCTCCATTTATCATGACCTCTTATCATATGGCCTGCCCATCTACATTTCAGTCTTTTGATTTTCAGTGTCACATCTGTGCTCTTGGTTTTATTTCTGATTGTTGAAGTCATTGTGATAGTAAAATAAAAATGTATATAATATTTATATACCACTTGAAACCAGATGCAGACACTCACGAACAAATCATATTTAGAGTTTTAAGTAATAATTACGTAGTTTTTTGTATTTGTATATTGTATATTCTTCGTACTTATTTCTAATATGTTATTATTTCGCCGCTGTATAAATTTCCTGAAAGACGTTTTTAGTGGCTAAATTATTCACATAATGATTTTTTGTAAGTAAGAATACCTAATTTCTTTCATTTTAGCGATTCAAGATCAAGTCTGATATACGGTAACTCAAAAACATAAATAGGCTCCTAACATCCTTGCTTAATCCAAGTTTCAATTGTAATACTACGCACGGAGCGTTTGCAGTTTTTCATTCATAAACCTGCGAACGTTGTGTTCTAATGTATTTAATTGAATGAGAAACGGAAAACGCTTCGTATGTAGTATGATTATGCAAACGTGTGCTAAGAATACAAAATAGTCACGTTCCCTGTTTTCTCTGAGCTGACCGGTTTACAAACCATCATTAATTCAGTAATGTCGTTCATTAATTACCATATAATAAGATTATTTTGACTTGCTAATTGTTTTAAATATCCGTAATGTGTCGTGAATACTATATGAAGTTGTTTATATTAGTTCTATGGTAAAAGAATTCCTTCGCAAATGTTTGCTTCAGAGGTCTTGTACGCACGCGCGTTGATTCATTCAAACATTTTTATATCGTAATTATCGATCAATAGAGTCTGAATTCCATTGTAGGACTGTTTTAAACCCCCCCGTATTTGTCGCACGCATGCGTTCAGTTCTATCCCCTTTGACCGGACAATGTTCTAGATGGATTAATTTTCCCAAAATCGACTCTCCGTCTCTCATATTAAAGTGGCTTCCTCCACTAGCAACTGTGTTGTAATATTTTATCAGCTGTGCGCTCCCAATTGATGATTCAGTTTGTGATACCACGTCTGCCGGTCTACCTGGAACAGTTCCTGGTCTGCTGTTTGAATTCCATAGTGGTAGTGCGTACTGTGATCAAACAAAGTGACGCCTCAAGTTGACTCGTTGTCAGGGCGACTGGTTTCCGCAGTGTTTTGGCATTATTTACCTACAGATTAAGAAATACAAGCTTTTTTATGTTCGCTATTTTTAGTGCTTATTTTATCATATTTGTTTAACAGATTTCTTAAAAACGTCAATCGAATGCAATGAGTTAGGTTTTTGGATTCTAAACTTTTAAAATATTAATATTTTTTTCACAAACAAAATGTGAATTCAGTTAATTTTCATTTAAAATAATGTTATTGTTCAGATACTGCAGACTAAGTTAAAACTCATATCTGTAAAGTTGGCTCTGCGCCAGTTTCATGGGGTTAAAGGTGGATAACATCTCCATAAAATATAAAACAGGAAAAAATTAAACCTTCATATTTAACTAGAATATGTTTGAACAATTGATCATTTGAAGACAAAATATAGGAACAACTAATAACAACTAACAACTAATATTTTTTTCTCATAATGGAATAAAATATCGTTACATAGAATGTATAATTTATACTAAACTGTATGCCAAAACAGTCTTATTATTTGTTCTATTTAAACACCAAACAAATTTCAAGGCTTCGTTTTGATAGTTCAGGATATATTATACATATTATATGACAGGTTTCTAGTTATTTTCCATCCGTCACGAAATGTCACCATTGTTTTGTCGCAATCATTCAGAGCCAAGACCAGACACTGTAACATAAAAAGTTGATTTCTGTCCCACAATAGCCAACGTCGCTCGTATTAAACGCTGGAAGTGAGAAGTAACCGATGAACCCCTTATAAACCGGTTCCCACTGGATACTGTCAACTGTCAACTGTCAAGCGTACGTGCCAAGTTATTACGTGATATACACTTGCTTTGTCAGTTATTGTTGTCGTAATTTTGGGAAATCCGTTAATGCTTAAAGAATTCCCCGACATATATTTTCTGATCTTTTTTATAGTGGATCTATTCTTAGCTACTTTGTCGCGACTGATATGAAATAATTTTTATTTTTGTTTGATTTTGTTTTTGGTCTTAACAACTGAGTCCTGTGGTCTAAATAAATTTCATATCGTATCTCTTCGAGCCATTCTAAATCGCTTGAAGAGACATTTTCTGTTTGTTGATCCTATGTTACTTAACCAAACAGTTATTCCACTTGTTAATGTAACCTTTTCTAAGTATACAACGCGCTACACAAATATTAATGTATGGCAGAAATTATATTAACTTGAAACTAATATTTTCGAATTACTACGCGTTATTTTATTATTTATAAAACTACACACTACCGACGTCTCTCGCGGTAATACTCGCGATTTCTTAGATCTCATTATTATATTAACTTTTTTGTCAAAAACAGTCGAGAAAAACCTTTAAATTTATTTATTTCTCTCCAATCTATTATCATATGTATAATGTTTGTTCCGTATGTCTATATGCTGTGACATGTATACTACAAATGTACATAAAACAACGCTAGCTCGGTCCAGTCCGTGTGGCGTGACATCACCGGCCATATTGTCCGCGGACATCATTCAAACATTATTATAATTTACATTGTGTTTTGCGTGATGTGTTCCTCAAATCTGGTCGGCCCTGTTGCAATCGTGACAGCTTTCAGACAAACATTCTAAGGTTTCACAACATTTCCTTCATATGAACGTATTTATGTAAGCTGAATTTTATTTCTTATTAAATAATAATCAAACTGTCGTAAAAAATATTGACTTATGAGTTTTATAATCATTATGAATTAACAAATAATGATGTTTCATCACTAGTGTTAAGTCTGTTCTAACGAAAAATCATTTTCTAGACACTTAAAACTATTCTATTAAAATAAGTAACATTTTAACAGAAAAGTTCATTTTTTCAAAAAATAACAATTACGGTATAGGATTCAAATAAAACTTTTGAAGGTAAAACTTACTTAAAGATATTGTAGTCGAAAAATTAAAGTAACTCCTAGTCACAAATACGACGCAAACATCGAAAATCAAAAATATTCAAAATACTATAGTTATCCCTCTAGCCTTGTTATAATCATAGTTATTTTTAATACTTCAAGAAGTCTCTTCGTTAGTTAAAAATATTATAAAAGTTCAATCGGCTATCAACACATAATTGTTCTCATACCGTTTCTGTAAACCGCTTTCCATAACGACGTCATTATAACTAATTATTACTTTCGCTTTTCACCTGCAGCAGCGATCAAAATTCTAAGGGTGACCTGAAGTGTCGTCGCTCTCAGAACAATACCTGTAACATCGAATTTCTAACCAAATATGTAGCATTTTGGTTTATGCATGTGACAGACGACAGAGGTCTGCGCGTGCGCAGCATAACTATGAGGGGAATGACGTAAAGCATTCTGTTTCATATTCGTTGGTGAAGAACACGGTCTTTTATATTTTGCCATTTCGTTAACTTCCCGTGAGAGTTTTGGTTCTGTTGTCAAACGACCAAAGACTTCGTTCCATCTCTTCAATAATAAGTCGGTACGTAACACAGTATGCTTCAAATTACTTTATTTTCACCGCCTTCCCATGAACTTTAACTTTCTCACCGTGAGAAATGTTGATACCTTTTGTTTTACTCTAACTATACACGATAAGTAGAGATAGCGTGACCTTATCGTCAGGTCCAAATAAAATAAAAGCTTGGCGTGATAGAAATTACTCTGTAGTTTGATTGAGGGTTTGAACGCTCTTCTTATATTTAATATAACTCCATACTAGTTCTTCTCAAGTCTGAGGACCGTGCATATATTACATTTAAATCAAGTAACGTCTGTAAACATGTCTCAGCGATTTCCTCAATCTCCCGTGATGTCCAACACAGCCATACATTCTCTCATACTTTCACATTAATAATATTTAGAACATTGAATTAAAATAACTAATTTCAAATCGCTGCTTAATAAAATCAAAGTCATTAAAAATAAGTGAATGAATATCACGTTGGCTTTTTCTTATGAATATTTTAATTTTCGAAAGTGACTCTTTCACACGTTAAGCAGAGTATTGTTATAGTTATTATTTACGGTCGGTCTAGATTCGTCCTAGTTATGAAATCGCCATTTTCTTCGTCAATGTTGGTTTTCGTAATCCTTTGTTATTATAGTTTATTATTACTAGTTTTGTTATTTTTAACAACATATCTCGCAGTATCAGCTGTTAATAATCAATAAATTTATTTGCTTGCTGACATACATCTAATATTTATTATTTGTCATAAATTGCGTAATTTTTATGCGTAACGATGTAATTGGACTGACATTTAATTAGTACGAGATTGACATTTAATTTAATATAGCAACACTGAAACATTATGTATACACAGGTGTCTGTCTGTGTGTGGTTATGTCACAATTGGTTAGGTGTCACAGAACATGTCTCGATAAAAGCTTGTAACTTTTTAATTGACTGACTTAATCCAACCAGGAAAGGATTATGAATGAATGAAGGCTTAGGGATATTATTATGTCTTTTAATTTGTCACTTACACTTTAATATTTCAATGGATAGAGCCATTGATTATATACTTGAATGTTTTTTCCTTATTATGTTTAGGTAGCTGTAAAGTTGTATAGCATATTATTTTTTTATATATCAATATTAATATATAGTAATCGTTTGGATTTATTTAAAACTAATATAATTCTTCCTTCAATGTTACGTTTTATAAGACTACGTAAAGAACTTTTAATCATAAAACCATCACCTCAAATAAGCTTCATGTATTTCCATATAATTGCTTGCCTCATTATACGGAACAAAGAATTCGTAGTATGCTGTATTTATACCGAAATTCATTTACAGAAAGTAAATTCCTACGCTATCAGAGGAGCTTTAGAGTTCACATAAAATACGACCGTAAATTTCTGTAATACTTGTCATAATTCGTCATATTTTGTTGGGTTTGAAATCAAAACGAGTCTCGGAATGTGTCAGTCAGGTCAGAATACTGTTAAAAGTTCGTTTTAACATTCAAGATGCGAAGATTCACTAACAGCTCTCCTCAGTCCTCAGTACCGTTAACTCGAATTCCATAAGATTTGTTTTTAAAACACAGGTACTCTTTCACGTGGCATGACGTGCAGCACGCATGGGGTTTCAATTCCAATGATTATGAGAAGTCTAAAAGAAATACACTCAAAAATTTGTTTCATATATGTACTGCTATACCGATGTCTGAAATCATAAGACATTTCTGTTAGGACTGTTGTTTGACGAGTGATTTTATCAAAATACTTAGTTAATAAAAAACAAAACAAAATATTGTTTCTTCTAATTTTTATTTTAATAAAACAAAGAATTCGTTTTTGCCAATATGCTAATTGGATGCATTAAAATACATTAATATATTTCGCATTCCACCAATATAATGTGGGTAAAACAGCTTACTTTGCCAAACGCAGATATTTATCGCTGATGTCAAAACACTGCCAAAATCGGTCACATTCATTATATTTATATGCAGTCTTATAGCGCGTGTAAGCGAACTGTGGGAATGTTTTAGAAACTTATAATTCTAATATGTCGTTTATTGTATAAAGTGTTCATAAAATATAAGGATGGAAAGTCGCGGGGAATCCCGGAGCTCCAGGGCTAGTGACTCGCCCGGGGATACTATGAATGACGTATACACGGCGTGGCGTAAGTCAACTAATATTTATATAAATTAATATGATATTGTGGTCAGAGTTGGTTATATAAGATAAGATCATGTTAAAACTTAACTCGACAGTCGTGGCGATGAAAAATAAGCATAGTTCATATTAATCAGACCCTAACTGACTTCGAACAAAAGTACGTCAGTTATCATTGCACTACTAATTTGCTTTGTTGATCTTGAAACTTCGAAATTTGCAATTTTATTCTTTAATTTGCAATAAATTGTATAGAAGCTAATTCATGAGTAATTATTTATATAACAAAAGAAATATACGTAATTATAATTGTATAAATATATGTGCTTGACGCGACTTCTTCTCGTAGTTTGCGGACACTACGTTGTTTCAATCTATGTAGTTGCGTACAATGTAATCAGTAGAGTACAGCCTTCACGGCTGGCGAGTGTCACGTGATGTATGTAACCTACTTAGATCTTAAGTAACGACTTCTAGATACAATGTATTGGACCAACGACAGCTCTCAATAAATCACGTACATTCTGACTCTTTTAAACACAAAATTTATATAATATTTTTTAAAAGGTAAATATATTTTTTTATATATTGAAATAAAAATATAGTTGAAAATTGCCTTATATGCCTATAATATTAGAGGTGATGCGCCCATTACCTTAGACTCGCATAAAATTTTAAAATGCTACGTCTGTAATATCGCGATTTTTTTATCCATTTCTAAATAATATATAAAAAGAGAAATTATCACTAAACATACCAAAAACACCCGCTCACAAACAAAACCGCAGACAGAGCAATAACTATAAAGGCATTAGACGGTAATGACACATTAAAATTAATTGTTGTATTGTTTAAACCTCAAACAAACATTACTGTCGCTGACCCGAATTATGTTACGCAAGCATTTGAATACTTTATATAAGAAAAGCACTGTTGTGTTCGCTATCAAAATAAACCTGCAGATTCAGACGCCATCTGCCGTCACGACCAGAGACAAATTTAAATGATATACATGCTTTTAACGGTTATTCAATTATTTGTTCACTAAAACGTTATTGCTTCTGACAGCAACTAGCAAGCACATTACCGTATATAAAAATGCAGTAATTCTACATCTACAGTTTAAAGTGGTACTCCAACAAGCTCCCCGTAAAACTGAAGATTTCGTAAAAAAAAATATCATTCATTTGAATTCATATATCGGTACCGAGGACAGATAAATGAAGACACTTCTGGCGGAATTTTAAACTTCAATTCATAGACTGAAAATTTTAATAAAGTTTATACAATTAATAAATAAAACACGAAGCCAACAGCTGCCATGGATTCCAAACAGCAAGGTGATAAGGTATATTATATTGCCTTAACGTATTTGAACCTGACATCTGTCTCTCCAGCTGACATAAAACACATGCTCGTCGACTTGAACGGACCTTTTTAGTCACTTATTGACTACACACTCGATAGTGGCCAACTATTTTAGATATGGCGAGGTTATTGACCCTAATTTCTTATTAAGGTATAATGTCGATATATATTTCACTGATTTCGGAAGAAATCCAAAACGTATAAAAACATTTTGGAATTAAATCCGTCTATTGTTGTTGATTATTTCTTTCCTTTCTAATTTATTCTCCTAAATACAAAACATTAAAAAAATGGATTTTGGTCATCTGAATCTTGTAATATTTTAAAATATTTTCTCATATCCTTGAACCATTAAACATATAAAAACAATGATACCTTTTTCTGACTGATTGAACTGCCTCTAATTATTCCAGATGAAATGCTAGAAAGTGAAGGTGCTGGGCTGGCGGCGAGGGTTGCAGAACTTGAAGTCAGGTGTTCAAGACAAGCCGAGGAGCTGTTATGTCTGAGATCCACCCTCGCGGATGCTCTGCGAAGGCTGAACGCTATCGAGGGCAGGACACCTACTACCACTTCCAGTACAACACAAAGGAATGGAGGCACTTACACCGGTAAGTAAAGACCCTTGTAACAAGCTATCTTCCTAAGAATTGGATCTGGTTTAGGTAGAGTTGCAACCTTCAATAGGTTCATTATCACTGAGATCTAGACATTCCTGGACGCAGAAGTTAAATTTAACTTATAAAATAGACTTTATTCGCTTTGTTTAAATCAGATTTTTTCTTAGAGAGTCTATGAATGAATTCTTTCCATAATGTAGAACAAAAAAAATGATCATGTTCCATTAACAGCACCAACAGGAACTCCAACTAGAGAACTGAGGATCCGACAGCCGACGTACAGAGAATCCGTGAAACGTACTTCGAGCTACGGTTCTAACACATCTTCTTTATCACAGAGGTACTGCTTCTACTTTAATATAACCAATTTCAAACTTCAAAGTTTCCGCAAGGTCCAAGATATATATTAAATATCATTAATTAATCAATACAAATTATACAACAAAGTCGCCCGCCGCGTCTGTCTGTCTGTCTGTTCGCGATAAACGGAAAAACTACTGCGTCGATTATCAAACAGTTATCACCCCTCGATACCTTGATTATCGAGGAAGGTTTTAGTATATAATTTGTTTAGTTTTTGTATTTATTTGTATGTAGATTAACGATATTTGTTGAAAATGTTAGGAAAACATGAACCATCTGAGCGCTTTTAACGAAAACGCTGCCTTAAATCTCTGAGATATAAGAAAACAATATATGATGGAATTGTGTATCTTATATTATAGGGCTACAGGAAAGTCCGCGATGGCATATGTCTATACCTTAAGGATAACATACTACATCCAAATTACAACTTTTAAAAATTGGAATTCCTAAAGCGTTTATTGGAAAGCTCTTTACATAAATACGGTATTAAGTCTTATTAAAATAAATTACTTCATTTTCATAAGTATCTGTAAATTACTTTTTATATCCTTTAAATAGGGCGTACCATTTGAAAGTTATTATAATATAAGTTTAATAATTCTCATAATTAAATTGTCTATTTTATATTTTTGGTAAAGAGCCCGTGCTAAGCCGGGGCTGGTAACCTAGTATGTATATCAATTTAATTTGAATTCACCACCAATTATAAGTAGTTCTACATCACTGCTATGAAATAATATCTCGTAAGCCACACCATTAAATATTCACAAATATGCTGCAAATATATATTGAGAGTCTTACATTGTTCCAGGCGAGGCCCTCAGCATCAGTCAACTGGTTCTCTCCAGTCCGACTCGCCCGCGTCCTCGTCGTCCCTATCACCAGCCCCGTCTCCATCGCCCCGGGCCACCCCCGCACCACCACATCTGAACTACAGGTGAGTTCTGTACCATGAAAATAAGACGAACCCAGAACCTAAAGACATAATTAATACAAACATCATCCATTGTCTGCAAACTTAGATTGAAGTTATTAGCATCAAGTTTGTCATTTTGTGTTCCACGTAAATAAGTAACACTAGCAGTAATATCTAAGTTAGTACACTACGCAATGTGCATCTTGATCATGAGACATAATGAAAGAATCTTTCGTTACTTGCTGACGACCCTAGTGAATGCTCACCAGACTTGGCTTCGTCCTCTGCTGAATAGATATGTTAATTTTTGCATTTTGTATTTAGAATGTGCTAATATATATTCCTTCTTAGTCCATTTACTGGTCATGCAATGTTACCATTTACCATAGTTATTTGTTTCTAAACTCGAGAAGACAGGTGAAAATTATTACCAGAGACAATATTAACTATCTATCTCTTCAAAAAAAATCAAATACAAAATATAATAGACAGCATTCTCTAATGAATTCTTCTTAACAAATGCTAAAGTTTGTAGAAACGTCTGTTGCTCCTTCACCTAAAACCTACTGAACATATTTTGATAAAGTTTTGTGATAAAGTATCTTCGACATCCCAATAACATACGTTATTTATCTTTTCATTAATTTGAAATCACTCGACAGACTAGAAATCTCGTTGACTCTTGGTTAACATGTCTATCTGTTATATGGTCTTTAATTCTCCGAACACAAAAAGGAAGACAACTCGAACGAATCCGCGGACAAAAACTAGTTTGTGCTCAATCATTCTCCTGTCTTCTCGCGGACCAAATAGTGCATCATTCGCATGTAGTAGCCGTATTGTAGATCGCGCAATAACTCCTCAAGCAGCAACCCGACCACCACCAGCCTCACCAAGAGATGGAACAGCACAGGAGACTTCAACACCCAGGGACTGCTGCCGGCCTCCAGGTTTGCTGTCCTCATTATCATACTAACACAGCTATAGTCTACAGCACCTGTCATACAACCAACAATAGATATAGCCCACACATTATTTTTATTTTTTTAATTATTTTATTTGAAATCTTTTATATATTTCCGTTATTAATAAAACTTGTATATTTTTCACAAATTTAAACTTTATAAGGCATGGCACAGACTATTAAACGACAGAGCTTAAGACATCCGGTTGAAACCTTAATCATCCTAAATGAAAAGTATTTACCATACATAATTGATATACTATACTTTGTTGTATAAAAATTTAGTTACATTGAATTAAAATTACTCATAAAAATATGTAGACCTCAATAGAGTGCATTAATTAAATTATTGAAATAAAAATAAACAACAAGAAATGATTTCTACAATTTTTTTATGGCAACATTAAAATATCTTTAGGGATTTTTTATTTAATACTTTGCTATGACTTGAGATGTGTACGTCAATAAGTGTTTTTTGTTGGTGTGAATCGATGTTATAAGTTTTTTTTATTTTATTTTTTTATATGTTTGTGTATTGGCACAGGTTTACAAGCACCAAGTCGTTGCTAAATTTGTATTCTAAGCCATCACAAAATGGACCGATCTTGAAACACGGGTGAGTCAGATATATTGATGGGTGATATATGTTACCTGGTGATGGTGGTGATGGGGTACTAGGTGGTGGAGCTTTTAGGAGGGGATACATTAATATTTTATACTCTGTTTCAGAATCATAGCAAGCTTTTAATTTAATTGCATTTTAATACAGATTATTTTGGTACTTTCAGTAAGATGTTTTCATTTTTTTAAATGACCCATTTTTGTGAACAGTTTTTGAGATGTCAATATTTACATGATAAGAGCGAGACGGTCATAATGAAACAGAGACAACAGATTATTATCTGTAAGATATCACGGGGCTACTCTGGGTTTTAAAATATTACGTCATCGATATGAAAATTGTTAACATTCTAAGATTACACACTGTGAATATTTTCATACTTGAAATACAGCATTTATCTTATCATTATATTCATATAGTATTTATTTTTTCATATAGAAATAAAATCATAAATGTCAAATCTGTCAAGACAATAGATTTAAGACAGTTACGTCACTGTTGGGTTATTAAATAATTCAAAATGTTTTATATGTCACCAATAACAAAATTAAACTATACCACACTTTAAAATAAGCAAATGGCATATATTTTATTTGTATATAAAATAAATGCCGGTCCCATTAAATTCAACCTCTCGCTGTGAATATAAAGTGAGTAGGTTATTATTATACAATTCCGTACTTATATAGAAGTATTTATTAGGTAATACACGCACTGACACACTATCTAAGTACATGTATAATAAGTATGAGTGGCTGCGTGTGCGGTCGTTACACGCAGTGGTATTTCGCCCACCGCAAGGCAGACGTATTTATAGACTGGAATAAGGCTGTATTTATAACATAGGTACATGGAAAAGATCTTTTAACATTCAAATAATACAGAATTTAATACTTTTATAAAATTCAAACTAAAAAAAGATAGCTTTTATTCTCTGCACTAACTAATTATAATGTTAAAGATCAGATGATCTCTGTTTGTTTACTTTCTTACTGTCAGTGTCAACGTCATTATTGTCAAACTGATTTTAGTATCGCCAGTACTACAAGTAACTGTGACACAGCCGAAGCAATTTACTTTTTTTGGTGGTTTATAAATATACGTAAATATTAATGTTTGTATGTCTTTGTCCTTATTATACGGATATTATTTTTATGTTGCACTGTCTGAGTTCGGCGTCTTATGACGATCCAAATCACCAGCTGATGAACTTTATGTCAGATTGTCCCAAAATATAGGTACATCATTGAGACGTGGCTACTTGTATATGAGACAAGTAAATGACAAACTTATATTGCAACAACATCGTAGAATTAGTTCCAATCACACTTCATTAGTACTACTTTTTGTATCTTAAAATACTTCAAAAAAATTAAATTGACGAATGTAGTAAAAAGTTCCATAAAGATTATGCTTACACATAATGTTCAAGCTAACACTACATACAGAGTGTCAACAATGTTTTATTCACGCGAAAACGCTTCGTATGTAGTGTGACTATACAAACTTGTGATAAGGGTACAGGCATTACTGTTTGTTTTACGTGTAGCCATTTGTTCTAATTAAGTGTATGAATATAACTGGCACCTATACACAATGATGTAGGATTCGTTTATAAGAACTACACAGTTGAAGTCGCCGGTGGTCAAACAGCCACAGTTACGTCCTATAAATTTAAGTTTCTTATGTGAATCATCCATGAAACACAGATCTGCTGTTACAGAAAACTACGTTTGGGAAATATTAAGTAACAAATTTTTATTTAATAAAACAAAGTCATTCATTCAGTCAAAGTTTTTCGCATCACCTTTCCAAAACTGTACAATTCCATGGAATTGTGAATAACACATAGTTATCTTGCTTTTGCCGGTGGCTCAACTTGTACGATGTTAACTATTTTGTAGGCCTTTGTCCCATTATTGCAATACCTTCAGTCGCGCAATGTTCACAAACGGACAAATTATTTCGTATTTCTAATGTTTCTATGGAGGACGGCCCCTATACCTGTAAGGCTATTTATATTAGTCGTATAGTGATGTTAACAATTGACACTGACCTTGCCGCGCCCACAACATATAGGTACGAACTCATCCTTTAAAGATTATTACAAAAACGTCGCCATTTGCTAAGTCAATTGAAATAGCTTGTGACTGTACTTGTAGATAACGAATTGCATTCAGTACGTGATCGTGCGATTTAAAGTTGGATTTATTATGAATGCTATCCATTGCTCGTTTTGTTAAATATAAAAACATTTCTATTATATTAATGTGTCGATGGTTAACTCGTAATGTGGAACTGTCGTCATTTGACAGCTCTCGCTCTTATACGGGTTGTTCACGCGGCACACGCAGTCTGCCAATGTTATTCTCGGAAGCCGGTATACTAATCGGTTAAATTTAAAAACCGGTATTCAGTTTCTTTGTATCTTAAAATTGCTAAATTTAAAAACACACTTTATTACAAATATGGCGGACAGGTAATTCACGTAATACCCTTATTACAATTGTATACAACGATTTGTTAAATTATTCCTTTTTTTTTTTATATTTTAGATTTTTTTTCATATAATTTGGGTGCTTTCTGCGTGGGTGCTTTTCATTTTGGTATTATTAAAGTTGCAGTATGTCATTCACCTCGATGTAAGTAGATTTAGATGCTCGCTGACGCTTGTTACTGTTTTTTTTTATAAAATAATTAGAGGAAAAAATATTATAGAGATTAAGTAGTTCTAAGGTAATCTTCTAAGTAATTAACTCGCTACGTAACCTTTACTAATAAGACTTAGGAATGTAAGTATATATAATAGCTACATACTTATTTTTATACTAACCTGATTCATTGTTAGTTTATGATGTGCCATAATACAATAATATTTTTTTGTTATCCTGATTATTTTCTTAAAAAACTATTCAAAGTAATTGCCGTATAACGCGATTTTCTTTGTAATATTTTAATGTAATAATCTTAATGTATATATCAAGAGGACACTAAAATAAATTGAAAAATCTGTTACGTTTAATGGAATTTAACATTTTCGTAACCGAATCTACGTCCTTGAAAAAAATGTTGTGACTCTGTCAACCACAAACAACTGAGATTCCTGGTGTCGAAGTAATAAAATGTTTGTAAACTCGAATTGAGGGCAAAATACGCACGCCCCAAGTCCCAACGACTGTTTGAAAATCAGTTACATCGAAAATGTTTCAGCACCCACACCTGTCAGTACAATGAGGAGGAGGGCTCCATGAGGATGTTCATCAGGGGTCGCCCGGTGGTCATGTACGGCCCCAGCGACCACGAGAACCTGGACCCAGCGAAGGTAGCGCCACCGCCGCAGAGCAAGCTCAAGTTAGAGTGGGTCTACGGATACAGGTGAGGACATAGAAAGAGCTCTTCTATACAGACTAAGACCTCTCTGTGTTATATTAAGCGGTGCTTAAAGAAATATATAGTAATATTTCCAATGACTTGTCCATGAATACGCCAAAAATATGTTTCATTTATTCTGTATGCCTTCTTCTTGATTTTATCGAGTAATTCAGAGTCTACACAGAGTATCGATTCCGTTAATTTAGAACAAAACACTAGACAGATAACGACTACCTGAATATTGATTTCTTAGGAAATATATACAGGAGTTTAAAAAATGTTCAAGGACAAATCACTAGATTCGAGCGGTTTCTTATAAGAGACGGCTATTTAGTAATAAACACAATTGGAAAAACGCTTCAAGTTGACGGGCGAGTTTAGAAAAAAACTGCTACAGATATTTGAAAAGCATATGGGCGTTGTTGTTTAGTTCTAAAGCCATTATGTTAATATCCCAACGGTCTCGTTATATAAATGAATTTAATCTCATTTAATTAACATTGCTCGTGATAAATAAAACAATTGTAACTATGTGGTCACGCCTCTGAAATAAATAATGAAGTCCGCGACCTCGTGTTATTACCAGACTCGATCGATACTGAACTTTGTATTATATAATGCATTGTATATAATGTGTTACTCTTAAAACATAGCCGTATATGTAATGTAGGTTAAATACATTGAAAAATCGATTTGGTACAAAGCACAGTCTCATTATATACATCAATATGAACATAGTATATATCTGAGGTAATCTATTATTTCTGTTTTTATTAAAGTGGTTCTTCTGCGGTCTTTAGTTGAGGTTTCAACGATGCTTTGTTTAGTTTCGTGTCGCTCCTCATCTCGTCAAGGACGGCGTTATGCACGAACGAACAAGTTACAGATATAAGATAATCCATCACAAACAGAGGAAGTCGGGTTTTTGTAGGTATCCACGAGTCCAGTAATGACTCATTGAGAAACTCGGTTTACGAGCGACGATTGTGTAATATTTTTAATGCCTCTTTTTCGCCATACTGTGTCTTAAACTTTCATTTTCACTTCACAACAGTTACAAAACAGCATAAAGATCTCTCAGATTAACATCAAACATATTTGCTCAGAAACACAACACAATGTGCCTAACACAATGCTATACTGACAGCATAATGGTTCGGATCTATCGTCTTCCAGAGGCAAGGATTGCAGGAGTAACCTGTACATGCTGCCGACCGGGGAGATGGTTTACTTCGTGGCGGCGGTGGTGGTGCTGTTCAATGTGGAGGAGCAGTGCCAGAGACATTACACGGGACACACCGACGACGTCAAGAGCATCGCCATACATCCCAACAAGCTGGTCATAGCGAGTGGCCAGTGCGCGGGACACGACCGACTCGACGCCAGGGTGAGAGAGAAAAAGAGAGCGTGAGAGAGAGAAAGAGTTGTTATATATAGGACACATAACTGTCTGGCCATGAGTCTTCAGAACTACATATTTTTAATGTCAAGATTCTTATCACCCAATGTTATTTGCACCGATTATGTTGATTGCATTTCACTCGTATTTAACAGTTTATTAACATAAAGTTAAATTCCGTAACAGAACCAGACGTTATGTATTGCTCCTTGCACCGTCTATTTCATTCAAACAAGTTTCCTGTGAGTAAATAATGAAGGAGACATCAATATTCCTCTAATATGTCTCACGTCGAGGGTGCAGACTCTTGGTTCAGACGTAACTCGATCGACAGAAAAATACAACGATGTGCCATAAACTCCGATTAAATTGTAACATATTACGAGGATAATTAAGAACGCGAACAGGATTCGAACTTGTCGCTGGTTATCTATCGGCTAAACTCTCTGAGCATGACATAAAATCTGCTATCAGTAACTTAACAATGGCCAAACATAATCCTAGTGAGTACTATCTGACTCTGAACTCGCTTCCTTCAGCCCCACGTCCGCGTATGGAACTCCGTGTCCCTGGCGACCCTGGCGGTGGTGGGTGCGGGCAGCCTGGAGCGTGCGGTGAGCTGCCTCAGCTTCTCCCGGGCTGACGGAGGGAATCTGCTGGCGGTCGTGGACGAGGGCGCGGACCGAGTGCTGTCCGTGTGGGACTGGCAGAGGGCGGATAGAGGATGTCTGGCTGAGACCAAGGTAGGGTGACATACGCTGTAAGATTTGACTGGGGTCGGGGCGTATGGGAATTGTGATGGGGTCGAAGATGCTCCTTATTATTTGAGGAATTGATCGATCAGAACACCATCGTAAAAATCGCTGTCTTTTGTAAACCAATCATTTCGCTACATTAAGACTTTATCAATAAAATTAAAAAAAATCGTATATTTCCAAAGAGTCTCATATTGTATGCAGTGTTCCGTGGACACGGTCATAGCGGCGGAGTTCCACCCTCTAGACCGGAACCAGATCGTGACGTGCGGCAAGGGACACATAGCCTTCTGGACCCTGGACGCCTCCAACGTGCTCTACAAACGTATGGGAGTGTTCGACACCAGGGACAAACCCAAATACGTCACATGCCTCGGATTCAACCATAACGGTAGGCTGCGCAGGGTCTACGCCTTACTTTGTGGTACAACTAGTGAAACGGAACTTCTTTATTTGCAATGTCAAAATATGTAGAGAAAAATATTTCGAACCATTCTTTTGATGTACATAATATAGTTATTAGTGACGTATTAATACCCCCACCCCTGTGGTCCAGGTGACGTCATATCTGGTGACTCGTCCGGCTCGCTGACCGTGTGGTCCCGCGGCACATCCGTAGCGTCCCGCACGGTCCGCGGCGCTCACTCGGGCGGCGTGTTCTCGGTGTGCGCCCTGAGGGAGGGCGGGCTGCTGTCGGCGGGCGGGAAGGATGGGCGGATCGTGCTCTTCGACGACGAACTCAACGCGACCGGCACGGAGGCTGTCGTGAGTTACACACACGGAATAACAACATCACATTACAATGTCTATTATTTTGAACTCGGAATTCCTCTTCCATAAGGACCTGGAATAAGATAACAACATATCTATGTAACTAGTAGTATTGGTTTCCATCACGAGGCGTATCAGAGAATCCGTGTATTTCAGATCGAGGGTCACTACGGCGGCGTGCGCGTGGTGTCCGAGGGTCGCGGCCGACTGCTCGTGGGCACCACCAGGAACTGCATCCTCGTGGGAGACCTGCAGCTGGGCTTCACACCCGCCGTGCTCGGTTAATACAATATACACATTACTATCACGCGCTCGTAAGAAACGACACGCGACATACAAATGTAACTGGATTCCTTATCACCGGACGCACTCTAAGCGGTTACGGAGACAGCTTTACATAGACCATAATATAGAGATCTGCGCTAACAACCTCGGTAAAATAAAGCATTTTATATTTGACCCACATCGGACAGACTTCATTAACATGGTACAAAATGTGAAAATGCCCGAGTCTTCAATTAGTCATGTCACCCAAGAACCCGTGAGGATCCAGCTCAAGAAGTATATCATCAACCTCTGTCTCCTTATATCCTTAATGGCAAAGGAACTTATATGTATGCGAACCTGTCAATTCTGTATGTGTGTCTGTGTGTGTGTGCAGGTCACGTGGACGAGGTTTGGGGCCTGGCGACTCACCCGTGTCTGCCGCAGTTCGTTTCAGCGGGCTGGGACCGCCTTCTCCAGCTCTGGGACGGGATGAGTCACTCCACCGTGTGGAGTAAAGACATTGATGTAGGTGTACGAGATACCTCAAATTAATATAAAAAATATAGTAGTAAAGAAAGTTAGCAATATATTGTAAAAGATATACACGATACATGATATACGAGACGTCAGCCACAACACACGTGGATTGAACTAGGCTTGGAAAATTATACGCAAGGACAGGGTGTGTGTGGATCACTAAGGATCATTGTCCTCCAGACATATGTCACAAAAAACTATAGCAAAAAAGTGGTAGTGTGTGTAATGTAGCTTTTTCCCTTGGAAGATTTAAAAAAGATCCGCTAGGGGCAGCACTGGTGGGGGGGGAGGTACATATGTTTTGAATTCTCTATTGTCAAAAATATAGATTATAATATTGTGTTTTAGAATTGTTTTTATCTCGACGTTTGTTTAGTTTAATAATTATAAAGCGGTGCTGCCCCTAGCGGATATTTTCTAAATCTTCCCAGAAATAAGCTATCTGTTACCGATTTCCAATACTTTGATTTTGGTACATCTTATCCTTGTCGCCCGACCCGTGACCTGTGACCTTTTGTATCTTAATGTACACACCGTGTATGTTCCAGGAGCGTGCCCAGTGCTGCGCTTGGTCGTCTGACGGAGGTGTAGTGGCGGTCGGCGGCTGTTCCGGGAGGTGGATGGTGTACGACCCTCAAACGAGGGCGCTCCTCGCGGACCACAGAGACGGGTAGTGTATACTACTTATATAGTTAGCACGGATGGAGACACGGAACCGCTACTGAACGGATCTTGATGAAACTGTCAAAAAATGTAGATGAGATATAGAATGGGGTATGAGTTCAAGATTACGTGTGCCTACCTCATTACTAAAGTTGTATTTTGTTGAAGTTCCGCGTCGGACTACAGAGGGCGCTGTCTGTTATCATGTCCATTTCAATGAAGTACACGTTACTAATTTTCTATCAAAACCAGTTATAAAGGGAAAGCGGACGAAGTGCGGCTTCATAGCTGGCATGTTCCGCGTAGTGTATGTTTGTGAGAGGTGCTTTTTGCAAACAGATGGACCATCGCCTGTATATTTAATTTATTTCGTAATAAAAATCTTAATGTATGTAGCAGAACTGACATCAATTAATTCTTAGAATGTAATTCGAAGGCAGCCCCTGAGGCTTCATTTCATCTTTGGTTAGGTAGTGAGAGGAGCTTGGACGGTGATAGATAGGGGCCTCTTAAACCTACACTCTTGAAGCTCCTCTCCCTGCAACGACGGACCCGGCACCCGCACGGTGAATCCATGGAATGCTGAGAGTTTTCGTACCAAAGCAACTTCTTATAATGAAAATTACAGTTGTATTTGATATGTGTATTAGTTGTAACATGCTGCGTAGTTAAAATATAGCGTTACAAGGATCTCCCGTTGAAACAGTGAACCACAAGTAGTGCCCTATAAATTAAAGGTCGGAGCCGATCCAGACTATCGTGTATTCCCCCAACAACCAAATGGTGGCGCTCGGAGCTAGAGATAATTTCATCTACATCTACCAGGTGGACGACCAGGGAGCCAGGTACTCCAGGCTGGGGAAGTGTGTTGTGAGTATAGAGATATAGATGTAGAGTATCAAATATAGAAAACATAATTTACTTAAAATACAAAAACATCCACATTAGTTAATAGATGGTTGTGATTACATAAAGATCTCAATAAGATCTCATTAGTGTAGAGCATATTTTAATGATCAAATACATACAGTGATACCTCCCGCGCCCGACTCGCTCCAAACAAATTGTTTGTACCAGAATCATTATAATATTATTTAAAACTATCAACCAGTGAAAATATGTCACTTTTCATGCCTCAAAGGGCACGGAGAGAAAACGTAGACGGGTAACACACACTTACATTCAGTTCATGCTTAACATATTAATATATATATATATATATATGTAGCTATGGGTATGCGGCTGAAGTAGTTTGTTTTTCGTTATTTTTTCATTATCATAGTATGTCACGGAGGTTGTGAGCCTAAGCTTCTTGTTTTGCTGTCTGTAGTGGTAATTTATTTCAATCAGTTCACGTCAGTAGTCCAGTAGTCGGCTGTCAGAGTTCAGTTTTATTTAGTGTAGTGTCACTCTTACTGTGGTAGTTCTTGTATGTAGTGTGAGACTTCAATAAATGCTTCAAGACACGTGTCATGTTTTGTGTCAGGGTCATTCGAGTTTCATAACACACCTGGACTGGTCCGAGGACAGCCAGTACCTCAGGAGCAACTCCGGAGACTACGAGCTGCTGTATTGTGAGTTTAATTTACTTAAAATTTATTGATTTTTGATGACAATATATGCAGGATACGATGTTCCCGCTGCCCACCCGTGACGGACGGGACAAGGAAACAGCTTTATAGAACAAATAATTAACTGTGTGTGGAGTCCCTCTGCGCGGGACAAATGAAACTTCGTAATGTTGGGGTGAAAACAGGAAGGGGTGGAAATTGATTTTTAAGGAATTTTAATGTTTCTTTAAGAAAAACTTCATTAACATTAGTTACAAGTCATAACTGATTGCGTGCATGCGTTCGAGCGCCACGCATTCCCTGTCGCTCCGAATCTTTTTACCCCCCCCCCCCCTCCAGGAGTGTAAAACGTTTAACGCAACCTTATGGGAGGTCGCCTGAGAAGTAAAACTCAAGTAGTTGTTTTTTTATATAATATTTACTATTACATATTTTGATGCTTTCAGGGAACGCCAGCACGTGCCGCCAGGTGACGTCACCGACTTCAATGCGTGATATCACGTGGGCGAGCAACCACTGCCCGATCACGTTCACCACCGTGGGCGTGTGGCCAGAGGGCGCCGACGGGACGGATATCAACTCCTGTGACAAGTGAGACATACAGACAAATATATATGTATATATATGTGTGTGTGTCGAAATTATGGAATGTTTTGTAATATATGTATGTGTGTAACTGTAGGTCCAGCGACAACCGCCTGGCGGTGACCGGCGACGACTTCGGCAAAGTGAAACTCTACGCGTACCCGGTCACACAACCCAAGGTAATGTATACCATATCCTGAACACACGTCACATGCAACACCAGTATCATCAGCTGAACAATATCTCCGAGTTCTTTATGTAACTCTAAATCGACTTAATCTTCCTACTCACTTTGCATGTTAGTTCACATATTCTAGGTTCGATTCACGTACATGTGGTCTCTTCCTGTATTTAAGAGATTTTTTATTTTAATATGAAGACAATTTTTATTTTCCATGTAGCGTGACACTCGGCCAAGGCCATCCTGGTTGTAACGCATGTTCATATAAGATGTTGTGCTTCAGAGCGTGTGCGCCACGTACGGCGGCCACTCGTCGCACGTGTCGTGCGTGCGCTTCTCGAGTGACGGGACGCGCGTGCTGTCGGCGGGCGGCCGCGACGCCGCGCTGATGCAGTGGGCCGTCGAGTGACCTTGACCTCGCGACGCTTTCAATATAATGACATGTATGAGTCTCGCGAGCACACATAGTTACAGATTCACTACGCGATCAAGTAATATTCTATCCCACGTGTCTATGAGACACTCTCAGGTCAAAGTGATATAAACCGCGTAGTGAATCTGTATAGTGTAGTTCTTTTTTTAACCATAAAAGGTCTGTCAGTTTTCAAATGTTTCTCGGAGTGTTTTAGTCCTAGGGGATAGTTTTTGTGAAGTGCCTTCGATCTGCTTGGGATCTTTCACCCTTGTCTGCGATGGTGAACCTGATGATTCATCAACGATATATTTCAAGCTGCTCACTTAGAGCTCTATCTTTATTTAAATTATTCTACTCTCGACACAGGCTTCTCCTGCGACGCCTCGCGTTTTGATGTCAAGTCGGTGTCGTCTTTACCTTAAATAAAAAATTTAAAACACTGGCAAACATATATTTCCTGTGCTTGCACTTCACATATTTATCGACGTTCCAAGTTATAAAGGCTTCGCCCGCTGTGTGTGGACTCGATGAACTGTCTTTTCTTAATTGTCTTCTTTGGTACAAAATTAAGTTAATTTATTTAAGGTTTAGTCTAATGTCTTATCATTTATTACAATATAATTCATGTAAGTTTTAATTTTTTTTTAAGTTGTGGTATTTTTTCGATGTAAGCGATTACAAAATAAAAATATTATTTAAGACAAATTAATAATATCCAATATTTTAGTTGTGTTTTAAGGCTTTTATAATTTTCGATTTATAATAATTATTTATGTGGTTAGCGTGGTTGTGATAATGAAGGGTCTGAACGAACTTAAACAGGCATTCCGTCGAATTATCTGCTTCTAAGTATTATTTTATATGGCAACAATGATATATTTTAGTTTATTCTATACACTTGTAACACTATACCTTAGCTTTTGCGCCAGTTTTTATAAAACGAACGATGTTTGTTGCACTTTTATATTTATAATCTGTGCTGATCAAGATTAATGAGACTTATTATTATTTTTCTTCCCGAGTGTCGGATTAGTTATTGTGTAGCACAAGACACTGCTATCGATATATATAAATCGGTTTTCTACACATTTTTTTATAAGATGGGAAAATTCTTTAGGCGTAATCATTAGTAACCTAGTCACGTATGTTCTTTCTGTTTACTCCCCCTCTATTTGTAAACTACCTGTATATATAATGTATGCGAACGCTGTCCTCTGAACGTGCCTCTAATAAAAACCGTTTACTGATCCGCTGTTTCATTTGGCCCTCGAATTAAGAGACGTCTCTGCGTGAAACAATTTATTATAACAAATAATAAAGTTATCAAACTAAAATTGTACAAATAATATAAACGACTCCGCGTCGGTCAATCCGTATTGACGGAGTTCAGCTTCGGACTTTGGAACGGAAATTTGTGACGTCATCAATGACGTCGGCGGTCATGGGACTATATACAGAAACATACGAGGCGACGGAACCACTGCAGGGTGTTAAATGAATCATGAGAGCTCACAATCAGCAACACGTGAACACCCTAACACCCTAACGCACGACGCCAACAAGGAAACTCGCCGGAGAACATCACAAAATATTTATTTGCCTACATTTAAAAGCTATATCAGCTGCTCGACGCTGTTGGCGGACAGCTCCAGCAGTCTCCAGGCGGCCTTGGGGTTCATCTCCTGGGGGTCGCGGCACAGAACCCACACGTAGTTGACCCTCATCACCTTGTTGGGGTCTCCTTCCACCACGTTGTTCTTGGCGTCCCTCACGCACATCATCTGCTGCGACTGGAACGTGATGACGAGCACGGGACCCTGGTCCATCATCTTGCCCATGACCAGCTCTATATTCTCGATGTCCAGGATCTTGGAGTCCAGCCTGTAACCCATCTGCCTGCACTGCTTGATGGGCGCTGAGAGAATGTTGTAGACGCCCTCGTAGCACCAGTCCTTTAATATGTCCATGTCTCCCCGGACCATGGCTTCCAGAATGTTCGGTATGATGTCGTTGGCGCAGTCTTCTAAGAACTTCTGCGCCGTGAAGTTGGGGTCTATCTTGCAGATCTCGGTGAGGGTGTGTGACAGTTCCGTCTTCTCGAACAGGTTCCCGAACAGGCTGCTCACCTTCTCCGTCACAAACCTCGACGCTTTAAACACTGGATTTTCTGATTCCTCATATTTAATTTTCCAATCCAGTACCTGGAAAATAACCATTAAGTCGGATCAACTAAAAATTTATGAAATTACTACATTACTTATGTTTTAATATTTTATTATTATTATTTTGTGTCACCTTTAATTCAAATCTCTTAACGTCCCCCTATATCTCTCAAGTCATCCTAATTTAAATCTGGTGTATCCATTTTATCTTATATTTATTCCACCCGGGTAACACCTGCATACAAGACCTGATGCTGTCAATGAACTGTGTCAAGCCTGAGGCCTACCTTGTTGACGTACTGGTTGTTGTCTCTAAAGTCCTGCCACTGTTGATAGAATCGTGAATCTTTGTGTAACTCCAGGCCGGTAGCGTTCGGGTCCGCCTCAAACGTTCGTTCGGTGGCTGCAACCTGACACACGGACAAACATACATCAAGATTAATACATTTTACTTTAAAATCACATATACGTCCCTATTGAAAGTGCTTGTAGCAGCTACATTGACATAAAATAGTAAGGTTTAACTGCAGATAGCCACCAGTTTTACATTTCTCTGCTAATGAATTGACATATTTGCTAGTGAGGTGACAACGGCTTATTATTTTTATTATGTTCCGTGTCACAAATATGAAAATTAGTTCTGTTATTCACAAGTAACATCTCACAACACACTAAGTTCCATGGATCCATATAAATGTGAACTGAATTGATAATTGATTAAATTATAATACAATTTTCCTTTAGATTTTAGAACAACTATAATTTTTTTTTTAATTAATTGTTATATATAACATTAAATGTCAAACACATGAGATCAAACTAAAAAATTTATCTTAATAGATATGGTGTCTATGAAGATGTATTTGTTCACCTCGAGTCTTTTCCGTAAGGTCGCCGGTGACGTGTATACTCTTCCCTCTAATCCTTTAGGAGCCATTTCGTTTTTAACTACCTCCGTAGCCTGAACATAGATTAAAACCTCATTAGAAATTGTAGTGTATACTTAAAAATATATAAAAAATACTTTGCATACTAAAATAAGATAAATTTTTTTAAACTTCCAATAAATTTAGTACCTGAGATATTGTTTTAAAGGCCGATGTCTGACCAAGTTTTTGACTCTTATCAGCTAAAGACTCCGCAGCATCTTTTGCAGTTTTTGAGATGTCCTCTGTTATTTTTCCTGGAAGTTTATTTAATAATTTTTCATTTCAATCAAAAAAAAAAACTATTTGGTATATTTTATAATGTATTTAAAACTTTTTTTGGATTATAAATGGATAACAAGTTTACAAAAAATTTACAGTGTTGAATAGAAGAAAAAAGTTCACTACCAGAGAAACTATTATGAAGTGAAGATATATATTTCAATAGATTTATTCACAACACTCACCCGCCCTTTTAGCTATCTCCGTTTTGCTGGCTTCCTCTATAACATGCTCCACCTTCCCCTTAATACCCTCAATGGTTTCCTTCAACACCTCGGAACCTTTCGATGCCTCTGATTCAACAGCAAGAAACTTTTTCCTAGCTGCTTGTAATGCATCCGAGTTTTCAAGTTTCTGCGCCTCTTCCCTGAATTTTTTGATATTTTCTTTCATTTCTTTATTTTTAGCTATATCTTCTTTTATGTTTTCCAGGATTGAGGAAAAGAAACCTTTCCGTGCTGAGTACTGACGACATTCCTGAACTACACCCTGAGTGATGAAATACATACGACATATACATTAAATGTTAAACAATCACAAAGAACCTTTCACATCATATATTATCATCAGATTTTATATCAAGTTAAACACACCATGTTTAAATGACATAACACTGTCTGAATACTATTCATGATACTAATCACTAATAATGTGTGTAATCTTTAATTTAAGATATACATAATAACAGTTATGTTGGTTACATTACTTCTAATCCAAATTTTAAGTAATATGTAAATTCTAAATGATATTATTCAAGGTTTCTACCATCATTAGTCCTAACCAACAATTGACTAACAGATAAGTCTACCTGATCAGGTTTAATTGTTAACACGGGTGTTTTCAAATGTATTGGTAGAGCACTTTTCCAGCGTGCAGAACTACATAATAACTGTCGACATGAATGCTGCAACAGATACAACTTTTTAAGAAATCACTTCATTCACATAACCTTTTGGAAATGAAATCAGATGGTTGTATTTTACCATTTTTTTAATAATATTAAAGCCTATAATATTAAACAATTGTTATAACATATATTTTGTTATCTTTATATTTTATAATATATTTTTTTTATGTGAAACCGAAAAATCGGTTTTTTTGTACTAAGACATCCAAGGAAGGCACTGGGTGCCCATTTTTTCAACTTATTACAACAACTTTGTTGCCAGGTCAAAATTTCTCTTTTGACAACTACAAAATTGAAAACGTAATATCAAAATTTTTTATTAAACTAATAAAACTAACTCTAATCAAACTAACAATTATTAAATTATTTCTATGTTAGAAAAGAAGCTGTTGAATTATATTTGACATTCCTTATTTGTAATAAAAAGGAATGTCAAATATAATTTTAATATGAGTATGAAAAAATAAAAGGTTTTTATTATAAATAAATAAAAAGAAACCTTATTGTTTCCCTATAATAATAAATGAATTCAATTTATTATTAAGCAGTTTTATTCCAAAGTTACTTGTCTTTGGACTTCAAGAGGTTGTCAATCTTGAACCATAGACAAGACTAGATACTTCCGATTTTTAAATTTTATTATTTATTTTTAGTCAACATATTATTCTTAGAAACTATAAAATTTTCGTAAATCTTCTGCATTCAAAATATTTAGAAATGCAATATTTCTTCGATTATAAATTGTTTTTTCTAAAACATGTAATGTTTAATCCCATTGTTACAAGATTTAAAAAACATTCGCTTCCGGTGTGAAGTCGGTTCCAGAAACATAAGAAAGTGTACATTTTCATTTATTTTCAGTCGTCATTTTTAAACACGATTTCGTGATTGCGTTTAGTAAAATACTATTTATTTTATGTTCTTTCATGATTAACGTTGTTGTGGAATAGTATTACATTTTTTTATATAACTGAGCTGCGTGGATTGAAGAGTCGCAACGCGTCGTCATAGGGGGAAGGTATACACATAATATCGGATATCTTCAGTTCATATTTACTTATATAGGTAGATAGGTACTAGCGAGTAGATACCACGTTTTCGCCAGCTGGTGCGTACGTTTCGGTTTATGAAATTAAATATGTAGTTAGATTTTCTTGAGATTTAATGTTAAAGTGAATAGTATGAGTGAAGGTAATATTTGGTTGGTGCAGGTTGGTGTGCCGGGCTCGCGTGGTTATCAGTGCCAGCTAGGAGGAAGGATCAACAATTCATCCCATCTGTGAGCTCTCGTCCAGTGGGGCGCTACCATTTTATATGACTTTAGCAAGATATACAGGTAACTATGATACATTTACATCGATTTACACGAAACGTTAAAACATATTGACGCATTCTACGGTCGAAAAATTATACCTCTTAGGTTATCTTTACAAATCAATATCATCTGTCTGAACTTTATATATGAAAATTCATTATAATAAACAAAATGATTGAACTCACTATTAACATGAAAATGAGGTTATTCTACAAAATGACAAATAATTTTAAACTTTCAACCATTACTTAATTATAACTTCCTTATCAATTTCCAATTAGATAACTTTTGCTCATTTAACGCTACTGTGGGTGAGTTTAGATAATATGTTAAATAATTTTAAAAATCTATAGAGATTTTATACAAAAAATATTTGGTAGTTCACAAATTTTTCTTTGCTATTAGTGATTAGTGAATGGATTTAAATTTCCAAATGTCTGTTGTGATAATATATTCATCATATTTTTGGAAAGCAACGCCTTGACAAGTTATTACACAATATATTATCAGTTTAGACTAATTCACCTTTTTAATAGTAATTAATTGCACAGATAAGAAAAAGCACAATAAAAAAGACTATTCAAACTGTTTGGATGTGCCATTTTGATGCTAACTACTTATAATTTAATTCAAATTCCTTACATTGACCCATTTAAATGCTTCATAATGGTTAAGAACTTAGATTTGCTACGAAATTTATATATAAAAAAAATAATTACATACTTTATTAGGGATTTAATAATTTATGTTATATTGAGAACATTTTGTAATGACTTGTATTGTATGTTGCTTATTTTTAAACAATTAGTCGCAAAACTAACCACAACAGTTAGCGAATGATTTGGTAAATTTGATTACAATGTTTCCGGAGCCGAATGATGTTGGTTCTGATATGTAATGCACATGGTTGCATGTTCATTACTCAATATATAAGATGTTGTTGCGTTACTTGTAAGTCTTACATCGGAAATATACAAATTATGATTATGGTTTGTCGTTGGGATCTCACATTTATTAGTCATGTTGTGGGGAAAATTCAAAACTTTAGGTATATCTGTCTGACGACATCATAGAAAAACTATTCCTCATGGGTCGACCAGCATGAGTCTATACTCTAAAACAAATTCTAAGAATCCTGTTAAATTAAAAATAATATCCTTTTAACATAATAATTGAACTGTTTCTTACTAATGCATTGGCTACAGGGTTATTGTGTTGCTATTGGCACAATAAATTTTATAGAGGTATTACTTAAAAGTATATTTTTTTGTTTTTCAATATAATTAGCACTTTTGAGCCATTCAAATGAGGTCTAAGCGTGGTCGGGCATAATACAGTTTGTGCAAGTTCTATGAAATCATTACTATTATTTTAAATGAACAGTATTTTTGTATCTGATTGTGATTTAACACTGTTTTAGATAGTTTTTTGTACAAGCTGGTCACAGGCCAACCTGCTCCTCTGAGCTCTGGACCATTTCTCAATATAATATAACATAATTTGCTTGTTTGTCTCGCATCAAATTTATCTCTTGCTGAATGTGATACTAGGTGACTATTTGCTTTTGTCATTGTTTGCGTGCGTCGCTCCCTCGCCCGCTACATGGTTGGGATAACAATTAGATTCCGAGGAATTTTCCGATTTATATCACTCGGTCTATACATAAAATTTTAAAATACCTATGCTCGGTGTATGAGATTTGTAATGATCGCTTCATTTAAGTTGCTATTAACGTAGTGTCGTCATCGAGATCGTCGTCGTCTGTCGGTTTGTCTGCGTAATATTTAATTTCGGTGAAAGTATCATTAGCAGGTAAAGGCCGCAGTGCGAGTTATGTCACGCGGGTCGACGCACTCTGAGCCGTCTCGCTGGTTTGAGCGATGACGGAAAAAATATAAAGATGTTATATATGATATGGATTGAGGAAAATGATTGATTAGATCCGTCCAGGGCTGAAAATGTGTGAGACACACAGCAGCAAGCTTCCTGCGATGCGGGTGATAGTAATGAATCACAGTAGATGTAACCTGATTTATGCAATTAATTTTTGTCAGAATAACTATTAATATCTTATAATATTAGTTTCTCGGTAGAATTTTCTTAATGTTACGGCTTTGTTTAGTAATTTAATTTTTTCAAGCCTGCTTTCGTTCGTTTTTATATTTTATTAAAAAAAAATTGCCTTTCGAAATACATAATGCAGCTACTTTTTACCTCAAGTCAGGAAGTAGTATAAGATTGCTTGATAAAAAAATGTACTGTACTAACTACTGTCGTGGTCGTGAGGATGAGTTTATCTCGATAACGTCTTCACTCGGCTCTACTCGCGGCTGTTTAGTGTAGTTTTCGTTGATGTTCTTATATTTTTGTGTTCATAGTGTAATGGTTGTATGCCGTTTAACCATTAGTATAAATTGTGCCGAAGGTATGTTTTGGAAGCTGTACGATGTTAACTATACTTGTTAGTTATTATAGTTACAAAGCCATAAGAAAAAAATATAATTGTATCCGTGAAAACTTTCACCGCTGGTATGTAACCGACTGTTACGATGCATTTGTAATTTGAAATTGGCAAGTTGAATGACCGGCCCGAGCCCTTGTCCCGTCCGAACTGAACGCTTCTTATCTGGGTGACCTCTGTGGGAACATCTCTTTAATCTCCATCCCGTCGTTACAGACAACAGACTAACGTTACGGACATATAATTATAATATTTAATACAGTTTGAATATATTTTTCATGCGAGTATATATCCGGTTTCATTTCATCCGGTTCGCCCTAGAACATATTATATAGCTGTTTTAATTTTAATCGTCGAATGCTCGGTAGGTGCGGTGTTTCTAATCAATAGCACGGCGCATGAGCCCTCTGACAACCCTCTCCCCTTACAGTAGCCCCCTCGGACCCCCTCCGACCCCGTCCGACCCTCACCACCCAGCCCACCTACAAAGCCTCCACCCGTTTCTCAATGCGGAATACGGTCTTGATCGATGTAATGTTCATATATAAAAATTTCCTTGTACGATATATATGACGTAAATTGTCTTATACGTAGCCTCACGTGTTGTAACGTGACACCTCATACATACTAGACGTACGCCTGACTCGTGGCGGTCAAAATATATGTTATATTTGCATCGGTGATACATTTAGGGAATACGTTTGCGTCATGAAGGGTGCAAACGATCCAGCCTCGTCGCGAACGTCGTTAGATAATATTTTATACAACACAAAGACAAAGCTACTTTTTCTATGCGGTCAGTTGTCGAGTGATGAAGGTGGAATCCGACGGTCAGATACGAAGCGATTGTTTCGTTGTTGTTACTTTGTTTATGTATTTCCACGCCTGCCGGATGTTATGTGTGGATCAAAGGAAATGCTTTGCAATTGGTCGTCGCTCGTAAATCAATACATCACATCCGCTGACACGAAATGCAAAAACGAAAAATATCACCGACTGTCGATATTTCACGTCTACCCGAAAATAATAGTTCTGGAGTTATCGGTGTGACGTCACCGGCGATTTGCATGCGACAAACGAATTCAACCTTGAGCTGTGAGGTTGACCTGTACGGTGAACAACACAAGTAGGCTATTATAATATTAGCGATGTAAACTGTAAGTGTAATGACGACTGTATAAACTTGGCTCTGTGAAGACGTTACACTATCACTATGTAATGTGTACGCGTCATGTTAATAAATTGGAAACTCGTTTATGTTACGTAGTTAACGTAAAAACTATTACATTTATCAGTTGCACATTGATGATACTTGTAATTTATTTATTGAATGCACGCGTCATTTCCACTGGATCACTCCCACGTGTATCGATCGATCCGGAGTCTCAGCGCGTCTGGACCGGGTTGATATGGTTCACCACTGTGAGCCGGCGAACGGTTGAATTGACTTTACACTCAAATGAGACCAACCCCGGCTGATAGGGACGTTTGATGTAATCAAGCATAAGATTACATCTCAATTTATTAGAAACCTGATTAACTTTTAACCTCCAAAGATAGGTTCGTCTGTATCGATGGATTAAATATCATAACAGTATTTATATTTGGAGACACAAGCGCTTTGTAATACAAATTATTTTATTGAAATTTGTCCATCGATATGTGGTTTAGATTACCCACTACGACAAGTAGTTTAATAAGTTGTTATAAAGTTAAGTTGAATTTATACGGTACTGATTTGTAACAAAATACGTAGTTACAGAACACAAATCATTGTCTCGTATGTTGAGTTTAATTGTAACGATTGTGTGTGTATGTATGTCCATTACCAAACAATGGCATTGTAACCGGATAAACAGCGGCGGGCTGTTCCGGCCGGCGCACTCTCGTTACACATGTCGCAGGTCTCCACCTGGTTACGTCCGTCATACCGCTGACCCGGCGCCCACAGCCATTCCCAGGAGCATATTCCAAAGAATTATATACGATACCTTTACCGTTGGCCGTCTTTCTAATAATTGGCATAAACAAGCATAGTTGTACTAAGAAGACTCTCTCGGGTTGCATAAAAGTTATAATTAAATATTGTTTAAGTATTGAGCTCAGTCTGTAAGAGGCAGTCTAAGTAATTGGTTCTCTAATGAAATAACCATCATATTTAAATAAAATCTATTTTTAAAAAGCCCTGCGCCGTGCATAGAAATTGACTACCTACCATCTACCGAGCACTGTTTACAAACAGAATGATTTCTGATACCGGCTGGTCTCCGGTTCACATTGAGACAGGTCATGAAATGTGAACGGCAGGTTACATCAATAAACCATTAAGATAGTATTCTAACCCAGTTTATTGCGATTTACGTGTATCAAATAGTGTGAATTGGCATGTCCCTATATGATCTTGTATGATGTTTTCTATCAAACACATCATGGACTAAGTGTTAACTAATTGGTTATCACACGAGAGGTTATCGTATAATGCTTCCGTTTTTCACGTTACTGAGTATAGTTGTCGTGGTGACTGCCTATGGACCCGTCTCACATGTTCTTACTTCAGTTTATAATTTTTTTACTCTCACATCAAGTATAGTGTCTATTACGTGTTGGAAATGGCGTCTCAATTGGTACTCGACCCGTCTCCCAGACTCCTACATTCCCTTCATCTTTGTAAAACGAGAGATCTTTCGGAGTCGGACTAAAATCCGAGGAATAACGTTTCGCCTCTAGAATCAGCATAATATTTTCGTACGACTTGACTTCCACGAAATGTCGTGGCCGGTTTTATTTCTGAAATAATCGATTTTCACACCAAGCGTGTAGATTGTTGTGCAAACAGTTGTGTGCTCTATGTGTTCGTATAAATATCCCATAGCGGAGTACAATGTCTGCGTCGCCGATAAAGATGAGGAAACTATAAATCTCTTAATGTACGAAACGCGGCAGTCGAAAGTATGTAACAATTTTATGACACGTCTGCCGATGTGTGAGTGAAAAATCTAGTTTCACGACCAATGGCGAGCTTGCGGCCCAAGGACGTCGCGGCTCTACGCTACTGTTAGTGTGTGTGCGAAGAAATGCAATCTCAGTATGGCAAATTAAAACTGGCCGATGGGGGTTTCGGGAGTAGGCTGCCGCGAAGGTTATAGTTTACGTCTCGCTCTACACGGGTTGTTGTTTACGACACGAGTCGTAGCGGCCTTGGGAACTCGAACCATTTCGGTAATGACACTAGCATAAGTTCTGTTATCTTGAGTTTATCGTTGTTATTCTACACGAGTTTTTTAAATGACTAGAGCAATGATATACAAGAAATACTATTTAAATATATAAATTTAGGTTCCATTATCGTTATAATGTAGATTGCGACCCATATGGAATTGCAATATTTATTCGTGAGAGCTTGACGTCGCCAGCGATGGATATCGTATGTTTATTTTATTTTTAAGAATATGAATACATTTGATAAAACGATTAGGACTATCGAAAGTATATCCTCAGCAAACGGCGATAACTGTTACGGTGTACATTTCTCTTAACTCAAATAACCGTTACGTTTTACGTGTTATTGATGTCGTCATATCACTTCTGTTAGTCTACAGTCTACACTGTGTAGACTGTACTGAACACATAAGTGCATTATGTACGCCTAAATATTTTACGTATTTATAATTCAGAAGCGAAGCAAAACAGGCTGAATTAATCTCGTCTGCCCGTGATCACGGTTGCTGAAAAGTAACCGAGACGTCGGGAGTATGTAGTTTCTTACAAAAATAAATCACGCGTAGTTCATCCGAAAAATACTAGTTTCATTTTAGGCTGAATTAATTTCTTTATTCGTATCCCGTCCAAGCGTACTTTCATATGCGGTATCCGAGGACATGTTAGTAGATGTATGTTTGCTAATAGTCCATGTGCTCGTTCCAGAGACATCAGTACAGTGCGAGGAGAGTGGTCGGTGCGTGGCGGCGAGGGGTGCTGACTGTAGACGAGCGTGCATGACGCTTCACACACCGAACAATACCACCCGCAGGTTAGTGGCCCACCAGATACATGCGGACAGATGAAGCTTACCATAACGAGTCGCTCAGCGTACAGCTAGCGGCAGTGTCGATTTTTCTGTACTTGTGCGTTTTCGTATAAACGTCGACACAGATCGTTCGGTTGCAGAAGATCGAAGTTGTGCAGCAGCAGACATCGGAAGCTGCTGCTGCGGCAGACGTGACTGGCGCGAGCGCGGCCGCATGCCGCACTAGCTGGCGACCGGCGGCCTGCTGGTGAGTGACGTCACCACCACCGCCATACCACAACGGCGCCAGGCAACCTCCCACAGACTCCCCGCCTATGGATGGTCAAATTGGACCGTCGATCCATATCCTCGTATCTTTTATTAAAGCACCCCCCTTTTGTTCCAGAACGAGTGTCAGAAAAAGAGGCAACCCCGTTATAATTAGTTAGTTATTATAAATAAGCGCAGCATAATGGGGTCGGTGAACGTGAACCGCAACGTCGCGGACGCCTTCTACCGGTACAAGATGCCGCGCATCTGCGCCAAGGTCGAGGGGAAGGGGAACGGCATCAAGACGGTCATCGTCAACATGCCCGAGGTGGCCAAGGCGCTCGGCAGACCGGCGACCTGTTAGTATACACTCACGACCTGCAGTCTGTAGGGGAATGCATACATAATAATCCCAATAATTTCTCTGTACAAAAGCTTATTATTATCGAAATCGATTTGTGCACAACTGTTGCCCTCTGTACGGTACAGTCTCGACCGAACCGTCTCGGTCTCATCCCTCGAGGTGCCGACTGCCGTGTTAACGTCACTACCGCCGTTTCCATTCCAGATCCGACCAAGTACTTCGGCTGCGAGCTGGGCGCCCAGACTCAGTTCGACTTCAAAAACGAGCGCTTCATAGTGAACGGCAGCCACGACTCCGCCAAGCTACAGGATCTGCTGGACGGGTGGGGCGGCGGACATGAACACTCTAGACTCGAGACGATACACTTCACAAGTTGCTTGTAACATTTGTTGGTGTGTGTTCCAGCTTCATCCGCAAGTTCGTGCTGTGCCCGGAGTGTGACAACCCTGAGACGGAGCTGATCGTGTCCACCAAGCGGAACACCATCTCCCAGGGCTGCAAGGCGTGCGGCTACCACGGCACCCTGGACTTCAACCACAAGCTGAACACCTTCATCCTCAAGAACCCGCCCGCCGCCGATCCGGCCATGCAGGTACATACACACAATGAGACAATACTTGAGACCAAGTACTGTAAAGTAGTACAGTAGACCTCACGAAACTTGGCAGAGACGAACGAAGCGCAGCATACGATCTGCAGGCGTCATAGGTAAGAAGCGGGACAAGTCCGTGTGCGGGAGGGGATGTTCGCTGCCGAGTACACTTGAGACCACTTAAATTGGATCCATTTTATTTAGTTACTGCTACGAGTGTTTGTTATTGACAAGCGTCAAAAGTGAGCACTTTTTGTTGCACCAAGTGTACATGCGCAACCTTATCCCCACTAAGTCAAAGCTTTCCCTTGTTCCGTGCCGGCTCCCGCGCACGACGTCTATCCTCCTCACCTCGCTGTTTATAAGGCTACGTTTCGGTTTGTGATGTGATCAGTCTCCTAAAAATGTTATCTACAAAGTAACAAATTTATTTATACAACTTCTTTCACGTCTCGCTCCTTTCCTTCTCTTTAGTAATATTATACATTTGAAAGCGTGTGACAATTGTATTTTACGTAACTGGCAATAACTGGTAAATTGTAAAGGGGAAGAAATGTAATTCCTACTCGTATAAGTTCGAGCGCTACACTTGAATACTCGTCGCTGTGGTACTATGTGTGGTGTAATGTGGTTTGTGTGTGCATCAGGGTTCGTCTCTGACGGAGGGCAATCGCGGCAAGAGATCCAAGAGGAGCGGGCCGGCTAACGGGAACCACGACGGGGAACAGCACGACGCTAAGAACGTATGTATATATGAGGAATTAACGTCTGAACTATCCACACACACGAATACACACACACACACGCACGCTCGCGCCACGTGGCTAGACTAATTTGGTGAGGTATGGTTTTGTTGTAAATGAAAGCCTGTCTTTTCCGACATCGATGTATTCACCTAACTCCCAGTACACCAATTGTATATGCTGTACCTCCAAATGTATATACCTAAAATCGGCCCAGAGGAAGACAGATGCCACGCTTGACCTAAAAAATTGTTTTATTTAATGGTGTGCTCGCACGGGTCTTAATAGGTGTTAATAGTAGTGTCAGCCCAGGCTTGTTTGAAATCGATAACGAAATATATCATTATTAATATGACAATAAACTTTCAGGAGGGAGAAGCTCCCGTCACGCCCACAGCTCCTCAACCGAAGAGCAAGAAGGAAAAGAAGAAGGCCGAGGACGACGACGACGACGGGAACTGGACCGTGGACGTCAGCGAGGAGGCTGTGAGGGCCAGGATGCAAGGTGGGGAGATAGATACAGCTGACACGCTACTTGATGCGGAGTGCTGCAGCTTGACGGACAAAAATGACTCGTATGGAGATGGCATCACGAGTGAATATCGCTTGTGACACGGCTGATGATTGACTTTATCCGTTACTTGCTGAGGATCAAATAATAACAGTTGCATGATTGTGTTGTGATACTGAAAAATACTCCTTAATTGTTTTAAAAATCGATTTGTTTCATGCTTCGCAACTTAACTGTTGCCGCCACTCCGTGTCTGTTATATTTAAGTATTGCTTAAAAAGTATTCGATGCTTTGTAACGATTTTTTTTGTAGATGTGTGTATTATAATGTAAAAAATGAAATCGCCTCTATTATGATCGACGCTTACACACTGAACTTCATACCTTCAGATCTGACCGAAGGCGCCAAGAGCATGACGTTATCGGAGGACAGCGAGAAAAACGAGAAGCAGAGGATGGATCTGTTCTACGCGTTCCTCAAACAGCGAGCTGACGCCGGAGACGTGGAGGGCACGCGGGCCATCAGCGACATCCTGCACGAGGTGGAGAGGTAACGGGTTTCATTGACACTTTCCCGGAGACGGGTTTGACGTTTGAGTGACGAGTGGACTTCATTTATTCCGAAATTTTGTAGTTTCCGCAAAATCACTACATGACAGTATTATTTTGTATGAAGTCATACAACAGCCCCGGTGTATGTAAGCTGATAAGCTGATTGTAAATAAGCTGATTGTAAATCTCTACTTTTTTTGCAGACTGTAAAATTATTTCTGAACACATAAATTTTTGTCGCAACAGGCTGGACGTGAAGTCGAAGGCATTGCTGGTCGCTTTCGAGGTGCTGGTGGGCGCCAACACGCTGGCGGCGGACGTGAAGAAGCACCGCATGCTGCTGATACGCCTGGCGCGCGCCGACGCCAAGGCTCCGAGGGCGGCGCTCCACGCGCTCACCGCCCTGGCCCACACCAGCCCCGCCCTGCTGCAGCGGGTGCCCGCCGTGCTGAAGCTGCTGTACGACCTGGACGTGGTCGAGGAGAAGACCATACTGGAGTGGGCCGCGAAGCCCTCCAAGAAATACGCGCCGCGGGAGACCGTGGCCGACGTGGTGAGGCGTGCGCAACCCTTCATTGACTGGCTGCAGCAGGCCGACGAGGAGGACTCCAGCTCGCAGGAGGAGGACATTGAGGTATCGCACGAGTGTTATTGTTATACATACACTTGGTACCAGCCCCGACTGTGCTTGGGCTCTTTACAAAAAATATAAAATAGACTTTTTAATTAAGAGAATTATTAAACTTATATTATGATAACTTTCAAATGGTACGCCCGAATTAAAGAATTTAAAAAATAATTTACAGAGACTAATGTAGGCTTGAAAATGAAGTAATTTATTTTGATAAGACTTAATACCGTATTTATGTAAATAGCTTTCCAATAAACGCTTTAGGAATGAAAATTTTTACAGTTGTAATTTGGATATAGTATGTTATCCTTAAGGTATAGACATATGCCACCGCGGACTTTTCTGTAGATCTATATAAGATACACAATTCCACCATATATTGTTTTGCTATATCTCAATGACTTAGGCAGCGTTTTCGTTAAAGCTCTCAAACGGCTCATGTCTTCCCGACATTTTCAACGAATATCGTTAATGTACACACGAGTAAATACAAAAACTTTTAAAATTTGTATTGATATTGATGTAAGGAACGATGGGCACACACGGTTTAGGGGGATGTAGTCACTGTGACCTGATGTATACTATGTTGTATCGCTGGCTACTTGTCGGGGTCCTTAGAAAATAGAATTAATATTCTAGTGTCGTATAGTAGTGGGCTAGTGTGGTCCTAATAAAAGATAGTTTTTAAATTCACTGTCATATATTTTTATTTGCAAGGAAACTCAATAGATTTGTTTTCTAGATCCAGTATGACGACCGCGCTAAGGCGACCCCCATCAAGGCGGTGGTGGCGCCCTCTGCTCCGCGACAGAAGCCCGAGGAAGACGACATCGACGTCGACATAGACGCCATATAGACACCCGACCCACCACCGCCGCCACCCACCACCCCTCACCACCCCTCACCAGCAGTCGCTGCTACCGAAGCTCATATGACCATCCTCGGAGACTTATCAACTAAATATTCCGAACAGTTCCGAGGCTGATATCTTCGGTAGCCCTCCGACCTCCAACCGATGTACTGTGAAGAAAAACCAATGAACGCAGTCGGCGGACCGGATGTGATGCTGTGCAAAAAATATGTAGAAAATATTAATATAAACATGTACCCATAGCGTTAGCCATAGAGAACCACCCGCTTCGACTCTAGACTCTTTAAATCACCGCTAATATTTGTTCCTATCCTATATACAGATTTTTTTCTATATTTTTTAAACCACTTGGCCGCTATTCACTCTGAGTGGAGTTTGCTGTGGCTCGCCGAGAACCGCCGCGGACCAAAGCACGGGACTCGACCCGAGCTGCATCCGACGAATGAACTGCCCGCAAACACCGAAGTAGCGCGTTCCGTGGAGCGACCGCAGCACGCGCGAACAGCAACCGACTACACGATGCGGCCGACGGGTCGAAGAGAGATGTCCGCTCCCGGCTGTCGGCTGGTGGAACACGGAAACTTCCGCCCGGCGATGACTTTATTAGATTTGTTTTATATTAACACACTTGGATTCTACTCGCGGCGTTTCATTGATCACCCTGACACATCAAGGATCCCGCTCCGAGGCGGGCGGCGGGCCGCTCCTGACGCTATCGATTCCACCTTGAGCAACGCGTAAACGAGAACCTGCCTCTGGTCAAATGATATTTATTTAACTTCAGTATTGTGCATAAAAATCACAGCCTTCGCGCTCCCTCGTATAGACAAGGTCGGCCGTCACAAACTATACTCTGGCACACAAACCCCTTTTGCTTTGTGCTATCTTATCAGACCGCATTAAGTCACCACATTTTGTACTAGAATTATGAGGGAAATATGTGAAGCGGTGCTGATAAGGAGCAACATGTTGATTGTGTTTGAACGTTTAAAATCTGAGCACTAGTACATACATGTGGTACATGACCAGATACAACAGCTGTTTATGGACCGGGTTAGAGTCCAGGGAGGCAGACCGACTGGAAGGGACAGTGATAAATTTTATACACTAGGGTTCAAGATAGTGTCAGGTCGGCGTCACTTCCAGTAATGTTTTACAAAATGGCTGAAGCCAGTATTCATAGTTTTCAAATACAGGTTGACACTTAAATGTTGCCATTACAAAATAAAAATGGTCCAGTATTATCAGTCTTAAAAAAATAGGGATTATAATTAGTACGGAGGGCGCCACTTGTAACAATAGCATACAGTAAAGAGTATTTTAATGTCTTTGATTGTGGACCTAGGTCTTCAAAAACTATGTCGCTGTGGTGTACATGGGGCTGCGATTATTACTATTTTTAACTTCAATAGAACAATCCAGAAGGTTGGTATAATGATTTGAAATCATCTGAATTTCCTGTAAAGATGATGTTCCTCTAGCCTCCAAGGTCTGTCGTAAAATTTTAATTGTTCCCCAACTTCACCGTACCCGAGCTAGCGTGTGTGAGTACTATTCACTAATGACACTTGGTCAGTTCAATATGATCAGTATAAAGCTTGCGCTGAGCTAAATAAGGTCCTGTGACGTGAAAGTTAAATGGAACTGGTTTTACTAACAAACTCTGCGATGTATTATATTTTACCTGACGGTTCGCGTACTCCACAAGAACCTTGATCATGTCGTTAGTCATCAACAGCCAACGATTTCTTAATTTAATCGCATCGCGTTGGATGAACGCAGATTATGGTGCCTGTAGGTATGTTAAGCTCTGGTGTGGCCACAAAGGAATCTCGGTTGGTAGAAACTCGCGTGATCACGGTTGCTGTTCAGGGCGATGAGCAATTCACTTTGCAGAAATAAATATCGATGTCACTAAAAAATAACATACAAGACATTCTTGAACAGCTGTTAGCTAACTTGTGCTGCTGCTGCGTAGCTGCTGTCAAGAAACTTAAGGGTCGCTTCGGGTAAAATGTTATAATAAAAAGGCGTGGCGTATGAAATCTGACATTATTACGCGTAGGAGTTAGTTTGAAATTATTTGATGGGAAATCTTTTCACGTTCACGAGCTGTAAGAAGTATTTTTGTGCATGATAAGACCCAAAGATTATATTCTATAACAGTCAAAAATAAAACTAAGAAGTCTTTATATACAAATATTTATTATAATGTACAACGTGAGATTCGTAGAGATTCTAAACAGTTGGGTTCGTTAACCTACAGAATAAATGCTTCGAGACATCGTCTCGATAACTTAACTAGCAACAATAAGCAGTCGTGAACCTTGTTGAATAAATATAATGTTATTTTGGGCGACTATAAAAATTTTTCCGAGATCCATACAGTATACGGTATGTACATATATGTTGAGCAATTTCATATCTAAAGGAATAACTAAAATCGCTCTCACTCAGTGTGGCGATAAACTTGTGGACATCATAAAATACAGTGAAAAAACTTAGGCGTGTTTTGCTCTTTAAATATATAAAAAACATTATTTACAATAATAAGTACGTAAATCTTTTATACAATATCGATTGACTTTGAAAATAAATTAACTATTATAAGTACTATTAACATTATAATTAACAGACGGGAAAGGTCGTGAACAGTTTTGATATTTTAGTTCTACGGATGTCTAGAGACTTGAGTAACCTTGACTCGTATACATTTTTTTGAGCTTTAGAATTAATCACACTTGTTATTTATCGTATGTACAGATATGAAAAACCCGTTATATAAACATTTAGCACCACCTACATTGGTTAGTTACTCTCTTAAATATATATTTTTTAATTTTACTTATAATACGAGTTTATGAAATCTAATAAATATGTTTTTTCTACATCATCATCTACACTATCAGCCAGGAGGGAAGAAACTGGTGGATTCATCGGACTCGCCTCGTTACAACCAACCTTTGGTCTCATTCGCATACTATTTAAACATCTTAGTACTAGGTAGCTTAAACATACCTTCACACGGAAGGAATTATGGCTAAAAACTCTTAAAACAGTGCCTGTTTAATATAAGAAGTCTGCGACAAAGACGTCGCATCACAAACAGAATCGGAGAACGTTAAATACTTGTAGAGATTCAACAATCAAAACATTGACAGCAGCAAACTGAATCATTCATGTAACACGTATAGACTTGAACAGTACATATCTTTAAAGTGTACTTGGCTTCCTTTTAGTTATTTTCAAACACTCCTCGGTCTATGCGTCCATATTCCTCATCACCCACTTTGTTGTATAGCGGTCACTTGAGTCCCGACCCCGATGACCGCAGTCGGTGAAGCGACACTAAACGAGGTTATGAAGACGTTCACGATCGTCACCAGGAACACGCCCAGCACCGTCATGTTGTTGATCTTGTCCGCCTTGCAGATGTCCTTCTCGTCTTTGACGTTGTACCGGCTGTTCATGATGAGACCCACGCCCACCGCGATCTGAACCAAACCAACTCATAACTAACTGCTTTGAGGTGTGCCTGTAGTGTACAAGCAGGCGTAACTCGCTTGTTGAAGCCGATTACTTTATCTCTACATTTACTCCTTTAAATTCTAATGATCTAAATTTGCTTATGTTTGTTTCTAATAAAGTTGGAGTTGAGATTAATTTCAAAAAGCGAGATTTTTTTTATTAAAAACGATAATTCCCTGTCCCTCATGATTTTGTATGTCCCAATAATACTTTTGGTCAGGACTCACCTGCAGGACTATACTGAGAGATATGAACACTAGACTGGGGTAGTAGTAGGGGTGCGTGCTGGCCGACTCGAGGACGTACCTCAGCTGGTTGGCGTTGGCAGACAGCAAGGCCAGGTCCATCATGCCCTGAGCCAGGTTCTTCTTCTGTTGGTACGTGTTCACGTCCGGGATGGAGGTCTGGGTTTACAGATTGTTATTACATTAGATACCTCAAACTTCATATTACATTTTCTCAGGCTTGCGAAACTTTCTTTAAAAATCTGAGTCGTTTCGGAGAGTTACCAAATAAATGTACTCTATTATTGTATGAGATACGAATGTCAACATTCCACAGTGCAAAATTTCACAGGACCAACTTGTATAATTCAACCGTAAGTAAGTGGTAAATATTATGTTGCTGTTCAGACATTTTAACTAAAACTTAAAACTTATCCCTTGTTCTTACCCCGGGTATCATGGGAGAGCCGGGTCTATCATCGATACCAAATCTCGGGCTCAGTCCATTGAATCCATCTGGAAAAAGAACACTTTCATATTCAATTAAGCTCAAACAAAATATAATGAAACAAATTATACTAAAATATTCAAAGAATGTCAGTTACATATGGAACAAAAAGTATTGGCCGCTATATACGAGCAGGTCCCGGACGGCGTGAACACAACAATAATGAAACTGGTGCCATCTCTAAACCATAATTAGTTAAACATGCGAGGTTGTTGACTGATTATTAACAAGTGCATATTCTATAATAAGAATCGAGTTATTTCCCGCTAAGTTTTCTTCCACACAGTGCGAGACATTCACATGCATGCATTGACGTTAGATAAAAACCAAATGACAATGACCGTCCACCAGAGACTACCTTCTTGCTTATAAATGAATTAATTTGATAAAATATTCAAATGAACTTGAATTATTTCCAAGGTCATACGAAATTAACATAATTTTTGTGGCTGGTCATGCAAAGTTGATTCTGCTTAAGACAGTTTCCTTGTTCTATTAAATTAATTTACTTCAAATAAAATATTAAAGGACTAATTAAAAGTTTAATAAAGAAGCCTGCCTCTAGACCAATTCAGACCGAATTTGTTGAATGTTGAATGTTTGGAAGGAAGATGTAGAGAATTTTGTCAGAGTAAGTGCATCGACCAACCACCGTATGGATAATCCGCCTCGTCGGCAGGCGGCCAGGGCCATTTACCGTCCGTGGCGACTCCGTCATCTCGGGTCGGATGCGTCTCGTGAGAGTGGTGTGTCTCCGCGTCCGTGTCCACGCCTGCCAAATATAGCATTTATTAGGACTTCAGAAAAATTAAAAGTTTATTGTCATGAACCAGAATGAGTCACATCTGTTGATACACACACATATACAAACCTTTCGTTCGCTTTGTCAATTACGTTACATTATTTGTAATTATAAAGTATACCTACTCGTATGACTTTAGATTCCTCTGCTTTTCATAAGTATCCTTGCGAAACAGGAGGCATCAACTACAACACTTCAGACATTCAAGAAAAGCGTATACGTTTTAAATATTATCTATATGACGATTTTAAGTTTATTTGAAAGTTCCAAGACCAGACTTAGATCTTATAGTACCATAACATGTAACATGAAATTCCTTGGATATTTTATCCGTCAGTTTAATAGACGACTTTTAGTTATCGTCGAACCAAGTTATATTTGTGTTGTTGTCATTGTAAAATATTATTCAAGAACAGCCGTCCACACTCCAGACCACATCCTACGGTCGATAAAAACTTATCTACACGTTGGTTGAGTGAACCGCTAAAATATACGACGACAATACAATGTGTTTTTCAATAAATTGTTTTATAACATATTCATTATTATCGGTGACAATTAATATGTTCATTACTTTGATTAATCTGTCGTGCGACTCCCCAGAGGTGAGGGGATTGAAAATGAAAATCGAAAGTATCTTTAGTCTCTCCTAACATTCATATTTAATCACAATAAATAGAATTCAAGTGCCTGTTTGTAATATCAAATTAATAGCTCTTCAATAAATTTATATGAAAACTTATACGATACCTACACCAGCCTACAACTTTTTTTTTAATTATTTTTGTCCGTTTGTTCTTTTTAAAATCACTAGCAACTAGACCGATTATGTAGGCTACTTTTAACCGATTTGTATATACCTAACCTATCATTTACATTTTTATTACTTTAATTCATTTAAGTTTTTCCTTAACGGCTATTGAGAGAAGTCTTAAGATCTTTACCACGTTATTCTAGTTCTTGATTATTAATATAAATGATCTTAATTTTAATCTTCATCTATAAATTTATTATGTTTTGTTAACACGATGCAATCCTTGACGGGTGAGATGTATTGAATTAACTAATATTTCTTAAACATCGCAACCGTTACTCACCTACATGAGGGTCGTATGGATTCTTGTCACCATTTTCCAGCAATCCATCGTCAATGCCAGGGTAAGGAGTGGCATCTACTGGGCGTTCATCCAAATCATCGATCTCTGGTCCTGGCAACGAGTTAATAGTAAGTTGGGTTATGGTTGTGAAGAGATCTTCATTATTTAAATATTAGTTTTCTTTTAATAAAATTTTGTTAAGAATCATTTTTTTAGGAAATGGTCACGCACATAAAGTAGTTCAGATAATCTATAATTTTACCAGCGAGAGGCGGCTTTGGCTTTTCCTTGTCTGGTTCCAGGAGAGGCTGAAGAGACGGCTGTTCAGTCTTATCTTCATTCTTGTGAGGATGACCGTTCTGAAACAGAACCGGGAATAGTTTACACAAGTTTCATAGACATTTACTTAAATCATTTTATGTTATTATTGATAGAATATTGAGTAAATTAGTTCTTTATTCCACTTTTGACAATAAAATAACCGAAATGAGCAATTTAAGAAATCATTAAGGTGTTTCATGAGGGCTGTTATAAAATTTTAAGAAAAAAAAACTCTTTTATCTTTTGAATACACTCCTAAGTTGTGTTTACTAAAGTCACCTTCGCTCACTCTTCTTATTTCTTATTACTTTTTATTTGTAGTGTTGCCATGGACACCGATCAGAATATAATGAAATTGTCACGATTGTTAAGAATCTACTAATAATAGTAAAATACATAAAAACAGTTCTTCGTGTTATGACGTGGTGAAAGAAAAATTATAGGACTAAATAATTCCAACGTGGTTCCCAAAGGAATATACGTATTATAACATATAATTATTAAATCCTTGGAATATCTATAACAAATATGTTTTTAAATCAATCCTATTGCCTTCCTATATAATTAAACCTGTTTAGTCGTTAAAGGCACTGAGCGTTATTTATATAGACATAAAATAATCTCTTCATACAAGCCACATCTATGCTTACCCCAAGTTTTTATCGTCAACCTACGAATGAAAAGTTAACAGTTTTACATGCACCAATCTACTCTCATTATAGTGTTGCCACAGTTACTTGTTGAAAAAATTGCAATCGCTCCGTATTTAGTATTAGAGTAACATAATTCTCTCAATGAGTGTATGATCCTCTTAATAATTTTGTCCGCGGGAACGAGATCGTTGATAATAAAACATGCTCGTTTATCTCATATGCAATTAGTTTAGCATCTAATTTCTGTAAACGCACAATGTCGCGAGGTTTTTCCTTATGGAATTTAAAGTGAGTCAGACAGAACAAAAACATTTTATAATCTGTGTAAGTTATCTGGTTCGTTAATCAGCATTCAGCCAATGTTGATAATTTTCTTTTTTAATGTTTGATAATGTTAGAAACTTAACGAAAATGGTTGAAGACAAATTATTTACAAAATATATCGTTCTTCAGTCTTTCTTCTCGTCTAATTTACTATATAAATGAACTATCACCTCAAGTTCAACCCTAGTCTGTGACTTCAATGACAGTAAGAGCTTTAAATGTTTACAACGTTTAGAATATATACTTATATATATACACTGGGTGATTCCCAATGGCGTGGGAGTCGTCAAATGGGGCAGCCCAGATAACCTACAAACATACTTACAACACGAGACTATCATTTTTTATGACCTCCGGGACTGCACAGCGTGATGCATTCAGGTTTCATTACTCATAATTGCTCTTTTCCGTTAAAGAACCATCAATTAACATTAATCGTACTATGTACACAATATACTGGACACTATGCTACATAACGCCAGCTATCATTAAATGAATTACAATAATAATAACTCTCTATATATTTACTTACTGTATAAAATTCAGCAAAGAAATCTCTCCGTAACATATTTTCTAAGTTATTGCACTACACAGACAGACGTTTAGATGTCAACTGATACATTTGTAGTTTGCAGTCGCTCAAGTACTTTAATAAGGTTTAGGGTCACGGTCAAATCTTTGTACCTACTTTTAGAGTAAAGCAATTAGCCCAAATACCGTAAATCTAATACACTAAAACAACGTATTAAATGAAACAAACAAATAATAATAGTTAAGCACTTGCTCGTACATCACTGTTCACTGTTCACTGACTTCATTTGATCTAAACAATGTCCTCTTATGTCATGAAAGAGTTTGAAATGACGAATCACTATTGGAATTGAATGTACTCGCTCTGAGACCTTGATTGTAAATGAGTGTTTAAGGCTTTAAATACGTTAAACAGAAACGAATCGTACATACATAATTGAAGCCTACAAATACGAGATAAAAAAAAATACCAATGTTATTAATTTATATCTACTAAAACTAGTCAGTTATTAAAGAAGAGGAATTGTTGAGGTGATTACCCAAACTCTTTGATAAAAGTTATTCATGAATAAATTATGCGTACATTAATCACCAGAGATGAGTTGAAAATAGCGCTAATTATTACTAAACTAACACTCCTTCCTTGCCAACATTCACATCTGTATAGTTTCTAAGAACATCTTATGTACTTGTTGAGCATACCGTTTGGCAAGTCAAGTATTTGAATTCAAGGAATTTTTCCTTTCAGTACTTCATATAAGCTCATTTCCTACAAACACATTGTTTGAACGATTTGAAAATAATTTTAAATTTCACAAACTTTCGGTCTGTTAGAGGAATAAACTCAGACCAACTTCATTGTGTCATGTATCTTAGTTTTTAAAGATATAATTGTAAAAGTTGGTAAGTTTGCTAGGTTCCTAACGCATTAATTAACTATAGAGCTAACTACGAGGGTCCACGGTAGATACAAATAAACTTAAAGTATATATTGGCATGTCTTCAATCTGATTTCTTAAGTTTATTGACATAACACCAAGACATATATATTCTTCTATTAATCTCTGTTTTTCCCGGTGGGTTTTACTGGGACTTTCAATTAGTTAATCGTAGAGCAACATAAGATATTATCTGTGATGTGTTGCGCCATATATGTAGGTTCTGTTAAACATACTTTGAATTTATTTGTTACACTAAACGCAATACCGAATCAATATCATATTATCTATATTAAAATTAGTTGATAAGTTTTAAAATACAGCAAATATGTGGCTATTTAGACGGGCGGAGCCGGGATGCAAAGCTAATAAATGAAAGGAATTTTCATCACAAGCAGAAACTTCTAAATCTTATTAAACCTATTTCATAATAATTGTTCACACTTCCAAGTAATGTACAACGCACTAAGTTCAATGTCAGAATTCGGCAATCAGGTGCGTGGGCGAGACAGGTTGATGACCCGAGATGACGCTCGACGTGTTAACATTACAGCCTCATTGCCAAAATATATAAAACAGAATTTTCTGGAATCATTTGAAAAAAAAATAGGATACAACATCTTTTCCTTTATCGCAAACTATCTCAGAACTCCCTTAAATAATTTAAGAACGGAAATTACCTGCAAAAATTTGTTTAAATAATGTACACAGATTTTCCGAAATGTGTACGTGTGTTTTAGCATTCACAAGCATCATAATAATATTTTGACTGATAGCTGAATCATTTATATATGATGACGTTCTCATATTAAACCGATTTTTAGATTTGTTAGGAAAACATTTTTATTATACAACTGTCGGAAAAATATAGTCTTTGATCAAACCTATTGCAAAATACGATCGAAAAATCGATCGCCTTTTGTTATATATTGGTATGGTCAATGCAAATTCTTATATTTGTCTCTGTGGGTCCGTCGATATTAATAAAGGCCACGACAGTTGTCAAGTGGGGATTCACTGACAGGAAAATGACACAGTCACAATGATAACCCAAAATGTACCGGGATGACGGACAAAAATATTTAACATATAAATTGTCATACATCTAATAATAACAGATAGTATTGTAATCCTTAAATAATATAAATGTTCTGACAGTTTGTTTGCAGCAAGTTTTTGTTTTAATTTTACCCGTATTTTATCATTAAAATGGTATTCATGCGTAAGGACGAGACGGGGAACTATTTAATAACGCAATAGTTTTTTTTATCAATTGTATCTAAAATAATATCATGGTATGATTGTTATTTGCGTTACAAGTTTTCCTGTAATTTAGGAACAAGCTTCTTTTCAGTTCTTCAGTGAGGTCCACCGTTAAGAATAAACTTAATATTTGTTAGGACCGTTCGATTCTGAAGAAACAGTCATTAATTGTTCTCTTTTCTTTACCACTTTGTTGAAACTATTCACGAAATCTCAATTTTGTAAAAAATGTCTTTACGTTCATATATGTATTTGGTAATAATTTTAAATTACTCCATCTTCTGTCTCGTTTTGTCAATAAAGTTGAAATAAACCAGATTTTTTTTCACAATGCATAAATATCAACATTCCTAATCTACACGCAGTTTCTCGAACACATTCTGCCATTAAATGATGAAAAAATTATGAATAGTAATGGCGACTTTCTCGAGAATTAAAGAGATCGGATAGTTGCACGGACTGAATTAAAATAATTACACGATAAACTTAAATACGAATACTTATTACAATGATTTAAATCATTATAACAAATTGTATTTACAAATGTAGTTTTCAATACTTTAAAAATTAACGTCACTACGATAAATTTATTCACCTATAAATTGTGATACGAAGCCAACAGGACAATGTTATTTAGATCATTAAAAAATTAAAATAAAAGAAACGGTGTCTTCACTGACTGTTAGTTAGTATATTAATTACGTTATTTAATTTTAATGGTGTCTTATCAATCAAAGCGCTATCCAAATATATTTTTTTTTTGACAACTTTAGCATAAAAAACGTTGTTCCGTGAAACTAAAATTCCATAGCTATGGCATAGGAAGTATGTATATATAAAATATATTTAAATAACAGTAATAAAATATAGTTTTATTATTTGTCTGTAATCAGTATCACTCGTACACTGAGTGCAAGAAGTTAAAGTGTACCAAATGTACTCAAAGAAAATAGGTTCATTATGAATGTTTGTAGGTCAGTTTGGGGTTAATCATAATGTTTATTTTATTTTGCATTATAATAGATTTAATTTATGTTATCTCATTATTGTTTATTTATATTAATAAATTTATTGTTATTCAATCACCACTCTGACAGTGTTGGTTGGAAAAAATTTAAGTTTGTCAATTGTATTGATTTAATTATATATATATTTTTTTTTACAATAATTCTTGATTAGTTTGATACAAAACATGCAAAGGTACGAGGTTTCTGAAGATAGAAACGTACGCACATTTCTGAATAGTCGTGTCCGGATCGCTTATAAGGATAAAGGAGCTGTTATAAATGAAAAGTTATTTGTGTGTCAGTATTGGTTAATGAAAACGAGCTTACAGCTTCCTTGTCGTGATGTTTTTCATTGGCTATAAGATGTACATCTGGCTTCACATGCCCTGCCTGCCCTCGGGGCGAGGCGGGAGTCCCAAACACCATCTCTACATCATTCAGATCTATAGCCTTAAAATCCTTGTGCGAATCCTTAGGAGATGAACCGTCACTGACCATATTAATTTCGGTCGACATTATAACAACACAGTCCTTCTATTTACACGTCAAGTTGAAGTGACAAGTGACTTTATTCTTTTCGTTCTTATATTATATAAACGAGAAGTATTATTTATTTTGCAACACGTGCGGTTCGCGTCATGGGTATGCCGATACTGACTGGTTTATGTTCTACGGACTTAATGACTTGATCTCTAAAAATACCGGAGTTGGCGCGGACTGTAACGACACGAAGCCGACCCGACACGACACGCAGACGTACACAGACCGACCCACTATATTTTGAATGTCACGCGCTTACATCTACCACAAACAAATAACAAACCAGTCTAGTTAAATAAAAGCCTTCTAACAATATCTAAGATTTTCACGATTATTCATTTCTATAAAACTAATATTTTCGGATGCACTACGTATTTTTATTATTTTAAACTGCATACTCCTGACGTATCGGTTACTTCACGGCAACCGTGATCACGGGCAGGCGAGATGAAAATGTCTGTCGGTTGATCTTGTTATTTGTCATCTAAAAATGTGATAGTACATTCGGAAATATAATTTTTATTTAAAAGCCTTCTACTTAGTTCTATTTCTAAAATTAAATATATGTAAAATGTCTAGAATACATACACAACTAATAATGCATTGTTTGTAGAAGTCTTTTTACCTTGTTTATACACGATATGACTAACTAACTGTAAAATGAAGGTAAGTGAGTTTTTAGTGAACCATATTTAATTATTATTGTTATACAGTTGGCATGTCTGATGTCGTACACTCTACACACACACCTGACACCGCGGGAAAACCTGTGACGTTTCGGAATAACTTGGAATAACGAATACAGGCCAATACAGACGATTTAAGTATGTTTTATAGTAGACTATTTATTTTGTAAATAAATTATGACTGTAATTTATATTAAAAAAAATGTGTGTCGCTTGTTTATTTCATTGCGGTCAGCTATGTGTAAGCTATTTCAACAGGAGCTGCCCGTTTGAATTGAGTTTTGGAAAGTTTATCCAGTTCCGAAGTGTATACGGTACAAAATTTTAAAATATAATACTATGATTTTTCTACAAAAGTCTTTTTAACATTTACATATTCTAAGACTCTTCTAAACTTCTGTCACTCGTCGTCAATACTCTTGTAAATGTGGGTTTGCGTTTACCTAGTCATAATTTCCTGAAGATATGAGGTCAAGACGAATCACCAACCGAAAGTTTAATTACTCAAAGGTGTACAGGTCCAGGGTAAAACCGCAATAAACGTCATTCAAATAACAAATATTTCACACTACGTCGAACCATTGCTATATAAATGTTGAGAATATTTTAGCTCATTTCAAAAGCTTTTTTTTCAATAAACTTAGCAGTGTAGGTCCTCATAATGACTTTATAAAAATATTCTTAGAAAATAACAAACGTTATCGTTCTCTCGTTCTTCTTCCTGTAAGGTCTTTTTACGATTAGTCCAGTAGAGGTTCAATATTCAGCTCGAAATAGGATTTCCTATAAAACCATAATTATTCCTTAACTCTTGTTATTTTGTAAATTGTTTTTAATTTTTTAGCATTATAATTTCTTATATATATAATATTTCTGTTAATTAATGTTCGCTGTGCAATTTGCCCATTTTGTGTCATTAAAAACCTCGCGTGTGAACTGTTTTTGTTGTGTTGTAAGACCGATTAACAAATAAGTGGTTATTGGTAGCTACTTATTATATTTATATTTATTTCTACTGTAATTAAATTCAAACTAAATGTTTGATCTAATCGTAAGGAACTCCTTAAATAACTATTTACGGTCAGAAAAAGCCTTTCCGTTCTTTCATTATAAGTTTTATATATTAACAGGCTATGGATTAAATATCTCATGAACTTTGAACGAATTTCTTTGTCTTCTCGACAAAGTCTTGACTCATTGAGATAGACTCAGGTTCGTTAACTTCTAGTTTCTTTTTGTTGAGGAACCAGGGTATCCTCGCTTGCCAAAAAAATATTATATTGTCTATGTCTTCATTTAATCAAAAATGGAAAGTTAAAATAATTACACAAAACATAAAAGCGCCTACAATTTTTTTGATCTACGATTTTACATATTTATATTTTTGCTCATAGTTTCTTTTCCTAAGGATAGAGTAATTATAATATTTTTCCGCTTACCTAATACATTTCAAATTAAATTTAGCTTTTACTTGTTGTTTATGAAAATTTTTGAAGTATCATTAATTACCTATGTGTTCACCGACAAAATGAGAAATTACCGAATCAAATTTTCAACAAATACCGTCTAAAAACCTATAAAATGAATAGTGTTACTTAAAGTAGTTCCAGATGTGTTGAGCGTCTGTGCGTGTGCGAGTCTGCGAGTGTATACGTTGTAACGTATTAATAATATAAATACTTCAATAAAATCAATTTCTATCTAATCACTTATCATTGGTATAATTACTTACACAAAGCACCAGTGTTTTTTTCTGTTTTTTGCATAATCCAAGCTAGCATCGTATATCGCGCACCACACACGAAGCCTTTCCCGTTTCAATTCAATAACCTACGTTAATACTATGAGCGAAGATTTGAATGCAAACCGTTAACGCTCCGCGCGCAGTGACGATGGAAACTTAGACTAAGGATACTGTTTTTAACCAAATGTAATAATATATTTTATTAAGCATATTTTTATACAAAGGCTTCAATAATGATAACCGTCTCTTTCAACTTTATACTCAGAATCTGAATACCCAACCAAAGGCCATGTATATAGTGTCAAAGCAAATTGACATATATAAATAAATATATTTTTCCAACTCATACCATTGATAGTTTTTGTGTATAATTAATAAAACAAATAACTTAAATATTTTCCAGCTAAACAATAATAATTCCAAGTATATTTAATTATTAGTCAGTAGGTGTGTTCGCGGTAACATTTCTCCCTAATGTGTTATCGCTGTAACCGCTCTATCGGAGTTGGCGAGGCAGTTCAGTTTGAGCTGATATAACGCGGCGAGAGCACCGCTCGTCTTGACACACTACATTATCGATATCATCAAAATGGGTTGCGGTGAATTCCTGGTCAAATACGTGCTATTCTTTGCCAATCTCTTCTTTGCGGTGAGTAAAGAACACATCATAATCACCTATTGGGATACCCGTTCATTGTATTTCTTAAACATTTTATCAAACACTCATGGCGCGGCCGTCATAAAGAAATACATATCTGCACTTCAAAATATACATACAACTCCTAAAATACAGTTTTATTACATTAATAAGCATAGTCATTAGAGAGGACAGTAAATTCGTAAACAATTTTAATCACCAAGAACGTGATGTTAGATGAAAATTTAAGGATCGTTGAGTTTTAAACAAAATAGTTAACAAGCATTCGCTTTAAAGATATAATAACTTTTTTATTAATATTTATTTTTATCTATCTCCTATACATTATAATTTATTTATCTTTAATCACATTTACGTAATTTATGAATTTCGTGTTACAATCTTAATTCCTAATCAAAACACATGTTGAGTGTGTTATGTGTAGTCCTGTACGCAGTATATGGGATTATTATTATAATGAATCTAAAATGAAATAATCCTTTTCGGATTCGGATATTTTAGACATTCACATCTCGTCTGCCCGTGATCACGGTTTCTGAAAAGTAACCGTAACGTCGGGAGTATGTAGTTTTTAAAATAATAAAATAAGCGTAGTATGATACGAAAAATATTATTTTCATTTAAACGAATACTCGCGAAAGGATTAAATCTCAATATATAATTAAAATTTTTAAGGCAAACTAAGTACAACATTATCGGTGCAGATTTTAAAATAACAAATCGATTCGGTCGTCCGTCGCACCTCCGCGATACCTGATAAGATAGTGCTCGGTACAAACATATAGGTATCTTTTTAGGACACGTGATAATCCGACACCGGATGATACACAATAAAAACATACATTTAATACATTAAATCTCGAATTAACTCGCAATTACTTAACAAACACATATCTACATATTTTAATTTATCTTCTTACTTCCAGAACACATTCTACTAAAGTTCTGTTGAATAAAATCTATATTTAATATACCTTAATGTTTTTATTACATAAGCCAAAGTAATTCTAGACTTCAAATTGAATGTACTTCGAACAACAGTCTTACAGAAAATTTCTAACTTTTAAAAGACTAAGAAAAGAGAAAATTATGGATGTGTCTAACGTTATGACGTGTACAGCTCGCAGGGTTAGCTCTACTTGGTCTGGGTATTGCCGTCGAGCTTCGCATCTCCAATGCCGCCGAAATTCTGGACAAGTCCCCGATATTCCAGCTCACCCCCATCGGGGCCATGGTCATCGGCTCCATCATATTCCTCGTGGCCTTCTTCGGCTGCTGCGGCGCCATTCGGGAAAGCAATTGCATGCTCATTGTGGTAAGCTTCCAAAGCTCTTTCTACAGAGACTCTGATGTTATCTAGGCTATATTTGTTTTTTAATATGACTATCAGTCAAATATGCTCAGGGAGTCATACATCTACATTTCAGTACTCTATATTCATGATTATGCTGATGATCCTCAAAGTGACGCTGGCTACCTTGATCTTCGTTAAACAAGACGAGCTTCTGACCAACATCCCTGTCTGGCTGAACGAAACCTTCACCAGAGATCAGATCGCCTTCCAAGGAATAGAGAAATCCGTAAGTATACACTACACTACTACCTCATAATACTTACTCCATCATACATTTAATGTTCATATACAGTGTGAAAGGTGCCTCTTTTTATATATATGGCAAAATTATGTTTGACAATTGAAAAGGTGCAAACAATAGCATCATCGTTATTCCTTGGAATATTTATTTATGTCATAAGTAGTAGATTAGATAGTATATCGTGGCTTTCGCAGATAGCATATATTAAATGTCTTATTTAAAAATGCGATGATTGTTATGAAGCTGATTTGAATGAAACAGCTCGATAAGGATATTAACATTAGTCTTTGGAGGGGAACTTGTAAGCTTTGTCTTTTAATAACTAATACCTATGAAAAAATTACGAGTAATGATTCGAGTCGCTAATAAAATTAAGATAAGATCTTGAAGCTTCTTTGTCATTTTACAAAATCTGTAAATAAAAATTTACTATTATTCCAAAAGTCATTTAATGGAGTTTCGGACTTAAAAGTGATATCTTCATGACCAGTCTCAGCAGGAACGAAATTCTTAGTAGGTATCTAGTCACTGCCTGTCTCATTCATGAATCACTATTTATATCGATAGCGTAGTTTAATAATCACATTTAAGATTGTCAAAATGTATGTGCAAAAAGACAATAATTCAAAGAATAGATCAATAGATAGTTATAACATCAATCACAGATAGATAGACCAGTATCGTCCGTCGATGAAGTCACCCCGCGTTACAATAACTATTGAGAAGAATACATAGAGTTCATCGTTAGCTTTAAAATCTGGAGTATTGTGGAACATTAAGTTGTTTTTATTATGTGAAGAGGAAATTAATAACCTGAATCTTGTTGTATATCTACAGTTCTCATGTTGCGGCCCTGCCGGCGCGTTGTCCTACGGCTTGGCCCCCTTGCCAGCTACCTGCTGCGCCAACACCCCCTGTACTCTGATCAACGCTTACAGCGGCTGCGGAGATATAGTCACCGAGTTCTTCGAAACTTTCGGACTCGCCATCGGATCAGTGGCGATTGTGGTCGGAGCTATTGAGGTATATCACACACGCATACTTGATATACGTTAAAATCAATGAACTCTTAATAACTTAACTTAAAGTTGGAAATGAAATTCGTGAATAACTGTACAGAAGTATTTAATGATGCTTTGCTTGTATATTTTACAGCTCGTAGCCGTCGTGTTTTCGCTCTGCCTGGCGAACCACGCCCGCAACAAAAACAGAAGAAGCCGCTATTAACATTGGAAACACATAGATTTAAGTTTTACAATACATTAATTGTTTACAATGTACCTCCTTAGTTGCTAAGCAATAAATAACGTTTGTTATATCAAAGAAATATATTAATGGTTTGTCCGTCTGGGACTTTAAATACAGAATCCAATGCGATGACACTCGCATCTGAACTTCAGGTAAAGATATTATCAAGAATCTTTCATTAGTTAATAATTCCAAATACTAATTATCCAATCCTATACAATCTTTGTTTCAGCCTTATTTTAGAAATTCAAAATTAAGTTGATTATACAGAAATTCTAAATACGTTTTATAAAATGTAACGAAGTTTCTTTACATTATGCACCAAACAGTAAGGTAAAAAAAGTTAGGATCTACGATAATTTCCTCGTCTATGATTTTAATAAAACCCTTTTGTCAATTTAGATATAGGCGTCATAAAGGGGTTGAAGTTGTAGCTCGGGCTCGCGCTAACGGCTGATTCATCAGCTAAATAACTTCAGTGATTCGTATGATATAAAATCCCAGAGGATATTTGTGCGTCGGCCTCCAGACCAGACATATTTACGTATTCGCAAATTTTAAAGCGCATTGTGATGATAGAGCTTACGGTTCCTTGGGATTCCAACATCCCCAAAGACCATACCATCAAGTTCAACAAATATTACGAGCTAACTAACAAACTCACTAAGAATAGGTTCGTGGTAAATTTGTAAGCGACAGAGGTGGGAGAGAAAGATATAATAGCTAAATCTCTCTACAGCCTACTTGAAGATTTGGGCCTGTCCAGAACTTACACTAATTCTTTCTAAGAACGTACTTCGAAGGCGGCTCCAGTAGGTTCGTTTCAAATTTGGTTAGGTAGAGAGAGAAGCTTGAACGGTGGAGGTGAGCGATTAACGTGCGTTAGTAAGGGATGCCTATCCCTTAAACCTATATTTGGGTCGCAAGTACCGGGCACTGTTAAAGCTCCTCTCCCTGCAACGCGATGGACCCGGCACCCGCACGGTGAATCCATTGAATGCTAAGAAGTTTCGACTCGTGTTGTGTTAAATACAACAATACATATACTAATTTCTTTGTTTAATTCAACCCAAACTACTATTGACAAAGGTAATAGGTACTTATCAGAGGTGGTAAGCTCTGATGGTTACAGTGGCAAACTCATAAATGGTCTGCCAGCGAAAATCAGGAGAGTGGAAGTAATAAATTGGATATTTTTCAGATACGACTTCGTTCGAAGTAGATAATAAAAGTATTAGTAACAATCATAGCGCCTGATTGAAAATAAATGTAAAATCACAAGTTTTATTCTTTGATATCTTTTTTTTACATCATAATTTAAACGAACACATAATTCCTACGATACTCACGACCAGAACTAGGTACTTGAATACTTGGCATTCATCTTCAACTTCGGATGTTTTATTATATTTATCTCAAAGCTATTCATTGTGGAAAATATACCGTCAAGTATTTTCTAATGAATAGTTGATCGGTAATCGATGCTAACTATAAACTATGATAACATATCTTCAATTTATATTTTAAATTATAATATTAATCATCGTCACTTTGTTTATCATAAAACCACTTTCGATACTTTAAAAACAGCCATTAAGTGTACAATATGCTGAAACAATCACAAGAACTGATAATTAACAAACAAATATAGCAAGGACTATATAAAAAAAGCTCAGAATGAAATCAAATCTAGACAACATTCTCAAAGGTAGATAAACATTAAAAATTAAAATCTTACGAACTTCATAAAATTCATAATGTTATTAATTGTCGTAAAGCTACAAAGGCATGTCAAATAATTTTTCATGTAAACAGGTCTCCATTAAGATTCAGATTATTCAATACCGAAGGAAACCTAGACGCCGTGACATAAATAAAATTCTAATGACTATACTTAATCTCTGAGAATATAAAGTTAAAGCCAATAACACAAAAAATAACGCAATAATGGACAGAGACAGTTTTACAAAACAAGGAAATGAAAAATACTATGTTTCCTTTCTTTGTTAACTTACTATAAATTATAAAAATATAGTCTAACAGAAGAGATAGTATACAGAAATAATAAGTAGGTAGTATAAAGAAAAAAAATTTATTAAATCGATGTACCTAAATAGTACAGGTATCATAAAAGCAAAAGATCAATTGTTTTATAATCGAGTTATTAATTAATTACAAATTGCATTTTAATGCCTTTAGGCAATAGATATCAAAAAGAAAAATATTTGAAATAAATTAGAGGGTAAAGGAGTTTTCTTTTTTTATATAAATAAAGCGAGGAGGATAGAATTTTAATTTTTATATAATCCACCTAGCCGTCCACTTCTGAAAATAAACCTCCTCCAAAGTGGATCAGCAGCAGTCCGTTGCCACTAATTTGAAACTCGGTCTGACAGAGAAACTATCGAACGTGAATAAGGCATCTCTTCAGGATTCTAGACAAGAACAGATTTTGAAGGCGTTGAAGGCTTTTTAATAGTCTATAAACAAAAATGGTAGAGGCTCGTTATAACCCTCAGTCTTTGAGATAATTTTCATCAGCTTACTTAATAAAATAAAAGACATCAGAATTGTACTCAAAATTATTCACAATAATACTCGAAAATAAGTTTTAGCAATGATTGGAGAAGGTTAAATGTAGGTAAAGGTCTTCAATAGCACAATATAACTTTTCTTAAAAAAAACAGTCTTGAAGTCACAGGGACGTTTATAATATCTCCAGCCAATGATATCCGTAATGGAAGCCGAATCAACGATTCGTCATACTCATATGTTCCAGCTTTGGAATTAGTCGACCATGAGACTCGTGTAAAGGATCTCGGAACAAGACAAAATTTTAATGAAGCAATGATCTGTTTAAACAGATCCAAAACGAGAGAATAAATTTTTGGTATAACCGAGATAATATCTGTTGAAAGTGTGCTGTCAATCAATAATAATTCTGCATTAAATGGTATTTATATCCGACATATTACTGGCTACGGAGCCGTGGTCTGGTGATGCAGGACCATACGCCACAGAAACAAACTAACTGGACCGCTTCCAACAACTGCATCTCTTCCACTTCTTTACTAACATTGAAAATATAGGCGTTGATGATGAGTCCCATAAATCAGCTGATTTTGTAACTATACTAAGAATACTCAATCAAGCACGAAATACACGTATGAGAAGCAATATAAGATCCTAGAGGAAATTTGTGCGTCGGCCTCCAGACCGGACATATTTTTATATTCGCGAATTTTAAAGCGCGTTGTAGTAATAGAGCTCACGGTTCCTTGGGAAACCAACAACCCCAAAGACCATGCCATCAAGGTCAAAAAGTAGTACGAGCTCGCTCACGAACTCACTAAGAATATGTTTGTTATAAATTTGTACGCGGTAGAAGTAGGAGTGAGAGGTATAACAGCCAAATCTCTCTACAACCTGCTAAAAGACTTAGGGCTGCCAAGAACTAACATCAGTTCATTCTTGGAACGTGCGTCGAAGGCAGCCCTTGCAGGTTCGTTTCATATTTGGTTAGGTAGAGAGGAGAGCTTGGAAAGTGGAGGTGAGCGTTTAACAAGCGTTAGATAGGGGCCCCTTAAACCTACACCTGGGTCGCAAGTCCCAGGCACTGTCGAAGCTCCTCTCTATGCAATGCGATGGACCCGGCACCCGCACGGTGAATACATGGTATGCCGAGAGGTTTCGTCTCATAATCAAGTAAACTTTACCTACTTCTAAGGCAACAGAAACTACCACGACTTTCTTGTAGTAAAGGAAACTTAAAAAACTTTTCGCACTAAATGGCAGAAAAATATGATTTTAAACAGATCAATTATATATTTTTAAAACCCCTTGTAGTGCAGTCAAGCCCTGCTGTCTCTTGCTGTTCTCGTTTTCTAAATAAAAAATATTAATAAATTATGAGTAATTTCTGGTTTTCTATAAATGATAACGTTCAAATTGTGCTAAATAAATAAAAGAAACGTGTTTTTCATACGATAACGTTTCATTGCAGTGAGATTCAGAAATGAATATTTTCATGATTAGCGTTTTACTGCGGGGATTCCTATAGATCCTTCTATCTTTATACTTGTATCTTTCCTGGTTTTCCCTTTGATGGCGATTCAAGAATACGAGATAATATAATATATGCATACTTATACTTTGAAAAACTTAACAGGACTCTTTGAAGATTTCAAAGTATTTAGTATACCATCGTACCAACAATATAGCTGTATTTATTTTATTATTTTATTGTATTAGAGATTTCTTTCAAGGCTAAATAAAATCTCTTTTCTGGGACAAAAGATCTCTTGGAGACTATCATCCAATTTCCACGCGATATATACTATCCTCGATTCTTCCAACAAAACTTTTGGTAAGAATTCATTAAATATAATATGAGCCGCTATAAACAGACGGTCGTTAGTAATATTTATGACTATATGGTTTGATTAGTACGTGTTATCTGTTTATCGCAGAGATAATGTCATCCTGGCATAGAACAATATAAGTAGAGTGCGGACTGTGGAGTTGACGGCCAGCTGTTGATACAGACAACAAACACTTTCTGTTGTAAATTTAATAAAATCAACTAATTTTAAAATGTGTTGTTTGCTCGTCAAATATGGATTATTTTTTTCCAACCTTATTTTTACTGTAAGCAACATTGGCCTATCTTTCGTTTCTTTTCATTTGTAAGAGATTTGAAAACCATTGAATATAAATTCTATTTGGACCTTCGACGTTCAGGAGAGAGATGAAATCCTTTCTTGTTAATATTACAGCTCGGCGGCCTGGCCCTCATCGGTCTGGGAGTTGCGACACTGCTGCAGCTAACCGATGTGTTGGAGGTCGTCACGACCAACGTGAACGCCATCCCCATCACTGTCATAGTGCTCGGAGCTCTTATATTCCTGATAGCGTTCCTGGGATGCTGTGGGGCGATACGGGAGAACAGATGTTTTCTTACTTTGGTAAATAATATTTTTTATATATGATTCGTGATAATGAAAGTTTCAAAACTATCAAATATAACCGAATGGGTCTATCATATAAAAATAGTTGGAATAATTTTTATATTCACTTAAAATAATGGTAACAATTTCTCTCTAATCAAATCCACCTAACTATTTAAAGTGTCAGTTGTGTTTAGACTTTTAAACTTACAAATACATCCAAAAAACAAAAATCTACTCTATTAATATATCTTATAAAGTAGTCTTAAAATTCCTATCATTATATTTTCTCTTAAAGTTTATATAAACCACGAATATTCAAGTTACTTGACCACCATATCTCTGTCTACATTGTCTGGGCTATTAATTATTATCAATTGCATCTATCAATCGAGTTTCAATAAAATGGTCATTAGATAAATTCACAAATTCTTTAAAAAAAAACATAAAGAATGAAGATGTGTCCATGTGGGCACACCGTGAAGTAAAGTCATCTCGGAAGAAAGGTAGTAGATTCATTACTTCACTAGGAATGCTTATTGCTTAATCATGAGTAAGAGATCCAAATACTCGTACGTCATCATGACTCATTCCGTGTTGCTGACGCTCCTCGGTTATCGGCGGATCAATAATTCCTAGAACACCCCGTGTTACTATTTAGTGCCATGGATACACAAATACACTTTCTACATGTATAACTTTAGTAAACCTATTTGACTTCACACTGATGTACTCTTAACAGGAGTTTGGAACGTCTAACTTAGTACGGAGCATCTTCAATTTTTCATTCGTAAACCTGCGTGGATAGTATCGTGTGTGAGTGTTCACGATAAAGGAACGTGAAACGCTCCGTATTTTTCTATATAACATTTTACTAGATTTGTTCAGTTACTAGATTTGCCGCGATTTTTTGATAGGACCAGCGAAAATCGTTTCAGCCGTTTCAAATATTTAGAGACGGAGAAATAGACGTAGAAAAAAAATTACATTTACATTTGTATATACCGCGTATACATCCATCTGTATTAAGTAAAAACTGTATTTTACACTAATATAGCAATCAGCAAATTTTACAGATATTATCAATAAAAAATTGCTTTACGTGGCCAAATAATTTATACAATATCAATAGTTACAATCCACTGTCCGGAAATGTGACTTATAAAATTATTTTATCGATAACAAAACAAAATGTTTAAACAAACTATAAGTTTATCAAGATAAGGATATAATCCATTATTATACACAGCACACAAACACACAAACAAGACAACACAGTATTAAAAATATATAAACATAAATTAAATAACAATTGTTAATATAACATTATAATATCACTTATTGTGTAAAAGTTTGATTGAAAAAGATACAGCAGATTTAGGTTCAACGCAGAGAATCAATTTAATGCCCTCACTGACCTACCGAGTACCAGCATTAAAATTTATCTTAAATTAGAGAAAGATTGGTTAAAATATTAATTCTATTATTCTTTTTTTGTTTATGGTTCACCTTCGATTCCTTACAACTGGACACTCGTATACTATGTAATGTATGCCCTTGCAGTACGCTATATGCATGATAGCGCTGGCTGCAGCTAAGCTATACGTGGTCGTGGTGGTGTTCAGAAACCTCAGCGACATCAAGGATCTGGTCAAGGACTGGCTGGAAGAGGCTTTCTTGAGGTTGGAGATCAGGGAACAGTTCTATGTTATGCAATCCACGGTAAGTTACATTTTCTCAAAGTATATTTAAGTCTTGTTATCATTTACCTCGGGATGTTTTCACCTCTTTTTTCAAATATATGGGGTTTTCCAATAGGGACGCTTGAACTTTGACAGCTGATTGCGGCCATGTTGTTTGAGTGACAGCTGTCAAATGCAGTGTGTTATATTCATTCCGTCCTCCCAAACCACCATGGCAGGTTACAGTGTCGAGCAGCACGTGCAAATCATAAAATTGTTTTATGAAAATGGGTCTTCAGTTCGAGCAACGTTCCGCGCACTTCGCCCGTTTTACGGTCGCGATGATCGTCCTGCCGAGTCGACTATCCGTCGATTGGTGGACAAATTCGAGTCAACCGGGTCAGTTAACAATCAGCCGGTTCCCGTGCGTCAACGTAACGCGAGATCTGCCGAGAATATCGCCGCTGTGCGCGACAGTGTCCTCGAAAACCCGCGGCAGTCAATTCCGCGTCGCGCACAGGAACTCGGCCTTTCGCAGACGACAACTTGGCGAATTTTGCGTTGTGACTTGAGCCTGCACCCGTACAAGATCCAGCTGACCCAAGAGCTCAAGGTTAATGACCATAGACAGCGCCGTGTGTTCGCTGACTGGGCATTAGAGCAGTTGGAAGTTGACGCCGATTTTGGCAAAAAAATCATCTTCAGCGACGAGGCGCATTTTTGGATGAATGGCTATGTCAACAAGCAAAATTGCCGTATTTGGGACGAGACCAATCCACACGAGGTTCACCAAGTGGCAATGCACCCGCAGAAAGTGACTGTTTGGTGCGGACTTTGGGCCGGAGGCGTGATTGGTCCGTATTTTTTCGAAAACGATAATGGTGTGGCCGTCACCGTCAATGGTGAGCGATACCGGTCGATGATAACCAACTTCTTTTGGCCTGAAATCGAGAATATGGATCTGGACAACATGTGGTTTCAACAGGACGGCGCTACGTGCCACACAGCACACGCTACGATGGAAGTTCTGCACGAGCAATTTCTGGACATGGTCATCTCGCGCGGAGGCGACGTGAACTGGCCACCAAGATCGTGCGATTTGACCCCGCTGGACTTTTTCTTGTGGGGTTTTCTTAAGTCGCAGGTCTATGCCAACAAGCCGCACACCACCGATGCCCTCAAAGTCAACATACGCCACGCCATCGATCAAATACAGCCCGATTTGTGCGCCAGAGTCATCGAAAATTGGACCTTTCGTGTGCAAGCCACCAACCGAAGCCGTGGCGGTCATTTGAATGATGTCATATTCCATACATAATGGGGTCGATAGACCTTCCAAATAAAAAAAAAATTTCGCAAATATCTTTCCTACATGTATTTTTTTTTGCATTTCAAAGATCAAGCGCCCTTAATGGAAAACCCTATACATAGATGTTTCTCTAAAACATATATAAGTAGTGTAATTTTAGCTTTAATGCAGAATACTGTCTATTGCATAATACTTTGCAATAATATTTTGTGAAATATTCTAAAACATAATTAAAAAATAACAAATAAAAAGGTATGACTCATGTATAAATAATTATATAATTACCTTATAAATAAGTTTGATATATGTGAATTGTGTTTATATCTATTAAATGCAGAAATATTTAGGGATGTCTTTTATATGTAAACACTAAACTACAGACCGATTTTAAGATGAGTATTTATTTGTCAGTTCCAATGCTGCGGCACGACAGGTCCAAACTCCTACAACGTGGCTCTGCCTCCGTCCTGCTGTCCGTCTGTGGTGCAAACCTGTGAAGCTTCATCCGCCTTCGAAGGCTGCAACAAGGTTGTAGCCGACTTCTTTGAGACCTACGGTGAAGTCATCGGAATCATCGTAGCTGTGATTGTAGCCATTGAGGTAAAGAAAAAAAGTATTTTACTATTGGTACAGCTCAGACCAACGATGTCAGGGCGGGAAGTGATGACAAGAATAAAAGTATTATTAGATCTGTGCCATCTAAGGAATTTCTCGATTTTTCATTAAAATAACTTTAAGTTTCAAGAAAAATGTCTTAATAATTTATTCAAAACCTTAATACTGTGAAAAATCTAAAAACTATATAAAGTTTACAAAAATTTTGTTTCAGGTTCTCGCAGTGGTATTATCATTTAGTTTTTGCAGCACCGTCGGGAACAATCGTCGGAGAACCGTCTAGACAAAACTAACTATAACCATTGGAGCAACTACCTACTCTATACATTGCCACCATAAATATTATCGCCAAGCAATGTCGCTTGAAGTTATTAACTTTATAAAGTTTCATTTAAAATTGGCCAAATTTTATCGAATCTCTTGTAAAGAGGGTATTAGATTGATGTGTCAGACACCTGCATATGTATAAGTATGATAAAACGAAAATACTTAAATTCCAAGAATAGTTTGCTACTTTATAATAAGTTCATAATATAATTAATTTATTGATTACGTGTGCCCGCGACTTCGTCAGTGAGGATTATTTATTTTTTGTTATATTTCTAGAAAAAACTATCTCATGTTATTTCTTAGTACAGGGGCTATTTTCACTTGCCAGGCCCGTTTAAATCGGTTCAACCGTTTCAAAGATAATATGAAGTTAACCCCAGTCAAACAAAGATAATAAAAAAAATGTGATATCGGTATATGTTCTGTGTAAACAGAACATGCATTTAATAAACAGTGTTTGTTTTATAGTTCACTGGTTTAATTTAGTAAAGCGTAACCCACTTTAACCAAACCTTTTGACCGCGATGCAACAGTGGGTTTACCTAATTACATTACTTTTGAGAGCGTCCCGTCAGACGAGAACTCTCTCCAAACATAGGTCAATGAAATGTCTGGAGGCCACCCCCCACCGCAGCTAGTAAAGCAAGCAACGGACTTACTTCCATCGCCTTCCCAACCTTCTCTTACGGAACAGGTGAGCGGACGAGTCTGACTCACTGTCCCACTGTACCGCAACCATCTCCTCGCAGAAGGAGGCCACTGTAACCCAACACCTTTAGATGCCAATTATCGTGCTTATTACGCGCGGAAGCGGAGATTCCCGCCCGCCACGCCCGCCAGAACTGCGCACTGACGGACTTATAAAGGACTTTCCTCCTGGATGTAACGAGGGGTATGCATCGGCTCGTAACAGCAGTTGCACCTCCCTTCTATAAACTGTCTTATGGCGTTATCATCGAAGCATCCATGCTTTCCCAGCAACGATCGTTTGCGATTAGAGCAAAAGGGGCTTAACTGGGGATGAGATCTCCAGACTGCATCAGGCTATCATAGAGTCTCTCTATTCTTCACCGCAACCTTCAGAACTTGGATGGAGACGGACGCCTGACGAGAAAAACTCCAGCAAAGACAATGAAATTTCAGTAATACCTTTACTTGATCATACAAATGTTATAAATACAGTGAAAGTTCGCAATTTTAACTATAGTTAGTGTCTCTCTATAGACGAGACGAAACCTCTCAGCATACCATGGATTCACCGTGCGGGTGCCAGGTCAATCGCCTTGCAGGGAGAGATGCTTCAACAGTTCCTGGGACTTGCGACCCAGGTGTAGGTTTAAGGAGCCCCTAACTAACGCGCGTTAAACGCTCACGTCCACTGTCCAAGCTCCTCTCCCTACCTAACCAAATTTAAAAAAAATACAGTAACTGGTTTGATGTTTTAATAGTTACTGTATAACACCTAAACTGTAGTAGTGCAGCGAACACATCAAACAGATAAGATGGTAGAGATGGTAGAGATGGTAGTGATGATAGAGATGGTAGAGATGATAGAGATAGTAGAGATGATAGTGATGGCCACGTGTAGGAGAATACCTTGAGGTAAAATAGTAATTTATTAAAGTGAGAAACGTATTCATTAATGAAATTTAAACTTTTGAATCCATTGAAAAACTTACATTTGCGAATGGATAAAAGAAAATCAACAAAAATAGGTAACTTTCACAAACTGTCAAACTGTGAGTTGTGACGATATTTTTTATTTACTCTGTTCCAGATGTAAGTCACAAAGAGTGAAAGCATGAATTTCTTTTGTGAAGGTCCGTGAACTAACAATACTGTATATTTGTAGTTAGTGTTTAAACCATTAGTCCCCATTATACTTAACAGTTGTTTGTTAAGAACATGACAATGAAAGTAATCTTTTTCAAAAATATCACTTACTCAAGCCAATTCTAAATATATAATAAGAAATTTGACAGCTAAAGGAGTCCCTTTATGACAATTCAAATAATTAATTAGACCATAATCATTAAGTTTATTTTCTAATGTGCATGTTAATCTTAAATGTGAGAACAAATTCATACAAGAATGCTTAAAAACTTTCTTAAAGAAAAACACAAAACTATAAAGTTATTTGTTATTAAATATATAATTAAAATAACGACCCTCTAGACGTTAGCGATTAATACGTGTACCATATTTTGCATCGCCGCGCTACTTACTAAGCGATTCCTGTTTTTCTATCAATAACCAATATACCCATCAATACTATAATGTGTGAAGATTTATTATCGAAAAACTGTTGACGCTCCGTGTGTAGTGATTCAAACTTGGGGTAAGCATATACATATATTATAAGCGCTTCTAGCTTTATAAAAAAGATATTCCCTTCGACTACTCACTGACTGTCTCTAACACTGAATAACATTTTATTTTAAAAAGCTCAAAATTCAAAATTCAAAGCTTTCAAAGCAAGCAAGCAATCAAAGCTCAGGCTTTGTTGGCGTATATTTTCTTTAATCTCAATTGTATATAAAAATATTATTATTATTATTATTCTTACGACATCCTTCACACTACTTACATGTCCATAATATCACTACATCTCTCAAATCTTGAAGTGTTATTAAATGTGTTTTGTACTGTTAATATTATGGTATCCCGTCTGGTCTCCTCCGCTCCCCCCTACCCCTTCCCCTTACCCCTTAACATCTCCCTCCCATCTCATACCGGAGGGACCGGTTTAGACAAGGCTGCGTACTTGTCGCGAATCTCAGCTTTATCGATAAAAAGCTATCTCAGGGTTAGATATTTTTAAGCTTATATTTCTACACAATACACACACACTGTAGAATATAGTCAAACAGAGCTGTGTAATTTTAATTAATATTGTTGTTCTATTTTGAACGGTTAGGTACGTTTTGCATTACATTAAAAGACGTCAGAGCATCGTCATGTGTTTGTGTTAATATAGTGTTATACGTTACAGCTCTCTTGTTTTTATTGAGATGTTTTTTTTATATCTCGTTCAACAATAAATAAATGAATGTAAGAAAAGATTCACCTGAAGGTACCTTCAAATCAAAAAATGTTAAGTGGCTTATTTATTTTAACAGTTTTTCATCAATCAATTAATCATTGAAATCAATTATTAATCGTCTTTTAAAATAGACTTTTAAAATACATAAAAACTCCTTTATTTCGTCTATAGTGACATTTGAAAAAACAATTGACAATCGTTAAAAGATATTTCTGTATCTTTATTTTTAATTGAACGTGACAATGAATTAAACATTGAACCAAAGTGTAGGTACTCTTAGCGACATGACATTTCTTTTAAAAATATGAAATGAGAACTGTCAGTAGGAGAAATTTTAAGAGCTCGATAATAATAAGAAACTCAAATATAATTACAAACTTAAGTGTCGTGTTTATTAATAAGCAGGTAAAAATAAAAAGCTGTCCCGATTTTATTGATAACGGTAAAATCAAGTTTAACGAGTGGTTGGGGTCAACGACCGATAAAAGCACACGTCTGCTGTGGCCTGCGCCCCGAACTCGCAGCTTTTACTCTTCCTCACTGAAGTCTTGGCTTTGAAGACGCTGTAATTGTATTGTAAATGTATCATACAATTCATTTAATGAAAATCAAAGTTTTGAATCCAAAGGCATTGAATTGAATAGTTTTAAAATGTTATATTCACATCATAATACGCCGGCGACTTGACAATTGGGTAAGAAAAATCTAAAATACATATAATATATATACAACTGTCGGTCTGTCCGTCTGTTTGTTCTAAATTATGCTATTACAAAAACTAACCCTTGAAGTTTTATGTAGGTGTAATGAATTCCGGAAGCCACAAAATAAAAATTGATAATATTTTACAAACGAAATAATACTTTGAAATTAAAATCACTATATCAATAATTTAAATTTTAAGCTTTTTACCAAATATTTCTGCCAAATGTAATGTCAATGTGTACACTTTATAATAACATATAACATATAAGTTGGCCTGACGACTAATGGGAAGTGATGGAAGTTTTAGGAAAGTTAAATATAAATGTGTTAGTAATATAAACGCAGACAAAAATACAAGCACGACACATTCCATGACAGATAAAGATGAATTATTAAAAGAAAGGTTTGAAGATTTAATCCTGTATTTTCATGTTTTATCCTTAGAATATTTTATTAATTAATATGTAATAAGCAAGTTCAGAACGATTACATTAAGTTCAAAAAAATGATAATTCTGTTTCACCCTTTCACCACCGGTTGTATTTCAAGTCAGTTTCCAAAGGCTGTCCAAAGCTTAAGGATCTATTTTTACATTGAAACTAGGCAATGGAAGCCAACAACTCTTGAATTGTTAAATGTCCGTCCTCAGCAGCACAAATAAATAGGAATCATGTGATGTGCGCACGCTGCGCGTATGTCCGCGTGGAAGGTAATATTTCTCATGAAGCAGGTCGGCTGGGATCTCGCAGAATCTGCATGTGTCTGGGTCGCACGCTCACCACATCCTAATAATCTGGATCGGTTCAATTCAAATGATTAACCCACTAGCACTGATACCAACATGTAGGCTTTGTTAAACAAATCCATTTTAATATTTTATTTTGATATTCATATATTATATGGCATAAAACGTCGCTTTTTGTAATAATATATTATTTATTGCGATCTCTGAACCTATTACTATTTAACTATAAATTTTCCTCGCAGCGACTTCTTTGATCGTATTTGTGTACACGTATAATGGTGAGCCGTTGTGTAAAAAGTTATTTTGCTTCAAATCTTAATAGAGGATACATAAATATTGATTCAAGTCACAGTGACACAACAGACAGAAACAGACATATACTGTTATGTTCGTAAACAGACAGCTTTCTCGTTAATACTGTTAAATTAGCGATTTTCTAAGGCTTTTTTTTTCACAACTATTTATATCACTATTTAAAGATGTTTCACTTATCTATTTTATATTAAACACTTAAAATTAAGTATATACAAATATTGTTATATTTTCTTGAAGAGGCCTTTACGTATTTATTGTAATAGCTCTACATAACAGGTAATAATACTAAACAAAACCTTGCTTATTGCTCGTAAAAGCTGTCATTTTAATTATTATTATTTTATCTATATAAGGTCGGCATATTTGTCGTTAACAAATAACAGCAGAGTTTGATATTAATATTCGCAAAATCTGATGCAGGTTATAAATCTTATCATTCTGATAGTTTCATCGCGTTCCAGACAAAATAGCTTGGTCTCAGAATTCCTGGTCCGGTAACCTTGAACCGTGGACACTGACACCTATTTAAAAGAATTCTTAGTTCTTGATCAAATATTTGAAACGATTAGCTAGAACGATAACTTAGTATTAACATAACGGTCCGAGCTCCGCGTCGGGTCGCGGCGCCTCGGACATTTCCATAGATAACAGTTCCAATACATTAATTTAAATAAATATTTATAAATTATTAAAGCTGGAGACTAACTTAAAGTCGACACGGTCTCGAAGCGATCGGCCAAGTTCAATAAACCGTTCGTAAAATGTTGTAATAAAAACGTAATCATGTATTTTATTCGCTTGTTTCATAAAAAATGTGAGTTTTTATCATCTTTTTTATTCGGAATATAAAATTTTACCTTAATGCAGTCCAGAAAAGATTTGAGTGTCGTTCTTAAATATAACAGTTCAGGTTGTAGTACATATCTCGAATAATTTAATTCTTGGAATAAATACTCATAAACGGTTACGTTTAATAATGTACATTTATGCTTTTATATACTTAGATACGTGCTAAATAATGCTTGTCCTAGGGTTTTCCAAATGTCCAATTAAAGGATCTCCAGAAACTTTATAAGACTATCCTATACGGATTCACTTCTCCTGTTTTACTATAAGGATAATTCACAAATCGTGATAACTGACAGACGAGGTGAAAGTGGTCGAAAATTCAAGAAGTTGTTAAAATATATATTTTTTAGTCAACCTTAGTGTAAAATTACTATCTTCCTTTATTCCATTTTTCCTTTTTCAATTACTTTTTTGCTCCAAAAGTATATAATTTGTTGTTGTTTGGTTATATTTTTGGAATACAATATTATTTTAATATTCTATAGGAAAAGAACAAGGTCAAATCTACGATGCTATATGTTCTATATATACTGTTTATCATGCCGAGAGCATCCGCAGACCTCACCAGAATCACTTCACATCTCTGTCTTGTAATGAATACGAGAACTCTTTCCTGCGACAACTGACCCCAAACATCGCTGGTTACAGAACAATCACATATTACATACATATTTTATGTACTTAAAAATAAATTAAATTAACTCATTTTCTAAACGATAATGTTAATCGTGTTTACAATTTTATTTTGCTTCTATTTTAAATACCTTCACAATTAAAATGTTTCCGAAACGATTGTTAGTCTATGGAGCCTCGAGGCTTCGGGGGAAAGTTGAAAAGTATAAAGTAAAACACAAAATCTAGAAAATAATTAATATTAAACTTTAATGCCTATAACCGTTAACTGCTTAACATTTAACACATAACTTTATGTACCCGCTCGATTTCAATTAATGCATGTTCCAAAGGTTAAACATCAATTGATGTTAGTATTGGTTCATAAATTTAAATTCTTCAAAATATGTTTCTCCTTCATATTTATTCAACATACAAAAATACTAAGAAGCAGAATATTAACCTTCAAACATTTGATACATTTTCCTCCTTAAATATATTTTAAATTTATATTATAATAAAATACAACAAACAGAATATGCGCTATGGCAGTGAAATAAATATAGTAACAATGATGTGCATCGAAAGTAAAGTCACGGTAAAGCACCAGTTCAGATCATAAATAATGCCACAAACATTTAGCGTCAACATCACACTCAGCCGATCGGAGACCGTTAGGCTCACTATAAAGGTAAGCGCCTAACCTGCGACGCCAGTGTTCCGAGACGAGCCGCAATGAGATTACACGCGTGTATATTGGCCCTGTGCGTGTTGCTGCATCAGGCGCGCGCAGCATCCATTAACGTGCCGGAGAAAAAACTTGACGATCTAGATAACGTTGATCTCGACACTGACACGGACCTGGAGCAGCCCAGCGTGTTGGACCTCGACAACAACCTGAGGAAAAACGCTGTCGACATACCTGTCAAAGTTGTTCAAGAGTCTAATGTGAAATTAGACGAAAACTCCAACGATTATATTCCCAGCGAGAATGACAACACTAATATTAAGAGGCTGGAGATCGACCTCCAAAATCCCGGACTTCCACAGCGACAGGAACATGAAACACAAAACCCAGAGAGTTACGGCGATAAGGAAAAGGCAATATTCGCAATAAGACAAAGTATGGATGAGACTCAGAACATATTCAACGAGGGACTCAAAAGTGTCTCCAATAGCTTCAAAACTTTGTTCGCTGAAAACGAAGACTTGCCAGCCATTCAACAAAACATCCAGAATTTAAGACAGACCTTCACAAGTCAAATCGAAAAACTTAACACGACCATCAGATCCTATTTAAACCCTAATCCTAATTTAGAGGTTGTAGAGTCTGGGCTCCGAAATTTGGAAAATAATTTTAAATCAGGTGTTGATACTTTAACTGAAGGAGTGGAAGTACTATCGATATTGAGAGAAGAAGACGAGGCTGCAAGGGAAGAGGCCGTTGCGGAACAAGCCGCGAGTCCAGCATCGGAAGCACCTGCATCTCAGAGTCCCGCAGTTCCAGCCGCCAGCAGCCCAGCTCCAAATCCTTCACAAATTACACAACCTGTTCTAAACTTCATACAAGGGTTCCAACAGGGTATCCTTAATGCGTTTACTAACATAAATAACGCCGTGCAGAATACCTTGTCTGGCAACTCACAACCCTCTAGCTCTCAATCCCCAGTTGTTGGCCCTTTTGTTAATTTCTGGAATGGAATTACTGGGTCTAATGTCGCCCAAGGACAAACAACAGCCAATCAAGCGAATGCCAATGGATCACCGGCTCCACCAGCTGGTGCACAGAGTGACGTCATCCCTGCCCCACCTGCACCTACACCCGCTCCGTGGAGCCCTGGAGCGTTATTCCAGCAAGTACAGAATTCATTCCAAAATTTAATAAACCCACAACAAAACCAGCAGCAGAACCAACCACAACCAGCAAGCCCTGGACCGATTACACAGGCCATTCAAAACATAGTCCAGTTCATCAGGCCTGGTCAAAATAATGCACAGCAAACCCAGCAGCCAGCTCCAGCTGCAAATCCTAATAAAGGTTCACAGAACGCCGTGCCGGAAGCGAGTAACGTCGCTCCAGCAAACCCAGATCCGGCGAACCCAGCACCTGTAAACCCAGCTCCCGCTGCAGCAGAGCCAGTTAAAGCACAACCCGTACAGCCAGCAGTCTCGTCTGCAGGACCCATACAGCAACTAGTACAAAATAATCCCATCATTAAAGGAATCCAAAGCGCAGTTCAAAGAATACAGAATCCTAGTGCTGACACTCCAAGAAATGAAGAAATTAAAGATGATCAGATAGACAACAATGTTGAAACCAAAGGCCATGGCGGCGGTAGCAACCAACAAAGTTAGTATAATGTTATCTATAATTATAAGATGTAGGAAAATTTTATTTCAATACACATAAATATAATTGTATACAATATTTTTCCATAGTCGTGGCTTGGGGAAATTTTGTAAGCGGTCTTGTAGGTTCCATAGGCGCTGTAATAAACGGCACGACTGGCAACATATCTACGGCCGTTAACAGCGCCATAAACACGTTAGGCACAAACATTCAGGTATTGGAAAGGGTCCGACACGCTTTCAATGTGCCAAATAAATTAGCATCGACTCGCCACAACCAGTGTGTCGCGTCGTGCGGTTAACCATGTGTGTTGCGTCGGGAAGCGTTTTGTTTTATATCAGTGTTTTAGACGTACACATATTCACGTTGAGTGATTTTTACTAAAACAATTTAATGTCTTAGACCTGTATGTGTCTCATGTATAACAAAAAAATTTGTAGATTTAATCGATGACAATTATATGTAGGTAACTTGATCGATAATCATCTTGTACCGAAGAAAAATGTTGCTTTATTAAAAATATGTGTCACGCAAATCAGTGTTTGTCGGCTATGTGTTTAACAGATTATATACATGTCAATGTTTTAACATTATTGATAGATTGTATTGTATTACTAAAACATTATGTCGTGTCTGACACAGCAGACATTGGAGTGAACATAATTTAATCAAATTATTATTATTTTTAGGCGATAATAAGTACAGTGGCAGGGTAGGAGTATTACCCGAATCGGAAGGGATCCAACAAGGAGTCATTCCCGCAAAAAATGAGAAGGAAATTGCTGAGAAAGTTGCGGAAGAAAACGTCCCATCGATTTCTGATAAGACTGATTGAGCAGTGTGATACAACTGATTAGTTTAAACAAGTTATTTATTTAAGTATTTATGTAAATAAACCGATAATATTTCATTTATTAAAGAAATAAATGAAGTAACTTTTTAATGTTGTTTTTTATTACATTATTTTAATTTCAACTTCTTATTCAAATCAAAAATTTAAGTTTAAGGGTTATTTCAATAAGCGAACTACATAACTATAAAGTTTTACAAAATCCGTTGTGTTATAATTAGATAAAAATATAAACATTCATACATAAATTCAAAACAAGATAATAGTATCACGTCTTAATTATAATTAATTAATTTTTTTAATAAAGAATATGTTTACAAGAATGATATAATAAAAACCATTAATCAATTAATTCGTACATTGAAAGTATATTGTAATTTTTATTAGTGACGGTTATTATCCAGAAGACAAGTAGATAATCATATTTTTTACCTGTCTGTTAATGTAAAAAAGCATCGTGCAAAATTCGCAAGAGAAATTTTCATTGAAACTGAATTTTGGGGTCACTATTACATTTACATGTAGGACACTTTCAATACATAAAATATATATGTTCTACAAAAAGAACCACAAAATAGGTGCCCTTCCTCAGAGACAAGAAACAGTTTATATAACAGAGCAATGAAATACATTAAGGCAATTTTTATCTTGGGTTATAACCACCGCCGGATTCACCAATCATGTGCCATCAGTAGTTTTTTATTATTTTGTATAATAATACGACAGATATTTTGTTTAATGTATTCAACTTGCAAATTTCATTAATTTTAGTTTTCGCTCTAATAATATTGATAATCAACTAATCTTGTATTTGTTACATTGCACACGACCATATTCCATACCATACAATTCAATGAGTAGTATATATTCTTGGTTTGTACAATCAATATTATTAAAGTATTTAGTATGCAATGATGTTATAAATCAAATTCTACAAACACAAGGGTTTTTGGTTAAAAGTGAATAATTTAAATTTATATATTTCTTTGAAGAAAATCTTATATTCGAATAAGTTCCTTCTGTTATACAGAGGATAATAAAGAAATTATTCATACCGAGAATTTATATTTAGTTTAAGTGTAACTTGAAAAAAAATATTGAAATCTCAGTTTTGTTTTATAATTCAAAAATCTGGGATAAATCATTTGTATCTGCTTAAAAGCAATGTAATATAAAAAGTTTCATATGTCAAAAATCTAAATATCAGTCAATGTCACTGTCGGTGCATGACATGTTTGACTACCTCAAGGTGCTGGTGCGAGTTTGTAATGTGTTCAAATATGAATTCCGAATTGGTTATGAATTAAATAGATATCATTCTTAAATAAATACAACAAAAACGTCAGCGGAATTCCTACTTAACTTTATTTAATACATTTCTTTCCTTGTATTTAATTTGTATAAGAGTAGCTCGCTATATGAGTTTAAGAAATATTAATTTTACTAATAATATAAAAGAAACAGCATTCGAAACAAGACGATATGAACTCCTACGGACTCAGAATAAAGGCTAGTGAGAGCAAAAACAACTCCAGTGGGATGTCCTTTAAACCAGTGACTATACCATATGTTTACAAATGTATGTGCACCATAAAATATACTTTACATTGATCTCGCTGATACATATAAAAAGAAATAATATCATAACCAATGATTTCATACTATCATCTACTTTAATGTGTTGTACTTTCAATGTACTACTTGTTCCAGTTGATAAACATGAACTTTGTAAATCATTTCGGAACTTGACTGCAGAAGAACAAGTCGCAGCAGTAAAAAAGTTACTCAATAATGTTAAGGAGTCTTATCATGATGATGTTGTGGAATTTCTTGTAATTACTTACCTATGTGCGGAGAATAAACACCCCATAAAGTGCATGATAATGAGGTTTGCCTTACATAGCCATTAAATAAAGCAATGAATATTGTTAAGCTTTTAATTTAGTTGATATTTTAATATTGAAAATAACAGAATCATAATTGTTGCAAAAAAAGAACTGTTTAATTTTTGTTAAAATTCTTAGAAAAGTAAAGTTTATCAAATATTCTGTTGGAGATATTACCAAAATACAATTCAAAAAATATGTTATTAATTATATGAACTTAGTAACGGTACACTTTGTTTAGAAATTCAATAACTTTCTATTTTCTAAACAAGCAACTGATCCACAGGTTTGTCACAAAGAATCCTTTCATCCAAGGATCTTTCACAGAGCACCTCACAAGACATTTATTACAACTTAGTAATGAAGTCTTGGAAGATTACAAGGATTATGTTAAAGTTGTATCCAAGATAGCGTGTTGCATTGAGAATTTCCCGGTCGGGGCTGTCGCTTTCAAGACTGTTGAAGTTAAGCTTGCAACATTCCTTGAGAAATGTTTGATCTGCTGTGTGACGTCCTTGAGGTACGATGTTATATTTTTGATACACATATTCATTGTTTTAAATGTATATTGACAAAAATATTCCATGTGACATTTAAATGGTAGCGATGCTGAAATCCATTAAAAAATATTGATATATTTTAACCGCCAACTATTTTGAACTACCAACTTTTCAGCAACGACAGACTGACTCCTACCGGCAGAAATGAGGTGTTTGGTCTCAGTCACACAGTCCTTCGACTGCTATTGTATGTCATACAAAAAATTGATATGGATAGTATTGATGTGAACCTTATGTTCACGGAAATAAGGTCTTGTTTGAAACAGCTTCTTTTTAATGATTCTCCGATGGACACAAAATCTGTGTGTGGCATTTTGTTAGTGTCCATGCATATTGTGGAGAACGGTGACAACTCCTGGGTTGATGTAAGTTTGTCTACTTTATTTTTTTTGCCCAAACACTTATATAATCAGTATAATGTTGTTTCCTATAGTAATAGTGATGTATAATTTACAAGGACGATAACTTACATTTCAGATATTGACTTCTAATAACCAAAACATGTACCTCCAAGAGGTTCTATTGAATGATTCCTGCAAGCTCAGTCTGTTGTCCGCTATAGCCACTGTGATCTCAATGGACGAGCTACACACTGTCTACATCGATGGTGTGCCGGCGATCATCACATTGACTAACGATATATTGGATCTGGGAGACAGGTGAGGAACCCAGCATGGAAAACGTAACACGTGGAAAAATAAACATGGAGGCTTTATAATATATAAACATAAGAACTCACTCTCTACTCCCGGTTAGCAATCAGGTTGTATGGAACTAAACCTCCATATATATTGCCGCACCCAGACTGATGGTTATGTGCGTATTTAATAATGACATAGGAATTCATATCCCCTATTTCCTCGCATCAGTAACACATACTGAAGAGCTAAGACGCTCCGAGATACTTAATTAAATTAATGCATACATTATTTTGTTCATGGCAACAAAATTAAAAATATGATTTGCCTCTCATCATTTATCATTAAAAATCTTTCCAAACAAATATATAATAAATTTTTTGGACATTTCAGATATTCTTCTGAATCAACATTTACCCTGGGCATCTCTCGTACGATAGTCCAAATCAGCAAGGGGCTGGAGGTGTTCGGTGAGAGCGGACTCCATCTGCTGGACAAACTGTGCGTGTTTGTCTGGTCCCATCTCGAACACAGCACGGACAGCGTACAACATCTCAGCGCTCAAATACTCACTAATATTATAAAATTTTGCTCTCATCTGAAGAAGCAGGGTGAGACACAAGTTATTGATATTAGATCGGAGATAATGATGAAAAATCATTCTTTGACTTTATATAGAATTAGTTTAGAGACAACTTCGGGGCTTCCGGTCCACACGTAACAAGTACGAAACATTGAAAACTGCCTTAGAAATAATTTGAGCATTTCCAATATTATCATTGTTCTATTGCAGGTAATGATTCGGCGATGACCAAGCTGTTTTCAACTCTGTCGTCCCTGGAGAGGACTCGCAAGAGTTTCTACCTCAGCCTGACGGCCATCACCAGCGAGGTCGGGTTCGACTGTGTCCGGGGGGTGTGGCCGGACATCATAGAAGACACGCTGAACGTGCTTCACCTGCAAGCCGTCCAAGCCAGCGTTAGTATATAGTATATCTATAATTCCAGTGGAACCTCTCATGTGACTTCCAACCATCTTGCGGTAAACCTTCAACGCTCATGGGGGGGGGGGGTTAGCGACGACTAGCGGCCAATACTCTAACGCAAGAAGGAGAGAGAAACAAAAATACACAAGTGTAGAAAGTAGGAAAGAGAAACAGAATCAGTCGGTAGATACCACGCACATGCGCATGGTATTGTTGCTATGCAGCGAAGTAAACAGTGTGGTACCACATGACTCCTGTGTTCAAGTACATATCATCAACAGAGAGACGTATTCACTCAGACGACTCAAACAAAACTAGTTATATGGTCCATAGCCCACTTCTTCCTGAAACTTATTGTTGGTCACAGAAATAATGAAATTTCTATTCTCTCGATGACACTCTTATACATTCGAAAAATGTTGCATAAAACAAGACTATCAATTTGAATAATGATTAGTAACACGAGGCTCTGAACACGACGGAGAGGATGGCGACACCGAAGCTTACTTAAGTTATGAGGAAAAAAAACAAAAAATAATCTTTGACCTTATACAAAAACTATTAACTTACTTCCAACAAATGGTTCCCTCGCGTTCCAAACGATAAACTTTACGGTGTCTTTTCAGGCAACGACTTCGCTGGAGACACTCCTCCGGCACACACACACGGACACTCGCGGTATACACACGCAGTGGGTGGAGCCTGTGCTGCGGTGCGTGCGCGGGGGGGCGGGGGCTGTCAACATACTTACCAGCCTACTGATACTCATCGTCAAGAAGGACGGAGGGGTCGTCGACTATATGTAAGTGCATGCCTTATTATGACACACACACACACGCACACGCACACACGCGCACGCACACGCGCACGCGCACGCACACGCACACGCACACGCACACGCACACGCACACGCACACGCACACGCACACGCACACACACACACACACACACACACACACACACACACACACACACTAACAATCACGTGATAGTAAAATTTAATCTTGTACGTGTCTCCTATCGTTCCAGGCTTCCATACATAAGAAAAGCATCCGAAAGTCCAGATAGCCACGAGTTGGTGTGTGCGTTGATGCTACTGAGTGTTGTGAGACAGACGGGTCACCTGCCGGGGGGCGACGGCGGGGGTCTGTGGAGGGAGGTCATCAGTTATGACGCGCTGAGAACTACGGCCGTGCATACTAACGATGAGGTCGGTGGATGTGCTGTCATTGTTACCTCCATGTATATAGCTCTCCCACGACTTGGATCAGATGTTTGTGTCACGCCAGGTCTCATGAGATGAGAATTCATATTGTTTTTGTCATGTCGTATTTCCTGTCTAGTGCTGGTATATCTTCATTCGTCACGATGAGTCAAGAGTCACCGACAGATCGCAAGTTTTATCTATTATAGACGTTTTTTCCCAAACACATTTTTGTTATTTACATCCGTCGAATAAGAAGACCGCTTTAAAAGCCGCTGTCACCTTCAATAATAATTCTCTGCATGATCCAGATCCGGTTCCTGACCCTGTCTCTCATGGTGGAGTCGCCGAAGTCGTCGGAGGTGTTCACGGCCGGGGAGTTGGATATCATCCTGTGGTTCCTCTCATACAACATCAACGACCAGTCGCCGCACTTCAAACAACTGGTCCTGTCTCTCATGAAGAAGGTAACGAAGTATTTGCCTGCCAGCACTCTATCGAGTATGAACATTGTTGGCTAAACCTAAGGTTTTGTTGAACTCTGAACTAAATATAATTCTAAGAGACCTCTATTTCCACGACTCGTCCGTGAGTCTCGTGTCCCGTGAACCTAGCTTCGTCGTGAGTATATGATCCCTGTCCTTTTTGTCGCCCCTCAGTTTTCTTGTAATATTTCCTAAACCTAAACGACTTCAATCTCAGTTTTCCATTTCAGTTTTTCAAGCGTTTAGAACAAAGTCACAAAACCCTTTTAAAGGAAGCGCTGTCAGGAGGTGACGGGCGCCAGGGTGATTACTACTCGGAGTTCCTGGACAGACTGACGGATCAATGTTTCGAGAGCTTGATCCCGGGCGGGAACCACAACAGACGACACGCAGCGTTACAGATACTGCTCTGGATCGAGAAACTACAGCTCGAGGGAACACTCAGGTCAGAAAAAAAGGAGAGGGATAATAAGAGATCTGACACTTTCGCGAGTATCCACTTAAATGGAACTCATATTTTTGGATTACTTCGCGTATTATATATTTTTTAAAAACTACATGCTCCCGACGCTTCGGTTACTTTGCAGCGGCCGTGATCACGGCCAGGCGAGATGTGAGTGTCTGTCAGTCGGTCTCGCTATTCATCATATTTATCAATAATAATAACATAACACGTAGTGAACCGAAAATGTAAGTTCCATTGAAGGAATAGAGAGAACTAAGATATGGCATCACAACTGACTCCATAAACTGCAGACATCTCGTGACATCCAATGAGGCCAACGCCGGAACACCGCCTGACCGCGTGTCGCTTCTGCTGGATGCCCTCGCTGACAGCTACGAGAGCAACAAAGATATGGCGCTCCGCCTGCTGTACGGATGTCCTTCCGAAGTGATTTACGTGTGTATATGAATTAGTCATTCTGCGCCTGAGCCTGTCCGTCCATAATCTGCCTTTGTTTACTGACTGGAGTGTAATAAGCAAGGTGCGATCGTCCGTTTCAGCGCGCCGAGCACGCGGCGACCCTTAATCTGGAGTCGGTCATGAGACAAGCCTCGTCTGTGAAGCCTACTGAATGCGTGACGGCGGCCTACAAGCTGAGACTGCTGGCCACCAAACCGACCAAGCAAATCGGCGAGGACTGGTGAGTGTCGCCCAGGTGCCACCACATGGACGCGTCACGCGGAACACGCGTCTCCCGGACACCGACAGTTTAAACTAGAGTCCGTTGATTTTCTGTTGATGTGACAACATTACGATAGTAAAATTAATATTTTCATCCTAAATTGATCGCACGGGAGAGTTTGTAACGACTTAAATGATTTGAGAAGTGTTCGCCGGACTGTTAATTGCAATACATATTTAAATCTGTGGGATGTTGTTTTCAGTGAAACGGCAGGCGAGGTGTCGTTCAGGCTCCTGCGGGTGCTGCTGGCGCAGGTGGAGCAGCAGCTCGCGGTGTGTGAGGCAGACCTCGCGCTGGGCGCCAGACACGCTCCGCTCTACGGCCTCCTGCACTGTGTGGGGACCGCCTTACACCTCCTGTGAGTGTCGGCGTGTGACCGGTCCGCCAACGCATTCTCTGTTCACACACATTTTTGTTCCCCCTTGTTTGAGTGATCTGAATCTCTGTTATTCTCTGTTTTTGTTTTCTGTACAACCTATAAACTAAGACTTCTTTCATATAACTGTAAGTTATCTCCGGAAGCGACGTTTATAACGGGTCATAGAGGAAGTATTTTTTATAAGAGAAAAGTCCTCATATAAATCGTCCTGCTCGTTCCGTCGTTCCAGTGATGAAGGCTCGTGGTCTCCGGCTTTCACGTGTATGTGTGAGTCGTTGGTGGCTGTGTGTGCGTCCGTGTGTGCGTGCACCGCCCCCGTGCTGAACAGCGCCGCCCCCGAGGGTCATATGCCGCACGCAGATGGGGGGTTAGTAACTCACACAAATTATTTCCAAAGATCTTCATTTCAAACTGAAACCACATGTTCCCAACGCTGAATTTAGAGAGCGTTCAGATTATTATTGTACAGTATTAACAGATATTTTTCTCCTTCCAGTAAGATTCGCCTGGAGGACGGCAGCGAGGTGACCGCTCAGATGGTGCTGCTGTGTGCTTGGAGGTCTGTTAAAGAGGTGACGACATTCCACAATATACCTTACAATATAATTCATAGCTGCGTCGCCGGGTTCACTACCTCCTGTTCCTGGTGAGAGAGCCCAGCTGTAGTCGGTACGTTACAGGGTATACTTGTGTTATCTCGGCCGAGGCAGGAGCACTCTCTCACAAGATCAGGGTAGAGCATCGTTTTATGGTGAGTGTCGTCGGATGTGTGAGGTCCTGCCCTACCTTCTATAAGGACGAGGGAAATGAAACGCCCGAATGTTGATATAAGACTGCTTTATTTACGTTACTGGTGTGGGTTTTATATTATCATGGCACTAAACATGTGTATATCTAGATAGATACCACACTTCTATAGTCCCACTCTCTCCTGTCCCTGAATGTTATTGTACAGTCTTAGTGATATTATGTGTGGTATCAGTCTAAGTTTTGTTCCGTTGCCGACAAGTCCGGAGACCCTATCAAAACGGTATTTCGCTAGCCAACAGTTGGTTGTTGAAAACTTCTGTCGGTGGATGGCTGTGCCGAAGCTTAAGACTGAAGCGAAAGTCTTGCAGGCACGTAGGAGCGGAGCCTCTTTCCCTCTCCCCTCGCTCACTTTTCGTGCTTTATGTTAGATAGGATGTTTAGGACAAGAAACTCCCAAGTTTTTCTCTGAGAGCTACTACATAGAGCTCCTCAAAAGTGCACAAGTTTCTTCTGCAAAGAGCAATGCGTCGGCAGTTCCCATTATCTGGCAGGTGACCATGAGCGACGGCAACATTACCCCGCGATGAGATGTAAACTAGTTTCCAACCTTAGTGGCAAAAAAACTTTATAATGTATCGGGACGGGCGCCGCTCAGAGTAGGAACAATGGATTGATGATGTTTTTTATTGGCATTGATTCATAGGACCCAGTCTTTGAGTAACGATATGAACCACTCCGTAAAATATTCATCATACATCGTTCAATGTGCAGGTGTCCTGGATCCTCAGCTTGATAGTGGCCAAGATGACGGCGTGTCCCGAGGTCGGCCGCAAGGTGGCGCTGGTGCAGAACATCGGAGACACCTTCCTCCAGCTGCTCACCGACATCAAGCATCGAGGGGCCTTCGAGCAGGTCTACGTCGGGTTCAGCAGGGTGTTGTCCTGGTAGGAGCCAATATACGTGTATTGCGACATGTCATTCATACAAGTTCGGCCATGTCCAATTTATTTTCTCCGCCATATACTGGATGGACTCGGATCCAGAATTCATCCGTTTAGGTCGGTTTCATGTTTAGGAATAAAAAAATTTAAATTACTGTAACCACATTTAAACGAACAACAGTTATTCAGTGAGAGTACTCCGGGGCCGTTCCCAATTCCTATTGGATCTTGTTCAGGTTAATTTAACTTACTTCCCTTGTCATGTCTTAGTATGTTCATACCTTGTAGTGTAGTTTTATTACATCATCATCTCATATAATTATCTGTATAGTTATGATTTCAAGTGAGACGCGAATACAACCAGAAAGCAGATTTCATTTTCCCTGGTGGGTTTTCCTGGTCGGTTGTTGTCTGTGAATGTTTATTATTGTTGAATATCAGCGAGGTCTCTCTCAGTGGGAGAGGGATCACACCTCATCAGCAATGAAAACAACAACATAAGATGAGTCCATGTATCGCTATAACACTGTTCGTGATCAGTTTGTGGCGCGACCAGGAGCCGGCCCTGAACCAGCTGCCGCGGCGCTGGCTGACTTCGCTCATGACGGACATCGAGAGCGGACACGGCACCAGTAGGGTCTGTGAAACTCGGCGGAGCGCCGGCCTGCCCTTCATGATACAGGTCCCGCGAACTACGTAGCTTTTGTTCCTAGAATGCACAGCACTATACTAATACGTTTCCTGTCTCGTCCCCAGGCGCTAGTGGTGTCGGAGCTGCAGGTGTGTCCGGGCTCGTTCCCGGGCTGCATCTGGTCGCTGCTGCGGGCGGCTCGCTCATCTTCGCTGGCCACTCGCTGTCACGCCATGAACATCCTCCGCGCGCTGTATCGCAGCTCCGCCCTCGGAGGAGCCACGGAGGCGGCGGGCGGCGGCGCCGGGACCGCCCTGCAACTCGCCATACAGGCCTGTGAGAGTGATGCGTGGATTGTGAGTTACTATTTCGAACACCGACGCTAGTGTCTTCACTCCCACATCTTCCTTCCTCTCCGACGTGTGTCTGTCCCAGGAGCGTAACTCCGCGACCCTGCTGTTCTCGGCGCTGATGGTGCGCGTGTTCGGGGTGCAGCGCTCCAGAGACAGCGAGCACCTGTGTCTGCGGAACAGAATGACCGGACGAATATTCTTCCTCAGATATCCGCTGCTGTATGACTTCATGTTGGTGAGTCGCACCGCGGCCGAGCAAAAATACGATAGCTACAAGGAACGGCCGTAGATGCTCGTGACTTGATTTCACAAAATATTCCTGCTGATATTACATCAAGCGTTACTTCTGCAGAACAAGTTACAAGAGGCGAGCGCCGTGGACACGCTGCACCCGGCCTTGTACCCCGTGTTACTGCTGCTAGCGCGACTCTACCCGTCCGCGCTGGAGGGATCCGTCTCCATATTAAAGGTGAACTTATATTTCGTAGAGCTCACTAGGTGTAATCAGTTTTTTTATTAATTTAATAAGGTTTATCGGAAAAACATAAGAAGAACAATATTAAAGACCACCCTATGATGTCGTGAAACGTCACGTCCATAGAATTTTCATACTGTTCTATTCGTTCCTCGCAGAGTGAACTGCGGCCCACATGAACACAACTATTTCATTCATTTGCTGACAATTTAAAACTATTAAGAAAAACTTGCTTTGACAAAACATTCAGATTGACAATTATGACACGAATAGGATTGGAGCCATTAAATAGTTGTTAGGATTCGGACAACTGTGACGGCTGTGCACTGAGCGGCCGGCGCGGGTGTACACGCTGTAGTGTTGTGTTTGAGTGTATTGTAGTGTAGCGACGAGGTCAACATTGTTGATATCCTATTGATGTGTCAGCTGGTGTCGTTCGTGCCGGGCGTGCTCGTGTGCGGGCGGGGGCCGGCGCTGCACGTGCGGCAACTGGCGGCGCGCGCCCTCACCCCGCTCATACCGCACACACAGTGAGTATACTACTGGAATACATCACAGCTCATAAAGACGCTCATGAAGAGTTGTTTACATGTTTTATCTTGTTTCGTTGGTTCTGACGTAGACTATGTTTTAACTGATTAACTATCATTATTTTTAATGTTTGCATATATATTTCATTGTAAACAAATTCGTTTCAGGTACTTAGCACAATTAGAAGCTCTGTTCACATCACTGAGTGACCCGAGGGCGAAGAGGAATTTCATTCACGGCACCTTACTGCAGGTAACACATCCACACGAAGATTTAGAGAAAATGTTATTAATGTATGAGAAATATTGTATAAACGATATTTTCCAGATCATTAAGCTCCTCGACAGCTTCCCGGACTCCGTCTCCATTGACGCCGAGGCAGGCGCCAGGTTTATGGTTCTCATACAAAGAGGTTCTTGGATTTTAGAGCAGAGCGAGTCACAAACGCCCTGCTACGTTATAATTGATGAATTCATTAAACTGGTTCACATTGTTCTATGGAAGTAAGCCTGGTTTTGTTTCCGTGAATAAGTAAATGCACCACCATCAATAAAACAGGGCATAATGAGGTTGTGTTTGATATTTCTAGATTCCCCTCACTGATGGAAAAGAATCATCTGAGTTACATCCAGAGCCGCCTGACCAAACTGTTATTTGATGAAATCCAATGCACCATCACTCCGGGGCGCGAGCTGTGCCTCGCGGACGCGGTGCACTTGCTGCTCATAATGAACGGTCACGGCGACTGTGGCGACGTCTCGCGCTCGCTGTACGCCTGCCTCACTCACCAGACTTACGAAGTCGTCTTGGCCGCCTTGAACTACATCCTCATCGTACACGAGATGCTGGAACCGGAGAATACTCTACACGAGCATATACAACGAACCCGGAACACGAGGGTTCTGGACGCGCTGAGAACAGATCCGGAGTACATACGAGTGTTGTGTAAAGTGTTAAAGAACAGCAGATACTTGGAATGTATACAGAAGTGTCTGACAGCCCTCACCCTGGAGCCCGACACGCAGAGACACATAGTGCGGACCAAGAGCGGCGAGGGAGACGTCAGCGATGACGTCATCCTGACGAGCTACTTCGATTACATCGAGAACGAACACGAAAACTTCATACATATATATCTGAAGGGACTCGCCAAGTTCCTGGAGGATAAGCTGCAGACCACGGAACACACCAAGATACTCGAGGCGGTCAGGATTATGTTCAGGTGCAGTCTATCAGACAACAGCGAGGACACCCGGGCTGTCGTCGTTGAGTTCATACAGAAGAATCTGGAGCGACTGATGACTAAACATTATGACGAGCTGGACGAGGCGGACCAGTGTGAGTAGCGTCGTCAGGAGTGGCGGTCGGGACGGGGGACGTGACTCGTGGTGATGGAACTCAGTCCTCCGCCCGCCGCTGCGACGGTTACATGTTTTAATTAGTCGCACTAGTAAGTTATTGAAAGCACACGATATTATATCCTGTGTTGGATTCGGCAATACTGTGACAAATATTTTTATTTTTAATTTAAAATGTATATTTTTTTTCTCAAACCTGCGACAACTACAGTATAGATCACACAAGAAAAATAAGGTTAATCATATATATTTTTTAAATTTGTAAAGTACCCATTCTTGTTTAACCGGAATCTTTTTTTTTCAAATATACATAGAATTTACCAATTACTTCGATATGTTTAAGACAAATACCTCGTCAGCGGCAAGTCAGCGTCGTATCAGTCGGGTCCTCCGCCATCTCTCTAGCATTGTCCAAAAGAAACTAAAAAAAAATAGTCAAACCAACATCTCCTGCACTAAATACAACAATAACGTTGTCTCCAGTCGAGCTCAGGGCCACCGTGTGGAGCACGTGCGTCGCTCTCCTGGAGGACGACGACTCCCGCACACGCACGCTCACCGCGCACACGCTCACACGCTACTGTGACGTCACGCGGACACACAGACACGTGCTGCCGGCCAGGGCCAGGGACTTCCTGCTGCACCACATACAGACCCGCGAGACGCACGGCCTCGCCCTGCTGGCCGTGCTGGCGCTCCTCAGCTTCCACTGCGAAGTCTCCTACACGGACGAACTCGCCGATGAGGTATCGTAACGTCGATAAGAAAAACTTTGTTAAGGACTCGTCACACGAAATAACGGTCGGAGAGGAGGGATACTTCTAATAAGCCAAATGACTATTCCCGACAGAACAAAGCGGACTTTATTTTAACAATAATTAAGCTTGGAACTACAACGACGTGAACCGATCAAATAATGTGTATAACTGTTCGTCGTGTTCCCCGGCAGCTACTTGTTGTTTTGGCAGTTCCGTTTTCCTGTTCCAGAGTCGCGTTTTCGACCACAACGAGAAATACAACACGCACCTGGAGGAGACCGTGTGGGCGGTCGCCTGCGGTGACGTCATCAACGACATGCACCCACACGCGGACGTACGACGACGACTGTGTGACGTCATCGAGGACCGCTCCTACAGACAGACGTTCCGCGCGCTGTGCCGCGACAACGTCGAGACATATAGGAGGATGGTGGAGGCGGACGAGTACACCTGTGACGGGAATCAGAAAGTAGAGGCTTTCGTGAAACGATTGACAAGAAGATAGTTCTGTGTAAGGTATCACCTGCGGGTATTGGTTCCGCCATGGTCCCCGCCCCGCCCCGCCCCGCCCCGTCCACACACATCATGATGCTATCAATAGCTTCTATACAGTGAATATATATTAATTTTATTTTAGTGACTCGCCGCACATATCTTTTCGAATGAAAGCCGCAATTAAAGAATATTTTGAATAAACATTTTATTTACAAATATCGAACGTTTTTCGTCCTACATCCCACGACACCAGCTCGTGTCAGCACACCACTCACTCTCTCTCTCTCTCTCTCTCCCGCCCTTCATCAGATCAGTTTGTCTCTCCTTATCCGGTACACTTCCTTCGCCGTCTGTGTGTTTTTGAGTTTTACTTTGTCGTGTTTGTCGTCCGCCCCGTGTCTGTGATGTCTCCCGCTGGACTGTCCTTCTCTGTCGGTGTCGGTATGTGTCTTCCTGGGGCTCGTGGCGGACGCGGGTTGCTCGTCGTCCTTGAACAGATCCTTGACGGACACGAGCCTGTGCTGGTTCCCCGCCCGCAGCAGCTTCTTGAGTCCCCTAGTGGTTTTCTTCTCCACGAGGCCCAGTATTCCCCAGTCGTCTCCCCTGTTGTTGTCGAGACACGCCTCCAGATGCCAGGCCGCGTTCCTCACCTCCATCTTGAGTCTCTCGCACTCCTCGTAGCTGACGTTCCTGCTGACGTTGAGAGCCGGCTCCAGGGGGTTGACTATGTACAGCGGTAGGGTGTTGGGCTTCCTGATCGGTTTACCTTCGATGACCGATATCGCGTGCTCTTGGAAGTCGAACTGGGAGTAGAACTCGAAGAATTTGAGCAGAAGAGTTTGGAGGTCGTCCGAAGAAGGTCGGTACGAATGCGGAGGCAGGCGGGACAGGTCGCGGACAAACGTACAGTTTATGTTATCCTCGGTGAGCCGGACGTCCTCCTTACCTGGGAACGGAAACATTTTATGATGACGTAACGTAAAAACATAAGGATGAGAGTTGTGTATGTCGGTAGAGTGTAACATTAGTCGTGAACAGTATATAACCGACCGGCACATTCTAGTAGACACCTGAAGGTGGGCAGGATCTTCTGTGTCATGAGGAAGAACAGCACCATGAGTGTGAGCGGGAAGTTGGTGATCCATCGGCCGGGGTGAGGCTGCGTGAGTTGCACCGCCGCGGCCCAGCGCCGGACCGAGACGGCCAACGCCGGGCCCGCGGGATCCAGCGCCCCCAGGGAGTACAGCAGGGCCGACATGTAGACGCCGGACCTGGGGACGACAGGTACCATCACTCCTATGATGGCTACAGGCGATCCTGCTATTTATTACTAAACTCCTCCTTATACAGACCACTATACTAACTAAAGAGAAAGTATAGCATTAGCTACAGAAACTGGAGAAGCCACTTTTTCACACTAATAGAGCGTTAGAAATAGAGAAAGACTATGTGTAGTAACTTTTAAAACCTTAAACGTCCTTTTTAGCTTAGTGCCCTCACAGAACAGATCAAAGGTTTTGTGTAACTTATTTTTAGAGAATTTTTTTATACCACGTCTGTGGCCAACAAACGTAAGGTTACAATCACCAAACAATCGGTGATAAGGAGTCGCCGTCACCTGTGAGTCAATACCACGGATCACCACGGACCCTTAAAGTTGGTTCAGGGAACACTCCCTCCCTCTCGGAACTATACAACAATAGCGAGTTGGGTTTCCTTAGAGGTGAAAGCACAAACTTGCGAGGCTTCAATCGGAACGAGTTGTCCGGGCATACCACCGGTGCTGTCGTCTTCATAACAATTACTGCTATCCAGAGTCAACACGTTGTTGACATGAAACAGAATGAGAGTCTCCATCACCTCGGAGAGAAGGGAGACTACGACCTATAACACGATCCATCTCAACTTTAAAACCTGTTTATGTGGTAAGACCGTGAGAGAATACGCAAGACTAAGGAGCAAAAATTATACCGAGGCTGATATGCCGTCAGACGCACTCCACTTATCACGGAAGACATTCCATTTAATATCACTCACATGTTTTTGAAGCAGAGGTCCACATCGACATCGACAAGTTCCTGTGAGTACTTCACAATGGGCACCCGTGCGTTGAGTATCCGCTGCACCCTCGTGGCCCCGGGGACCCGCAGCTCCAACAACGCTCCCACCAGCTCCATGTGACGCTGCCACGGACCACGACTCCCCTCCGACCTCTTCTCCTGGTACACCAGGCGATTTGAAGGTGACATCTAAAAAACATATGAACGGTTATTATATCAGTTTAACAAATTGCTTCAAGAATGAAAACACACACTTATTTTGTTTTTGCGTAAAATATACAAGTATAAACAGCATAAAACAATTTATATGCACAGTTTTGAATAATTTAAATTTGTAATAAATCAGTGTTAAATGATTTACCATTCCATCAGTCAATGAGTTTGTCAGAACTAAATCCAAATCACAGCCCATTTTACCGAAACCATTAACGGAGGAACCAAATGGTAGTACTTGGATATTAGTGTACAAGCTGCTCAGTATCACCTCCAACTGCAACATGACAAATGTATCGTGAAAAACATTCTGCGAGCAACAGATTTAAATAAATTAAAGTATAATTGGTTATTTCCATGTTATAGAAGAAATATATTTTATAACATTTTCATCTAAGACTTGTGAGTATTCATTAAAATAAAAGTATTACATATTTTCAGATTAACTTTGTGTCCTATTATAATTTTAAAAACTACATGCTTGCGACTGTCCCACTCCTTTGCAGCAACAGTTATCACAGGCAGATGAGATGAAAAAAAACATGTTTTAATAATAAAAAAATGTGCATTATATCAAAAAAATATTAGTTTTCATTTGAAAGCATATATTGACATGAATTTTTCTCCCGTGTGTTGAAAAGCTCACCTGTCTCGCCACCATGAACCTCAGCCTAGCTCCTACATCATTCAGTATAGTTTTGTCATACAACATCTGAATTTGTTCTGACACTGTCTGACATTTCATTAAATCTTCAAATAACAAATCTTCACTATGTTTGTTGTTGCCGTCTTTTACTCTCAGTTCCAGTCCATTGGCAGTGAGTTTCTGTTTGGCAACTGATGCTGCTCGGAACCAAACAAATGGGGATTGCACCGCCATCACTTCGAGGTCTTTTTGATGAGAACAACATGATTGCAGAATACTCTGAAGATTTTCTTCTGAACTAAATTCTATTAGCATGAAATGCTGAAAATGGAATTTAGTTCTATTTTAATACATTTCATGCAATTTGGCTCTTTTATGAATAAATAAATATAAATAGGTAAACCTACGTACCTCTTCTCCTGAATTCTTATAATGGTAAACATCTTTTATTGAGCTATACTTAGAGCAATAACCATACAACTCGTCAAAGGATGATTCAGAGTTAACTTGTACAACAAGGCTGCGTCGTGCCTCAGCTCTTCTCTGGGTTACGATCTCGTCGAAAGTTATGAATTTCCTAGGAACATCTACAAGTTAAACATAACCTATTAATAACTAAACTTCTCGTCAGAATAGTACAGCTTTTTAATAACTTACCTGATTTTTTTCTCAACAATACATATTTACAAAAGCTATAACTGTAAGATTTTCTAAGACAATATTTTCCTGTCTGAAATAATACAGACATTTTTGAATATATTTAGTTTAACAAACACTTCAAATAACATGTCACATAGACTTCAAATTTTGAAATATGTCAAAGAACAATTGTCAACACATTAACGTTTTACAATTGCCACGCTTAAAAATAAAAATATTTATACTTACAATATATTTAAAAATTTTAGAAAAACCGTATTTAAAACTTCTTTGAAAATGTATTAATACAAATTATAAGTAATTATTAATATGTTGGTAAAATAAAGAATCAAAAGGGTAACGTAGTCTATTCTCCAGCAATTTTTAACTAATATGTTATTACAATAAAAAAAATCTCATAAGGCAGAAAATAATACTTTTAAATAATTATGTTTCTTATAATTATAAGGTAAATTTTTTAATTCCTTATTTAATAAATTAATTATTTTTCAACTTATTTGACGTTTGACTGATTAAACTGTGGTGGAGTAATTTTTAACAATCCTTTTTGTTGTGAACGTAAATGGAATACTCTAATTTAAGATATACTTGAGTTACAAAACATGGTGTCAAGATTTGTAGGACGATTTTTATTGCCATCATTATTAAATTCAAAATATGTTATACCTAACCTCCTAAGTGACTCTGAGAGGTTTATTTTCAATAAATATAACTTAACTACAGTTAGAAACTATGCAAAGAGTAAAGATAAAGGAAAAGACAAGAAGGGAAAAGGTGGCAAAGTCGAAATCAACCCTCTCATGATATCAGAATTAGTGCCGGTTAATAAACTTAAGGAAAGATGTCAAAGTTCAATTGAAAAAATGAAGGAAGATTTCACCAAAAACTTATCTCTCCGTTCGACCACTGGTGCCATAGATACTTTGCCAATTAAATACGACGGCAAGGAGTATGAGCTCCAAGAGCTAGCACAGATTGTTAGAAAGAATCCTAAGACATTGGTTATTAATTTTGCATCTTTTCCACAAGTTATACCAGACGTTTTGAAAGCAATTCAGAATTCAGGTCTCAATCTGAATCCACAGCAAGATGGTACAACTCTATATGTTCCAGTACCAAAAGTGACGAAAGAACACAGAGAGGCTTTGGCTAGAAATGCTAAGATTTTATTTATCAAATGCCGAGACAGCATAAAGGACATTCAAAACGAATATATTAAAAAAACTAAGAAACAGACTGATGTATCTGAAGACTTAGTTTTCAGTGTCAATAAACAAATATCAGCATTATGTGATGGGTACATTGTAGAAGCCAAAACCCTTTATGATCACAAGCACAAAGAACTAGTCGGAAACTGAATCACTCCAGTTATTTAGGTTAAAAATGCATCATGAACTATATTGTAGATAAAATATATTTTACTTACTGCATTATTTAATTTTTTTTTCATATATTCCATTTATTTACCTCCCTATATACCTTTGCTCTATCCATCTCCTCACAATATTTCTCTAAGGTTAGATTGGCAATTCAATTTTTAAAACATGCAATACAAAAAAGTAGAAGAGGCTTTCCACTTAAAGTTGTGATGATATACATAAATACTTCATAACTACACATTTTTACTTAACTGTTAAGACTGCATAGTTAATACTGTTACTGAAAATTAATATTATCAGTAATTATAAACCCTACATATGTATTTCCAAAAACTAATAACAAATCGACACAAAAAAACAAAATTTTAAAGATGTGAGTGTAGATACTTGAAGACTTGCTTGTCTTTATAGTTACTTTCTTCCTATTTTGTAATAATAATGATATTAGGAATACTATAATATACTTTTTTATATACCCATTCCCATTTTATTTCAAAATCATGAAAATACGTATATAAAATTTGTAAAAAAATGCCTACAATTTTCCTTATGATATAATTTATCTTTTAATGAAATGGGTTCAGCTGTCTCAGAAATTTGGTAAAGGAATAAAGACCAAAAATTTTTTATATATATCGTTTATATATTTACATGCCTTCAATAAAAAGCATAATTATTTCTAAAATCAGACGTTTGTATTTTATTATAGTATTTAAAATATAATATTATTAATTTGAATGCATTCGCAGTGCTAACTGTCAAAACTTCAAAATGTATAGCAGTCCAAGTCACAACAATCCAAGCAAAATGTCAAAACACGACGCTATTTTAATGTTGTAGACATATTGTGTTGTAATTCAGGATGGAAAAAAGAAATAAGAAAGACAGTAGCTATGGGAGAGTTATGTCGCGGGTTATTAATAGGTCTCGGGAAAATTTGAAGGCTGTTTCAACGGTAACAAGACATGAAGCTCCGACAGCTACGCAACTTGGCGCGAAACCGAGTTCTTCAAATATTAGTCGGGGTGCTTATCGTGAATTACCTACAGTTCTTAAAGACTATGTTCCTGAGTTATCAATTAATAAATCAAGGAAGTCGGATGTTCGGGTCAAACCAAAGAAAACGTTGGAATCATTAGACCCCGCTACATCACCTCTTTCTAAAATTAAATCAAGCGATTTGCAAAATAGGAGCCGACGAATCCGCGGCTCTGCTCCGTCTTTAGTAAACCCCAATCAAATCTTGTGGTCGGATTCTCACTATCGCCAGTGTCTATCTAGTAGGTCTCATACTAAGTTAAAGGAGTTAAAGGTCAGAAAATAATTTATTTAATCACATGTTTACATCATTTGATGAAGGAATTGTAATAAATAATAATATTGTCTGTATCACTTTAAGGATGAAATTAAGGAGTTTGAAGAGAAGGAGAAGTTGTTGAAGATTCGGAGCCATTTGTATAAAAAGTGTGGAATTGTGTTAAATGATGCAGGCCAGGTGTCGGCAGACAAGGCTGTTCAAGTGCAGGATATCGGTAGGATTTGTGATTACATGCATTACTTTATTTATTTCACTAAATAATGTACAGTGACTAGGTTTATAAAGGGTCTCAAGAAACCTGTTGATTTTAAATTACAAGCTAAGTATTTTTTAAAGCGCCATCTCTTAACATTTTGCTATATTTTCACCTTGCGAAGAACAGTAAGAAGTTCCAAGGATAATGAAAAGATGGCACGTCACATCAAACTAATTATGTATTGACATATTGCATAAATCATTTGATTTGAATAAAAAATTTAAATGGCTCGTGTGTTGAAGGAATATACGATGAACAATTATTAATATGATTCACAACATTATAAATGTTTACTATACTTATGTCTAGTTTGATCCCAACTCATGTAGCCGAAATAGCTCAGTTGGGAGAGCGTTAGACTGAAGATCTAAAGGTCCCTGGTTCGATCCCGGGTTTCGGCATTCTTTTTGTTATTTCACAGTTTAGTAATTTAATACTTTTAAGTTATCTGTAATGTCTCCATCATTCCAAATATGAACTTAATTTTTTCCAGGTGATCCCGGTGACGTAAGGTTAGTAATGTTTTATTATTTAATTAATATATATGAGTCTTACTTTTTAACGAAGTCTAATCAATAGAACAAGATAAGTGTTTCTGAACGAGTCGTATGTTTCGCTTTTCGTTATTCGTGTTGATATATTCTGTGTTATCCATCTATTGTCTATGAGGGGTTGTGTGATGTGATTATCTATTTGGCATGCCCTATCATCGCCTCTTTAGCTCAGTGGTAGAGCACTGGTCTCGTAAACCAGGGGTCGTGAGTTCAATCCTCACAGGAGGCATCTTCCTGTATGTCTTTTTTTATCATGTAACTACCATTAAATTTGAATTCTTTTAGTGTCATTTCGAACAATCTTAATTATTAGTAAAACATTCGTCCATAATATTAATCATTTTGTATGTGAAGTAACATTACTGATAGTCGTAGTGTCCGTTATGAGGCGTGTCCTCACATGTACTGTTACTTGAACGTTTGTGTGTTTAAACATTTATTTATATAAAATTTTTCATATAATTATGTTTTTATATTTATACTTGATATTTCATTATTGACGTTATACAAAGTATCTTCTACCTACTGTCGTAAGCTGGCTACGTCTGTTTTTTTTTAAATATAGTATTTTAGTCAAACAACGAACTGCCGTTACTCAGCCTCCGGCATATCCTGTTAGTTCAAATAACCGAACCGGTTCGTCTACCTACAGGGAGATAGTTTTTTCTTATTTTGTACACATGTAATGGTTGTAGAAACAACTCGTCAGTCATGGATAGTTCTGATTCACGTCTCTGTTTTCGTTCCTTAATATTGTTTTCAACACATGTTAAGGAGTACAAACGGGCCATGCATCATCATAATTAATTGCGATCATTATATTTATATTCCTATATATAAATCGCGTGTCGATAAGCCGCAGTTGTTTACTTTATCTGGTGACGTCACATCCGTTTCCGTGAGTTTGGCTCGCCTCCAGTGTATTCTCGCTCGATATCCGCTCTTTATTATTATTGAATGAAGTTTATAAACTTCGCATCGTGTTGTAATAACAATTGCAGAGTTAGGTGCTTTAAAAGACTTTCCAACTCAGAGTCAAAGCTTGACTCACAAGTAAGACTTCATTCCTACTAACAAATTACATGACTAGGATCTTTACACTATACTTAATACTTTTATCTTTTAAATGGATCGCAATTAAAAGTATTTTCCTGCTATTACAATATTCTCGACACATGTTTTAAAACTCGCTCAATATGTCACTTTATTACCCCGGGACACGACTTCAATATTTTTGAATACCTTTTCCTGTCTTACAGATAGTACGATATATTTTTTTGCGTTCTCGTGTTTCGTGAAAATTGTTATTAAAATCGATTCAGTGCTTAAGTTCCGAGAAGGTTAGCAGACGGATGGTCTGAACCAGTCACTTATAACGCTACAGATAGTCAATATCAGCAGTGAGAAGCGAGTGTTGATTGAGGGTACATGGATATTTACCTGTGCCACGACTGAGCCGTATAAGGACAGGTCGGTGGGATACAGGCTGCTGAATGAAATTGACGTCACACAGCTTCAGCGATACGGATACAGAGTGACAGCTGATATGCTAGTATATTTGGCGGAATGAGTCAATGGTGCATTTGATTGAGAGCCAAAGTGATAATGTGAATGTGATAGATTTATATAAAGGTTATAACGGTACGGTACGGCATGTGTGCTCAGTGCTGTCTGAACATCAATGGCTCTGATTGGATTTATTTCATTTGCTCTATTATATTAAGTGCACGAGGTTTCTTCACCGGGCTGACCGTAGACGAGCTATCAAAAAACGATCGATCACCTGCAGCTGTAATAAATGATCGCCAGGAGGTCTTTGATCTGTTACTTCTGTCAACATTTGTGTTAATCATTTTGCCAAGACAACTAATTAATCAGCATAGTATGTTACACATTTTTCTGCATAGTAAGCTATATATATTTTTATATGTATATATTAATGGAACATTCGTTCATGAATGTATTCAGCTGCGAGCGTCGGGATGCCGCTGGAATCTGTGGGTCGTACAATACTAGTTGAGGTATGCGGCGGCACGGACCTTCGGACCTCGGACAAGGGGTTCCGACCAAAATATTACATCTTGGACAAAATATTCACTACATCACACCTATATATAAATAATCCGACTTGTTCGTCTGTGGTTACAGTATAATGATGCAGCATATATATAATATTTTTGCAACACGTACATTGTGTCCGGTTTATAAAAAACATTCAATCAACATTAATGACGATCAGCATTGGAGTAGTCATTCCAGATATCAGATGTGTGTAAGTATTGAGCAAATTAAATCCTTTATTATATGTACGGAATCTTGTAAACCTGTTTTATTCCATTCCGTATCTCCAACTGTGCGAGGTCATGCCCGGGGTCACGTTGTGCGAGCGCCCCCGACACCCCAGAAGCTCCGCCCTCCCCGCCCTCCATCACAAACGTGACTACGGTCCAAACAGCATCACGTGCCACCTCGCTTAAACAAGTTTCCACTTGTTTTTCACGTTTTAGTCAGTAATTTTAGGGATTTCACGGCTATTTTATTACTTTTGATGTAATTTTTAGGAGCGAGGGTTGTCGTTTTAATCACGTTTATAATTTTATTCTCCAATTCATTACTATAGTTGAGAGTTTAATATTTGTTTACGAGTCATTTCTCTATCTCTTATTAAAGATTATAGTTCATATGTCTACCGAGCGGTGTAAATAAAAATAGCAATGAAATATTCTTTTAGCGTAAATAATTGTAATCGGTGGTGGAGTGCGTGTGCGCATACTGATACCAGCTCCGAGTGTCGGACGCGGTGCAGATGTGAGATAAGGACGAGACCAAGCGATATAAGTGATGGCTTCTTCGAAAGGTTCTGCAAGTGTTGTTGTACATTACATTCAAAAACTGCCAATTGATCAAATTTATAATGGAAATATGTATTATTTTAACGCACAGATGTCTCTAACCTCAGCTTATCAACAGTCGTCAGCTTGGTGGTTCACCGCACTCCTGTTCCAAGAATGATCATTTTAGTAACCTCGTCTCTGTTTCCTCAACGTACTGATGAATTATGTTAATATATTCAGCTATAATGTAACGTTTTAATATCAAAGATGTTTTCCTCGTAGCTGGCAGTGTTTCCAAGTCCGAGGACACATAGCGGGACAATTGTTTTTTTATTCACATTAAAAACTTCAATGTCGCCCGCAGACTTCACTCAGGTTTCGTGTTTTTAAAATATGTTCCAAATTAATTTCACTAAGTAATAAAACAGTGTAGAACTGTTAATAAAGGAGTGTTAAAACTCATAAAGTGAATAAAGTATTCCAAGCAGATAGGGAATTTTGCGGACAATATTCTAATATTAGATTTGTTTATTCAGCTATGCTAAAACATAGTATAGTTCAGGAAGTTACCATCAATACGTAATCTCCTACTGACCACGTCCGTCCAGCCCACCGCTCCGCTACTACCCTCCTCAGTTCACACTCCGGTCACGATTCTAATCTCGCCTACTCCTCCTTCTTCCTCCATCCTCAGAATCGACCCGTATTCTAAATGGCAAGCTGTATTCTCTGTCTTTTTAATTTGTCAATATTTGTATTAAATTTCCAAGTATGGTATGGTGCAGTGAGAGCGTGATCGTCGTCTGTGTGTCGTGTGAGCACGTGGCTCGCTCTGTAGTCTGTACGAGTGATGCAATCTTCGATAACATAGGAATGCCATTAAACATGCTCCATGAAGCTTATCAGCGGCCACCGGCGACCTTGGCATTGACATTCGACAACCTCGATGGAGAAGTTACGATCGGCTTCAGATGCGTGACGGACGGCTTGCAACACCACTGTTAGGCATCACACAAACATATTTATAACCTGCCCTCCCTGGCTGCCACCTCTTCAGACCTGCTGTGTCTTTAGTAACATTTGACGGACTCCTATGTTCATTCGGACCTTACATTATGTCAGAATTGTAAAACTATTATTATTTATTTTAGTTTCTATCTGAAAGTGTCAACAATCCAAACAAAGTGTATTTTAATTGCTTTGAAATGAAATTCCCGTGGAATGCTCTAAATATATTGTTAACTAACTGAGTATGTTAACTGCGCATCATGTGATAAGGCAGAACGTATGTTCCATGATCGGTTTAACGGATCATATGAAAGAAACCGTACAAGGAGACAGTTTCCATGACAGATATTTGGACATTCCTGGTGGCCGAGAGCCTTGTGCCTGGAGTCGGTGTCGTCATCATCACTTACTCTTATATTCAATAAATATGAGCGGATTCTTGGAAGTCTTATAAAACTGCTCATTATTATGTATGTACAATAATTAAAGATCGCTTGCGTGGGTTCATTAAAAGTTGCGGTTGAATATAAGTCATATTGTATGTATGTATGTACAACACTCTGGCCCCGACTTCGCCTGTGATGAATTCAATCGAAGCTACCAATTTCATATAATTATTTACATTAAATACATTTCAATGGGATGTCTGAAATAATTAGATATTGTTAAATGTTAATATATATGATGTAACAGTATCGCAGGTTGCATGTCGTCTGCGTCACCGATCACCGTCCACCGATCACCACACAGTTGTTTATATTCTCTGTGTTTATTATACCCATATATTAAACGTGTCTCAAATTCACCACGCCGAGCGTTTATGTGTAGATGGCGTCGCTAATTGACGTTTCGATTAAATTCCATAACGAGGACGTTATAATTGAAAGAGCTCGTAAATACATTTTAATATCAAAAAAGATCAATGTATATTTTCCGAGTAATACCTACATTCCTCGTATTTCCGATGACCAAAACACACAGTCTCTCTAAACATAGTAAGTATGGGTACCGCATGTCCGTGTTTATTTTGTAAACTTGTCAAACATGGGTTGCGTGAGGAGCCGCTGTTTGAAGTTACTCATAGGCTAATATAGAAAAGATGACAAAACTACTGAGTGTGAACGTTCTGGGTTCTGTTCCGACGCACTCGGGTCTTATTTAAGAAGACATTATGAGTTTTAATACAAAGTTATTAAGTTGTGTAAGCCCCGCGTGGTCATATAATAGTAATGTTTATTTAAAGTAATCTGTGTGTGGTGTATGTGAGGAGCGTTTTCCTCCAAGGCCACATGTTATCATCCTCTACGCCAAGGTTGTGGTACTATTGATGAAGCGCCGGCTGAATACTGATCTGTTATTAATGCTCGTTAGTCGCGGTGCTCGCTAACTGATTTGAATGCTCCACACGGTACGCGCTGACTGTTAAGGTGTGCTTTTGTCGCTGCTGCTATACTATGGGATTTCGCTATCGGCACTATCAATTTGATGTCTTTTTTAACTCAGTACCTCGCGCCATAAAACACTCATTAAATGTGAGTTAATATAATTTTAGTCTTATAGAGTTTGCTGTCTTTAGTATATTCATTAATAAAGAAAGCATTTATTTTATCCGCATACAACGTGTATCATTTTAAAAGTCAAAAGTTACAAAATACATCTATGTACTTGTGCTATAATCTCTAGTTTCTCGTAAACTAATCATTGTCATCTGTCGTTTTCGATATTTTTGTTTAATTTTCTCAGTCAGTCGTTCAGCCCCCGTCATTCCCTGAAAGCTGTACTATTGAATCACACACGCTGGTCTGTTCGCCGGTGTCCTGGACGTATAGTGTTTCACTGCACTCGCCTCATATCATCGTATACGCTCGTCCCTCGCTGTGTGGTTCCATGTGTTCACGCTCCTATAGCGCGGTGTGTGTTTCTTTGTCTTTGTCAAGGTCAGACTCGCTCACTCACTGACTGACTGACTGACTGACTCACCGCTCACTTCTATTATACAAAATACTCCATACGAATATATCACCTAAATCTACATACAAATAAAACTGCTGTTTGATTTAAATAAAGACAAGTTCTCTGTTTATGGAGCGAAGACCTTCAACTGTTGCCATATACCGATGAGGTCACACGTCACACGTCACACGTCCTGGCCACGCTGTAGTATATGTTAGGAGTATCACAGAATGATCTTTGGATATATTTCATATGCATGATGTTTGTTAATAAAACATTAAACAACAAGTCTTCACCTGGACTTAGAGAACGTTCAATACTACTCACTAGTATTGATGTAAGAGAATGTTACAAAAATAATTGTAAAGCGTCGTTAAGGTATATTTTGTTAGAACTTTCAAAGTGATTACATCGATACGTAAAACAACAGTTTAAACGGGCACGACGATAAACACGTTGAGAGGCCGAGACTCAAAAGTTCGTGCCCATTATTGTTTCGTTAATATTGTAGTCGGCGAGTTCCTGGCTCCTGGCTCCTGGCTCCTGGCTATATTATACACATGTTTATAATACAGTCATATAGGTACGTCATGTAACGTAGTCGTCACATCACTAATGTTCTGTGTTGACTAATTAACAATGTGATGTAAATACTCACAAGATATATCTTCCTCGTGGATCACACACACTAATAATATGTTAGTTTTAATAATTAAACAAACTCTCATAACGACTGTCCATACCGTCGACACTTCAGTAGAACTTAATGTTGGATGAACATTGTGTGACAGAAACAAACATGCGGTCACTCTCGGTAATTAACGATTGGGAAATATAGCTGTGTTGGCTGTTGGTTCATATTAAGAAACTGTTGCATTTGTTTATCTTCCAATTTGCATGTGTCGAAGGTCGGAGTCAACGCAGAGTCACGCTCAAAGTATTCCTGGCCTCCGGCTGATAGAAGCATTGTCAGAAATAATGGTGACAATGTTTCTGTGACAGTAAATACGTGATTTGAATCGAGATATAGAAAACGTGCCGTTGAACGAATCGTTAAACGTTGAGGAAAATGATTGTTTGTTGTAATACATAAATTAAACAGCCGCTACGTCCTGAACGGCTCTGGGGATAACTCAGTACATATAGACGATTTAAACTCTGATTAGACAGTTTAATATGATGTCACATTCGTTGTTCTCGGAAACATGAACATTAAACGAATATAATTGGAATTTAAAACAAAAATGAATTCAAAGAACGACCAGTACCCTGTTTAACGTCAGTATTTTAATTATTGAAATATTAGCGAGCGGACTCGTGCCCTCAAAAACAGAATGATTTCCTTTTCGATAAATTTTCTGCGAACATGCTCCGAAACATTTGATGAAAGTAAACGACGAACACACGAGTGTGTTATATAACGCGCGAATAAGATCGTTTGACACACATAAAGTAACAAAAAGTGTTTTAATGTGTTGTGTGTTGTGTCCACCGAGCGTGTCTTCTGTGTGAGCGGCCGCTGCGTATTGCGGAGCCCCTTCACGTCACTCCACTGGGCTAAGGCCGGGCGTCGAACCCAGACCTGTCACTCGGCTCTACATGCCTTAACGTATGCCTTTCTGTGATATTTATATGACGCGAAACATTACAAGACAAAGACTACAACTCTTACTGATTAGCGATCTATCATTGATTTTTGTAGCAAAATTTCTGACATATTATTCCGTTAACTCGTATGTATGTTATTTGCAGATAATCTAAATAAAATATCAGGATCTGTATTGAGAATCACGTTGAATAATAAAACGGTTCTTATGACAGCTGCGGTTACTTCACAGCGTATTTAGTATCGGAGACATACTCGCTCTCGGAAGGTATTCGTCTGTCGGTGCTGAACAAATATTCGGGCGTACTTGAAGTCAATGTGCTTAAAGAGAAAGGTTCCACTGAAGGCCGCTCTGCTCTTAGGACTGAAACAGACACAAAAAATACAAATAGTAACTCTGACTGTTTATATTTATAAATATAAATACGATGTCAGAATAGAGTTTTGCTTGACTTTATGAGATCATTTCCGTAACTTATCTGTTAATGTCCTTTCCGTGATGAGTGCTAGATGTAAGATGAAACGGACGTTGTTACCAGAAAATTATATTGAAATTACTTTTTAAATATAAAAATAGGATGACCTATTGAAGTTTGTGAAACTTTATCGTGATGAGAAGACGTAAGTATACTCATCGAGACACTCGTCATCAAAGTATGGACAGGCCACTATACAGTGCGTTGTTGTATGTTAGCACCAGTGAGTACCAGTCCGCCAGTCTTGGTGTCTGTCGAGAGATCCTATGTATGCTGCTCGCTTGTCCCCGAACTGTGCTGTCTGTGACGTAGCCCGTACGGAGCCGCTGCATGCCGCTGCCCGATTAGAAAGTTGTCGATCTTGCGTCACTACGGGGTCGATGTACCCTCGCTCTCCTTGCACACACACACACACACGCGATGGTATATGTCAATTTATTATATATATACCATGCTGTGGAATTTTCTTTGTATCACACTATAGGAACCCGTCTCATTCGGCCGAACAATTATATTAGTGTATACAATATGACGTCACTCCGTCAGCCCTGTCGCGGACGGTGGAGGGGTAGTCATCTGTGTGGCAGTGTCACGCAACGCTGTGACCCTGCCACTCGCCAGACGCCACATTCGCTGACAAGCGAGCCATTGTCTGTGATGACTGAAGACAGATACACACACACACCCTGTCAGTATAAGGAGATCATTCCTGAGTTATATGAAGTTCATTTCTTACTGTTCTATACATGTACCACTGTCCACAAGGTGTGTATGTACAGAACTCAAGTCACCGAGCTGCATGAGAAGACGTTGCCGTTATCAGCTCGCAGCTTATCAATTCAACATAATATTTATCCAATCAATATCACATACAACTGTTGATAACATCCCATCGCCCGTCCAGCGAGGCGACAGACAATACATATAATGAGTTTTGTCTTGTTCGGTCTGTTTGTGTGTTTGTATGTATGTATGTTTGTTTGTAAGTGTGCCGTCGTACGGTAAAGGCACTTTCTTTTTTTTATTATTCACTTCGTCTCCACGCTGCTGTTTAAAGGAAACGGGGTGACGCGTCGTTAAGACGTGTGCTGTGCTCTAAAAGTCCTTTTATTTTATGATAACGAAAGAGATTTGATATGTTAGACCTTGGACTCTGAATCACTGTGCTGGAAATATGATGCACTCTTGGTTCAGACATGACTTATATAGAAGATCTTTAATGCTGGTGCTGCACTGCCCTACATCTGGAACCAATTAATTATACGCATTACTAGAACTAAGAGATATAAAAATCATTAAATTCTTAATATTTATGAATAAATAAATTAAAATGTTTGATTATAAACAAAAATATTATAAGCTTAAAAAGGGTGAATTTTGAGAAAATTAATGAAATAAATAAAAAAGTTAGAAAGGCATTGCGATGCTGAATATGTACTCCTATGTTATGATGTGTGCTCTGTTATATAATGTATATTATATGTGCTATGTACATGAACATGACTAGTGAATGTATGAACGTTATCAGTGATACGCGTTATCAGTTCCAATATTTGTCCGCCGCATTCCACGACCCGCGCCCGAAGTGCCACGACAAAGAGGATCTCTTCAGGAACACTTAAACAAACATGACGCGGGGAAACTTTATCATTCTAGTCCTATAAAATACAGCTGAAGCCCAAAACTGCTTTATTTGAATAAGTCAAAACCGACTCCCGTAAAGTCTCGAGTATATCTTACAAGGTGTATTCAGTCGCCGGTTATAAGTATGCAGCTATAGAAGAGCCAGTATCTATTACGTACAAAACTGAGTTAACATATTGAGAAACTTTATAAAGACTTTATGCTCAACATAGTTTGGGTATATTAAGAGCTGACGGTAACCGAGGGACGTATCTTGAACAAGTCGTATAGAGGAACCTTGACTGTGAAAAAGATCACATCACTCCTGAAACACCTCTATATGGATATTTAGAAAGTGTACATAAGAATTTTGTTACAAACAATTTAGCCAGACCATGAAATGGAAATAAGAGGCCCGTCGAAGTCAGGATCTCCGCTCCGACTCTGTTACAAGTGAGGCATTATGCAAATTATAAGGCGTGTTCAGATCGCCCGACTGTCCAGCGACGCGTGACGCTCGTTCGCCGCTCGTCCGCCGCTCGGCCGCCGCGCGTGACTGTTCCGACGGCCGACACCGTGACTCTCATTCGGAGCACGTTTTTATTACCCTTTGTTTTTTCACGCATCGAAACTCGCTTTTAAACCGGTACGCTTTAATTGACTCACACATTAATCGTTTTCATTATTAGTGTTACAATACACATTAAAAAAAACGTAAACTTGTGCTAATTAAATTAGTTTTTAACAAAGCAGTCCGTACAACCGACACTAAAAAGTCTATAAATAAATTAAAAACTCATTACTATTCTCCTTTAAACGCCGTAAACGTGTCATTATGTGAACAATAGGTCAATGGCACGCGTTCCCATGAGTCCCGCTCCGGGGATCGTGAACGTGGTAGTGCGCTTACAATGATGGATGTAATTAACAATAATAAAGACGTTCCAGTCGGGATGTCTGGATGTCTGTCATGATGATAACACCATCTGGCTCCTCTCGTCACACCGCCGAGCATGACTTTAGAAAGCGCATAATTCGCGCTTGACTCGCGGAGCGTGTCGCCCGCGCCCGCCCGCGACGAGCGCTCACGCGTGCAGTGTGGACATACCTTAACAGTTCATGATTCAATACTAACTGTACGTAATATAATTATCCCACAACATGGGATACGTCTAAACACATCTCGGCTTTCTCTGAATTTAGATGTTTATCAAATTATCTGAGCTGGAAATTCTGCAAACAAGTTCGGTATAATATATCCAGCAGCTTGTAATATATATTTATAATTTGTTTTATATACAATATGTAGTAAATTTTCAGAGGTCACATGAATGGTAACGGAATCCATTCAGTGATTCTTGCATCCAGTAATCCACATCCAGACCGAGATATAATTTGTTTATAAAAGTAAAGATACGTAAAGCGATCGATCAAATGCTTAAGACAACAGTTTGAATCTGTTTGATACTCCGTTCTGTTCTTATTTCTATAAATACAATCCTAAGATTGAGTCATAAACCTAATGTATATTTTCGATTCACTCGACATCTTACACTTGTACGATCCACATAAAAATATATGTATTAACGCTTTATAATGATAATGGAAGTCACGTTTAACGGTACAGGAGGAGGAGGGAGGGGGGGAGGTCAGGTTTCGGATCACGATTTACTAGAACGCATCTGCCCCTCCGCCCTCACATAGTACGCGAACAGAATATGTGATGCTAGTTACCAGGGAGGGACTGGAGACAGACACGACCAAACAAACGGATAGAAAAAGAAGGGAACTTAATAAGGAGAAATTGCAGGTTTTTACGAAACGAAGAAAAATCTTCTGCAATGATACAGGACTAAAATGAAACAGTAGTCGAGCAGTTCATTACACACGGCAGATTTGATGGCTGGAGGATAAACAAACGCCTCCACCTTTAATGAACATAGTCAGGCAAATTAGCATTCGATGATTTCACGAGATAACGTCTTCAGAATCAGCTGGATACTGGCGGAGGTGGCTACCAGAATATGTTCATTTATTTTTTTCGTTGAACTTTCAATATTCGTCTATGAAATGAAGCTTCATATATCCATCAGCCAGGTGATATTTTGGAGTCGCATTCAATTTTATTAGATCGTAATATGCTCGTAGGTGAGCGTGTGCGTCACTAGATGTTCGTTTGTCTGTTAGCGGCGGAGCGTGAAATACCCTCGCTTAAACACGGATCCCCTCGTGCGTCACTACTGTTAATAAGTAATGTCACTACACCGCGGTTCTCTTATCAGTATACTATCAGAGTGTCAGCTCTCGACACACGGACTGTAATTATAATTTTTATGTGATTGTTTTTGTTTACAAAAGCTTCAATACTTAGTTCTCTTTATTTTTTTATAAACTTATTAAACACACAAATGTATATATTTTAATTCCCTACATGTCATGAATAAATATTTTGTTATATTTCTCATAAAATATTTTGTTCGTTCTCTTTGCTCTCTCTGTTATTATTCTATTAACCTGATATATTTGATATTTTCTTAATAATCTTGAAAATATATACTACTTAAACCAACTATTTTATCACTCACATCAAGTTATTTGTTTCATTGCTATGTGATTATTATAACTCAATTGTAGCCAATGAATTGTTAGATGTGATTTGAATCCGTCCCTGTGTCGTGCTTGCTCTGTATATCAATGACGAAGGGCGGCGACGTGGCTCGCCTACGAAGTCCGGGCTCCGGGGTCCGAGCCTCGGGCTTCGGACCACATACTGATGGACACCAGCCCCACCTCGAACACTCAGCAAGTGACGTCTATCCCCTTACATGTTACATTAAACCTTAGACATTTTTCATATATAGAGAGTCAATTGTACAAACGTACAATAATAATAAACAATTAATCTGAGTGATAAGTTGTAATGTCGCCAGCCGATCTGGTCCAACAGATACCGCAGGGTCCGTCGTTCAAAGGCAACACGTTCTGTGATGAAGACATCGGTAATCTCCTAGTAACTCATCAGTTCTATAGTAAACATTAGCTGTTCAAACAGTCTCAGCGATCGTGTCCATGTGCGCCACGCGGCCGGGCCGTGCTCGCAGCGTGTGTGCACCGTCCCCAGCGACCTTATCTCCAACACATCAGTACTAACTATCTGTTTATTGTTCAACGCGTCGAACAGATCGCTTTACTCCGTAACGCGCGTCGTTTCTTACTGTTGTTATGTTCAATATATTTGCGGAGTTCGTTTAACTCCAATTGTTGTAACTGAAGTTCTAATCGCCGCTCGCCGGATCCGGGCCTCCGGTTACGACTTTTTCCCATGTGATATACATACACACATATACAGCTTAATGTGTTAAACGTCTACGATAGCTCTAAATATTTTCGTCAACCTGCCTTACTCATTATTAGTTTCAAATTGCTTAATTTTTTCTGCGCTTTATTGTAGAGACGACATGAGATTTTCTTAGGGTTTGTGGTGATGTCTAACTATAAGATGATCGTAGGCTTATGATCCAAAATGAAGTTGATATGAGATTTATCATTACCTCCACCCTATCTATCATCAGTGGCTGTGTACCCGCGTCCTCCATATTCGGCATATTTATAAGTTCCTTAGTGCCGTTAAGCTGTGTTCCGTTCCGTCACCTCAGCCGTTATATCAGCCCGTCGTTACACAAGACTCCTCCGTAATGTCGTTATATAACCGTGAGTCATCTTCCTCGTCGGTCAGCTGCTGGTATTGTTTTCACTTTAACCACACGTTTTGAATAGTACACTCGCAGTTCTTTGTTGCATCTTTCGTCCTAGAACCTGTAAGAATAGGTACCGACTATTATAATGAACGAGACGGGTGAAGCGATGAATTCATAAAATAAGTAACGTCGAGAACATCAAACGGTTTAAATAATAAACAAAAAACAATGGCGAAAGTAAAAGCGTCATTAACACGAACTACACGGACGGACGTCCTGCAAAAACTGTATTATATGTTATAAATAATGGTTTGAGAGACGAACATGAAAGTGACCGGGGAGATGGCTCGATACTGCTGCCCGCTAGCTAAGGACAAGTCTGTCCATAATAGCTATATATTATATGTATTGTTGATTCCAAGAACTCGCCGTCCCGAGGTTTTGTTGCACCGATACATTTTACTGCAGTCTCGCCCAGTTTATTACACGTAACTGGACCGGTCTCCTCTAAATACAAAGAACATTCTTAGATCTATTATATTTTAGTTCTGTAACGGTAGTAGCAGGTAGTGATGGATTTTTGTTTACTGAGAAATAATTATGAAAGTGAAAGGTATTTCCTATTTAGATGTATTTTTATGTATCGTACATATAGCGGTAATCGACTGACAATAAAGTAATTCTATTTGATATAGAGAATTAACGAAGACTAAACGATTGAGAACTCCATCACACGCTCAATTAAGGCATATTAACAAACAAAGACACGGATCAAGCGCAGTGTATCAACAGTCGTCTATCGGCTTGCTGAGAAGTATGAGTGTCTTTATAAATACAGTGAGTACGTATTAATAGAACATCAGTTGATACGAACGCGTGTGAGAGCGAGCGGTGACGCGGAAGCCTTGGCAGTGAACTGACACACTCGGCAATGAGAGACTTGGGTGGAACACGGCGCTCAGCGCACGGCACGCAGCACACGGTGCACAGAATATTATATATATAAAAAGAACTCCGACTGTGGGTATATTACCTACTTATTAAAGTTTATAAGAGGCTGTCTCTTATGTTTTAATAAACAGTAAACAGGATACATAATAAATAGTCACTGTAATGAGTCGATTATCATAACAATCGTTCGATTACCGATCGATGATCGATTGATGGTCACCGGAGCGTTGTTTGACGTCACTCTCCGATCACAGGAGGGATCGAGCACTCCCTTTCATCGGTAACAATGCGAGGAGTTTCTCTCTTCTCTCTATGGACTTCACCCACATTCATCTCATGATAACCCTATAAGTATTTTATCTGGTCCTTTGCTACAAATATCCACTATCCCGTTCCGTACTGGCGCACGGTACTGAGGAAGTTACAGCGGAATGTTATTACATACATTAATTATAAATAATGTAACAGTTACGATGTATACAACGCATCATCCCGTGGTAAATAACACTCCGATACAGAGGAACATTACCGAAATAGACGCGATTGACGTCAGTGCAACACCCGCCACCCGCCACCACAACACCACGTGGCATCGCGGGCTATGCTTAAATAAACGACACAATAATCTCTGCATGACAACCGACCAAAAAATTATAGTAGTATTAGATAATGAATAGTTCTGGACACAGCTTAACTATCAGTTACTCATAACGACAAATAAGTAATATCACGAGTAATATCTGTATGGCTCGTGACACAGCTCACACGGCCTGATCACACCCCAAACAACCAATCAAACATTTAACGTAAGAGAACAAGTCATTACCATTCATCTGGTGGACTGACTCGACCAGTTTAAAGTGCTCATCGAAATTTTCCGTTCCGAGTAAATATTAACATTCGCGCGGCTCACATCACACATGTATATATTTATGTAATATATAATTATCAACAGACGCGTCGTTAGAAGGAATCATTCTCTTCTATCGAATATAAATACTTATTTTTTTCATGTCTATTTATACTAGAGGGACGTTCATAGCAGTCGAAACCACGTTCACAGTACTAATGTTGTGTGGTGGTTAGTCCACGACCACAGTTCCAGTGACAGTGGTGATGGGTGTGCCGTCACATGTGGACAGGAGTCCTCTCATCGACTAACATGTGATACACTATACTATACTATAGTAAACGACGCCATACATGTGTACATGTATGCTGCAGCCCCGAGGAGAGTCGTGTTGTTGCTTGCAGCGATGAAGAGTATATAATTTGAACGGCATTCCACAACGAGTCCGGTAATAAATCAAGTAGTATGTAACATTACTCGCGGCGCCGTGTCGATCGATACTCGCGCGTGTCGCTGGCTTTAGGTATTTTTCAATGACTGCCAAGGTCACATGCAGAACTATAGCTCATAGATAACGATTCGACGGGAACGAAATGCCTGGTCACCCCACCAGCATTAGAAGGTCGTCCTCTGTAAATACAGTGCGCTTTGAAACTGCACCGAGATACAGTAACGTTATCATGAGAACTATTGACGAGGACGATCAAAATAATCATATATATAACAGCTAGGTATGTTGAGAAATATATAATGGATACAGAAGGTTCAACACTGACATTATGTTATATAAATATTTTATAAATACCTTTCGTAAAACGTGACATTGTTTACATTAAGAGTGCACGTGGCTCACTCGTGAAAATAACACAGGAGGTTATCTTACCTAAAATATTGATAAGTTTTATTGCGCAACTTAACGAAAACTGCTTGCGTACATACACGCACACGCACACGCACGCACACACGCACACACACACACGCACACGCACGCACACACGCACACACACACACGCACACGCACGCACACACGCACACACACACACAGGAATATTAATAAACAATATTAATAAAAATAAATACTCTACAAATATAGAGCTAGGCACTATGTGTAATGAGGATGGGGTCCGCCTCGTTATCACTGAGCGACGTCATCTCTCATACACTCACATAACGTGTAAGGATGAAGCGTGTCTGCTCCAGGGGGTCAGCTGCCAGCAGTCTATCATAATTCAAGTTTTTTGTGCTTTACACTATCTGTTCACACTTATCTGACCTCGTCAATCACATGTTTGGCGTCTTCCAATAATATCCTATTCAGATAATCACCTGATACGTCGTATATGGTAATATAAGTCTGTGTTAATGCTCGCCACCTATCGTTACAATATATTTATTAATAAAATATCTACATTTACCGGATTCTTGATTTCCATGATTCATTATATTTTTCCTCGTGCTCTGAACACGCTTTTTAGTCCACCACGAACCGAAGTAAATGAGTATATTAGATAAATTATGACACATGTTTTGCTTATTATAACATATTATTCTCTGTTATTGTGAGTTAAAAGAAAAAAAAACTATGATGCTATTTGGCACTTGCTTGATTACTTATAATGTATTTCTCGCTTGATTACTTATAATCTGACTTAATTAGATGTATTAGGAACGAGAATGTTGGATGAATATCCTTTGATAGTTATCGGTAAGTGATACGGCAGTGATGGCTGATAGAAATGAGACCGAGGTCCTCGCTCAAGGTGGTGTCTCTGACATTTGATACAGAGCATCCGACACGAGATCTGCTGTGTCCTTTATATTCATGACATTTACTAGAGAACATTCCTCATGTGATCTCTCTCTCATTCTCCGTTTCTTATGTATCGGATTAACGCTACTGTCTCCATAAAATGTTCCGTAGTTCTAGACTGGTCCCGAACTAAAATGTATCCAAGGATCGATCTGTAATGGAGTATCCTCACGCTACCTGTGTAGGTGATGGTAACGTTCAGAAACACGAAATGTCACGGCTACGTGCTATAGGCCGGGAGCGTTTAATGTCAAACGGTAGTCGCCACGTACAGGAAGTTTGTCGGCATAAGACACAAAGACGTGTTACATTCAAATTGTTATATCATGTAGGTTTTAAACACTATCAGCTAACTTTGTTAAATCAACAATAATAGCGATAATACGTTTAACATTTTCAAATGTCTGAGTTCATTTCTCTTGTCCGTGAGCCACTGGTACGACCACAAAATGTCAAAGGAATAGAGTGAATCGCGTTTTCTTAATGCTTATATTTATTTAATTTTCCCTTGAAATCGTTCGCAAGTCACGTAATGAATCTCAAGATCACATGTTAATAAATCCTCGAATCATTTATATTCCATTGTTATATAATATATGTATAATAAATTGATTTTTAATTCAAAGACGTCGTTAGCTTGCTTATCATATCTAATAAATAATACATCCGTTTGATACAACGTCATGTTGTGTGTGTGCGTGTGTGCGTGTGTGGGTGTGCGTGTGTGTGCGCGCGTGTCGCGTGATGTCGTGACTGGATCCAGTCCATCCGTCGCGTGCTGATGATAACGCCGACCCTGTTCCGTCCCGCTCTGATGAGCTGTCGACACGAACGCCGTATAATTTGGTGTTTCTTTCACCTACTTGTGACTGCTGATGGCTGCCTGCGGGCAATTTCGTTAATGGATTGTTTTATGGACGTGTTTGTTAATTACAACTGTTCCTCAGTTTAAACTTCTCGTATTTATTAACCTATTACTGATTCGTTGTGTTGTATTCTCAGTTCACGGTATCAACATGAAGTCACTGTACACATACCATGACAAAGAACAGACTATTATCTGATGTGATTAGTTTAGTTTTATCGTTATGTTTTTAACATATAATATACAGTTCATGCCATATCTGTCTCTGGTAATCCTCTAGTGTACTGTATAGTTTAGTCTCGGCATCCTTTGTATTGAACACGAGGCGGTCTGTCCCGCCGGAGTCTGCTTCTCATCCGAAGCTATTCACTTTGTCTCTGCAGACAATGTGTCTGACAGGACATGTGTCGTCAATTCGTCGTTACAAGCATATAACAGAGTTTCATGTAACGGAACAGTACGTACACGTCTATGGATGTATGTCTGTCTGTGCGCGTGGAGCGGCCGATGGTATCTTATATCTGTAAGTACGTTTATCAGGCCGCGTGTTATCATCAGTGCCAGTGCCGGCGGACACTTAATGTAAAACATTGTTATGATTTATAACATGTTCAATGTGGCGCAATCGAACAGACACTCCGTCTCCACCGCTCCTGCCGTCTACTGCCTCCTGTATGGTCGTCCCGTTTTGCTCACGGCATACTAGTACATTTGTTCGAAGCGATTACAAAATAACTTTTGCCCATACTTTTGTATGTAGGTATCACGAGTGTGATGAGTTACACAACATGGTTGTGGAATCGGTTCGATCTGTTCACAGCATCGTTGAGCTATTTTTAAGCTCGTGTCAATAAGAACGTGCTCCGACTCCGACCGGTCAGGTGAGCCTGTCCGCGACCGACCGGTCTTCGGAATCCGTTCGTGTTCCGTGAGGTTGTAAAGGTCACTACTACTGGACCACCGTGGAACTTGTGGCGGCGGGATAGCGATTATTATAACAATACCCTAATATTACGACAAACCCATATAAATGTAGGTCGAGCTATCCTGTCTTAGAGTTTACTAACAACACAATGATTATGACTGTTCAAACGGCATCAGCGTCGTGAGACATGTTTATCATTCAAATAGTGTAAAGAAACCATTGTCCCAACTTCACGACCAAAATATTGTGTATACAAAGTTGTTTGAGTGTAGTTCTAGTCCTAAGACACATTCATTGTTTATTATAAACTGACAAGTACATATATATTTAATTTTAAAATTTCAAATTTGTCGGCCGATCACTTTATTATATCTCCAGTCGTGTGCATCAACGTGTAAACTTTTTTTTTTAATTTTTAATGATTTGTTTATATCGGATTCTTTCGTTTATTTTTCATGTTCATAGTTTTTTTTATTTTGCTTGTTATTTTTTTTGATCCATTGAAAACTTGCATTTTTTTTGGAATGACGAGATTCAGCTTGTCGGCTGTTTAATGCATTCATTATCTTTGAAAGATGTCGTAAACATACTTTCTTAAAAACATATGCATCCTTCTTTAGATTCGCCACAGTCGGTTAAATTGTCCAGAAACATTTAACTTATGAACTGAAAATATATATCGTATTAAAAGTATTAAATGTATTCTCTGACATGGAATAATTCTCATAGTTTTCCTAATAATAATAACAGGTTATGGATGTGCTCCGACAAATATATTCAGTAAAGCTGTCGTAAGACCGGTCGGCACAAAAAAGGTGGTGAGAAAGTGCCGTGGAGACTGTGGGAGCGCTCCCACGGACCCAGCCGACCGGCAACGAGTCATGTGATGAAACATACTGCCGCCGACTACAACTCACATACAACGGTTACATATCGGTTGGGTGACACGGACCTCTCGAGACCGAACTCACATTAATAGAAGAATTCTCTTAGGCCTCAACCCACCAAATCAATATACAGTATAGTAGAACAAGGACTACTTTATATTAAGAAACAGCCAGTGCCCTAAACACGTCCGTCACGGCCTGTGCGCACCTCGCTCGCCCGGCGGCCTCTGACCTCTCGGAGACCATTCTTCTATTTGAATGTTAGCTCTCATCGCCTCGTGAGTCTGTTTCGTGTCAGGCTCTAATCGGAGTGAGATTTCCCAGTCGGCGTTTTCCGCACAATGGCACGGGAACTATTTAACATTCAGTACAATGGCGGTCCGACTGTCGACGAGCGTGCAGCGACGAGCGAGGTGCACGGAATACTCTCACGACACAATACATACATACATACACTTACTTCGGATCTGGTTCATGCGAAATTTAATACAAGATGATATACTGTGGAATGGTAGTCTTCCTGTTCTATATACCATAACAAACGTCGGTGAATATAAGTAATACCAGAACACTGAACAGGTATAGCTACATGGATCGTGTTCTCCGCGCCCCTCCTGTGTGGCTCACTGCTCGCTACGCTGGCGAGTGGCGACACGTTCGACAAACCAATACAAATGTCAAGGTGAAGGCGCCGCGAGAGGAAACGCACCGTGACGTCACTGAACACATCTCGGACCGAGATCAGGTTGCCTACATACATAGAGATGGATAGTGGACCGAAACCTCTGGCTCCAGAAGTCCAGTGAGGTGTGAACCCTCAATATACTGAATATCAATTGACCCGGGGTGTCTCCATCATCGAGAGGGCGCCGCTGTACAATCATTATTATTACTAAATGGGAATTCCGATTTTAATTGCGTTCAATAAAAACCTTTCACCGCGATAACGACAGAATTCGACCTTGGACTTGAATAACCCACGCTATTGAAAGGAGCTTGGAAAATATTCGATCAAACGTGAACCTTGACCAATCGACGGAATAATATATTGTTTTTGTAATAGCCTTATGAAAGGAAATACATATTAAGTGACTATATTACATACTATACGTACATAGCAGCATCTCGAGAAATCATAGTTCATACATCTACATAATGACGATCTAGCTCCCCGTTACTCATCTGCTTCTAGTACCTATTGTAAACACAAAAATATTATTAAATAATAGAAAAGTTGAAGTGTGAGTGGATCACGTGTCTCCCCGCGACTCCGGCCGCAACGTTTGGAGGTCACGTTCGTGTGGGTGACGTCACCGGCGTCGTGGCCGCGCCGCCTGATGTATAAACAAACGATATATTAGAATCGAGTCGAGGATCCGCCGGCGGGTTCCGTTCCTATTGCTGCTACCCGCTGATAGAGATCAGTCCGATACAGGTCGGATAAGACGGATCGACATGTTGTGAAGGCGATTGACGCAAAACGACTTATCTTATCTCGACGATCGGGCACCAGGACCGGCCGCGGTCCATCAGAAGCGTCGGCACCAACCGAAGATGACCAGATCTAGCTTTGGATCACATGTTGTATGACGCTCTTCCAATTATAACATGAAACTTATCTCAATGCACAGCGATAACTTCATTGAACCGCCGCTCTCTGAACACTTATCTTTATAAATAAAGTCTTGTTTTTCTTTATGTTTGATTAAATATTCCATCTGTAATAAATGTCGAGTTGTTTACGGATCTCGTAACGTAATACGCGGTGTCGACTCGGGGGTCAGTCAGTTAAGGTGATAGCAGTCGTAATGCGATGTCTCCGCCTGTTATCATCGTTTAACTGTAGCTGTAGTGGTGTAGCGTAGTGTAGTGTAGTGTGGCGATAAGGCCCGCTCCTGTCTCCGCTCACATGGCACGATATCGTCCAACGTTAACCTTATGACATGAGATTGCATCGTCACATGCGAACATTCAAGAACAACTCACTGATACGTATGAGATGGATAACACTGGGATTATATGAGGTGTATACTAGAAGCTATGAGGGCCAGGAAGCAGACGAACCGAGTCGGAGAGGAGCTTGTGGTATAAAAAACCCATAGTAACACTCGAGGAAAATAAGTATATTATACATTATGAATTATTTGAAATACCTATTGATGACACTTACTTAACGCAATTACGTATTTAATGAAGAAGGCGAAAGACTTGGAAAAGGAGATTGATTTACAATATATAAAGCCGATATAAACAACGTGTTCATATAACTGACGAGTCTCTTATATACCGTCATACGTAAGAATAGGAGATGGAGCCAAATGATTATAATCAGTGATAAAGAAATTTATAACACAACGTGACGGCTATCAGACAATAAGGAGTCGTTCATAGGATGAGACGTGATCGACCTACCGAATATTATATGTGTAGGTCGTATAGCGCGATGTAGCACGAGTGTCGAGCGCGCACGCCGGAGACGCCTGGCTGATAACGTATCGCAGGGAAACTTTCCATTGGCATGGCGCGTCACATGAGACGACTTCATAGCGACGGGAGCGGGCTCCGGAGGATGGACACCGGTGGAAGATGCACCGCTAGCTCCCAAGTCCCACCAGTTGCTATCGGTCTCTGGACATTCTCTCGTTCATTCCATCCAACACACAAATTATTTGTCGTTGAAGTCCCAAGCGAAAGGTCTTAAAATAATATTACCAAGTGTTACTAACAAAATGTCATTCTGTTGCGATAAACTTTAACACAACACATTGGACAATATGATTTGCTTCATTAACATAAAAAACCACCAGACGCTACTGACTGATGTCATGGTGGGATTTCCTGAGGAAAGGTATCTCATTGCTTGTGATCTTAAAAGTTCTTTGGCTATACTAATTATATGATATTTGCTTCTTAATGACGAAATGACGGCAGACAGTAGGGCTGTTGACAAAAGTAAATTAATATTTTATTTATATAATAATAAATACATATTTGGCCATATCATTGAACCGAATCACTTTTCTAGGCTTTACACAAAACCATTTATATCGTCCTTAATATTTTTTCATGATTTCTAAGCTATAAAAAATGTACCATTTTAATATATAAATGTAAATCAAGTTATATTTAATCTATGCAAGTTCCTATATGTCAGACAACTTTAACGTCAATATAAAGGACGGATTCGTCACAAAGGAAACTCCTTATCTCTTATCAGCAACGCTCCTGGCCTGTACGTGTGTGCGGCTATCTAGTAACTAGTCCTACATTGTTGTATGCCTCTGTGATATTTTATAGCAAGTCATTACGTTATATGTATAGCAAGTCCATGGTGAAGTAGCTTATACAATGTACTTTAATAGCTTAACGTATTTCCTGTACTTCATGGTAACTTGGAAGACAAAGCCTTTCTCTCTTTTTTGTTATCTATACTACCGACGCTTTGTTATTTATAGTACTATGCGTGTCATGGGGTTTGTGAAATGAAACTGCTTCCATCACTATTCGTAGTCTCCAATTCCTTTGTCTCGTTCCTCGTGAGTGTGAGCGAGCTGACAGTTGTCTGTCTCCTTAACATTAAATTAATTACTTTATAAAACTATCGAATTAAATCGTTTACGTTGAATGAATACTGAAATACATACGGCAGTCGAACACACAAGCTAGTTATTTCTTGAACCCGGTGTGCATGGCGAGATTTTTTTTATATTATATGTATGTTTGTTGGTTGTTATCGTTGTTCCCTGCAAGCTGCGGCCCCGCCGTGTCTGCTGTTCTCTGTAACAGTCACTCCAATACAGTGGAGCCGTTCATAAGCGGCTAACTGTCCGGTCGCGGACTGTTCAAGGGCCGCCTTATCATATCATATTCGCTCCACACGTGTGTATAAATATATATTTAATGCGACCGTACACACTTACATAAAGCTTTTCTATTTTTGACGGGGATCACATGGACCCTTCGACCTCTGACCTTTAACCGTCAATTCTCGACCACCGATAATCGATTTCTATTTAAAATACGTGAGAATCCAAACGATCAATCGACGATGACTAACACGCATAATAAACTATGATTTGAAATTATAATGTTGAAACACCGAATGTTTTATTTTGTTGTTAAATGTAATCTATTAATGTTTTATAAGAATACTGTGAATGTTAAACGTGCAATGATCCCCGTGTCGTAATAAAAATGTTCATTAAAACTTTGTCTTTGTATATTAATGAAATATTACATATATTAAGTGCCGATCGACCGTCAACAACGCCCTCAGTTGGATCAGCAGTTTATTGTACACGCCAACAAGTACACAGACAAACATGACCCGACCACTGACAGGACGTGACGTGCCTTCTGTCAAAATATTCATAATTTTAGGACACACAAACCTTTAAAAGACGGGATTGCTTTCGTTACTTCAAATGCATATATTAATGAGACGTGTTTATTTGTTTAAGATTTAAGTATTTCTTATCTAGCATGTAACAGACACCGCCACATACGTAAATACGGTCTGACAATACATGTATTTCATATATACAACTCCGTCATCTCGATAAACAATACATCACATGATGCAGCGTGTGCACCGAAAAAAATATACAAAAGGTACCATTGTAATATCATCGCGGGGTGTTCAGTACGAGTTAGTCCAGGATGATGAGGAATGTGTGTCGAGGAGGCACCGTGACCCGGAGACGGGCCGGGACATGACCGGGCCGAGCAACCGGGCCAAGGATACGACCCGCGAGGGTATCGATCCCGCCCGGGATGCTGGGTTACCCTCGGTTACGGCGAGCGAGTGATGAGCCGAAGAACAATCTGGAATACTAACCGTGTGATCTACGGCCCATCACGTCACCATTAGAGACAAATAAATTATCGTCTTGTATTTTCCAATCCCCATTATAATTATATTATTATGTACCAATAAATCAAATCATTTGTTCCGCTTTAATTTTCAAACCTTCATCAGCGGAAAATATCGAAATATATATTTAAAATTATCATATTACCAGAGACAGTAACAGCTGCCCCTAACAAAAGTAGTTCCCTATAAACCAGACCCCACCGTTCCAGGTGTAGCGACCGTCTGGCCCCCCTCATAAACATCCTGACTTCTGTGAGCTCACAAACACGTCTTTTGTGTTTCACAAAGCATCGTCCTACGTTTCAAGATTTCTCAACGTCCTGTCTGAGTTGGCGTTAACTATCAAGTTATTTTAAGTCATGTTTATATGAAGAGAAACAGTGTTAGGGAGTACGGTGATCTTAGCACAGTACCTGATCCGTGTCTGTCGGATGACACTCGTTACCGTGCCCACGAGACTCCATCCCAATAACAATTAAACAACATATTACACAAAATTATAATGCAAATAAAAAAACACAATAGGTACAATAAAAAAAATAAATATTTTTCAGATTACTCCGCGTATTTTATTATTTTAAAAAACTACATACTCCCGACGTTTGTGTTACTTTTGTAAGTAATCGAAAAGTCTTTGATCTCAGGTACAATAGCCTATTTTTGAAGACAAATAATTAATGCCTCTTCGTTTGAGGGAGCCGAGTTCATATGAATCATTGGTTGAACGTGTGTGTGAGCGACTGTTACTTAGAATGCCGTGTGAACCGGGAGAAGGGTGCTCGCCGGGTCGCCTCACACAATTGGGCCAAGGATGACAGCTCGGGGAATCGATCCTGACATATACATTGACATGATAGACTTGGTCCATCTGAGGAGTTTGGGATCGGCTCCTCTGAACACACGTGTAAGATTGACGATAACAAACACTGTCCCGGAGTCTGAAGCGGCGGCACGTTGAGATGTAAATGTGACAGCGCGAGATTCATTCCCGATACATGTCATTAGCCGTGACCTCTGACCTTCGCCGATGATGTTTTCAGTGTATGTATGTATGTATGTTCCAGCCAACTATTTCGTTAACATCGTGAGGGAGTTCGCCACGTTGTTTGTTGTGTTGGTTTCTTTTCTTCCTTTTGTCATTATGCCTTACCAATCTATGAATAACTTATTGATAGTATGAATTATTTTAATAAATTCTATGAATGTATATCTTGTCATGGTTCTAGTTAACTCACATTTGCGCTGTATCGGTTAACCTGGTAAGACTTGACGTCTATGTGAAATTGTATCTAATAACTGTGTACTGTAGTGTAGTGTATGCACGTGTAGCTAGCCGGTCGCTGGTGGTGGGTATGTAACCCGAGGGTTTTCCCAAGCACCAGAAGTGTCGTAAACGTTTTTCCTTGTCGATGCAACTGGAACATATTCTTACGATGTTACACATTACGCACATCGCTCTGATCCCTATTCATCTAAGTAATGTAACTTGTCAACGCGAAATCGTCTTAAAGCCATGGAGCAGCCCCTCTCTCTCTGTTCCTATCTATCACCAGCCCCAGCCCGATTCATCGATCGACACATGCGCACTGCTTCCCCCCCCCTCTCCTCTCCAACCCCCAACCCCAGACCCCTAACACAATTCGGGGTAAACGACTCCGCGACGTTACGATAGGTCTAGAACTACGGCATCATTTCTCACACGTATGTGCTTATTTTCATCAGTAAATAAAGAATTATTTTGCAAAATGAAAATCGCTTCCAATATATGTTTGAAGTGTGTATCTTGTATATATTGAGCGTGTCCGTATTCTCCGACATCATACAGCTATGTTAATATGACTTATGTTTTTAGTAGCTTTAGTTTTCGTTTGTTTTATACGTCAGGTGAAGCTCTAAGAGACTTCAAGCACTGTTAAGCAGACACTACACATATAGCAGCTCCAATACAGATCTATAGAGCCATGATACATATTGACATTACACATACATATGTACACTTAATATGTACATTGTTTGTTATTACTAAATAGGTACATGTTATGTAATTAATGTATTTTCTTCAATAGCACCGCATAGTGGTATAATTAGGAAATTGCACTTTACATTAATGACATTCAGATCGCGTTTGTTTATTTATTCTCTGTATCGCCTCACGTTTTTTGACTCCCGCTAGGATGTGACGTCACGGATCAATATCCCGCGCTCCCTTCCCCCGCCCCCCTGCCTGCCTTCTCTACCCCCGGTCGCAACCCCTCGTCCCCGGGTGATGTAACACGTTCTCTAATGGGGCTCTTAGTTATCAATAATTATTTACAACATAAATTAACATTAATGATCGCTGGATGTCGTGTTCCATCATATTCTGGTGACCGGCTCATGGTATAGAGGTTCACAAACGCCCATAATCATAAAGTCAGTCGGAACAGGGCATGTGGAACTGTCAGGGGTTTTAGTGCTATGTACTAGTTAAAAGACGGGCGGTAGGAACCTTGTAACGTAGGAACGTCGCACCTGAACGTGGCCAGAGGGAGTCGGGTCATAACGTAAATAAACATTGACACGTGTCGCAGGAGGGGACCGGGGCATGCGCCCTCCGCGGACACGTATCGATCCACCGACGCGACGGCGGACAAAGGTTGCTGCATTAGAACATACACGTACTGTATAAGTATATAGATATATATACGGGGATACGGACAGCATTGTACGCTAGAACGGCTGATTGACATCGATGGAGATGCAGCTTAGAGATCAGAAATACTAGCGGGAACCGATACGTGCTCGGGACGGAGAGAACCACTCGCCAGGGGACGCCGGGGACGGATCGATATTGTCACTGTCAGCGCATAGCGTCGGCCACCACCACCTACTACCCACTACCCACCACCCGTCTCCCGTCACCCACCACTCACCAGTTTAATAATTGGAAACTAGTGTCGTTAACGGAATGCGCTGACGTCACCTCCACGATCATAATGACTAACACGAATTACTTAGTAAGTCGCTGTTTACAATACAGCCAGTGTAACATGACCCAGCCGATAGTGTACCGTCTGTTAACAGTCGCTCGCCAGTGTCTTTGTGTTCCTCTTCAACACAGACGCTTCATCCACACGGGTCACGAGCTGACAGTCGCTAGGAATTGCTCGTCTGTGAGGAACGTCTATACCGCTGGTGGTGGACCCCTTTTGTACAATAAAAAGGCGAACTCTATACCTCAGTCTGATTATTTAACGGAACGTAACGCCGTACACATCCGTCAGCCAGCAAGTCGGATCAAGCCGTAGTCGACTTTGAATAGCACTCCCGTTATAAGTTCCCATAGCTCCTCTAATCGCATAGCTTATAATATCAACATGGTCTCATTGATTAGAAACAAAGAGACTATATTCTAATCATGTTTACGATGCGAGCTCAATGGGCGGGAGCGCTGTACAGGTAACACAACACACCTCACTACACACTACTACTGATAAAAATCTTTTCTGATAATCACACATGTTTTTGGCAAACGATGATTAATAATGTCGGCCGTTTTCCTTCCTACAGACACTGTTCTGTTGACTACATGACATTCTAATATTTGTCTTACAACGAATACCTAAATCGTTAAGGTAGATTACATCCCAGGGATCGCTCGGCGTCAGGCAAATATAATATGGAGAGATTTAAGCCGACTTCACCATCGAGGAATCTAATTAGACTTACGGTGACTGTATGATAAGGGGTGATCGGAGATTTAGCTTTTGAATATACTCGTATTTGTGTCCAGTGTTGAGTACAGGAACGAGGGCGTCACGTCCAGCCGTCCCGCAGTCTCGAGGGTCATCCGTGTGTCCGTCATTACCTGACGACTAACTGTTCAAACCGTTTTCTCCGAATCCTACGCATACAAAAACTTGCCCTATTATTATTAAATCACAACAGATATGAGCGGCAACGGCGCAGCTCCGCCACGTTGCCGCTCCGCCGGTCGGCTGACTCGTCACGTGACGTCACGTCTCAAGATGGCCGCCGCACCGGTCCCCCCTCCGCCCCGGTCCCGCACCGCCTCGCCCCGCGCCATCATCATAATAATAATAATTTGGAAGGCGGCCGCTCGAAAGGAAACTCTCTGAGAATAGATTGAAATTTGATGCATGGCTCACGTCGGCGGCGGTCGGCGGCGGTCGTACGCGTCCACACTAATTGTTATTCCATAGAGGCGGCCGTTTACTTTCGATGAATAATATCAGTTCTGTTAGCGGAACCTAGCGTCGGACCGGTTCCCGCTCTCGGATACTTTTATTTTTTACGCGGCGATGACTTCTCGTGTCCGTTTTCGATGTCGAAATGGAACGAAGCTGAGTGTCGGTCTCGAACGTCACATTCATCGGAGTATAAATGTCACTCATACAATTTAAGATTTTACATGTCCATAGGCTGTACGTTATAATTCCCAGGACCGTAATAATGTAGCACGGTCCCCGTTCTCTGTACATATTTGTGTACAGTGGGGTCGTTATCGTGCATTAAGTGCGCGCCGTGCGGCGGGGCCGGAGGAGTCGCAGGGTGGAGGGGGGAGGGCGAGCATCCGCGTCGGGCTAACGGCTCGTCCTCGGCGCGTCGGTGCGCGCGCTGACGTCACCGCTCGATAATGCCGCCACCGCCCGACCCGCACCCCGCTCCACCCCTCCGACCCCCCGGAGCCCCCCGCCCGCACTGCCGCGCCCGTCGTCGCTCGGCTCAGTCTCTCTCGGACCGGACGACGACACGCGTGCTTATACAACGGACAACGTCCCCCGATACATGTGATACTCGGTGTTCCAGTGTACCATGGTGACAGTGTTTTTCGTTAGGAGTATACGGAATCAGTGACGATTTATAAAGGAAGCGAAGAAGGCCGATCTCTCGCGCACCGCTTTCTATCCGGCGGCGAGATGTCGGTGATGCAGAAGCGACAGCACTGCTACCTGTGCGATCTGCCGCGCATGCCGTGGGCGATGCTGCACGACTTCTCCGAGGCGGTATGTCGGGGCTGCGTTAACTACGAGGGCGCCGACAGGATCGAGGTGGTCCTCGAGACCGCGAGACAGTTGAAACGCGCCCACGGTTTCCAGGAGGGACGCGCTCCGACCCACGTGAAGGGAGCCCACAGGGCGTCCATGGAGCCTCATCAGAACGGAGGGGAATCCAACGCAAGAGGACAGCCGGCCCCTCCGGCTCACCACGCTCCCGCTGCCGGGTTCCCCTTGCATCATTCGAGGCCGGCCACGAACGCGGGACTCTTGGCCGAGTACGGGAGCCGCAGGGAGGAGCACGAGGGTAGGAGGATGGCTCACGTACCTCTAGCCCACCTCCAGACGCACGGGGCTCGCCTGGCGCCAGGATTGACCCTAAAGCGACCGTTGGACGAAGATGACCATCAGACACACCACGAGCCGACGAAGAGGCTACTGGAGGAGCACTCCCGGCCGCCGCTGACCCGGGGTGACTCGCTCCCGGCCGTGTCCCTGGCCGCTCCGTTCGCGCCGGACAGAGTCTTCAAACAGGAGAAACATCCTCTCCGCACACCATCATTCGATGCGTCCTCTTTTAAATCTAACGGTGAGTTGTTTCACTTTTCGTATATTACGATGGAATTGTTTCTTTATAATATATTACTTCAAAGACGTCCTCTTTCTCGAATAATACGTTTTAAATTATGACTGGTATTCTTTTACTGTTTACAAATAAATGACTGCCGTATAAAGCGCGGGAAAGGAATTAGTTATTCTCGTGATTTTTTTTAAATGCTACGTAATTGTTCATATTCGTTTAATATACTACTGAGTCTCATGTAAATATAATTATTCGGTAAAAGTGCTCGTCAAAATCAATAGGAATGGTTGTTTCTGTTCCTTAAACTGATCAATTGATATAGTTTCTGTAACGGCACAGAGAACCTATCGTATCCCGCGTCTTGCCGCTTGCGTCGGTATGCCGTGAGGTGTTTTGTGTTGTAAAATAAGTATGATCTAATAGATGGAACGCGTTACGCGGTGTTTACGAACGACCGTTATCATTATTAATTTAAAAATAGTCAAATGATCACGCTCCGAGCGATAACGACTCCGATAGTGTTGTGTGTACGTGTCGGGGTTTTGCGCAAGCGTTCGGTCGAGGGAATTCAGATGTAGGCACAGCGGCGTAGGTAGGTGTATGAGGTGGAGGCGGAGGTGCATTAACTGGCTCCATAAATATAAAACCGGTCCGACCGGCGGCCGCCCGCGGTCTGTACTTGTGCTCCGTGGAGTGTTCTGCGTTCTCGAAAGCGACGCCCACGTAATGTGAACGCGCGCACGACACCGGCCCGAGCGGCAACCTCGCAACTCGTGTGACGACATTTTCGCTCGCGTACGTTCGAAGGCGAGTCGGCCAGCGGGAAAATAATGTACGGCGCGGGCTGCCTTGGACCGCCGCGGACCTGCCGCACCGCATTCCGGAGGCCCGAGGGACCCGATCACCGGGGAGAGGAGGCCGCGTGACGTCACACACGGACCTCGCATACATTTGTTATGATACGCGAAAGAACGGACGGACGATCTGTTCCAAGTCGAAACGGAACGACCAGTGTGACTCACCGTACACTCGTATTAATTCTGATGCGACCGAAAGTAAACAATAATTTAAACGAAACGTGACATGGACGGCACAGGCGGCGCTCGCTCCTGTACACACGTTAGAGAGTTGCGCTGTTAATTGCACGGCCGGCGACCGTCTCCACTACACACATGGCATACCTTTGGCAACGTCGCGTTCCGCCGACTCCCGACTGGACCCCCGAGGCCCCGAGGACCCGGTGACACATCGCGCGCTACGTCAGCCACTCTTACCACACTGTACTATGTATTTATAAAACACGTCGTGTGTGTGTGTGTTTACTATCGACGGTGTGTCATCAAACATTGAATGTGTGTGAGATTATTTGGACGAATTTAAACGATCTCGCCGACGACTCATCCGAGGAATCGGTTTCTATACGAGATGGGTCACAGGTGATGGACGGTCGCCTCTACTCGCAGCGCGCCGACCGTTATACATAACGTTGCCAAATTACGATGACTCGATGACGTCACAGAAACGGACACGCGGTCTGCGTCTGTTTACTTTATTCCACTGGACCGACACGGGTACAATGTCAGCTTAGATAAAATACGAGGTGCGTCTGGTGTCTGACTCGAAGCCTGATCTGATGCGAGTCGACGGCGTCTTTGAAGTAATGTTAGCTTGTTGTGTGTCAGTGTTCAATGTGTCGATTACTCTTCTTCAGGGTACGGTAGCGGCGCTCCGTTGACCAACGGCTCGGCAGGGTCTCCTCTGGGTCGCACCGCGGGGTCTCCTCCCGTGACGGGCGCGGCGGGCCCCTCGCCCATGGCGGCCCTGATGTCGGTGACGGACACCCTGCCGCCGGGCTCCCCGCGCTCCGCCGGCGGCTCACCCCCGCAACCTCCGCCCCAGCGCTCCGCGAGCCGGTCCAGCCAGCACTCGCCCAACTCCTCGGGTAAGAGCCTTCTCCCGTGCGGCGCGGCGCCCGACGACCGCTCGCGCCCTCGCCGACGGCGGCGCTCCCTCGATCCTAACCAGAACGTAACTGACAGGCTGCGGTCCGACAGGGTCGAACGGCGGGCGGCGGTCGTCGGGGTCGCGGCACGTGTCCTCCACGACGTCAGTCTCGTCGTCGGAGGCGGGTGAGGGCGCGGACGCTGCGGCGCCGGCCCCCGCGCCGCTCCTCAAATGCACCCTCTGCCAGGAGCGCCTCGAGGACACGCACTTCGTGCAGTGCCCGAGCCAGCCCCACCACAAGTTCTGCTTCCCGTGCTCGCGCGACTCCATCAAGCGCCAAGCCGGCTCCGAGGTGAGTTCCTCTCCGCCCCGTCTCCTCGTATCTCGTCGTGTCCTCTCGCAGTGTTCTGATGCCGCTGTCCGTTCGCAGGTGTACTGTCCCAGCGGTGAGAAGTGTCCGCTGGCCAACTCGGCCGTGCCGTGGGCGTTCATGCAGGGCGAGATCGCCACCATCCTGGGCGACGACTTCAAGCCGAAGAAGGAGCGCGAGACGTAGAGCAGCGCCGGCGGGCCGCAGTCAGTCCTCGCCCCTCCCCGGAGGAGGCCGGCTCGTCCGGCGCGCGCCGCGCGGCGTCGCTCTGTATATACGTGTACATAACGCTCGGGCCGATGAGGTCGGAGCCGCAGATCCGCGCGACGTTCTGAATACGCTACATATCCGTTTTGGAAGATTTTTCGATTCGTCTCGTGATCGAGCGCCATCCTCGGATGCCATTCTGTCAGTTACCTCTCCCCGGGCGCTCTCGCGCGTAGTGTTGTACAGTAGTAGAGGTCGTTTCGTATATTCGTATCTTTCGTTTGGTGTGAGGAGTGCCCGAGTTCCGCGGTCGCTCGGCCCGGACCCTCGGCGCCGTTCGACGATTGGGAGTCATTCAAGTAGTGGTGAGTCGAGGCGGCGCCCGGCCCGGGGCCGCGCTAGTCATTGTGTGAATGTCAATCGTCAGACCTTATAGGAACTCTAAAACTCGCTGCTGTATTTGTATAAAGTGAACTAATTATCATTATATTATTATTATTATTATTCTCGTACGTCATAACGTTATCCCGCCCGCGGTGTCCGTTTCGAAGGCTATCAGTCGAGGAGGCGCCAGTGTGTCGCGGCGCCTGTCCGCCATGTTTTTATTTATTCTGTACATATCTGTGTTGTATATATTCCGTGGTGTTGTACATACGAGTCGCTCTGTAGTCGTCGGTGTCCGAGGCCGCTCCCTCGTTCCCTCGTCCTCTCGCCGTTCGTTCTCTTCGTGAGATCTCTCGATCGCGTCTGCCGCTGACGAGCGTCGTCTACACTATGTTTTGTGTTTGGAGCCACTCGATGTTTTTCTGATAGATTTCGAAATCGACATTTCCAGGAGCCGCCCGCGTTTCGGGTGTCGATAAAGTTTCGCCATGAACATGGCGCCTTGTAAACGATTGTAAGCACAGAGTGTGCGTATTATTTTATTTCCTTCGAAATGTTGGACGGCGACCCCGACTTGGTGATATTTTTTGTATAAATCGAGAGCCGCCCCGACTGTGAGTCGTGTCGGTGTCGCGTCGTCGCCCGTCCAACGTCTCGGAGGGTCGTAGTCCGCCTCAGTCGATAGGCTTGTTAGATGTCCACGAACATTTGTCTGAAATACGAGACTTGTATCTTTCGACGAGCGAAATGCTTCGATTAAGACGTTATTGTAAATGTTGGTGAAATACAATTGATGTGATTTTGTAACTGAACTTTTATTTCCACAAACCCCGCCCTCGCCTCCGCCTTCGCTAGGACATGTTCGGGAGACATTGAGAAATACGCAACTATTATTATATTCCAACAGAACATGTGCCTGTGTACAACATAACCAGATTTAGTTTAAAAAGTCTGCGGACTATAATATTCATATATATTTGATTGCACTGTTTTTCCGTGACGGACTGCCTGTACTCTGAAAACGTAATGGAAATCGTTGTTTATTTGTTATTGATGTGTGTGTCGCAAACAAACACAATAACAGATTACGATGCATGAAGCCGTATTCCAAAAGCCTTTATATGTATTTGTTATAAGTCTATGTTTTTATTCAATAAGAAAGGCGTTGAAATAAAACAAAATAGCCAGTATATTATTTTAAAGTCATGGATCATTTTTAACGAATTTTCTTATATCTACATTAACGCCTACCATTCCCTCCCTGCTAGCAGAGATATGCCTACAGTTCGTTAACAATACATCGTGGTTGTCCTCAGAGCGCGGAGCGTCGAGGAGGACCCCCGAGCCGCTGTGTCTCACCAACAGGTGAGGTCCGCCCGCGACAACTACCCAGTCGATCGATATTTGGTGAGTGACCTCCAGAGAGTGAGTGACGGAGACCAGACCCTTGACGGACGATCATTAACGATACCGACATCAACTTCCAGGTTGAAAGCAGCAAAACAATTGAAAAGGTTAGCATTATAGACAACGACATTTGGAACCCGGAACCCATGATGAGGCCCGAAGATGAACTGATACTCAGAAAGCTGCACGACATGCTGCGGACCACCGCGGACGACCTCAAGTCGCTCTCCGGGGAACTGGCCAAACATCACGAGCCCGGGGACAGACTGGTCAACTCGCTGCCCACTCCGCTGGATGAAGAATATAATGAAAGAATTCGGATACAAGAAATAGTGAATGCCAAATTTCATGGGTACAAATTAGTAAATAGCACACCGTCTGCTCCTAAAATTTTGCAAAAAGATCTTCTAAAGGAAGCTATCGAAGCAAATGCTAGTAAATCTAAAACGAAACTTGTGGACACCAGTGTTCAAGTCAAATTTACGCCGACTCTCAAAAAGCAGACAGTTAAAAAGAAATTAGGAATATCACGGACGGAAACTCTTCAAATTGACGGGAAGCCTAAAGACGAAATTAAAAGCAGCTTTAAACAAAACAGGACACTTAGAAATAGCCTTTCATCGGTCGCCTACAATGAATTAACACATCACGTCGAACCGAAGATAACGACTTCATCATCACAAAAAGCTTTACAAATACAAGAAATGCCCAGCATCAATATTAGAAGCGAGCTAACAACGCAAAAAGTTTTACAATTAGATATTTACCCTGACACTGAAGAAATCCCAAGCCACGCTCGCCAAAATAATGCTTTGGTCGTAACAATGCAACACGAGCCGGAGCCAACTCTGAGATGTGATAGGAAAAATACTTTTGTTCACGTTCCCCGAACATCAACTGCAACACAACAAATATACGATCAACCCGCTGTAAGAAAAGTGTCCAAAATGTCGCCTCACGAGAGCGGTGACTCTACGAATAATATAAACACTTATTTACGACGTAGAGAAGCTCGCCGGAGACAGGTTCAGACAACGCCTGAAACAGAAACCGACGCACAGGAAAAAAGTAAAAATAATAACCTAAAAAAGGCATCGAGAAGAAGAGACACGCGCTTAGATGAGTGGAAGACGAAACTTAATGCTGTTTATGGTAAAACGAAAGGTGCCTACAAAGCTAAGAAACCTCAGGCCTGCGACAAAAACGTCGCTAACGAGAGCGTGTCGCCGAGGGGATCCCTGAAGACGGAATATATACCCTACTCAAAACTCACACTGGGCGGAGTCAACGTCCGCGACATCGAAAAGAAAATATGTAACGTTCCCGACAAAAATATTATCATAAGCCCAATTTTGGACAAAATTCTAAGTCGGGAGAACTCATTTCATAACGAGAGTCCTCGGGTGATCAAAACCAACAAAATCCTTACTTCCTCGGATGAAAACTTACTGCAAGAAGTTATTGATATCGAAAGTCAGGTCACAAGCACACTTTCCAAAGAAATAAATACTCAAAAATCAGAAAATGGGGAAAATATAGCGAAGGATAACATGGACAGTGATGTTTATGAAGAAGATTTTGAAGATAAAACAGAAGAAGAAAGGAGTGAAGCAAACGAACCGGCTTCAGCGCAGGAACAGGCGTCCAACAACAAGACCAAGGACGAGGAGCTCAACAACTCCGATGAAACGTCGCACAACAAAACATACACGAAAACTATTAACTTATCATTCAAGAGTTCGGTGGACGTGCTCGAGTACGTTCATTCCGTCGATACGCAGGACATCGGCACGCAGAGCAACGGCTCGGGCAAGATAGCGCCCAAAGAAACCCAGACCTCGCCGCGGACCGCCCGGGCGGACCTGCGGCCCATCCACAACGACCTGTGGCCCACGATCGACCCTCACAACGAGGTCGGAAGGTTGTTCGACCTAGAGAAAGACTTCATCAAAAAGGTCATTCTAGAGGAATACAGCGACTTGTTTACAAAGAACACGAACAACCCGTCGACTTCTCGACGCGAACCTGACGATGATAGGAACACTGCTGCCTCCACCAAGATCACACAGACGTCTCCAACGCACGTCAAGAGTGTGATGACTTCGCCGACCAGGACTAAGACAAGAACCACTTCACCGTTCGCACTCTCATTGAAAGTGGATCAGCACACCAGTCCTTTGGCCGTCGTGTGTCGAGAAGAACACCTCAAGCTGCAGATGGGTGACGAGGAGCTCGATATCTCAGTGAACCTGTCGTCGCCTCGGTTTAGTCTGCGGCTGCCGCGGCCCTCGACGGAGTCGCTCCCAAACACTGAACGAAACGAAAAGGAACCCGAGAAAATATATGCCAAGAAAAATATTCCCAGCAGCTCCAGTTCGGCGATCGAAGACTACTCGTCGGACGTGTCTAGCTTTGGTGAAATAAGCCACAAGTTTAAACGAAGGCTCAGGAAAAGCAGGATTCCTTCGATATCGGAAATGAGTTCGGCTTCTTCGATGTCGAGCCGCAGCTCGGCGGCGCCGCCTCTCAGGAGCGAGGGAGAGCTTAGTCTTGGACAAATCATAAAAAGAAAAGGAAAGAACAGCAGAAGCGAAGGGGAAATGAGTCTGGGACGACTCTAGCCGATGCTTGGTTGTTGTTGAACGTTGACCTACTTCTAATTTTCGGTGCCTTATTTATTTGCTTAGCGAATAGACCCTCGTGCGTCGTCGCTGCTGACTCACCTCAAGTACAAATCGGTTTCGCAGTTTTGCTTGTGATACATAATTATAAAGTATATTTAAGGATAGCGTAGCCGGATAACGATATTTTAATATGCCATGTAGCACGTAACGTTTAGGAGAATATTTTGCTGTATGACTGAATTAAATAACTGTTACAGATGTTGTTTCTCCTTGCCTCGTGCGTCCGTTTGTCGTTTATATTTTCCTATTATAATTATCAATAATTGCTGGATGAAAATTATTAATTTTATTTTCGTAGTCAGTGAGAAATCAACCGACTCCTATCCATTCTCATTCCATAAAATATTTGGTTTGTCGTGGAGTAGGCTTCCTTGGCTGTGTAATCTACACATACATTAAAGATCAACAAATAATATGAATATGGTTACACTCCGCGTCTTCGAGCTGCGGCCCCGCAACGAAACGCCTACCAAATCTAAATGGTTACATCTCGGATATTCTTATACACATCCGATCATAAGAACCTTCACAGATGCTGCGTCTGTGGAGGAAGAATGACGTCAGTTGAATTAAACATCGACTCCATACATCGCCCTGAGTATCGAATACAAAGCAGTTACAGTAACTTGTCTAAGTTTTTGTTGAACCTATAACATGAGGCCTTTTCCATCAGTACCAAGAACACAACCTGATTACACAATACCGAAAAAGCACATTGGTTGTAAGAATACTGCGAACTTAAACTAAAGTGGTCATTATATAAATGCACGCTTACCAGATACCGGGTTAATTTGCTAATGACAAACTCTTAACGTATTCTGTAAATCTAATCTACGCATCACTTGAAATGTTTAAATAAACATACATTTGCATATTATATACAAATAAATAATTTTAAAGCAATTTTTTATGAATACCTACTTTAATCCGTGGACCTCATTCAGCTTTGTTGATCCGATTTCTATTCCACTGCCGGCTTACTCTTAAACACTAAGTATAGATCTAAGTTTTCTACTGATTGTAAACTATCGACGCTTAACGTAGGTAGACCAGAGTGATGAACAAGTTTAGTAGTTATATATTAAACCGCATATACATTTCAAAGATAATCAGACCATTTGAATAACTATTTTTTTTTCATTGGTGTTCAAATAAAATTGCAAATTATTTATCAAGATTAAAATAATGTTCTACTTTGTAAAGTGATCAAATCGCAAAAGAATTATACCAGCTGTTATGAATTTCACGGACAAAGAAATAATTTAGCAATAATTGAGTACAATTCAAGCCATAACCTAGAGAGTTTGTAAATATGTGTTTGTTGAAATCAACATATGTTACTTAAATAGCTATGTTGCTATATTATCATATACGTATTCCTATCAAATTTTCTGATTTGAATGCTATCTCATCAAACTAAAATTTGCTTAAGAAAATATTTGGCTTTTTGAATTATAAAGGTTGCTAATTAAAAATTATTATTATAACAATTCATCTGTCTTTAAAATAAATAACAAAATATATTTTTATCTATTAGGTACATATTCGTCACTGTAATCTTCATACAAACAAATATTCGTGCCAATGACATTTGACACTTGGCAGTTGACTTCTGACAATTGTTTTCATTGTAATTTGTAGGATGATTAGCGAATAACGACTTTAACTGCGATCTGTGCCTGTGCAAACATTGAACGAACATGAAACAATATTAAATTAGTGTTAATACGGTGCGGGCGAATTCTGTTTTATTTTGTTTTCTACAATTCCAGGATCTCATCAATGATTTATCTCTTGCATCGATTAAATTGAACAAAATGAAATTGTTAATTTTTGTTGTTGTTATAACTTTATCGAAAGCCAATAAAACTCCCCGCGTTAGTCCCGGATACGATTGTGATTATTGCCAACCAGAACAGATTCATATTTCCTTTGGATGTAAGTATCTTTTTTATTTGAACCGTTTCAATTGTTGTAAATGTGTTATGATTTGAACAATGAAACTGTGTCGTCTAACAAAAGATTTGTAGAATTATTTCTAAAGTTAATAAAGTATATTAATTAAAAAAATATATTTATATTTCCTGTTTTTAATTTATTTTACCTACTAATAATAGTCCACCAATTATTTGTAAGTGTATATATTTTTTTATTTATATCTAAACAAAGAGACATCAACAGGAAAAAATAACACAATATTATATAATATAAATTAATATTTATTTAAGAGAAATGTATTTTATTTAATAAAAATAATATTTTTTTATGAAAATTTATTTAAATATCTAGCAGACATGTGTTCAGTATAGGTATAAGTATTGCGGTTGTTTTTATATAAAATTTTAAACTCATATATATATATACATATATATATCTTACTCTGCATGTGATATATGTTGATAATTCTATATAAATTAGTATATAGAAGACACAATTCTGTAATGTTTAGGTAAATATATCAAGTTTGAGAAGTTCGTGCAGCTTATATCTCCAATGACATAGTGTTTTTAATATTTTTTAGTTAAGTGTGACTAATATTTTAAGCTAAGTCAAGACATATCATGTCTTTCTTTGTTACATTAATTCCTTTCCTGATAAAATTGAAAAACATTTAAGCCGCTGTAAACATATTCAGTTGATCCGACTGTGACATCCCGAGTGACCTCTACAGATAACACAGTTCTAACCCACAACATATAACTCACACTAAACATTTCAAGTCTCATTGTTACTAGAATTAAAAAATTCAAATCAATATGCAACAATTTTTTAAATATATTATATGATTATTTTCCATTCAAACTGAAATAAAAACAACAGATCCTAATTTTTAAATGATTTTCAAATAATTTGAGAATAATTTTTGTGGAAAAACATTTCAAATATAGTAGTATGAAGCCAAATGCAGCAGAACCAACTACACATTTTTTTACTTATTAGGAGATTTACGAACACAAAGAAAACTAGCTATCGTTGAAGGTACATTAAATATGTCTTCATCCAACAGCCAAAACCAACGACATAGTGGTAACATGGACAACATTCAATGACACTCAAGAGTCACGAGTACAGTATGGGGTGGGGGTCATGGACCAGGAGGCCGTGGGCTCCAGCACCGTGTTCACTGACGGAGGAAGGAGGAAGAGGACCATGTGGATACATCGCGTCCTGTTGAAAGACCTCAACTTTAATACTAGATATGGTATGTGACTGGTTGCAGTGCATAGTATAGTATTTAAATGATACCAAAGTCCCGTTTTAACATACAATATGTGTATGTCATACGTCTTACAAAGCATGTCTGCGTAACAATGGTTTCTTTAAAGTATAATAGTTGACTTTTTAATTAGCCATTATTTAAATTAATTGTAAATATGTTTTTTCTGAAAAAAAAAATACTTCCATTTAGTTAATAATGTTCCTATTAATGAAGTTATGTTGAAAGTTATAAGAAGTTATTAAATATTTTTCCATCCACAATATATTTTGTATCGACTCGTTCAAGTCCTGAGTGTAGTAGGTGTTTCTGTCATGACGTCTCTAGTAATATTTAGCTCTGCATTACATGAGGTGTTTCTAAATATTCAATGTGTTTATTATATTGTATATTGTTGAAGAGAATATCATCAGGTGTAAATTACTACACCTCGTAAACTTCATCATTTTATAACAAGTTTACTCACTCGATATACTCCTGGGCGATCTGATAATACTAAAACAAAAATACTTTTTTTTACAATTAAGTGTAATGTGAGGAGTGAATTGAGTGGTTACGTTTTGAATAAAACACGCTGATCAATAGTATCTCAATTCATTCAGTCAATATGAATCCAGACGCCGTCACAAAAAAATATATTTTTTTTCTGGTTTTAAGGAAGGTATCATTTAAAAATTCTAAAAACGTTCATATTTAATGTACACGGTCGGGCCAAAGTGTGGTCACCTACATAGAGAGGCACAAAATAAATACCATTTAAATGCGAGAGGTTCAATAACTTGTCTAAATACTTGTTTATCAATACACATTATTTGACATGTGTCCATCATGAGTAAACATCCTGATTTAATGGATTGAATGTGGCGGCTGTTTTATCTCATGTCAAAACTGTGTCATTGATTCATTCCGTTATAAGTGGAGCTTTTAATTATGAGATACTTTTTACTTTAAATTTTTAATATAAAATTTTTGGTAGGGAACATTTATAAGGTAATTTGCGCTATAAGTGAATACTAATGAACAATGAGTAATAGTTGGCACGTGGCTGATAAATTTCTGCAAAACATAGCATGTATCAATTGTAACAATGTTTGGACGGCAGTCAGACGGTGGCTGCCGGGAGTCGCTGGGTTTGGTGATGGCTGGGGAATCGAAACAGCCAAGAAAAATTTCCTTCTGGATATTTTAAAATACGATGTATATGTTATGTATAGTGAATACGTATGTTGAATACTTTATCCTACTAGGCCTCTTGTGTCATAATGACGAAACTTTAAGATGATGAACGGACCTTTGTTTCTCTTATACGAGAAAACTACTCGACGGATTCTCATGAATTGTTTAAAAGTATGTAGCGTAGAGATCAGAATGAGACATTGACTGTAACCTGTACCGGAAGGACAGGTCATAATAGATATATTTAGTCTGAGCCCTATTCCACAGGCCATGCAGACTAAGTCGCGTGTAACATCTAGTATCTTACATAATTCGTTAGTAATTTCGTTACGTTATGCATTACCTTTGACTCATCTCTTTACTATAATCACTTCCTGTTCATATTAGGTGTGTTGAACTGATCCGTTTGATTAATATCCTGTTCAGTATATCACGCGGGGTCGGTGTACGGTTGGTCGGAGCAGTTGTCGTTCAAGACTCCGCCCCAGGGCGAAGACTGGGTGGTGAGGGCCGCCGTCTACGGAGACATGGGCAGCAAGAACGCGCATGTGAGGACACAGACATACACTCACTCCCTAAGTTATATTCATCACCAAGAGAAATAATCACAACTGCGAGTAAAGACTTATACACGAGATCAGTGAACATTAGTTCATAAAATAAATAACATACACTACACTCTTTATAATTAAAACAGAAAGGGAATCAATCGGTTAAAATTTTGCTGTAATAGAAACTGAACCTAGATAAATAGAAAATAGGAAATTGATTTTACGACTTTCATAACACTACAAAACAGTTGACTTGTGTGCGGACCAAGGTTCCAAGAAAACATAGTACAAATTAAAGAGCAGACACGTATGTATACGTGGAATAAAGCTCAAGGTTCATGTTGGCTGGTTGCAGTCGCTGTCGTACCTCCAGGACGAGGCCGAGCGCGGCCACTTCGATCTGATCCTGCACGTGGGAGACTTCGCCTACGACATGGACACAGACGACGCGCTCGTGGGAGACGAGTTCATGAGGCAGATACAACCGCTGGCGGCCGGCCTGCCCTACATGACCTGTCCGGGGAACCACGAGTCCAAGTAGTTAGTACCTACGGTTACTCAAACTAGCAGGAGACCAGAGGCTGATAAGATATATTCAGAATGGAAACTGGAGACGCGCTCTGGGTAGCGTAATGAAGGAAACTATTAAGACTCGGTATAAACAACATCACGCGCGCAACGACGGAATGAGTGGCAGTAGCGTTATAGCACAGATACTTTCTAGACATAACACACATTTATTTATTTATTTATTATTTATGGATAGCCAACATTTAAAAGATGTTGACCAAAACGAACTTTTTTACTCGCTTTTGGTTTATTTCTTTGAATTTTTTTATTTCTTTGAACATTGAAAAGTTTTTCATTACTTAAGGAGTTATCCAAATAGTTTTATGATACTTGTCTGTAAGCTGCATTCAGACACTGATACAATGGACTCGTTAATCCACTCCCTAATCTTTTTTTAATATTTTTGAATGTTCTCGTAAAAAACTATTGCAGAAAAGAAAATATTGAAATAGTCAGTATATTTTAAATTTGTCAATAGTATTTTGCTATCAAATCTCATGATTCATTGTTCATATTCTTTTATTAATCCAATATATGACCTTGCTTGGGACAGCCATCCGGACTACTGAATGCCATACATAGATTAACTAGGCTTTACCGGCGGGGACATCATAAGAAGGTTGAAGTAACCCCTTCTTCCTAACTTGCAGCAACTTCAGTAACTACCGCAACAGATTCTCGATGCCGGGCGACTCTGAGAGTATGTTCTACTCCTTCGACCTGGGCCCGGTCCACTTCGTGTCCATCTCCACGGAGTTCTACTACTTCCTCAACTACGGCTTCAAGATGGTCGCCAACCAGTTCTACTGGCTCGAGGAAGATCTCAGGAAGGCCAACGAACCGGAAAATAGGCAAGACATCCTGTGATCGGTTCGGTGTAGCTTCGGTTCTGTTACTGTCGTGAACATAGTCTAAATGCTCAGCTTCCTGTTAAAATACAATAACTGTCAGATCCCTTCGGCCGTGGGTCGTGATGCTCGGTCACCGGCCCATGTACTGCAGCGACAGGAGACTGGTCTGCTACGACCGCTGGCTCCCCAACCGCGTAGGGCTGCCCTTCCTAGGTTGTGGTGAGTTTGGCGTGTGGCGTGTGGTGAGCGTGTATGGTGTTTCAGGCGGGCCCGGCCTTGGCTCGTGATGTTCGGTCACCGGCCCATGTACTGCAGCAACTCGGACGACGTGGACTGCAGCGTGGAGTACACACGCAAGGGCCTGCCCTTCCTGGGCCTGTACAGTGAGTTCTCATCCTCTGAGCATCGTTCTAAGACGCCTCTTTAACTATCTCTCTGCCGGCACCACAGGTCCTTCCCAATAACGATTCTCAATCCGTGTCGTATTCAATTTTCTTTCATTGTTAATTATAAAGCTGTATCAGCAGGAGGCCGTGACATCCGCCGCGTCATAGCTACTGTTCATTACGCGCCTTACAAAGTTTTTTTCTTTCGTCGGGTTCGAGTTTGTTGTCCGGAGAAGTCTTAGGGAGCAAGTTTTTAAATGTTTCCTTGAAATTTGGGCCAAGTACGACACGCCCAAACTGTTGTCGTATTGGGTACCCGGTCAAAGAGAGCGGTGAGGTCCTCCGCTTGCTTTCAGCGGCAAGTAATTAGTCCTTACCTTAGCGGCTAGTGGTCTGCGATAATAAAAGAGGTCGTAAAAAAAATCCAATGCACACTCCAAAGAATATCCTATAGAAATCCGAAAGGCCTGTTGCATTTCATCTAACCGAGCTGTGATCATCGATGAGCCTTTTTGTATGTTTCTTAACGTAGTTTTAATCAGTGCGACGATATTTGACAATGCCTGGTCACCTGACAGCAGTATTCCACACCAGACCAGTCTGTGCTTTGTATAGAATAATAACAAGGCTGCTTTCTTTGTAATCGGACGGTTGAGGATCTTCTGGTGGACATTACAAACTTGCGCGGGAAAGCCTTAGAGAACAACGGTGTAGGTCGTTCACCTTACGATGTGAGAGATACACTTCCTCCCATCACACGTAGAGCATATTTAGAATTGAACAGTTTGCCACCATCCGTGTTGCTCCCACTTATAATTTGGTCTTCAAGAAAAGACTGAACAAGCTTTATGTGAATGCACTAATCCTTGATGACTACGTTTCTACACCACCCGAGGGGACGGAACCCAACACTAACTATCTCATATTTTATTTACTCACCACACACCTTTTCCTCCACATCTATTCTAAAGCACTGACAGATATATATTTGCTATGTAAGGTCTGGAGCCCCTGCTGAAGGAGTACCACGTGGACCTGGTGGTGTGGGCCCACGAGCACAGCTACGAGCGGTCGTGGCCGCTGTATGACGGACGAGTCTACAACGGGACGGAAGGAGCGTACGTCAACCCGCGGTGAGGATCGACCGAACTTTGTGGCCTGTGTATATCGAGAACCCTTTTGTTGCGTACGAAAGATAAATCAGCAGGACGGAACTATCTTACTTAATCTCAAAATTACCTTAAATCGAATCCTTCATCGAAATTTGAGATCGAGAGTTACCTCTCGAGATCTCTGGAGTGCTTAAAAATTATTCTCAGCTTCCATGACTCGCGGTAAGTCAAACACACTATACTAACTCTGTACACTCTTTCCGTGGCACGTTGTTTGAAGTTAATATTATCAATTGACATTTGCTCACTCGGCTTCTTTTAGTTGTTTTTCTCTTCTATGATTGCTGTTTTTCTATGTTCAATCTCTCCCTCCCCTCCTCTAGGGCCCCGGTCCACGTGGTGACAGGTTCCGCCGGATGTCAGGAGGACACTGATAAATTCCAACGTAAGTGCAGTTTGTATACAGCCAGCATGTTGAGCCAGGGTAGTGTTGTCGGTGTAGAGGGTCGGGCTGTGTCTAATCGGTGAGGACTGCTTTACCAGGAGTCCCCCCGGAGTGGTCCGCCTTCAGGTCCAGCGACTACGGCTACACCAGACTGGCGGCCGACCGCACCGCCATACACATACAGCAGGTGGGGAACGCGGCCTTCGACAGTCGTCCGATACACTAACATTTGTGTAAGGAGAATATTGATTACAGGTGGACGTGGACCTGAGGGGCCAGGTCATAGACTCCTTCACCATCGTGAAGGACCGACACGTGCCCTTTGATGTGTGACATATTGAAAACGAATTGAATAGGTCACGCGGCCTGTGATGTCTCCAGTCGTTTTATATCTCTACTGAATCTCAACTATTTCCAAAGAGCGTGATATATCAATAAGTATTTAGGTCTTAATGTCTAACACAGTTCTAACAATGTTAATTGTGAAGGTGTGCGTCACATATCGTATACAAATAAAGATTTTAAACTGATGAGTGTTTTATTTTTCATTGAAGGTCCGCCATTATCTTAATTATTCCTAGTAAAATTTTACCGCTAAAATTATCAAAGCGAGGCGTTTAAATCTTACTTATGGAAGAGCCGTAATCGTTTCGTATAAAGTAATCCTCACAATGTTAGTTAACATGCATGCAATAATTGCTCTAACGATATCACCGGACCCGGTGGCGGCTCAGTCGCCCTTCTCCGAGAGTCTTCCTCAGCTCGTGGACTGTCATAATAGAATTGAGATCAGTGTGATGTATGTGTTGCAGCGCGCCCACACACCTGGTGACCGGCTCCGCGGGCTGCCAGGAGGGAAGAGATCACTTCAAACGTATGTGTCGATTGTCAAGACCGGACGCCTCATATGGCTGTTTAAATCTCCCCCAATATTATAACAATCCGTCACCAACCTGAACTCTAGCATTTAGACAAATATAAATCTGTTACAATACCCAGTTAGCGTGAGTGCGGCAATAATGCGACATTTTCCAGACGATCCGGCCCCGTGGTCCGCGTTCCGCTCGCAGGACTACGGCTACACGAGACTCAAAGTTTACAACAAGACGCATGTTCATATCGAACAGGTAAAACACTCGGACACAATTAAAACAATGACACGACTCACGAGTAAAATTAGTTTAAGAATTACCACAAGTAGGCGTCGCCCGCGGCTCTGTTCGTAACCCTTTGTGAAATACTCGTATCATCATCATCGGGTTTTTTGTGTCCATGGAACTACGTCAGCTTGCATTACGATTAGAACAATAATTTCGCAAAACGGCCTTTAATCGAAGAAATAATAGCGTAACAACAAGCGGACATATTTTGTCAAATTGTATTTTTTACATAGGTAATGAATGTACTTTGGTTGAATGTTTTAAATATGGCCTTCATCCGTGCAAAGACGTGCACAGTATATTCTGCCAATGTCGTCTAGAGTGGTGGAGACACGATCCGGGATTAACTTAGGGATCACACACAAACAACAGCAAAGACTCGGTATTTAAAGGACGGAGATGAATATACTTTAATTGTTATGAATGAAAAATTGAAATCTCCAACAGACACTTAAATTTTATTTTTAATACAGATTATGGAAATTTTATATAAGATTCTTTTATCTACTTACGGTTTTGTCTTTACAGGTATCCGTGGATTTGAATGGACAAGTAATAGACGCCTTCTGGTTAATAAAGACAAACAACACAACGTTTTTATGAATAATTACTTTATTCATTCTAATATAATTAATAGATACTCTATTAGTATTAGTACTTACAATTAGTAGTATTGGCTCTTTTACATATGTTGTGGTGTGATCAAAATAATTTTAGAAGTACAGAATAACTGCCTCTCGCGTACATATACTTAGTAGCTGAATTAAATATATTTTTAATATCCCAACATTAATAAACGAAAGCTTTCTGTCATGACTTCTTTGTGATATTTCAATTAAGATATTATGTCGCTCTAAAACCTAAATATAAATAGTTAAATAAAAAATATAAATACGTCACAAATTTTAACCAACATTTATATTTGAATGTATAAATTATAAAGTTTTATTTTACAAATTAAAGTTTCGGGAACCATAGCGTAAAGGTTGTCGGAGTAGTGTTGTAATATGTAATATAACATAGTAAAAGTTAAAACGTAGGTAAATAACAAGCTTTACACAACTCAATTATTTATTCTCAATAAATTATGATTTATGATCAATATAATTTGTATTTCCTTACACTATTAATGTTCTGTTTTATGTTTGTAACATGTATTTACAATTGAATATTGTTCACACGACTTCACCTCAAAGTCATAGACATTAATATTAAAGTAGCGTAGTAACGTTACGATAACCGTTGAATTAATTAAATTTTTGTAGAACCAATAGAAAAACAGACAGAGGCTCATGTTGCTACACGCATTATATGGTTTAGTGTTGCTGTCTTAATTGTGTGTAATGATTACGATCATACAACTAACTTGAAGCAATTCATATTTTGAGTGACATTACGCCAAAGTAACTGAACCAACACAAAATCACAACAGCCAGTAAAATATAAATACAGAGCTTGTAAGAGTAAGATCCGACTTTGTAATTAAAACTTATTATAAGTTTTTTCGTGAATAGCTTTAGTGACATGTCAAGTTATATTCTCTGAAAGGATGTCCAAACTCAAACGGCAACATTTTATGTTTGAGTCTGTTGTTTCTTCTGGAGCTGACTTTTAAGATGTTGTACATTTTGTTTATTTCTCTGATTGAGTTGAAATTTATTTTTATTATTATTGAATCTCTTCTGCACCCCCTTGAGACGCACTCTGTGACCGTCTCTACTGACGGGAGGAGGGTTATCAATTGTTCTAAATAACAATTTTTTCAGGACAGCTTTCTCATGATTGTTATCAAAATCTGAAACGGCATTTCTAAATTTATTCATAACATGTTGGAACAGTTTAGGATGTACGCGTACAGCACAGTTCCTGCTTTGCTCGAAGGGATCCTGAACACACATGGCCGTGTCCAGTCTGAGCTGCTGACAGAGATTCTGAGATATATTTCTATGATAAAAGGAAAATTCTAATGGGACTGTTTTCACATCGACAAATAATTCCCTTTCAATAGCACAACCTAAATATAAAGAAATTACATATTTGTCAAATTTAAAAGTGTGGTAAAACTTAAAAAACCCCTCCAATAACTGGAATAATGTTTGGTCAGTGGAGATTTGATGTTCTAATTCATTAAATGCAAGATTCCAATTATTTATCAGGAGCTCGGTAGAGTTTTGCTGTAGTGTTATAACAGGCGGCACAAGACCTATCTGTTGCAAATAAAATATAAGCATCAAAGTCAAGCAGTAGCTAGGCATCAGATTGGTGCCTGTTAAATCATGTATCTTGGACCAATATTTGATGAGAACTGCTAGTTTCAAAACTCTTACATCTAAATTTAAAAAGTAACTTATTAATTTGCTGTTTTGAATTCCTGTAGGATTACTAAAACTAAGATCGCAGTTGCACTGAGTGGGGGTATGGTAAAATTTGAGAATGGGTACTTTTGCATAGGATATTGCAAGCAGCTGTTGAAATTTCCAGGGTTCTTGTTTAAATATATTCTTAGCTTTGAATACGAACGATTTTTCTGGAGGACTGAGCCAACTCGGAAGCTCCACATAACAGTCTAAATCACTCACTTTAATTCCCAATCCTGTTACAATTGATCCGAATGCATGAACTTTGATTCCTACAATAAATGATACATAATATTGCTAACTTGAATGGTTATTGGTCTGTAAGTCTACGTATGAATCTTAATGAATACTGACCATCCCAAACTTTGTTCAGAGCATTGTAGACATCGTCAAATAACGTTTGCAATCTCAGCACCTCTTCTTTAGTAAGTCTTACGTGTAATAAAATTTCTTCTACTTGCTGTTCAAAGTCGCCCTCAAAAGTTAATTTTGATGTGTCGAGAATATCTGAATTAATATATATTGTTAATATCTCAGTATGTCAGCAGTAAAATATAAGTTAAAAATTAATTACCTTGGGCCTCCATTTAGTTTATGTTTGCTTGGGTTTCAGTTAACAAATTTATAAGATATTTTAATATCATATATTCATAATGAATGTTTCTATATTTTCTTGTTTACAAATGTTCATCGGTGTTAAGACTCATAACCGAACGTTCAATGTCATAACAGATTCCACAGGTTAATACTTGCCATAGAGTTGAATATGATTCTGTAGAGGTTGACGATTATAAGGATGTAAAGCCTTGTAGTGGAAAAACTTATATATAATTAAATTTAAGGATTTATTATTTTAATTGTGAGATGTCGTGAGGCCGAAGGATGGAGTAAAAGTGAACTCTGAACTAATATAATGTCGTATTCTATTATTGTGAAAGCTGACTCTATGGACCTGCATGTTGATAAACATCAATGTTATATGAAAATTTTTGTGTTTAAGTATGATTACTTCAATAGCCTACGTTATTACTATACTGTGCGAGGATTTATGATTGGACAACTGTTAACACTCCGTAATTAGCGTGACGATGCCTCCTTATAATATATTAATGCTACTCTATGTGGTCTTTAAGAAGTATTCTCACATTACATTAAATTATCTCTTTGGATGTAGTATATTTAGATATAATATAGGTTCTGTTCCGTTTTTTATCTCTTGTTATAAATTTTGTTTGTTATTAATCTTGAATTATATTTTTTGTGAATGTAGTGGAGATGGTTCGGGAAAGCATGGATTGTGGTCGGGTATAGTAAGTATCGGTTTAACTCATGTCTCGGTTATTCAATCGTATTCATTGTAATAACATGGAGGCTATAAGTATCTGTATTAAAATATACATAAACATTATTAATAAAAAAAATTATGTATTTTTAACAAGCTTTCATGTTTACTATAAAATCAGTATATACTATTATATACTAAAGGTCATACAGATTACACAGTAGCGTTCAACTTTTAATGGGTGACAAACGGTAGGACTTTGGAGGAAGGATATCACGATGCTCCTTAAATTATATTTTTGCAGTTATCATAACCAAAGTCAAACGACCGTGGTCAGCCAGTCAGTTTATTTATAAAATCATTTTCAATGTCATGTTAATTCTTAGGTCATTTTGAACAATTAAAAATTTAAAGATATTATTTACAACTAAAGATAGACTAATTATAACTTTTGTCATATTCTTAAGGGATACTTTTGCTAAAAGTGTTACTTCCACAAAATGAAGTCTGTTCAGAGGCAAAATAGGATAAAAATCACTCGTAGTGACCATTAAAGTTATTTACGATTGGTAGCAAACTTGTGAGATGCGACCTATTACGGCTGACCGAAATCTGAAGCACTCTTGACATATTTTCGTTATATGCACTTGTATCAAGGACGCTCAACATCTTTAATTCACACTAAGGGATGGTCTTTAATGTTCTTAAATAATATTAGAGTGTTTTATTTATATTTCAATGGGTTAAAGTGACTCTTGCAAATGCCCTCTGTCGTACGTTAACAGCGCGCCATTCCCGCCTCAACAATCAAACGATCTTATATTGAAATGAAACTAGTATTATTCGGATTTACTACGCGGATTTTATTATTTAAAAACTACATAATCCCTACGTTTCGGTTACTTTACAGCAACCGTGATCACGGGCAGACGAGGTGTGAATGTCTGTCAGTTGGTCCTTGTTATTTATCATCTACGGCCATCGATTTCTTAATTTTCTGGCGTACCGCTCTGGATGCCGGCAGAATGCGCTTAATGGTAACTCACACCACCACCCTATCCAGTTAGCTATCGTTGGCAAATCTTTGTTACAGAGAGCCCAACACCTTTGTGATGCTGACCACCTAGAGGCCGAGCTGCAGCATGTAAAACATGCTCTCACCATCAACAACCTGCCCGTGCCTCGCCAGCGTCGCAAGAACCACCTGAAGCCACCCACAGTTGAACGACAACCTGCGATACTACCATATGTGAAAGGAGTTACTGACAGAATAGGCAACATTTTGAAGAAGGTTTCCATTAAAACTATTTACAAACCACATAAGAAAGTGAGTCAATTCTTGAGACCAATCAAGAGTAACATTCCTTTGCAACAAGCGGGTGTATACAAACTCGATTGTGACTATGGCTTGTCATACATTGGACAGACGAAGAGGAGCATCGGTACAAGGGTTAAGGAACACATCTCAGACATCAAAAACAGGCGCGCGTAGAAGTCAGCAGTGTGTGAACACACAATGGACAAACCAGGCCACTACATTCGGTTTGATAAATCTCAAATCCTCGCTCGGGAAGACAAGTATATACCGAGATTAATTCGCGAGGCTATTGAAATTAAAAAACATCCCAATTTCAATAGAGAAGATGGCTGGAATCTATCAAACACCTGGGACCCCGTTCTTAAAAATATAAAATCCCATGTCCGTAACCACACCCCAGGACATCAAGACACCGTGAGCGCATTCTGCCGGCATCCAGAGCGGTACGCCAGAAAATTAAGAAATCGATGGCGGTAGATGATAAATAACAAGGACCAACTGACAGACATTCACACCTCGTCTGCCCGTGATCACGGTAGCTGCAAAGTAACCGAAACGTCGGGATTATGTAGTTTTTAAATAATAAAATCCGCGTAGTAAATCCGAATAATACTAGTTTCATTGAAATGAATACTCGCGAAAATCTTAGATCTTATATTGTTTGAATTTAAAATAACATATTTGTATGTTTTGTTATAAGCAACAACAAACATTCTGAGCACTTCTTAGAATCCAATATGAATTTATCTTCGTTTGAGGAGATCATTTGAACTGTTTACGAACTTTGACTAATCCTTTAAAAAAATAAACCGAAAGCGTAAATGTAAATGAAAGGCCTGGACGCGAGGATCTCTCGGTTATGTAAAAAAGAAATATATTCACGATCCCTTACATCTAAAACACGATATTTCTAAATATGTATAGCACGCACTGAATCATGATTCCCTTATTTGTTTATCACCTTTAATGTCACCTCTGCGTTACGTTAATGGCACTTTGGTCTCGACACTTTATGTCGTGTCGTCGTGTGTCTCGCTCGTGTCGTTGGTGGGGCTGGTCTCCTGATCAGCTCCGCCCTGTCTCTCCCCGCCCAGGGTCACGTCCAGTTCCGTCTCTTTGTTCTCCTTGCCCTCTTTATCTTCCTTTAATTTCTTCTTTTCCTTGGGCTTCAGGTAAGGTTTCAGTAAGTTACCGAACCAATTTTGCATAATATGTAGGAAAAACGTCCCGAACTCCTTAAACACCGCCGCGTCCCCTTCTTTTAATTTAACGGTAGCGTTCGCGTGACTTTCCGAAGTGAAAGCGAGAGTGAGACAGAACTTCAAATTGATTTTTTCCTTTTCCGCGTTCATGATCTCCTCCGTGATCTGCGCCTGCCTCTCCACGAGCCCCAGCCGGGCGGCGTTGTGTGTCTTCGTGTATTGCTTCCTCCTCCATATGGCCCCGGTGACGACCCCCATATATTTGTCTTTCCGTTTCTTCGTCGGTCCTTTATCGTCAGCTTCCAGCTCGCTCAGTTCTATCTTGCACATTTCCATGAACATCCTGAGCATCTCGTCTCTGATGACACTCCGCCGATCCTGACTCTCGATGTTTTGTATGACGTAGGACGATATCGTAGCCTTGAATTCCGTTTTTGCTTTGAGGCGAGGTATCTTCGGTTTTCGCAGGAGGATCGTTCTCAGGAGCTGTCGACAATCTTTCAGTTTCTCCGTGTCATAAGCGAGAGCGGCGAACCGGAAGTAGGCCTGGACCTCCTCGTACAGTCGGCTGCTCACGCACGAGGCTACGTTGTGACACAGTTCGAAGGGGTCCTGCACACATATGGAGGTAGTAAACCTCATGGCCCCCGCGGCGCCGCTCTCTAGGTTACGTCTGTAGAGACTCATCTCGGGCGGCAAGGACGACAGCCTCTTGAACGACTCCTTGGTTATTGGCCGACCCAAGTAAGGGCAGATGACGAGCCGATCGAAATCGAACGTAGAGTAATATTGGAAGAAACCGCCGAGCAGTTCCGGGATGGAAGACGTGTTGGTGGAGGCGGGGAGGCGGTCCAGGCGGTCGTCGAAGGCCACATTCCATCCGTCCACGATCTGGTCGAAGCCCTCCTGCAGCGAGCGGACGGACGGCAGCACGGACACGGGCGGCTGCTGCAGGTAGAACAGGATCATCACCGTCAGAGCGTAGTTGGTGAGGCGGCCGCTGCCGGAGAAGCCATGGACCTTCGCCCAGTACTTGACCAGGACCGCCAACGGCACGAGGCGAGGGTCGGCGTGCAACATGAACGACACCAGTCGGCTATTGTAAGTGCCGAGCGGCGTCTTGAACGTCACGTCACAGTTGGTACCCGTCGGCACGTGGAAGAATTTTACGATTGGCGTGTGGGCCTGAGGAATGGCCAGCACCTCCGCGAATAGTCGCGGCTCCCGGAGCAGCGCGCGCTTGGCTCGACCCACGGCATCGGTGATGCGCTCTGTTCCCAGAGACACGAAGCAGTCAGCGTCACTGCTCTTGATCCCCAGCCCTGTGGTGATGGATCCGAACGGTGTTGCCACGCAGCCTACAAACATGGGACATATGAGACATGGACATCTCAAAGAGTACAAAGGAGAAGAAAAAGTAAGAAACGTAATGCAATTGGCCAGCTAATATTTCCCTGGACTCTTCCTACCGGGCCACAGTGTCCTGAGCGCATCTTGCAGGTCACTGTAGAGCGAGCTGACGGCGCACACCTCCTGCTGGGTCAGACGGACGGCGGAGAGCACGTTGTCCAACTGTTGGTAGAAATCACCAGACAGGTCCAACATCTGCGGTGCGATTATTGACTCTGCAAACAAGAGACATTGTGATCTGAAATATTGTTTATAGGAAAAAAATATCATTACAATTGTGAAGTCAGTTTAATAGATAATTGTTGTTATTGTTACAATCATATCATACCAAGAAGTTTCTTTTTAATCAAAGACGCCTGTAAGGGCACATGAAAATCTGTTTTTATTTAAATTATTTTCAATGATTCATAGGATCCGGCAATAATAAAGTGATAAATTAAATTATTTGTGATGGATGGAAACTTGTAGAACCCACCATTTTTATTCTTCCCTTTTTAGTCTTTTTACCTTGTTCCATGAGCATCAGAGCTGTGGCTCCTTGGGTGAACATTGGATAGATCATTTATCCATTGCATCCTACAATATTTAAAGGTAATTGTTTATTTACCTTTCTGTTTACTTCTTGTGAATTCTCTTTTTGGTGCAGTCGTCTCAAGTTTCCTGTTGTAAGGTTTGATGGTGAGAAATTCCCCATAGTTCACAATTTTTCCTGATCTTTCAATGACTTCCTTGACACTTTCTTCATCAGGAAACAAAACTACGGCATATTTTTTATTGATTTTTTCTACTTTGATTGTGCCATATTGATTAAAAACTTGCATAAGATCCTGGGACTGTGTAAAGCTGGGGAACCCTGAAAAGTACTCATTTACAACAATTAATACAGCATATGTTGAAAACTTATATTTAAAATTTTTTTTTTTTAATAAAAATCAATTGTTTTAAGTTCCAATGTGTCAATTACTTTGAGCTTTATAATACCTGAGACATAAATGCGCTTGGGATCCATGTTGGCAGCTCCTAAAAAAGGAACTTAAATAATACAAATTATAAACATTTACAACCACATCCATAACAACACATACACTTCCGTCACCTGTACTATAATCTTTATAAAATCAAAAACATGATCCTCTTACAGAATGCCAGCTTCAGTCAGAATGTTTCATATCTCACAGGCTTACAGCTTATCGGATTCCCGGAGCTTCTTATCTATCGGCAGAATTTTCGTTATATTAATTAGTGTTATATGTTAATCTATAAGCCATACTCTCTTGTTACTTGGAACCCATTTGTCACAGATATATATGAACAGAATCCAATTGTTTGCATTCAGAAAAGGTGTATTAGTTTTGCTTGCTTCATTGTCAAGATTGTTAATTCAGTACAGATCATGAATCGGAACCCACTGATAACAAAACTATAAACAACGATATAGTACTTGACAACAAAAATATATACATTGAAATAATTAAATGTAATTGTATGTAATATGGGCTCTTAATGTATAGGTACAATTAATTGAACCAAAGGACTCCAATATCATATAAACATAGTTTTGTTGATATTTTTACAACATGGTTGTTTTGGACGGTTTCATTGTTTAAAAATCCTTGACAGTTTTAGTGGTGAAACTATTTTATTCCCGTCATTACTATAAGCATTATCAATATAATGATATGTGCATCACACATTTATAAAGACTTACATGATGTAACTTGAACACAAAACCAACCGAAGAACAAATTCCCCAGAAAAGACAATATTAAGTTATTACCAATAAAGATTACCCTGTTTTGATAAATAATAATGTTATCACCACTACATACCTTCAGTACTTTTTAATTGCGAGATAGAAAAAAAGTTGTCACAAATAATCAACTAATATTTAAACTAATTTATTCTAATAATTGTCTTTTTATATCACACAAAATAACTCACTGACGCAATGAGGATTTAAAACTCCATTTTATGTTAGGGGATATCCCCGAAATCAATTTATATTCTCTTATATTTAATGTTGTCTTAATTTTAATGTTCAGTAAAATGAAATGATATTTTCGTAATACAAATTACAATGTAAAGTTAATGAAAAGCATTATACGATATTATTAAAATATAACGTATCGGTTCTTAAATGTTAATAAAACAATATATATGTTTTAACAAAGTTTTGCATAAAGTTTTGGGAGTATTAGTAAGAAATAATTTACCTTGAAGTTAGCACCTTTTGGAGATGTCTTTTCAAAAATGCTTAAATAGCAAGATTGTAATATACATATCTGTTAGAGGTGGGCGATTATGAGATATTGGCATAATCGATTTATTTTGTCTTACTAATGTTGATAATCGATTATGGGATTAGTAACTAATGTGTTTTCATAATCGAGTGATATTAGTGACAAGAACTACTAATCGTGTTTTCAGTTTTATCATTTATATTTTATCAATCTTTACATCTTGCAATTGGCAGAACTATTAGCGTTAACATCGGTTATTTAAAAAAATATGTCTTAGAAATAGTGATGAAAATAAATTTTATCTAATTATTCCTTTATTGGTCTGATCAATGAACATTATTTAAATAAGAAATAGAAAGTGGAAATAATTGCAACAACATACCACATACAGCATACGTCACATACAATTCAGTATGTCAATGAACAAATGCCAAATAAAATTTTGTAAATTGTATCGCACTACCCTAACTCTATAATCTGCAACAAAAAATACAAATGTCAAAATCAATATTAATTGGAAAATTATTTATCATTTCTTTAGTTATAAAAATAACTAATGAAAAAACGAAAATAATAAACAAAAAATAATTTCGTGGAATATATACCAAAAAATTTCAATTATTATTTCTACTTCATTTGAATAGTTTTAAATATATGTTTCAACACTTATTTCTCTACGTTAATTTTTTTCTTCAATTATACATCTAAAGATAAATTCATTGAACATTAGGACGGAGAAGGGTTGAATTAAATTTAACGGGTATTATAATAAGGTTGGTCATAGAATGGTGAGGAAACAAAGCATTGAAATGTGGGCCGATTAAGCTAGATTGATAAAACCCATCTGAAGTCTCTTAGTTAAGACCATATTTTATCGCTGAACTTTGAATTCCTTAATGATTTTGTATGTAATATTCATATTATTATGTATCGTAATTTATATACCTAAATACATTTGATAAAATAAGATAATTAGAATAAGTGCTATAAGTGAAAAAATGCAAATATATGTATAAATATTTTTTCTATTTAGAAATACAATAGAGTGTTTTTTTATTTTATAAATCTTGTATATCAGATCCAATCATTACAATATTTTCTTCTTACACGAATTGTTAAACTGCTTACAGCAAAAATCAATAATCGTACCATAAACACTAGACTAAAGTCATAGACTCAGGTCAGCTGACATATTTTTTATCATTGGTCTTGTGATAAGTTGTGTTACTCCGCCATTCTGGGATCGTCTTTTCCATCATAGTTGTCCCGTGAGTTCATTTTTACTCTTATGCTGAATATATTGCTTTTTTTTAATTTTCCTTCTTTGTGTTTGTGTTAGTACTAGTGTAGTATTGATTAAAATTTTGTATTGTCGGTAAGCTTAAATGTATTTGTCTAGTTTTTTCAAGTAATTTACCGCGACATATTATGGCACGTAGTTTCTTGTAATATTTTGTTTTTTCTTAATTATTATGTATACGTGAAATATACGTTTGAAGACTAATCGTTTTCGAATAATCTCATTCCAGATATATTCGGGTCCCTTACATGTTGATACCACCCATTCATCATGTGACTGATTAATAAATCAATTTTCGTTCCTAAACCATCCAAAAAAAAAGGGTTAATTCCATTGCGTCTTACGTCATATAAAATAAACTTAAAATGCGTGTGAAAGGCCGAAAAGATTCTATTACTTTCATTATTTTTTTTATCAAAATTTTTGTCTTTATATGGGTCTTGAGGAATTTTCAGTTTTAAGATTTATGCATTATTATGAAGCAAATATATAGTAATTTTATATTTTCACTAAAATGTACAAACTCACTAAGTACAGCAGTATTTTTGTTCTTACAATTATAAATTTATTATGTTAGAAAAACAGAAAGAAAAAAGTACATAATATTGATTTTGGTAATATTATTTTAAATAAATTCTTATATATAATAACTCCTTCTCCATCATATTTTAATTTTTAATTAATATGTTGATATATTTTTACTATATTTTATATATTAAGGGGAAGTAGATCTCTATATTAAGAATACCAACTTGTGTGTGTGTGATGTGTTAAGCACCAGCGTATTTGAGTAATTCTTATGTAATACAGGACTTAATATCCCCGGTTTACATAATGGTATTTAAGATTTTTGCATGTTCACACTTTAATAAAACTAAGTTTGTCAAATACTAGACATTTTGATAATTATTGTAACGACAGTATCCCAACACTGCGGTCTCTTATCGCAACCATGATCACCGGCAGATGAAAAGTGCTGTTGCTGTGAGGGAATTGAAACGTAGGATTTATGTAGTTAGAAAATGAAAAGAAATGCATAGCATCTGCAAACCTTGCTTCATCCCTGTTTATTATCTTAAAATATGGTTTGCACTGAATCTCCCTTTGTGTTTATTATCTGCCATGAGTTAGATGTTGGGAAATTTTTGATTTCAAAAAATAAGTGTTAAACGATATTCCTGGTTTTACTTTTCTATCTCAATTGACAGTGATTGATGATGGTTATCAGTGAGATAGCGACTGTCAGCTGACTTCCAACTCTATTTCTGTGATCATTTCGATCGCTCGTCTCAACAAGTACAAATTTGTGATCTCTGGGTTAATGTGGTTTACTAATTGATTACTACCTAAATATTGTTTTTAACCGGAGGTATTACATTTAGTTTGGTGGCTTGTTTTCAGTGTTGCAACTATCTGTAACGATATTTTTCATGTTAGCAACATGCAGTTAATGCATATTTGATTTGTTTTTATTGGATTATAAATAATTTTGTTGATATCTCCACAGGAACGAAGAATAAAGGTTCAATATGGCGGCCAAGGGCGGTTTGAAGACGATCGCCGGGGAGGAAAATGAAGAAAGATTTGGTTTTGTGTTTGCTGTCTCTGGACCTGGTACGTCATTATAAGTAACATTCTAATGACATTACATATAACAGTAATTACTGTTGTGCAAGAGGTGATAAAATGTCTCAATGTGTTTGTTTCACAGTCGTCACGGCAGAGAAGATGTCTGGATCTGCTATGTACGAGTTGGTGCGTGTCGGATACAACGAGCTGGTCGGAGAGATCATCCGTCTCGAGGGTGACATGGCCACTATACAAGTGAGTGTGACTCTTGTAAAAATGGTTAAAATCTTGCTTCATGTTCTTTTAAAGGAAAATTTAAATCTGAGACTATTCAAAAATATATATTTCCTTATTTTTTTTAACATTTATATTGTTAATTTATTTTCGATTTAAATGTAAACATCACTCCCGCCAGGTATACGAGGAAACCTCAGGAGTAACAGTAGGTGACCCCGTCCTCCGTACTGGCAAACCTCTGTCCGTGGAGCTCGGTCCGGGTATCCTGGGATCCATCTTCGACGGGATCCAACGTCCCCTTAAAGATATCAACGAACTCACCAACTCCATCTACATTCCCAAGGGAGTGAACGTCCCATGTCTTGCTAGAGAGGTCGACTGGGAATTCAACCCCCTCAATGTTAAGGTGGGAACGTTATTCTGTTATTGTACAGACCGTTTTCATCGGATTTTTTCATTCAGTGTCAACTAAATCTGGAGTGATGTTTTGTTAGGTCGGGTCTCACATCACCGGGGGCGACCTGTACGGTATCGTCCACGAAAACACTCTGGTAAAGCACAAGATGTTGATCCCGCCCCGCGCCAAGGGGACTGTGACGTACATCGCGCCCGCCGGCAACTACAAGGTGACGGACGTGGTGCTGGAGACGGAGTTCGACGGAGAGAAGAACCAGTACACCATGCTGCAGGTGTGGCCCGTGAGGCAGCCGCGCCCCGTCACCGAGAAGCTTCCCGCCAACCACCCACTGCTCACCGGCCAGCGCGTGCTGGACTCGCTGTTCCCCTGCGTCCAGGGAGGCACCACCGCCATCCCCGGCGCCTTCGGTTGCGGCAAGACGGTCATCTCGCAGGCTCTGTCCAAGTACTCCAACTCGGACGTCATCATCTACGTCGGCTGCGGGGAGCGTGGTACGTGGCTCATTACACTTGTTTGAATATTGTCCATGTACAAGGCTACGTAGAAATTTAGGGGTGACGGGTTTAGTTTAGAAGCGATATATCTAACCGTGATCGACGCACTCAGGTAACGAGATGTCTGAAGTACTGCGGGACTTCCCCGAGCTGACGGTGGAGATCGAGGGAGTCACCGAGTCCATCATGAAGCGAACGGCCCTGGTGGCTAACACGTCCAACATGCCCGTGGCGGCCCGTGAGGCTTCCATCTACACCGGCATCACGCTGTCCGAGTACTTCCGCGACATGGGCTACAACGTGTCCATGATGGCCGACTCCACCTCCCGTTGGGCCGAGGCTCTGCGTGAGATCTCCGGTCGTCTGGCCGAGATGCCCGCCGACTCCGGCTACCCGGCCTACCTGGGGGCGAGGTTGGCCTCCTTCTACGAGCGAGCGGGACGAGTCAAGTGCCTCGGCAACCCCGACCGCGAGGGCTCCGTGTCCATCGTGGGGGCCGTGTCTCCCCCCGGAGGTGACTTCTCGGACCCCGTGACGGCCGCCACGCTGGGTATCGTGCAGGTGTTCTGGGGACTGGACAAGAAGCTGGCGCAGAGGAAGCACTTCCCGTCCATCAACTGGCTCATCTCCTACAGCAAGTACATGCGCGCGCTGGATGAGTTCTACGAGAAGAACTACCCCGAGTTCGTCCCGCTCCGGACTAAGGTCAAGGAGATCCTGCAGGAGGAGGAGGACCTGTCCGAGATCGTGCAGCTGGTGGGCAAGGCGTCGCTGGCCGAGACCGACAAGATCACGCTCGAGGTGGCCAAGCTGCTGAAGGACGACTTCCTGCAACAGAACAGGTCAGTCCGCGGCTCGGGAATGTGTTGAAGGATAGAGTATGAGTTTGGTGTGCTCCCAACTCCTAAACCGCCGCTCTTCCGCAGCTACTCGGCGTACGACCGCTTCTGCCCGTTCTATAAGACGGTGGGCATGTTGAAGAACATCATCGCCTTCTACGACATGTCCCGCCACGCGGTGGAGTCCACGGCGCAGTCCGACAACAAGGTCACCTGGAACGTCATCAGGGACGCCATGTCCTCGGTGCTGTACACGCTGTCCTCCATGAAGTTCAAGGTGAGTACAGGACAGCTAAAGCTTGACCGGCGGCGGCGGTGTCGGAGGTCGTAACCCCGTGTGTGTTGCAGGACCCGGTGAAGGACGGCGAGGCCAAGATCAAGGCGGACTTCGACCAGCTGCTGGAGGACATGTCGGCCGCCTTCCGCAACCTGGAGGATTAGATATATGACACCTTATGATATTCGCTGTTGTTGTTAGTCTCGCTCCTTGAGGTCCTAGTTACGATGCGGGGCGGCCGCCTGTACATATCCCCGGCCGCCCCTAGCTGTTATTTATAATATTATATTTATCTGGAGCCGTCCCGGTTCGAGCCCGGTGCATTCCAACCTATTGTTAGTTTACTGATCCGCTCTGTTCGTTCCTTCGGCGTTTCCTTTGTAACTTGTCGCAGTATTACTACCAGCCGGCGGTCTCCGCGCGATGTTGATAGAATGAACTTATTATGAATAAAATATTAATTTTATTGAAGTCTGTTTTTGTCGTTACCCCTCCCGCTGCTGGCGCCCCTCCCGGCGTCGGCCAGTATAATCCAGTACAGTACATATACACTCTAGTGAAGGCGTAAACTGACTCAAGTGACAAATGCCGTTTCATTATCTTCAATAAGATGTTACTAACTGGTATTTAAACAATACATACCTATATATATATGGGAAGAGGATTCTATTTTTAAGTCTTTTTTATTATTTTCTACCACTTTGTATTTTTGTAAGTTAACCCAGAGTTTGTCTATAGCAACACTAAAGAAATGTCAATAGAGAAGAAAAGGCTAGGGTTTGTTGAGCTAGCAACGCTTTAGCTCTAAATGTAACGAAAGGCTCAAAAGGACTCGTATCCAGAGCCGTAAAAACATTTACAAAAAAAAAAAGTCAATAGAGAATAAAAGACGATGTGAAGACGACTGTTGTGTTTGCCAAATAAAAGTAAGATTATGTATATTCAACCATTCTTTGTTATCCACACCTCCCACATATATTACGGCGCTTTAAGGGAGTCGTCAGAGTAACAAGATATTTCCCAAACGGATGATATATGTACGTGTATTTGATCTCTTCGGAAGCTTTGGTCACTTATTCGAAGGACTCTGACTTAAGTCCATGGATGTGCCTTCCATCTTATGGACTCTTTATAAAAGTTAAATTGAAAGCTTTAATTCCTAACTGCCATGAACCTGCTGAAAGTCAAATTCCTTTCGAATTTTAATATTAACACATGTAGAACTTTAGTGGCCGCAAAGTGAACATTCCGAAAGTCCATAGTGTTTCGCCCTTAATCTTAATTTTTTTCTCATTAATTTTGAATTTTGTAACAGAAGTATCTTTCCCCCGAAAAAATAAGAGTATTTGAGCATCATTCATCAATCTATCTTAACAAAGAAATAAAAATGTGACGAAACTGTTCAGAACAAGACAAAGTATTTTTTTGCTTGATGCTCCGTGGAGGGACGTGGGAAAGGCTTATAGGTGACCACTACTTTGAGTCCATGCGTGAAGTAGTCGACCTCTCGGTATTTCATTGAATATACTTCAGACAGGCTGCGTAGGCTTTGGACACTTTAATTCCTCTATCAGCTATTATACCGTCTCATTACATAACGTGCAGCTGGTCTCCATCCTCTTCTTGAATCCCTTACTTTTTTGTGAACCTTTTTTGACATTTATGTAATTTTGAATGTTTTTTTCTCTATGGAGGAAAGACGGAAAGAAAGATGTTACTGGTCCTGCGATCTATTTGTCAAATCATATCACTTCTCTAAACCCACTTAGTGTGAAACAGGACAGAATCCTATTGCATACAAAATAATGCAGAAAACATTTTTGGACAAGGCTGCCGGAACCCTCACTCCTCTGACTCCTCCGATCTTCTGTGAGTGACTAGTCGATGTCTAGGACCTATATATTTTTTATGTATGTTTTTCATGTTAGTTGAAACTTCGTATTACTTTACCAAAAGTATGTTAACATAAAATTGCCAAAGGGTGTGAATGAAATATTCTGTAATTCTGAAAAATGAAGTTTTTCATTTCACAACTTCTGATTGTCGTTTTTTATGATGCCTTAACAATTTATAGCGACTAGTGATAACTAACTGATGTTTTTGTAGGCAGTTGTTTCTATAATTTCTTTTGGTTTGGTTTAATTTTTACTCAACAATTATGTCAATAATGGTTTGCACAGAAAAAAATGTTTGAATAGAACAACACAGCTATGAATTGGAAAGTTACTTTAAATTTTATTAACACAATTAACACAGTGACTGTTCATACAGCAATCCGATGAATAATATATAATTATTAGTCCAGATATGTTTTGTTGGACGGTTAGAATACCTTTAACTATAAATATTACACACACTTTTCGGAACTGAAATATACTTGAAATTATTTACATGTTTGATCAATTGTTATTTAATTTTAAAAAATCTTTCCTTATCTATATTATATAACACATTAAATTATAATGGGTAAGGATAGTTAGGTTAGGTTAGGTTAGGTTAATTTTTTTTTTTTATTGGACTCGCCCCAGCCCACCGTCGAGGTTTGCACGAGATGGGCTGTGCAGCGCCAAGACCTCGCGTCGGCTTTCGGCGGAGTGGACTTGTCGCTTTCGAATATCGTGGAGAAGCTATGCTCGAGAGTGACGGGTCCTGGCTGGTGGTGTCCTCCTTCTGTGAGACGGTCATGTACACAAAGGAGGCATCTGAGCGGAAAAGGGAGGCTGCGGCGGATGCACCCTACCTCCGCAGATGTAGCATAAAGCGTCCGTCTCACTGGGACGAGCTTAGACAAAGTTTAACAATATACTTTTGACTGAAATCACAAATATTAAGCTGTTCTAATTAAAAAAAAAATGTTCCAATCGTTGAAGGAAATTATAATTCAAAAAATATTAAATATATTTGGATTGATAATTATTCATACAGTTACTGGACAAATAGATATAAATTATACGAACAGTAACCGTATGAATAGGATCAGCCTTTTATTAATTGCTCTTTCCTCTTACTTTTCGGACTGGCCATGTTTAGTCTTTAATTAGTGTTTTTGACATATAAATAAGTGTAATCAAAACGCAACATTTTGATGAGAACAAGATAATCCTCTTTATTCCAGTATTTTGTAATTTTATTTATTAACAAAAATGGCTAAGATTGCGGACGAACCGAATATGAGTGACTCCACTTTATTGGTGACCGTAGAAGATCTTATAAACCAAGCCATGGGACCACCTGGTGTGAGTCGATAGAATTTTTTATTGTCATAGTATAATTCACAAATGGCCCATAGAACATTTCAATATGATTTGTGAATCAGGGTAAACAAATGGTGGAATAAATTCAATGTCCACCGATAAAAGTTACTCAAAAATATGAAAATTCCTGGTACACACACAATGTCAATTCAATTTATAAATTAAAAGGTTGCGTCATTTTTTCTCAATAAAAGAATCTAAACCGATAGAAAATATTGAAATAGTCATCCACTGTAAAGCTTTTACGATCGATAGCTGATCGATACATGTTTTTTTTTCATTGCCATTTTCACATGTCGTCTGCCCGTGATCACGGTTGCTGAAAAGTAACCGAAACGTCAGGAGTATGTTGTTTTTTACAAAAATAAAGCACGCGTAGTATATCCGAAAAATATAAGTTTCATTTAAAAAAAAGTAAAGAAGTTTTTTCTTATAAAATGTGACAAAGGCTAAAAATTTATTTTGATGTCAATAATTTCATTTTAGGGGAATGTAGTGGACTTCAAATTGATTCAAGTGGTTCTCCAAATTCTCGCACGTCAACAGCGAATGCTGCAACAAAAGGTAGAAATCCAGGTTTCAGAATTTATTGAAGTAACGCCTATTAAGAAGTCTAAGGGAAAGTCTTCGGAAGAATCAACTGAAAGTTCATCCTCTAGAAGTCCTCGTCCTCTTGCGAAGCCTCACATGGCGAAGATAAAGGAAGAACAAAAAATGGACGATGATAAGCGAACTGAACAAGAAGAACAAAGAGAAGACGATCAGGAAAAAGTTGATAAGAAAAGTAAACAGGAACAATCTGCTAAAGAAAAAGCTAAATCAAAGAAAGACGGAGACACAACTGAAAAAGAGTTGGGCAAAACTAAGTCACAAAGTGAGTTTGAAAAAGTTCAAAAGGAGGAAGAAGACAAAAGCAAACCACAGAAAGAATCTGGAAAAGGCCAAAAGGGAACAGCAAAAGGCAAATCTCAGAAGGATATGGGAAAAACTCAAAAGGTAAGAACAGATAACGAAAAAGTAAGTGAAATACTGCATTATGTTACTCAACACTACGGGAAAGTTGTTCTTGGACGATGGGAGAAATCTCATTCTGAAGAAAGAATTGTACTGTGAATTGTAAGTGAATGTAATACATCAGTATTAAAGAAATTGACAAGTTAGTTTAACTGACGTCCTTAATTTTCGGGGACATTAACCTTGTGCTTTAGCTTCTATTTACAAAATTAATTCCATTTTCTATTAATTTAAGCTTAAATTTTGCAGAAACAAGGAAAGAAACCTGATGACTCAGCTGGTACCACTTTAACTGTCACGGGTAATATTTTATATTAATGATATAATTTTGCAGTCTAGTTTATATTTATAATAAAATAATCCAAATGTAGATAAAAGACATATCAGTTAATTCTTTGGATACAATTTAATTATCATTTTATAAATGCTAATTGGGCAGTAAATAAGTGCTTGACTACTATCCCACCTGGTAGATGTGATGAAGCCCAAGACAGTACATGAACTATGCTATGTGTAAACTAAGTCTTCCTTTGAAGACATTAATATTGTAAGTGAACGCAGAGCAGACGCAGTTAAAGTGTTCTGTTCCCTTGATTGATGAAGGAAGCCCTAAAAAGGATGTATGGATCTTTCGGATGGTCGTCCAAAGGTAAAAATGAAATGAAGAAATGAATTGTGCAATTATGCAAAAGTGTGTTCTGTATTATTGAACAGACAGACTAACTAAATTGGTTTTAGCCAAACGGTACTCTACAATAAGCCTTTTTACTGGGCTCTGTGCCAAAAATGAGAACCAGAGACCGCAGCGATTTAAACGAGATTATGTGTTATATGATATATGATAACAGTGCTACTTCCTCCTTTGCCGAATGAGCTGATAATAGCTAAAGATGATTGGATAACCAAACAGTTTTAGCCAAAGGAGGTAGTGAGAACTGAAAGAGATTTTTCATCTACGTTTTGGTTAGGGACCAGAAAGCTCTCCTACCAGTAGGTTGAGCAGTTTCGCGTCATGATGGTTAATGAATACAAATTTAATGGCCTCTTGCAGAACTTTGTGGCTTTTAAAAGATTCCCTCTGTGAAACTAATTTCTGGGACTTTGTACTTTCGAACTTGTACCAATAACAGTACTTAAAATCTTGTGTCTTTCAGCCTGACCGGGTTCAGTTGTGAACCATGGGTGAGTTTTGCCACTCAAAGGTAAGTTAGTGAGGGAATAAAGTGTATCATCGCCTGAATTTTCGGTAAAAAGTTTGCGAATCTAGACAGCCTTTCACTAAACATAAATAACGACAGGTCAAGCCTCCCACAGAGATAGTTTCAAACCCTTATCTCCTATACTTAGTTAATGTGGTTCCTAAAGTGTCCTAAAGCAATGCTTGGAAAGGTTTATGAACTATCCATTGCAATAATTAAGTATTAAAATATGATATTTTTTACAGAAACGAAGCGGGATAAAGAAAATGTGATTGTAGGTATGACATATGGAATGTTACTCAATGTAAAAAACTTATGTTAATAATATGAATATTATTTAATAGTTATATAAAAGTAATATATATATATATATATCTATATTGTTACTTACATTTCTTTTGCGATATATGTTGAAAATATCTTGGTCAATGTTTGTTTTTTTTTTACAGTGGAAAAAGGTCCAACTACACGTACAGGTAAGTATGTTCATTCAAAATGAAATTATTTAGAATTTTTTAAAATAATTATATAATAATTAATTATAGTTATTTCGATATGATCTGGTAATTATTAATAATTAGATTCCCATGGCCGGACAAACATCGATGTGGTAACTCAGTCACAATTCGCAATTCTGGAAGCGGCGATAAAAGACCTCATGGACGTTGCTGCTCCACAACCCCTCTCGATGCCAAAAAATGAGAAGTTGAGGAAAGATCTCGCCAAAGGCACTGCGACTTTGCCTGATGCTATGGAGGCTATGCAGGTTACAAATAGATGTGATGACTTAGGTTTATAGTAGAAGGATGGACTGCAATAATCCCATAATTATAGATTACGTTTGTTGAATCTGATCTGAGATATATTTTAACTCGGTAATATAATGGAGTTTTATATACATCATGGTACATGATTTGGTTTAGATTTGAACAAGTTTTAAAAATTTGGAACATTTTGTTTCATGTATAATTTAATTTTATTTAGAAGCTACAGCTCGTTCAGCTTATTGCAGGTAGTAGCTCGTATGAAAGCAGCAGAAGCCGCTATCCAGCGCATGTCAGGCCTGATTACACATCTGGCAGGTGCAAGTGACCTCGCCGATGTTGGCGATGTCTCAGATGTGACAGATGAGAGGGAAGAGAAACTCCCTGAAGAGGTCTCAATACATACTTATAATACGAAATAACTATTGAGCAATTACACTTTTTCACAAGTTTAGTTTGAAAATATGAATTTAAATCATAACGATGAAAATATCATACAGTTCACGGATCTGATAATGTACAAATAAATTATTAAAGGTCAGAAATAAAGAGATCTTGATACCTCTAACGGATGAGTTCAAAAGGTATTGATTGATTCTGAAGGTTTTGCAGGTTTTAGTGTAGTGATCCATGTAATTGACATAAGTAAGGCTTTCTTGTATTGTGGGTGGTTACAATTTTCAATATTCATATTTTTTAAACAAATAGTGTCACTTAATCACACCCAGGACAGTAAGTTTTTATTGCTTTCACTATAGACCATCAAATCTCGAGTTTCTGTCGCTCCGAGGAAGTCTGTAATGATCGATCCGAAGGTTTCTCAAGTGTCACATATAAGTACGAAGCCGTCAGTAGCCTCCTATGTAGACACCGGCCCTTCGTCGGCCTCGTCAGTGGCCGCTCCCAGACCCTCACAAGTTTCGGTCAAACCGTCGGTGTTGTCCAAAGCTTCTTCCGTGACTATGGGCCCGAGTGTCACCCAAGAAGAAATGGAGTAAACATTTTTAATATAAATTTATATTAAGCCGATAAATTTTGTCTTGAATAAAATTCCTGGGACATAAAAAATCTGTCTAAATTAAATATTATCTCCTTAAATTGAAAAAGTACGTATTTTGACGTCAGTATTTAGTAATGTTCTTTACTCTATTGCTAGCACTAGTAGTACCTTATATTTTGTTATATCAATGAAACTTACATAACAGGTCAGCCCTGAGAGGTTTGCATGACGAAATATCCAAGTCTCTTAACGCGGCCGTGAGTCGTGCCGCGACTGCTGCGGAGACGGCCCTCCACACTGCTGTCAATGTCGGTCAGATCATTTACAACTTTAATACATGTTTTGGTAATTTGGTCTGCCTCACCTTCTAGTTTTATTTTTCCAGCAAATAAACTAGACGTAGCTCTAAAACTGGATAGTCGTATATCAGCGCTGTACGCCATCGTCGGTGACTACTCAGATCAGTTGAGTGGATTCGACGCCGGGCTCACGACACAAGTATTTATATTATTGTATGTATAAATGTAACCAAACTAGTGCACTCTCGTTCGATGATACAAGATAGTAAAGAATTAGAAATTAATAAAATTTGTTCTTTAAAAGCCTGTCGACTCTGTTTTATGAGGACACCTAACTGTTTTATTGTTGTTGTCTGGAATGTTTGTCCGACCGTTTATGAGATTTTCAACAGATGCAAGGTTTCAAAGATCAAATCGCCCAAATGCGTTCGGATCTCAAGAAAGGACTTCAACAGTTGGACAATGTTAACAATAACGCCGAAACAGCTGGTTAATTTTTTTTTTTTTTTCAAATTTCCTACATTTTGGTTCGAAATTACTTAATACATTATAAAGACTCACTTAAACAATTATATTTGTAAGTTTGTTGAATAAGGCTATATATGTACAGGTGAATATTGAAATTAATAAGGGAAAGTACATAAATGTAGTAATTGTAAGGATTCGCTTTTAGTTTTTTTGTTATTTAGGACTCTATCTTTAATGTGTATTTTCTAGCTGTGATGGAGCTGACGGAGCGCTACACTGAGCTGGTCGTAGACCTGGACACCACTATGACAGCGCACACGGCGCTGCAGCAGCTACAGTCAAAGCTGGCTGGGGAGATGCATGTTAGTCATTAATGATTATAGCCGTGTTACGAATATTCGACTATTCGGCCTTGGCCTTCTCGATCACGATTTTGGTAGTCAATGTTCGATTGGTTCATCGTGCTATTCCTTCAAATAGCGAAAGAGACAAAAACGCAATATATATTCATATAAACGTGTTAATCAGTCCACATGTTATGTTAATTTCCATGTTTTAGCAAAGTAAGCTAAATTTTTCAGTGCTAAGCTGTGATGAATAAAAACAATTTTTCAGTATATGTTGGTAACAAAAGATACGCTTATCGTCGTAAATTTAACCAGGTTCAGACAATAACCTTTCATATAAACTGTATTCCCAGGAAGAGACAAATAAACATCAGCAAAATTTTCAGGTTTGGGTAGTGTTTGTCGTTTGCCGACCACCGCTGGTAAGGGCCAGTTTTTCGGTCTAGGTGATCCACGTCCTCGTCATTATCACAATTTACATATCTGTCGCGACTTTTTAAAAATAGAAGATGTATATTTTTTGTTTACATCAAAGTTGAATCGCCACATCAAATTTCTGTGGCAAATATTCGGCGCTTCGACCGAAACCGTCGCTCATTATTGGGTCTCAGGAAAAAATACTATTTTTCAGCAACTCCATTTCAGCAACGCCATCAAAAGATTTTTAACTAATTGACTAATTTTGGTAAGGTAACTGAAGCTTGCACAGTCCAAATAAATAAAGGTTTTTAATTAATAAATTCATACATGACTGAAACACTGAAAACATTCGGAATTAAGTTTGAAAATGAAAAGTTGTGTGAAGGTACACGTTAACATAACAGACAATTTATTAACAGTTTTATTTCCTTGTCAATAAGGTTTCATTCTTGTTGCAATCAAAGTTTGTAAAAAAAATATCATTTGCCAAGAGTATTTGTCACTTTCCATTTATATTGCTTTTTTTTAATTTAAAACTGTCGATGGACTTATTATTTAAAGCGGGTATTCATTTAGCGGGTATTATTGTTTGTGATTTTTTTTAAATATATAATTCCTTTTTTATAGAGCTTGGTGGAGTGTGTGGAAATGCTGCGCGAACAGAAATGCGACAGAGATGAAGTCTTGGATGGACTCCGGGATAAGGTTTACTTTGAGCATTGTTGGTCTTCGGTTAGGTCAAACATGGCCGTAGGTTCTAGATAATTCAACGGATGTGGTCTCAAAGGAATGTTCTGAATTGCTATGTAAGACTGGATAATGCCTTGAATTTTACATTTAACCACTGTTTGGTTTTACATTTAACCCGTCCACGATGATTTCCAAGAGTTTATAGTAAGCCCACTTTGCAAGATTTACCTTTCGCTCAGCGAACAGAGTTCTCGGAAGGAAAACACTCCATTTCCATCCGAAACCCCACATATAGATAAATTAATGTCGACGTTATCGCAATAGTTCCTTTGATTTGTTCGTCCAAACAAGTAAGCAATGCATAAAAGTGTGAGGAGTTTGCGTACGTCGAAAATGTATTATCGGAGCGATGAATTTTGTTCATATCGATTAAGTTGAATGCTACAAAGGGGAACTTAATCCGGCCAAGAAATATATTCGTTGATATTCTTCAACATTTTTTTTCTATTATGTACCACAAATCAATAAAACCAATTTCTATTAAAGGCCGACATATCACGTCTGGCGGGTCTGCTGTCAGAGGTACAGTTCGCGACGGCGCGGACTGACTTCGAGCGGCGGCTAGACCTCTGTCACGACAAATTCAACAGACAGGATGCAATGTGGACGGTATATATATATCATAATCATCAAGTACTTCTGTTTGAAGCGAGGTCTCAGATATCTCCACGTTTTCGATCTTCGCAGTCGAGGTTTGGCGAAAGTTTTTGTGGAAAAGTTTTTAGATTTTATTATATTTTAAACTTCGAACAAAAAAAGGTAAAAGGATATTATGACAAACAAACTTGTCCTGAAACAAAATGAGGATAATACGAGGAGGTTTCCGATGCCGGATATTATTAATACTATATTAATGTTTATATATTACTTGTTCTATCAGTCGGCAGTCATGGACCTGTCCCGTCTGACGGATCAGAAGGCGGAACTGATCGAGTTGCTATCGTTACGAGACACCACACAGAAACAACTGCAAGAGTTACAAGACAGGCTGCACACGATGGCCGTCGTACTGGGAGAGCCAAAGGTACTCTACATATATTTGGGTAATTTAGATTTTTGCCAATGCTTGTGTTTTTATGCAAATGTCCAATTTTATTTATTTAATTAATATAACTAAAATTGATTATCTCTCATTACCTCAAAATGAAAAGTCGATACTTAGTTGTGTCGTTCCAGTTCCTGTGTGTTACTTTGTTCCAGCAAATCCTGTATGATTATTCCATGTTATGTATATTGTTCCGACGTGCAGGCGGCGCTGCTTACTCGCCAACTAGCTCGTGGTGCAGTGTGCGGCGCCTGCGGAGCCTCCGCGCTCATGGAGCCGAGGGACTCCCACGCGGGTGCTCCGCCTCGCCTGCCGCCGCTCCGAGCGGAGCCCGAGCCGGAGCCCTGCAATCGATGGATCGTCGCTGAGCCTCCGCTTGAGAGGTCATTTCACTCACATATAACTTTTTACATCAATTCATTGTTCTTTCATATCTTCGAATATATGTGATCGGGGGATCATTTTATGTTTCCCGAGAATACGTTTACTGATTTTAACATTCCTTGATGGAGACGCGCCTTGGAGTTATTGAACAGCTTCCGAGCGTAAGACTACCCGCGCAACACAGCGGCGGATACTCGATGTTTCAACAAAGAAATTATTATAATTTAAATCGGACATAAAATATAATAACTACAGTTTGAATGTATTTGAAAAATTCTTATTAATATAAAATCGACTACCAAGCGAAATAATTTAAAAAATATACTATTCTGAGGACAGTAATTTTTTATTGTCCTAATTAAATTTTATTGTACAGGTTCAATGCAAGTGGTAGGTCTTAATTATACTAAAAGTAAATCATCAGCAGACACGTGTGTCACCGGTGGGCGGGAGGGTCCCACACGCTGTTGAGTGCGACCACACACGAGCGAGCACCGAGTCTGGACCTCAGTGAGATCCGCACCATGAAGTATACAGGCCACGGCACGGACGGACGGGTTAGACGTCCATTGCACTTTGCTGTCTAAACTGCTGCACTGCAGAGTTTTGTCCGAATCTTTTCAGTATATTTTCGGTGAAAGAGCAACAAACGCCCATACGTTGTCGTAAACTGTTACATTTATAATATTAATAGGATTAGCAACCAATGTTAATTGACATTTTTGGGAAGCTATTTTGATACGAAATACATTCTCATTTTTGTCAATAAGTTTAAGTAAACTTTAAATTAATAAAGAAAAAATATATGCACCTTCTCTACAGTTAAATTCGCTCCTAGTGAATGATTTGTTGCGATTATAAGAGTTGTACTAATTTCTGTGTTGCGTATTTCAAGCTGTACATGTTGGAAGAGGATCTCAAGCCGTGTGTTGAATGCAACATGCTCACCACGGACGTCCCTCCAGAAGGAACGCAGGCCGGCGACACGCACTGACGGGCGAACACACACGCGGTATATACACGTGTATGTTTATTTTTGATTAATTGTATCTTTAGAGTAACATGTTATCAAATAATTTACAAATTGCTGATGTTTAATCTGCATTATGAAAAATATTATTAATTATATAATACAATGATCTTATTGACCTTTGTTTTTTTGCCTTTAAATAGTAACCATATGGTATAGTACATACACTCTTATACACGCTTGTGACTAGAGTTGTACACAACTTTATTTTATGTAACAGACTTATGTTATACTGAGTAATATATAGTCGTATCTATACAGATTTATTTACTAACAACTCTGAGTGAAAGGCATTCAATTATTAAAAGGTACTGTTTTATATTTCAACATATTATAAATATTCATTATTGTGTATAGGAGGATTCTCAACAATATGGAAATAATCAAAATAACGGACCTCGAGCATGTATATGAAATTCAAATGTTATGTTCTTCTTTTAAGCCTAATTTAAGAGAAAGTTACTATAAAATGATTTTTTAATACTTTAAATAATTAAACACTATAAAATATCCTTAATATAGAAGCTGAAATGTCCCTCTTTTTATAATTATCACACTATATTGTGATTGGTGAGCCTGGTAGGAAGATGAATTTTAATCCTAATATCATCAGTTTATTAAGTCCAAGATATTAAAGGCTTTTAGCTGTGAGGGTAGTTGTACTGGCTTGCGTTTATTTTTCCTTGTCTCTGGCCTAATTCAATAATATTGTTTTCGATCGTAATATCCGTTTCTTTCGGAAGTGAAAGAAATATCATTTATTATGCCACGAAAAACAACTCATATGTACTGTGTTTTTAAATAAACCTAGTATTTTTATTGAAAATTTAAAACAAAATCATTTGAAAAATTGTGATAAAATAAGTAAAAGCCGTAATATTGTTATTACAATTTTTATTATTAATAAATAAATAATTTACAATTGGTCCAAGCGTATTTACAACTTACAGCGCGAGAGTAATAATTAAAATAAATTATAGTTTGATCTACAAACGGTTTAAATAAATAAGTTGAATAAATAGATTCACAACACTCGCATTGTTTAGTCATATGAGACGTTGAAGCAACGGTTTCCTTCATCGAGACGACATTGTAAAAATATAACTATCTTTTTCTTACAACGTCTGAGCTATATCTCAAAAACACAATATTATTAATTACCATCATGTGTTATGTTAGCTAATACTTTAATATCGATAAAACCTAATAAAATCATAAAAACTTAGAATATCGAAGTATTTCTACGTCATTAAGATAAATAAATGTGTGCCTGCGGCTTTATCGCCGAGTATTTTTTATCACAAAAATACCATATTGATAAAGCGCGCACGTTCAAATCCTGCTGACATGTTAACTCTAATACTTGTCTCTGGCCCTTCAGACGCGTCCGTCGAGACACTTTGTACTTATAGACTGGTCTGGACTGGTAGGGTGAAGTATCAGATGGAATCGCAATGGAATCTGTAACAGTCGTGATCTCTGCTGGCCGACATCACGTCCCCGAGCTGGTGGGCCACTGCGGCCGCTCCCGCCGCGTTCCCGCGAGATATCCTGGAACATTTAATATATTTATATAATACATAATTTACCCGACAAAATACTCTTTAAGAAGCACGTATTGCTATCGTTACGGCAATACCCACAATATTTGTCTCCTATCATGTATGCGTGTCTCATTTTATTAAATCATTTGTTAAAATCTTTTTGACCAATATAAAGAACGGACTATGATGATACTTGAGATTTAAGTTGTAAAAAAGCATTCCATAGTTCCCGGATTCACATTGTAATAGAGGGTTTTTAAACGATTCAATGCCGTATCAAGTAATGTTTTAATAAAGGCTAGAGCCGAGAATCGACTCCTTCACAGACCCGCATCTCAGTAATCTGTGACCATAAAAGCATGTGAATGCATGAATATTTCCACTGACACGAATATGTCTGGTCCTCATAAAGCGGTCGTTCTTGAGAGGCCCAGACTAGTTTTCCGTATAAATTAAAATTAAATTTATTTCATTTATTCATAAATTTTCTTATATATTTATCCGTCTTAAGATCGATGCGACGCTCTGTATTAGAACTTAACTACAGAAAGCCATCTTATTCATTCATTTTAATTCAACCAACTTATCTAAAATGTGTTTTTTTGATAATTAAGTGACTAAAGCCGTTATTCCATATTTAGCACTACTCATGATGCGCTGCTGAATACATAAAAAAGCAATAACTGTTTAAGTATTTTGTTTTACTATTATAACATTTACACGCATTGATTTATGACCGGTGCCGGAGTTGGCTCACTCGGCAACTCGGCATGAATATATCAGTTCTAAATTATAATTTACGTTTTGTGTATGACATGGAGAATGCGCTCCGATCACTTTCACCTCTGGTGCGTGTTTCCGAACGTTGCGTAACTGTTACCGTTTGACGTTCATTTTGGCGGCAAACGGTCTGTATTTATTTGTGATTACGAATCTTCTCTCGTTTTATAATGTCGTAATAAGAGTTCGTTTTATTTAAAGTGTCAGTGGAACGAGGTGCAGCCATCGACGTGTTAACGAGAACCATCTTCATAGTAATTGTTGTTAAGTGAACGCACTGATCTACTGACATACATACGCTAAGATAATTATTTGATAGGAATTTGTTGTATATATTTTTATTTAGTTAATATCTAAATTTTAACCCAAACGACGTTATATTTTGTAAGTAAAGGATTTTTGATTAGCAATTAAAAAACAAAGATATGATTCATAAGTTTCTCGACTATTTAAATATACGACGCCGGTTGTAAATTGTTACCTGTAATGTAATGTCGAGACACTCGAATAACTTTCACATTATGTACATATGTTATTAATTTTTAAAATACTAACCACCTCATTACATGACTTTTACTTTTATTAGAAAAAAAGTTTAGATCAAAATGTTTTATTATTAATAATATAGATTTTGAATTTGAAACCTATTTGTAATTAAATATGGCAACATATGCAGGTATTATTTACATTATTCATTAAGTGCTTCTCACATGTTTTAAGTTTTGTCTCGTGTGAAGAAAGTGTCTACGGTTACACAACACAAGACAAGTGTATTGTTTACGGACGGTGTCGATTGACCTTTAGAAAGTTGTGTGAACGCATCCGGAAATACTCGAGGAGTAACCTTGAATGTTGTTTGTTCATCATCGGCTGTGTTATATTATATATTGAATGTTGAATATTTTGTATGCGCACACTCTCGCTGTACTAAGAATTTTATACGATATACAAAAAGTAATGCTTACATTTTGAGAAGAGATTCCATTTTCTTCTCCATACCAAACAGGGAGTCAGAGGATTGCGAGGTTAACACTTTACAGAACGTAAACTTTGCGCACTGTGAGTCCCTCCAGTCCGTCTGTTTGACCAGCTCCAGGGCTGCGGAGGTCAGGCTCGAAGAACTGGAAATGCTTTCCAAATGTTGTAAATCACCCGACGTGTCGTCTCCTAGAGATCTTTTAACACTCCGTCTCCTCCTTACAAAGTTTTGATAAGGATTGTAATAGGTCACCGTGTTCCTTTTCGATCGACTCACATCACTGTCTTCTGGTGACATCACCACATACACGTTTTCGCTCGGCATTTTGTAGTTGTCGTCGTAAAACTTCTGTCTGCTTAATATTTTTCTATCGATATCATATGGCGCGTTGATGAATGCTCTCTTGTGTTCTTTCTCGAGATCGTCTTGTGTGTCTTCTCCCGCACTGCGCATGATGTTGACGTCGAGAAGTTTACCGACGGCCACTGCGCCTAATCCGAGCGCAGCACCACCAGCCATTAAACCTAAAGCCGGTAGCATGGCGGGCGCTCCGGCTGCTGCGGCTACTCCAATTTTATCTTGAGCGTATCTTTGACTTTGAATAGAATTCGAAGGGTAAAGTCCCAAATTATGAGATATTTTATGGGTGGCTTCAACTATGGGATCCAAAACGGGCTGCGTGACTCTCGCTATTGGGTCGATAAGCGGCCTCGTAAACTGATGCACCGTTTGGCTTGCAGTATTGATGGTATCTTTCATTGAATCGGTAATTCTTTGCCAGAATGACGGTTCAGGAGCACGTTTGACGTAGCCGTAACCGTAAGGATACTTGTTGTGAGAGTGATCGTAATATGAAAACTTATTATATTCATCCTCATAGTACCTGTTGGCGCTGATCCCTGTGTTTTGGCTGCGCTGTTGATTGTATCCGTTGATGGGTTCCATCGGATAAGGATGAGCGCTCTTTGGAACGTTCGTGTAATACTTTACTTTTCGTTCCTTATTGTCGTAGTTTTCGGCGTTATCTCTGCCAGCTTTGGCAGGCTGAACTCCAAGTTCCGGATGAGCATATTGCAGTACAGGATTTCTTACACTTTCATCGAAATCAGGTTTGGCGTCATTCGGAGTGTACATGAGTGAGTTTGGGAAGTTGGCTTCTCCTGGGTGTTGTAACATTCTTCGTTGAATGTGACTCTCAGCGTAGTCCAAGTCGCCGTTATGAGCTCTTGAGCTTCTTCCACTAAAGTAATCCCGTTTAGATTCCTGTTCATTTATTTGTTTGATGTACTCGATCAGTTTGGAATTAGCAACCTTTGAGTTGTCAGCTTTCGTGAATGGACCGTATCCAGTTTTAACAAAGTGATGTTCTTCTTTTGGCTTGTATGAGTAGCTGGGAATAAAGTCCTGATTTTCAAATTTCATGTTATCAAACTTTGTAAAAGGACCATCTACTGGTTCAAAATTGTCTTCCTTCGTAAATGGTCCCAAGTTTTGTGATGGTTCTTCTGCCGCTATATCAGGGTAAACGTCAGCCTCGGGGATAGCTCGCGGCGGTGTGTAACCTTCGGGGTAGGGTATCAATTCCCCGTTAACTACCCTTGCATTTCTCCATGTTTTTTTGTCTGATTCATCGTCTGGCATTCTTATTCCTTGTATTTCTGGAATACCATCATCACCCAAAGTAAGAATGGATCTGCCGCGTTTATTATTGTATTTGTCGATAGCTTTCTTTAAATACATGGGCTCAGAGCTTATTACTACTGGGTCAGGAACTTTGATCGGTTTCGTATCTTCGTCGGACACCTTAGTACTAACAACTTCTATGTAGACGGGGTTTCTGTCATTCTTTATAACTGGGTTGTAAGGATCGAACCTGTAGCTCTTAATAGGACCGCTGTAGTCCGTGTAACTCTTCGATGTTATATAAACTTTTTTGTTCTCCGTTTGCTTTTCGTTATCGTAAGTTGGATAGTAATTATAAGTTTCTGGGTCGGACTCTGGTTTCCCACCGTCCTCTTGGATATGTGATTCAGGGTAGACGGAAACAGGGGACCAGTTCCCGTATTCAGCTTTAACATCAGCAAAGTCGTCATGCTTATGTCTGTTAAGATAATAATCAAAGCCAGCTAGGTCGCTACTGACTGTTCCAAAATTAAGTTTTCTTTGATCTCTTGACTCGGTTTTGTTTTTATTTTCATTTGTTATGTTTGCCTTTGAAGTTGTGAGGGTAGTTCTGACCGACATAGTTGTAGGTACTGGTGTCGTACTGGGGCCCTGTGTCGTCGATTTGCCATCTTTTTTCTTGACAATTAATTGTGTCACATGACCCGACTTGGACCTCACATTTAGGGTCTGGGTTTCATGAGGGTTCAGACTTCTGGAAACCTTCAGTTCTGTGCGTGTGGTCCGTGAAGGCAGGAGGGTCGTTCGGATCGTTTTGGTCGTGGTTGTGGTCGAGTTGTCGCCATGATCCGCTCTGATGGCTATTGCGCAGAACAGCCACAAAATGGCGCAAGTCCGTATTGGGCTTACGGGAGCCATCTGGAATGATACACGATTACGTTATTAATAATAATGATTAAAGCGTTCCTGTCATTATTTGTCACTGGGGTTAACTTAAATGAGGGAAAATTTTAAGATCCCTTTTAAGTTATTTTACATTATGTTGAGTGGTATAAAAACACCCTGTTCCTAAGATGTGTGAGCAGTAGTTTAGATTAAAAATTATTGACTTTATGTTGATGTTATATGATTTAAAAATAAAATTATAGTTTTTTTATGTGCATATAGTAAAGTATATCACACACAAGAGTAACACACTTTGTTTATAAAAATGTTTTAAGACTAAAACAGTTAGGAATGTTGATACAATTAAGGGCATCTGTCTGTCCGCTGTACAAGTAGCCCGAGGCTGGTAACAAGTCCGGTGATAAACACCGCGTGTAATCTTTATAGATGACCTCTGCCACCGACATCTCTTGAGGCACGCGCTTCATAGCCTTCCATCACACGTAACAGAAAAAACTGTTCCAATACGATTCACATTCTACTCTCAGTTAATTTCAATTCCACGACAACAGTCATTTGGCACGGTAGTTTCGAGTGAATCATTTAAATGTTCCACATCTGTTATATTACATGGCATAATGAGTGTAACAAGTGAAAAGAACAAGAATTGATTAAAATGAAAGTGCAGCTAATGCGGCGCCGGCCGAGGACCGTGGGTCGTGTAGGATCGATTTATTGCTTCGAAGAGTTTTCCGAGCAATGACGGCTAAATTATGTTTTATAATTTACTTTCATTTCTAGTACTACAGTTCAATGTAAGCTCTGTGTTGTTCTTGTGGAAAAACTACCAAAATCATTTATACAATTTATAGTTTTATATGTTTATAAAAAAAAAATCGGTCGCAAGCTTATTTGTATCACGCTACTTTACTTCTAGTCAAGTGTTGGCGTCAATAAAACTGTCGTTTTCCTCGCGACGCGTCTCGTATGCTGATTTTAAATAAAATAAATAGCAACATTGTTACAAAACATCACGCGTGTATCGGGGAATGGACAGTTTCACATAGCTGCATTAATTTGTAGAAATCGCAAGACATGTTCTTCACCAAATAACAACGTCTTAGATTATGGAGTCGTGCAATGCAATGATTTGCTTCGTAATAAAATGTAATGACGGTCATCTATTGCTATCTCGGTTATAACTGATCAATTGGAATTCTTGTATTGGTGACAAATTTAATTAATTTATTATATAAAAAAAATAATTGGAATAGTCTCGTAGACGTGTCCTATTCGTGCTGCGTATTAACACCATTGCGTAATGCACAGGTACGTGTAGTAACAATAGCGACATTGCCTAACAGAATCAAACAATATTTGTGCGAGTGTACTTAGAAGGAACTAACAAAGGCTGGAGCGTCACGCCTGTGTTATTAAACGCTAATTACATTACAAGAACTCATTAGTGCTATTTGTTCGAGTGCGTACTTACTAGAGCGCGAATAATTTATGAGTCGAGATCTCATTTAGATAAAAATATATATTTGCAAATGTCATTGAATATAATCTACACGGCCAGATCTGTGTCGAACTCGCAACTGAATGTTCAACAGAAATTGGAAAGATAAAAACGAAACAAAAAAGATATGAAATTTAAAGGCTGATTACGTAAACGTGGCGAAACCGTTCTTAAAACGAAACGCCGATATATTTTCCGAGTTTAATGTAACAGAGAGACCGTTACCGAGCCGTTAATTATCGAAGTAGGCCGCTTTTCGCGCCATCTTTATTTTCACGCAGTTTTCTTTAGCTACGTGCACTGCCGACGTCACCACAATACATTATTACACTGTTTACTTACGTTGAGAAACCCTGACCTATTTTAAGGTCTGTTTTTTTAAATAATATTCATTTGAGTAAATATATATTGAACTAAATTGCAGAAAATTATACACCAACTGACATATAATAACGATTTTTAAACGCAATTACAGAGATTGTTAAAAGCAAGATATGTTTCCTATTGATTTCCTTAACTTAACTTCGATCTATAATATCTCATATTGTGACACGAGGTGATAATTTACAATAAATTATAATTAAAATTTTTAAAAAAATATAACATTTCATGGACAAATATATGAATGAGAATCATAAGGAGAGATGTTGGGTTCAATGACCGAGCACGAAAGTGAAATCTCAAGTTGAACGTCCAGTCGACGGAACCGGAGGCTGTGTGCTGTACACACACACACACACACATGTGTTTACATTATATACAATTAAAAAACCTTTATTTATACAATTGCTTTTTAACTTACATGATAAATTTTAAAGGAACCGTTACATAGTATGAGAAGTTATAAAATTAAAATACGTCGAGGAAAATTAAATTGAGAATTTATTTTTTATAAAAATACACGTGTATAAACGAAAGTCACTGTAAATAAGCATATGGGTAAGGGTCAGAGAGTTGATGCCAACCACTCGGTGAGGAATAAGGTCGGTAGAAAATCAACCCAGCATTACAATCTATCCCTGGTACAGGCGTCACTTAATTTCTCAACATCAACGTTCCCTGCATCTTAATTTCATTTCATTTAAGTTTCAACATCCCCTCGTAATGCTCCGGGATTTAACATTAAAGAGTACTAATACTTCTATGTCTTGACTGTCTGTTTGTCACCCATTGACACACTACTTGACGCGCGGAATACATGCCTAACACGTCGTTAAGACATAATAACAGCTTGTTATAGATTATAAACTGACAATGGTTAATTCAAGAATAATTACGTGTTTTAATATCAATTCCTGCTAATTGAATGTTAGGCTGCGGCCTGATGAGCCTTATGTGATATCATGATGTGTGATCTGGCGTCATTTTCGGGCCAAGGTCCGCGGTCCCCGGAGGTCTGGCCGGACGGATGTTATGCAACGATCAAACCGCGTCCAATTCTACAGAGCCGCGTCAGTATTCGAACGCAGTGAAAGCCTTACGTCACTCGCCAGCTCCTAACAGCACGTTTAAAACATTAACACTACGAGGAAAATAAATTACTCGATACTTCTCGCGTTTCAAAACGGACTGTAGTATTTTTGTTAAAAATGATACAGAGATGAGAGCAGTGAGCTCGTCTTTGGTTTCTAACAAACTTGTAAACTTAAACTCCTAACTTTTTGTCATATTAATAGTTTGAGCGAGCCTCGGTTATAGTTACAGTTCAATTAACAAAGCCACATATATTGGAACGTCGCGTGCCGAGCGTCGCGTGCCGAGCATGACGTTATTATGAATAAAAGACAGCAATGAAATCAAATGCCTACATTGAATACTTCCGACTGCGACTAAAGCCTATGTCTTATGCGTGTAGTACATTTATATTTCTTGGTTAGAGAAGTTTTGAAAATATTTGAGAGACTCCGTCTTAAGCGCAAGTTATTAGAATGAACCTTGGTGGTGCCATAAAAGGCTGTATTTTCCAATCAGCGTTCCGCGTGATGTAATGAGTCTCCGCTTACATATAATAACGCTTATTTCAATGTTATAAGATAATAGTTCATTTATTTTCTTTGCTGTTTGTAGACGAGTACCTAAGTGTATAATCTACGTGTTACTGTTTACATGACGAGGAATTTTGAATTTTAATTATGCAAAATTATTACAAATAGGGGTTTTACAGAGATTATAATTTTATATGAGAGCAATTCACCTCTTAATATGATATAAAAAACTTGTTAAGGAGTCACAAGAACTAAACTCACTTCACACAATGGAGAAAGAAAGTATCGCACAGTGAGTGAAGCGTCCATCTCACGGTTAGTCATTATTATTTGAGAGTTTAGAATCTTGACGTTTTAATATGCCTTGCCGTCGTATATTTTTTGTTAATTAATTGCTTATTATACTCTTTTATTCGTCGTTTCAATAATAATTTCCGCACATTATTTTATATTTTAGTTCTCAGAGCTGACGGTAAAATTATATAAAAGATTGATTGATTATTTCGTTAAAAAAAAACGATATCAATTGTTCGGATGTTTAAAGCATTTATTGGACTGGGATCGAAACACAATTTCATTTACTACAAAAACGTTTTAAAAGTAGAAATCTATTACTGTGTCGCGACGGACCCGGCAGCCGCACGGTGAACCCATGGCATGCTGAGGGTTCCGTCTCATGCATGAGTGTAATGACAAAAACAGTTATTAGTGTTGATTAAAACGTATTATATATATATAGGTTTATGTAATTAAAAGAAATGAAACCTACTAAAATAAAGTCACTGATGGTCTTTGAGTGTAGTATGAACGAACATCGTCAAATAATGAGAGACCAGTGAGCTCTCAATCACGTTATTATTCAATGATAGAAATTCGTCTTTATATTAAATTGAGAACGTAACCAAGAAGTAAAATGTTTGTGGCTCAGCTGCTTCCTGTACGTTTTAACTTAAGATAACATTAACTTTATACCTTCTCTTAAATAGTGTGAAAGTAAAATCACCAGACAATATAGTAGGCATAATATAATTACCGTCGTATGTGGGACATGCGACATTCAATAAACAAACATGGTGTGACAAAGATACGACACAATGAACGTGTTGAATGTTCGGAAAGAATCGATGCTCCAGTTTACACGACTGTACGCTGGGAGGCTGAGAGGCTGGGAGGCTTACACAACCCGACGGAACAGATCAAAATGAACCCTAACAATGTTACATAAGACACATTGTCCTGAGTATAACGTAACTGAGTTCTTATTCAGTATTGGTAGTACGCTTTGATCAGATTGTGTAATAAGAAAAGTACAACATATTCATAAAGTACTGTCATAGTACTTTTTTATACATTGGCAACACCTTCAATGCAAAGAAATTGTACTTCGGTGCGTAATTCTTTTGCGACAATGATTTAACTTGTTCCGAGCATGTCTCGCAGTCGGCCTAGTTCTTCGAAAGCTATTTAAATATTAGTTCAATATATTTTTATATGTGAATAAAAAAGCACGTTTTGTATTATAACTTTTAAGACATACATTTCAGTAATTTATATAAAATGCATACTTGTTTACTTGGGACTCAGCTTTGTAAAATACTTTCGCTGTGACTGAGAAACTTTCCGCAACTAGTCAGCTTTAATTAATTTTCTGAATGTCAAGTGTGATTAATAGTGATCATTATATGTATGTATGTATTCAGACTGATCGGGGAATCTCCTCCCCTATTTAAAGTATGTCGAAGGTGCGTCTCACTGGGTGCAAGTTCTTATCTCTTGATAGTTAAAATGCAAAATTTCGTAATCGTCTTAGAAGTGGCCGCGGGGAAGTTTCAGACATCACTTTCCCATTTATATTTACTACGTTACACTGAGTTATATAAATCTACGAACTATTTTTTTATTCAATAGGAATCTTTTTAATTCCGAACGACTTTCTCTGGAGTTAAATAAATTATTAATTAACACGTGAACAGTACGATACGGTTTGACAAAATATTCTAAAAATTATGTTACAGTGTTGCCATTAAAATATTGGTAAATAAATTTTAATGACAATTTATAAATCATTTAATTAATATCTATAAACCTATTAAAATGAATAATAAAATGTATGTTATATATAATACATATTATATAAATATAAATCATGAACCCGGTAAATGCATTCCATTCGTAGAATAATAGATAATTAATTATTTCCTTGATAGTTGGTTGTAATGAGTGAGTATTGTTTTACAGCTATAATATACACGGCGCTGTTCATGTGCTCATTTGTTTATTATTACAAGAAACACATGTACAGAAAAAGGTATTTTTTGTCACTTGGCCTCATATAATGACAGTGTTGTGTGGTTGTTACTAGGTATACCTAATGAGTGTATTGAAACGAACTGCACTCTATTCACTCACCGTCTAAAGTATTCCTGGTCGTAATTCAGAATGAATCTGGTCTCATGCTCCGCGCCACTCACACAGAATAACAAAAATACAGAATACTTGAAATCGAAATTTATGAGATTTCGATGTCGAATCACAATAGTTCACTGTTCGCGTGGTGGTGACGATGTCGGCGTGTCAGGTGCAACTGACTGTGGTCCGCGGTGAGAGTTCTGCCGGTGAGCTCTGGTGGTGGCAGAGACGGTGGCGGGTTCACGTGTGGGGCTAAACCACCTACTTCGCTGATTTTTTATTTACACTCGATGGCTGAATATTTTCTATATTATATGACTGTGTACAGTAGAGTGTTCGAAAAGTATTTTAGAGTTTCATTCCCGTCTCATATATATAAAATATCATCTCTTAAATTAAACTTAATAAACATGATACTTATTTACTTGTAATCTTTTCTCTTGATATAAATTTCTTATGACTTCTAAAGAAATGTTATTTTCAAGCCAACGTTCAGTTCCCGAGCTATATTTCAGTCACACCCATTCCCGATGTAAAACAACAGACTAAAAAAAATTGAGAAATTGCTATTAATATTATTTTAAAAAGTTGAGAAAATGAAGATGTGACTCTTATGAAGCCTTTCACCTGTTGATTTCTGAAGATAATAGTTAAGACAGCTTGACGTCCCGGATATGTTTAGAAGTACATATCATAGTTGAGCTTTAAGTGAATTAATTCCATTATTTTAGAAGATACAGCCAGGGAAAGATATTCATATTATTTATAGTTATTGTCAATATGTTTTTGTATTTGCCAAAAAACACAGATCCATCGGAATCTCTTCCAGTTTTGTCAGTCGTGATGACAATATTTATCGTCTCCTGAAGGTGTCCTCTTTCCGGGGTGATTATGATATATTTTTTCTATAAAACTATCCAATCGACAAACGCATCATGAATAAACAAGCTCTCCTTGAGTCAACGTATCATTGGATAATGTTGCGAAATAAGAAAGCTTCTCTAACCTCCATTGACACTTCATACATAGTCAAGCTGGTCTGTTGCAGGAAAGTTACACGGTAGCTGGTACTGGGGAAACTTATCGCTCAGACACCGTCACTTGCTGACTGTACGTGCTCTAACTCTTTTCAATACGAGATGGTTAATGAAGTATTTCTATGTTGTTATGACGTCACGAACGGCACAGTCGGTATTCAGAGATCCTTTACGCAGCTTTATAAACATAAACAGATCATAGTTTTCCACCTTCGTAATAATGTCAATGAAATCTTAATCAAACTTTTCTTTTTCATTTTCATACCACATAGTTTTTTCAATTCAGTTTAGAATACAATCTTCTAAGCAATTTCGCGCGCTGTATTTCTCTGTTTTATTGACGGATATTATACAACCACCCTCACATATAACACTCGTTACATCATGACACTTGACGTTCTGTTATCAGGGAGGTCAGCTTCACACGGGTTCTTTATTACTTTAGCGTTAATTTTCAGACGTCGCCTTTCTTTCGTTTGTTAAATTTAATATCAATCATAAAATCATATACTCGTGTATGAAATGAAACATCACCTTTCAAATGATATTTTTAATACAACATGTTGGAGGACTTCTCCGCTCAGCTATCTCATGCGTACGAGATGACTGAAAATTAAAGGTAAGTGTAACAACAATGAACTTCATTACTCAATCGAGCGATCGGGAAAATATCTAGAAGATGTTGGTAGGGGTAATAATAATATATAAATTTCATGTTATAAATGTACTTATAAAATGTAATAATTGTCAAAAGTAGACTTTTTAAACAAACCATTCATAAAACAGATTACATTATTCTCTTTACAATTTTCTTTTAACTTTTTGAGCACTCCCGCCTTATTTGGACTTCGTGATTCAATGTAGTGTTATTTATCTTTGAATGTAACTCTGGAACGGTAATTACAGCGGCCTACATCACCTCCATCACCTCCATCACCGCCTCAGCTGACAGGATGATGCCATTATTAATGTATAATAATCACCGGACACGACGTTTTCTACGTCCGTTTGTGACTCGAATGACTGATTTATTGAAAGCTCATTAATTAAGTTTAATTATTGCGATATTTGCCGACATATACATTACATATTTCTATTTTAATTCTTTATAAAATATATGGAAATGAAAGTTGAATGCGGATAGACATGTAACGGGCGTTAGTGTGTATCGCTTACTTAGACTATGTTCTGGATAAATGTTCTTTAAAAACTGTAACGTCTCGTGTCATTGAGACGGGGAGGGAAATTTGAGACTGTCATAAACTCTTAGCACTTCGATCATTAATTAAACTCACTATTTATATAATAATATCGAAGAAAACACGCGCGGAATCTGAATTACTATTGGAATTACAAACTATATGAATTATTTATAAGGTTTTAGAAATAAATGTCACAGAAAATATTAATTCATTATAGACGACTGTTCTCAAATAGCTTGTACTTATTTGGCGCGAGTCCAGTTCTCGTTACTTCACTATGCGGATGAAAAAAGAAGGGTTTTATAAAATGGATCTAAGTCAATCATGATGATATGTAAGTACTAAGTTGGTTCAAAGGAAAAAACTGTGTCACAAAGACATAATGCAACGCACATAGTTGAAAATAAAACACATTTTAAAGTGATTATAACTCTACAAATTCAGAGTCCAATAATATTGCTTTCAATTTCTTTAAAAGAAATTTCTTTAAAAGAAATTTCTTTAAAAGATCTAGTATCTCATTTAAAACCAACAGATCGTAACCGTCCGGAGGCTGTGTTCTTATCAATGAGAGCGGACAATCGCCGGATCATTGAAAGTAGATCGGTACTTAATTCAAATTCTTCCGCAATTATGACTGTTGGCTTTCTCTCACACAACTATTATTGCGGAGATGTCAAGTTGTCGAATGACTCTTAAAGTCGGACGGGACCGTAATGATGATACGAATGGATCTAATAACAGTCTGCTATATTCAGAAGGGGGTTCGCAGCATGCGTTCTCTCTGACGTACAACAGGCGTATTAAATTTAATAACAAATGTTTTGTTTTAATTTCTATTGAAATGGTTATTTTTTTTTGTATCTTGTTTTTCAGTGAAATTGAAATTTGAAGGCAGTTTGAAAGCAGAATGAGCACAACTGTAATACACGAGTATACTTCGAAGAGTTCTCTTTAGGTGGCTAACACTCTCAGGTGGCTAGGGTCTTGTGACTTATATATATTTTTATATAATAGTCAACTCGTTGAGTAAAATGAAAGAAGTAAGAAATAATCTTTCAAAAACTAGTAATAAAACAGGATTTTTTTCGAAAACTATTCATATAATAGAAAGGATAGCAAGGTTTTTAAGGAAACGTCCCTTCGAAATTGTAATTTCATATCGATGCTCAAACGATGTTGATGGATATCGGAAGAATCATTGAAATACATTGAAACGAAGTACATAAAATTCTGTAGCCGTCCTTCTAATAGAACGTATACGAAGCAGGTTAAAAAAATATATTAAAAAATAAATAAAACACTAATTTTAAATTAAAAATTATCAGTCACTTTACAAACGTATTTGTTTTCATGATTATTCCAAAGGCTTACTTAATTTAACTACGACATGCTTATTACAAATGTCTTATTTCTTTAAACAATATCTTTATTGATTGTATATTTAATTCATTCTCATTTATGGAAACCTTAAATTCACTTTAACAAAAAAATTATTATCTTTACAAGATTTTCAACTTACAAAATATCTTTTTGGAGTTATTTAAAGTGTTCTTAAATTTGGAATAAAACCCAAAATCATTCATTGTAAGTATGCGAGAGATAACAGGAGAAAAAAAGAGTTTGCTAAGAAATAGATTAAAGTAGAGGTATATCATTCAATATAGATGTAGAGGCAGAGAACGTTTGTGAAATTAATATATTAATTGATTGTGCTATCTTCATGTTATAATGTAACCTCGGCGGTCGTGGTCGCCAGGCTGGTAGCCGGGTCTGTGGTGGTCCAGTAACCAGCGCAGCAGCCGGTCCATGGAGCGAGGATCCTCACAGCGGATCTTGTAGCATGGTCTGCGGTCCACATAGCTAGGGTGAAGCTATTATTTTATTTAAAAGATTCATATAGTCGCAGACAGAAAGGAAAGAACAGTTTTTGAGGGGAAAAAATACTTCCTCTAAACGTCACATTTCCAACGTTTTACAAAGACGTTTGGAAAATAACGGATTTTGTAGATTAAGTTGCACTTTTATTATCTTTACATTGTGGGTTTGCAAAAATATGTAAAGTACGTACTACGCGTTCCCTCCTCGATGAATTCATCATAAACTTATCCACGAGCTCATTGGTCGATTTATCCCAATATAAGATTGCCTCATTTAATTCCTTATTATTCTCATTTATATTTGAAGAAAAGCTCGTTTGAACTATGAAGTCAGATCACAGAGGTTAAAAAAAACTCATATAAAGGTGATAAAAATAGTTGGTTGAGTAGCGGAAAGTTGTATTAAATAAATATATAGCTACGGCAAATTAATGTCTGACCTCATGTACTCCTGATCAGAATGGATTTCACACAGGAGCCGTCTCTTACAGCCATCGCTGATGTGGGGGAGAGATGACACGTCCTCCGAGTGACGAGAGATGCGGCCGCGGAAGCTGGAATATTATCAAATACGTACTTATAAGAGATAGAAAAAAGTTCAATCATTATTTAGCCTAAACATAAAATGATTGTCTTGAAAAGTTTCCTAAACCACCTCGTAGTTGAGAATCCATTTTGAACATTTTGTTCGTCGTCTAGCTATTTTTATTAAGAGACCATGTACCTAGTCACGGACGTCTCTTCTGACTAACTTTTTAAATTTCCAATAATTTCAAAGTGTTTTTATAAAAGTTACAGAAGTTTGTAAGGACCATACTAACGGACAAGGGTTCAAAATGAAAGTACTATACTTTTCCATGAGAATTATAAGAAAAAATACGTTAAGTCGACAACAAATAAAATATCTTAATACTTCTATTATGGTTTGTTAGTTTTTAAATAAGTTATTTTAGTCGTATGTTTCGTCAGTTGTCTAAATCTATTCAATGTCGTGTACATTATACACTTAAAGACAGTAAGTACTTGCAATGAGAAAAGCTTGTGTTTTTCTTAAGAAATGTTTTATTTCAATATCATTTCTCGTTCATTATCAATAATATTTATATGCATGTAATATTGTTCGCATTAACTCGCGAGTCAATTGTTCCGTGGCCTCAAACCAGGTACAAGGTAAACTTTTTATTTGCTGTTCTTCATAAACACACTCCGTTGCTTTCGCGGTTGTATAACACGCGGATGTCTGTCCTTCCGCCGCATTTCTACGTAACCGTAAGTAGGTTTATATCACTTGTAACGTACCGAGTTTTAAATTGTCTTATGTTATAACTCGATTTGTTACGTTTTCACTCTTCATTGCCCGTTTCCCGACCTGGTCCACTGAAGCTGCCTTCGCCGGATGTAAATAAATATATATCATGCTAGTACACTCACGATGAGCATATTTGATAAGCCTATGAAGCTGTAGAAACATCGAGTCGTCAATGTGAGGGCGAATTAGTTTTAATCAGAACACTTAGCAAAAAACTGATTTAGATATTAATGAAAGATAGAGTGTATTTGTTATTTTTTTATAAACTATTAATTGTGTCCGAAAAATAAACAAAAAATCTAAATATGATTGTATGTCCACTGAAGACATTTTTTTTTATATATAGCGTTAAATACTTACAGTATTGCTAATTACAGTTCAATTCAAACGAAAAATTTCCTCGTATTTTACTATTAATAAAATAAAATTAATACGTTTTTTTCTATATCCTGACCACTTGTTAGTTCCTTATTTCCAAACACGCGTTTCAACTCGCTCCGATATAAAGTGTATTCCGAGCGGCGGATGTGCGCGCGCGTCTTACGTAACTCGCTGAAAGTGATCGCTTATCATTAATGAGCGCTCGCGGACTCCGGATTAATATTCTATTAGCGAGGTGTCCGTCTGTGCGTTGGACGGCTTTTAGATGTCGGATCATGACTTTGGAAGTCACATCAGCATGACACTTCGATATAGAAACGACATGTTTAAGAAATATTGCGAGAAATTAAGGAAAATAATAAAAAAATTAAGATACTAATTTAACAGCAATATATTTAGTAGAAAGTTTTTATTTGTTGGATGTTTTTGATAGTTTCTGACTATTAGAGTTCGAGATGACGGTTTAATTAAATTAATTTGCTTGCGTGTGGCTGAATAAGATTACAATGAGTGGACAGAAACTGAGGAGGGAAAATATTTTCGGTTATTTAATAATGATGTTACATAAGGACCGAGAGCTCGCGGATCGATCTTTTTATTAAAATATAACTCTCTCTTAATTGCTGACGGATTTATGTTTCAATGTTTTAATCGTTAGCATTTTGTCATCTCGCTTTACTTCTCCAAGCAGATAGTTTTTTCTTCCAGTGACAAGCTGGATTATTCAAAAGAGATGCGATAGCTTCATTATTGTCTTGGCCGGCACACTCACTCCTGGATTTTATTTTTGTTAAAGTATAGCTGCTGTCGAGTCTCTCGAGCGTTTGTTAGTAAATGGTTACATTAATTATAATAAAGTCGTCATAAATGCTGCGTATTTCTCTCACCGTGGACTGCTGGCCGTAGTTTCCAGTTTGATGACTTGGGGGGTGAGAGCCGACACTATGAGTCCAACTGGCAGAAGAGACGTCACCAAGTGCAGCAGACCTTTCCAGGGATTCACCCTGGAAGAAGTATTTTATTTATTAACTGAGAAAGGTGTTGATACTTTAAGGAACAGTACTCTGCAAAATCGTAAGAAAGAGGATGTTACATACTTTTTTTAATACTAAACTCCAAGACGCTTTGTCAATACTCTAAACTCACAGGATCCACTATGGAGGTATACTAAGTATAAACTGTTTTTAATACATACAAAACGCGACAAATGGTTCCCAGCCATTCCGATCTTGATAAGATGAAAGCTAACATCGAGAGTGCAACATAATGAATTCAAAGATAATATTATTGAAATGCCAGGCAGTAGCGGCGGCGAGCACTCCGAGGCCACGCAGTGTGTGATCGATCAAATCTCATGACATTTAACAATGTTCAGTGTGACAATTACATTGGTTGTATCAATGGCAATCAACGTGATGAATGGTCCTCATTACTTCAGATACAGTGATAAACGACAACACAATGATAAAAACCGATTTTAAAATCTCTTAAAAATTTGAGAGAAAATAAACATGTGTTAAGAAATAAAATGACAATAACGCTAGAATATGAAAACGTCTAACCTGCAGTGAGATTTTTTCAAAAGCCACCTGTGATTAATTCTGTCCAGTGAATGAAAGGAAACCTAGCTGCTGGCACGTCATGTCAGGCTTGTTTACAAAAACACGGAAATTATTATCATAAATATTTTGTTCCTTTACCGATTCTTAACGGAGGTGTCTTTATGTTCTTTAAACTGGAGCCCGTAGTCTTGGTTGCCGCTGTCAGAGCTGGGTGTCCGTTGGAAAGCATCCGGGAGTTTATACAACCCTCCGGCTGGTACTCTCACCGGCGCCTGCACGGTCGGTTTGGGCTCCAGACCAGTGTCAAACTTCATATCTTCGGTTCTCGGCAGCACGTCTTCATATGGATACGGGTTGTCTACTGGTCTTCGGTACGAGTCCAGCGGAGCTTTGTAATTAAGTCTATAGAAATCTTTTTCAAAACTAAAAGAGAAAATAGTTATAGGTTTTTTGATGTCGTTATATTTTAGGTTGTTATTATTGTAAATATAAAACTTCATTTATCAAATAAAGTATATTTTGTGTTATATTCAATTTTTTTTGTCGTAATACTTCTTTATTTCTAGAGCTCTTTACTTGTCTCTAGTTATGTGGCAAATAGTTTTTCTTTGAGTAATCATTTTGAGTGATTTTTCAAGTTTCTATTCAGTCTAAGTTTTCTCAGTCCTCCTTAAAATTAGTATGAAATATTGATATTGAAATACTTAAATTACTGTTGTTAAGAAAATAACACTGTGTAAGTAGAGTGCCAGGTTTTTTTTTAAGATAAAATGAAAAAAATCGTCATCATCTGAAACTTATTATATCATACTCAATAGGTATATACATTTTAGTGAAATAAAACTTTCGTGTCAGATATAATATTTATCTATAATAACATAAAAATGGTACCTTGTAAAATGTGGAGGCGAGTAAGGTTTAAACGAGTCTTTAATCGGCTGAGGAGGTGAGAAGAGACTGTCTCCATCATAAAAACTTCCGAGGTGGGGACTGGGCTTGAAGTCTTTCAGCACCTCCTTAGTTTGGTAGCTTTCTTCATCTTTAGAAGATGGAGCGTAGGTCGCGTTGATTTTCCACGATGTTCTTTCTTTATTTGTTGCTTGTTTGTTTTCTTCTTTATTCGAGATAACTTCATCGTTTCCGTCATCTTTGCTGTCATTTAATTTCTTAACAGTCTTATCATTGTTTGTATTACTTGGTTCCATGAATTCCTTGTTATGAAAACAATTATCTGAGCTTGAAGTAGCTCTAGTTTCGGGACCTTCCTCTCGTGTCTCGCTATTATTATAAACGTGTGGTTCTCCATACTTTAGATCATTAGGAAGGGCTTGGATTGGATACAACGTGGTTGTATTTTGTTCTTCATGCTTGACGTCTACATCTCCGCTGATGTCACCCCCAGATGACACACTTATAAGGCAAATTATGGTTATGGCTCTCTGAAAATATACTCAATAGAAAATGATGTGAAGAGCGACGTATTTATAAAATACCATTGAAGAATTCATTGTAGTCTAGTTCACTATATACATTTTATATTTTCTGAGTTATGAAACAACTAACAAACGCTGTTTGGTAAAGTTCAGCAGCTTTGATTAAATGTTTTGAACTTATGAGATTTAGAAACGAAGTAAAATTAAGTTTAGTCAGGAGGGAAGAATGTTGAACTTTTGATTTCGAAACCTTTTCAATAGTGGGCTTAATGTTTGAGGCGATTGTTTTATAGGTCGCAGTATCTTAAGTTCATCCGTCTGTTCACTAAAATTCAAAGTAAAAATTACAAAAGGCCATTTTGTTTCACTCCATTTTCGTGATATTTAAGGCGTATTTGTATTAAGCACTATTATTTCGTTTTCGTTGGATGATATCGTAAGTTCTGTTCCCACCGAAGGAGTCTAGAAAGTGGTGAAAATGTGAAGGGCAAGGGTCATATCGCCGTCTCGATATCAACTTACAAAGACCTGAACCCAGCTCTAAATACAATAATCATTTTACTAATAACCAAGACACCAGAGATAATCAATTATTATTTTTACTTGAATTGTTTATCAAAAGTGAAATAAATAATTTATATTTTTAAGGGTATAGAACGGGTTTGAATGCGTGCTTATTTGCAATTTTTATTTTTCATTCAGCGTCAACATAAGTCACTGGTGTGAATATTTTTTCCGCTGTTATATTGTGTATTGTTAATGTATGCTATAGCCAGATCGTTTATGTTTCCGTAATGCTTTTTAACTGTAAGCATTTATTCCTTAGTCATGTAAAACTATCTTATCTTTTGTATTGATATATTCGAGGTGACTGTTCTCGAATGTGATTTCTTTGTTCACTCTTTTAGCTGTTAAATTTGACATTCATTTTGTATTTGTGAAAAGTTCTGTATGAAAGACAGACCTTATATGAAATACATATAGTATGATGTTTTTTAGACATAGTGCCTTCAATCCACTTCTGCCGCCTTACTCTAGGCCTTAGGATCGATTATTATTGTCACTCACTTGTTCTGGACTCATTTAATGGCAGAAAAGTTTGTACGTCTCAGTCCCTCCTTTCGCCGCATGTATAGGATATGAAATTCTCACCTTCCTGAGGTTTTCTGTGAGAGATACAACATGGGATCTTTTAATAGTGGGGCGTATAGGTTTCTTCTACAAAATCAAGGCAAGCAAATCATCTGCTATTCATGTTATGTAGCAGATCTCAGTGTTCGACGCTAGCCATTTAGCCTATTTTGTTTCCCTCGCAACTTGTTTGTGTATGTCATTTTTTCTTGGTGTTATTCTCCTAGATCATATTTTCTTATCATTCTCTTGATAAAACAAACACAGTCGACATGAATAAAGATTAAGTAACATTTAATTTTTAGTTAACTTTGACTTGGAAGTTTAGTTTTTCGACTGCTTTAAGGAGAAACTGATGTTAATATTAGATATTAATTATTAGTATATTTATATTTTCTTTAAGAACGGCTGTTAACGTGCAGACAGGCAGACCTCATAGGGTACCCTTATTACGCTTGCTTTATAGAGGTTTATGGAACAGTAAAGTTAGTCATAATTTAGTATAATCACCATATACTAGTATACGTGGCACGCATAAGATAAAGACATTTTATTTAGGCACTAACTGTAAATATTACCAGAAGCTTTTATAATATTAACTAACCCACATGCGATGATCTTATTTCAAAGAAAATTATCATTTATGTAACTAGTATGAACGCGAGTATAATTTCGAATCAACTTTTATAAATATTTAAATAATAAATAGCCAAAATATTCATATACATACTGTAGGAATATGAGAGGGTAGAAGAGAATCAATGTAGGAATATGAGAGGGTAGGAGAGACTCAAACGACATATAAGCCGTTGTCAGAGGACATCAGGGCTCTTTTTTCGTTCGTAACGCGCGTTGGTGTGATAGTTTAGTCGTTAGTAGATTTTCGAAGTGTGTTTAAATCTTTCGATTGTATTATATTCGGATTTCATTTAACGATTAGTTTAAATCAAGATAGTTGAAAGTTATTCATTTAGAATTGTTTTTATTTTTGTGTAAATTTAATAAATTTGCAGTGGAATTGTATCGAATGTTATTTTTTAAAAAGTCAATTCTTACCTTGTTTCTAAGATCAGAAGTGCGATACGTACCTTGAGAACCCCGTTTGGTAAGGCCTTGTTATTTCAATTTACCCACACATTATTTTTTTTTGTGTTTTATTAAATATTTCTTTATAACTTTTTTTAGACACTGAGTTATTTTAAATATCGTGTTACGTTATTATCGAGAATATTAATTTGTGTTAATTACTTTGATTAAGCGGTGAGTAAGCTTTTATTGCGTTAGTTTGTTGATACGTTAATTTCTAGCGATCATACTTATTTAATTATTTTATTTTGTTACTAAAATGTCTGAACGTGAACGCAATTGTAGCCGCAGGGGTCTTGATAGTAATCCTCGTCGTGATCGTAGCTAGAGTCAGGGTAATAGTTCCCGTGAGTAATCCTTTGATGAGAATAACATGTTGAGACTTGATATGGAGGCAATGATGTCTCGTCTTAAAACGTTAGAGGCGAAAACAAGGGTTTCGTCCATGCCGCACCGCGCGTCGGTGAATTCACACGACTATGAGAAATTGCGTTACAAAGGTTTGACGCCCGGTAGCGTTTGTAATAGGCAGTCATCACGACAGTTGCAGACACCAACGCGCGTCCGCGATATATCTCGCGTTTCCGATCGTCGTGTACCCTATAGAATGCGTGAATTATCGTCGATAGGGCATCTGGTTTCTTCGACGCATGTGACTTGACGTGAAGCTATCATTCAGAATGTTATCATCATCAGGATCCGAGACCTCGCTCGATCACGACAAGTAGGCGACGCGGGTATACCATTGGAATTAGTACAGGCGAGTGTTACCGATTGCATTGCTAGTGCCATCAGATCAATTAGTACGGCTGAAAAATCTCGGTATTACTATATTTCGAACTTTGACCCAAATCTACACAATTTTGACGATTAGTGCATACAAATTGATTGCGCGAAAGATTTAAACAATTGGAATGATTTAGAATGCCTTTCACGAATAGGAAATTGTTTGTTAGGGGATGCGAAATCTTGGCTCAATAAATGGGTGTCTAGCTACCGTAGTTGGACCAATTCTAAGAAAGAATTCAAACCTTTATGTCCTGAAGTACCAGATTTTGCTGGAATATTGTTTGAAGTTATGTCTAAGAATTCCGATCACTATCCAACGTACGCGTAATATGTACGCCGGTCGATACTTTGCTTACGTATAGTGCAAGGACTCGATGAGGAGCTTATTTCGGTTATAATTATTCGCAGTGTCATTGATCCAAATATTAGGGCTACGGCGACAAATGCTAAACTATTTCCGAATGATTTAGTCGAATTCTTTTCAATCTATGTTAAACCAAATACAATTAGTGTTTCGAGACAACTATACTCGCGTTCGGAATTGTGAAACGTTACGACAGATAGACGATCTCTGGAGTATTCACGTAAACGTAATCTGAGTGATATCAGGTGCTTTTTCTGTGGGCAGTTGGGGCAAAAAGAAGCTTTGTGTAGTAAGAGACCCAAAATCGAACGGTTATCAGGGAGTTTATCAAATAGTGAGGGCGTTAAGTTATCTAGGCTCGAATCATGCACATATTTTATGAATTAATGGTGATGATTGTTCAGTCTGATGTTTCGATGACAATTGATACACCTCTGGTAGGTAACTATTTAGAGAGGGTTACTAAGAGGATAATTAATGAATTCTCTCGGTACTTGATTACGGGAACTGCTACATCAACCGTAAACATAGGTAGCATGTCAATTAAACTTAAATCCAGCATTCCTGTGTATAATCGGTCATATCAACTCTCACACGCTGAAACGATCCGTGGTCGTGACATAATAACAGATTTGCTTGAAAAGCAAATAATAAAGGAATGCTCGTTTTTAGCTACCACTATTGAATACCTGGGTCGTACGATTAGTAAAGGTCAGGATAGGCCAAGTCGTCAGAAAGTGCGGGCCTTAATTGATTCAGCCGAACAAAAAAAATCTTAAGCAAGTAAGGCAATTTCTGGGGTTAGCTAGCTATTTTAGGCGGTATATAGTTGGGTTTGCCCAAAGGGCTGCTTGCATAGCGGCACTTACTAAAAATTAACTTTCATTGAGGTGCTGAAAAACAGGCCGCTCGTGACTACATCATAGATTGTCTTACAAGTGAGCCAGTACTCGCCATTTATGATCCTACGCTGCCAATAGAAATACTACACAGATGCGAGCTTGATTGGTTACGGAGTCGTCATGATGAGAGTGCATAAGGGAAATCGTAAACGAGTACTGCCTTATTGTAGTAGACTCACTCAGGGGGCTGAGAGGAAGTAGCACTCGTACGAACTGAAGACGCTGGCAGTGATTAAGGTATTAGAGTATTTCAGGCATTATCTTGTGGTTGCACACTTCATCGTGGCTACTGACTGTAAAACGTTAAAACTTACCCAACGTAAGAAAGACTTGTTGCCAAGGGTGGCTCGGTGGTGGGTATACCTCCAAGAATTCGATTCTAACCTGGAATATAGAAAAGGTTGTTTTTTGTCCCATGCAGATTATCTTAGCCGCAATCCGGTTAACTTATGTACCATTAAAAGACCGCTAAATTGGGCGCAAGTTGCTCAGGCTTCTGACGAGAAAACTCACTCTCTAAGACAAAAACTGGTGAATGGGCAGTTAAACCTCAGTCGTTATGACATCCTTTAAGTCAAGCTCTCACCTATTGGTGAAAATCCTAATTTTTGTTGTTATATTCCAAAAGGCCATAGACTGTCTTATGTGTATTTTCACGACGAACATGATCATCAAGGGGTTGATAAAACTGTAGACTTGATAACAAAACACTTTTAGTTCCCAGGGTTGAGAACATTTGCAAAGAAAAAAAAATACATTTCCCATTGTTTGGTTTGCCTTTCTCATAAAAAGGTAGCTCGTGCTCTTTCACGGCTCATTCATTCATGGGAGAAAACCAGACGTAGCATTTGAGGCAGTCCATATGGACACCTTGGGCCCCCTACCAGAAACTGACGGTCACCGTCATGTACTTATTATTATAGACGCGTTTTCAAAATTTTGTTTATTGTATCCCATGTTCCGACAAGACACTGACGAACTAAAGCAACACTTCACTACCATGGTGTCTCTCTTTGGAATTCCAAAATTAATTGTCACTGATCGGGGACGCATGTTTCAATGTTTCAAAGCACTGATTTTATTAATTGGGTCAAGGACTTGGCCAGCTGTTTTGTTGAGGTTACAGCTAATCCTAAACATAACAAAACGCAAGACAACTCAATATTCTGCTTTAAACCTGCTTATAGGTGCTGAAGCTGCCACACCGCTCATACGTAGTTTGATACGAGACGTTACTGTTGAAGGCTCAAGTGGTAATCGAGAAGTCCTTCGTCAAATGAGTCGTCAGAGGGCATCTAAACTCCTTCGTGCCAACTAAACTCGTCAAGATGCCTATGCTAACTAAAGACGTAAACAGCTCACTCTTTTGAACTAAATTCCTTAATTTTTGTTACCAAGGTGGCTCAGTCAACAAGGAAGCTGGACTCATGTATGCGGGGACCATACCGGATTATGAAGACACTATCACACTGCCGATATGAGCTGCAGATGTTAGCTGGCTCATACGGCAAATCGACTCGAGCAGCTGCGGAATATATGGTCCCGTGGAAGTGAGAATGGACTCCCGATGTGTGTTCTGCTTTCTTTGATGGTGAGGTATTTGCCTTATTCTGCCTGAAATTTTGACTAAAACTCCTTTTGAGATTTTATTGAAACTTAATCCCATTGTGTTATTTATTTTAATTTTGTTTTGACACAAATCTCTAAATGTATTGGGGTTAAAGCGAGGAGACATGAGTTTCTTGTTACGATGTGAGCGTTTGTCTTGGAGTGTATCGGACACGCTGTATTAGAGGTTAGATCTCTGGGTCTGGGATAGCTGTCTTGGAGTGCATCGGACAGGCTATGCCAGAAGTGGCGCTGTGCCTGGGACAACCGTTTGCCTTGGAGTGCATCGGGCCCGGTTGTCCTAGAAGTGGTGTTGTGTCTGGGATAACCGATTGCCTTGGAGTGCATCGGGCCGGTTATCCCGGAGGGGGGGACGCTTAGGTTGGGATAACCATTTGCCTTGGAGTGCATCGGGCCGGTTATCCTAAGAGGTACGTTGAGCCTGGGATAGCCGTTTACCTTGGAGTGCATCGGGTTCGGTTATCCCAGGAGGGACCATAGGCCTGGGATAATTGTTTATCTTGGAGTGCATCGGATACGTTATCCTGAGGTTCTGGTCTCTTGGTTAGGAATTAATTTAGTATGTTCGGAAGCTTGACTTTGATAGTGAGTTGTCTATCGAGCTGTGGTTGTAAAAGATCATGAGTTTATTTATGGGATGTTGGTCGGCCAACATTGCCTGTATCAGATGGTATGTTTTGGAATATGTTTTTATAATAACCTTCACACACACACCAAGTCATGCCTCAAGCAATTCCTTGTGGGTCTCTGACGAGGTGTGAGGGGGCGATCTTCCGACAAGTCCCGCCCCAAGTGGTTGGTTATTGGGATGTTTTACAACCACTTTGTGTGGGCTATGTTTGTTTAGCTCACTTTACATTGACGTTAACCATGATGTTACTGTTGAGTTAAATCAAAAATCGAAAAGATTTCTGCCGTTATATTTCTCAATTTCAGACGTAGACAATGAGGGAGAAGAGTTGTGTCATGACGCCAACTTGCCTCCGGAGGTTGACCTGCCTGTGGAGGGGACTGAGCCGCAATCAAGCCCGTCTGGAATGTCAAGACATTCAAAACTGAATACTTCTAGTGCGAATGAAAAGAATTTCCTGCCCTTGGTGCTAATACTACGTTTTGGACGTCAAGAAAGTTAAACACAAAGGAGCCCGGGGACGTGCTTATGTCAGGAAAGGCCGTGTAGGAATATGAGAGGGTAGAAGAGAATCAATGTAGGAATATGAGAGGGTAGGAGAGACTCAAACGACATATAAGCCGTTGTCAGAGGACATCAGGGCTCTTTTTTCGTTCGTAACGCGCGTTGGTGTGATAGTTTAGTCGTTAGTAGATTTTCGAAGTGTGTTTAAATCTTTCGATTGTATTATATTCGGATTTCATTTAACGATTAGTTTAAATCAAGATAGTTGAAAGTTATTCATTTAGAATTGTTTTTATTTTTGTGTAAATTTAATAAATTTGCAGTGGAATTGTATCGAATGTTATTTTTTAAAAAGTCAATTCTTACCTTGTTTCTAAGAATACATATACATTTTTTCACCGAGTATATATATATTATACTATATACAAGATATTGATGAATTAATAATCCCAATCGTTCGGTTCCTGTTTCGCGGTCAGTGACTTACTGTTTTGAGTGAAAGTGATCGTTGCGCAACATCTCGCGACACGTTCATACATAACTTGTGTTTATAATATGTATTATTTGGGTCAATGATCACGATTTATATAATAATTAACATTTTATTATAATTGTATCATTATCGGAGATACTTTTGAAAGTCGGAGATTCAAAAATTCGGTTTAAACAATCGGTTTGTAACGGTTCATAGACAGGAATTTTTAAGTTACGTAGATAGCCATCTGTAGAAAGCGGAGAGCTGTTTAATAGTTAGTGATATCAGTTTCGGTGGAACTGATTCATAAGTTTAACGTTTTAGAGTAGAAACTAAACTTCAGTTAAATTTAACTATTACAAATCCAATGTTATATTTATATTGTCGGTGTCTTAAGCTCTCTCAAGGTTCACGTCGTTGGCGTTAAATTTAAGATGCACATCACGAGTACCGATAAAGTTAATTGTAATTTTTATAGCGTGTTATTGCAAAACAACTCCCAACCAAGGATCCGCGGCTCGGCTGAGTTTAAAAGTACATATTATGTATGTTAAACTGTCGGATGCTACGTGGAAACGTGTTACGAACGGTCAGAAGTGAAATGACTTGTGGAATTTGAGACGATTCCGGTTCCCGTGCCCTCAGTCCTCCGGCAGACAAGGCGGCGTCGCAAGTCAAATTTATTATGAAATTTGTTACTTCTGTCATCGAGTTGTTTAGGAACATTTAGAAGCATGACAACAGTTTCAATACCGACCAAAATTCACTAAAAAAGGTTTAATTATCCAAATAGAGATTAGGCTACATGTGTTTGAAAAGAAAACAATTGATTACGGTCAAATTAAGAGGATTATTTGACGACTAGAATCTTTATGTGATATTTACTTAAGTGAAATGTTAAACAATGTGTATGTTTAGAAATTAATATTAAAAAAGGTGTTAAAATAAGCTGTGTAACTAACTCTTGTCACAGAGTAAACAACAATCATTAATTAAGATGAAAAAAGTCATGTACTCGTATTTTATAAACAAATATGTCTACATATAACCCATAGCTGTATATAGATTAATGTGTTTTTAAGAAAAAAACTATAAAAAAAGATTCTTTTGACCTTTTCTAATATATCACTGTATTATTATAGAATGATTAACATAATAGAAGTTGACAGGATGATTAAAATCACATTACTTTTAGTTATAATAAGAAAGAAGAGATTTAAATAAAGTTATGGTAAGTTTGATGAGAATGAACTGTGTGTTGTAACCGCGAGTACAGCCTGCAGGTGTGAGGCGGAGAAAGTGTTGCTGAGTACAAGAGACACCATTGTTACGTAAGATTAGTTATCGATACGAGACGAGGCGGCTCTGACTGACGGCATTCCATCTACGTTAACATGGAGACCCTTCACAGATATTGATCATAGCGAACACACGGGCCGTCCATGGAGTGGGATGAGAGTCTCGTCCCACTCGTGATCTTACTGACAAATACTTTAAAACAAAAAATATATCAGTTTATTGTGTTATTATTGTTCAAATTTCCATTTATTTGTATTATATTTTGACCACAACTTCCTCCATAACTTCATAGAGAAAAATAATTGAAACAGAACAGACAGCAATAAACTGTATCACCTTTTAACTGACACGAAGAAGCTTCTCGTGAGTATTACGAAACGTACACAGACATTAAATTAGATTTAAACCATTAAGTATCAATAAAATTGAATACATTTCGCTTAGAAATAATAAAAATAAACGTAAAACGAAGGTCTGACATCAAATAAAGTGCAAACAGTCTGTTAAGAAGTTACACGTTGTAACATCACGACGTCATAGAGACGGTTAGCTCCGACCTTAAATGTTACTTGATCTTATTTCGTATTAAAACGATTTTATTTAGATTTTACTGTTATTGTATAGACTCGATGAGTGTTCATAATCCAGAATAACGCTATAACGTTCCTAGCTGTTGTTGGATGTTGTTTATGAGTTAATGAATCTGTTGTTAATATAAACGTTGTATAAAACTGTTGTTTGTTACTCACCATCGTCGTCTAGTACACTAGTGTCAACTGAGCGGTGTCGTCACGGAGTAGGTTTTATAATATCTCTGTCATTTGTATTGTCTTCTGGTGAAAACTTTAGAGACGTGAACCAGACATATACTACTAATATACAAACATTAATCAGCTAACGTTATATGGAACGGCTAGGATCCTGATGAAGGACCCTTTATTAGAGAATACCTTTACCTGCCCGTGTGTATGAGACAGTGATTACAAATTTTGAATAATCCTTACGTAGTTACAGCTTAAACAAACCATTCAGATGTTATATGTCTTACATTCATGTTAAATGCATGCAACGCATGTTAAATACGTGGGTGTGTCTTATGGAAAAAGATATTTAGATTTTTCCAAGAAATAAATAACTTACGTGATGATTTAAGAGAGCATCACTAAAGACCAATTTCTTCCAGTAGCAGCGCGTGGCTCACGTCGCTTTGTATGTCTTAATTATAGCAGTCACAAGTCGGTACGTTAATACAATACATCATGTTAACCCCAGGACTACGAAAACTAAATGTAAATAATAATATATAAGAATTAGTTATTTCCTGAGGAATGTTAATTTAATGGCGTGATTGTTGGAATTCAAGACTTTCACGTTTCGAAATGTTGATTCATGTATCGGTCGTAATGAATGCGGAGTGCTGTTATGACGTCACGGAGTTTACAAGTATGTAATATATAATGTAACAATACAACAGACAGACCGATTTGCTATATATTAAGTTATTGTTCGATTAAATTTTAGACGGCGGCCACGACATGTTACTTAAATTAAAATCTCACTAAGTAAACTTTAATTATCTCGATGTCTTTTAAAATATCTCTTCATATTTAAGTTTTACAGTTTGCTTTTCAAAAGAATGAAACAAAAGAATTAACAATTTACTGGAAAGTGTACTTTGTAAATAAAACAACCGTGAGCTGTCTACGTTTAATGTTTATGTTACAAATAAATAAGTTGGCTTCACTTAATTTGTTCCTTCATAGTTTATATCCTTATTGAAATACTATTTGTCATTATGGCAGTTTTTTTTTTCTAAGAAAAAATATAATCTTCTCTATTATAGTTAATTTTTTTCATATATTATTATAAAAATAAAAACTCAAATATCATTATTCGTATATAATTTATTTCTTTTGACAAAACATTTTGTTGTCAACTCTAAATTGTTTCACACGGCCAATGAAACTAGTTTATGTCAAATATATTATTTAGTGTTGCCACATTCAGAACTACATCTGAATATACTTATTGACTACTTAATAAAAAAATTGGTTAACTATATTCATCGCTCATCCGTCTTTGCACATTTATTTCTTTGTAGTTTCTTGTCTATTAAAGCTAATTCATAATTGATAATTACAAACGGTACTCCTTCAAGAGGCCGTGCGTCGTGTAGTACCCCGTGTGGAATCCTTCGAGTATCTGGTGTCTCCGGCTGTTTGTCACTGAACCGAACCAATACAGAACAACTGAAAAATTAAAACGTTATTAGCATGGAAATGTTTGTTTATATTATGAAACTGTATTATATATTGGAAGTGTTCCCGTTATTTTCATTTAGCTGCGGAGAAATATAAAATACTATGTTTTAATCTCCGTGTATGATAATCTATATTGTATTACATCTTATTGTGAATGTTTTAAACCACTACTTATGTAGATATATATAATCACCGGCCACCGCGAAGTAGAAAGCTACCATGGTGCTGACTTCCTTGATGGTTTCTTGATTCTGGACGAACTGGAGTACGATGAGGAGCGTCCCCAGCACGGACAGGGACACCAGCGACAGCACCAACACGTAGCAGGAGACCAGCCACGGGAGGATTAGAGACGGCTTCTTCTGATGATGGAAATGATGAAAGAAATACAAATATAAAGAAAACCCGCTAAGAGGTGATGACGAGATATTCATATCACGTAGCGATCGATAAACAACACCCTTCACCGAAATAATCGTTCTACCTCACGATACGATGTTTTACGTTGGCTAAAAATGAATTTTATTGAAAATGTCTCGCAGTAAACTTCCGAGATATTCCAGAACAAGTTTTTTTAAATCATTACATCAACACTCACCCCAAAAACTCCATAGACCAGGAGACACCCTATGAGTAACTCGAACATGGCAACGGATGCTATAACAGCGTACACGATCTTCCTGGACTCCTCGACTGGCGGAGGCAGCATGGCGGCGGTGCCGTACAGCATGAGGACAATCGTAGAGCCCGCCTGACACATACATATATATCATATACTTTATTACGTACTTTGCAGCAACCGTTCACGATCACGCTCATACGAGATGTGATTACGGTTGCTACAAAGTAACAGACACGTCGGGAGTATGTAGTTTTTAAAAATAATAAAATACGCGTAGTAATCTGAAAAAAATTGTTTCATTTAAATGAATACTTGTGAAAGTTTTAGATCTCAGTATATATCATATACAGTTAAAGAACTAACTTAAACTCAGTAGCAATAGTTAGAGTTCTAATAGTTAGAAGAGATGACGGTACGGAATTGTCTCTGTAGTGTAAAGCGAGTAAGTATAGAGTGATCTCTGTTTGCGTGATACCTATGTATTATAATATTGATCAAGAATTTGACTCTTAATCGTTTACAAGGAGAGGATATATGTGGTCATTATCATTGGTGCCTCTAAATAGCTGACAAAATTGTTTTAATTCTACTTTATAAAAATGATTTGACAAGATGTTTACATTGCTCTCAAACACCAGCAATGTCTTCGTATGTTATAAATAAAATCAGTTTGAAATCAACCGTTCGTCAACTAAATGCAAGTTGTTATTATTCTGTTGTCAGTGAAGGGATTGACGGAACTCTGGAACAAGCAGAAGTCATTACAAATTCCTTCTACCATGAACATCGATCTGATGACGGTGCATCGTATAACAAACGATTGCCGCAACATTACGCAATACACTAACTTGTACAAGGCGTTCGTTATTTACTCAGCTATTTACAATCCCCTTACACAACACTTTCTAAAGGTACGGTTTTTTTAAAGATACTGACACGTCCAGACGATTGTTAGAGTTTTTAATCAATTCCTATATTTTTTACTTTGACCTGTACGCTTACCATAGTATACATGGTAACACTGCATACTTAGCGTTAGCAGTTTTTCATTCATAATTCATAAATGAAACTTAGCTCTTCGGATCCTTCGCGTTTTTTGTTATTTTCTATCGACCTAATGTGAAGCACAGAAACGTTCTGTAGAGGAACCGAAACGGACTGTGTAGTTATAGGAAAGTAAAAAACGCTTAGTACACGTGAAAACCATAAATATCATTACCTCAGTTTATTGAATGACGAACGGGAAACGCTTTGTATGTAGTGTGTCGGTGTAGACTTTTAGTAAGTATACTCAGCTATAATTTTTCATAATATCATTCACTGCTTCACGTTTCATGGATTTTCCTATATCTAAAGAATATGACTACTTTTTCTTGTTCTAAACTTTCTCTATCACCTCTTTCGTATAATTTGTCTGTCGTATTTGTAGGCTACTTTATTATTGCCATTACATTATAAAATATATAAAATGTGGTGCTCATTTAAAAATATCTTAGTGGCGTTCAGTCCCTGTAGTAAATTTATATGTAAATATATTTAAATCAATAGAATTAAGTTGTAATAAATTGTCTCACTGGCAGAATATACTGTGCACGTCTTTGCACAGATGAAGGCTATATTTAAAACATCCAACCAAAACTATTTTAGAGAATTTGTTCATCGAAATACGTGTGTTGTGAATGCGTTGTAAATAGAAACCTCTGAGATTGCGACTTAAAATATACTAAATATTTAATGGATAGTTGTTAAACTTATTTTTTTCAATTACATAAATAACATCTCCTTTCACCTTACCTAAAAATTTAAACCTAAACTTGTTTAATGAAAACTAAAATTAAATACTATTCTGATATTTTCATAAGTTGTCGTGGTTTAAGTTATTTCAATTAACGTTAAGCAACTGTTGTTTTATGAAGAAAAATCAGATCTAAGTAAAGTTTAGTTCGGTCTGACTAAGTTACAATAGTATTAAGTTTAAAGTACAAGAACCATTCGACGACTCACCAGGTTAACGATCGAGATGATTTTCGCTCCCACATCCAGACTGACACAGAAACAACAGTTTTCTAAAGGAATGCACATCTCAATATCTCACTGGTATTGCAAACATGTTTCAACATAGTATGTAGTATAATCGCCTCCCTCACCGGGTTTGGTTTTTAGTACTCAGTAGTACGTAGGAATTCCATATCTTGCTTCTAGTGATAATTTATCGATACGTAGATAATATAATGGCTTGTTATTAATTGTTCTTGATAGCACTATCAGCCAGGACATAGAACTATCAAAACTGGTTTCTGATTTGAAACATCATTACAGATTTACGGGGAATACCGCTGAATAAACATCCTGACACTCGCCCGTTTAATGTTTGTGACATCAAACAAACAGTCTAAGGTCGAGTGGACCATTTAAGAAAATAAAAACACGTCAATCACTTGTAAAAACAGTTTACAAGTTTTTTAGTTTAACGTGTTCTGGAGTTGTGTTAGCGTAACAAAATAAAGATTAACTATCACAGTATCCGTATCGTAACTTTGGTGAGTCATTCTAATGTTGGGCAGCGATTGATATCAAGACATTATTTAAAGTAGAATAAACACATGTGGAATACATTTTTTATAAATGGTTGAAGTATTCTTAGATGATAGATTGTAGTATCTATATTGTAAAAGATAATATATTTACTATTACAGATAAAGACGTGGCATAGTTGCCATTCTAGGAAAATTCATTACATTGAATTAAAATATATACGACAGAGTTACTACTACCAAATATAGAGGACAGAAAGGTTAAATTTTCAACAAATGCAAAGGATAGAAGGGGACGAGGAAAGGCCTTCATAAAGATGGCTGTGAAGGAAAATGTGAGTTGGGATGTGAGCTCTTGCACTCCCACCATAAGTCCTGATATGTGTGTGTAACTCCAAATACCTCAATAAAAGTCACTAATGGCTGAAGTGGAGGAGGCTAAAACTAATTGCACTTATACCCTCTTACAAGCTCAAGCTCGAAGTCTCCTCACACTCAGAGGACCGTTGTCAAACAGCTGTAACAGCTGAGTTTCAATCGATCTGTGAGATCTAGAAACACACGTTCTCTGTTACTATTATTATAAAAGGCATTCTTATTGAAATCTTGTTGAACTTTTAATAAGATTGATAGTCAATGAAAAGTGTACCTAAGTATTCTGACTTCTTAGTTGGAGACACGGGCAGGCTGGTCCAATGTTATCTTATAAAGGAGTAAGAGTATCGCTTCGTTGCGATGCGACAAACATTTCAAATAAAAAAATGGTGACCCGCCGTGGGTCTGGTCCTTCGATGTTAGAAAGTCGTTTTCTCATCTTTTTTATTTTAGATAAATAAAATTGTAGAAAATAAAAATAGAATTAAAAATACATAAAATATCTAATGATTTATCAGCATTGTTGTGTAAATAATCTGTTTTGTTTATTCGTAATCTGTTAAACATTAGAAAATAGTCACGAGGCCTCTGTTTGTATCATTATATTCAAAGAAATTATCAAAATATGGTTAAATCAAAATGACAATTGGTAGCGCCTTATGGAAATATTGAAGTGATCACATGTATGTGTCACTGAGTATTGCTTTTCCTGCAGGAGGTACGAATAAAGGAGGTTTAAAACAAGGCGTATAAAATACGTAAATTTAAACTATTGTAAAAATCAAAAACCTTCATTGAACATGTCATAGAACCATTCATTTCTTTTAATTGTTCATATAAAGGAATAAAGTTTGTAGATTTTTATTTCAGGAGCTAATAATATAAGGAGATATTTTACTTTAATGATAGCTCGTTTGATAACATTGAAACAATTGTTTTGGTAGTCGGTACGCCTTAAATGTTATCGCGGCAAAATCATTGACAATAAAATCAGTGATAACGCGGCCACAACTCACACAAGACGCGATGTGACACTTTAAATATCATATTATTATTTATGTATAAAATATAATCAATGTATTTACTATAAATGTGTGTATAATACATTCGTCTCGCCATGGGGGTGCCTATGGTTAAGAAGTGTTGTTGCTGTGCCAATTTGCACACTGGTACACTGATCATAGGCTATTTATATGCGGTGAGTTCTAAAACGTCTTATAGTTCTCGACGTGTTATTATAAACTAATATTATTAGGAAGTAGCGTGCTATTCAAGATCTTCAGTTTAGGAAGGTGTGACATTTCAACTATATAATGTGACAGAAATGAACGGGGAATCCCGTCGATACGGAAGAATAAATTTCTTGCTAATCTATCATTCGTCGTGAGCTAAAACATCTGATTCTCGATATAAGAGACGAACTTCAACCGTGAAGCAGATGTTACTCGTCAGCGCATGACGTCATAACCTTCATTATTGTTTGTTTATCTGACGATAGCGGCGGCTTCTTGCATTGAACCAATCCCTAACACATCTTGTGTTTCGTTTCTTATATGTGGAATATGTGTTTATAATTTTTCACGTTAGTATGCTGACCACCACTACATACGGATAATATTCAGTTTTTTCAGTCATAAGTCATAAATTGTAGTACTAACGCAGGTTATTAAGTAAGACACGGGAAACGATTTGTATGTAGTGTGATATGCACAATGCACATAGCACGCTTTTCTTGCACATCCTGTGTAATCGTTGCACGTGTGTTGCCAATTAATATACGAGCGAAAACCCTTAATCACAGACACTACAAAACTCAAAGGGAAGTTTTTTTTAACTTCAAAAATTCGGATCTGCAAAGTTGATTTGAGTCGGTTCTTTGTAAAATACGATTATGTATGAAAGAAGTAAGATTGCCCATGAAATATTTTAAAACTATTTTTATTTCACCCAGCACCCAGTATCTCTCTCACCCAGTACTCTGTTTCATACGTACGTATAGCTGTTTTCCTGTATCCAGATTTGGTCCCTGGTGGAGCTGGCGGTGTACGTGCTGCTGGTGAGGCTGGCTCCTCTCGGTACTGTCGGCGTGGTCTCCTCACACAAGTACATCTTCTACGTGACCGCAGCGGCCGTCAGCGGCGTCACACTCTTCTGTTCTTTGCTGCTCATCGTCGCTGCCTATAAGGTACTTTTTATTTCATAAAACTTAAAATGAGTCATTACATTTTTAGTTTAAAAATTGTTAATTTGTAACGTACGCACAATATATTAAAAAATAAATGAACATCGCCGGGACAACGTCGTTGTATGGATAAAATATCATATTACGAGTGACGTTGCTGGCTCCGCGGAACGAACACCAAGCCGTGTGAACCAGAAGTTTCCTGATACCACACAAGTAATGGAATGGGATTGCTATCCTAACATCAGTCCAATCATGTAGTCTTAGGTATAGGTTACTAGTTTTAATAAGTAATTCTTAATTTAATATACATATAAGTAAGTTTGGTAGTTTTCTTGGAACCTCTGGCGGCTGTGAACCGCACCCTATAGAATTAATTAAAAGGTCTCATTTTAATCATTATCTATAGGACGGTTAAACCAAAAATATTGAAGGATAATAGATATGTAGCTTAGGAATTGTATATAAATAGTATCGGAATTAAAAATATGCTGAAGCAACTCACTCGAAACAGGTTCGTCGTGGATTTGTACGCGGTAAACGTGGGAGCGAAAGGTATTACGGCTAAATCTCTCTACAACCTACTAAAAGCCTTCGGCCTGTCCAGAACTAATATCAATTCACCCTTGGAAAGTACTTCGACGGCAGCCCTAGTAGGTTCCTTTCACATTTGGTTAGGTAGAGAGAGGTGCTTGGACAGTGGAGGTGAGCGTTTGACGCGCGTTAGATAAGCGCCCCTTAAACCTACAACTGGGTCGCAAGTCCTAAGCACTGTTGAAGCTCCTCTTCCTGAAATGCGATGGAACCGGCACCCGCACGGTGAATCCATTGACTGCTAAGAGGTTTCGTTTCTATTATAGAAAATTATAAGTTTTTTTTTAATGATAAACTAAATCTTACTTCAAAAAAACTTATTAAAACTTATTATTTATTTATTAAAACTGATACAGTGACGTCATATTAATTTCCAGAAGCTTCCATTCTTGACGTTACCCTGGACTATTGTGACCGGCATCCTAACGGCGGTGTTCTTCGTGCTGTGTCTCACCGGGATCAGTCTTATCCTCCAGGACACCGGGGAGATGCTGGAGATAGAAATCATCATCATTATCGTTCATCTCACTAGAGCTTGTAAGATATACATTGATAACACGCCAGACGCCAGTAGTAACCTGAAGATAACATTTACATCATCATGAACACACGGTTGACAAATGTTGTTGGTGTATATTTAAAAACTTTCTTCTGATAATTTAGACGGACAGTTACGAACTTTTATTGAACAAATACTTGTGTTACCCTCATATACAGATTAAACGTATGTTATTTATAAACCTTATATTCAAACCTTTCCATTGTTCAGGTATATCAGTGTACTGTATCATCGTGGTTCATAGCAGACACAAACAGATAATGTATGAAGACGACGAGAGCCGGTTCCAGAGATCGGCCAGGAGGTACCAGCCGGTGGAGATTAGGGATGTGGCCATGTGAGATAATTATTACGATAAATGGATATAAACAATCGGTAAAAGTGAAGAAAAATAACGTATTGAACAGTTTTGAGTCAATAATTGTAAAGGTATATTTGTACTTATGTTAAAAATAAGGTGTGGTGCTGATAATAAGAGTAATGTGATAAAGGTGTGTTTTGTTTTTATTCAAAAGTCCCTAAAGTTCTCTGGACCTGTAACCTTTTTTCTATTAATTTTTCTAAGTAATAAATTCAAATTATTTCCATAGTTTCAAGTATTTCACACTTGTGTTCCATACACTTCGCATAATAGCTGGGGCCTTATTGCCACTAATTACCTCTAATCGCTGCGGTATTATTCGGTGTATATTTATTATTAAATTTTAACAATTTAATGGCCAAGTAAGCCTATGACATAATAGCTTTAAACCAAACCAAACAAATTTCGTTTCTTCAGTAATCTTTTAACAAATCATATTTCTATAAAGCCAGATCTCATTGGACTCTTTGATATATAAATAATCCATTTTAAAATGCTATTCCTGTCTCCTATTAAAATATTTATCATACAGTGTTGTCAGCTTCAAGTTTTTATGAAATTGTGGGTAAATTAAGTAATAAGAATGAAAATACACATATTTTTGAAATTTAATCGAGATATTATTCTGAGTTATTAAGTAAGTTAGGAAAATATATTCGTCGCTTTCATCGTCTTACCCAACGAAGCTTACTTTTCATCATAATATGTATATGATATTTATTTAAAGAGAAAATAACGAATGTGAAAGCAAAAATCTAAATCAATAATTATTTCTTCTTTTCTTTTCTCACGTTCTAATTTTTTTCTTAGTTACAAATTAGATACTTGTTTACTATATTTACGTGACAAGTGAGGTGACAATTCGCTTTAGAGGAGAGGAGAGGCAGCTGTAGAGGAAGCCCGTGGCACATTTTTGGGCTGCCATTTGTTGGTGTCAAGTTAGTAGCAGCGCCTGCCTTATTACTTCTTTCATATGAAAGTGCTAAGATAACTAAAGTTTGTTAAGAATTAAAAAAAAATCTGGTTGACTACAACGACGCATTTCACGCGTCAGAGAATGGAATGCAAAATACCCTAATATGGATGATAGACACCTGTTAAAAACTGATGTAAAGTTCTCAAAACATTTTGTATTAAAAATTTGATGAATTTCGCCAGATAAATACCTAAAGTTGTATATATATAATAAATATTAACGAGTGACGCAACCGACTCCAGGAACGGTTTGATTATCGTGTGAACCAGAAGAATTTTAATACAACACAAGGGATGTGATGGAACAAGTCAAGTTAATTATATAGTTTTGCGTCGGAGTTACTAGTTTTAGTTATATTATTATTACAATATATCTTAAGTAAGTTGTCTATTTTTTTTGAAACCTCTAGTTGGCTATGAAGCGCACTCTGATCCCAACAGTTTTTAAAAAAAACTTAAATAGGAAAACTTGTACCAATGTATTAGAATATACAGATAATACGGCCAACTAATGATAGAACTGGGACTTTCTTTGACTTTATTACTACTCTGATCCATCTGTAATGCAACATGCAAAAGATGGAATAATAATATATAGCAAATTTTTATTCTTTACTTATATTATTTCAGTAAATAGTCACGTAGCATTATTTTGTAAGCCCTAAGGAATAGCATATCATAGCGAATGGCAACATTGATCCATTCGTCAAATTAGTAGATCACCGATCAATGTAAACTTATTGTTATCTAAAGGCGGTAGTAACGCAGTATTGTCGTTTTGCTGTTAGTTTTGATTATTTAACACAATAATATACAAAAAAATTAAATATACAAACAATAATTAACTAAACAAGTGCTAGCAGATTTAAAGGTACGTCGGTTTTAATAATATTACAGTGTATGTTACCCTTGTAAAGGTAAATATCGTTTTACATATTTTGAGGAAGAACCCATTATAATGTATTTAATAACCTAAGTAGATAGGAGCAATTAAAGTGTCATTAATAAAAAAATTCTGGGGAAAAACAATTCAATGCCATATATTTTGTTCGTAAAATTTGACATGAATAATTGAATATAAGTTATCATTACGCACATAATTAAAAAATATTACTGGTAATTTTTACATTCTTCCAATACATATTTAGAAATTTTGAACTCTTTATATTATTATTTATCTGCTCAGTTAATGAATGCTATTAAAAGGAGAACCAATCTGAACCTCCCACTAAAAAAACCATTCAACAATTTACTCATATCAATATATAGATTTAGTCATATAATTTTCTTATTCTGAAATTCTGATATATATAACATTATTTATATATGAGTTTGTTTAAATCTCTAACATTATGAGAGTTACTGTTATTCTAAGAATAGTTCTGTAACTGGAATGTTTTATTATCTCAGTTCAAACATTGAATGATTATGACCTTGATATCTGATAACACATGTACGATGTTTGTTAAGAGACATTAAGATTTTCCTCACACACAAGCTTTAAATATTATATAACACATAAATATATATGAGCTTATTTTTATTCTTCTCATATAGTTGTGAAAATCACCTCCTTTAATTATGTATTTATTTTAATTTTCTGTCATTATCCGTAAAGCTGTTGGCTCTATATGTAGCTGATTGTTGGTGGTTAGTAGTCATATTGTTTTTTGTTAGTAAATGCGTTAGGAGTATTTCTGCCAGTGTTCGGTGCAGACCTCAGTTGTATCAACTTACAATGAGTATTCTCTCCGTTGTAGCTCATCTCTGTGTTGATTATATTTGATGCTGGTGTAGTTGTTGTACTTGGACTCGGTTGAATGTGTTTTTGTCAACAATCAGAAGAGTCCTTAGTATATGTTTGTTTGAAGTTCTTATGATACCAGTAAATATTCCTTGGTGTTTAAGTTTAATGCTTCTTTTCATATATATTTTCTATGTAATATTATTTTAGTGTTTTATGGCCAAATTATTATAATTTACTTTTGAATATTGATATTTTTCTCATGTATGGTCTGTCAGTTTCACACTGCCAGGTCCTAACCTTTTTTAACCATTTTTTTCTACAATCTCCTTTCACATTATCTATTGCATAAAGATTCCAAAGTGAAATTAGTATGAGTTTGTTAATGACTTATAAGTGAATAATATATATTAATACATCATGTAACAATCAATAATGGTCTTAGCATATACCATACGGAGGTTTAATTTGTCTCATAACTGTGTGTGTGTGTGTGTGTATGTGCGTGCGTGTGTGTGTGTGAGTAAATATGATTAAAGAAATAGAGGAAAACAATTTTTTTTTTGGTAATTTTTGAAAAATGTGACATTTAACACATTAAGCAATATTCTAAATTATTTATGTTAATCAAATGCTTAAATTTCATAAATAAATAGAACAGGAAATATATGATTACTAATGTTGAATAAAATGTTACAACTATCTCGGGACCAAATAATGTTCAAGCACTTGTTCATATACAGCTGTATTATAGTTTCCATTGACAACTAGATATTTAACAAACTCTACAAAAGACATCTCTCACTATTGTTGTGCAAAATATTTTTATGATATTATCTTTCTGTAACAACGAGTCAACCTTTATAGTATTGTCTCATTCCAGTGTCGGACAGATAGCGACAGTCTCACAATATGATCCACATAACATCATGCTGCTGGTGCCTGGGTTTGGAGGCCGGCTCCAAAATTATAGGATATCTTCATTTGGTATGTTCTTAATATCTTTTCTTATGAATTTAATTAAATTGGATTTGGACAGGTAGGGTCTATTGTATTAGAGGGTAGTCAGAGATAATAAAGTTGTAAAAGGCGGGGTCTCTGAGGTATCAGCAGCACTCTTCACCTACGGGTGGCCTGAATTATGTGAAGATCACATATATATTGCATTTTTTAAACTTATTGTGACTAATTATTTAGTTTTTAAATTGTTTGTTAAATTTAAAGTAATAATATTATTTTCCCATCTTATTTCATATAAAGTCTTTATAAGTCAGTTTGTGTTCCTCTGACGGTGTGATATGATACTGCAGCTGGTTTCCTTGGGTCTGATGGTGCTGTACTCGGTGACCGCGAGGGAGGCCGGTCTGATGATGGGTACGGTAGAGGACGCGGTGGACGGCCTCTACTCCAAGGTTTACTACATCGCCGTGTCGCTCGCTGTGTTCACCGTCCTCCACGTGACGCTCGCTGTCATTCTGATCTGCTCTGTTCATAAAGTATGTGTGAAAGAGTTTGAGATAAGTCAGTTCTTAAAGACAAACTATCCTAAACATTCTCTCTCGTCCTTTTCCTCACTCCCATTAAGTTGGTAATTGATAATTTCCTATTCAATGTGTCAATGTAAGGAAACTCTTTATAACGAAAGCCTAACTAGGTCTCTATGATGTTGATTGCGAACGCCTCACAATTTATATTATATAAAGTAACAATGAATGAATAATTGTGATCTCAGTGTCTGAAGACAGTTGTTAATGAAATAAACAGACAGACGAGGCCGACTCAAAGTTAGTATGCTAAATATAACTAGTTAGATATAGTCACATGTTCATTCTACATGAGAGATCCGTCTCTACTGGCCGGCCTGGTGTGACCTCTCAACTGCGTGTTCCTCCTATGTCCAGCGCCAGGTGACGGGTGTCCGTGTGTGGGTGTGGTCCATGCTGTTCCTGCTGCTGCTGTCCTTGTCTTATGTTCTGTACTCCATGACCCTCGGCTTCACGTCCTCCGGCTCGCACATCTTCCTCACCTTCGTCGAGGGAACCATTTTCTTTTGTGAGTCCACATTATATTTTTTCATAATATAAATCTATAAGATACAAAGGAATATATATTCATAAAGTACTTACTTAAAACAAATTTCCGAACGATTTTTGTGACGTCATTTTAAGTCGTCATTATTTGTCAATGGCAATTTGTGACAGTCTCTAGTTAAATATTTTTTTTAAATATTAACAGCAGCGTAAAATTTCTCAGTCTCTAGTCGCGACCTTGTTCATTCACAAATCTCTCTTTACATAGTTTAGTATAATATACACAAATGACATTGGCGAAATACGTAAGAAAACTCCAGAAACTAAAAGAGAAAGAGAGAGAGAGAGTATAAGCTTGAGGCTCGTATTTTTTACGTGGCACGTCCCCAATAGGCGTAATCCACGTTCCAATATCTGCCAGATCTATCCTGAAAAGTATTTTCTGCAACTTTTAAGGAGTCGGGCAGGGTATGCTTGTTGAATTATTTAATTTGGTTATATGTATATATTAAATCATTTATAACAATGAGCAGACTCTGTAAATATTGACTGTGCGATATAAACTTGAAACAACTTTATTTCTCATCATTTTTGTAAAAAAAAAAATATACCTAAAAAAGGTTTGCCCTTCAAACCAATATGGCGGCCCGCGCACCTAACACGATGGGTGAGTTATATTTTTGAACACTGTGTGGAGAAAACTCCAAGGAGTTCGCGTGATGAAAGTTATGATCTTCTCTACAACAGTCGTCGCAGACAGTTTTGCTGGTGTGTGTCATTTATACATTGATCTGGTGTTGTTTCTGCCAGGTGTGCTGATGTACTGCATCCTGTGCGTCCACAGCTACTCCCTGTTGTTGCGCAGCTTCGAAGACCCCGTCTCGTGCGGCACTGCCGATTACCACTAAGACACGGTTCTATTATATTATAAGCAGACAAATGTTATGCATTTATACGTTATGTACACAAATGATTCTCTGTTAACTTATGATTTAGTTCAACATCTCCGGTCCAGTTGGCTAAACTAACTCCTGTCAAACGGGATATTATAAGCCAGTTAGTGCTTCATTAACATAAATATTTCTGTCACAGTCTATGGACCTACTGGAGAGAGTAATATCACTGTAGTAATGTATCTATCTATATGTGTATATATTTTGATATAAATTTTTGCTATCCATTGATAACCGGGAGAGTTAGCCGTTTATCAATGTTCATGTCACTGAAGTCTTAATTGTCAATGTTATTAAGTCTACAAAGCTATTTTGAATATTTTATTCTAGTGAAGGCCATTTTAATATAGTATTAGTTATAAGACCAAATATTAAGTCATTAAAAACTGATTTGTCTTAAGATGACCGGACTGTCGGTGGCTGTTAAATGATGAAGCAGAAGTATTAAGAAGGTTTCATTATAGATAGGTCCTATTAATCAAACCAGAGTAATGATTCAAATCATGAATATTTGAAATATTCAAATATTTCAGGAATTTTCGCTATAAATAGGTGTAAACGTGATTTACATTTGAAAAGTGCTCTTAAAATACAAATTCAAGAAAACCAATTGTCTCCAACATATTATGTATATTAATATATGAATGTGAATGTGTTGTACCGACCTCGGTCATAAATGTATTTTGATATTCTCAAATAGTTATTTAAGAATAATATTCATGTAGCGCCACACATCTGTGTAAATTATTGTATGTGTTGGTTGGATCGAGGAAATATTGATAACAAACAATGACTGTGTGGACCAGAACAGACGTACATACAATACTAGTTTCCATGATCCTCCTGGTTTTGGTGTAAAAACAGGGATGTCATTAATATACAGCTACATTTATGATAAGAAAATACAACAGCTGTCGTGAAAACGGAAATGTTAATGAAACTATGATAATACTTAATATTTTTAACGTAAATGATAAAAAAATATATGTTAGTCTTCAACATGTTACTTCTTTGTTAAATAATGTTTTATAGTTTATCTGTGAAGAGTGTCTTATCTGTACCTGAAACATAATTAAGATTTAAAGTCCCTCCGTATCAAAGAATAATTTTTATATTTTAATAATTACGATTTTATATGAAACAGATATATATTTTATTATACACAGATCTGAGCAAACGGTTCTCAATTACAGGAGAGCTATGAGGGTATGAAAACATAATAAAATTTAATATATATATATACTAGGTGCGCTTTTTGTATGTTAGGATGTACCTCACCTGGTGTAAGTTGAGGAGTGCTTATGGCTTCTTATTGCTTTTGATATGAAATAACTCACATCTACTGAGATGTGTTCTAAGAATGAATGTTACATTATAATATTAGTTAGATGTTAGCTATTATTATGACATAAAACAAACAGAGTGCCACAATCTATATGCTTTTTGATGTTTTTACATGTTTTTAAAGTTACCAATCGATGTGATGACGTCACACCTTAATATTGATAAAATATGAAAAATGCTGCACAAAGTTTTAGCTGTTTTTGTTTGATGTTAAATGGGTGTTATGTTATTCATTTAAATGATCTCTGTAAGGTTTTTCTTACAGACTAAGTGAGCCATATTTCCAAAGTTTTTTCCTGTTATTATAATTTACTATTATACTATTATTAGTCAACAGCTAACATTTTTGTGTGGAATCTGTTCAGTCATCGACTTCTTACTGAGCCTACGGATTACAATCAAAACTTGATTTCTATTATGATCTTATATTAAATGTTACGTGTTATGTTATTCTTGTATCTTCTAAGATAGTTGTAAGCACAGAGTGACTTACCTGCTATTATATTCGCTTATATACATGTGTACTTTTTTTGTAATTATGCAATTGTTATTTAAATGCTGGTTACATTTTACTGTTTGTATTATTTCTGACCACTTTTTATCTTTAGAATATTTTAAAAGGTTAAAGGAAAGTCTAGTTTAGTTTTACACATTTCTTTATTCATCGAAATAATGTAACGTATTACGATGACAGTTGACATTACAAAATGTCGGTCTCAATAAATATATTACAATACTATAGATAATGTTAAGTACATGTGTAAGTATTGGTCTTAGACAACGGTAATAATATACAAAATAAGTTTTTTTATTTGCCCATACAACTTTAAACTCAATCGGATGCGGTATATGGCGAATTTAATTTAACAATAATTTGCTTCTATAAACATATAGCTGGTGACGAATTTGTATGTTTTTTACAAAATAAGTCGTTCAGTTTAAAGTTTAGTTGAAGGTTTAAGTGAAGTAATTTCAATCATTAAAATTTCCCTCGTAATATAATAAATTTAAGTTTTTCGTATTATTTCGGAATGTTCAAAACAATATTAGTGCCTTAAACTTAACATTTACAGACGACACCGTTCACAGACAAACAATCCAGTATGGAGTCCAGCGAGGCCTGATAATCTTCGTTGATTCGTTTCGTTATAAAATTTATTTAATACACACATTCTACTTATATCACTATTTCACAAAGTCGTTGACAATTCATTACTTAATTAATTGTTATTTGAAAGAATTATTTACAACATATATAATATCGAAATTCAAGACAACTTAGTTCATGTTGCGGCGTCCGAGCTGATTTCTACTGATTGTATTTTTTTTTTAACAATAGAGAGAGTTGTCTTTAGAGCCAGTTTTCATTATTATTATTAAACTTGGGTTTCAATATATTAAGTATGTACTTATTTTATATTACATAACTAAATTTACATTCCATATAATATATTTCAGCCAGTAATGTAAGTATAATTTTATTTATCTTAAGAATATTTAGCGTCAATGCTATACAATTAATTTATACAATTTATAATAAAAATATATTGTACAACAGAGTCGCTCATTAAAGTTTACAGAGAAAAACGAATTTTGATTCGCTCTTCGAACATGAACCGATAAGACACAATAATTTTCTTAGGCATCCAACATTTACAATATACTTAAGAGTTATTTAGTACCGATTATTTTTAAAGAATCTATTCGATTTAAAGTCTTAATCACTTACGACATATCTATAAGTTTCATAGAGGATAGTCACAACTATAGCCGGGCGAACTTTATACAATTCTAACACAACAGCTAAACGGATAAATACTTAACTAAGGGTATTGCACGAAAAACTGGGGATCGTCGGATACTTGTACAATGTACATAATTACACTCGAGTGATAGTTCCGGTAGTAGGCACTACATACATGACAGCTGACAGTTGACATTTGACAGGTGTCACAAGTCAGTAGAGGCGTGCGTCGAGGGGCGGAGGCTCGGTGCCGACGTCGATGTCGTTGGGGCCGTCGTCGTCGACCGGCGCGCCCGCGCTGCCCGCTCGCTGGAGACCGCGCACCTGCAAGTGGAAATAGTCCTGGAAATTAAACGTCGGACTTTCGTTAGTTTTCTTCGTAGTGGTTCTTATATATAATAACACTTATAACAAGATAATAGCAATAGCAATAAATCGGGATTTTAATATCTACATCGATGTATGGGGCTGATAAAGTCTGTGTTAACAACTTGGGATGTCTTAGGTTTTCTAACGAGACAGATAAATTTATATAATAGAAGTATCCAGATGGGGATCGAACCCAGAATACAGATACCGTCTAATATAGCACTACAACAAACATTCATTATTATTATACGACTCGATCACTTCTTTTTTCCACATGTATAGTCAAATATATGTAATAACGGAAGAGATCCAAGTTAATTAGCTTGTAAACAAAACAATTACCTGGAGTAACAAGTTGTTGGACAGTAGCCTGGCCTGGTGTTCCTGTGCCTTGGCCCGGAGACAGGCGATGCTGTTGTTGCGGAAGGCTTCAGGATCGTCGTAGAGGGGAGGCTCTGGGGACGCGCGGCCCTTCGCAGACGACGACGCGGTCGTGCTGCTGCCCGGAGAACTCTGGGCCTGAGGACGGTTTACACGTTATAGTCCCCTCTACATAAATGATGCTGCAGTCCATGGAGGTAGCGGGTAGATAGATACCTGGGTCTCGTGATGATCATGTGGGTGCGGGGAGGCGGAGGGCGCGCGGTCGGCCTCCGCCTCGGACCCCTCGCGCTCCGACCCTGACTCCTTGAGGTGTTGGGCCGCCTCCAGCGACTTGCGGTGCATGCCTGCACACAGAGGACTCCGTATAGCTTGTATACGAGAAATTCATTTATGTGACCGTCCATCATGAAGGAGATATCAAACTGTACAGTAACAAAGCAATAGCGAAGCAAAAACAAGCAGGGCCAAACAATTATTGATATATTAGGTGTGCACTTTACTGTGAAACAACGATGTCAGACGCGTCCGGTGCTTGTGTAATTCAAGTTATTATATTAAACCATCGTCGCATTCTAAGGTGCCGTCCTTGAGTTTGTTAAAATCTTTATATGAAAAGCCTTCAATCTACTCTGGAGGGCGACGGTCCCCTTTAATTGATATGATGTTTATAATATTCAAGTTCATTGTCTATTCTATCGTCATTAAACTCGATGGACAATAGACGTCGCTCCATCTCATTGTCTCGTCCCGCTTATTTCGACATGTTTATATATTTGTGTATTTTTTTCTCAGCAGCCGTTTTAATGTTTAGTTGCGGTCACATGCATATATAAATTGTTTGTTGAATTGTCAATAAAGTTAGATGCTATTTTAATCAGATGCTATTTTATACATATTGGCTTAATTTTATGTTCTTAATATAAATATTTATCAACATACATAGTCGTGTATATTTTTGACATGTAATTAACTAAAGTTTGTATGACTTTGACATTTTAGAAGACTCCCCTTTGAATGTTATGTATATATGTTATGCATTGAATGCTACCATACAATAACGTCATCATGTTCAAAAATCGTCATCATCATCATGTCATGGGATGTCACGACAGAAGTGCTTCTGTGGATCTCAACCAGACCTTATTATTCGTTAAATACTCGTTTAAAACTTATTTTAAGACATTGAAATCATTTATTTTGTACTGATTCGGTAACGTTCACACACGTTTTTTTAAAAGAACGCTTTGAATTTCAAAGATTTTTCATATTAAAATAAATTATTATAGTCCCATAGTCTTCAAGGTATTGCCATATCAACCGAGTGTCAATTTTTTGGGTTCTCGATTTTAATATTTCTGGGTAATGTTTTTGTTGCCTTCTACCGTATTCTTTTCTCATACGAACTTTCTCTTTGTTTGTAATTTAGTTTCTAAACTCGTCTATTGATCAATTTTTTCACTCTTTACTATCTCACAGTAAATTAAGGATTGAGATAGGTAATTGGCACGAAATAAATGACGAACCGACGTGAAAAGGATCATGACAAACTTCGACAAATATATTGTTTTAAAAATAGTTTGCATATTTTTATATAAAACATTAATTTTCGTAAGGTCTGTAACTAACTCCGACTAGCGTCTCTCTTTTTCCTTACTTGCTCATTTTTAAAGTTACTAAATTAATTGTTTTTCATACATATATGTTTAAAGGTTTCAACTTTCTAGACTCTGAGTAATTCAAGTAATATAATAAAAATAATTTAAAAGGCTTGCTATTTATGTTAATACGTTATTCTTGTATAGTGTTTATATCATTACTAAGACGACACTCGCTAGTTTGTTGTTCGTTTCCAGCCAGGCCCTTATCTATCCCTTTCTCGAGTTTTTACATTGTGTTGTTGATTTCATATAAAGATAGTGGCTTTTCTTATTTCTTCCAAAGGGTGAACCTTCTCTGTCTCGTTAACAACGACCCGGAACTCGCTATGATTTGGTTGTATTGTGTCGGTTGTAGATGTATGGAGACTGCCTCAAACAGTTCTGAGATATCGGGTTAGAGAATCAGGTATATTAACTCATTAGTTAAAATACTTATATATATATATATATAAACCTGACAATGTTAAAATATACACCATACAGTTCTTAATGAGAGTACTAGTATGGCGCAGAGTCCGTTCATATTCTGAGAGCTACGAAGTTACTCATGATGTGTTATATATAATAGAGTAATTCCAGTTCCTAACATGCAGTGTCCGAGAAAAACTTTACTTAAATCACTTATTTTGATAATGAAAAATAAAAAAGCTATATTTATAAACAACAAGCAATGAGGAGACGCGCGCGCGCGCGCGTGTGTGTGTGTATGTGTGTGTGTGTGTGTGTATTTTATCAAATTTCTTTGTTTGTGATATGTGAACCTCCGCACGCGTCAGTCATATGACAACATAAATATGTCCATCATCATGTTTAGTTCACTAATGGAGAATTCTATCAAAAGTAATACAAGCTGTCACAGAAACACATCTCAGGTGATAATGAAACATTTCAATAAATATTTTATAAGTGAAACAGATCAATCAATCTACGTATTTGGAGCTAGATCTTTGTCGAGTCGACGACGCCCCATTAGTTTCGTTTTAATATTTTCCGAGCCTTCATTAATAAAACCTTCCGCGTTTTATTAGCGGTGCGATCTCGTGTTCAGTGAGTCACATAATATTTAATTCAGACCATGAATTTATTAGCGAGTGTCATGACTCCAGGCTCCAAGCTTCGGCCGTGTGTGTCGCGTTGTTTTACGATCAGTTTACGAGCTGCTGGCACAACTCACCAGAACCAGGGGTTGCGGGACGGCTGAGGAGAACACGACACACAACAACAAACAGTGAAATTAATATATACCTACATCATATACAACAATAAGGTTGTTATTATTTTAATTGTTAACAGATGTTGTATGTATGTGTGTAGCGGGTGACCTCTCGCGCTGGGTCGATAGATACGGTTGATTTGCATGAGGTCCCCGAGGGTCAAGGGTCGAGTCACTGAAGTCGCCGCAGGAGGTTTAGTTTCTATAGACTCTCTAACTTTATAATGTGCTACGATCAAAATCTAATAATAAACTTACTAAATATATTTATACTTTTATTTAATTACTTAATGTATGTTAGTTTCCGTCAAGATATATACTGAACATGTCGTATCTCTGCAGTTCCTTGTTCGTAGCGAATCTACGTCGTAGTGGGTCTACGTCGTAGCTCGCGTTAAATTAATTCGATGTATCGGAGACTGTGATCAGAGTGTTCCCGGGTGCGGCGGCGGGCGGATTGCCTCCTCGATGGATGTCAAAGAAGCCTGTCATTAAAATGGCTTTCAAACTCACATCCTTTTAGTGAATAATTCTGTGCAACAATTCCTAGTGCACTTACAATATCACTCAGAGTAATGGTGATGCCGGCGCCACTTTGTTGCTGCTTCGAAAAAAACGCTCGGTTTCTATCCGGCGGGCTGAACGTTACAACATAACACAGGGAGAACGGCGGGGAAATGTTATATGAAAGGCTGTTTTATAGATCGTTTAAGTTCGATGTTTCTATTATTATAGATTTCAGTTTTATTTTGCTTTTTAAAAGTAATGCAGGTTTTAAAAATATTAAGTGTCGGTCCCCGCGGATCTCATCTAACAAATAGTTTGCTTCACTAAGTTGAATTTTAATTTTTCGAGTTCTAAATTGTAAAGTACCTGAAACGCTCACTTGTGCGAGTGTAAGAAACGCGGCGTTCCGGCCGTCACGTGTGCCGGCGTCCTTACACGGTGGTGTCATTTAGAAAGATAAAAGAGTTATGCTCAAAGCAAGTGTATAATAGGTAGATAATTCAGTAAGGTGCACTTCTGGTGCATTACAATCCATTTGCCGGCTCTCGTCTTTGATGTCTGCGCGAACACTTCCTAGACTCGGCTGGATTGGATAATACATCGGAATACTGTTTACCAACTTATTGTATTGAACGAGGAGGAGAGAGATCGGCCCGCTCGGCTCACTGTGACACGCCACACTCACTCACTCACCGGACACGGCGGCGGACGGACGGCTCGCCTACATCGAACGTTATCATGTTAATACGAAGGTATCATTATTATAATATAGACGAGGGCGCGGCAGGGCGGCGGGTTTGCTGATGAAGGGCTCTCGCTCGCACCGGCCCGGAACAGACGAGCCGGAACGAGATGAGGAACCTTCCCTCGTCCGGAGGAATAGAGGCGATCACACATGACAGTAATATTATAATGTTCATGTATATCGTGAGCTGGTACCGGAGACCACACTCGCGTCCTCACACGTTATATATATGTTCTGTTTCGTATTCCTCAGCTGTTCACTACATCTACACGGATGAATCTTTCAGTCTAAACAAACCTCATCCTAACCGTACTCGCAAACGTTGTGTATTAAGAGCCTTTCCATGCGGATGTTGTTTGTTTGAAGTAGAGACATATTATATTATCATATCGCAGAAACAAAACTTTTTCTGTAAATATAAGTAGTGACGTTGAACGGAACGAGTTGAAACCAGACTTAATAAATACCTCCTACTGCTGTATAGTGCTGGCTTTTATTGTGTTGCTTTTAAATTTTATTTTGAATTATACAAATAACTAAGTTTTTAGAATAAGAAGTAATAATCTGTGATTAAAGTGATTGTCCCGTGACAAATCAATCATAGTAATGTATTATATTTTTAAGAAATGAAAATAATTTACTTAAAAATTCTTATAAAACTTTCATTCCTTTGGCCGGTTCGTATAAGGAATAAAAAACTTAGTTAAATTAATTCAATAAAACAAATCTATAAAATCAACTATTATTGTTATATAAATCACGAACGTCTGATTCTTCTTACAACGACAACAAGTTTATATTAAATATTATCAAATAAACACGTCGTAATAAATCTAAATTGTTACCACTTCTTCGTGGAGAAGAAAGTTCATAGAGCTTGGTATATAAACGAACCAGATTTAGACGACTCAAGAATAAATAACTTAGAAAAGTTACAAAATCCTTATAAAAATAAAACAACTGTTGAGAAATATCTTCGCTTGATGAAAGTCATCGAAAATGTTGCTAACGTTTACAGATTTTAAAATGTCAATGTATTTTGTATCCTTCGTTTGCAGTTATCAGTGACGCTACCCTCGTCGTGAGGTTACTTTTCTTTAACCGAGCTAGAACATCACAAAACGATATTCTCCATTACATCTTTAACCCAGGCTTGTAAGTCATAGTCTGTGTATCGTCCACATATATCCAAATAGAGGTTGTTCAAATTAGTTCAGCTTCTTGTAAGCCTGCTACAGCTGTGTCTGTCCCATGATTACATTATAGTAATACACATCACACAACTCAAAAAATTACTTTGACATCGTCTGTACAAATTGACAGACAATTATATTAAAATGAGGAAGTAATCAACATTATTTTTATTTATTTGATAATAATCAATAACTGATTTTTATTTTTATCCATCTATTTCATAAATATTTTGAAATCAATACATAGGTATATGAAAAGAAAATCTAAATAAAAAGAGATTTGTGCTGAGCCGGTAATGATTGATCTGTATTCAAATAATAGTTTGTTTGTTGCGAATCGTCATTGAAATATATAACTACTCGAGTGTGTGTGATTAAATGTAAACATGAGACTCACTTCACTTCACTAGGCACAGTTTTTGTCTTTGTCTTCTGTAGTTTCATTAAATAAATGTGTGTCAATGTTTTAACTATTTAATTTTTCGTTTTTTCTTTATAAAGCGTTAGTATAAGCTGCTTGAACCGGCTCTTAAACTACCTCCCTGGCCCGTGTCCTCCACACTCTGAACATCGGAAGAGGCAGTGAATATTTGCACCCGTTCAAGATATTTAGATTGAATTGATAAATTAAAAGCTTCAATTAATATTAATATTATTAATATAAATTGTTTCGACGATGATCTTCACGTTCGTTCTGTTCGTTCTGTTCGTTCTGTCACAACAATTCCTATCTATCAACGTTAATGTTCTTAATAAACCAGAGGAATTACCTAAATAAAATCAGAAAGAACGGTAATTGAATAAAAAGGTTTCAATCGGATATAATGAGAGACGTGAAGCGACAGCAAATGTTATGATTGTGCAACTGAGCTGAACTCCGTACAGTGAGGTGGAGTGAAGTGGCCGCGCTCGTGTTCTCGTGCTGAGTATATAATTAATATGTAATAGTGTTTCGTTTAGATGTCGTTTGTCGGTTGTCGGTTGTCGGCCATCTTGTCCCGCCCCGCGCATGCGTCCCCGGGAGGCTGTACGCCGGCTCGTGATTTGCGTTCATACAGCCTTTGTATTAGCCTCTTCATTATATCCCGCCATGCTCACCGTCTCACAGCTTTGTAATCAAGTACCAAATTCGTTTTGGTGCACGCTTCATTAATCTCAATAATATTATAAACATTACAAATCTGATCATTTTTATACATTACTTAACTAATAATCATTTTAACTCGAGATGCAATTGGTTCTTAAGAGTTTTAGAAAAAGGACTGTTCAAAATTGGACGTTTTACTAAATTATATACGGAATATAATATTGATAAATATTGATTATTTTTATTTTAAATACGAGTCTTATACATTGAAAACTTTTAGTTCCTATAAACTATTTACGAAATTCTTTACCGTCCAATAACTTAAAAGTCTTCGGACCCTCTGAGGAAAAAAGGTCTCGACCAATATGAGAATCTGAATGAACGTCTTTCTAGTTGACGACGCGAGACCTCGACGCGGGCATACTCCGAATGAAGCATTTGATAGTGAGGTGCTGGTGACACATGGAGCTGTTCTGATGATGAGAGCTAGTCACCTTCCACATAAGGGGTTACTGTGATAGAGGCGGTGCTGATTTTGTTCGAGTCTGAGGCTAATTAGTTCTTTAATGAATGAAAGACTCACCGGGCGGCGAGCATTCGGGCCGACGCTACGGGCGCCCCGCTCCTCTCGACTCTTGAACAAAACCATCACGTGAGAACACCCACTTATAAGGAAGGTGACAGAACGCGGCAAAACTACTCGTACGAATACAACAAAGAGATTCTTAGAGACCGCTGTTAGTCACCGAACATTTAAGATCCACATACGGGTATCTAAATTAAAGCACAACGTCAGCTATAGTGTATGAAAGGCGAGCTGTTCTTATGAAGCATGTTTGGAACTGTTTTGAAACAAGCTGTTGCAGTGAAGTCTTCAGCTGATTACTACAACATTTCAATGATAGATGACGGAAACTAAAATAAAGTATATATAAAGAAGCGAAAACGAAACTAAAGAGTATAAAATGATCTTAGATAAGACCTGTGTCGCCTTTGATATAAGCGTCAGGCTTATAATGACATAAAAGAATTAAAAATACAACGAGATATTTGTTCAATAATAATTCCTTTAAATAAATAATAATAATTTCAAATTTCAAGTGAGCGAGAGATAATTAATAAGGATGTTACGTTTATTTTAAGAAACGAAACTAAATCTATTTCAGATATAGGCAGAACTCAGGACTAATGAGATAAGAACAATGTTAATTTCATTAATGAGACAATTATGTTTAATTAAAGTTATGTTTAAAACTAACTGTCTGATTACTAACTATGTTATGTATTGAATTCATTAAGTAGACTTTTCACTAAACTGTTTAAAAATAAACGGATGTAGAGCACTTTGTCTTAAAAAATAGGATGAAATAATCGTATGACCTTAAAATTATGACAGCAAAATTTGATCGATAATGAAACAGCAGGCGGAGAGATGAGAAGAAGATGACAAGGGTATAAAGCAAAATAAAATCATGCAAAGCATTGTGAGAGGTGGCGCGAGCTGGTCCATGAAGCAGCATCTATGATAAGTAAGGAAAGCTTCTCACCGAGCAGCCAGGGTGCCACGTTGTCGTTCTCTTTAGCGCTCTTGAGGATCGTCTCCGGTAGCGGCAGCGAGTGTCGCACCATGGCCCCGTAAAGCCCGTACTCTGCCATGATGGTGGACCGTCCCCAACACTTCTCCGTCTTCCGCCACTTCGCTCGACGGTTTTGGAACCAAACCTGTGGGGTCAATTGTATCTTTAGCTTGTGCCGTGAATATTGTCACTTATATTCCACACGAGTGACAAATATAACGAAAATAAGTCGAATGTTAATGAGGACGTCAACTGATAAGTGAATGTTAAAGTTTTTAATTAAAAAGCGTGGAATGGAGCCCACGTCCGCGGCGGTTCATACTAGGCGGTTCACAACGCAAATAGCGATTGGTAATTGAAAGCGGCACAGACACCGCGCTCTCGCCACGAATATAAAACAAACCAATTAGAAGCACAATGCCGACAGAATCAATTTTCAAAATTTGGGAGCAGCCTGTGTGTCTTGTCAGGGCTGGCACTCACTTTATACTGAACACTCGTTACATTATAACTTAACACTGCACACACTGTACAGTCACTATATATATTAATCTCTACAAAATCCGTAACCATTTTCTTTATAACATAATAAATGCTCGGCGATGGCCTCCGTAATGAACCCACTGTAACTTTATTTGTCGTTGTTCAACCCTAGCGAGCCGCCTCTACCAAACAGTTAATTTCTAATTAAATTTGTTAATTAAACTCGATCCAAGCTCTCTGCGCAAATTAATACTCCGTCCTACAATACTCGCAGACTACCGCTACCAGCTACCCCGTACCCTCTACCCTCTACCCGCTACCCGTTACCCTGTACCCTGAGCGTACTACCTCGTGTCCGCCGCCCCCGACTCTACACATGCTCAGGTGTCAATGTTGCTGTGGGCACGTTACCTTAACGTTACGCTCCTCGCATTATGCGTCGTTTAAATTATAATATAATTTATATATAATTGTTGATATATAACTTCGTATTTTATAAAAAGTATAATGCAAGAGAAGCTTTAAGGTTCAATATTTCTTAGGTCTTCTTTATTACTCCTTTTGGTTGTATTACTTATTCTAAGTAATAATTCATTTTTATGGCAGAACTGTTATTTTTCCTGTAGGTACATTTCAATGTAAACAGTTACTTAACATAATTGTACAACGATTGATTAGTCGTCGCTACCTTTTATATTTTACTTCTTACATTTCTTCAATCTCGTTCAGTGTCCTTCCATCCCAATCCGCCTCCTCATCCCGTGTCCTAATCCTATCCCGCGGTCCACTATATTGATTGTTCCTTGCTCCGTGTTGACACCGGGCTCTATTATCGCTGGATCTCCTCTGTCCACTGATGAGATAACAATCTCGGCGCTCGTCACACTGAACGATTCAATCGTCTTTATAAAGCTCCCCGGAGATCTCCGGAGAGCTTCATGAGACAACGATAAGGATGAGTCAGTTATAGGATGTAGTGGAACTTGTGTCTGACAATAGTACATGTAACGATGTGAACGGAGTCAGATAATTAAAATAGCTCACATACCTCATCCATCTAGGACAGGATGTAATTGGCACTTATAGCTTTGTACGAGTTTACTGATTAACATGGAAGCAGGGAGCCTCCTGTAATTGTTAATTTGGCAACACATTCGGCCGCTTTAATGACGCGTGGAGTTCGTAGCGGCCGTAGGGAACCCGTAGCGACCGTAGCTGTCGTAGCGGCCGTAGCTCCCGAGCGAGGGAATTACTCTACCCGACAATTTATTACTCGTATGTGACAATAGCCAGCCGGGTCTGAGCTCCGACAGCTCGAAAAGCGTGTAAGGTGTCGACGGAATGGCGGGTCACGGTAGACTGGACGCATTAGTATAAGGGTCGTATTTGTAACGCTCGCAAAACAATTCGTCGGGTGGCCGTAGTGTGGCAGCGCACGACGAGCATCGAGAAACGGAATTGACTTAGATAATGACTCATTTTATAACAAAACAAGCCGCGTTATAACGGACAGGGGCTCGTTAATGTCTTAGATAAGTCACTTTAAGACTTTGAACTCTCTTGACTGATTTAAAAGGAACGTCGACCGACTACCCACAGCAGCTGAGCACTTGAAAGTTACGAAATAAATTAAACAAACCAGTGCTGAGAGTAAATCTCCAGTAAGCGGTGTTAAGTGGGAGAGTAGCACTTCCCGGCATCTAATCTGAGAGTAAAGGGATGAGAGAACAATCGAAGGTCCCCCGAGGCCCCAACCGGCCCCATCGGACCCCGCGGACCCCAGAACATGCTATGATCTATTAAACATTAACACTATGGTGATGGTAATTGATTAATATTGTTTGTTTTGGGGGACGTCGTTGTGTAATGTGATTAGATTAACTCAACCAAATTTGTTGTCGCATAATGTACGTCACTCTTAACGTTTTCTATGTTTGTTTGTTAAATATTAACTGTGAGGCAGATTGTTTTATAACCAACATTTCGATATTTCAACAATGTAATTTGCTTTTTCAATATAATATGTACATAACATCACATATATCTGCAGCTGACCTACACTGATAGAAGCGCCCAAACGCAATCCGTATTGTTAACGGCCCTACGCTCGTGGAGTAATGAAGTCACAAACTTTGGGAAAAAAGCAAAAAAGGTGAACTCGATTGATAGATTAACCCGTTACAAATGAAACGAATGGACCGGCCTCCGGCAGCCAGGATTGTGACGCTTCACGGTCACAGTCAGTAGTCCGCTAACAACGCCCGAGAACTCGGCGACTTCATTAAAGGGAGTCAAGTCAGGCCGGTGACAGTTTAAATAAGGCGACTGAACTCACAAAGACTTTCTTATTTACGGAGTGCATAATTTCATTTCTTCGCCGTCTCTGAGTGTAGTAGTTGTGTTCGGGGGCGTGCCGACCAATCGTGTGCAGGCCTCGCTAAATAGAGTTGCGATCGAGTCTGTTCCCAATTTGGCGGCAATTTGCGGTACAATGATGCACGGACGCCTCGCCCGTACGCTCTTAACAGGTTATTATTCAATTTAGGGTGCGTCGGACACATTTTGATTACTTAATAAGTTAATATGCGCTTCTGGCGACACATTGACGATCGCCTTTTAACTATGCTCGGGAGGCGTGTTCCGGCCTGTACCCGTGTAACTCCTGCTTGATCGTTAAAGGGTTCACGACAGTCGAGAATATAACGTTATACAACTATTATATTAAATCAACTCACGGAATGTCATGTCCGGCGAGAGACTGAGACCAAAAGAGTATTTAAATGAATATCTGATGTATAGACGTGAACAACACCTTACGAGTTATTCCTTATCTGTAACGTCATGTGGATAGTAAGTTATATATATTTTTTTATAAATAAGTTTGAATTTTTTTGTAATCCTTGAAATTTTTCCTGGTTGTCGGTTCTGTTGAGGATCCAAGACTTCCACATTCTCTGCAGCAGGTTATGCTACGCATCCTCATTAATCAATGTTTGTTTGACTCTCTTGCGTCTGGTCTGCTTTCTGGTTATCGATTACAGAGTAACTCAGTAGTACACAGTTACTTAAATTATTTTTAAGTTAAAGCTGGAGTGTATTGATAATATTTTTATTATTTTAGAGATATCGTGTTCGAAAATAATGTTTTAACTGGATGTATGGCATCCCGCATCGGTTTTTATTTATTCGTTTGCATTTCACTTTTGGTATTTTTGAAATCGGCATGTTCTAAATATTGAGTTCGTTAGTAATTCTGAGAGGAGACTCTACTATATTCTAAAAACTAGCAGAGCGAGAGGAAAAGCACTTGGGGATATATTTTGATCCATTACCAAAAACAGGTTCTTTTCAACAATTATTTCTCTTTTTAACATTGGTTAGGGACCTGTAACAGTGATACAACACATGAGTTCCTACAGCGAAGGGCAGGCCATATCATGGACAATCCTAAACTTGCATATAACCTCGATCACTCCAGACTCCTCGACCAGGTGGTCTGTTCTGATGTGTTCAATGAGAGTGTATGTTTGTAGGCACTCTCTACATTATGATACCATCACAACACCTGGTAAATCTTCATTCTAAATCTTTCTTTTATTAACTCGCAGGTTGTGGAATGGCCGGTTTCCAAAAATTCTCTTAGAGAATTATATTATAGCTAAAATATAAGTGTTGAGTTCTATCTTTCATCCGAAAGTCGGGCAATTTCACTGTAAGTCTCATTATCTTGATATGTTACGACAATCAGTTAGAGCTATTCAGTTTATCGGTCCGCTTATATTTATTGGTCATCTTTTATCAAATAAAATATACAAAAATATAAAACCTCTGCTTCTTATTAGTATCTTGCGGATATTGCCTTTTTAAACTGTTATAATTTGAAACAAATGTTCCAATTAATAATAATTCTCCCTCGTCCGTGATCCGACGCTATTCGAGGGAGCCCTCCCTCTGACCGATACAAGCGGTTGAGTTTATACTCAATAACAAGCTTCTGTTCCTCTCCTTCCTGCTCTAATCCAAGTATTAACGTAATAAGATTTGAAATGAAATCTTCTTAAAAATTGTATTGACTGTTCGACGACGTTTTGTTATACAGAGTTTTATAAACGACATGTAGAGCGTTAGACGGTCGAGACTATTAAGGCCAGAACTCATTTAATAACATCGTCCAAATAAGTTCGAGTGATACTCACGGCGAGTAAATATAACGTATCATAGTTAGCGTTGTAATAATAGTTATGGGTTAATGATTGCATGATCGGTGGAAAAGGAAATGTCTAACTCAATTGATATGGAATTTGCGCAAGTCACACGGCACAATGGAGGGTGGTAATGAAAATATGGCGGTAACGAGACTTCCGACACGAGGATAAACAAGACGACGGAATATGGACACGTTGATTGTGGGCCGAGTTAGGGGACACAGGTGAGAAAACTATGTTATGGGACATTAGGAAGTTTTTTCTTCTAAACAGTCGTAGTACTTGAAAAACAAAGAAGCTACTTTCCTGAGGAACCGTCGGGTTCCAAAACTAAGTTCCAGCAAAAAAATTGTTATGATTAAAATATCTCAAAGACCCTATTACTTTCTTGATTAAAATAATATATATTGGTTACCGCTGTCGCTCATGACTTAGTTCCACAGCAGCTGCTATAACTAGGCAACTAGCGAGCGTGAATAAGCGATTTCAGCGATCGCTATAACGGACGAACGGTTTGCCCAATCGGCCTGTAATAGCTATAATATCAGTAATTTGCTGGACGCCAATTGACGTCTAATCAACGAATGCTGTTTGTTTGATGAATTAAAATGAGAGCGCCAAGGAGAATGAAAATAAATTAAAGGAAGGTTTCCTGCATGCGAGATATTTATCATATCGTATCCAGAGTTATTCAAAAGCCCAAATCTCCAAACTTAAACTGATTCATAAACGAATTCATCTCCCTCAATCCGATTACTCGAATGCTTTTTTTAATTGAAGACGCTAGATTAGAACTTCCAATCATATTCGTGAGATCATATTTGGCTTTGCGTCCGCACGTTTTTCCCTCCTTTGATATCATTAACGAGGATTACCGGCTTTGTGGTATTAAACGTTCACTGCATTTGAATAGTACGGCGACTAAATTAATGTTCGGACTTAGTTCATAATCGATAGAAACAATCAATGGCAGCATTAGCATGTAAATATGTTCGTCGGTAGATTGCGTACACGGAATCTAACGATATACAAATAAAGATGTAATTTGTCAATGTGGAGACAATGTGGACGGACAGGAGGAATTCAAACACACACACACACACACGTTGCAGCTCGACGTACAGTGTAGGCAGTAGGCCGGAACACTTGGACAAACATAATCACCTCGTTATTGTCATATTAGACCAATTGGTGTTGCTTGTCTTACATCTGTTTTAATACAAGTCAAAAGCATTAACGATTGTGAAAGACGTGTTGCTTTAGGCCCTTTAGGGGGTCAGCTGACATTTTGATTTTCGGTCTTGTTTATTCATAAAACAAGATGACAAACTGCTTTCGTGGATTCCGTTCAACTAACAGACAAAGAGTGTTACGAGTGTGGTTATTGTTAAGTTTTAATAATATGTATAATTAATATTGAATGAGACAAGTTAAACGCATTGCACGTTAAAGAGGCCACGTGAATGTTGAGTCACTGTGATTTGTGTTTAAGAGGCGAATCATTACATGGCGGCCATTTTATTGTGTCCGCCATCTTGCTGTCACACCTGTCACACCTGTCACACGGTCAATTGCAGCGGAAATTGTGCATTTATGTGAACTAGATGTTTCTTGATTCACTCGCAATTATTATAACGGACAGCTTCGTTCCCATTGCCATCGGTGTTGACGTTATATTGTGTAGGGTGCATGTAATTGATTGTACCTACCTACCTATAAGTGCTACATAGCGCCTGTTTGTATTCCTACCGACCAATATCTCCAATAACTGATTATTATAAACTAGTGTTCAATAACCTAATCAAAAGCACTCAGCCTCACACGCGTTCCTCGAACCTCTCGCTGTCCATAATTACGCATTTATTTTCTTTCAAAACCCCTCTTCAGCCGAGATGCATCCCGTGTCAATCCTTTGTATCGTTCACAATCATTCGATTCGTTTGCATTATCCAGCGACCGTTCTTATCGTAACAAAATAAGATTTAGAATCGAGTTCGTGTTCGTCTTTGAAGTGCAGATGTAAGTTTGTTGTTGTGTAAGGTGCCTACACGCTCATTAGTGTCTTATAAATAATATGGGCCCGTTTATTGTTCGAGTGTTGCAACAATATTAAAATAATAAGACGATAATAAGGCTCTTTGTGTCCCTCGCGTTCAAATATAATATGGAGAGATGTCGACTTCAAAGAGGCGACTCATGTTATGTTGGGTTTTTATGTGGTGGAAGTGATTGGTGGTGATTGGTGGTTCATTTCTTAAGATTTGACTGATTTAATTGATTGATGATAACGGTCGCGATTCTAATTCTATTGTAAAAATAATACGAATAAAAAATGGTCAAACAAGATTTTAAATTGAGATTAAAAGTTTCTTTTTTATATAAAATAAATATTATTTTTATCGGTGTTAATGCCTCGAGTGCTGTCGAAAGCGGCTGAGCACACAGTCTTTACCTGTCCGGGTAATTGGCCGAGGCTTGAGACTGGATCTGTTTGTTCAGGACCGACGGGCCCCCGCCTCAGACAAATGTATTCAATAAAATTATAATAAGATATCTCAACTATTTGGAAGGTATACATTTAAAACGATTTCAACCGACGACACTAGTCCGGCTAACGTTTCTCATTTTAAGTATAATTTAACACATTTAGTAAACAACTACCATCTATCGCGTTTCGCGTCTTCATAAATATAAGATTAGACGGGGCCGGCGGACGCCGAACGCTTCTTGAAACAAATGTGCCGAGTTCGGTAGCGAGTTCCAAGAAAACGTAGACACGTCGGCGGTCGGAGGACGAACAGAACAAAACACAAATCTCTCCGCGGGAGATAATGTACACGTAAATCGATTACTGCCGCCTCGTTATTTACCGACGAGTCGAGCGCCTGTTTGCGACCGAGCCGAGTGCCGACGTTTGCTCGCTCTATTTGCGGGATATTATCCGGATATTGAGGGCCGATTTCCACACGGATTACCCGGCTGACCGACGTTTCCTCATCAGACTGTACCGGAAGAGATTATCTCGACACCTTAATTCATACTATTCAATGTTCACGTTGCATCATTATAATCCCAACCAAATTTTTATTCATGCAAATGATTTATTTTTAAATCTGTCTTTGCTAATGTAAATTGTACCTACAAGTTGGCGTGAAACATTCAATTTAGCCATTTAAAAACGGAACTACCGAAAATGTGTAAAAAGCTAGTCGTTTTGGAGTACGCTCGTTACAACTGGTTAAGGCTATTTATAAGGAAGTTGTTTACGTCAAACGAGACTTCGCCTCTATGGACTGAGACGACGCTTACAAAATTTATAGATGACATTTTGTAATGCTTAGAAAAAGATAAGAAACTGTATAAATACAGTATATTACAAACTTCAATGTACACACGGAGCAATGAGGTCTTCACAGTGAGAGTCTCTTAATTCACTACGTTCTTACAAAAATATATAATTTTACTTTAAATTAATGTAATTATTATCTGTGCACTCATTAAGACAGGTGTGGTGGAGATGTCTGTAACATACATTCTAAAGCAAAGAATTAAAAAATGTATATACTTTTTTTAATAAATCTTTTGCAGTTTTTTTCGTAACTTTACATAAAATCCATAAATCTTGAAAATGTCAAATAATTAAACACTGTAGTTAAACTCTGTTGGTTAAAAACAACTAGTAGCTTACTGTTTCTCATTTATCCAAAAAATATGTTATATTTTTTTTTGTATTAATCATCTAAATAAATCAGGAGTTTTCAAAGAATGTTTGTAAAAATCTCTAATTAATTGTACATTCACAGTTCACACAACAAAACAGAGAAGTGACATTATGATTATGAGTTATGGAATATTTGTAAATATAAATGAAACGTGAAATGTAAAGCCGCGCTAAATCAATTAGTTAATTTAAACGAGGAACGAGGAACGCGGATGTCAAACAAATGTTTTGTGATCACTGTCATTGTACGACTGTAGTTATAACCGTTGTATTGTGTTTTGTCGTATTGTGCCAGCCGCGTGTCTAATCACTGACCGGTATCACAGGCGCGATGATTCAATCCACGCTGTATACGTTTAATGTAACATTCAAAGTGAACACTAGTGATGTAACTAGTATCGCTGCCGCTCCCGCTCCCGCTCCACTTGTAACATATCCAATGTAAGCCGGGCCTTAATGGATCGATTAGTGATTAATTTGTTAATGTCTGTATTGTCCGTCCGCTGGTTCGTTTCTACTAATCTAATGGCGGACGAGCGACGTACCTACTGTTTGTTGTTTCATTTGGTACGAATTAAATTTTGGTGAACCAGCGACACCACGACCAGTGCTACACTACTTATGATGATTTCATCGTATTTTAAATTCGTCTTTATTATCCACCGAACGCCGCCTCATGCTCTGAGCGCTGTCCATGCTCCTGCATCTGGATCTCATCCATTCGTCATGTCAGAGAAAGGTTTCTTGGATCCTCCACCTTAAGTGATTCTTACAAAGTGTCTTTCTCAGCTGTGATGTATGCCGTCTCTCAATTCCTCGAACCGAGCCAAATGTTCCTTGGAGCGTATATTGTTTTGAAACCGTTGGAAACGAATTTTATAAAGTATTTTATTATACGCCGCGCAATAAAATTTATTTTCTGCATTTTGATAGAATCTCTGTCTCTATAAACCGAACATAACGCGAGATGGAAACGACTGTATTTGTAAGACTAGGGTTTAACTCCGGCTATTATCGACGCTTAAAAACTATCCGTTATTATATTAAAGTATAAAGAAGGCTGTTAAAAGTTTCCAGAGGTCGTTATCGGCAAGTCGGCGTCTGAACTAACTCGCTCCGGAGTCCGATTAAAGCGTCTTTAATGTTATTGTTGGAACTTCTGAACTATACTCACAATATTGTGTTGTATAGTCACGTGAGAGGGCGAGAGTGGAATGAAAGTTGTCATTGAAGAAGTAAGTAATCAGTTCAATAGAGTTGTAACCAGTGACACACCGCCGTCGTCGAAGTTCCTCTAATCATTATTTATTGTAGAACGATTCTATTAACTACTTTGGATTGAATCCAAAACGACTAAATAAGAACGGGAGACTATCGACATTAAACGGTTGCAATGTAATCACGGTCGGAGAAGTTTTATTATTTGTTAATATAAATGAATGTCCTTCCGTCCCCTCGACGGCCAGAACGATCCGATTAATTTAATATAGTGGCGCTGTAAGTCTGTCAATAATGCGGACAATAAATAAAGCGAATCCGGAGTCAAACCGGCGACGAGGAGTGAGGAGAGGCTTCCTATCACATTAGTGGACAATCGTGTGTGGTTAAAATGAGCGGAGCAAGTGGCGCAAGGCACAGGCACTTTAGTAGATTGGTCGGTGACGTTCGACGTGGACTTGAGTGACGTCTCCTCAGGATTTGGGAATATTTTGATATTATATAAGTATCAGTAACCTTACTCAATCAAAACCTATTCCGTAGCAACCTTAAAGCTACCTTTAGTTCGCCGCAGCTCGCGGTTTTCCTATCATCGACGTCTGTGGAACTATCCAAGTGTGTTATTGTATTTCTGGCGGGAACCATCTCCATTATGGCGGAGTCGGTTAGTCGATACTGAACGGTAGGTGGAGCTTTGTACTTTACGATACTCTACATGAGGACTTATCGTTTCTTTTATGTTCTAGATAACTTACAATTTGTCCATTGTTCACTTGTTGTTTTAGGATTCATCTAATACACGAACTAGATTATTTGTGTGCAACGATGTAAACGGACCGCTGACTGACCAATATAGGTTTTTGTGTCTTCATAAACAGTAAAATATATATAGACATGTATGTACGTATGTAATCCATTATATATATTCAGGTATGTTTAAAACAGATATTTTTTAAATAATAATTTCTCAAACTTTAAATAATACCACGTAAATGAAAGCGGTATGTATGTATGTATGTATTAGATACATTAAGTGTGTTGCGTTAACATAATCTCCACATTCCCTATATTTTTTTAATAGAGATCGTTTGTAATGAGAGCTTTTCACAAGTGAAGCGAAAAACACGAGCAACAAAAAAACAGTACAATTACAAGATACATGTGAGTAACCAGCGGGGCGGCGGGAACAGACCTCGTTACCCGACACGCGCCAATTACCACGACGAGATGAGCCGAGCCCGCGGCCACCGACCACCACGTGATATGTTATAACCTCATTATAATTATATTAGATCACATTCAACTGATCATGGAAGTATTTCTTTATTTGATAGGACCAAGTTGTAACATTGTTACATTTTTTCTGTAATATTTATTAAATGACATTCGAGTTACTTAAGTAATATTATTTTCGTCTTTTCTCCGATCCAACAATGAATGTAACCGTCTCCATTCACTATAATTATTTCCACTATCCCGTAGTCCCGGAGTCCCCCGCTCCCGGAACACCCCGGAGCCCGAGTCCCCCGCGGGGGGCCTCATCCCTCTAATCCCCCGCTAATGCCACCACTAATGACCGCTCACTCATTGTTACCGTTCCTACCACACATGACTGTTTGTTCGTTTTCAAACTTATTGTTTCTCAGCAGTCAGCAAGTAGACCGACACGGACACTCCACACAGAAACATGCGGAGCTTGAAACCAGGCATTCTTATATTAAATACTATGTTACGAGTTAGGAGTCCTTTGAAATTTATCCTTATTGAGTTCACCCAAACTTACTGGTTGAAGACGACCCTCTGAAACGACGAGATGGAGCCGACACCCGGATACTTGGTAATAGAGATATAGAGAGAAGAAAGAATCGAGTTCATTATAGTAGAAACGACTATGTTTGTTGAGGGAAAGATTTGTTAATTCACAAATGATGTTAAACATGTGTATTGTTTGTTCCATTTATCTGACCAATCTACCAGAGAATAGGGACCACAGGCTTCACAGTCTGAAGCCTATGGTCCGTGGTGTATGGCCTAAGATCCAAAGTCCGTTAATCGTATCAAATATTATTAATGGAGAGTGAACCAGTCGCCGACAGGTCACGGATCCCTTTATAACAATTATGTTTGAAATGATGTCACGTTTTAAAAACGAATTCACGCTACAAACGCTAATGTTACAATTTAATTTGCAACACTTGCCTTTAAAACCATCATAACTCGTATAAAACTGTTCCTTATCTCTCGGTGATAGAGGTCAGTGTTGCTCGAACGCGTCTGTTATTGTTAAACGACCTGTGTTCCGTGTATTCGGTACATTTAGGGGAGCCGACCCTCGAATCTTTTGTCATGATTGTTATAGATAACTGTTTTTAATATAATTTGATAAATTTAAATAAATCATTGTTTTGTACTTCACTTTATTAATGTTATATATTAGTCTGGATTTGTTTTGCTCAGCCGTGAGACGAACGAACGATCGTGAGACATTCGACGAATAATTTTGTACGTCATATTGATGGATTCTCGAATAAATGCGTGCAAGGAAGCATCTGTATCCATTATAAAACATGTTCAATACACACGGAGAGTGTCAGCTTGAAAAACATGTACATAATGTATTAAATGATGCAATATAATATCATCCCCAGAGAACGACGCTCCTCTCAAGATGTACGGGCTAGGGTATATTTGATACAATTATTGACAAAAGACATCTTACTCTGATATGAGAATTACATAGAGTTGGCCGAGCTCTCCAGGATAGTGTTAGTTTCATCATGAATCAACAAACTTGTCAGTAAACGTCAGAACGTTTCACAATAAAAGAAAAACGGTGGAGAGTTTGAATATGGATTATAATGAAGAGTGTTCCCTAACATTTATTAAATACCAAAACAGATAACGGGAGATAAATCATCAGTAATCGGATAAGGGATGCTGCGTGCTGTTCGCTGCTCTTATTAGATTGTCTCGTGTAATGTCCCGTTTTCATTCAATTATCATCTTGTTATGGTTGAGTTTGTGTGTGAACGTTCTTGTATGGGATATTTATTTTATTTATTCAGAACATTATTTCATATGCCTATTTGTTGGATCATTATTCATATTTTAGTAAAATATTTATTTTTATATGTTCGTTTGTTATGTTAAAAAAGTCATCTAATGGGACACAAGTGTAAGATTACGACGATAAAAACATTAGTATACAAATTTAAATGAAACTAATATTTTTCGGATAAACTACGCGTGGTTTATTTTTGTAAAAAACTACATACTCCCGACGTTTCGGTTACTTTTCAGCAACCGTGATCACGGTGACATCTCGTCTGCCCGTGATCACGCGTAGTTTATCCGAAAAATACTAGATTCATTTAAATGAATAAAACTCTCAAAAATATTAGATCTCATTATTAGTATACAAAGTTGTTAGTGGAAAGCGGAAAGCTAGTTTGATAATTGGTTAACTAGAGATCAGCTCACACGATCGATCTAAAGATGAACGCGGGTCGCATCATTACAGATTAATCTAAAAAATGAAATTAATCTATTATAGTAGGTATTATAGAATGAGGAGAGTGGAGAGTGGAGGGCGGGCCGGCGGCCGGTGAGGCGACATACGGGCTTATAATGAAGAGAGCACTTCACACACAAAACGAACGCTCTGCGGCAGATTAACGACCGGCTGTTCATGGATACGTCCATGGTACGTCTGTATGGCTGACTGACTGACTGACTGACAATACTCTCAACATATAGTATGTAGTTTCGATAGTAAACGATGCTCAGGTTAAACTTAACTAACTTCCCTTTACTGTCTTTGTAGGTTCTGCCATAAAGTAGATTGAACAGAGACAATAACTTATTCCAAATCTATCCGTGGATCTTGTCCACACATCTTATCTTAAGCGTCATAGACAAACTAATCGTTACACGACCGAGTCACTTCACGCGCTATATTCATATTATGTTGTTGATTCTGGGTAGCGTGTGACTTGATGGTTGTCGTCACTTCATTAGTGTAATGTTACGTATAAAATCAAATTATACGTTTGTAACTGTAGACGCTGTTCCTTTGTTACTGATAACCGTACCCGGCTACTGACTATAATATGTGTGTGTTACCGTCCCGAAGCACCCGGGAGTCGTTCGGATCGATACGAAGCCTCTCGTAGGCTCTGTCATTGTTTCTGAATGTAATGTTATCATTAGCATCTCTCACACTCACACACACACACTCACACACTCACACACACACGCAACACAACATACACGCCTTCGTTATTAATTATTGATATTCAGAGGTGTAATTATTGTATTAGATCAATATCAGTATAAGTAAGCAATATCCATAAGTACTTATAAAAGATGTTTTTTATGTCTCTCTATGTCTGATGGTAGCCTGGCGGACCTACCTTACAGATGGTAAGTTCAATCTCCGCCAGTTCTGTCCTAATCATGATCAATACCTCGCCTCTCGCTGGTGGGGAGGTACTGTTGGTCGTAATTCCTTAAACAGTGTTGTATAAGATCCAGAGAGTCAGCGCTGTGTTGTGGTATTTCAATTGATATTCGTGTTTATTATTTCGCTGGATTACGGAACAGTAGGCACATTTTTTATAAAATTAATTAATATTTCGTGTATTGTAATACTGAATTAATAAATTATTGTATGTAATTTTTATATCCGTGAGTTGTGCTCGGTCGAGATGCAGTCCACTACTAATTGATGAGAAATTTGATCGTTTTGTATGTGAACGCGGAATGTGCGGTTCATTACCAAAATATTGATGGAAAATTTCCTGAAATGTTAGGCTTTTTATTATTTTGAGTATAGTTTGTTATTGGAATCATCTCTCCGATAGGTAGACTGAGACTTATGTAGGTATAATCGCGTCCACCAGACGTCTCAATCTCACCATCCTTACCTAATATTCAAAGTATACGAACGAGATATCGAGAAGCTTCTATTCAGCAAGTCTGTAAGATGTCTTCAGTGTTATACAAACTCCTCTTATACTACTAAGTTAGTCGCTCGCAGTTAAAGAGACGTAAAAAGACGACTCGAGCTGAGACAAAACCGTCCGCCATGGCGCTAGGTAGGGCGGAGCTAATAATATTAACCGCTTAAACAATAACTTAACAACTGATCGCGGCGCTCGAATCAAAAGGGGCTCTGTATACAGGTAACAAGATTTAAAGTCGAGTAGCCGTTCGAGTCTGATAGAGCGCTCCGTGTGAACGAGCCCGTCGAGAAGAGGCCAATCAGCAGCCGGTTGCCATGACGACGAGGGTTCTCACCAGAGGCGCTAGATGGCACTACTAGGAAGCTGAACTGTTTACAGAACACATCATCGAACCCGAGCCAACTCACTCTTCACGATGATTGGATACGACTCGACTCTAGTGAGTGTTGTGTGTACGGGAATACGGGAAATACGAGAAGTAAAGCGAACGAGACTAATCTTATGAACCGAGTAGGACATCGTAATATTTAAAACATACAATAATGATGAGAGTATAGCGGGAAGCAGCGGATCCTTGGATACCTATAGTTCGATCGCACAATAATCCCACGAAGGCGATGTCTCCCGGAGCCTGTTATAGGGAAAACGTAATCTCCAGAAAGCTATTATACCGAAAATTCAAGGAGCGTCACTCATAACCGCGTCACCACAACCTCCGATCTACCAGCTTTAATTCGTCCGCAATAGATTTCATTTTGCGATGTTGTCAAACTGTTTTCCTTGTTTTGGAAATTGAGTGGCGATACACTTAGTGTGCTTATATTAGAGTTTATATTGCATTGTGGACGGCCGGGGGTTTGGAAATTAAATTTTCATAAATGTGGCAGCGGGGAGAGCCAGCTCGGGGGTCGCGGAGGGTCCGGGGGTCGTGTGGGGTTCGTTCGTTGGTGTTGGAGGCTGAGAGATGGCGGGGGGAGGAGGGGGGGGGGCAGGGTTAGTATTTGTGTTTTCCCCGCAGTTTCCGAGGCGGCCGATACTTGAGCCCCGTTGTGTGTAAACGGCAAACGGAAAAATTATTAATAATAATTATGGCTACAACGAGTGCCGAGTAATTATAATGTATGTACTCTCCTGAATAGTTTGAATTTAAATGTAGGCGAGTACACAATGAGTTCGTTCGTTGATGTGTATAACTGTGGCTGGCAACACGCGCAGCGCTCCGTAATCGTCTGCGGTCTCATCTAATCGTTTGAGAGCTTAATCGCTCACTCCGTACCCAGCCCCTGGAACCCTGCCCCCGAGTCCCTGCCCCTGACGTATGTTACGCAACAAACATACAGTAAAGTATGTACATTGTGGTTAAATTTTTAAAACATGGTAATTGAATAAAACCTAGGCTATACATAAGAATTACTCTCTTAAAGTAATTTTATTTACTTTCTCTTAAAATTCATTATTTCGTGTCATAGTAGATACAATAATCAAATATAACCCAAAACATTAGATGGATCCCTTCGTATTAATTTTGTTATATTTTAAATATTGTCATAGAGAAAACGTTCTTATAGAATCGTATTCAAAATTTATATGAATTGACTGAAAAAAAAAAACAATTTGTTTTAATCAAAGACAATCGATCGGGCGAATGACTCGAGAATGAATTCTTGCGTCAATCATTTAAAAAGAAATAGCAATTTAATGAAAGAACCGAGAATTGAGCACAATTGGTCCATAGAAAAGCTTCCTTCCGCGAAATCTGGCAATTCTTTGCGTAAAATATCACGTTGCTTCAAACGGGTGTCGAATTCACTACAACAAAAGTCTACGGCTGTGTTGACCGAACTTTACAAACGCTATCGGGATTTTAAATAGACGTCGATAACAATAAAATAATATTCATTAATTAAATTAAGTTGTACATAATGAAAGCTGTTCTATTACCTACATCCGACGTAATGAACCGAACAATAGTCTTGAAATCAATTAATCTGCGGGCGGCGCGGCGCTCTCTGGATTAATTATACTTGATTGATAAGACAGCTCGGGGGAGTCCTTAACTCAGTACTGACGGTGTTTACGAACACTACTAACTAGTTCACTCACTCATGACTCTAATTACACTTCCAATGTCATTATTGACGTATCATTTAAAACATAACCGCGCTGTCATCGAAATGTCAAAATTCCCGATAATTAAAAAGGTACCTATTGTCACTTAATAAAATTATATAAAAATGCAGTAAGGTATCATGATATATTTTTCATGAGTACTATATTATTATTGAGAGTCCTGTTCGAGGCAGCGAGGGATGGTCACCGCGCTCGGTAGACAGTATCCAGTTTCTCAATCGAAGTCAATCGACGTCGTAATGGGATAATGGGCGTTTTTGTTGTCGACATTTAAGAAGAGACGCAGATTCCTTAATCGAATCATACAATTCGCTGTCGAAGTTAATTGTGTTCTCGGAGGGATATAAAAAACTTAAACGACTATTTTGACAGAAATGGCGATCTCTAAAGGTTTGTACATTCTATAGAATGGGTCTGAGGCGCACTTCACCGCTCTAAAGGTTGACGGTTTACTAGCATTATATATTTAATATGTACCTCCAGGGTTTGGGTACGTCTACATATATTATATTTGTCACTTCCCTTAGTAAGTAGACACTTTAACTTTTACAGTATTCCGTTTAATATTTGGGTTTGTGTTCTAATTTTCACTTCGATTTATATGAAGAAACGATGTCTTGTCTTACTTCAAAGTTACAAGATGTAATCAACATTTTCAGTCACCGGAATATAAGCTGCTGGTCGGCTGATCGGATGAGCTCAAGCTTATCGGACTCTTCTTAGACTGTAACATTGTCAACATGCGACACTCTAATTTTATTCCAGCAGAAGGAGAGCAGAGTCCTGATGGACAAACAAGAATCGTTATGGGAAAAATAATTGACAAAAAAAAGAAGTAACTGTCAACTGTTATATCAACAATATAATATGTATACTGATTTTTGCTTATCGTATATTGGCATCCGGTGAGAACGCTGTAAGATGTAAGTGGAGGACAATTGTTTTGAAATATTATGAATAGATTATACGTTTTGCAACTTTAAGAAATGGTTGTGAGGTCTCTAACCTGACCACATTGTGTAGATCGCAAACAGATCGTTCGTATAAAATGACTTTGACGTGATTGCTTTTATTTAAGGGTATCAGTGTTCAAGTAAACACACTAACTGTGGGCTGGTAAAATGACTAATAACTTTAGTGTAATATAATGTGACGGTTGCTGGAACCTTTGCCTAGTTTATATAGGGGGGATAGGACTCAACTTATTGATGTTTGTTTGAAGGCTCGACACGTTTTGAAAAGAGAAAAGCAGAGAAGAAAACTGAAGGCGTTCGATTCTCTTAAACCTTGTACAAAACATTCGGGTAATAGATACTTGTCTTGAGCGATTGAATAATAATTAGGCCATACAATCCACTAGAATTCCATATGGACATATACCCAGGACCACTAACCTGTATCCTGTCTTCAGGGAGATCTGTCTTGAGTGACAACATCTCTCGGGCATATACATCTGGGTAATGAGCATCCTTAAAGGCCTTCTCAAGTTCATCCAGCTGATAAGAAGTGAAGATCGTCCTGCTGCAAAGACAAAACGTACCCGGTTAGATCTTACTTCCTATTCACGTGAAAGATATCTCCAGTCTTCTACTTAGATATGTACATGTGTGTATACATTTATTATCAAATTGGCCCTAAAAGATCTGTGAAGTTGTTAACAAAATAATTTATAAATATCTCTTTAAAAAGTAATAGAATAATCCATGTTTAGATTTTGAAAGTCCTGTGTCCATAGTCCATATTTTCAGTCTTTATATCTTCTGAATTTTATACAGAATGCTTAGCAACTGTTTTTGATGTAACACAAGAGATCGAAACCGTATCTCCCGGTTAACTTTCTTCTACGTATATTTGATGTTTGCTGAAGATCAGCGAGGAGTCAAGACTTAAAGGAACGAGAAGCACATCAGGAAACTGTTTTATCTTCTATATATAATGTTAAATAATGCTTTGTGTGTGAACAGTCAGTTAGTTACCTGTGTCTACGTTTTTTCTTCTTCTTCTTCCCGTTATAGCCCGTCAGACCGTCGACCGTGAAGTCTTTCGCTGCTTCTATGGATGATACTCCTGTCAAGTTGAAATATTATGTTATTACAAAATTTCTAATAAAATAAATAATATAGTAAAAATCACTTGAATTTCATCCTACATTAATTTTACAATCATAACTTCAACAATTTTCAACAATTTTCAACATTTTTTCTTAGTTTATCCTCCTATTAAAATAATTGAGCGCTCTTTTTTTTTTTTTTAGCGTTAGTGTTTTTAATCTATTCTAACAAGAATGTCATGTCTTTTATATTATATAATCGTTATGTTTTACCCTATATGTTTTGAATTTTTTAAGTTTGATCTGACATATATCACTCAATAATTATCGTATCAATTGAAAACGAAACGGGTGGTAGCTCACATTACCTACTCATATTAACGCTTTTATCAATATTAATAAGATATAAAACCCTTTCGACGTATGTTGTGATGTCTATTACCATCAATAGAGTAGTAAGTGGTTGTAACACGACATCAGTGATGGTAAGGCACAGTATCAGAAGGCAGCAGCGAGTAGCCACCCTCGACTTGAGGCGATCACTCAACGGACAGTTATCGCACTTTGGGGATTGTCACGTAATTACTGAGTGTGATTGCCGGATGAATTAGTAAACAGCCGGCTCTACGGAACGGATCAGGACGAGGGTAACGAGGTAACAGAGTAAGAGGGGATCCCCCAGGGATAAGGGGTAATTGAATTTGGCGCCAATGAATACGTCAATGAATTATTAAATTTGGAGCGGTTACCTTATGGACTTAGTGGAATGGGTTGGGGATAAGCATCGATACATTGGCTGTGTGAAGATTTCAATGTTGCAGTTTGTTTATATAGTTTATAGATTGATACATTAACATAGTGAGGGAGGGGTGGAGGGAAAGAGAGAAGAGAGAGAGAGAGAGAGAGAAACGTATCAAAAGTATGGGAGGTGCGATATTATTAATTTAACATAACTAGAAATTACGAGACTTTGTAAAGATGGATGTGAGCTGAGTGTTCGTTAGTTATCAATCAATGTTAACAGAAGCTATTACATAAAGAAATTCTTCATGGAGCAGTGTTTTATTTAAAATTAACATAAGTGAGTCATGATTTATACCCAGATCAATAAATCGTGGCAAAGAAGACGATCTCAATACGCTGTTAGACAGAACTGTCTCAAAATATAAAAGTATTACCATTTTATTGTTATGAATGATTGAAGTTCTCCCCATAACGACTTCAATATATCAGAGAGGAATGTTATGCAAAGACCACGAACGACAATATTATGAGAGGAGATCGCTGCTCTAAGGCGACATGACGAGCTGCGAACGCGGCGGTATGTTGTGTCAGTTGCGTGACGAATAGCGAACGGGGTGAGGGCCGCGGAGACTGAGAGGTCAGGGCTGGAATGTTATTTGTTTTATGGGGTACTGTTTACTGGGTACTGGGTACATTATTGGATTTTACACCAGCTAGCGATAGGAACAATACTGCAGGGGCAATTGACCGCTTCATGCCACCGGTATTGTTATTTAGAAAAGGTTAATTTGTGTTCTTCAACTAGAAACGCCACATTCCGAGTCACAATATAAATAAGATAATGGAAATTTATTAATATATTTTACTTTTATTCTCAGGACGAGTTCTCTTGATGGTGTGTTTTTTGTTTTAAAATGACATAAAGACTAAAGGTTTAGTGAGTACTACAATAAGTAAACTATTAACAAGAATTCGAAATACATATTAAATCCTTTTAATCCTTAATCCTTTTTATTTCCAAATCCAACAATTATACAAACAGAATTATTCACTAATAATGTGATACCTGACAGAGTGATGTAAGTAAGGTGAGCTATGATCAGACAATAAGATAATATAGACGTGTTGTGAGGTGATGGAGGTCGTCTCGGAGTCACGTGAGGAGTAGGTTCGAAGAGTTGTCAGTAAGTAAGAAAACTGTAATTACACGGTGATTGGCCGACGAGAGATCGCTGGGCCCAATGGGGACTGAGCGGACGATCGATTGGACCCGCGGAGACTGACCGACTAGTTCACACAACACAACTCATAGACCATCAATATTCCAACGACTTACATGCAACGTGTTACATCAAGAAGCTGCTGATCCAATAAACAATAAAAGATTCCTCTGCATCTGATTACTAGGAATTCTTAAGACGTCCACTAAAGTTATGGTCTGTTTGCATTGTGTCTTGTTGATCGTGATACACTCCAGGACCCTGTGGGAGAGACGAGCTCTCGACAATGAAGACCGTCAGGGTGACATCGACGAAAAGACGGCATAGAATATAACTTATCGATGAATGTCACAGATTTAAATATTATTAAACGAAGTAGTCGCAACAAACCAGTTTGTAATGGAAGACATAGTGATTTTTTCTAATACATAACCCTCCTTGTAATAACTTACATTTATATAAAACATCGCTTTATTATAAGCAGACAGTTTCTAAAACAGGAAGTTCGGATACTGAGCGAGGTGTAAGCGGTCTACACCCACATACACACGCACACATACACACATGAAACTGTTTAAATGTTCATCGCATTACGTAAAATACGAAAACCTATGGGTAATGTATGCGTCACCACGGACCGGGATAACGACGTGAAATGCGTCCTATGAAACAATGTTAGGGTTGAAAATTGAATGAGGGTAAATAATTTAAATATGAGGACCCTCCCTCGAGAAAATATGACTCTCAGCGAAGGAAGGCTACTTGTCGTAGAGAGTATACCGGCCGCGGCACTTTACAGACATTGTTAGGACACATAATAACAAACAGAGGAAGGTAACGACTGACGAGAGACCTCCAGCCATTGTGCCTCACATCCGCACTCAGGTCAACTCTATGGTTCCAATGAAAGGTTAAATCCGAGTGGCATTTTGTAAGTTTCAGAGTTATCACCCCTCTGTAGTGACTTCCACTGGAGAGACTCGAGACAATCCGAGCGCCGTGTTCCCGAGGCTTATTAAGTTATCACGTGCGATGTGATCGTCTACAGTAAATGGTCTTAAATCAGTACGCGATCCCACAAACTTCACAGATAGACATCCATTGAAGTATAAGTTGTGCCGTTCAAAGTCTATAAAGGCTGAATTTTGTCTGCACAAAGGCACTGAACACCGCCAAATATAATAAATATATCGGATGGCGGCACGACACCGCAATTGCCAATTTCGCGAGATCGTCTGAGATTGGATTTGCTCACATCATCTCGCCTCGCAGCCTCCTCAAGCTGTGACATACGGAGTTTTAGCCGAGATATTTTAAAAAATATACTTTTCCCATCAAAAAGTACACTTGTTGTGCTGTGACGGCACTACTGAACAGTGAGTTTGCTTAGATGGAGCTAGACATCTGTTTAATATAATAAAGGAGTCCAAGAAACATATTGTTAAAGATAAAAGCGTATCTAGCTAAATAATACGTTAAGTTACTGCAAGTGAATGTATTGAAAACTTAAAACATTACGATAATAAAAAGTAAGTATGAGATCTGTATGTGTGACTGGCACGATATGTAATTTAAAATGTATTCGAGCGAGCCCCGGGCGGCCCCGGGCGGCTCCGGGCGCCAATTAGTCGTGAAGACATTCCTATTTACACAGAATCCGCTACGGGCCAATTTCGCCACATTTTGGCGGATATTTCATTACCCGCCATGTTTGTCGCTCGTCTTCCCTACTGTCTACTGGTTCAATATTCGGTCGGTTTCTTTAAGATCTTATATATATATGTATATGTAATCTGTTAACAACGACACATTCATAGTCGTCTTGAACCTTAATAACTAAATCATATTATTTGTTCGTACGGCATTATGTCAGTATAAATTTGTTTTCCAGAACCGTTGGTGTGATCGGTCATTATAGCAACGTTCTATTAGTTGCAGCTGGTGTTATGTTAGTTGAATATGAAGTAACAAGTTACCTGAATAAAATTGTCGAGCGGCTACCATACATGAAACAAACAAAATATAAACATTAAATAAAACATAACTAAGACACAGACGTCGCTCTCTTATTGAAAAAAGAAAGTAAATATGTATATATGTTACAAGTTTGACAGACTTCTGCGTATAATTCTATAAAACATATAATGGGAACGTAATTATGGAATTGAATAATATATGTACATATATAGTGATCGGATAACATAAACAGAGATCATTCAATGACCGATACAGACAATGACGAGAAAAAACTTAGGCCCGAAGATAAAAGAAAAGAAAAGAAAAGAGCGAGGATCACGTTACGTGAACACCAAAAAAAGTTTAACAGAATAAAACAATCCTAAGCTATCATATAAAGAAGGAAGTTTAGGTCTCTGAAATATACACAGAGAGATCACGGGCACAGAGTAGGGTTATATCAGGAAATAAAAGAAAATTTAGAACATTGTTTATAAGACGACCGTCTCACAGAATGGTATCAGTCGCTGGAAGTACCTGTTGCGATTGAGATAAATTGAATATTGTAAAGTGCTGCGAGTCCCAAGTTCAATATCTTTACCCTCTACCATGATGCCAGAATTAGTTCGCTTCTAAGAGAAGCAGCATTCTTCTAATTATTTAGATAGCAGTAGGCAATAGCTAGCATCAGGTGTATTGAGCTCCGATAACGAAGTTCCTAAACATTTCTATATAAGCAATATAATATAATAGTTTACGTAAAACTATTGTCATATAAAATAAAGACATTTTAAAAACTAAGCTGAACCTATTTAGAGAGCAAATAAAGACAACGATCCGCATATGTTTGTAATTAGACAATATAACTCAATGTGTGTGTGTGTGTGTGTGTGTGTGTGTGTGTGTATATGTTATGGTGTATAGATACATACACACACAAACACACGGTGACGGCGTGCGCTTGCGCAAGCAAACGCTGTCTTAATTACAGTTATTGTTATAATTTGTTACCGCTCATTGGAAGTTATTGAATAATTAATAAAAATTTATTACAAAATTATACAGTTTATTATAACAGTAACCAATTAATTTATATAATATATTAACTATAGTACATGTGTTAAGAAGAGGAGAGTTATATCAATACGGTTGTACAATTAATATTTGGTAGCACTATCATGGAGTGAAAATGTGTTTTACAAAATGTTAACGCTGTTTCAGATCGTGAGACTTTCTTTCTGTCGGCGTCTCTTTATTACTCTAAATATCAAGGAATGGATCTAAATGAACTCTTAAGACGACTACAGCACACTCACTTTTAAATCTTGAATAGAGGATTTTTTTCTAAAGAACTACAATATTTAATCAACTATATTTATCAATAATGAAAACTTAGTATTAACATACCGCGACCGTGAAGGACCATCTCATGTTTATAAATGAAAGCGGATCAATGCAGCGGAGTTATCATGCGTCAATGAAGTTTAGATAGAGGTAGTTTAATTTAAATTTATTTAATTAGTTAAGACGGCTGCGACGATAACGAACATGTTTAACTCCGGGAGTATCTTGCTCCTAAATTAATATAAAACACAATAAAGTAATAAATTATTAGGATGATCTAATTTATCAATAATTATAAAATAAAACCTTTAAGTAAGAATGGCTTTGTCAAATGTGATCTTTATGTTGTTTACAATATGATATAATTGCTACATTTAACAGTCCGAGTGTTTACGTTTTTTCGATCACACGTGTTAATATAGACTGATGGTAGTATGTGTGGACATGTGGGTCTCCAAGCTCCGACCCCCGGAGAATCAATCAGAGTCGTCTTGGAAACTGCAGGGGGACGAGAGGACATTCAATTAGTGCTAGGTGCCAAAATTGTAGTGTATGTAAGTGAGGCTACATTGTATGTATTAATTGGTCACTTGATTATATATTTTTTGGACATTTGTATCCGATTGTTTGCAAATAATATTTTTTTATTAATAAATTCCCCGCGTCCCGTATTACTTTATATTATAGCTGGGTATTTTAACGAGTTTTTTCTGTATTTAATAGCCAAACAACTCAATCAAATTTAATATTTTAAGGAGGTGTTGTTTCATGAATTCGTTTTAAACAGTTTAAGAACAAGCTAACAATCTAGTTAATGTGCAAAAAACAAACCCCAGGGAACATTGCGCAGCGAACCGTGGAAATATAATGGCTTGATAGTATTACACGTTCCAAGATAGGGCAGGACCGGCCACCTCCACGGATACAGGGGATTTTCTACTTCATTTGTACGAATTTTATGTGTCCCTGGCTCTATTCGTACCTAGGGAGATATTTATTTACCTCTGTGATCGGTTTAGGCGCAATTAAATCAAAAGAAAAAGTGGAAATAAAGATAAAATTTTAGACAAGGTATATTATTGATGATAATATAAATGAATCAGCTGAAGATGTGTAATGTATCCATGGTCTTTTTTATATTTTAAGAATAACTTTAGTCCGTGTTATATATTTTTCGATGACGCATGTCAGGACATGTGGGATATTGATTAAAATATGAATTGTAAATGATATCCAAGTGTTTAGTGTGAACTTATCTAAGGAGAGTGTGTTCGACTCCTCGATAGCATCGATAGCCTTCTCCATGACACTAGACTAGACGAACAACGGAGGGAGCTGTCGTCATAATATTCTCGCCTCGCAGCTTCCTAAGCAGAGTGATTGAATCTTATAAAATATGATAATCAGTGTGGAAGGCGTGACTCGCGGGTAATGAGCCGGCACTTAAACACGATTATCATCGCTAATGGCGCCCGCTACTACGACAGATGTTAGACAATATATGCTCTACTGGCCCGTAATAAGGTTTATAATGGCGCCTCATTGTTAGTCTGTAGGATGCTTTATTACTACTTAATTCATTATTCGATCAGTCGCCCGGGCTGGGCGCCGGAGGCGGGGGGGGGGAGTGTTGGAGGGTGGGGGTCAGGTCGTCCTAAAATATTATTTTTGGTATCCGTAGGTGACGAATTAATACGTGTGTTTATTCGATTTAGAATCAGATTGTTACATAATTATATTATGATCACAAAAGATTATGTTCAATAATGAGTAATCAAGGTTAGCAACGTCCTTCCAGGACCCTAGGTCTTCAAAATACTGGGAGTTTATAAAAAATCTTAACTTATCCATCCATAATCTTATAAGAATATAGAAATCTGTTAGTTTAGCTTAAGACAGTTTCAGATTTAAAAATATATTCAAATAAAATATAGATATCTAACTTGGCAAGGTTTTGTTCAAATCCAGCTAAACGGTGAAGTACAGGGTTTATCTAAATTTCAAAGTTATAATTTGATAATTTGGTTAATGATAAAAAGATATATAATATAAAAGGTCAAGGAACTTAAGAAGTGCACTGAGTATAACATCGCATTGTAAAACATAAGAAAGGAGTCGAGGAAGGACTGTATTTAAAGTAAAATCCATGAAACTCTAAACAGCTAAGCGTAGTATTTTTAATGAACTCTCAATAATATCCAAACGAGTTAGCTTTATAGTAATATCATAACATTTAATTATCTGAAGAACAGACGCGACAAAATTGTATATAATTGTCACTTAAATATTAAGTTTTAGAAGTCCTCCTCGCCGGGTCGAACCGTCACTTTAACGGCATACAAAACTAGAGACCTAAAAGTACTTCAGATGACGCGAGCCATCACACGAGGTATAAAGTTGGAGCAACTTGGAAGCTGGTTGTGTGTAACGCCCTGCATGACCCTGCGAGGAAGGTGAAAGGGAACGTTAATTGATTTGTAACAGAGCCGACGAGCGGCTGGCGTGTGTTTGAACTACTTTTAGTAATTGGTCAGCCGCTCCACCACAGACAACATCCACTATATAAAAGTTATCATTTAGTCGATGTGGTCCTCTTCATTTAATATTAAACGTGCTAGAAATGAACAAACGAGATTTACTCACTGACGATAACGCCGCTTTACGACTGAAATTTTACGACTGAAATTTTAGGTATAATATCTTTAATACTTATTTGTGTTTCTCTGTCAAAGGAATTTAAATGTTCATTATTCGAAAATATAATATCAGTTCAACTATCCACTCGTAATATACATGCTCTCCATAACCTGGTATGTACAAACATACGAGTTACATTTAGTTAAAACTCATCTCACTCCGTACCGGCGTGACGATACTTGTAACCTTGTTAAATATTTTTAACGAAATATTCCTTAACATTATGTTATTTTTATGTTTTTGACTTTTCAATTTAAAACATTTCCTCTTAAAACTACAATTAGCTGCCGCTTTGTATTACAAGCACAGAGTTTTTAGTTTAATCTTATTTTATATTGTAGTAAGACAAGCGATCTGTAGTAAGTACTTGTTACATGAACACTGAGGAAGGTTCTGTTTCCTGTCTACATGTTATATACCTTCATATGTACTCATACAGTGGCAAGGTGATTGTGTCAGGCGATGGTCTCGTTTGTCAGCTACGATCAGCGATGCTCAGCGGCACAAAGCGCTGGATGAGCAAGTTTTCGGGGAAACTATAATCAGCACTTTGATATTCGTGCTGGGTGCTCACCGACGAGTGCACGAGACGAGCACTGCACCTCAAAGGTTCGCTGAGAGCGTTAAGTGGCTCTCGGATTGCTCTGCGAAATAAACTATTTGAACACATCTGCTATTGTAATGGAATACGAGTTATTGTCTCTGGATGTTTGCTCGTTTTCCGCCTAGCTGGCTCCGGCAGGGGGAATCTGTTTACACAGTGTTTTGCTTATTACTAGCTTTTTGAGTATTGGCTTTGGCCTCTTACGAATCACTCGCAGACAAATAGTCATCGCTCTCAAGACAAGGGCTTTTCAATTCTGCTCTCCGAATCAAAAGATACGACCTTCCGATTAACATTTGAAGGTCCGACATTTTAATGTTTGTTTAACTCGTTACCCTGACTCATCGGGCGCCTGATTCGAGTCGTTCCATGTTCCCGATATTACTAAACCCCCCTAGCTCATAACAAATGATACTGATCTGGTTCTACTACGTATATATACTGGAAAAGCAACAGTTCTAAATGAATTGCAATAAATTAATACTCGTATCTGACGTACGCATTCAAGAGACGAAACAAATTGACGTTGCTACTTATTTGTTGTCAACAGAAGTTCACAACAAATAAGTGACAAGTCAATCAATGGAGTAAGTCAATTAGTGAAAATCATTTCAGTAACCACACAAAAACAAAATAGACAACTATCCAATAACTGAAGCAAAACAAAACAAATTGAATAAAATCCGATACTTCTGTAAGAGTGTCGGCCGCTAGCTTTAACACGTTGCTTGTTATTGTAAGTTGTCGCCACTTAGAGCCGGCGGTGACATCCGACACCAGCTGACATCCATCTAACGATGGCGCGAGGAGCTAATGACGACTCTCTCACCATCCAATTAAGACACAACTCGGAACGACCAGGCTACAGTGTACTGTCCTAGCGTGAGACAGCCGCATCTCGTCCCCGGGACTGAAGAAACTTCATTTCCTTGGGAATTATGTGAAAAAGATAGCGTTGTGTGTTGCGAGTTTATAAAATTGTTTGTATGGAGAGCGTTTTGACACGTGCTCTGACTTATGGATGATTGTTTTAAAATAAATGATTTGTAACTTTCAAATTTAATTAGAAAATTGTACATTTCAAATGTGATTTTGGAGGAACCTCAGTTAGTTTGATTCCATGAGAGTGTGAACTTTAGCGAGCTGACGTTTGAGGATATGATTGGGTTACGAGTGAGACGGGATATACTAGTAATGTACCTTCATTAAGAATGTTCCCAGTGATAAAATACTGAAATAGGTGTGCACCTTCAAGAACTAGGGACTGGTTACTTTTAGTTGTTATTTGCTCTGAAATGCTGAAAGGGCTAAATATTTTGCTTAATTTTTTAATACCTCAAAGCTTTTCGGTGAGAGTATTGTGACGTTGGACCAATAAAATAATATTTTAACTAACTCAGTTCTTAGAGTGCTATGTACCCTCGTCTGCAGTACATAGACCTGTGCCCTGGTCCCTAATGTTCATGTTTATAATGCCGGCTTCCTAAACAATAGCGAGCGAAACGACCATCGCGTTGCATTGTTTTAGGAACAATAAAAAACGCGGCCATGATGGCAAAAATGTCAAATCTACTCGTAAATTCCACCCTGCGGCGTTCCAAATATGAAATTCCCGCACAGAAATGGCGGCGAAGGCAATTTTTACAAATGGCTGCCGAGCCCCCGGCGGGCAGGTGGTTTGTTTTCTGCGAGCTCTTTTCAGAACTAACTGGGGTTGAAACCAAAACACGAGACCGTGTGTGAACCGCGGGCCCGCAGCCACGCTCGCCGTACGCTATGTACCTACTGTATATACATTTATGTATATACATACATACAACATCATCATTATGTATGTATGTATGTATATAACAGCGACGTTTAAGATATGAGAATAGAGTCGAGGAAACAGAAGCGAGTCGTAATTGAGTAATTTGAGTATCAAAAGTCGTATCTCGAGCTCTCTAATTTGCATTTAACAAGATATTTTCTAAAACGTCACGTTCCACCTCTAAGCAAAACCCTCACCGGTTGATCTTAGGAAAATAACGAGACGGAAGCCAGTCGCGGAAAACACTGCTCTAATGTGAAATGCTCAAAGATTATATTACATCGGTTAAACAAATTGGCATGTGATTTATGATATTGGGTAGTGCGGAGCCTGCGCGGTGATGTTTGACGTTTGGCGGATTCATTACTGAGACAAAGGCGATGGGGGGAGTCGGGTTCGGGGCTCGGGGCTCGGGGGGAAGGAGGGGGTGGCGGGGTGGCGGGGTGTAGCGCACCGGGGACCCTCGGGTACCCCCGCAACATTATCGTAAACTCTTCCAGTAACACTTCCTAATTCACCGATGTTTATTACTTAGCATTAGTTTAAGGTTGATTTAAACAGATATTATAACATGAAACGTTGATTCGCTGATAAGTAATTATAAGTTGACTATGAGCAGGTAAGTCTCTTCCAAGTTCATAAAGACAAGCCTGGCTTGGACCTGCGTCGCTTCCGACTAACGATGTGGTAATTGAAAAGTCCAAGTTTATTTCTATGTTTGTTATTTGATCACACAAAAACTACAAAAGCGATTTGAATGTTAGTTTTTATACTGCTCAAAATAACCAATAACACCCAAAAGTCCAGTGGGGTCAATGAACACCACAAACTAGCTAGTGTTCAAAATGTGTGTAATGAGGAAATTACAAATCATTTGTTAGAGTTAAAGGAAAGTACAATATGTCATTTACATCGAACTCCAAAGTGAATATTACGTATATAACTTTAACACAAGACAAAAATATTTCTGAAACGTATTTTAACGTGTGTTCGTTTTAGTGTGGAGTTATTCATTCTCCTCCGTGTGTTCCTGGAGGTATCCAAAACTTATTTAAAGTATTTTATAACAGAAAATCATAAATAATTATAGTAAATATTTTTTGTGAAAAGGCGTGTTTATAGTAGTTTTAGATTGCATGTTAACATTCATAGAGCTATGTATAGACGTGTAATTCGTCATATGTTCATAATACGTCGTATTTGTGTGATGTGTATAATATACAGTCATACGTTACCGGTGAGATGAGGCTGGGCGTTGGGACTGTACGGCGACTTGATCTGCGGGAATCCTGCAACAATCACAACATTCATTAGACGACAGACAATTAACTGCATTTGCTGGAATTTCAATTTAAAAGTTGCGAGCTGTGATTTACCTGCGGCCCCGCCCGGGGCCCAACGGAGGCCCACAGAGGCCCGCAAATGCTCAAAGAGGGATCTTCATTAGGTCGTTTCAGAAATTTTACTGCCGACATCGAGTTCAGCGAAATATTTTATAACGAAATAAACAAGTCGACGGATATAGTATATATTAGTTAGCACAGGAACAAAGTCCAGCTACAGACTTGCTGTGAAGTAGAAAGAAGTAATATGATGCAAGTACATATGTCAATTGATATTAATTAGTTGCGGCAAAGTAACACTAGTTGTAGCAGTGCCAGTTGCTATTCTATTTTTGTAGTAGTAGCTTCTCCAAATCGTTCACTGAGATGTTTAGAATTTATAAAAATACCATCTTCTCGGTGAATTATTTGACGTCTCTCTCTCCCTTCTAAGTTAGTTATTTAAGACTAATTCACTCAAACACAGATAATATTTAAAATGTTTTGTTGTAAAGGGGAAGGGTTTATTTTGTTCTGATTGTCGCGGCATTAATCTCCGCCAGAGAGGCATTACCGCATTCCTAGTGTCTCTATTACAGCCTCCATTAGCGAGGCTGTTCTAACAACGACTTCAGTTATTAAAAAATCAGCTGTCTCAATACGAAGCTCATGATAATAAGATCAAGAATAGAATCGAAAATGTTATTATATTTCCTGTTTATTGTGAAATAAAAAACAATTTAAACAAGTACCTGCTGTCTTCACGCAACACCGTCGAGCAGTATCTGCTGTGATGTACAAAGACTTTTGTGGGCCATGATTCAACTCAAATATTTAATAAATGAAAGTGCTCGTCGCAAGAAATTTGTAGATTGAGATGGAATACAAAAGGCATCACATTCAGTGACAAAAAGTATCAGACGTTGAATCAGTCCTTAGATAACGTGGATACGTTAACGGTCGTATTATTGTTTCCCGGTTTACGTGGTAAAAATGTAACAACGTAAGTAAGTGACGTCGTCGGAACGTAAGTACCTAAACACTTCCTGAATTACAATAGAGAGAGGGTAATGGCAGTATTGTGAACTTCGAACCAGTGCGGTTTTGATGTTATTACGATGGCTCTATTTATTATATTACCCAACGGAGCTCGTCCCACTGGCTGCTCAACATTTTCACTCCGTCTTATAAAGAACTGTTTTATATAAAATTAATATTGAATGGTATCGAAGGTACAATATAATTACAGATTAAATATGTTTGAGAATCAAATAATATCTGTAAGCACAACGTCCCGCCTCAAGGTAAACGAAAAAAAACGTTAATGGTGATATACAATATTGTGGCTTCCTTTAGGAAAAAAAAGGGCAAGTATAAAGCGGATTACACACGGCTCATTGGACTCATTGTCATGACATCTTACTGTGTGTGTGTGTGTGTGTGTGTGTGTGTGTGTGTGTGTGTACTTGACGGTACAATAGACTGTTAACTTATTGAGCATCACTTCAATGACGTCAATGATGAAGATCTCAAGTTGCTGGTGATGTCACCAAGGTTCACGAGATTGTAGCTTATTTGTTAGACGACGTGACCGACACACAAACACTGTTGTGATATAAAAAAAATTTGAAAAAAAGAAATAGGTATCGGTAAATACTCTGTAATTATAATGAATAATAATTGTTTTCTTGGTAAATTTTCATTAAAGTGTGTTTGTTATTGAAAGTATTTTTTCAATTTTGTCACATTTCGGTTAATAACATTTATCAACCGTGAATTTTTGTTCGTGGTGGTTTGTACTTTTTCCTATGGCGAGTACAAGTTGAGATAATGTAACTTAGACATTTTTAAGAAATAATAAAATTACCACTGATATTTATTTACCCAACAAGTCCAACAAATCAGGAACTACTATCAAGAGCACAAACCGGGCTATCAATGCCAGCTTAATGATTAAATTTCAGTAATTTATTATTTTCTTTATCTCTCACAGTATACATATAATATTTCAAACGCGTAGCCTTTAATTTCAAACAGCATTTCCCCTCTCTGTGTATATTTTTCATGCTAGCGTTCTCCTAATGAGTCATTAATAACAGTTACCAAATTCCCGTTCGTGAGTTAATCTAAACCCTCCAATTAAATTTCTTCCATCCATCCAAAATACAATTGTTCTAAGGCTATGCGGTTCGGTCGGGGATGCCGGCGAGTCAGTGTGTCGACTCCGCGTCCGGTCCGTTTGAAAAAAAATGTTTTAATTAACAGAAATGTTTAGGAAACGGGGAAGGTTCTGTCACCCTTGACGTGGCTTTGTTGGTGACGTATTGATCGAATTCTTGTTATGACTCTGTACTGACTGAATGTAGAGTATAGACAAACCAGCCTAAAGAATAACGAAGATAAAAAAAATCTATTTTGTTTTCTGTTTTAACTATAAAATACATATTTTGAAAGTCTAAAGTAGTGGTGACGCGGAAAAGAGCTTAGTTATTTAATATAAATGTTTGAAGGACATCTTGTAAACGATAAAACGGTTTGTAGAAATCGTAATAATCTATGATTATATTAAGGAACCCTTCTTCGTCTTAAGTTGAGAGGTAAATGGTTAGTGTAGGAGCAACTTTTAGCCCCCTCCCTGACGCCCCGACACCCTCGCGGAGGGAGTCGGTGTGACAATCATTTTGTTTTATGTGTTTACTACTTTAACATGAAGTCCAAAATATTTTCGTCTATTACATAGAAATAAAATCATTATAGACATGTTAGTTTGTATGCCCCAAACTGACCTAACAAAAAATTCTTTGGAGAATTAAAAATGCTCTCTCTATTGAAATAGTTGCTTTGTGATTGGATTTTTTTTACCTAGAGTTTTTACTAGAGCTCTCTCGGCAAGAGCTAAGTTATGTCGATCATAATATTTTCCTCTCATACAACTTCTTAATATTAATAACAAATACAATAATTTTGTAAACAATCATCCCAGTATAACAATAGTGTAGGTGTAAGCCTGTCGTTGTGGTGTGTTCCGCTTTGTGGTGTGTTCCACACTGGTTGCAGCGGTCGTGTTCGAGTGCTGTTTAATGTTAAACTTGCAACTTATCAAATTTACAACATTGTAATTATTCAAATTGGTCTTTTAACAAGAGCGTGTTCACACCGCGCTCTCGCTCGTTCGCTCCTATGGTGTGTTGTGTCGTGTCGTGTCGTGTTGTGGTGTGTTGTGTCGTGTTGTGTCGCCACGTAATGTATCGGGGCCGACAGCCGCCATCTTGACAAACGCATTGAGATTCAACTCACGTCTCACTTTCCGGATATGCATACGGTAAACATCCTCCACGACATCCGATTGTCGACCTTACGCTCGTGTGATAAGGGTCACTCAAATTAGCGAGAGTATTATCTTGTTAAACGTCGCCCACTCTTGTAGCCGCGGCTGTGATAAAAATTGTAATGAATCGCTCTGACCCGACTCACTTATAGTCGGCTATTAAAGGGAGCAGACAATTGAGAATAAACAATAAACATGCATTAAATATAGAAAAATAATTCCCGGATTATAATTTATGATGAAATATCTACGTTACGGATTACTTTACACAACATTTCAATTATCACATAAAATAGTCGCGTGACGTCAGGCTGCTATTAAAATTTTGTTAAATGAGAATATTTCTGTATGAAAACTTGTGGCAGATCATGTCAGCATCGTCGGGATGTGCATCATCCGGCTGCAATAAGCCGATATCTAATAGACTTGGGGTCGGTTAATTGAAAATGTTTGTGTCACACTAAACTTGTAATCCAACAAGAATGCGCCACAATAGGTTCCCCGGCCAGTTCCCTCGGAGCCGTGGCGAAATCGCCGATTAACCCTGAGCGAGTCGTGCGGAGGGTCACACGGGGCTGGCCGTGGTAAGTCGTCTAATACCGCTATGCTATTTCAATTACCGCGGCCCGCTAGCGGCTAATCCGCGAACAAAAGCCCTCTTATAATACGAGATGCTGAGTCGCCGGTCGAAGGTAATTGAAATTTTATTGCCGACGATCTGCCGCATACCAGAGACGACACCCGCCACCGACTCGGAGTGAGCCGCGCTCACCCCACACACGGACGGATAACTCATAACACGCCTCGTATTAATATATTAGAATACCTTGTATTTAAATTAGTTTTTACTATGTTTGATAATTGGGTGATTATAATAATTTCATCGAAAATTATTATAACTATTTGTGTTTCAATGAAAGAAATATATTTTAAAAACAACAAAATATATTTTACATCATTACAATATTCAGAGTGTTTTCCATGGCGAGTTCATAGAAAATATATAAATATATAATATAATACTTTATTAAGAGTTTATGGGAATAAGGAGTTCTCATGTAGAGGGTGACGTCTTGGGACAGCGGAAATAAAAAAATCAGTTTAAAGATCAATGGATTTATAGATTCAAAGACGAGGGTAGCCTCCGGACTAGTTTAAGAACACTACTGTTAAGAAACACAGCAGAAGATGATCATTTACTGGTGAGTAATATAAGTTAGTCCAACGATTTTTTTTTGTTATTATTTTTTCTATATTTTGCAATTCATGGATGGTCTCGTCGAGTACTGTCGGTAGAGTCGCCGCCTGAGTCAACAACGATTGGGTTTCCACGAATTTAGGCAGAAACATAATAACAAAGTGACTTCAGGCGCCATCGCTACTTTATAAACCGAATGACATTATTGGAACTGTCGAAGGTTAAGGCGACACTGTGAACGTATAGAGTATGTTGGTAATACTGAATATGATGCGATTAAACGCGGACTATAAATGATTTATTAAAGTACCTTTAAGTATTAATATATGAACTAAAATATCATAAAAATCTGTGTTATCGCATCGTATCTACTGCCTGGAAGTGTATCCTGGTGTCGACGTCGCGAGGAGCCCGGGTCCTCGCTTCACGCTACCCCAAGGAAGTGCAAATCCAAGGTGTTTTATGTCATTCAATGCTCCTGTCACAATATTGACGAGCAACATTAACAAATGTTCACATTCAGGGGACTGCAGCCCGTCCCAGGCCCCGGCCCGCCCACCTCATTGTCGTGTGATGTTACAATAGGTCCCGCTGAGAAACTTTTTCTATTCTACATTAATCACTACTGTAGTCGTCGTGACATTAGCACGCGACGACTACACCCAGCCAGGAATGAAGTCGCCTTGGACCCGTTCACATTCATATTCATTAATTTATGGTTCACCAAAATATGTCATCGGAGTTTAAATGTACGAATAAAACTATATTGGAAATATGGAATAAAATCAGATGACGAAATAAATATAAGGAAAAACGTGCTGTGTCAATACATTATTATGGAAAACAATTAAAACAGTTCTAGTGAATGAAAATAAATGAATTATTAAATATTTAACAACAGATAATATTTAATTATTTTAATTAAATACCTTCGTAAAATATTGAGAGAACAGATTGCCGATGAGAGCGGTGGGCGTTTGTATTTTATTGAAAAATCATAATTTTAATTTTTTATTAATAAATTTAGAGTTTAATTAATTAATATCCAATTATAAAAATATAACAACACAGCTGAAACGACCATGAGTCATACAGTTGCTCGGAGCTGTAGTGCACTTCTATGTATTTTAATGTCCCACGTCTTGTTGCGCCCTGTGTTAGAGCTCAGAGGGTATGTTTTACATAATACCCATAGGTAAAATTAAATATCAATAAAACAAAATTCATTAAACTATCGTTTGATACGAGGTAACATTACAGTACGTATACAGGTTACTTAATTTTTACAAATGTTTTGTAAGTTGATTGTTGTGGGGAGGTGTCGTTTGATTCTCGTTTATTGTATCGGCGACACACAGCTCTCACGACGTATCAGTTGTATATAATAAGTACGAATAAAACGGGTCTGAGTATGGATCTGTCAAGAAGAGACATCTTTATTTTGTATCTTCTACATATATAGTGTGGTGTTGAACATCATTATCTGTTTTTATTATTTGATAACTTTGTTTAAACTGTCGTTTTAAATCGTTGTATTGCGAATGCTTTGAGTTGTCAGTGACGAAGCTCTGACGAAATTATTGTCAGAAACCTTCAGAGCAATTCAAACCTTATATTTAATAGATTAGGTTCGTTATTACATGGACCGGAGGAGCCAACGGACCGTAGGCAACAACTGACTAGTGATGGAAATATGAATAATTTAAATATTGTTTCAGTAACATTTGATTATATATTGAGAGAGAAACAAAGAGAGAGAATGAAATAGAGAAAAAAGAGAGAGTCTCTTAATGTATTAAGGACGGAGGTCGCATATGTATTTATTTAATAAATGTATGTAGTGATAATGTTTGGGGGTTTTGTATTTTATAAAGAACATGATGTACACAACACAAACATAAAAAAGGAGCGAACAGTGTGCCATAACGTGATGCAGGGAGTAGATGTCACGGAACATATAACTCTATACAGCAGGACAAGAACGGTCAGTTTAAATATCACAGTCGAGTTGTTTACAATATTTTTATTACTTGTTTACATCACTACCTCAACAGTCAACACCCGTGAGGAGAAGGCCTGAGGCGCGGGGTGCAGGACCCGGGGCTCGGCGCGCGGGGCTCGGGGTGGTGGTGGTATAGCAGCGTTAATAGCAGGCAGTTAGGGCCCTTTGTCGAACGTGTGAAGTGAGCACTGGGGATACGAGCTCTGAGCTCCAGCCCGACCTAGCTTGACACGCCTCGCCCCTCCTCTTTCATACAACCTTGAAAGCGTCCGGGGAAATCGTACTGACACCGAAAGGTCACCATATTTTGGCCAAGTGCAGTATGAAACCTGTTTATTGCGACCTACCCCGCTTCCTGCCCCGAGGAACCCATGGTGCGTTATTTCGCAAAAATCAGCGCGCGACAGTAGGCCTAATAGCGGTGTTCTTAAGGGTGTAATTTCCTTATATTTTTTCGGGATGAGTTTGGGACATGTGTCGCCATCTATCGGTACAGTTATTGCAGGCGCTAGGCTCCGCCGCCGGGAGCGACGCTCAGGGTATTGTTAAACCAATTTTTCTTGGTTTTGATATAATTTTACAGAAGGCACGTGGTCTATTGCAATTTAAATAGCTTAAGCGAACGCCGAGCTTTTTAATTTTCCGTGAAAGCAGCATTGAGTCGAGAGAAATTTAAATTTTTACTTCTGCTATCGTCAGAGCGAACACAACAACGTCATCTAATTATAGCGAAGAGAATAAAAATTATTATCGAGGACAAGGTTATTGAGACACGAAGTCTGCTCGAGTCCAAACAGCGAGCGTAATGGAGTTATTAATTTTTAATCATGTGAGTAATTTCATCTCCGCTATTTTCCGAACCTCGAACCGAATAATTGAGATTCAGAATTTAGGATGTTCATTACCCGTGTTGGGAGGGCGCTGAGGACGTCTCGAGAAAACGATTAAAACAACCGATTGACAGGCCACCTTTGATCTTCCGTGTATCTATATGAGATCGAGATGTGTACGTTACAAAACGGACTTTATATACAGCGTGTTACGGTCCACTTTCATGACGCCGAGTTGACAAAAGGAAAATTAACATGTTCTTACATGGCTTTGTATTGCTCGACACAGAGAACGAGCGGCGGTCGGGGGTAGAGCAAACTAACGCTTTGCAAATTAAATCAATATTTGAATTTATACACCTTTTTGTAATTCATATGCTATGGAAATTTATTGTTAGGAAAATCTAATTTCATGTGTGTATTATACGTCGCCTATGGTACAACTCAGTTAATAAGTACGCTGAATATTTTTATTTTATTCAATAAGACCTTTAGATCTTTCATTACGTTCTATGTTATATTTTAATTCCTCCCTGAATTGTATAGAGCGGCGGCACTTCGACCGGTCCGGTATACGTGCGATGACCGAATTAGAAAACGAATTAATAAAACAAAATAAATCAATGTTTGTTTGTCAGTCAGTGAGTGTTGGAGATGTTCTGGCTATCTGTTTCTATCTTCCTGTTATGGGACACAGTCGGAAACATTATCTTGCACATTACCTCAAAAAGTACGTTATGATCTAGTTCGGTTGTCACTGGAGATGTTTTACGGAGGCTCACACGTTCATTTGCCGTGTTCGGTGATACGCGATTATCAGCCTTATTGCCTTAAATTATTCTATCACTGATGGGAGCATAGCTCGACGCGGCTCTCATTAAGTCCGGATTGCCCCGGCTCGGCTTAATAAGAAAATAGCGACTTGGTTCACGTTCATGAAGGATGAGGGTACACCTGGATCATCATTAATGTTTCATTCATCACACTACTAACAAATTGTCTCACCGATCTCCTACGCCTATATTTTCATTTACAAGTTCCTGATACAAAAGATCTAAATAGCGGTCAAGCTACATTTATAAAATTAATGTAGCTGTTGTGGTTAGTGGCTCGGTGATTATCGATTATTTTGAAGTTAAAATATGAATTTATATATACATTAGAGTCAGTGTTGAGGTGACACAGACGTGTTGGTGGAACTGTTTTATTTATATCACCACAGCCACATTTCAGTAACACGCTGAACAGCGTTCTTCACTCTTTCCATTTACACGAGATGTAATTTTCTTAGGAACGAACACTCGTGTTCACGGATGTTATGCATTAATTTGTTACGAATTAAAATCGTCATGTAAAAATTGTAACACGAGTAAACCGAGTAATTACAAACTTCAAATTTGGTTCGTAATTAAGCACTCGTCGCTGTGAGCCGTTAGCGAAGTACTCTAAACAAACCATCGGACCCCCTCCAAAAAACACCATTCTATGTATTGTCCGAATTCTAAATGCTAATCCGGCGTAGCAACCTCCCCCCTCCCCCAAGGCCCTCCATCCGCTGTACCCCCCACACCGCCCTCGTCCCGGACCCCGGACCCCGCAGGCCAGATTCTCGAAGGCTCGTCCTAATGGAGTTTTTAAATGAATAACCGCTGGCTGAAGAAAATTAAGCCATCTCAGGTTAAAAAGTCCGAAGCGAGGGTCAGGGTGGGTGGGATCATTTTGGAGAAAATTTTTTTGGGGGAACGTTGACGGTGCGGAATAAGACTTCAGAGGCACTGTTATTATTAGTAATACGATACTATTCAATGTTTATATGTTATTAACAGATACACTGCTTACTGCTACACATATACACAAACAGTCATATACATCGCAATATTATAATCCTCGTGATATCCATTCAACAGGAATATTCGATAACATTACTAATTATATAAAATCATTGATATTTCAATGACGTATGGAACGGAACGGGAGCTAGTAATGATTTAATTTATTATTTATTAAGCGAGGCGGATCGTCGGAGCGATGGAATAACTACACAACGATCCGAAACGTTCATAAAATTTACATAATAAGATCATACAGTGATGGAATTAAATAACTCATTGTAAATAACCGCCCAATTTATATTCAGACCGAGGGGGCATTATCATAATCGGCTGCTTCCGACTTTTCCAAGAGGAAGTGAGAGAGGGAATCGTAATATTCCGTGCATCAGAAGGAGACGGAACACCTCTGTGACTCGAAAATGCTTGCCAAAAAATTAAATTGTATGAAACCCTCGGTGTAAGGCCATGATTCAAGAAATGGTAATCGATCAATTATAATTCTATATATTTAGTAACTTTGTACCAAAAGCTCAGTCATAGCAGTCATCATGTTTTCTTATGGAATGATTATAAACGTCTGTTTTGGTTTCTGTCAGACACAGCGGTATGTGGGTTTATTTCCACCCGGATCGTCATTTTCTAAGGAGTGTTGAGGTGTTTCTTGGAAACCCTCGGGGGTGTTTTATGGTTGGTGTCCCGCTCCAATACTTGAGGATGAAGTGTTAGGGCACTCCGAGAGAAAACATAGTTTGGGGGCCTTTTATGTCTTGGTGAGTGTACAAACAGTTCCTACAGTAGCACTTCCGAGAAAAAAGTAAAATCCGCGGGAAATCTCGCGACGGCGAGAGGTCGAGTGTCCTCTATTATTGTTAGACCCTGCCAGGTGAGATGTCGATCTAACTGCTCTAATAATAAAGTGGAAATTCAGACGGCGGACGGATAGTTTCGTTTTCAGGCTAATTAGAAGCGAGGGAGGCATCACTGCGACGTTATAAACTGAGCCCTATTACTCAGAGAGACGACTTTGGTTCGAGCCAGAGCATTGAGAGCGTTAGTTCGTTGACGACTAAAGGAAAAATTTGGACGTTTGTTTGTGTTTTTGATAAAAATATTTTCAGCCATAGCTTTACAAACGAACCAGAATTAGGCGGCTCTAATTTGCGGCTAGCGTCGGCAAATTAACTGCCAACACACTCTTCCAAAATTATGATTAGTTACATTTCAATAAATTTCTATTCATACAATAAACTTAATGGGCTCGGTAATAATTATTTATTTTGATTATGATGAGTTCAGTTAACAATATCTTATAAAGACATTTGTGTTACAGATAAGGTGAGGCTCAGAGATCAAACATATAGAGGTTTCAGGCGACGCCAGGACGCGAGCTAGCTTTATGAAACTAGCTATTAGGGGCGGCCTCTTTGTGCGGAGGTGTCGAGGTGCTCTCGTCTTCTGGTATTATTACTGCGGGAGCGTGAGCAACTCACTCATTGCACAAATATTAACAGCGATGGAGTCCCGACAAGACACGGCGACTAAAGACATTACGAAAAAACGAAATGAGGAAACGACTGGCAACTGGTGACTAGCGGGTTACACAGTAGACGAAATCATATTGTTAAATGATTACTGAATGACTGCACGTTCTTCTCATAGTTATTTTTGGATTAGTAGATAATGTCTAATTATAGAAACACGCGAGTTACCGGTGACATGTTCTTAAATGAGAACGATAATGTTTTTACCCTGGTAAGGAGAGACAGTACATTGTGAAGTCTCGTTTAGAAAATTTATAATATCTAGTGTATAAAGATGCCAGAGAAATGGGAATCATCAATAAGGTTGTCATTGAATTAGTACAGAATATAAATAGCACAACTTTGGAAACCGATTTTATGAGACAAATATTATTTTTTAAGAGTTTGTTTATTCTGTTATGATCTGACGTTAAACATTTACTCTTTAGTTCTCAATGGGTTATTAGTACGAACTTTTTTGACAGAACGTTCCGCGATACAGTTTTACATCAAAGATAGTATCTACTTGAAACAAAAGTACGAATTTTCAAATATATTTAAAGATTTTTAAATACTACAAGACAATGATAAATTGGATAAGAATAAATAGCTCTAAATATAGTATTAAGAAATCTAAACGGAAAATATTAATACTATATAATAGGTTACAAACAAAAAAAACTACAAGAATGTTCTCCAAGTGACCGAATACGTGTAGTGATGTAAGGCAAGCTGGTGATATCAGTGAATGGATTAAAATTGTCAGCGATGTTGAAAGTGAATGATTCTCAATACTCTTGACACATTGCAAGAGCTCTTCATCATCGAGATCTTCCGAGGAGGAGGACCACCTACCACATTAACCACCTAGTTCGAGACCTACTGAACATATTTCAGTTTTATTTTACGGTATTCCAATAAAAACTCTACCCGTTATCTCCATGTTGTAGTTTATAGAGTTCCTACAATAAACTATTGATAATAAAATTATATTTACTAAACATAATTGAAGGTATTTCCTAAAAAAAGACGAGGAATCGGGTGAAAGTTTTAAAAAGACAAAGTGATCATTGACAACGTCATAGTTTGTTCACGACGGGCTTGTATAATATATATATTATTGTACATAGTTTAATTATAATAGAGAAGGTAGTGAGAACAGTGAGCACGCAGCTAGGTAAAGAGTCGTGGGGTTGCCGAGCTGCGGAGTGTCTCCGTCAACAATACCTAAACTGTCCTACTCGTACAACGACTTTTGTTCCTATGAAAGGATGAATCCTGTATTGGACGAGTACTGTCCGCAGTCACACGCACGCCTAGCCTTCATAACACGGCGACTTAGATATAGCAACGAACACACGAAACAAACATGAAAATATACAAATCTGTTCCAAAGACAGGGAAACGAGAAAAATATAATAGTTTAAAAAATATTACTAAAACCTATACAAGACGCTATCATAATTAAAATAATGTAATTAAATAGAATTTACAAATATATGTCATAATGATATAATTTTAAATATTTTTCTTATAATGTACGTGTCGGTGCGTGTCGTCGGTACCGAGCTAATAAAGCCGAGCTCTCATTCACACCTCCCAGAAGATCTCATCGCGTCCTCTGACTCGTCTGACGAGACGCAGCGGACGCATATATTACATTATATAACAGCATCAGTACATGTTAAATCGATGTCACCAGTGAGTGTGATGGGTTCATGAAGGAGCTTCTCGTGACAATCATTTATTACTTGAAATGAAAAAATATAAGTTATTTTTAATAATGATATACGAATATAATAGGTGCAGCTCGACTCAGTATTTGTTAGTTCATCCGGTCGAAGACTGCTTTAACTAGGAAGTAGTCATAAGTCAGTGACTTACACCACCACGGAACTAACTGGTTTGGTACGGGGAAGGGTTAACTACACACACACACATATACACACATGTCACAGCTGTTACTGTGTGTGTGTGTGTGCGAAAAATAAGATGTTGGTAGCAGATTGGAACTATTGAAAGATGTAGAATTGACTCAATCGACACAGACATATCGTTGATGGATTTAAAGTATAATATTAGCATATCTTGATATATTTGTTACGGCGACAGGTTCTCTCGTTAAAGTTCATTTTAAATGACATATATTTGAACAGATACAGGAGAGTAATGTTTGTTCAAAAAGTAACAATAACAAAAACAGAAGAGTTATCAAAGAAGTTAGTGACTGAGGCGGCGTTGTAATTGTGAGGACAGTTGTAATGAGATGTGATTCTGTTTCTTAAATCATTCGCTTTTTACTTCTTTATTCTTTATAGAAAATATCAAAACACTTCACAGACATGTTGTATTAAAAAATTAAGAATAGAGACGTACCTGACTAAAAGCCTAAGCTTGTGAAAGCACCGACAAACCTTAATTATAGCTCAATGATAGTTATTAGTATTTATTGCAATGAATTTTCAGCTAAATACTATTCTTAACCAAAATAAATTCCTTGTAAGAACTAGACTACAAGCCGAGCGATGCCTCGCTCAGCTCTGGTAGCCGATGCGACCTCTTCTACCCTTTGACCTTCGTTGATTGAATGACGTCACCGTAATCGAAGCCAGGGCAGGAGATAGAGGAAACCTCAATAATAATAATAATAATAAAGGCCGTAGTCAGTGAACACATGTCAAACAATCGGCGACACCTCACAAAGTGGAGCAAAAACTCGCTCTCAAAAGAAAAGACAAGACATTGAGGGCTCACACCTCTAAGAATAACCCTTTATGCTTAATAAAGGAGGCTGCACAAAGAGCCTACAGATTTGTCAGTTTGATAATGGGTTAGTTGATATCCGAGCGTTTTGGTCAATTTGTCTTTGTGCTGCTGTTTGCTTCATTTCAGAGTTGATCGTTTTGCTCTTTTCTGTTCTACAAAAATCACCTCATAGAAGTGGGTTCGTAGTTCTAAGGTTATATTATGACATAAACAATGCGTCCATAATAGCACGTTTTTAAACTTGGACTATTTTCGTTCTATATTTGTAATGTGCTTTTCAAGTTAACCGCGAGTCCCATTTATTAAGCATTATCTCAACATTATATACCCTCAACATTACAGTTGTAACTGAATTGACACTATAAGTATTTTACATATAAAAAAAATACCACAAATTTCTCAATGTGAGCCATTTACTTAAATTTTAATAAGCAAATCGGGAATTGAGTATAATTAACAATTGAAACTAAATATTAAAAGAAAGAAAAGAAAAGATCCTTCGAAAAGCTTTTTACTTTTTATAATACACTGATATAAAGAACAAGAAATAGCTTTAAATCTTATAACGTTCATTACAACATCAACAATATTATATTATTTAAGTTAATTTTATTACAAATGTACTTTTAGATCATTAATATTCCCTGATATCGTTTTCCAAAACTTATTTAACCTAACCTTTAGGAAAAAGTGTCAACACCCGCAGGTGACTTGTAATAATTCTCCTCTCTGCGTTTAATGTTAAATCCATTACACAAAATGAATTCCAAAGTGAGCCCTAGTTTGGATCGGATGTGAACGCGCCAAAAACTTAGATGATTTTAAGCCAATGAACTGATATGAGCATAGTTGTTGGTGCGTACCGCGTGCTTGTGTTGTAGGTTAAGAGGCATGGCTTTACATAAAATATCATTATATGAGTTCAGTTGATATTTAATATTAATAGAGTATTAATAGAAACATGAGGTTGCTTGTGTTTTGGTGACTGGAGATATTTAGTGAATATAAAGACAGAGGACATTCATAGTAAAATAATATTTAATAACAAAAATAAACAATAAAGAAGAGAAGATAAGTAGGAGTATTGTTATATACAATATAATGAATTATAATGATTTTGTGCTTGTTTTGTACGTCTTAAAATAAAATGTCATAACTCGTATGGTCGGTGACTCAGTTAAAATTATTTAAAAATGTATATTTTGTTATTGCAGTAAAAAATCATTATTATTTGTGTTTGTTTAAAATTTCACGATTTTCTTATTCTAATGACTATAATATAATTAATAAGATTCTGTCCTTTTCTTGTTGGACCTAGGATATATTTCATTTCGGTAATCGATTTGTTTTTTGATAATTAAATTATGTGTTTTATTTATATTTTTGTAAAAAAAAATATGTTTTTAAAAAAATTAACAGACCTGTTATAAGTTCCTATTAATTTCTACCTGTAGCATATGAAAACGGCTTAAACCTCTTGTTATTTCTGGAGGTCGCCTCCGTATTTTAAGCCGACGGCGTCCTAATATTTTTATCTTGGAACCAAGTTCTTGATTCCTTCGCTAAATATTAACTCCTTTGAAAATATATTGTTACAACTTACAGCATCCATATTCCCCCGATTACATGTCTTTATGAAACACGAAGTTAATAAAATATGTTAGTCAATTTGGCACAAACATTTCTTTAATTTTAAAATTAATATCTACATAAAATGCTGTCGCAAATTTTGCTTGGAAAAATTATTTAAAAGCTATTAAATGTATTTTTAATTACTTATTCAAGTTTAATCAGATCTTATTAGAGAATACGTCTCCTACGACACGAAATCCAATTCGACAGAATCCGTCTTTTCCTATTACAAAGACATTTTTTGAGTAGGTTTTACTTTAACTCATTATAATATCGAGACCAAACAAACGTTCTCATCCATAAAGTCGTCTCTATCTCTCCAGGAAGCACTCACTTCTAAAGCTTTCTAATCAAGTTATTTCAATGACAGTTGGATGAGACTCTTCTGTTTTTCTCATTTATAATATAATTTTACTTCATTTTACTTTTAAATTAATGATTTCAATCTTTATTTTATTAAAAATATATTGTCCTAAGACTCTGTGTCGGATGGTGTTTGATATAATTCTAGTTAAAATTAGGTTAAATAACGATTTCCTTAACGCGAGGTGTCATACTGGGAAGTCTTTGGATTATAAAATAGAAATCTCATCAGGAGACAGGTCGATCAGGACCGTATTTTAGGTAATTCTATAATGAATAAGCAATGCCGGGTCGGCTGGTCGCGGATCTCGCCGTAACCCGATCCAGCCACCGTCGACAGCTCGCACAAAACAGTATTGTCTGACTCAGAGAGCTAATTATAATAAAGAAAAAAGCGCTAATTAAAACGTGGCGAGAAACAGCCGCCGGCGACACTACACAATGACGAGCTATTGAACAAGAACTGCGGGACAATGCGGGGAATGGGACGCGAGGAATTCACCGACTTAGAAGTATTATGAGTGGTCCAGTCTGGCTGGCACTTACCGGGAGGAGGATGGAGGAGCGGCGGGCCCGGGAGGAAGGCTGCGGCGACGGCGGCCTGGGCGTTGAAAGCGGCGGCGTAGGCGACACGACTGGCCACCGAGGCCGGCAGGGGGAACTGAGGCGTGTAGGGAGAACGAGGCTCACGGCTCTCGGACAGGTTGAGGACCCTGTCGTCCCGGGACTCGAAGTATCTGTCCCGGGACTCTCTGTTGTCGGACAGACCGAGCAGCTCCTGGATGGCGAACGGCGACCTCTGCGGCGCCCGCGGAGCGCTCGCGTTAGCGCTCATCGCTTGCATCGTAATGAAGCTCATTCAACAAACTCTCGAATTAAGATCATTCATCCACTTCATCGTCGCTCATTCACAGCGGACTTCTCGGACTTGTCGGACTTCAAGGATTTCTCGGACTCTGGCCGTCTCTTCCAAGTCACTTTAATAAAGTTCTGAACCACTGAACGATGTTTTCGAGTCAACTAAGTTGGATGATATCGATAGTAGTCTGTTCCGTTAATGTAATTGTTTAGGAGACCAATGAAGACCAGCGTCTTGTGATCTCGCGAATGGTCTGTGTGACGTATTATTTCTGTTGCAGCGTGACGAGCGCTCTCCGCGGCGTCCGGAGCGCTTCTGTCCTCGTCACCTCCCGGCTCTTTGTAAAGACGAGCTCACTCCCCTCACCCCCCGGTCTCACCCTCCTACCCGCTCACTGACGAAAAATCCTAATTCCCAACCCTCCGTTTAGCTCTCACGCCCTTGTCGAACTGCGCCGCGGAGCTCTCTCTCCGCTCCGGAACGTCCTAACGACTCTACCACCGAGCGTACTTTACGTCCATATGGAATCGGACCTGCTACACCCCGGCGCGGGCGGGCGGAGCCTACTAATAGCCAATACGGATATTTTGTTACCGCACTCTATTGGCCAGATTTCTTCGCGGGGGACACGCCTACAGATATAGAGACGGATGAAACACGACTGTATGGCATCGTGTTACCTTTTAAAATACTCTGTGTTCTCGTGCTTTGATTTAATTTTGATTAATTGTAGAAATGAAAAGCGCTGGTGCGGGTAGCGGGCGCAGTCCAGGGGTAGAGACGCGGCGGCCGGGGCCCGGGCCGGGGCCGGGGGGTGGTGAGGTCTCTAGGTCCGGTCCGGCCGGTCCCAGCCGTGTTCCCAGCGGCAGGTGGATAGGCTCGTAATTTCCCAGCCGGTGTGTCCTCCGCCTTATTTAGTTATTCTCAATAGAGCCTAGAGGGGGTATTCACTCTGGTGGTTTGTTTCACACGAGTGTATAATATCCTCCATTATACTTCATTACCCTCAACCAGAGGACCGTGTTCTGTCCGTGTGTGTGTGTGTGTGTGTGTGTCTTGTTTTGATCATCTCATCTCCCTTACATCTCCTGCTCCTGCGCATGTATATTTGTTGAGAGCTCGCTAGTTGCTGTCGTTTCTCAAATACTACACTTGTGTTTGGTTAGTTGTCTCCGTTATTTAATATATATATATTCCGTGAACGCTCGCTGATCGCTTCTAGACTCTTAATTACGTTATTACCAGGCGTCTCATTAGAACGTATTTGCTAACTCACATAGTGTATCTCATCTCGTACTTCAACACAACATTATGAACACACTCTTGTATCAAACAGACGGACGGAGCGGTGACATCGAATGGTAATTAATGACTCGTCGGGGGTTGATGGAGGGGGGAAGGTGTGACGTCACGACACTCTAACCCCTCACTCTTCATTCCTCACCCCTCGACTCTCCAAGATACATAGTCACACATGAGGTCTTTGGATTTGTATCTCGAGTTCGGTCCAGGACCGTTGTGTTGCAGCCTTTCCCCTTGCTGTCAGGTTTTCTTGAACTTTCACCAGCGAAGGATGCATTTTATATTTGAGATATCTGTCCGTGGGAAGTTTAATTAAATCTATTATATGTTAATATTTCAAAGACTTCAGAATTTAAAACAGCTTCATTTACAAGAAACGAGTCACTTATAGTGTTCAACTATTCAGCTTTGTATATTATATCATTTTGTTTGTGATATTTATATTTTTAGATGAAACTCGGAAAGAGATAATGAGGCCGTTATTATACTGTTACGTATATTATATAAATTTACCTTATAAATAATATGTTTGTGTATGGTCGTTTCTTTCTAGAAAGTAATGAAGAATTGTAGACAAAAAAACTGTAAGAACCAACTAATTAAAGTGTTAACAGAAATCTTCTATGGTATGATAGTAAGGCTCAGGACGCAGGGATCCGTCCACACTATGAGAATCATTTCATAATCTAGAGAATGCGTTAGAATAATAAGACATGATAACAATGACACCTGAGCTGCAACCTGCTAGCGGTCGCGGAACCCACACTTGACATACACTCATGAATGTTTATATAAATAACCTAGAACTTGTTTGTTGCCGTCGGTTAACAAGGCAGTTATCTTACTCTGAGAGCGAGCTCACTCGGTACAGATAACTCGGTTTAAAGTGACACCACCACCTGGCCTGTCCGCGACATCACCTTCCACACCAACTAAGTATTGGCTACTGTTCACATATTACTGCAGTTGTATAGAGTTAAATAATTTTTTCATTTTATTAGACCTGAAAAAAAATTAAGATAAAAACTTTTTTAACTTAAATATATATATGGTTAATAACTATCAGTGCACTTATATTTTGTAATTATTGTTAAATTCTAAATTTGTGGTTTCTGTCTGACTTAAAAAAAACGTTTCTGAAGTTGTAATATTATTGTAAATGTTTAATGTTTTGTTTAATGTGCATTGACACAGCAGGGTGTGTGGTGTGTGTGTGTCTGGAACACGACGAAGTCTCGGACTTCACATGATGTATGCTTCTCATGAAAATCAAAAAACTTCTTCGAAATATTCTGCACCAAATATTTATTCTGTACTTAAGCTACATGAATAGTTGCAACCGTTATGGTTATTTAACTATACCATACACATATACCTGTTAGTATAATACATTATTCTGTTTCAATAACTAATGACTAAACTCCGAGTTATTTATACTCTCTTAGGATAGTTCCTGTACCTTTAAAACGTACATATGAATATCAAAATATTATCATGAATGAACCAAAATCAATGTGTCAAAGGTTAAAACTTTATTTTAACTTTAAATCAATCAAGTTCATGACCGCCGAAGAGCCGGTCATCTCTTGCCACGCGTCCCTGAATGTTGGATATAATTCACTAAAATTGAAGGTGGAGAAGATGTCATGTACAAGGATTCTGGGGCCGAGCTTATCAATACGACCTAAAGATGTAATTGCTTTATATTAATTTGTTCATATTAAGTCGAAAGAGCGCTTTCGTTTTAAATATACTGCCCTAAAATATAGCTCGGTGACGAGAGGTGACACTAGGATGAAACTCACTATATAACAACCTTCTTGTAGTAAGATCCTCAATGAATAGGAGTGAATCAGACCCTGGAGGTAACTTCAAACATAAAATATGTTAAATACGTTTCAAAAACAATAAAATGTGTTATTATCAAATTAAATATCATAATGTCCTTGAAGAGATCCTGTTTTTATTCAGTAACAAAGTTCGTTACTCGGCGGCGGCGTCAGTCGAGTGAGCTGTCGTTGTTGATGGGTTTTGACTGTAAACGTTCTCAAAGGAAACATTCTAGATGCGGCTTTGTTTAGATTTATAAAGGGCTAGTCGGCACTCGACGACGGCGACGAACAAAAAACTTAAAGAACAACACTTAATTTTTGTTTCAAAACAAAAAATAAAAGACGTCCCAGTCAAATGAAAGATTGAAGAGGAACATTCGCAGCGCGGGTTTAGTCCTCACACAGGCATACATTCCCTTACGTAAATAGTTAGAGAAGACGCAGTGAGTGAAATATACAAATAAGTGTTTCTAATTCATAAATACAAATATTGACGTCGTAATTATAACTGTAGAGGTGTCCGTGAGCGACCCGTGACGAGGCGAGGCGGAGATAACCAACTAACTGATATAGTTATAACACAATGGGCTTATTGTAGCGAGTGATGGACGGACGGGCCGAGGCTCGGTGACGCCTTCTATTGTTACTCGTCATATTAAACATCTGTCCTGTTATTTCAATATAATAAGACTCCAATTATAGACTTCGTTTATAAAATATAATCACTCCTCTTATCTATTATAAGAGTACACGGACAGAAAGAACATTAAAATTCTTATCCTCCATCTGCCAAATATAACGTGAAGAAGTCCGACCACGTCTGGATCTGTATCCACTTACATGTATTGGCTTGGATACAATTACATCTGTTACAGTAAATATCATTTTAACATCATATAATAAAATCCACCAATATCTGTAAAAAGTATATATTAATTTATTAGGAACATATCACAAATGAATTGACTCCATCTCTATCTTCATTCTTATAATATTAATGTTATTTCAGCGTTCGTATGGCGCTCCTCTCCGAGTCTGTGTGCTCGTATTAATCTAAACGAACGTTACTTATTGCTCGGATCAATCAAATCACCGGCCGCTCTAAGTAATCCTCTTACAGGCATCACGTGAATCACGTGACCGTATCTGTGGCGGATAATAACTGGACCCGCACACACACACACGCACACACGCACACACGCGCAGCCTGCGGACATTCAGGTTGTATTGTGTCCTTTAATAATAAGTATCAGAGCTCCCGGAACGACTCGGACGCGATTAATGTTAACACTAACAGAGATGAGATGAGATGAAATGTCCTCTCCTCACAGATACATTACATGCCATGTCGACACTAAACCATTGTAATATTAAAGTTTTTACAAAAGACACACGTAAGAGTTTAATGAGATGATGCGATGCACTCCACTCTAGTGTCTAGTGTCTAGTGTTTATTGTCTAGTGTGGTGTAGTTGGCTGTGGGTCGTCAGTGACGACACACACGTGTCAGGTAGAGAGAGATCATTACGTACTACACACGAGGAGACGTACTATGTGATAACATGGATCTAATCTTTGAATCTAAATACAAATAAAGCAATAAGCCGACCACCTGCGCCCCCCTCACCCTTCCCCGGGGGGGTGTCTCACCCCCCCCTACCCTCGCTTCACCCCTCAAAGGGTGCATAATTGCGTGTTGCGGACTGAGCTGCATTCTTGCGGATTTTTTGCGGCTCGTTCTTACTTATATTTAGTATTTTAAAGTTATTATAATTATAAGGTGATGTTTTAAGTATTATTTAAATATAAAACTATTGTAACTTGCACATTGAGTTTTTTTTCTTTCATTTAATGAATTACCTGAGTTCTTTTTTCCTGTAGGTATATAAGGAAGATTTTATTAATTCTCAGCTTATATTTTTATATCCGACATGATATATATTTCTTTAAATATTTATTATAGAAGTGTTAGAGAAGTTCGAAGAAATTGGCTCACCGAAGACCATGTCAAACTGAACAAGGGTTAGGTATAACTGTTGTAAGAAAATTATATATTTACATTAAAGTTGCTTGATAACATCACAGACACGATAAACTCATTTGATTTCAACTGAAACTAGGATAATTCAATATATACATGTTTATAATCCAATTAAAATAAACCGTTACAAATCTGTTATGTTGAGGTTTCTATGATTTTGGTAAAACAAAACGAGACAGCAACACTGATTCATCGCTGATATTAAAATGTAAGCATTCTTCTTGGATAAAGGTAACCCTGTGGAATGTGAAGGTGAACTTATAGAGGAGCTGTCGTCGTTATTCGATGACGGAAACGACAATTATTCATGGATATCGAGTAAATGTTATAACTCAGATCACTCGTGCGTCCGAACAAGTGTCGGTTCGTCTTAATACAATATATTATAAGTATACAGTTATTGTTTTAATGAATCACACGTCCTGAGACACATCTCATATGTCATTGTGAACGTGAGACATGTTCCTTTTAAACTCTACATGTTTTCGTCGTTTATTTAAATTATTTTTATAACATATATATGTTTCTGTTACCATTCAATATTATATTGCGTCGTCTAAATTAAAAACAATCGCTAATTCTGCGCTCCGCATTGAACGTGCATGATGCGTCGTGTGAGCCCGGCGCCGGTACTGTGGAGGCTGCACTAATGATATGACTTGATTAAAAAAACCCTGAGTCGAGGGCGTGGCCTCGCCGCCTCGGAGCCGTACCTCGACTATAGCCTCCTCCAGCCTCCTCTAGCCGGCTCCAGTCGGCTCTAGCCGGCTCTAACCGAGTCTAAAGACTCTATCCGTCTCTAGCCAGCTCGCGGCTCTCCGCGCACTTTGATGTCAGTAATTATATGTAGCTGATACTAATGAGGCGGCCGCTTCATTGATTTACTGTTTGCTTATTAAATGTATGAATGTGTCATGTGAAGTGTTCTAGTGTTCTGTCACACTGGCACACACCTAACAGCAGGCGCACTGCGAAATGTTACAATGGTAACAGAAACATACAAACATATATATGGTTGAACGTTGAATACTAACAACAACACATACATACATATGTCATACGCCGGCGGCTCCTGGGCGAGCGTTACGTAAGTTATGAATAATAAAAATGCAACTAGGAGTTTACAAAATTTGCTAAGTACTTTATAAGTAGGTTCTTATTGATATGAGATCGAAATTTTTAATCAATACCTATAACATGTCTACATGGAGCTGATATATACGAAACAAATCTTAGTAGGTATATATAAAGACGAATGGTGCTACATGACTCTGTGTTGAAAAAGACAAAACTGAAGTTGTTACTGAGATGTCAATAAAAGCAGATTCTATTTTCTGAGTGTCACAGAGAGCGATAACAATGTTTTATGTAAAATGTATGAGTGATGATGAGAAGGAAAGGAGGCTTAATGCGGAAAGAGAGAAGGTTTATAAGGAGAACACTTCACTCATAAGCTCCACACACCAACTCGATGACTTTAGCGGTTCGTGAAGTGTTCTACAACTAGTATTCAAGAAGCCGTTGTGAATGTATTTGCGAGCTGTTAGTGACTTGATATCTTCTACTCGGATGGTGGAAGACATGTTAGGGTTAGGGCAACTGTGGTCATTCAATGAAATGTATGCCAGGAAGTGAAGTGCTACTAAACGATTATAATAAATTAAAATGTACATTATACTCGTATTCAGCTTTTGTTGCAAATTTGATTTATAAAACTATTTTCTCTCTTTTTAACCTTCCTGTGAAGACTCAACAGTGAACAATCCTATACTATAGAGCCTTCTAGATGTTTCTTTCTGAGAAATATTGGAAAAACTTCCAGTCTCGATCGACAAGGCAATGAAAAGTGAAACTGTTTGTGACGTAATAATCACGAAACCAACATGACGAAACTATGAGAGATGAGCAGTCTCGGAGCATCGCCCACACGTCAAATACTTTATGTTGTAAAACGTGACAGACAGCTTCATACGTCTCAACGTTAATGTACCTAACTAGTAAGTTACTAGTGTGTAGATGTGTGATGTGGTGACTGTTCCATGCGAGTGAGTTATCCAATTAGTGACTATTACCTATATTTATATTGTAGGTTTTTAATCTTTTCTTTTAAAAATTATTGTTCGAACGGGTGACAATGTTTAATTATTATATAAATATATAAACAAAAATCTATGGTCTATATATAATCTCTTTCAGTGTTTTTATTTGGATCGATAAGAATGACACGTTGTGGAAGATCAGTTAAATGAAAATAAAATAATAATAATGAAATAAAAATTATAAATATCACAAGTTTTATATGTCGGTGAGATATTGAGTTAAAACTGTCTTCATCTAATATTTGAAGTGAAACAAACATACAAGGATACATAGAGAGGAATAGAGGATACATAGTAGTTCTATGTTTGACTCACACTGACGATATTAATGACGTATGTTGTTATGTATTTATATTAATTTGAACGAGTACATGTTGTGATTCACGAGGATGGGTTTTTAATAAAAGTGAGAGTATTATTTAGCTGACACCCGCGGCGCCGCTCCCGGGGGAGTGTGACACAAGCAATGTGCTGATTGTGTAACAAACAAACAAACACGTATGTACCACGTAGCGACACGCACACTTAACTTAATACGGAATAATATAACATACATGTATTTAAAATAAAAATATCTTATCTTAGGAGTTGGAGAAGACAAAGCTTTTGCCTGGCATATTTCGACTGAAGCCTGGGAAGTTATCCGGTAAATAAATTCGTAAAATTATAAAAGATGGCGCTGTCTCTCGATAGATGTTTATGTAAAAGGAATGTCACTTACAGTTGTCCGTAAACATCCGGAGTTTGTTTTTTACACATTTATTAGTACACGAATCGGAGCGTCTACCAATCGACACGCCGCCATTGCAACTGACTAACAATTAAAACGAACAATAAGACTAAAACAAAGCGGCGGCCATGTTAATGTACAGCACCGACCTCGGCGTTCCGATTGTTTTATTTAAACCAATAAGTATCGGCGGGGTCGCCGGCGGCCAATCTCAGCACACCGCTATTAGCCATCCACCAATCGGATCCGACTAATTAATTACTTGTAATCGATCCCTTACGATGTCGATAATGATTGTGATGTTTAGAATGAATAAACTGATTGCAGCTGACGTGGAGACCAGCACATGACACAGCACCGGTCTCAGCTTTTGTATGTTTTATATTTTTATTAAAACTAATATAATATTGATGGCAGATGACACAACTTATAAGGATTATGATGGTTACCTATAAAGTTAGTTAATAATGTATTTTACAATAGCTATATAAAAAACTCTAAGTAAAACGTTGAAGGAAGTTGAAATAAGACTAATACTAAAAAAAAATTATATAAAAAACCTTTTAGTTCCTTTTTTAGAACTATATTTGTATCGAAAATCTATCATACAATTATTTTTATTGTAGTTGGACAATGGATCACAACTATTTTAACAAATATTAGGGTTTTTTTAAACATATATTTTTAAAAGTATATTAAAATTAATGTATTTCCTTCACGGTACACATCACTCCATATTTAGTATGTCACTAGTTCCAGTCGCGTCAATCCGAACACATCGATGGGTGAAGATCGTCAGGTACGGAGCGCTCTCCGAGTGGGTGTATCTTTGAGTTCCTTAATTTATTTGTAATGTTTCAGTTCCAATGATTGTTGTAATCTTTTAATGAAACAAATCTTTCATCGATATTAAAGTTCTTAATAAATAACTCTTTTTTGTTCTTGGTTATTCAAAACACAGATTTCAGGATTATATAAGTGTATCGACGTGCTCCTCTCTAATCCTCCCCTGATAGAGTTAATATAAACCAACAGATTTTAAATCACAATATATTTATTTATTGCTCTGGTAATTGATATGTTTTAAGCGTGTAAAATTATCTAAGAAATTTCCAAATCTTAACATTATAAATGACCGGTGTTTGATGGACACAGATATCAACGGGAGCTCCCATCAGGCCGTGATGCTGAAGCAGTCTTTAAGAGATGTCGGATTTATCTCAAGAAATAGTCATGAAGAGGTATCGGACGGTTAAGGGTCTACTCACTGTAACACGAAGAGGAAGTTTATCACGAAACCCCCAAAATAGTAATTCCGTGAGTTATGAATATATTTGTGAAATTTATTTAACAACGTCTTATATATTATGCACCCCGGACACCCCGGCACCCCGACACCCCGGCAGTAATCCCGTCGCTTCGTATTCATGAGCTCATTAAATAGTGCGGGTTCGCTTGTGTTGTAGTGAGGAGACAAATATCAAGCAAAACACTCTTTAATTATAACGAAAGGCATCTCTTAATTGTCTTTGTTTTTATATTTTTATGTTCCTCGGCCATGTTAAATAACAACCGTCACGAAGCGGATCGACAACAAACGCCGCCGGTTACACACTATAAAAGAATATTTTTCATTAACCAATAACATAATATATGCAGTCATTGTTTTTGGAACTGTAAATACTCACCGAACTCTTCTCTCTGTATTGACAGATAGATCGTCACAGCCAATGAATGTGTCGAGTGTCGAGTGGGAACATCGCTCCACTCATTAGCAACTTGTCCAAACTCGTTACAAGTCGACACCCGCGCCCGCTCCCGCCGGCCTCGCTCCAGGGCTGCCAGTTGCCTACACGCCGGGACACCTTCTGATAAACGCTTGTCACATTAACATTATACTTTGATACTAATGTTACCATTCCCTGACCCGTGGTGCAGTCGGCATCTATGTGAAGCGGAACACACTTGACATACCACAATAAAAACAAACTTCCACATGTATCAGTTGACCATGTTCCAGCCGGTGTCTATGTGGAGACCTCACGCGCGTTTCAATACAGTGACGTCATAATGATATTTTTTATTCTGCATCCGTTATCATCTAATCTAATCTCATCTCATCTCAGCCCTGTTCGATCGCGCGGTCCTCGTCGCCGCGGGCGCTCTACGTGAGATCGTGACTTTCGACCGCGACCCTCCCCCTCCCCTTCCCCTACCCTCCCCCCAACCCTCCACCGAGCCCTCAACGAATTATTCTATATTGTAATATATTGCCGATAATCCACTCGCCGGCATCATCCCCTATACAGGCTGCTCCGACCGATCCGACAATGACTTTTAAGATCTTTATTTATTTTGACATATTTAAAAAACGCCGATTTATAGGGATATACAGAAGACGCTCGTCATGTAACTGAGTGCGGGTGTTCCAATGTATTTATTTATTGTGTGAAAACTTTGAAACTCAGGAACATAATACGGTTCCATTTAGGTGTTACAATGATTGTTGTAGACGGATTACTACTGCACGTCACTGGCTGCACGCGAGCGCCCGTCACAAGCCCGTCTTATTTCCGATCAAACGTTAAAAGCCTCCGCCAGTCGGACGAGAAACGTTTCACTGTCCATTTCGATAATGGTGATGAACTTTGCCCTGTTCCGTGCGAGGGCGGCGTGTTTGTTCTCTCCGTCCTAACATAGTAGTAGCAGGTGTATTATTTCTTCAGTGAGCGTTTTCGCCTCGCCTGTATGTCGCCGGCCGGAGCCCGCTGTATCAGTTATTGGCGCTATCAGTATCGTCGTGAACTGCTCGCTCGTTAGCGGCGCGGTGCGAGGCGCGGCGCTCTGTAATGAGCATTAACTAGGAACGAACTCCCGGCCTCTGTCACAACGGCACCGCCCCGGGCCATCGCCCCCCGGCCATCACAACTTTTGGCAATTTGTTTAACGGACGTATCTCGTTTCTATAAGTTTAATGAGTTCTAAAGCGTCCTTAATCTATTACTACCACGCCATTTACAACTTAAGCTTGATGTCAAGTAACAGCCTTTGATCCCTCCTAACTTAATAATGGGGTAATACACTAACTCACGCAACCTTACACCGACATCGTTTGAGGTGTTCTTATAATGATGACTCTGTTCTTATTATTGAACGATACCAATCCAAGTAAAACACCTCTGTTCGGGTTACTTTCTTATAAAAACATTTTTTTTACTCTAACTTTCTTTCTGTTCCTCAATTCTGCTGGTAAAATTTCACATAACTATTGGTTATAATATTGACAAAGTATTGTCATTCCCGTGTACATGTGTGAACAGATCAACTAAGATTTTATATATATTTCTTGATGTAACACACACATACACACACTCATACTCACACACTAACGGGTATTGCACTTTAAAAACAGTCAGTAGTGAAGATAGTGATAGGGGCCATGATGCAGACTGTGAAGCATCACGTCAACATTAAAATAGCCAACAAATCGTTGAAACATTCCGTTTTTCGTCTACACTCTACATGCAACGAGGAAAAGTTCAATGTTGAAATTATTTATCCGGGCACCAGAGCCAAGCATTATAAGTATACACCTATGTACTACAACTGCCGTGTGTCCAGCTTGTAACTGTCTAAAAATGGTTTTGATTATAACACACATACGCAAAACATATTTCTTAAGGGAGCCAAATAAAATAAATGATAAAACTCGAAAATCTTGACTATATGACTTGAAAAAGGTATTTTAACTTTATTTACATCATCAAACATTTTTACAGTAATAAGACAATGACTATTATAATACATAATGAGATCTAAGATTTTCGCGAGTATTCATTTAAATGAAACTAGTATTATTCGGATTTACTTCGCGGTTTTTATTATTTAAAAACTACATAATCCCGACGTTTCGGTTACTTTGCAGCAACCGTGATCACGGGCAGACGAGGTATTATAATACAGCTTTCATAGAAATAAAGATATTAGATTGTTTACAACACTATGACTGGTACCTATGTCGTTAAATCAATATCAATGGAAGTTGATCTCTCAAGTACGTAACTCTCTGATTTTTTTCGTCAGAATCTATCGTACAATCTAAACATCGCCTATAAAGTGTGCAATATTAGAAAATTATGTTACTATGATTAATAAGATACAGTCCCCCCTGTAAGATAAAAGTAACTGACGTGACGTGGTAAAATAAGTAGTGACTTAAAAACAAGATTTAAACTATTTCAAGCGATAAGATAACTATTGATACTGTGTTGTTATCTGTAACATTAGTGTGAAGGTGGACCTCAAACAAAAATAGCACTCGTCACAGTTACAAAGTGTAAGATGTATTACTAATTTTCTTACTTAATAAACAGATGTAACTAAATAGGTTATAAAGTGCAAAGTATAGGTTCCTCTAACTCTCTCTCGAACATGCTTTTTTAACATCAGTTCAGTTCAAACAAGTCTCGTCCACATATGACTTGGTAACAACTGTTATAAGCCACTGTTTATGAATCACTATTCATGAACTCTGTTACTTTTTTGATTATTGATATTATTTTCGTTTACGACTACAACATAATAACCTTATAAGGTTTTATCTATAAAATGTTCCACTACACAGAGCCTTAGACTTTTCATTAACAACTACATAACACATAGTGTCGTATAGGGTGACAGGAAAGCCTTCATTATAAATGATTCTGAGAACAAATAAGTCGATAAAATAAATAAAAAGTTATATTATTTAAAAATAGTATGAACATTTGTTATTCAAATTTTCAGTGGTATGGACATCGTGTGTGGCTGTCGGGCTGCTGTGTCTGTTACTGTATATACTGTCTCATAATAAACAAGGATAACAAAATATGTAATAAATACTTATTATTTATAATTCTTTATATTACTTTCTTCTTGTGGCAGTATATATTAATATACTTTTTTTTTCACGGCTTCTATGGAGCCGAAATAGCTCAGTTGGGAGAGCGTTAGACTGAAGATCTAAAGGTCCCTGGTTCGATCCCGGGTTTCGGCATATTTATTTTATTGAAACTACATATTAACTTTTTTATTGATTTAATAATCGTGTCGTATTTTAAGTAATAAAATAAGATTAATTTTCATTCAATATCTGGAAACTTTGACTACATGTAATATTTGAGACGATAGATAGCACTTTAAATTGAGTTCTATTTAATTATGTATATATAATATAAAATAAAAACCCAAAGAACGGTCACATTCACAATAAAAGCCGACCATCACGACTGTATCTGTGACTCAACGAACACCTTCAATATTTAGTAAGACTGAGACTACTAATTATCTGCACTCATTATTCCTCTGCGTTCATCATATCTATGTTGTTTCTTACTCTACATGTCTGTTCTCATGTTTCCTTTCGATTGTAACATTCTTGCAATATCTTATGTTAATACTCGGCATATTACTTAATCAACTTGTAACGCACTCAGTATGTTAATTAATATAAACCTGCTAGTATCACTAATTCCATAAATCTGTCATTTCTTATTAATTTTCCGTCTCCGTTTTTTGACATCGCAATATATTTAGACTCTTTTCTTTCGAATTTCCTTACAGATTTAATTGTTTCGCTCACTTCTGATTTCATTCATTTAAAAATAGTTTAGACGAGGAACTTAAATAGAAACTTGGCTGATTTTTGACCTAACGACATATTACTGGTCGTGGTCATGATACAGTAGCAACACATCCGTACATAGAAATAGAGCCGCCAGCCGCCATCCTGAGGCGAGCCCACCTCTCAGAGGTGACGTCAAACAAAGGACCCTCCAAAAAATTATAAAACCTCAAAGCAGTCGTAACATGAAAGTCGACCCTCGGGCCTCAGGGAGCCGCAGTGGCTCTCACTCGACGACCCTAGCCGACTTCACCTAACTATAATCTGTTTTGCTGACGGTGCGACACAAAATGGCGGACGTATTTACCCGTTTTCATATTTCGCCCCAAGCGAGGACCCTCTATGTAAACATTCCAAATAAAAATACGCCATTACTATTTGCATTCATATCTAAAGAAAACATACATGCTAAATATTGCGCGAACTAAACGTATTGCAACCGGCCGTCGGAATATCGACTCTATCGCTACCATATAGAGCACTCTATCGACTGTGTGAATATAATGCGTGCATTTGAAAGCTGTTCGGTTGAATGCTTATCTTACGTCACCCTCTAGCAGCGGGCCTGTGTGTATGTTCCGTCCCTCTCTCGCCCTCTCTCTCTGTAAGTAAAAGGTGTGATGATTGAGACGTAACTGCCAACTGCCACTGGTCCCATTATACAGACTACAGACTACAGAGTAGAGAATAGTAAACATGTCGAGGGATTGACTCCATAGTTCATAGTATCGATAGAGCAACCCTAAGAAGACTCGATATTCAGCTTACAGCTACAACTAAGAGACATTGATCCGATTTACTGGCTTGAAATTAACTAGATTCTTTTATCTAAAAAAGAAATATTTTAAAATTTATTTAAAAAAATTAAGATAAAGACTTGTAATCTGTTACCCTAACATGTAATTATCAATTTAAAGCATCTAGGTGAACATATCTAAAACAGAATGTCATCGACATTTCTTCACTACGTCGTAATAATTCTATCGACAGTCGATACCCGCGCGAGGTGTACATCCCTATAATCGAGCTCGTTCATCCAACCATAACTAATAGTCGGGAATAAATCGCCCGAGTCCGCACAAAGGCCCATTTTTTTTCCTTTCTGTATATTCACCAATGAGCGGCTGCCGTCTCCCGTCTACCGACTCCTGGACCAATCCCGGAGCCGCTTTCCAGAAAAGAAACTCTAAATGATGCTCGGTTGAATTCATCGCATGTTTTCACTTCAGCCCCGGGCGCTGGCCGCGGTTTCTTTCATATGTTGATTGCGGTCATCGTAATCTGATTTGGACTCTACATTGTTGTGATAAGGGTGAAAGTCGCCGGCTGCTCGCCAGCTCCTGAAGGGTGCCGTGATTGTAATTGCGATTGCAAATGGCGTCGCAATACGTAAGGTTAATAAAATAATAGAATCGTTCAATCTATTGAATGACTCCTCGGATATTACACCGAATGGATTCCATCGGATTCGCGTCAATTGGATTTTTTTATTAAATCTTTTCCTGTCGACAATTCAGACAAAAATATGTACTTTTTACCTGAAAACTACGCAATAAAAGTTAACGGAATAACTTTATTATTTAATTCCTTTGCATTGTCTTTTTTTGTTCCTTAATCCATATTTTGATGTCATAACTCTCATCTGCAACATGACTCGTCACAAACCGCGCCTCATTCAACATCTCATTGACACTTTAAACTATTTGCCGATATCCCATTGTATTGTATTCTATAACACTGTATTGTATTGTATTGTATTGTCCGTCTGTAAGTCCAATGACCAATATTTTAGTAACAGAGCATTTAGTGTCTTACAGGTTTCTATATAAGATTCAAATCTTCGTAATATCTTTCATCGGACTATTGTTCATTTGGACTTAATACCCATCAGATCACTCTCATAATAGAAAAGATTTGTAATTTCATACGACCTCAATACGAAAATAATAAAAAAAAATCACAATATTTAAGTTATAATATTTCTTTTAAATATATTTTAATAAAAGAAGTAATTATTTGTGACCAAAATATTTTTATTCTCTTCTCGATTCTTCAGAATTTCTACAATTAAACTCGTCTTTATAAATTAATTTGTAAGTCAGATGTCTTGTGAAGTTTGTGAGATCGATCACATGTCTAAACAGACACAAATTAAACTGAAACTGTTCCATAAAAAACCTCTTCTTTGTATTATAGTATGAATATTTTCACTTCAATTTGATTTCGTTTAAGACGAGTCATCTAACTTCTACAATAAGGTTGTAATTGAAGATTAATTGAAGGTTGAAGTGTTCATGAAGGTCCCTCCCCCCCCCCCTCTATCACTACACCCCTCGTGTCCCAGAGCCTCAGTCCATCGTCAGTTGCATCCATCCATCTGTCTCTACTCGTTCAATCTTCGCTCTTTAAGACAATTGTTTCTATACAACACGGTCTCGATTGCAAACATATTATTTATCTTTAATATTTTATTTTCAATGTAAACACAAATCCACGTCATTGTTTTGTCTCGTGTGAGTCAGGACCGTCCAAGAGTCAACTTTTCTTCACATCTCTTGTCACTCAGACCTTGTTTTTATGAAACAAAATAGTATTGCAAGCTGATCATGACCGCGGAAACGATCCTGTTCAATTTATTTTGCTCTTAAGAAAGTCTTTTTTGCAGTAAATGTCACCATGTTGTTAAAGACTGAAGGTCTTTAATGATGAATATTAATATTAATTAACTTCACAAACAGTCGGATAACTTTAAACAATAAACAAGCAGTACCCGTTACATATGTCGTTACCACCGACCACACTGAACTACGATTCAGTCAATCATCAGTCTCGTTGCACATCTATCTCCTAAATCCATCACCATCTTCTTGATCCATTTGCCTGTCTCTAACACGAGCACACCTCCATCGAGGTGACAAAGTGCTTACATTATATCATTATATCGTTATCTCTGTTATAAAGTCGTCCATCCCTCATTCGTTGTGTCATTGACAGGTGAAGACGGGTGGCTTTGTTCACTTGATATTATCGATTTATAGTCTGGACTATTGCTATAACGATTATTATCATGAACAGACAAACAAAACTGATGTAACATAAGTGGGTGTGATAAGAAACTTGTGGAACTCATAAATATCTCTTAAATTGTTCCTGAACGAGTTCATGATCCGCACTAAGAATATAAACAAAACATTCCGTCACTGAACGGGACTCGTGATTGGAGTTTTTTCTTTTAACCCGACACGCGACGGAAGGACCGAGAAAAAAGGCTCTCGTATACCTTAAGACGAAGAGATCCGGAGACAATCAGACACAAACAAACAAGACAATAAGTTCAATCAATATCGAATCAATGCAGTGTTCGGTTACCATCTCGACGACTGATGGTAGGTTTGTTTATTTATTTGTTTGTTTGTTCTGGAAGTGTTCGGTTTCACTCCGAAATTATAATCCATTCGCCATTCGATATACATTTCATATTATAATTACTACACAACTCGACGGTTTCTAAGAAAAGTACTTTTGAAATTCGCAATTCATTGAAAAATAAGTATTAATTTACAATTTATTTTACAACATTTGATGAACAAACATATAGTATAGCTTGTTTTACCTTAAATATTCTTAATGATCAATATGACGTGATTATAACACTCCCTTAGAAGTACTAAGTCCCATATCGTAGCAGCGTAGCACATGTTGTAGACCACCGTAGATTGTGTCTACGCGGTCGATTCAGGTTTACGTGTAGATGACATATTATCGGCTAAAGGTCAGTTTAAATCACTCAATTCAATGAAAGTTAAATTGATAATTAAACGAGATATTAACAGAATTATTAGGAAGGATGTGAGAGACTCAAAAATACGAAGGCATTGAATATGTTAAAAAAAAATATTGTATATATTAGGATAATTGGCTATTTTTTTTTTCGAAGAATACATAAGTCAGTACATAGTACTGTTTGTAAATTATACAGAGACATTGTATATAAACAGAGCATAATTGAAAACAATGTGAGAGCGGCGGATGTAGCAGATGCAATAGAAACATGTTCCTAAAATAACAAAATACACAGGAACTTACGAGTCATCGATCGACAGAGATTAAGTTATAGATGATTATAATGATAATACAACCTGAACAAACATGTCATTAATGTAGAGAAAATAATTTATATAGTAAGCTTCACTCCGAGCTTTCTCCTACAGTGGATATCAGTTTATAAAACCTCTGATGTATCTTTTCTTTTAAATGCTCTCTCCCTGTCTTCTCCTAAGTCGTAACATCGCCGGAGTGCGGCTCACCTAAATTAATATATTTAACAAGTTAAACTGTACACTACATAATAACTTAACAGTTTAAAACGAACGTGTTGTATAAACGAGTATTTACCTTCCTCGTGGCATGTGGTGAAGCCGTCATTCATGGCGTTCTGTGATTATCGTAATGTTTTTTTTATATTTAACTACCTCGTGTACACAATGCGACCGCCTCGTACATTTATTAACTCTGTCGTGTAATTACATACAGCACGAGGGTTCCCTCCGACACACGGCCCCGGCCCGCAGCCGGCCCTGGTCGACACATGGAGTGTTGGGGAACGTCAGATCGAGCGATAGTCACCACACCTCGCCATTATTATAATATAATGATGTTAAAACACGAGCTCGCCCGCCGCTCACAGAACATACGACGACCCACATACAGCTGCACATAGACCTGGAGAAGTGGACTTTGTAGCAAAGAAGTCCTCGTGGAAGAAGAGTGAGCGTTTGGAACACGTGAATTCTGTATAGAAGAATACTTTTTATAAATCTGTATGTTCACAATAAATACATATCTTTGTGTTATGGTGAAGTGCCCTTACATACTGGTATCTATTATTATTACTGAGCACCGACTCTGCGGGACGAATAATTCTGACTACAAACATATTCATAATATTGTAATAATGTTGAGTGTCTGTCTGTCAACCCTTCGTCAGAAGCCGGCGTCTTTGTCAGCTCCGTACTTTCATTTCAATATTCCTTATTATTATTACAACGACCTACAAAATATTCAAAAGGGGGGATGCAGAACACTCCACTTGCACCCCGCGTGTAACAAAACCAGACAGACCTTTTATATATATACATATATAAAGTTAATTGAAGGTCTTCTATTATTCAATGATATGAAACTCCACGCGCTGGGACACACACGAGCGGTTCACAATATATCTGGAGCCATCTTTCGTTTTCCTCAATTTCAAACACGATGACTCATATTTTTTCCATCAAATCTCATCACTTGTCTGTCTGTCAGCGTATTCGTCGCCCGAAGCTAAGTATAAGTGATTTATAGTAAAAGGGATTTGTCGGTGCGTGCGTGTCGCGGGGTGATTGCCAATCGAGGTCGTTATTGAGTTACCAGTCCCCTACGACTACACCCCGACACGATTCGACACCCACACGACACGAACACGATATGACACGGAATGCGGACGATAAATGAGTGCACATTAATAATAATGACATACATAATATGAAACATTACGCCCGTTCCATTTCATCTTACATAATAATGTTAAGTATTTCTCATGTACTTAAACTTTATTGAAAAACAGTTATCCTGTAATAGTTGAAATTTACAATCTGTCATACAATTTTTAATAGCTTATATTTTTAGGAAACAAATACCGTATTTAATATATCCTCATCTCATCTCCACGCTCTCCGTCCTCTGAGGCGGAGGGAGGGTAGCTCTATATAAATACACTACTAAGTAATCAGTTAGCGATATCGTTAACTGCAGAACTGTTAGCTGGAACGATAGCGAATAGAAACGGGTATAAAGCGATGACTCAGATAACATTGATTGAATGACGTTAGTAGAAATTTATTATTAAAAATATATGGAGCTTGTAAGTGCTCTAGCAAATATATTTAAAAATAAAAAAATCCGTTTCAGTTTCATATACATTAATCAATTTCATCAAATGTTCAAAATCAATAATATCATATAAGTATGTGTGAAGTATTTGTTTGCGATGAAGTCAAAGTAAACTTGTCATGTGAAATATAAAAAGACGGAACTTTAACCAAAAATCACGTGAAAAAACAGCCTTCAATAGCTGTTAGGAGACTTAGCAGTGAGGCTCTTCAGATGGGTAAGAGTTCACAGGCTGTGTGGGGGAAGAGCGGGGGAGGGGAGACGGTTAGGTGGAGAGCCCTTGAGAGCGAGCACACTTTAGGAAATCGCAAATCGTTCGATGCGACGAGTGTGATGCGCTGGATACGAGCCACGAACTGATTGAGGAGCCAGCGGCAAAAAAAGATAAAGATATAGGGGAGAGGAACATAGCATCAGGTGTAGCATTTACATATATTAAATATAATAATAATCAACAAATATGGTATCGGAAAATTAATTTAAATACTTATACTACATGTACAGAACTCATCGTTAAGATAAAAAAGAAGCCAAATGACACTAATTACATTATGCTACTATCATTATATAAAAACCGTTCGTTAAATAATAGTTAAAAATATTTCAAAGATACATTCTCAGTATTAAAAGTATTTTTATATAGTTTTCGTAGCTCGTGGGATCCCGACAGCGGGGCAGCGGCACCAACCATTAGGTGGTTGGTGGATAGATGCTTACCGATCACCCGGAGAGGGAAAAGAGTCCTGAGAGGTGAGAGGTCGCCGAGGACGTCACACGCACGCAATTATCACATTGCCTTTAAGCGGCTTTTTCCTTACCAATTACTGTCTCTTATCCCCGCTGTAAAGTCAATTAAAAGGGTGGCTTCATAAGGAAATAAGAGGATCGAGTGGAGGGAAATGTGGAGGTGAGAGTTATATTACCGAGCTTGTAACTTTTATGATTACTTAACTAAACAACAAAAAATGAGTTTGCATCCCATACATCACATAGTTCATGAAGTCTACTTGTGACTGCTGACTATCGAGCTCATTACTAATATACTTAATAAACACTTAAAATAAAAAGTTTTTTAGACTTGACGTGGTACTGGAATACTTAAACAGGAAATTTTATTAAAGACACAGAATGTAAATAATTTAATTATAACTTTGAAGTTAGTTTCCAATCTGCTGCGTCTCATCACCTCTCATCCGTGAGTGTTACACTCCACATCACATAATACGACTGACGGTGACCGACTTTCTTCTAATTTATGTTCTCTTTTCGCTCGTTGAAGACAACTCAACCACTCAACAACTAAACAACGCGACCTACCAGAACATGTCTCACTTGTGTGAATCAGTCACGGTGTGCGTGGTGTACTCCAGGTCACCGTTTGTATTTATTGTTAAAGCAACGTTTTCATTAACATTAGAACATAAATAATCTAATTATTATATACCTACGACTATAAGGAAAAATACTCTGGTTATAAAGCAATATACGAGTAGAGTTATCCCGATGAAGACTTCCGAAATATACAATATTTTATTACTGTAATGATTAAATAAACTATATTAGAATAAGAGCGAGAGAAGAGTACTATATAATATAAATTATTGAATATTGTCAGTTAATTTCAAAAACTGTCAAAATTTACACAAATTATTTTTTCCATAACATCACCAACGCCTCAGAAGACTTGAGTGTCAATAGAGGACAACATAAACACATTACACCGCCACGCTCATCTCAAATAACAGATCTTTTAGAGAATTGTTTGGAATTATTTGCTACAGATCACGACCACTATGGAGTCATGGAGGTGTCACTGAAACTTTTGACGCGGGGTTTGTATAAATACTGTAACAACAGAACAAGCGGTGTCGGGTTGATGTTTTGTTGTGACGTCATCACTCACGTCACTACACAACATCGCAGTACTGATGTTTTGTAAAACGAATACCATTGTTTGACCACATGTGAGGGGAGGTGGGTGGTTACACACCAACATACCCTAACGTACTTCACCTACGTCGAACACGTGGAGTTTTTGCGACGAAAAAATTTTTATCTCAGTTTTAAATACACTCGAATTGTGTTGTATGAGATTGACATCGATTATTGTAAGGACGACTGTGAGATGACGTTGATCGAGATCAACACGGAACACGGACCTGGAGCTCAATTTGATCTTAACAATATTTAATAGAAACCGCCTCCCTATTGAAGAAACACCTGAATCTTCTTGAATTATTAACAAAAATAATACAATACTTATATCAGAGTCACGTTAGGAACATACCTACGTATAGTAACTTAAATAAAATCTAAATAGAATAGAATATACCTGTGTGTTTGGTCACCACGCGATGCGCTCCACTGTTATAGTAACAGAGTTGGCGTCTCCTCTCTGAACCAATAGTGTCTCATTTGATGAGGATTTAGAATAAGTTGTTCAGTGTCATTTGACATAAACAAGATCTGTTCCAAGATGAAATACATAAAGTCGTAAGTTAAGAAAATATTTTCAAACCAAATTCTTTTTTTACCTTACTTATGATAATTAGGGTAATAAAATTATTAATTATAAATTTGCGATACTAAATACCTTTAATATGTGTGTTATTTAATGATACATAGCAAGAGAGGAACGCGTCAAAGACGTGGGATATTGTCTTTACGAAGGTTGCGAATACAAACACCGAGACAACTTCTAGTCTTGTCCGGATTTAAATCGAACTATATTTAATGTTTTCACTCGCGTGTGTTCATTTCCAAGCCAACGTTTCAATTAAGTTACGGTGGTTTTTTCAGATTTCTCTGGATGTACTCACTATTAAATCTGTCGGTGAAGTCGTCGACGTTGGATTCTATATATGAAGTGATCCAAGTTATTGGATAATTCCCTTTCAATAGGTTTGTGAATCTCTGTACGTATCTGTAATGCCTTCACGGGCTTACTGTGTGTGTGTGTGTGAGAACACAACACTTTCAATTATTTACACACATTTTATGACATTACACGCACACATGTTACATATTAGTGTGTTATATAAATATATATGTGTTTTATATGTATTTAGTGGTAGGTATATTAGTATGTATGTTTGTTTAATACCAATTCCACCACCATCTGTATTCCATGTCAATATTTTCGTTAAAGTGTTTAGTAAATAACAGTCAGTATTGTCATTGATGTACAGGATTCTTTTTTCTGACACATGGTCTCAGCAGCAATATCTCAGCTGAAAGTCAGAAGTATAAATATAAAATTTCAGTCGTTCTACTTCATCTTCATCAAAAACGTTCCATCCCCCGTCACCATCAGTCACCAAAGTTAGCGCTGACCTGCCTCATTACCATATGTGACAAGCTACTCACAGAGCACTGAGTGGGCTTCATATCGAAGAAGCTACCATCAGACGATTCACAAAAACACTGTTCAATAAAAATACAATCAGTGTGACAAAGTTTAAATTTAAATTAAAATGACACAATTTCACTTTTTTCCTTTTTAAAATCATTTTAACGGAAGTAAAAGAGGAATCACTAGTGTTCCAATAAAGTAAAATTTAAGAAACTATTTCGTGCGTGTTGTAGCAGCAAACCCCACACACTTCACATTTTCCTCTAAATGTATATTTTTCCATTAATTACACTATATGTACATTTATAGTGTGTACTGAGCCTATTTTGCACACTTTATATCTTATTTCGTGGTGGTGTGGTCGTTGTCGTGTGGTCACGATTGTTCGTAGTCGTGTCGTGAGATCGTCGTGTCCGTGTCGGATGTTCTCTAACGAAGGCTCTCAAAGAAGCCTCAGAAGAAAGCCGTCTCTTTGAAGTCTCAGGCTTCATTACGATGATGAACACTTCTCGTTCCCTTTTCGTTTTTTCGTTTCCGCGAGGTTCTCGTTTTCAATTTCTTTATAATACAAATGGGTCTGAAGGAAGCTCACACTTCAATTAACATTATATTTGATGTTTTCTTTACAACACATCTCATTAATCAGACAGTCCCCGGAGCCGCCGGCGTTGATGTCTTTTATATGTATAGCGTCCGCGTGTGTCGGTGAACTTCGTTCACTTCATCGAGCTTATTATCCTTGATTAATTTCCATCCCTAGTAATCGCCGGGGTCATGACTGTTGATTCCTTAAAATAATACTAAGGACCTCTCCATGATGACGAGGTGTTTACTGTTTTCAAACCATATTCTGTATCCTTCTGATACAAATAGTACAATAACTTTTCAAACTGTTCGTGTATTAATTTTTCTTCAAATGGAATATTTTTCATGATATCTCGTTTATTGTATTATTGTAAGGTTATATTTATACTCCGCTATATACATCTATACTATAAGTTCTTAAAGGACTTATATTAAACTAGTTTTCTCAGCTTTACCATCAAAAATAAATTTGTGATGTAAATCAATTTTCAAATAATATCTTATAGTTAGTTTGTAAGAATTCGTAGTCCCCCAGGCTTCACGGCCTCCCCAGCTCTCCTCGGGCTCCCGGTCCCCGCAAGTCCCTCGGGCCCCCATTTCCCCCGTAGCTTGGAGGTGTCATTCATTATGTAGGCGACCCTCTGCCATTGAACAACTTCGTCCTGATTTTCTTATTCGGTTTCAAATCTAAATATTTATTTGAAGTTATTTCTGAAGCCGCCTTCACCCGCGCCCGCCCTACCATGACTCAAACTTATTCAGGAAGTTACGACCATAATGTTATGACAGGCTTTAGATAAATATAATATTATTATTGAGATATAATATATGTAGAGTTCTAATCATCATAATGAAATATAAAGAATTTTATGTTGATAACGCCGACACCGACACCGATATTATTACTTGAATTTTGGCTCTTATCTTATCTTTGATGTGAAAAATAGTTGACATAAAAAACATAACGGATGAAAAGGAAACCGGCTGATTGACGCTGGAGGAGCTGGTTATATGAAACATTATAAAGCAGAATAAACAACAACACTGCGGACACAGCTCGCGGCTCGCGGCTCGCAGCTCGCAGCTCGCGATGTTTTATGAATATATGTAATGGTTTTGTTTTCCCGGTGTCCGCGGCTCGCTGGAGACCCATACGAGCATAGAAATAATGAGTGCGGGCGTACCGGAGGAAGGTGGCAAGGAAGACGAACAGAACCATAGCATAAACAATAGCCGAAGTACCTGAGCTGGTCTCCTCTACCTACACGTAATGAACACCGCCCTCACTATCAACGATATTGCACCACCGCCACCCCTCACCCCTAACCCCTCAGCCTCACTTTATATAAACTACTTTCATGATATTGTTTTGGGATCATCGCGGGGGTGACGGGTGCGAGGTGCGGTCGGACGAGCGGGGGTGAGCGGGGGTGAGGGCTGAGGGTGTCATTAGCGGGAGGACATCGTTACTGGGCGGAACTGCGTCGTTACTAGAGACAAAGCACCTAGCCATGTGCCCGGCCATTTTTCGAGCCGGCTATATTATAAACCTCCCATCTCATCGTCTTAATTATTCCGAGATTCAACTCAGCGTTACTCCCATGAGCCTGACCAACCGGAGATACATAGCGATTATAATAATATTGCATCTAAAACAAACATAAATATTGTCGATCAATTTGTAAGTTTGTGACACTACACCCATCAGGACGTAACAAAGCGCCCGATGCTATGTAATGTATATGTACCTTTGTTAAGTGAACACCCTCCGTCTGTATGTACGTTCGTTAGCAAATGTATTCAGTAATGAGCGTTTTGTGAGCAAATGTAAAAATATATAAAATGCACTATCAAGTAATGCGAGCGAGAGCGCTTCGTGACGAGCGAGGCGGACCCATAGAGACTACATACAACTAAAATATATTCCGTAATGAGATTTATATTGTTTCTAATAGACAAATATTGGTTTTTTGACAAAGATAAATTTTGTTAGACCACCTTTCGGAGAGTGTCTTCAGGGTTGTCCGTAGGGTTTAAGACAATCGTTACTTACGTATCAGATAAATATCTATAATTCAAAATAAATTTGTGTTTATTTGTAATTTTCTAACGCTGTAATCTGCTGCCGCGTGTCCCATACCTTAAACCTTCCATCTTGATAATGAGCGCAGTAATCAAGAGATCCGTCCGTAGTGCGCATTACGACTTAAATTATATGAATGTGCCATGTAGGTACCACCGACTCCCACCACCGCCCCCAACCACACTCACCACCACACACCACTACACACACAACGCACATTATTTAATTTTATTTGAATATATAATGAGGACAAAACTGTATTTAGAACGTTTTAAATTTAACATAATTTATTTGCAATAACTGTGGATTCATTAAACATATACATTGTTCTCACATAGCTATCGTCCCAGCTTCCGGTATTGACATTTCTCTCTCACGAACACAAATACCTACTCATTCGATCTTTTGCTTTGAATTTTTTCATCGTATTTAATGTTATTATCGAGGAAATCCCGGTCATTGTGGAAGTCTCTACAACAAAGCGATCGAATCAGTCATCAGAAGATAATTCAATATGAAAAATTGCTAAATCTCTAATAAAGTATTGTCGGAGCGCGCTCTTTGAATAAGTTTAAAACGTAATGAACCAGACGTTACTCACGACCGAACGCACAGGCGACCGTCCTCATCGTGCTTATTATATAACCGGAAAGTAAATAAGCCGAGCTGGAGTCAAGTGAATGACTTGAGAAGAAAATACAACAGTGACATAAGATCGAATATACTCGTATGTATTAAAACATGCCCGTAGGATCGTTTGAGACGAAGTTTTCTTGTTTGTTTTACACACGTCATCACTATCATGGACTCCAATGTTTGCTATTAATTTTATAATGATTATTTGAAGGAACAAAAGGAATATCGGCAAAATATCTCAACGTTCATCCGTTTTGTGTCAACCCTCGACTCTGACGGTTGTCATCGTCTCGTTGATTGGATAATTCGCGGTAGGGTCGAGCAGAATGGCGGCTTTATAGAATTATAGGAACAAGCAGCCCTAATACTGTAAGTGGCAGTCAGGGCTGCGCCCGCTACGACCGGCGGTAAATAATACACCTCACATTACTTTATATATAAGGAGGAAATTTAATAGGAAACCGTTTTATATTGAGAGCGATGGAGTAACTAAAATACTTTTAAAAACACTACATCTAAGGTTACTGCGTCAGTGGATTTTAATTAACAAAAACATATAATTAATATTGAGTAGTGCGCAGTCGGAATGTATATCTATGTGTTATTAAACAGATATCTGTTGTCGATGTCTTCATTCAAATATAATTGATTGGTGTTAATATCGGTTAAGTATCTTCATATTAAAACAATGACTATATAATGATTTGAACTTGTATAACTTAACTTCTTTTGCACTCGATTGTCACAACGAGAAACAACTGTTACGTGAAGAAAATAAACGAGAGGATGGGAATTATATTTAATAAAGTGTAAGATGAAATCGTAACAGAATAATAGTTCACATCACAAACAAAACAGCAGCTGAGTAAAGTTTAAAAATAATCAGACGAGTGTAACCCCTGGAGCAAAACACTCTGGAGATCGGAAGCAATTTACACTAGTGACAGTCCTGAACTGAACACACTATATACTAAACAATACGAATTCATCTTTCGATGGATGTAATAAGGTCCACTTCAGCTTGCTCCAGCACCACCTAATTTTTACTGGAAAAGCTGAAATATTCGAAGCGGGATTGCGTAGATTGGTCGGAGGAAAAAAATCAGAGGACGACGTAATTCCTCCGATTAAGTTGAAGATAATTTCGTCAAAAGGAGATTCTTAGTGGATTACTGTCTTTACAAAATAAAGTAACTGATGTAACAATATAACCGGAGAGGTGGTAGGAACTATATGGAGAAAAATGCGGTTAATAAAGGAAAGACGCCTCAGTGATGGTCAGGAGGGGACGAGGTTGAGGAACTACTGTGTTTAGGCACGACAATAATAATTAGTAAATATTTATTAATGAGAGTGTTAGAGAATAGCTCACTGTACTATTGATAGCAAGTGTATTGACTTCAACTTCAACAAGCCTACATAGTTATAATCATATCGGAGATGTAACAACCTAACATAGAGTGAAATTAAATATTATTTTTATAAAAGAATTTAATTGGAGAAATAACATGAAAACCATAAAGTACCCTGAGACCTGCCAGGAGAACTTTATTTGTTGCAAGTATCTGTGTTGTACACCAACAGGCAGTTCGAGAAAATCTGTGTACAATATTACTATGAGGAATCAGTTACTCTTCAATTCAAGTTTTATAGTATAATTCAAAAATTTTAAAAAGAGAATAATACACACTAGTTCAATTAAAAATATAATAATATTTACAAATGTACTATTCCTGAAAATCTATAACAACCTATCTTAATACTGGAAAATTATCGTACAACATTTGAGAACAAGGTTTCTTTGAAAGTAAATACTTTCAATATCACGATAATTCCATTCCATACACCAGCCAATGGACTACAAATTAATATCTCGTCTGTCTCGTCTGGAAACCCTTCACTCACGTAAGCCCAATGTACACTGAAACCTCCTCGTGTATATACATGTTGTAAATGTGAAAAATACTCAACCCCTTGTTTCGATGAACTCAATTCATCTATTGATTAATTTTTCTCTTAATGTTAAATGTAATGTTACAGCAATAAAATTATTTTCATATCTGCGAGCTTAAACTTTCGCCCGCAATCTACATTCTATGAAAACCTACATAATAAGTCAATCAATATTTAGAAGGTAACTTTTTACTTTGTGAAATTCTTAAAGAAAAAAACATTTTCGGATTTCGGTTACTTTAAATCCCGAATCGAGATTTTGATAAATTATTAAATATATAAATCGTGCAGTGTATCTGATTATCATACTTTTGTTTAAATATGTTCTCCTGAATATCTTAGACATCATTACGAACAGGTTTATTTATCACACAGCTAACATTATCGTATGCTATAATAGAGAGTGTTTATTCTCCAGATAAACGGTTTAATTGGTCTAATATGTTATGTCATGGCTGTTAGTATCTGATGGATGTAATTTACGACACACGAAAATAGATTTTGTTATTTTAATTACTCCACGCTTATATAACCACAAATAATATCTCATCTACTTTCCTAACATATCATTCGTTTCAACAACACTAACCTCTGTCTTATTTATCATTGGATAATTCGAACTTCCACTACATGGTCGTTTAAAAGTTTCTACCAACATCAAAATTTTACAACTCACAAGCCTATATATATAACAGTTTGTACAAACATGTCATAGCAAATATCTTTAAATAGATCTACACTAAATAACATAGGAGAGATTAAATCAAAAATTAATTTCCCTCGTAAAGTGGTAAGAAAGGATGTTTATTGATATGTTAATTTTATTTATTGATTTTTTGTATCACGTAATAGCCAGTATAGAGGCGTCTATATAAATATTATAACATACAGAGTAAGAAACTTCCTTGTATAAATGGTGCCAATTAATTAAGACATTCATTTCTTTACGTTATATCTTTATTTTACGTTATTTGCATTATAAAAATAATAGATCCTTGATCCTTTATAATAGATAGACTGGACACTTAACTTCTCTTGTAACTATATTGAACGTTGTGCTTTTTTAACCATGATGTGTCTGCATAGTTCATACAAAGATTCTAGAAGTGTCAGAAAAAATCCTAATGTTTCCATATAAGTTTACAAGTAAAAATTAACTATAAAAAGTTGAGATTTGTTAATATTTTCATATCGTCGCAAAATTGGATATTGACCTCAAAACTGGACTATCATGGCATAAAATTTAAATTTCGGCCAAATTATAGGCTAAAGTTCAGCTTTATACCAAGCCGAGGGACAACGCCTTATGAGCCCAAAAAAGATTTGGTACATAAAAACTTCCAAATGGCGTTTGTTGACTAAATGAAGGTATGAGAACGAGTACCTCGTAGAGTGTTGTGGTGCGCCCTAAAGTGATTCAGTTGATTCATGCTCGATTCCGCAAATGCATCTACCAAAGTCCAGTACGTCAGTCTTAACTGATATTACAGCTCCTTTTAATGTGACAGTTAGCTTGCACCAAGAGTCAGCTTTAAGTCCGATTGTATTCGTGCTGATAACCGATGTCATGAAGGCGTTTTTAAACCGCAAAATGGAATATTCATCAAAAGACACCTTCCTGCATGTTTTTTGTCGGTGAAATCATTCTCGTTGCAGAACGTACTATTAGTTGCAAGAAAGACTGGAGAAATGGTTGGGAAAATTAGGAAAAGAGGCCTTAAAATACGTCACACAAAAAATGTTGTTGCTCTTAATTTCAAAATAATTTGGATATCAATTAAAAAAAATGTTTTTGGCGGCATTTCATGTCACTGGTGCAAGCAATGGTTTTAGCTATCTTGGGTCTGTTTTGGAAGATGACGAGGATTTTTATCTGGCTATTAAACGGAGAAGCAATTCAGAGTGGATAAATTGGTGATAGGTACATATCTACAAAATGCTTATTAAATGAAAGAAGTGGTTATATTATATGGAACTAAGGTTGCTGGTAGCTGAAGGTGGAATGATTTTAGCATTGAGTCCGCCTTTTGTGTAATGTCAAAAAGTAAAAGATGTGTGTAATGACAAGAAAGTATAGTGTAAGGAATAATTCTAAAAGTGGCACCAGAGACAGAAGACCTTAAAGATAAACGATTTTCGTGGATCCTGTATGTTATTATGTGTATAGATACGAATGTGCTCGAATATTATGAACATGGATGCTAAAAGATAGAAAAGAAGAGGAAAACCAAAGAAAAGATATTAAAAGTGCATTAGAGAAGATAGGGGACAAAGAGATATGAGCGATAATACGAAAAGTGACAGAGGTTAATGGAGGATAATTCTTATTAAAGACAAAAACGAAACAAAAATCTACGCTAGAGTACATATCTTGTCCAAAGATTAGACCAAAGCTCAGGATTTTAATAGGACAGGAACAGGACATTATAAACATTTAGAGTCAGAATAATTCTGAAAAAAGTAAGGCTTCATGACACAACATTTTCTCTTTTGACCGTGCTGCTCTGAATTGAGCTGAAAGCCTTTCCTCAATCCTATAAATGTAATCAGATATCGAATCTCAGAAGGTAACGCCCCATAATATTTTATTCTGCGTATAATCAATTTTAATCAAGTAAAACTTCATATTTACAATGGAATTTTCACGCTGAAGAATTTAGCTCTGTATTTGCAAACAATTTTTATTCAAAACTCCGTTTTTTTTTGGCTACAAGTACAAGAGGATAAAAAAGTTTTTATTGGGAATGTGAGATGACTCAGGAAATGCTTGTATATGATGTGAAATGAAATAGAAAATACTTATTTCATTCTTTCATTAAAATGTAGGTAAGTTTTAAGAGTTTGCAGTTATTTTTAAGATAAACAAAAATATTGGTAAACATGCGATTTACCGATCGCAGGGCGATAGCATCTAAGTGCAATACCTAAATATGATTCAGAAAATTATATGTATATATGTCGGAGTAGGGTCTAAGCCATGGTTTTTAAAAAGAGTGACGTCAGCATAACTGACGGCATCGATGACTTTATTCTTGAATGTGGTCAGGATCTCAGACTCTTGAAGACAACCTAGTAGGTGGTTTGGCGAACTCCTCACTTCGAAGAGGTGCAATCCTTGTAACGGCTCGAGCGAGACTGTCTGTAATCTGTACTCTCGACTCTATTAGTGCCGACTGACATTCATTGTTATGACTTCACTTGCATAGGTGACTGCACGAGTGGTTATGTGAGTGACCTTTGATAATTTCAAGTTCCCTCAATTATTAGCTATTCAAATAATAAGAATTGCGCCGATATATATATATATATACTTACATATATATATGTAGGTTGTGTATAGATGTATAGAACAAGTAATTCATCTCTATCTTTTAACATCAGCCAATGCTACAGATAAGTACATTTTACTTTTTAGTCTCTTATTTGTAGGCATTTCATAGTGTAAACAACATGTTTCATGGTCTTACTGAAAAGTGGAAAAAAGCAATATCTACGGGATCTCACATCATGAAACTTAAGGATGCAGAACTTGACATAATCATGAAAACTTTGAGCATTATTAGAAATAACTTTAATTAATATAAACCTAAGTTTATGAATAATTTAACATAAGATATAAACGGTTTATGAATTTAAAATAAGGAAGCTAAATCAAACAACAGTCTGCATAACGGCAGAGAGTTCGATCAAGATGGCAAAGTGTGAGAATGTGTCCAAGCGGTAAAGGAGGTTTAATATGTTGTAAAGAGAGCCAGAGCTATTGATATGAGATAACTTTCCAAACTTAACGCTGCTAAAAGAAACAAATATATTTGTTGTTTTTAAAGACAACACACACAAGATTTAACATATTAATTGTATATAGCGATTTTAAAAGGTAATATTAGTCATTATTAACACAACAACCCTTGGATCACAGATGTTATTTGGCTAGTTTGGTTTGTCTCTAAGATTCCCAACATTCTGAAAAAAATATTAGATACTAGACAACAAAATACGTAATTATTTCTATAACAAATAACTATATTTTCTTTAATTCAGATCTGGATAAATAATTAAGTAATTCCGACGTCAGTAACGTGTCACATATGTTGTATATGAATTACATTTCAATACAATGTTATCATATCTATAACAAACGAATGAAATGTGAGCGGAGGCTGTAAATATTTATATAATATTGTGTGTATATAGTAAGCAGAGTGTTGGCGTCAGTGGTCGCGTGTACAAGTTTATATAGCGAGTTGATGTCGGCGGGTCCCGCCCACAACCTTGACGCTCATTCCCTCTCAGTGGCGTAAAGATCTCTGACGTCCTATGTATTGAACACCTCTCAGATGTCACACCAGACGCACGGGATACATGAACAGCTCTCACCTTAGACCTCAGAGTCAGCTAAAAAATATTCTAAACGTTTTAAAATAACATACATTTTTTTATTAATTTAACAGGTCATTTAATATTTTCCAAATATATAATACCTATATTACTTCTATTATTTTCATAAATCAATCATTTGAAGAAAATTTTTTATTTGCATCCTCTGAACTTCTTCCATAAAGAGGCTGTAAAGGCGAAAACTTCTGAACTATTGTAATGAGTATTAGAGTACGGTGAGGTGAAGTCTCGTCCCGCGGGCGACGGCAGCCTCCTCACGACGACACCTTCATGGAACATTCCAATAAACACGTAGAAAACTACTCTGATGAAGAAAAACATCGTGTTTAATAAAGTAAGTTGTTGGTTAAACTTGAATGAAACATTTAATGAAGTTTAATGGAAATATAATGTAAGAAAAGGATTGTTACAAGTCCTGAATCAGACGGATTCTACTGAGACATTTAATGGGCATAATAAATAAATGTTACTTGTAGATCGTATCGTAAAGCTGGCTCACTCCGCAACCCGTGAATATTGATGTTGATGATGATGTTATAACACACACAACGACATGTAAAGTATAATAATGGTCCCTCTAGTTAAGGTAACTCACTCAATTAAATATTAACATTTAAACTACTGTCATTCTTGGATACATCGTGAGAACAACTTACCAACCGTCACACATACCTCGCACAAAACAGGTAAATTAAAATTAAAATGTTTTTCTAACAATGTTTTGCTTGTTTCTGTCATATCTTACTTTAACTCTGTTTTAAATCTATTTAATTCGCTTTGAAAATCATAGTTGTTAATATTTTTTCAGATTTCTTATAATGAATTGCAAACATTTAATCAGATCTAAGTATATTGAGAAGTAAGTATAATTTATATTTAGATAAAAATCTAAAAAATTACTTTATTCTACTATCAACTTGTTTCAAAGAATAACTAATCTGTCAACTTTCATCGCGGAGTGATCAGATGTCTAAGTTATTTAACTCTTTTAATGTAGTTATTACAACAAACCAGTGAATGAATTCCAGACTGTACATTTATAAACAAAGTGTCCTTAATAATAAGTTTTTACAGAAATATTTAGACATTCACTATAAATGTTTTAATCTTCATTTAATATAAAGGAATTCTTTAAAAGTATCAGACGTTCATTCTAATTATTTATATTATAAAATCATATTTAACGTAATTATACCTCGTCGTTAATTTAGTTCTCCAACAACTCCAACGCGATATATCTATGTACATAGTGTGTTTTTTGTGTACATAACTCTTACTGTTTGTATGAAACGTGAAGATATAGCTTCTATATTTTGAACAATCTCTTATTTTAATTTTGGTAAATATAACATTTCGGAAAAACTTAAAAGTTAGTCTTAAAGTCATTATAATAAAACCTTCTTTATAGAGATTTTCACTAAACACGTTTCTACTATAATGGCAAGCTTTTTAGCACTTAATAACTTCAATGTAGAGTTTCGACCAGATTGATTTATTTCTTTGAAACAATACCTCGCGACACTTACATCAACAGTATTACATTTACAGATTTTCAGACTCTCCAGTCTTCACGTCTGTAAGCCTATTCAGAGTTCCTCTCACTCACATACCTGTCCGTTCAAATTAACAGCTCATACTGTAACGTAGGATCATTATCAAATGGTAAACGGTTGACTCTCCGTATGAAGTGTGACAATACGGAGTTATGAGAAGCACACTGATGTCTCTTGAACTGGAGAAGTCGCTCAACTCCAGTTCCTCTCTGTTAGTAGTTTCAGTTACGCTCTCGGTTTCTTTCAATTACAACTAACTTTACAAGAATCCCGACTAAAAATTTAAACTATTATATAATTTCTTTCACCAACATCGTGTTTAGACACTATTCTTTACTTTTTAATCTGTATTTATGTATTGCTAAATCATCGTTTCTCAAATTTATTCCAAAAACATTCCTAGAGAACGTGTAATTCTTTTTTTCTTAATCGTTTACTTCGATGAAAAATCACTCCCATAAGACAACACATCGAGTCAAAAGACATCCCTCCGAGTACAAAGTAAATTGAAATTTTCCATTATAGTCCACAAGTTCAATTAAAACCAAGAATCAAGATATGAAACGGTCAGTGGGTCAGAGAAAACATAGTTAAGTTTGTAATCGTATCGGGCAGTGTGTGAGATGTGGTGTACAGTATTAAAATATTAATCACATACTTTATTATTAAACCGCACGCGAGTCAGACCGGAGTCGCCTGTAGCGATGTAGAACAGTAACGGTCTTATGAAAACTGACCAAACTGCCGACTCTAATAAATAATATATTAACATAAAGTAATGATCTTGTACGAGCGTGGCATCATTATCTGGAAAGCGGCTGTGAGAGCTGGTCGACGAGCGTCGCGTCAATATAAACGGTTAGGTACTGAGCCGCAGTACATAAGTAAGTAAGCAAGATTAAAAAACAGTCCAGTGCATTCAAAGTGAGAGCTCGCTCCACAATATTATAATCTGAGAGCGCCCGCACGGGGAGGCGCCACCTACCTCCTCGCAACATGCCGCGTCTCTCTCGCACGCAGCGAGGAGAGGAGTCGTTTGTGGCAGGAAAGGTGTAGTATATCATTAACTTAAATAATTATGTAGCGCGGGCTGCGAGCTGCGAGCTGCGGGCTGCGGGCCGGGGGGGATCGTAAACTAATGCGTTTTCAAGAATGAGGGTTAGAGGGTAAGCTATGTGGATAGTTTCGTGATTACAGTTTCTCATAATGGAGTGGAGGCGGCGGAGGAGAGAAGTCACTCCATCTTTAATCATTGGGGAAATATTCCGCGCTCGTTGTTTAAAACGCGAATTATTTAGGAGCGCGTTTCCCGCCGAGAGTCCGCTAAATACAATACATACTGCGGCCGGCGCTGGATACATAATGATTAAAACCCAGCTCCTGCGACAGACGCCTGTCATTATTTTTATGAAGAGTTGTTATCATTTAATCCGATCGTCTCCGGCGACTCAACGTTTAATGTCACTCGTGACGCGTCTCAAACAACCGCTGCATCCCATCCTCCTGCTTCAGATAAATCTCATCACTTATTTTATTGTTCTTGATTACATTTTGCGCCTTTGTTTTTGTTCTTTACATTTTTATATTCATTTACAATAGGCACTGTTTATATTTACTTCACTATTTTTTATATAATGCTATCGAATTTACACCGAACGTACGCACGTCGTTAGTAAATGAACGCATTATATATAAATGTAGTAAGACTATTATGTCTAAAAATTCCATTACATGTAGGTATACGAGTTTACTATAACTTTTGATGAATCCTACAGTGTACTTCAGCAACATACTATACATTCATACAACTTAATATGTTTTTAATGTGCATACGAGTATGACGACCGGAACTATGATTCATAGAATTAAACATATCGTTTAAAGACAACCTTTAAAACAAATTCACAACATGAAAAAATTACAAGTTGGTAGGGATTTGAATAAATTTAATAGGAATAATTAACCTTGGCCATGTCACACCATAGCTGAGAATAAACTAACAGTACCAGAGGTAAGAAGTGTGACTTCAGATATAGATAAAGTGATATCATCAAGTAAACACTGACAGTAAGAAATACAAACTGTTAACTTAGCAAATTATTGACACTGTCCTGCTCGGTCCGTTCACGAGTACCTCCTGTCTGATATGCTATGTGGCGTCCTCACTTTCACCATATATAGACAATACATACACACTAAGATGAAGATCTAGCAAGTTCACTCACAGACTCATCGACCTCATAGGTACAGTTGAAACTAGTTCTTACCTGAAAAGTCCTAACTAATAATGACTCCATTCACTGACAAACTATTCTTAGACGTATGGAAGTGAGCCCAGGACACTGGTTTCCATACTCTAATTTATGGATGAACTTATATTATTCAATGAATGTTTCACACTCTTCAGATGGCTATAGCCAGGGCCGGGTTTCTTTGAAATAAACACTTAGTAGTCGTGGCATGGGAACTGTTACACAAAACTTAAAAATAAAGTATCTCGTGAGATGTCGTTGAATAAAGAACGGGCGAGGATCACGACTAACACAGCTTTTATAACACGGGCTCTACGTCCATCGGAAATGAAAATAATACAAAAAGTAAACAGTAACAGGTTTAATTATTACTTGGTTAAGAACGATCACTTGAGGACAAGAACAAACAATGATCAAATGTTCAACTGACCTGATCTATTAGTGCTGTCAAGTAGTGAAGTGGCCGCTCCTTTGTTTGTGTGTTCTTCACGTGATATACCAACTTTAACATTCCAGACACGAGCCGCGCACCAGGCCGCTGGGCCAGGCTAGCATCCATATCTCTAAACAGTTTTTAATTGTTTTCTTACACAAAATAAACTGACAATATAAAAGATCCTATTCTATTTCATTTTTTCCAGACCATTTTTTTTCAAATCATTTCTAAACTTGGATATTTTCCTAGAAGTCATTGTTAGTATTTCGGTTCCATTCTCATCAAACAAAATATTTTTAAAGATGTCCTTTACATATAAAGAAAGTATTTTTTTGTACACAGTTCTAGTATACCTATAACCTCAGTCACTAACCTGTCCGTGAGGTGAACATATTTATATCAAACTATATTTCTAATAGCGTAAATACAAAAATTATTTAAGGTTTTCTCGTCATGGGATTTCATTTGTTTAACATTACTTTTTAATTTAAATAACAAAAAACACAAAAATCCGTTAAATATTAAATTATTTTATGTATGTATGTTTATTCAAATTTATCACAATATTACAAATAACACAAATAAACACATTATTAGTTTAGAATAAGATTGTCAACGTCATTTATGTAGTAGTCACAGCAAAAAGTTTTCATGCCGACAAGGTCCATTAACTGCGGCGAGTTCATGAGATGAGATACTATCACTCATCGAGTGAACGTCTTCATTAGTAACAATGACTGCAAACACTCAAATAAATGTTTTTCGCTTGATCCTTGAAAGGTTATCTATTATAATAAATGTACATAAACAAACTGAGACGTGGGGAAGTAATAGGGACACCTTTTGAATTTTAGGGACGTTCTGTGTAGTCTAGAATGAAATTATCGATAAAAGGTGTACCCTGCATATTAAATAGTAATATTTACTGTAACAGACCAACATGAAGCCAACGTAATCTTGATCTAGATATAAATAATATTATATATTTAAGGAATTTTTATTAAATAATACCAAATTCGATCAAAATGAAAGTTAAGTGTAATAAAAAAATTGTTTGTGACGTGAGTGTGAATCAGTTTATATTTTCAGATATTAAATATGAACACTACCGTCTCTTGTTTTTGCACAAATAAACTGACTCCTCGTTTAATTTATAATACACAACACAACAACTGTGTCAGTAAGTAGCGTCTTATCGTGAACCTACCTCTCATCACCGCCGAGACGTCGCAGTAAAAGTACCGATATAAAGTTGAGGATACAGCATACACGTGTATTAAGTTTGTTAAGCAGAAATTTAACATTATTGTCACGTATAATCAAAGTTTATCGGTTTAAACTTTGATTTTATCTACATTTTCTACTTCCTTCATATTTTAGTTGTCCATTTTTGTTCCTGTGAGTTTGTTTGACATCAGACAAATAGGCGTCAGCCATGGGTCTTTAAGTTACAATGAATATTGGAGTGGAGTTTGCTAACTAGCTGCGTGTCTGCCGTCATGTGGCCATTCCTGTTTTGTTACAACACTGACGCTGTTTACTTATTGATAAAAACCTTTTGCGTCAAGAAAAAGAATTTTAATAGAGAGAGACAGTTGTATCACGCGGGCGGCCTTGTCTCTGAAACAACTCACTGTATATACGCAGAGACAATAATAACGTAACGGATAATATAATAAAACGATTTTAATCAAAATAACATATAAATATCAATTAAAAGAATATATACTTCATTTCTTATTATTATCGTGTGATCAATTTTCTTCTCCTTTTTTTCACTTTTTCTCAAAATGAAATCAGATTTAAATGATTTATCGACCATTAGTAATGAATATTGTTTTATTGTAATTAAGAGAGGAGTTCTTCTTCATCCTCATGTGAGTCTTCAGCGCTGAAGTTTGTTTGAAAGTATCTTAGCCTCCCCCTTGTCAGTGGCCAAGCGAAACAGTTTTTCGATGGAAAGGATACCAGGGCATTCCTATATCTTCGACCACGATTTGTTTTGAAAATGAACGTAAACAAGCCGTTGAGAGTATTAGCACCTCTCCTCACGATTGTTCCCAAATCATTTCCGGAAACTGCTTCCAGGGCCGTGCATTCTGTCCTCGCCGTTATAGTGCAAGTTGTTCGCGACATTCCAGACAAGCTTAATATAAATTTCAAGGTCAGAGTAATCCATACGTCTATATTTGTTTGAGTTTATAAACACAAAAACAGCTAACGGCATTCGACTCATAAAAACTGCTGACCGTCTGAATAGATACCTGATGTCGGCATGTGCTTATCATGATTGTCTTCTGTGCAGTCATCATACGTTACGTCATAATATCTATCATCTAAGTTTGTAATTATTTTCCGTTATAAAACATTTACACATGAGGCCGTTTTTAAGAATATTAGTAGGATGTTAACCTCATTAATGAGGCCTAGTAGTTATAAAGATATTCAATAATTATGAAGATGTTCTCTGCCGTCTCTGGATGTTGGTCCAGGTGTGACCAACACTCATGTCTGTTTGTTGACAGTTAAAAAGGTTGTTTACGGTATTATTTATATAAATAAAGTTGATCTTTAAGAAAATAACCTGACGTCCTCCGACACTAATACGTCGGACATTGCGCGTTTGTAATGTACTTACATAACAGAGGGGCGAGGTGAAAGTGGAGGAGATACTATCTCTACTGTCTATAAACAAAAATTTCAAACACGCCGTCTTATTAATTTAAAATATATTTTAATAAATAAAATAAAAATTACCAAAAAGATAAAGTAACTTTACATAAACTATCATTAAGTTTGTTATTTTTGACAATAACGCAGTTCCTATTACATTTTAACTGACTTAGAAAAAACATTAGTGTAAGAAAAATATATTTATTTATGAAAGACTTCTACACGCAGAGATTATTTTGATCAATCTGTTTTAAAGATGACAGTAGTAAGAAAAATATGACGAAGTGAAATCTATCAACAGACTAGTGATGAATCACAGAGTAACTTGGAGTCTTCCAGAGGACTAGGAAGATGTAGAAAGCACGTTGCTCACTATTTTAATAACTTAATGACCGTCATCGCTTTAGCATCAACTGAAACATAAAGCTAATTCAAAAATATTTACGCTCGTTTTTTTCTTTATCTGTAAAACATTATTGTTAAAACAAGAAACAACTTTATAAGCAGAAGTCAGCAGGAGTCAGCTACATATTTGTTATTAAAGTAAATCGTAAAGATAAAGTCATTATAAATAACTATTATTAACAAACAATATACAATTAGTGCATTTAAAGTAATCTCAATAAAGGAACTAAGTTTATTATATTTCCTGACTTTGAGTTATATCTTGAACATCAAGATGGTAGATTACTTCATTGTAGCCCGACTAAGAATGACGGGTTATGTTTATTATGTGTATGTATACATGTCTGTCACGCCCTGGAGCCTTAACGGCTTCTCATGTTTTTCAGTGAGTGGTGTCAACAGATCAACATCAAGAGTATTAAATAAATAAAGAACCAATACAGACATAAACGGTATGCTGCGTTGACCGTTGAAATTAAATAAATGCATAGTCTGCTCATATCCTTTAAGTTGTCCGATTGAATGTACTAAAGATGTCAGTCGTCCAGTGAGTCGGGTTCCTTGTTCGCTGTCAGAACACTGCACTTGTTGAATGTTTGTTTCGCATTTGATGAGTTGTTATTGAATTTAAAGTTTACTAGCTTTTGTTCAAATCAAAGTATAAGACACGAACATTGTTCTTTAACAATCACGACCGTCTGCTCAGCACAACGCCCTTCTTATGATTATTTAAATGTTCAAAACAGGTGTTCGATTAAAAGCTCTGTTATATCCTCGTCTTGTGTTCGGCAAAAGAAAATAAAACCTCAGAAAAAGTTTAAAATCATGGATTACCTATATTCGACGGTTACTTGTTTCCTTTATCTTTGTTAAAGTGACAACTTTTTTCTTTCTGATCTACGATATGTGTCTAGTACATACGAAGCACGTTGCAATATATGCAATAATCAGAATTCAGCACTGTACACTCCGTACGAATATTACCAGACGTATACAGCGATGCTGATAGGTTTTCATTTGTTATATTTTATATATGTGGTACTAGTAATGACATTTTTACATCAAATAATAAATCTAATTTGCAGGTGGAGTACTCCAGGGCTCCTCAATTAACGGTTTCCTGCGACCCGCCCGCGCCGACCTCCTTCTCACCCCCTCATTAACATATCAAGCGGCTGCGAGTCGCCCCGCTCCTAACAACTTGTATCTACTTGAGGTTTTTCCTTTTCCTGATAACGGCGGAACACAACGAATATACACAAACGACATTAATAATAAATTATTAGAAGGAAACGCCACGTTCAACTCTTATAACAAATATTTAGTGGCGCCTGTTTTATTATAATCTGCCATCTTGTTCTGTGTTGTGTGTCCAGGAAGTAAAGGAGTTTCTTTAATAGCTTCCTTTTAAAACACTCGTCCGTCGGTTCATTTCTTGTATTTTCATAATCATAAAAGACTAGAATGAAAGTGTCAAAGAAAAAAATAAATAAAAAAACGTAACGTTAATAAACAGTGAAACGTTAAAATGTCGTTAAGATCTTTATAAAGATGAAGATTAAGAACTGTTTAGATTGTTAAAGCCAACCTTTTTCGTATTCTCTCTGCTTGGTTAGATTTATTAAAATCTAACGAGATATTGTCGTCTACATTTCATATAAATATGTATATATTTATATAATAGTATTTAAAAATATATTTAAAAAGAATTTTATTCCAGAGCATTTATTACAATCACTAAAATGATTTTTAATTAATGAGGACAATTGTTAAAAAGAATTATGAACTTTCATGTCTCTAAAAGTCTAAAGCCGTCAAAATTTTAGTAGAAAAAAATACTTTCTGTCCGAAATAAGTCCAGTGTAAATGAAGCCACAGCTTAGATAAAAATAACTTGTTTTATTCAATTTAATGAGCTTTATTATTTTATTCATTATATGACTACATGCCGGACCAACTTCGTTCCGTCAAAAGTTAACAGTGAAAATTAAATACTTATATTGCAACAATAAACAAAATAAGTTTCAAGTGTTGTAGACCACAATACTTTATGAAATTGTTGATATTCATTGTAAAGCTTAGTGCTATACAACGTTAACGCTGATGGTTTCTCGATGCGGGAGCAGGCGGCAAACAACTGTCCGTGAGACAAACATGGACTTTCCAGATTAACGCCACAACTACTCGAAGACGGACCCTGTGATGTACTTTTGATGTTTGCGAAAGAAAACCGCAGTGGAGATAACTTTATCGCGTTAAAAAGCGCATTTTATTTTGAACATATAATTATATTGACGTTGACAATTTACGTCAACTGTTTGACAGCTAATTTTTATAAAAAAAATATATTCTTTTTACGATTGTCAGCGCATTTTTTTATTTTATTTTTTATTTTTTTGTCGTATAAAGCTTCCGTACACTTACGGAAGATGAAAAAAAAATGAAGTCAATTGGTCGAGCCATTTTCAAGCTATGCCTGAATATTGAACAACATGTATTTACATACATATATAATAGTTACTTAATTGGAAACGTGTCTGACGCTCACACATAGTATGATGTTGTATTAATGTGTTAATATTTAATTGTATTGATGAATATCAATAATTAGAAGTTCAATGACTCAGTGTACCTAATATAACGGTTAGAGTTAGCAAAACATTATACTACATCAGAGAAGTTCGATGTCACTCGTGGATGTTCTAGTGATTACAACTTCTAATACAGATAATGATTTACGAGTGATGTGGTTATTCTGCTTCATTAAGTAATCTCACATTACTTTCGTTGTTTATTGATTTATTTAAATTAATTTAATACGTATTTCTAAACTCACTTCAGAAAGTAGAAAGGTTAGCCCCAGATGAATCATTCCTGTGCAATTGTCTTATATGGGCTATACTTTTGATTAGATAAAGTGTAAAATAGTGATGATATTTTAAAAATAAATAAAATCACTAAATTTCATTCTAACGAAAACATATGATCTCATATAAAAATGTTGTAAGTTATATGAGACACAATGCTTCCATGAACATTTATCAGGCGTAGCAAATGCTATTTGCAATTTTGTATTTGTATAGAGTCAACAATTTTCGAAAACTTTACATTTATCTCTGGACGAGATGTAACATCTACTCAGGATTACAGGATCAGCCTGGCCGCTCTCACAGACACACGAACAAACACTTATCACGCATACAAACAACAAGACGAGAAGCTGACTATATCAATGACTCTTCTTAATAAACGAAATTACCAAGATATTTATTGTATACAATAATGACATTATTTTGAGAGACTTAAATCACCATCGGCCCCATCTACGAATTAATTAATATTTGGAGTTCACCGAACTTCTTTTTAATCCTTCTTTGTTTAAATCGTCTGCTCTAATACATTATTGAATGTGTATTTGTAATTAACGTAGCAAGTGTACACAAACGCCAGTATCATCTCTCTTCCTCGCCTGGTGACCGCAGCCCCGCAGCCCCGCAGCCCCGCAGCCTCGAAGCCTCGGAGCTCCGGAGAGCATACACGTCGCTGCGAAGCTCCTCCTATGTTGTAAATATATTTTTTTCATTTTCCGCTGGTATTGTTGTCCTCTGAGACAATAGATGAGTTTCCCGCTAGAACTGCGCTCATTCACACGCTCGCCGTCTGTAATGACAGTATTTAATGACTCCACCGCCCTCCCTACCACCGCACCTACAACAATAACTATCAAATTATACGCTATATAAGGAGATATTAACATAACATAACAACCTCGTCCCAACCCATAACGAACATGTTTATTATTTTGTCACCGTATAACAATATATGGTATATAATTTTTTTATATAAATTAGACGGTTCTTGTCCGTACTGCCGCCGGATGTTTGGTGGAAATGAAGCCGAGGATGATAAATGTCTTACTCCAGTAGAGATCAACTCGCTCTCGCCTTGAACACATCCAAATAAATTCCGACAGTAAGCGTTGCCCAGACTCGTAGTAGAGGAGAGTGTATTGTTTAGAGAAACTGTTGTGTCCCTTGACTCCCCGGCTGTCTGACTCCTTGCACTTGATTAGTTATGAGCGCAGACGTTAATGTTTTATTTGGACAAAAGAAAATAGCGAATATATAGAGAAACCCCTCAACGTTATGTAATTTGATTTGAAAGAATGTCTCGACGGGTCTCAGGCGGATGTGTTTACTGATTACATAAGAACCTTCTCATGTTACAATAATAAATATTAAACTTCCTGAACGCCGCGACAGTCCACATTTATTTTAATTCCCAAAGGTTTTTACCTTTCTTAATGTTAAGTCGATAATAAAACTCCTTGTATGGACTTTTTTTATTTATTTTAAACGAAACTTCAATTATTTATTATAAAATTAATTCAAACAACGAAATGATAAGCTTTAATATATATGAACGTGAAACTTTCACATTTCATAACACACATCACTCACAGACACATGCCATCATCACTATGATATAACAAAAATAACAATATTAAGATAAAAAAGATTTCCGAGTCGTTTAATATTATATTTATTGTTTAAAGGTTCATATAAAGTATAACACTGTACACACATCATAACTAGGTGCTGAAAACTTCAATTAATCACATTAAATCTTTAACTAATTAAAATATCTCATTGTCGATAGTTGCTGTGACGTGATGATATAGGTTTATAGACATGTTATATATGGAGTGAGTAAACGGTCGCTGTAATGCTCTCAGTTAGTGATCTGCAATAAACATAGATCATATTCAAAAGCGAGACTTAACAAACATACAATTGGTTACAGGTGAGGAGCTGACTCCCTCTCGTCTTCACGCTACTGGTTGTTATACTGAAAACAGTTTTAGGCATAAATATTTATCGTTCTCGAAAACTAATGTAACCTGTTTTGTAATCAAGGTCGAAACACGAATCAGCGACGTCACCGCACTACTCACTAGAACGAGAGGCATGTTGATGACAGCCCGGGTCGCTTTAAAGAAGTATCGACAGTAACTTTTTAAAATTCACTCGTGATAAAAATGTACAGACACAACAAAGTATTGTTTACGTATACAAACTCATCGCGAAGCGTGGCGTCCAAACTGTAGGAAATAAATTTATTATAATCAAAGAAGCGTCTCTATACATAAACCATATTAGAAAGGCAGCAGACGATTTCTTTAACACCGCAACATCTTTATATATTTTACTATTACGAAGATACCGATACTTTCAATGTATCGTTCTTATTGTCTCGTAACTTCCACTGATGTCAAACTGAAGTGTTACACTTGAAGTCGAATTTATAATGAACTGTGAATGTGTCCTTCTCATTCCACGCTTTAATGCTTTAATTACCTTTAAAATAGTAACATGAAAAGACAAGAAGCGATTAATTGATTCACATATATATACACACGAGTGACTGGTGGCCATGATAACTTAATAAGTGTTAGTAGGGAGATGCCTTTGATATTATTACAGTGAGACATTTAACAGAGATGTCTTAATTAGAAATAGCTTACAACGGACAGGTGACGTGGTCTGAAGCTAGAGGTGAACCTGACACGTGACCAGAGAAGGAAGGATACTGTCCTCTGAAGACAATTTTCACATGACGTAACATATACACACAACAAATCACGTGTTTTGTAGATGGCCATGTTTGAACCGATCTCGAGGAACTCAGCATACGGACAGTACACGGCGACAATCACTATTACCCTCACTACTGTTAGCTACAGTCTCTAGTAACGAATTTAAAAATTCAATACCAGATAATGTTACCTTTCTTCCTTCCAGCAACCGCGACATTACCTGTATGGTCCTTACTACTAACAGCATCTCAGCAACTCTTAAAACTTTATACCGTCTGGATCTGATCAAACTCAACGACGAGCTCATACTTCACCTACTGTACTATACACACTGTCGGTGCCAGGATAATATATAGAAATAGTATATTGTAACACTTAAAATTATTGGTATCCACATTTAATGTAATCTGACCTTAAGATTGGTTTATTTCATTTTAGTAAATTGTTATAAGTTTATAAATTCATTAGGAATAGATTTTAGACGTCAGATGCTTACACCAGTCCGTCCGTCGGCAGTCGTCGGAGAGCGACTGAGAGGTGGAAAGGAATGGAAAATACACCTTCTGTGATACAACGATGATAGACACAGATGAAAAGTCCTTCATTGAAGTTAAAAAAAAATTTAAGGGGAAAGAAACGACAGATGATTATGTCTCCGGAGGCAAATATTATAACTATAATGTTTCAAAGAATAACTGTAATTCCCAGACTGCAGCACTCAGCAGTCAGCACCCAGCACTGGTAATAACATATTTTAATAACATGACCAACGAACAACTCAATACAGACACAGCAAAGTATTGTTTACGTATACAAAACTCAGACTTTCTTCATTTATTTCCTCTTGAACGTTTTCAAAAGTATAAAAGACTTAGCGTTTAAAGAATTCAATTAAAGATAAGGTTCGAAATAAAAATTACAATAAGCAAATTTAGTTCACCATTAAATTGTTTGTGTAGCAGAAGTCACGCGACCGTTTTATTTCACCTTCACCGCTGATATTAAAAAGACATTATTAAAACAATAGCTTTATATAAAACTAATACGACAAGCGTTAGAAGTAATGTGCTCTCTAACAGACTATTAACTGCTTACAGTAACAGCCTCTTGAAACGGCAGAGTACTTAAATAAAACTTGCAATGATGTACCATACAGCGAACCATCCATCCGTCCGTCCACCCGCCCAGGCCTTCGTCGTCAGTTCCTAAAGTTTATTCTATATTCTGCTTCGTCGCTCGTCTGTGATCCCTTAATAAAACTCGGCAGAGCTGACATTTAAGATTGTAATTGTCGTTATAACACAATTTAAAAGCTATTTCGTTTAAGGGAGTGTTGGAGTACAACACGCTGCGAGCCAGCAGTCGTGACGGCGATTACGACTACGACACGACACGACACGGCACGACACGACTCGCCGCTAAATGGACTTCATTAAGAGGAAAAAACGAGTCATTCCTAACAACGCCGCTGCGTCCGCGAATTATGCAATTTAATTTCAATTTGCGGTCGCAAAGACTCGCGAGGGTGTCTCTGGGGGTGTGGAGGGTGTGGAGGGTGTGAGGGCTGCGCGGCCGAGTGGGGGGAGAGGGGGCCACCTATTAAGGCGGCTGCACACACGACATCCGAGCACTTTTTTCGCCACCCTTCACCACACGCACAAGCCATACTCCGCCGTAACGCGACTCCTTAAAAGCGACGCTCGGCAGAGAGCCGCTGATTAAATTATTTCTCCATTATTTGATTCACCACCTCTTTCAAAATGGCGCCAACATTTTTTCCGTCAAACGTGACGCAAGCGGAAGCCGAGAATCTGAAGCGTAAGATGTGCAGAGGCTAGCCAAGTCACATATTAAAATAACACAAATAAACACACACCCACACACCCTCACACCCTCACACCCTCACACCCTCACACACACTTACACATAATATATACACTATGTATATAGTATATACTTTAAATAAAAGTTAATAAAGAGCTTGTTAAATATCTGTAGGTATGTTGTATTTTAGTCCGTGAGTGAGCCCGTGTAACACTCGCGCCGAGTGTATGTAGGTCCATATAAAACTTCTTAACTTAACTTGATACTTGAAGCCAACAAACTAAAATTCTGAAATTAACTCCAGCGGAAGACCACACCAAACTCACCTCGTTGTTTTGGTTACTGAGAAGTGAGTTGGGACGTCACAGACACATGCAGCTTACTAACAAACATCCAGGAGTATTTTTATTGGTTCGATCGTTTTTAATATTTTCCACCTTAACGTTACACTACATATATTTTGTAAATGTAAGTATTATTAAATAATTCCACGTAATGACTTTAAGTTTGTGGCAAAAAAGAAACTAGACAAACAACAAAGACAAACTTTGAGCTTTAAATAGAGAAAAGACAATGATTCAAATAAAATAATTGATTTTTATTTATTTTCATTTTATTTTTATTATTCACAAATCATTCCTTTAAGTTTAATTTAATAGTAGATATATTTTTTACCTTTAAAAACATGAACTGACAGAGTAAATAGCGATACTGATGTCACTCAGTCCGCGGCCGACGGCTGACACTACCAAGAACAACTTACGAAACTTGAAGGATTGCCGATTATGATACGAAGTCATAGATTAATTGTAAATTAATATCTGAAATGGAATTTCCATATAAGCAATAAAGAAGAACATTCATTATAAAAATTGAAATTACTTGAATTTTAAATTTGTAGATGATAAAAGCAGGTGAACCGAGAGTGTGTCGTGCGAAACGTCCGAACGGGTCGTATGAAGGCGTCTCGTTCGCTCGGGCGTCATTCAATCTTATCTAATCACAATGGCTCGATACCCAAAACACTGGCATTCTCTGACAGCGAGTTAAAAGACAGCATTGTGTTCAGACAATCAGACGTCGTGTAATGTATCCGGAAGAGGCCGGGCGGTGTTTGGACAGCGGCACAATGCGGCGGATGAAGGCATTGTATGAGGCAGAAAGCTCCCAAGCTTTGAGGTGTCGTCGCTCGTCCCTCGGGCCCTAATGACGTAAACCGAGCTGGAGGTCTTTTGTTTCGGTTCCGACGAGCGCTCCTTATTGGGTTACGGCCTTTAATCATCCAAGCCGCGGCTGTAATCGAGAACACTCGCGCCTCGACTCGTCTCTAACGACCTCTCAATCAATACCATCTCAGCGGCTACCGACGGCCGTAATCAATACGCTTTTGATTCCGCAAGATAAAAAATGAGGCATCGAAAACTTTATATTATTGAAGACGACAGGCTTCCTCAGGAAATTGGCGCTCGGCTAACGAGATCACAGCACGGGGTAGTGCCACCTCGACTACACAACCATATTACTGTCCTAAGTGAACGAACAGAAATGTGATCCCTTTGTCATAGGAAAAAATGTATTAGTATAAGTATGAATACTTTCATAGCTGTCAACTCTTAACAACAATACACATTATTAAAACGATCATACGCTGTAACAATTCTTAGGTTTTGTTGACATTAAGAAATAGCAATAGTTAAATACATTTTACTTATTTAATACGTATGGAACAATCTATTATTTTAAGTTTTAAAGATTCAACTGTTCTATAATAAAAAAACATCTTTATAGTAAAGTTTATTAAAGATAATACAATAATAAACAATCTTAATTATGATATACAATACCTTATGGTTACTTAATTTAAGGAAACTAGATTGGAAAAATATAGACCTAACAAAATTATCATTCATTATATTACGAACAGGCCAAGTGTCCACCGGAGAGTGAGTTATATCACAACAACACTGACGTCCAAAGATCGCGATGAAAACAACAACTACCGCAGATCTGTTCAACAGATTCATCAATGTATATATAATATACATATGATTATATAGTAATTATAAATACTGTCGTTGTAAATTGAATTTCACTTTCATATATTTTAGTGTTCAGACGTAGTGACTCAGCCGTCCGTTGTTTAATAACATTGACAAATAAATGTAATAAAATACATAAAAATGGTTATAAAAATTTTTAGAAATTTTAGGAAAGACATAAAACTGAAGTTAAAACAAACATATTGGAAATCAATAAATAGAAATATATATATTTGAACGAAAAGTACCGGCGCCCGCGTTACACGGACTAGCATTCACGAAGAGAGTGATAAGAATTTTAAATAAATAGTTAGCAGTCGACCAGTTAAAGTAGTTTTATATATATATATATATATATATATATATATCAAAGCATTATCTTTTCTTATTTAAATTAATAAACCAGATAGATAAGTGCAAACTAACAAATACTTTCCAATTATGCTTGAGGACACGACAGTATCTGCAATATAGTTAATATTTGGCTTTCCTTTAATTATGAAGGAAACTAACTATAATTCCGTGTTCTCAATTTTTTCCGTTATCTTTGTTGTTTAACTGTTGTAAGTTACACATTTAAAACGCGGGAATATTGATTGTTAAGTGGAATATAAATAACAGAAATATTACCTGAGTCTGATATTACGCTAAATTTATTTTCATTTTTACATTACTATCGTGATACTGCTAAAAATGTTTTTGCTATAGAATATGTTTTTTTTACATATAATAATTTAAAAAATCTGTTTAACACAAAATGAATTTAGTTTTATAAATTGTCTTAATAATATTTACCAAACCCGTGATATTATTAATTTATTATTTGTATTGATTCCTCCGCTCATTATTATTATATTTAAAAGATAGTTTTTATAAGCAAGCAGTCATTGTTTCAATAACATGTCATAACTTATACACTACTATTTTTTTTAATTCTGGAGAACGTTGGTAAACCGTAGGTAAACACTGAAATCATTCAAAAACAGAACTTATGAACATTAGACGTACTTATTATTATATAATCATTGACAATATTAAGATCTTTACATATTTATAACAATTTTATTCACAATATATATATATATATATTTACAAAAAATATATATATAAAATTAATTATGTAGTTGAAAGATAAAATAAAAAACAAAGATGATACTTTTCCGTTACTAAACCGTCATTAAATTCCGTTACTAAACTAAGGTGTCATTCGTAAACGTCAAAAACATAACCTTAGTTTTTGATAAAATAAACATCTAAAATGTTTCGAAACTTATTAAATAGGTTTCATCCAGTTCCATCATGTGCATTTCACACGTCTTCATGTTTGAACGAAGTTCAATTATTAACCCGACTAAGAGTAGTGGATAATTCTGAAATCGGAAAGCGGGCTATGGCCGAAGGCAAACCTCCCAAAGTTATTTGTGTTTATAATAAAAAACGTAAGTCATTAGAATTGAAAATTTACTATAACAATGGCTATATACGGCCTAATTAATGTTTTAAATAAGATTTATTTTGTTAATGCATCCAACCTTTATTACCTCTCTAGCTTGTAACGATGTGATGATAGTTTGACCTCATAACATATGTTTATTATTACGATAAATTAAAATGATGTTTATTTGGTTACAATAAAAATTATTTATAAGAACTAGAAAACCTATTTGTTCCAATTAAAGTATATGTAGTATATATAATATACATATTATTGTGACACTCAAGTGGATACTTACACTTGAATATTCATTATTATTAGTTCTTATAGTACATACAGCAATAAAGATGTTCTATGTAGGCTGTACATGATTATTGTTTAATTCTTCTTAACCTAATGCAGGTGTAGGATACATCGGTGACCGAGTGATGGTAGCCATTAAAGGACAAAAGAAGAAAGGCATACTCGTGGGGTTAAAACAAACACAAAATATCAAAGTACCCAAGTTTGATAGCAACAATGTAGTTTTAATAGATGACAATGGAACTCCCCTCGGCACCAGGATCCATGTGCCCATTCCCACAATACTCCGCACCATCCTCAAAGAGAAAACGCATGCCAAGGGTGCAGACTACACCAAACTCCTCGGCATCGCTACGAGATTCGTCTAAATTACTGTTATACAATTAGCTGCATAGTGATGTTTAAATTATGAATACACTGGTTTAGTTTAAGAAACCTTTATTTATTTTGTATAGTCTGTTGACCTTTGATCCTTCCATAATTATTCATTGTTTGACATCCAGCCGACTCGGCGATTCTTTGAAGGGTTCACGGGAAGAAATAAAATGCACAATGAAATTGAAAATTTATTTAAACATAATCGGTTCTGGAGAGAACAGACTTATAAAGACACGCTCTAGCCACCGAGTTAAGACGGACAACACAACATCTACTCCATACAAGTCATACGAGAGGTCTGAGCTCTGACACATCACTCACTGGCCGCTGCCGACGTCACCGCGGCCGCTCGGGAGCGGTTCCTCGACGGCGACGCTAATGACGCCGTCGTTATGTCACATCACATGACCCGCACGCTCCATTGTTCGACTCGCGGTTGTTAAAAGCCACCATTAAAAACAAAATTATATTCCACTCGCGTCGAGTGTTTAATGTCGCCGCACCCTCAAATAAGGCTTCAATTTTATAGCTAGATGTTCATTTTCGAATTACGAAGTCTCGCTTATCCCCGAGTCAGGCGGCGGGCGGGGGGCGGCGGGTGGAGGGCTGTTCATGGCGGGTGGAGGTGGTGGGCGGTCCTGAACACGACACCGACGTCTTCACGTCATCCGGGTCGACCGTCGACGAGGTCTTTAAGAAGCGAGGCTCAAACTAACATATAATGTTAAATATCCAAACTCAACAACTGTGACTAGATATAAAGATTCTCTTGCGCCGGCGGGCCGGCAGCCAGCTCGGTCGGAGACGGGAGACTATCGCTTCATTTAATATATACATTTTTACATATATTTGTACCATTTCTATTTTAAAAATAATCTTTACACCGATCGCGGTGCGACCGTTACCGATGCTAGGATGGTGTGTTCGCTGCTCCATACATTAATGTGACGTGTCACCTGCGAGCGGAACACTTCCTCACCATCGACGACCGACGACAGCTGTCCGTATGGCACGGGGGGCGGGGCGGGGGTGGAGGGGGAGCGGGGAGGGGTGACGTCACCGCAGCGGACACGACACCTGGGGGAGGGGGAGAGGGTCACGACAACGCCGCTGAATGTAAAGGTCCACGGTCCAGCGCCGGCGGGTCAGTGCAGTGACCGCGGTGTCTGACGGTGTGAGGCTCCTATGAATCGTTTACGTCCAGCGGTCGAGGGCGTCGGGTGGGAAGGATGAATGGGAAATAAACAGCTAATATAATAATGACTCGACGATCGATACACTCGTATTATACAATTATAACAATAGCTATCTTTATACTTACTTTATTTGTATTAAATTCGGACAAAGTTAAAAAGATTGTGGAATCGCCGTGGAGATGTCTTCGAGCGGGAGATGTTCTAGAGTTTGACGAAGAAGAACGTTACACGATACAAACACGATTCACTACTGATAAGAGAAAGTAGAGAAGGTACGGATGGTCCGAGGGGATCATGATACGGGCGCGGGTCTCCACGGCGGCGACTCGCGGATGACTCCTACAGACTACGCTTCCAACGTAAAACACTAAATAACAATACAAATTAATATTATCGCAACAAAATTATAAAATTACATATCTCTCGACTACGATGAAGGTTTATCTAACTTCGTATACCTAAAACGTAAAGTGAACATGTATGGCCTATAGTGACGTATGTCATGCGAAGAATGGCGAATTGAATAGTGTTCTAGCTAGGAGAGAAGATCCAGGACCAATGGACACGAGGAGTGAGAGGGGAAGGGAACGGTCCGGGGTCCGCACGAGCTCGAGCCACGGACGGACCGGCGTCCTCCGCGGCCAGTGCGGGCGAGCACTAGGCGCGAGTTCGTCGACCCCGGAGCAGACGGCCGTCTTACACGTCGACGACCATCTTCTTATGTATATCCGTGTTGCCCACCACGCTACAGAACTCCTCGAACGAGATCTTCCCGTCCTCGTCGCGGTCCGCGAACAGAATGGTCTTGTCCACGATCTGCTGCAGCTGAGTGTCCTTCAGGTTGTTGCCGACCATCATCTTGAGGACCTGCAGCCGTGGAAACAATTATCTGTAGCACCCGAACGCAACTTAAGATAACACACCTTCTAATCGAACCATATCGTAGAAGAGTTTTCAAAATACAATTTTCTTTTTCTTTACCTTATCTTATTGTATAGGATCAGTTCACTGTCCGTCTGTCGAGGCCACCTCTCCAGGAACAGGTCGATGAATCAAATTTACATTGTTATCAAATACTCCTTGGAGAAATTAAAAACTTCTAAGCTTACGCAAGCCGGAAAAATCCATGTGATATAGGAGTATTATGATGTAGGAGTATTATGATATAGGAGTATTATGATGTAGGAGTATTATGTTATAGGAGTATTATGATGTAGGAGTATTATGTTATAGGAGTATTATGATGTAGGAGTATTATGATATAGGAGTATTATGATGTAGGAGTATTATGATGTAGGAGTATTATGATGTAGGAGTATTATGATATAGGAGTATTATGATGTAGGAGTATTATGATATAGGAGTATTATGATGTAGGAGTATTATGATATAGGAGTATTATGATGTAGGAGTATTATGATGTAGGAGTATTATGATGTAGGAGTATTATGATATAGGAGTATTATGATGTAGGAGTATTATGATGTAGGAGTATTATGATGTAGGAGTATTATGATATAGGAGTATTATGATGTAGGAGTATTATGATATAGGAGTATTATGATGTAGGAGTATTATGTTATAGGAGTATTATGATGTAGGAGTATTATGATATAGGAGTATTATGATGTAGGAGTATTATGATATAGGAGTATTATGATGTAGGAGTATTATGATATAGGAGTATTATGATGTAGGAGTATTATGATATAGGAGTATTATGATGTAGGAGTATTACTCCACAAAGGAGGACTTGCTCTTGATCTTGAGTAAAGAAACATTGCAAGAACCACTGTCATGTGACGTCAGTGTAAGAAGAATAACACGTAATTTTATTGCATGTGTATCTAATGAGATACCCTCGATAAGGAAATGACGTTAGCGTGGCGGTGACGAGGAATTCCAGGAAAGACATCTTTAAGTTTATCTAAAATGGGGTATTATTAATAGATGCACATAATCGAAGGCATATCGTACTTAGGATTTTTAGGTACAGTGGTCATATACCAAAGAGGTAAAATTTATCATTTCTTGAATTTGAGCTGATTTGAAGAAACCAGACAACCTTCCCAGGACGAGACAGGAAATGGTGAAAGGTCAAAGATATGGTCAGACTTAACAGACCTTATGATAGATTGTTCTCCGATTCTTCAAAAGAGCTTGATTTCTCGTAAGTACATGATAAGTAGTAATAAGAGTATCAAACAGAGAGTAGCGTCAGTCGGTTCAACAATATATATTAATTCAGTGTGCACTCCAGCGAGAGACGTTGAGTATCCCTCTGGCTGATGAAACTGATAATGGCCTTATATACAAGAGAACCAAAGCAATGGATGTAGCTCATATAATAAGCACGCTCAAGTACGGTGGACCAGCTGAGGATGGATAAAGGCCACGAAGGTCCGCGCTTCAGGGACCGTTGGCACTTTAGCCAAAAATACTAGTTATCTGATATGATGACGGCGCTTCGGCCCGAGGAGGTGATGGTGAATGTGTGTCTTCACCTGGAACAGCTCCCCGTTTGAGATGTATCCGTCGTTGTCCATATCGTAGATGCGGAACGCGAACCGCAGCTTGGACAGCTTGTCACCCTTCACGCTGAACTGAGACACGCCCTGGATGAACTCCTTGAAGTCCACCTGACACACACAGAGAAGAGAAATAGCAATTAAAACCAATCATACACAAGGAGCTAGACATAAACATTTGCAAGACCCATGTTGACCTCTTGACCAGTGACAGTATACTACGTCATGCACAGTGTAGTATCTAGCTGTATGTGGAAGTGTTTTTTCTAATAAACAACTCTATTTGAGTCTCGGACGTCTCTGTCTTTTGTCAACAGATACCGGTACGTTACGTGTAGTATTGTGTAGTTGTGTCAAAATAAAAAAAATGTGTCTCCTCGGATGTCATATCTTTTCATAATTTGTGATAAGAGTTGTGTCAAAAAAACAAAATTATTAATATATTTTTTTTAATAAATATATAAATAAATAAAAAATTTCTCCAGCATTTTCAGACGATAGTTTAAAAATTGTTTTTAAGATTGTTAATGAATCATATTCTTAGATAATTTATGGTTTCTAACTCAGGCTCCACAGATACAGCCCGACGACGTTAGCCGGTTCACGTCCGACCGACCGACATTAAGACCTTTTATAGTTTTAGTTAATTTTTTTAGCTCCTTAATATAGAGGTGAAATGTTACTTTCCATTGAAATCTCTCTAATGAACAAGTAGTGATGAACATGTTTAGGGAGGGTAGTGACACCTCGATACAAATGTGAGTGAACGCACCTCTCCGTTCCCGTCCGCGTCGAAGATGTCAATGACGCGCTGTACGAGGGGGTTCTGCTGCAGCTCCGGCAGGGACATGAACTCGTCGATGGACAGGGCGCCGGAGTTGTCCAAGTCCAGCTTACGGAACCTCTTGCCCAGACGGCGGATCTCGTCCGCGTCGACTGCAGCACACACACACACACACCGCTGTCATGGCCGCGTCTTACACTTATATTCATAGCATGCAGTGACTGCTTGCACGGTATTGCTATTTCTTATGGTACTTTGTATGATTTACATTTGCACTGTTACTTAGTACTTGACATTTTATCGCTATGATTTTTCAGTGACCTTTGTCGTGATGGTCGATCTGTTTGTAGTGTACGATTAAAATTGGAATTACTGATTTTGTTGAATTTAAAACATCATGATGTTCGTGACGTACCGTAACCGACATCGACAACGAAACTAGACCTGCTCTATGATAAACATATAAAGCGCTTCACTCCCGTGCGTCAAGCAAGTCCTAGGGTTGCAGTACCGAAGTGTGCGCCCGAGGGCCTACCCGCTAACGACTAACAGACAAAGCAATGAGAGAGGTCAGATACGGAAATATACCAGCAGTCTCACATCAAGCGTGTCACAGGAAAAGATCAACCAAAACAAACAGAAAATGATTCAAACAGTGTTTGAAGGAAACATTTCATCAATGTCTGCTTTAATTTTGAGTGCAGTTTCAATTATTTTAGAAAGACCTAGGATTTAACGGTTTATTTAATAGCTGACATCTCCCATCACACACATTCCTCATATCTGTACAATGGGAAGTCACAAACATTCACAATACTCTAATGAGTTGGTAACTCTAAAGGCGCTGTGATGAGGATGCACGAGCCATGAGCCATGACATCCATCTAGAACGTCCAGAACCATTTTATGTGTAGACAAGTTGGCACACAGCTACAGAGAACATACACCCAAACCTTGATGCTAATGCATAGTTGATAAGCTGTCTCTAAGATCTATATACACATCCAGCCACATGTTATCAAATAAAACTTTAGTTAATCTTCCAGTTACAAGCATGTAGTACACCGTTTGACTAAAACTGGTGAGCCGCACAACATTTAAAGTCAATCTAACACAAGCCTCCTACGACACACATGAATTTAATGAATGCAGTTGTGTGCCAACTCCTCGTCTCTGCTAGTTACTGATACTTTAAAACATGAACAGTTCTGGACATGAGGGGTGTAGGTGCGAGATGAGTTCAGCGAGTGATCTACGCACTCACAGTTCTCCACCTTAAAATCAATGCAGTTAACACGTGCTGAAACAAACCGCTTGTTATGCTTCGTTTGCACACCCTACTCCGCACTCAAAAAATATCTCTACTTGTTTCCTCTCACAAGGGATGCTATCAATTATTACGAGGACTGGAGCCAGAGAGTAGAAAATATTGAAAATTACGCTAACCATTACAAAAATAAATAAATTCCATTTAAAGATAGCAAGATTCTCTTATTTATAAAACTTATTGAAAATGGTTATTAGTATGCAATGAAACAATTTCCGAAGGCAAGTAAAACAATGACATAAGGGCGAAGAGGAAGGTTGCAGCAGTTGAGCATACTCACAGTTTGAACACAGTTCCATAGGGATAGAGTTTTCATTGCCCTGAAAAATTATTGCTTACTTTTATTCTACTGTGAAAATATTATCTTGTTTCCATAAATTAAATTAAATAGATACCCTAAAATGTTTTGCTGTTAACTATTTTAAAATAAGTATTGGGCTTAAATAATCGATTTATATGTAAAGAATTATATGCAGAACTGAGACCTTAAAAAATATTAGTCTTAATATTTACATAGAGCAGATGTCTCTTACCATTGTCAAGGCTTTTTTATAACACTTGCTTAAGTAATCGTAACAAATAATGAAACTAATTACAATTTTCTAAAGAAATACGAAATATATCAATAATTATAAATTTTATACGACGTCTCTAAAGAACAGACCATTGAGAATCGATCTAAATAAAAATGACAGATAATATTAAAATATACAGATAATAAAATATGAGAAACCTGAAGTGATATTTAAAATAAAATGGAGCAGCAGTCATATTGGTGATCCAATTTTGTCAAAATATGTGTAAATAATAATATAACAACGACATATAAAACTATTGTTACTAAATTAATACATTTTTTAAAATAATAATCAACAATTTGGAAGCGTGTTTTCAATTAGTAAATAAATCCTATTCCTACTTTAAGTTTGTTATCCACTAAGAAAAATTACCAATCCTAGTGCTGTGCACACTTCCATTAACAAATTGTTCCCTACTTTCTATGAATATACTAAATTGAAAATATTAGATGGCAAGAAAAGATTATCACGTGTATTTATCACATGAACTGACAAGTTAACGTTCCGTAGGTTCTTAGGGGCTTTTTAAAATATAAAGTATTGTAAGCTTTTATGAGACCTTCGAATCTTGACTTTCTAAACGGAAAGTGAGACTGATAATTAATTTGTTGCCGATAAAATATTTAATCGCACATACTAATTTTATTGCACTGAGCAGGGATATAAACACTTCCAAAGCTAGCTAATTCGTGCTATTAGTATCGCCATTATAAATTTAGCTGCTCTACGCATCTGCCTTTGACATTCTACTTTGCAGGAGGAAAAATTGCGATATACAATTATGGATGAAAATTTGAGGCGGTATTATTTTCACTTCAATTAACAAATAGTAAATGATGAAATACCTCTGGTGAAGACGCCTTGATATCATTTGAAACGGTTTCCAACATTTGGGGATTATTTTGAATTAAATTTACAGTTGTAATCCAAAAGTTTGTAAGTGGATACGTACCTTTATATTGAGTGTCAATGTCACGTTACAGCAGCCCGCCCCCTCGCTGTCAACGCTCTCTTTCTGTATAGACCTCAACCATGGCAGCCGGGGTGTGTTTTCTTATATTTAGAAATATCTTTGCGATCCGTGCTTTAAAAAGCAATTGCTAACTTACTGTAATCTTATATTTGACAAACTAACCTGGTTCACTTTTATTTTCTGTAGGTACTTTATACTTATCCGGAAAATTTCCGTGCTTATAAGGCTTTGATAGCCGCACAGTATTCCGGAGCTGACGTGAAAGTAGCCCCCAATTTCGTGTTCGGGGAAACTAATAAGTCAAGCGAATTCCTCAAGAAATTCCCAGCCGGAAAAGTGAGTGATAGAATGAAAAGCCTCGTAGTGAAGTGTCGACTATTATCATCCAGATGTTTTTGACGGTGACGTGTAATGATTGCGAACTATTTTAGGTGCCAGCCTATGAAAGTGCCGATGGGAAAGTTCTGCTCACCGAGAGCAACGCCATCGCTTATTATGGTGAGTCCGTGATAACATTCATTAACCTTAAAAATGACACCTCAGCCTCTCAATACGTTCTATATTTAACCAAACTTTATTCTAATGTTGTAAAGCCATAACTTGAAAGCTTTTTAAAAATGTTTTAATTTTTACCTTCGATATAAATAATATATGCGTACATTTTTAATATCTTACTATTGTTGGGAATGGCTAGTTTTCAACCGACTCCAAAAACGGAAGAGGTTATCAAATCGTCTGTAATTCTTTTTAATTATTTGTGTTTAAAACGTCATCTGACTAGGCTGTGTTCGACTTCTTTCATCGACCTGTGTAATATAATAAAGTATAAGGTTTAATTATATGAAGTGTTTGTTTAGTGTCTAACGCCGCCCTCCGAGGGTCGGATGTGGCGTCTCAGGCGGCCGTGTTCCAGTGGGCGTCCTGGGCGGACGGAGAGCTGCTGCCCGCGGCCTGCGCCTGGGTCTTCCCCTACCTGGGCATCATGCAGTTCAATAAAGTGGTAGGCTTATTAAACTTAACATTTGAAGCTTAAAGCTATACCCTGATATCTCTAACTTTAACTTTACTCTAGTACTAATATGTATAAGTACATAAATAGCATTTTGCACAGAGAAGTGATAATTTTAACTTATATATATATATGTTTGTAGAATGTGGAGCGTGCAAAGTCCGACCTGCTGGCCGCCCTCAAGGTGTTGGACGAGCACCTGCTCACCCGCACGTTCCTGGTGTCGGAGCGGGTCACTCTCGCTGACATCATCGTCTTCTCGACATTGATACACGCCTTCCAGGTTCATACACTAATATTTTTGTTTATCATTGTTCTAGAACTTCGTCCACACTCATGTAATGTTTGTCTTAAGAATATCTTATTGCTCGTGTCCGTTTGGTCTCTCCCGTCGTCACTATCTCTGTGTGTTTCTAACTTTCGTGCCCGTGTCCTCAGCACGTGCTGGACCCGTCCGTCCGCTCATCGCTGGTGAATGTGTGTCGTTGGTTCCTGACCATGTCTCACCAGCCTCAGGTGTCCGCCGTGGTGGGGTCTGTGTCGCTGGCCGCCGCGCCGCCCGTCTACGACGCCAAGAAGTACCAGGAGCTCAGCAAGAAGGTACAACACTCTCGGATTACTTAGAAAAGTTTTATGAGATATATTATCATAAATAAATCAAGGCGTCAGCCTTACACCCACAGATATAGTAATATAAAAATTAAAAATTATTATCTTTGGAGTGTAGTCTTCAATAAACATTTAGTTTACTAATAATATGTGTATTATGTTAAGTCACAAGACGGAATGACTGAAGCCAGTATAATAACTGATCTGCCGACATTACACTTGAAGTCGTATTATTCTTGATCAACACCGAGCCACTACGAGTAATATGCAACTCAGTATATGGTGGAAATTCTTAATCAGGGTCATTGACCTTATGACTTCTAACATCAAATTTACTTTGACTTTATTACCATACCATATACCATTCAAAAGATGCACTCAATTTTGACTTTGAGTTATAAAATTTCAAAAATCCCAGCTTAGCAACTTTCTGGACGAAAAAGCCATTGGTGAGCGTATTGTTTTAGTCGTACAAGAAATGAATGAGAAGCCAAGTTTATACCCATTTGCTATTATTTCAGGATGGTGGTTTCAATTGATGTAGAATATTTGAATGTGTGATTGTGTTACAGCAGGATGGAGCCAAGAAAGATAAAAAATCTGAGAAGAAGGAACAACCAAAGAAGAAGGAAAAAGAAGAGAAACCAGCTCCTCCAGCCGACGACGAGTTTGATGACAAGCCCAAGGAGTCCAAGGACCCATTCGACTCTCTCCCCAAGGGGTGGGTGAAGACTTCATAGAAGTTTTGTGTTTTAAACAAGCTATTGTTTGTATGAACCCTTTAATTATTATACAATTATTTTTTATTCTAGACATTATACACAGAGGTGACTATTCACTTCTGTGTATAATGTCTAGACATTCCCTTGCCAGACAGTTTGTGGGTCGGCAACTATGTCTATCCTTAAGGATTGATGTAGACGGTAGCGAGTTTCCCAACTCCAAGTTGTAGATTCATGATCCTGACCTTAACGAGGTGTTGTTTGTTCCAGAACATTCAACATGGACGACTTCAAGCGCTGCTACTCCAACGAGGACGAGGCCGTGTCCATCCCTTACTTCTGGGAGAAGTTCGATCCTCAGCACTACTCCATCTGGTTCGCCGAGTACAAGTACCCCGAGGAGCTGTCTAAAGTGTTCATGAGCTGTAACCTCATCACGGGTACGGACACCACTCCTCAGTCAGCCTCATCGTCTTCCTCCAATATTAACCGTTGTCAAACAACTCCCCGAGAACGCTCACAGAGATCGTGTTCGAGAGTCACTTCCCGAGTTCACGTCTCGTGAGCTGATCTCGGGCGCTTAATGTGGAGTAAAAAGACGAGAAGTGAATTCCAAAAACAGTTTGATTAATGCTAATATTCAGTCACTTGCACAAGACTATGACGAGTGGATGCATGTCTGTGCTATAGAGAGGTTCTTCCGTTGGTCCCGCAGGTATGTTCCAGCGCCTGGACAAGATGCGCAAGCAGGCCTTCTCGTCCGTGTGTCTCTTCGGAAAGGACGACGACTCCTCCATCTCCGGCGTGTGGGTTTGGCGCGGAGACCAGCTCGCCTTCACGCTCAGCCCTGACTGGCAGGTCGGACTTGATAGGAATATTTTATGTACAGAGCTTAGGGTTTGATATTTCGTTGGATGGTCGCGATTGTAATCGTGGGAAAGTAAAAGGCACGCTACACTCATATTATGTGCGCAGCGGCGAGCGCGGGCGTTTGTCACACACGCAGCGGACACGTGAGTAACGTAGTTGAAATTAATGTTTTGGTCTGAAACGTTCCAGATCGACTACGAGTCGTACGACTGGAAGAAACTGGATCCGTCCAGCGACGAGACCAAGCAGCTGGTGCAGCAATACTTCGCATGGAGCGGCTGCGACAAGCAGGGCCGGCCCTTCAACCAGGGGAAGATCTTCAAGTGAAGGGAGGCGGCGGGCGCGCGTTCACACTAATATGAAGTTGCATTTACCTCGGGGCTGAGTGCGGCGGGCAGCGCCGCGCTCTACAATAAAACTGTTTTGTATTTCGATGATGTTTCATTCGGCCCTCTCGGCCCCGGCCCGGCGGAGGAACGGACGCGGACGAGGAACTTGCAGCGAACGAATCTAATGACAAATATTTCCACCGTTGTTCGTGGATAAACACCACCACTAACCCGAAGTCTGCGCAGACTCCTCGCCGGGAAACCTGTCAATGTGGCGATAAAAAACATCGCATAATATTTGAGAAAATTTGTTTTGTGTTTACATAGTCACCTAACTTTAATTAATAAACAGAAAAAAGGCAAATCCGGTATCAATATACATATAATAAGAGTAAAAATCGAATGTCTGGACATTAAATATTTTCCAGAAAACTGATAGCAGGCAATTAAAAAAAGTCGTACAAACAAAAAAAAAATTTTTGGAATTTTTGTCTGTCTGTCTGTCTGGTACGTTTTAACTTCAAAACTACTCAACGGATTTGAACGCGGTTTTCACAGTTGGATTACATATAATTAGGAGCATTGTCTAACTTTGTTTCGTCAAAATCGGTTAAGGCAAAAAGAAGTTATGGTCAATTTTCAGTTTTTTATATATGGTTATGCGAAGAGCGGGCGGATCCGCGGGCATCAGCTAGTTAATATATATGTCCGAATTTCAATACCCGACTCCGATTTTTAACCGCAACCTTCGCGTGTGACTTGTTTTTTAATTACTGAAAAGATTTGCTATGGAAATGTGGGAAGGCAGTTGGAACTGCTAAGCATTTGCTAGTGGGACGTAGAGTACTCCTGGATAGAGGTCAGTCGTCGTGTCGTCACGATAGGGTTCTCGAAATCGGACGTGAAGCGGTTAGTCTCGGTAGCCAGAGCGCAGAGGGAAATAAACACATGACCGATCAATAGGTGTTGTGAGACAAAGCATTAGGGCTCTAAAACCAAACCTTGAGCCTTATTCTGTATTTAAAGCGGCTCCGGGTTGACTATAATAATGGATACGTATGAGAAACATTGTTTCTGAAACAATACAAAATCCCAGAGGATATTTGTGCGTCGTCCTCCAAACCAGACATTTATGTATTCGCGAATTTTAAAGCACGTGTTGATAGAGCTCACGGTTCCTTGGGAAACCAACATTCTAAAAGACCATGCCATCAAGGTCGATAAGTATCAAGGACTCGCTAACGAACACTAGGAATAGGTTCCTCGTAGAACGTGGTAGAGCGAGAAGTATAAATCTCTACAACCTACTAAAAGGCTAGGGCCTGTCCTGAACCAACATCAATTCATTCTTGGAACGTACTTCGAAGGCAGCCCTAGTAGGTTCTCTTCAAGTTTGGTTAGGCAGCTAGAGGAGCTTGGCCGGTGGAGGTAAGCGTTTAACGTTCGTTTGATAGCCCCTTAAATCTGCACCGGAGTCGCGAGTCACAGGCACTGTTGAAGCTCCTCTCCCTGCAAAGCGATGGACCCGGCACCCGCACGGTGAATCCATTGAATGCTAAGAAGTTTCGTCTCATTAGTGAATCTTACGGCTTCGCTCTCTTGAAGCTCTAAATACGCTTTAAGGTTTTTATACCTTAAATACATTTCAAATGTATCTTCCATTGACACCTTCAATTGAGGCAACATTGTACATGTTACCGGAATAGGGTCCCAACTTAAAACTAAACTACATAATCCCCACGTTTCGATTACTTTTCAGCAACCGTGATCACGGGCAGACGAGATGTGAATGTCTGTCAGTCGGTCCTTGTTATAACAAAGATCATTATGTAGTTTTAAAATAATAAAATCCGTGTAGTATATCCGAAAATATATTAGTTTCATTTAAATGAATAATACTCGCGAAAGTCTTAGATCTCATAATATGAAAATAGAATATATTTTTTAATTTCGATACTATGAGCTAAAAGACCGGCGAGCGAAATTCAAATACATTAACGAGTCAATACTGGCGGAAGAAAACGTGACGCTGTAGTGCCGTAAGGAGACCAGCGGCGCAGAAGGGAAGCGCAGTAGAAAATGTAAGGGTGGTCACAAACGAAACGATGAGACGGATTCTAGCGTTTGTGTTCGGACTTATTAGACGCATGCGCGGTTTGTGACCGAGAGTCGCAGGGTGCAGGGTGAGAGGTGAAGGGTGAAGGGGTGCGTCGCAACGTCGGAGCCAGCGAGTAGCGGAGCGAGTGCCGGAGCCCGCGCGGCGCCGCACAGCATGCCCTGCCGTCATCAGAGACCTGCAAACACACTCGGGAGGTCAGCGAGTTCACTCAACACGTCATCTGTTTCGGTGCTGTGAATGAGGACTCCCGCGAGGGTCTGACCGCGGAACTCTTGCAGGGTTGTCGCTCAGTGAGGGATCGAACGGAGAATACGATGATGTGAGTTCGAATAGTAAAGTTTAGTTTGGGTGAAGTGTAACTTATATAACTCCCTTGCGATTCGTGGAGAAGTGAAGAACGTCACTCGCAGCTCCTCATTTCTCTTTGTTAATGTGTCTGAAAGGAAAACGGGGCTCGATATGGTCCTGTTGACGCGTCTGGTGGTGAACGGTGGTGGTCGGTGGTGGTCGCTGCGGTACGACGCATGTAAATAGTATCGATCGGGCTTCATCCTCGCGGAAGTTATACGATAAAAACATTTTTTTTATTGTCGATTTGGCTCTGAGCCCTAAAGGCAATCGTAACGTGTTTACTTACCTCTGTGACCCCAAATTGAACTATTGACCTTTATGAAAGATGGCTTCGTTATAAACATGGAATTTAATTAATTTCATTTTAATATATTTTTTTATAAATAATATGCAATCTAATGCAATGTTAAAAATTATTAGAATTCAATGATAGTTTTGCTTCTCGAAAGTAGAAAATAGGATTTATTTGTGTACATAAGTACCAGCTTACTTAACACGTATGCCTACTAAAAAATGAAATATGAAAATAAGAAAACCTAGTTATTTACACAACAGCAGAGGGTGACAGTTCGAATGGCTTCCTAACATCTACATCTAAAAGAGATAACGGTTTTCCGCAGCTCACAGCTCAGTAGTGTCTTAGGAATATCGAAATATATACAAGGCGATAATTTAACTCTGAGTATTCCGTGTAACTAGCGATCTGTTTAAAATAGTTGTTTTATTTCAATGGAGATAGTAAGTCAATCTCCGCGGTGAGACGATCAGTCGTAGGTCTTCAGCCGACACTCATATTACATTTACTTGTCAAGCAGATTATCTTCAAGTCTTTAGGACTATTTCGAATGCTCTGACTACATCGACGTGCTCATAATAATATGGCCTTTTTTACATAACCCACCTTTGTTGAGACGGTTTCAGAGAAAGGAAATGAACAGGACTGGGATACATACAATTGTGTTATTAGGTAGATAATTACATATTGTCTGAAGTCTTTTCGTTTCACACCCGGTTGCATCGCTAGGTTCTATTGGGGTAAACTCTAGTTACATTAAAGAAAAATAAAAAAAAACACTATTCTATTAAAAAAGGTATCAGCTTGTTTAAACATAAGTGTCTAGATGGGGATGGCTGCATTATACCGTGATTGTAGTCTGAATGTTATGTTCCAGTGTGTCGGAGGAAGCTCGGGACCGGTGACGCTCCGTGTTGAGCAGCTCGCGGTATGCCGGGCGGCCGCCGGGGGCTCGTCGCCCCACAGAACACCTTCCTGGAGAATATCATTCGAAGATCCTCCTCACAGCGTCTGTATCCACCACTCACACGTGCTCACAGATACACACACACATGCACGCACAATATAAATAAAGATGATTACGACTAAACAGCTATAATTATATTTTGAACATTAAAGTATTTTTGCGCCAAGGCTTGAAATAAAATTCAATGAGAAAATATTAGGACATGGATATTTTCTCACACCTTGCTCGAAAAAGCTCTCTGTCCACATTGAGCGAAGCGTCCTCAGCGATCGGTACTGAATCCTATTTTTTAATATGGGTAACGTTATCCGGCCCTAAAATTGAAATTGGTGGTCTGATCTCACTTTTTTTTATAAAAACCATTCCCGGTAACTGGGCTATCGAGCAAAAAATTCGATCGGACTATTGCTTCCTCAGATCATCTCCGTGAATGAAAGCCCTGAGTCTCCATTATACCACTCCGCTCGCTTGACTCAATAAAACAAAACCCCCGGGATATCACGTTTCAGTTCTTGTCCCTGTTCCACTCCTGAGGAGCGCGCATCATATCCGCAGGTCCCAGCCGGCTGAATGACCATGAATTTTTGATCGTTGATTGTCTATTTGACTTTTATTTCAAGAAGTTCACTACCAACACATTATTATATACAACTACAACACATTATTACAAGAATATGTAATGCTTGAGACTTTTTATTTGGGGAGTGACTCATATGAGTGGTCCCAGGAGACAGGTTCCCTTTAACATCCTTTAATATCATACCATATGTCGAACAGCAGACAGCAGTTTCCTTCTGGCAAACGCTCAGATCGTGGACTACCCCATCGTGTACTGTAACGAAACCTTCTGCAAAATGAGCGGATACAACAGAGCAGAGGTCATGCAGAAGTCATGCCGGTAATATAACATAATAAGTACTACGTGTCTATGTACTTAATGGAGGAAAAATATTTTAGAATTCTTTAATTTTACTTTATTTACTACTTCGTATATAGAAACCTCGAGCCGCCCTTTTCAAAGTAATTTTAGTGTGAGAATTCTTATATCCAAATAAGCAATAATATATAATAAAAAATAAAAAAACGTTCAAAATATCAAAGGAGTCAAGGAACCATATCGTTTTATTAAGTAATGAGTGGGGTGTCCACGGCACTAAAAAAAAAGACCTCCCGGGAGTAGTCAGTTAGGTGGTGCCGACTTTGTGTTAGTGCATATAACTTTGATGTGTCGTTCAAGATGTACGTGGATGTATGGAGAGCTGACAGAAAAAGAGGCTGTGGAGAGAGTAGACCGCTCGCTCGATCATCATCTTGCAGATCAATTTGAAATACTCCTCTATAAAAAGAACCGTAAGTACCGGTTAGATGAATGAAATACTCTTGAATCAATTACGGTTAGTTAGTTAGCATTATTTATCTCGTCACATGGTTTATAGTCGATATTGAGAGAACTTTATCAGTTGACATCTTCAATTGAAATGTTACAACAACATATTCGCCGTCCGCTTCATATGTACCTACAATACGTCGTTTTCTATCATAAAAAGCTTAATACTACATAGATAATGTCTTTAAGTTATATTTATATAAATAATCTATTCAGGCAAAAAGCCAACACCCCTTTTCTAGGGCATCAGTTGAGTCCAATATGTAAACTCCCAATTATGATGTGGGGAAAAACAAAACGGCGTCCTCAACTTCCGCAGTCGGGACATTAACGAGCTCCAACGAATTGCACAGCGCGACCCGCGAGGCCCCAAGGGACTAAATTGCCAACTCATAATTAAATTTGTTTTTCTCCGAAACATTTCGTTTTATTACAGAGCATAATGAAAGGGAAAGTTCGAACTTTCTACCTAAATTTACAAATAACATGGACCTCGGAGCATTTGTATCCGAATAGGACTGTTTAATGACGCAGTAAATAATGTATGAGCAGAACGAGTAGAGAGCCTGATTATAACTTGTTAAACCTGGACAGGCACGCCGCTGTGGCTGCTGGTCCACGTGGCACCCATCAAGAACGAACGCGAGCTGGTGGTGTTGTTTCTGCTCACCTTCAGAGACATCACCGCCCTCAAGCAGCCCATCGACGCCGACGACCCCAAGGGAGGCAAGTGCCGCGTAGTCGTATCGTATGTGTCGATGTCAATGTCCATGGTTCCTTGAGTCCGACCGTTCTTTTCCGCTCGTACGCGACAGGTCTCTCCAAGTTCGCGAAGCTGGCTCGCAGCGTGACGCGCTCCAGGTCGGTGCTGGTGTCCGCGCTGCCCGCCCTCAAGGAGCCGGCGAGACAGAGCCAGCTCGCGCATGTCAGTACCACTCACACACCGCACCATGTAAACACGCACGCTATTATAATATAATATAGTACATGTAAGGTTAGACCATCCGCCCTTCCCCCTTCTCCCGTATCCATCGTTTGAGATACCTATCGCTGTGGAGTAATTTGGACGTGACTGGTGATGTGAAGAAGTTTATTTATGAAATATCCATTACATATAAAAAGAAATGTAAAAAATAGTTTTGATCGGCGATGAACTTCCTTAAGATAGGAGCGATGGATCAGGTATTAAATTCGTCAGTCCTCACTTGATATAGTTCTGAAAAATTTTGTTAAAGGTTTATAAAAAATATCATAAGAACATATGGAAGAATTTGTTAATTTGTTTTTTTAAATAATAAAGTAAATGAGAACACATAAAATTTCAAAAGAAAAAACTTGAAGGGAATTTTCCTTAAGATATGTCCAGCCTCCAGAAGTGTTCCGAAATCTCCATTATTTCAACATATAATTCAAAAGCGAAAACAGAACTCCCAATTTAACGTCACTTTAAATAAATGTGTTTTTTACAGTTGTAGAAATCTTTACAGCATAATTTAACATGTTTTTTAATCAGCCGTGTCATTATTCATAAAAAAATTTTTATCACGATCCGGAAATATGAAAACTGTTACTTGAGTACTAGGTGTTATTAAAAAAAAAGTAGGATCTAAAATAAAAGTTCCTTCAACATGCTGGCTACTGACGACATGCACTCCAAAGTTCGATGTATAATTACGAGTATATATGATGTTAGAGCCGCCTACTGGGGAAAGGTAAACAATTTAGGTACTAGGTCTTCATTATTCAAATTGTTTAAAAAAACACTGAACAGATAAAAATTCTACCAAATTGTACATATTGTTATTATTAAAAAAGAACATTACTAAAAATTATTCTCGTATTTCAAAAACCTATTACAATTTTTATTTTTCATACATTTTTGTCGACCTTGTTCTACTATCATATTCTCCACTTGCTCCAGATGAACTATCGCTCATATTAGTAGGAGGTTTGACAAAATCTTATACCTTTCAATTTACTCTTCCTTCAATTGAATTTCTATGACCAGACTGCTCTACCGATGGCCTCATATTAGTGAAATTTAGAAAATAAATTTGAAATTACTTTGCTAACTTTCTTCGGAAGTAACCTAACAGTCGAGCAGCTAAAGTGATCGTGAGATCTGTATTTGAGCTTGTACCTGTTGATTCAAATAAAGCACATCCCTTTGTATTTTCACGTTTGTCTTGATTAAAATAAAACGATGCTCGGGTTAAGTTGTTTAGCTACATTCATAAAAATGATGCATTTGTTTTCTATATCGCGAGACATAGTAAGTACTGGTAGCGGCAGAAGAGTCTCACGTGAGATTTAGCGCAGTGTGTTTGGTGGCAGGTTATGTCGCTGTCAGGCGACGTGCTGCCGCAGTACCGACAGGAGGCTCCCAAGACCCCGCCCCACATCCTGCTGCACTACTGCGCCTTCAAAGCGATCTGGGACTGGATCATTCTCTGCCTCACCTTCTACACGGCCATCATGGTGCCCTACAACGTCGCTTTTAAGAACAAGACCAGCGAGGATGTGTCGCTTCTCGTCATCGACTCGATAGTGGACGTAGTGTTCTTTATCGATATCGTATTAAACTTTCACACCACGTTCGTGGGGCCGGGAGGTGAGGTCGTCAGTGACCCGAAGGTTATTCGAAAAAACTATTTCAAGTCATGGTTTTTGATTGATCTTCTTTCCTGCTTGCCTTACGACGTTTTTAACGCTTTCGACCACGACGAAGATGTAAGTGATTTTTATATTTAGATTTTTTAATGTTACATTAATTCAAATATATTTCTAGTATGTTTATCGAAAAAATATCGACCATACTACCTCTTCAGGGCATCGGCAGCCTCTTTAGTGCCCTGAAAGTAGTTCGTTTGCTACGGCTGGGTCGAGTGGTTCGCAAGCTGGACCGCTACCTCGAGTACGGCGCCGCCATGCTCATTTTGCTGCTGTGCTTCTACATGCTAGTCGCACACTGGCTCGCCTGCGTCTGGTACAGCATCGGTCGCTCCGACGCCGACTCCGGGCTCCAGTACTCGTGGCTCTGGAAGTTAGCGAACGTGACGCAGAGTCCTTATTCTTACGTGTGGTCCAACGAGTCCGACGGCCCCGAGCTCGTGAACGGGCCGTCTCGGAAGACGATGTACGTCACCGCACTCTACTTCACGATGACCTGCATGACCTCCGTGGGCTTCGGCAACGTCGCCGCCGAGACCGATAACGAGAAGATCTTCACCATCTGCATGATGATCGTGGCAGGTGACGGAATTCTTCTGTTATTAGCCGGAGCACGAGCGCGACTCCCGCGCAGCTTGCCACAGCTGCGACTGGAGCCGCGTTTTTCCTTCCTCTTTACACTTTTTGTTATTTTACTTGATTAATTTTCTTATTTTCTTTGAGTTAAGACGAATCCCTCGTCATGGTCGTCTCACACTGTGAGTGGTTTGTTCACGTGTTCGTTTTTCGTATATTAATTTACATTTAAAATCCCAAGTATTACGTCGATTCCTATCCTTGATCCTGTCCCGTTATCCTGCGTGCAGGCCCACGAAGCGTCATATCGCGCGTCACGCTCACATCTGCCTCTCTCGTCGATTTTTAATTACCGGAAGATCAAACGAGGGAAGGCAGAGGAAACAGATTGGCGAGTCGCGCGTGTTAATACGTACATGAGACCGTAGCTTATGTAACTGTCATTAATATAGAGTGCGTGTCCTCGTCTCTTGTTCTCCAAATAATATTTGTTTGACCACGCAGAGGTAAGTGTTTAATGTTTAAAACTATTATTCGAAGGCGTAGATAATATTTAATTTCCATCTAAATATATAGACATGAAGTAAGTTTCAAACCCATTTTGTAATTTGTTTCTTTAAGGGCACATATAGTAATGACGACTGTAGATACTTAATACTCGAATATGACTAACAATTTCTTGCTCTATAAGTTTGATATTAATATCTAAACAGACAGGTGTCGCATTTCAATCGTGGTCTGTAGCACTAACGTACTAGTCGTGTCACCGACAGCTCTGCTTTACGCCACGATATTCGGCCACGTGACGACCATCATACAGCAGATGACTTCGGCCACGGCCAAGTATCACGACATGTTGAACAACGTGCGCGAGTTCATGAAGCTGCACGAGGTGCCGAAGGCGCTGAGCGAGCGCGTCATGGACTACGTGGTGTCCACGTGGGCCATGACTAAGGGCCTCGACACGGACAAGGTGGCAACATTTAAATGCACACAGACATACACACTAACATACGACTTCCTTTGGCAAAAGAACCCAAAATATCAATTATTAGCAAGTTAAGTCCGTAAAGGCGCCTTCAAAGAATATATGCATTCATTTTTATAAGTCATTCCTGCAACGATTCCTATTCATACTGTCGGAATTCCCCAACTTATAAGTTATACCCTTATACCGTACATTGACCGCAGGTGCTGAATTACTGCCCGAAGGACATGAAGGCCGATATCTGCGTCCATTTAAATAGAAAAGTTTTTAACGAGCACCCCGCCTTCCGCCTCGCGTCCGACGGCTGTCTTCGAGCGCTAGCTATGCATTTTCACATGTCGCACTCGGCGCCCGGCGACCTTCTTTACCACACGGGAGAGTCCATCGACTCGCTATGTTTCATCGTCACGGGCAGCCTCGAGGTCATCCAGGACGACGAGGTTGTGGCCATACTAGGTCAGTCAGCTCCACTCGAAGAACCGTACCGTAAGCTCAATTGAGGTAAAGAAAATTTCTCACGTAATATGTATGGCAGGTAAGGGAGACGTCTTCGGTGACTCGTTCTGGAAGGACAGCGCCGTGGGCCAGTCTGCCGCCAACGTACGCGCGCTGACCTACTGCGACCTCCATACCATCAAACGCGATCGCTTGCTCGAGGTGCTCGACTTCTACCAGGCGTTCGCCAACAGCTTCGCGAGAAATCTCACTCTAACATACAATCTTCGACATCGACTCATTTTTCGTAAAGTAAGCCGAAAATAACGACCACACCGAGACTTGACGCGAAAGAGACTTGTTGCCGATACACTGTTCGTCAGGTCGCGGACGTCCGCCGCGAACGCGAGCTGATGGAGAGGCGGAAACGGGAACCGCAACTGGAGCAAGCGCAGGACCACCTCGTGAGAAAGATCTTTTCTCGTTTTCGACGCGAACGAAGCGTGGCGGCGACACCCGCTCCCGCCCCACGCGCCTCCCTCGCCGCTCTCGTGCCGGCCGCGAGCGACCCGGAGCGCGGAGACGGTGAGGAAGCGCCCTTCTTAGATCGTCCGCTACGAGCGACTCATACACGCTCTCTCGCAGGTATGAGCAACGCCACCAGCACGGCCGCCGCCAGCGCCGAGGACGCAAAACAGGGAGCCGGAGCGGCCGCCGTCACCGCTAGAGGGAAGTGGGGTCGACTCGTGGCTAGCGGCTCCCTGGACGCGGGGGAGGCGCCTCGGGCCGCCTTCACCAGGTCACTGAGCGCTCGAGACCGACCCGCCGCCCCCGGGGCGAGTGACGCGACCACCGCGCCCACCATGGCTATCAAGGTGTTCGGCAACTCGCTACTCTACAAATTTTCAATATTTACTTTTTCGTCAGAAATATAAAAAAAAGGTTTAATTTGAAGAATTTTCTTTACTTTTTTTTTTATAAACATAAGATTAATTTGTAGAAACAGTGACCTGAAGAACTTCAGCTATCTTAACAAAATCTGAATTAAATAAGATTTCCATTTGACATCCCTCGTAAGTCATATATGAGGAGACATCGAGGCCCCGATCACATAAACCTACTCGAAAATAATTAGCAAACTTAGACCATACGACAGCCTTCCGAAATTTCGACTTACAGAAACGGCTAGTTCGTTTAATGAGATCTAAGACTTTCGCGAGTTTTATTCATTTAAATGAAACTAATACTTTTCGGATATACTACTCGTGTTTTATTTTTGTAAAAAACTACATACTCCCGACGTATCTGTTACTTTGCAGCAACCGTGATCACATCTCGCCTGCCCATGATCATGTTATGTGATAAGTCTACCTAAATCTTCGAGTAGGAGGCTCGCTCTTTAAACTTTCGGAATGATAACTTATAAGAAATGTCCATATAGAATATTTTCGGGCGCGGTCGAGCCGGCAGCGTGCTGGGAGCGGCCGCCAGGAGGGAGCCCATCGACGAGGAGGCGGACGACAAAAAAGTCACTTCACCCGTCACCAGCAAGACGTCGACGACCACAGGCACGACCGCACCCGCTCAGGCGACCGCGCCCGCGCCGGCGCCGGCTCCCGCGGCCTCGTCCGCTTCTGCCGTCGCCAGCGTCTCGATGGCCACACCCGTACCAGCACCGGCGCCCGCCGCCGCACCTCCCGCCGCCGTCTCCGCACACGAGGCGGCGCTGGCTGAACTGAGAAGAGATGTTCGCACCGAAGTACAACGTCTCCAGCAGAAGGTTCGCGATCGAACTGTTTAGATCGAATCTACTTATCTTGTTGTGAACTTAACACGCGTACCTTGCTCTGGCCACAGTTAGGCCGAGTCGAAGAACTGCTGACGATGCTGGCGGCGCGACTGGGAGCGGAGCCTGCGGACGTGACGCCAGACAGCGAGAAGAATGAACGGTCCGACAGGGTCGAGCGCCTCGAGCGAACTGACCGAGCGGACCCTGCCTCTCTGGCCAGGAAGAGACGCACTAAGGTAACGCAGAGGACAGAGGACTTGACTCACGACTCACATACGGAAACCGCGGATCTAACGACCAGTGAAGAGTGTTCAGCTCTGTTAGTTTATGACTAGTGCAATCATTGAAGTTTAAATCATTTCATTCAGGCGCGGAGCAAAGGCGCCGCCCCGCAGGTGCCGACTCCGCCGGGAGAGTCCCCGGAGAGCCCGGCAGGCACGAGCGCCGCGAGCGGGGGCGCACTGCCGGCGGGAGCGAGCGCTGCGGCCGCTAGGAGGCGAGAGTTCGTGTAGCGCGCGGTGGCGGGGGGCGCGCCCTCCTAGCGAGTCGCCCGCCGCCACGACACGCTCCCACTCACACCACACTTCCAGCGACCTCCGCGCCAGTCGCAGCAATGAACGCGCTGAGGACGCACGACCCGCTCCCGGGCGGGGAGGAGGTCGAACGGAAGAGCAGCGAGGACTTTGGTCGCGAGTGAATCGTCCACAGAGACTCCGTTTTCGGTCTTCGATAAACTACGCTTGAGCAAAATTAGTTAGTTCGCAACAGGCTGTATGCATCGGCTACTGCCTACTAGTTACTTACATGAGGATATGAGGCGGTCGTCTTTATGACGGCCCAACACATGTGTGTTGTAAATAACTAAATATTTACTTCGTTCGATAAATAAAACATTATTATGGTTGTAAAACGATAACCTTGAAAGGTGCTTTCCCGCACTAGGAACATATTGTTGTTATATTAATTTGGCCATTTGAGTCTGTGCCACGAGAGACCTCGCCTGCAGACCCTGCACGAGGCTCGGCCATCACCCGCTACCCGCCAGTAACTCTAGGGTCTCGCCGTCTCACCGTCTCACCGTCTATGTACATACCACGGTCCACGCGACGCTCACGACTCGGCACACACGCCTGTCGCCGAGGCAGCAGTGAGCCGACCTCGCCCGCTGTTAGAGCAATATGTTGAAGTATACATAGTTTATATTTAGGGGTTTGTAAAAATATATAAATAAATTATACTATACACTCTTATATTTTAAAATTTTGTAAGCAATACTCTTTCACGATTTATTTCACTATCTTGTAAACATGATCACACAAACGACCAAATATTTTCTTACGATTACCAAATGTATGTTATGTGAGAGACGACGTCCCCGGACCGAGCTCAGCTTCTTGATGTTCTCTTAGCCGGCATATTGTAACCGTCGTTATATCCCCGGAACCGATCTCAGGTGGATCTCTTGCCCGGAGCCGCCGCTGTGGACCGTCTCTCAACATAACAATCATAAAGCAGACTTCGGATCTGTCCGTATTTTTGTGAGAACGCTTTGATATTAAAGTTAATTATTAAAATACTGAAAGAATTATTATAAATTAAGCGATCACGTAGAATGGATCACATTTACAATGCGTCGATCTGACTCTCGTGCGTCGGCTGTCACCTTGTTATTATATAAAATGTTTATTTCATAGTTAATATTCATTGTAATCTAGAGAGACTCATTCGTAAACATATCTTTGTGAAAAGGCGCAGCATCATCACTCTCTCAGGGAACATCTTTAAACGGCGAAGTTTGTGAGCTGGCGACGGCCTGCGACCAGGTCCGGGTCGTTTGAGGGAGCCGCTCGTGTCGATTGTATTCTATGTCCGATGATCCAGCTCATATTATAATTTTATGAAAATAATATTTGACCGGAACTTGTTGGACTCCTGTGTAGTATGTTGCAATCAGTGTGCTTAATTTTTTGCTGAAAAAATCGTACACCGACTGCTAGACATAGGTGGCGATCGAAAATGACCTGGAACACTAGGAGCTAGCAACTCTATTTAGAAATACATGTTTGTCGCAAAGAAATCATCCGTCGCCACGCCTTCCACTCACAACTTCGTACGATCATCACACAGTCAGTGAGGTCAGGACGAGCTCCGCACTACCGTCCGAAGCGCCGATTGTTCATTAGTTTATTTGTTGTTGATGTTTTTAAATTTTATGAATTACCTTCGAATCGACGCGCCGGCGCCTCGAGCCGAGGAATGACAGGGATAGGAGTGGAATATGTGTCGAGGGAAGGAAATCGTGCGAGGGCTCGGGGCGCCGGGCGGAGATCAAGCGCACCAACGGTCTGTCGCGAATACAGTTATAGACTAAAGGCGGACACCAGAGCCCCACGCTAAGACGCTGCTCCTATCTTTTTAACGAGAAATATATTATCGATACAAACACAAACTTGTTTTATTACCGACCGGACGGCCGTCCTCACGCGGCCCTGCGTCCTGTGCAGGCACTGGGTCCCACACTCACTAGCCACTATCACCGGTGTATTAACTTATTTTTGCAAATGAACCAATATCGAAGTTTTCTTTTCCTAAATCTGACTTAAAGATATTTTACCGAGGGTTCAAAACTTTACCTGAGGTTTACACTTTACTTTTGTTCAAAATTTGTTATTAATTTTATTATGATCGCCTGAGACATATTTTTTTTTCTTTGACAAACATAAAAAAATATCTGCTCAATTAAGTTTCAGTTTAAGGAAAATACGAAACTTAAAGTAAGAAAGTTATGAAGGAGGGAACTGCTGAAGAGCAATGTCGACTAACATGACAAAAGACGGAAGTAAATCCGAACATAAACTTATTTTGATGTTTTTAGTAAAAAGTTATAGACCTGATGAAAAGAATCGTTTAAAAATATTTCAAATAATAAGTTATTTTCTAAAACTCATAAGAATAACAAAACAATTAATATTCCAAGGACATGACCCTTGAAAGTAAAGTCAGACGGTATATCTAGTAACGTCGTGACACTAGTGATGCTTCTGTTTCTTGCGAGCTGGTTCCTAGCTCTACCTTTGTGTAATAATAGTCCTCCGTCATGTATGTAGATGGTCCTCGGCTCCTTCGCCGACTCGGAGCACCTGCTGCTCTCCCTCCTGGACTACTTTTACAGGACTTTCTGTCATCGTCGTCTGTCGTCATGAACATTTCAGTACTACAAAATGATGCAGATCGGTGTATAGGAACTCCATTCCTACGTCGATCATCCTGGAGACGGTGCGCGACAGGGACAGAGACAGGGATGAGATACTAGTCACCGATCCTATAGACAGTGGACAGAACGTCTCTCGATCAAAATCAAAATTTGAACGCTATTCAAATCCAATTCCATCGTCTATTCTGTTCATCGACTCTTTGTGAGGCATCTTTAGACAAACACTAAAAGTTGTGAACAAACGTTGGCCGGGTTACACCGGACGAATGTGTGACGCTCACCGGCGCCCACGGGTTCACGGCAGGTTCGGGAACAAAGCGGGAGCCGAGCGGGAGCCATGGCCATAGTCAGGGGAAGGGAGGTCGAAATGAAACACACGGTTCAAATCCTAACTTTAATATATACAAAAGGAAATATATTCGTGGAGCGATCCGGGACGACACGAGCACGAGACGACGACGCGACCGCGACACGACACGGAGTAGGGGGAGGGGGGACGAGAGGAGGACGAGTGAAGCGACCTCCTGTCCTCGCGCCGGCTGCAGCCCGGCCGGTGGTGGTGTCCCTCGCACGAGACCTCACCGTCGGTTTTTGAAGCCTTTACCGGGGTTGAAACTACTGTGTCGCGGCGCGCCCGGCCGAGGGCTGGTCGCGTCCTCCGGACGACTATTTACAATCTATAGCATGTACACGTGTATTTATATCGAATCCCATCCGCAGTCGTCTCAGAAACATCGCAGTGATCGCATTCAAACTAAAGATGTGGGGCGAAAATGAACACGTCGTGGCGCTCACGATAAATGCGGCGTGAGGAGGCGCGCGTCGGCCGGCGGCGGCTAGTGGCGGCGGTCGGGCGCGGCGGAGTGGTGCGACAGGTGAGACAGGGCCGAGTGCGCCGACGAGCAGATGTCCTGCAACGAGGGAGGAGCGGTCAGACGGCTCGGGAGCGGCCGGGAGCGGGCGGCGGAGGCGGACTCACCTGGTACGAGAACTGCGGGAAGTGCTCCTCCTGGATGCGCGCGAGGCCGGAGTCGTTATCGGGCGGCGTGAGCTCCACGGATTCGCCCGTGAACTCCGAGTCGAAGTAGCGCGTGTCGGTGTCCGAGTCCACCTGCGGCTTGAAGGGCGGCGGAATCTTCTTGGCGACGAGGTCGCTCCAGTTGACGGACGTGAAGAAGGGATGCTGCATGATCTCCTTGGCGTCGTCGGGGCCGGCGCCCAGGCGGCCGGCGGGCTCCTTGCACAGCAGGCCGGCCAGCAGCGAGCGGCAGGCGGCCGACAACGCGCGGGGGAAGCGCACCTCCTCCTGCAAGATGAGCTCGAACAGCACCTCGTGGTCCCTGTTGTAGAAGGGCAGGCGACCGCACACCATCTCGTACAGCACCACGCCGGTGCCCCACCAGTCCACGGCCGGCCCGTAATCCGTGTCCTCCAGCACCTCGGGCGCGAGGTACTCCGGAGTGCCGCAGAACGTCTTGGTCGTCCGGCCGTACGTGATGTCGACCTTGCACAGTCCGAAGTCGGCGATCTTGATGTGGCCGTCCTTGTCCAGGAGAAGATTCTCAAGCTTAAGATCCCTGTATATGATGCCCTCGGCATGCAGGTACCCCAGCGCCGCCACGATCTCGGCGCCGTAGAAGCGCGTCCGCTCCTCGCTGAAGGATCTCACTCGCGAAAGATGAAAGAACAGTTCCCCGCCGTTGGCGTACTCCATCACGAAACACACGCGGTCTGCCGTTTGGAACGAGTAACGCAGCGCCTGGACCACATGGAGGAAAGCTGGGTTAGTTAGTCGATCGACTCGTAAGCGGTGAAGCACTGGGCTGCTATATTACCGTAAGGAATGGATGTTTGGTCTTCTTGAGCACGTGGTTCTCGGTGATGGTGTGCGCGACCTCGTCCTTCTGTATGATGATGTGTTTCTTCAGTATCTTCATGGCGTAAAGCTTGCCGGTTCCCTTTTCTCTACTGAGCACCACCTTCCCGAAGGTCCCCTTCCCCAGGACCTTCACGAACTCAAACTTCTCCAAGGTCTACAATATTTTCATACAATTCATGGACTTACATATACAACAAACAAAATAATATAAGATATGTTATCCAAGGGGTTAACGTGAAAGGCAAACATATGAATGTAGTAAAGTAGAAGATGCTCTGTGTGTATGTGTGTGTGTGTGTGTGTGTGTGTGTGTGTGTGTGTGTGTGTGTGTGTGTGTGTGTGTGTGTGTGTGTGTGTGTGTGTGTGTGTGTGTGTGTGTGTGCGTGTGTGTGTGTGTGCGTGTGTGTGTGCGTGCGTGTGTGTGTGCGTGTGTGTGTGTGCGTGTGTGTGCGTGCGTGTGTGTGTGCGTGCGTGTGTGTGTGCGTGCGTGTGTGTGCGTGCGTGTGTGTGTGTGCGTGTGTGTGCGTGCGTGCGTGTGTGTGTGCGTGCGTGTGTGTGTGCGTGCGTGTGTGTGCGTGCGTGTGTGTGCGTGCGTGTGTGTGCGTGTGTGTGTGCGTGCGTGTGTGTGCGTGCGTGTGTGTGTGTGTGCGTGTGTGTGTGCGTGCGTGTGTGTGTGCGTGCGTGTGTGTGTGCGTGCGTGTGTGTGTGCGTGCGTGTGTGTGTGCGTGCGTGTGTGTGTGCGAGCGTGTGTGTGTGCGTGCGTGTGTGTGTGCGTGCGTGCGTGTGTGTGTGCGTGCGTGTGTGTGTGTGTGTTTGTGCGTATATGCGTGATTGTGTGTGTGTTTTCCATCTCCATAAGTTAACTCACGATGCGTCTCGGATCCCTGAAGCTGGTGCCGAGCTTGGCGATGTCATCGTCGTCGGTGTCGTGCGGAGGGAGAACACCGCCGAGAGCCCCCGACGCACCCTCCCCGGCCGCCGAGCCCGCCGCCAGGGTCGACGATACATAGCGGATAGCCGCCACCCACTCCTCGCTGTGACACCATCACACAAAATATATATGGAACCATTAAAGAACTGGACCCGAGTGGATTGTGAGTTGTGACGGTGAAAGGCAAAAATACATTAAGCGATCCTAAATGTAGAGATAAAATGTTATGTCCTAAGTCAAAATACATTAAGGTAGCAAATACAGTTCCCAATTTTTATCTTATTATACATGTAAGTTGTGTGTTTGTATCAAATGATTCAAACACTTGTAACCCTATTCTGTATAATTTTATAGTACCGTTTAGTGGTGGACACACTGGATGAGAAGGGTCTCACAAGAGGCTTGTCAGACACACTTCAAAGAGACCATTTGTTTAACTGTTCTCTCGATACACCTACACAGATTTAGATAAATGGTTGGTCAACTTTATACAAACAAGTGATTTCCAGTCATATTAGGGACACTATGATTGTAAAAAGTAATAATATAAAAAGTATTAAGACCGTTGAAATGAAAAGCAAAAGGGGAACGTTCTTATTATAATACAAACACTAATCAAGATATCCCAGCACCAACTCCACAAACATTGCAAGGAGGAACAATAGCATTAAGCTCCCATAGCTTACTACAACTGTTCTTGACCAAACATTAAGTTATTTTTTTATCAGAAGTGGAGTTCATGAAACATTCCCTTTGATGATGTGATGTGGAACATTACAAGTCATTGTTCACACACTCCAGGTTAAAGGGTGAAAGGACACTGCTTTGGAAATACACAAAGTCTACCGTTTGTCACATCAACTTCCAAATATCAGGCAAGGATGCGGGAAATGTCTACGGAGAGAGAAAACCTTTAATATTATATGTCATGTACCACAATTAAAACACAACCACTCGACACGGCCAACGCGCTACAAATGAGTAAAACGAAATATTCTTTATGAAAAGTTCAGCACATGTTTCACCACACTAGATTTTAAAGTTTAATTAAGTTATTATAACAAAGTATGTAATATGAATATACACCATGCTGGAAAATATAGTGGCTAGTGTTGCTGTGTTTGGTGTGAATGGGGTCTACGGTGACAAGTGGTGGAGTGGAGCTGAGTCAGCTCGCTGACAGTGTGAGTGTAAAAGATATTGTAAATAAACAACCAATGGACTTTGAACTCCACATACTGCCACTATTTATAGCAAATAAATATTTGACTGGTTCGAAGTAAAGGTCACTACATTCAATGATTTCCCTTCTGAATTTATAGAAAGATGATTCACAATAATAATTTATATTGATATTGAATACCAAAGCCATCGTATCTGTTTTTTAAGCTTGACTTAAGGAAAGCGATGTTTCACTGTAACTGAAGTCTACTAACCGATCTTTCTCGTTGTCGACGGCGAAGTTTCTTTCTATGACGGTAGTCCACTGTAGGCCACGAATCGTGAACACGTAGGGCCGGGGTTTGTCTACAGCCATGATCTGACAATCGCGCACTGTAAACTTGTTGAGGGTGTCACGGTAGTTGTTGCGCTCGGGCTGCGCCTTGAATCCCAGTAGGTCGCCATTGTCGAACAGGATGAAGTAGCGGTCGCGCCAGTTACGGATGTGCTCGCCGCGCTTCAGCAACCAGCCCTCCTTCACGATATTCCCGGGCGCCGCCTCCGCCATCGCCAGCCGCCCGTCAGATGTTTGATAACAAATCGCCACCGACCACCGCACCACTACCACGTTTCCGTTCCGGAAAGCTCCTGGCGTAGTTCACCGATGCTGTGGTGCACTCTGAGTGCAATCAGCGATCATTTTCAACTTGCGGTGTAATTAATGAATAGATTTTTAAGTTTTGCAATCTAGAAAACGACACGAATTAGCGACGTAGCCTCGCGGTTGTTATGTGATTAAATGAGGAAGTGGCGTTTCATGATAATTACTCCCCGCTAGCACTTATACGAAATGCATAGGAAAGAAAGAGATATCCGATTGTGTGTATGTTATAAATATGACTATTTATTTGGCTGCATAATAACCTATTTTGACAAATTAGTCCCATATGTCTACCGCTAGGTGAATAAGTGGCGTTGTTTTACTTTTTTTTATAACGTTCCATTTTATACTATAAATATCTTATTTATATTACAAAAGCAATACTAACAACATGGTTTGTTTGACCTACAACTGTTACTAATAACACTTTAATGTTTAGTTAAATGTAAATTGTATTATGAAGAATGTTTTATATTTTCTAACTGCAAAAAAAATATTGGTATTTTATTATATAACATCCATAATACTTGTGGTTTTATAAATATAACTAATGATACTATATATTTTATTATTAATACAAGAATAGTAATACACTCAAAAACTATTAGTGATCTTTTTGTAAATTTGCTAAATATGGTTATCTGTCACAGGATTCAGACAGGATTAAAACCTTAAGTAATAAAGTTCCGTTTTGTAGTGTTTGTTTGACTTTTATCTAATATTGTATGATGATCCGATACTGCTTGAGAGATGACGTTAGAAAGCTTTTTTTTTTATCACTTCGTCGATTCCAGTGTGAATGGAGTAATGTAGCACAAATATATAAAAAAAATATAACAACCGTATATAAAATCATACTTATATGGCTGTATCATTATTTCCACTGGCCGGCTAGATAATTTTATGCACCTGGAATAACGTGGCATGTAATGTCTACGACAACCGGAATGGTCCTCAGTGCGTCCCAGGTTTTAAAAGTATTACCAGCTTTTTCATTGTCATATATAAATCACGGTGTTTTCTTAAAAACATTTGACCTTCCTCTACAAAATAATATTAAATTACTTCCAGATTGAACCTATCCTTTTTCTATCTTCATGTTTAGTACTTACCGAAAAAAAATTACAGATTTGAAGTATTGTATGTACTGATTATAAGAAATGGAGATATGTTTTTTTTTTAATGGAATACTTTGTCTAAATATTCACATCGTCCTTTATTAACTTTTTCACTATGTTGTATTCAGAAAATTCATTTGATAAGAATAGGATTTTTAGAATGTTCATCGCATAATGTCGTATGGTAACATTGCTATCTTTAACGTGCTTAGACTGTTGTTAAAATTCATCTAATATAAATACTTGAAATTTTTATGAAAGGTTTTAAGACACCAATATATTTTAAAAAAATATGATTGAGGAGAGGACAAAAAACACACGCTTCTTATTTAGAAAATACAGCTTTTAAATAATACAGAAGCGGGATTTCGAAAATAGATTTGAGATAATTCGATACATACATATATGTAGGTATATAAATTATAAAGTTTTTAATAACTTTCATATAAAACAAATTGAAGTTTCCCATAGGTAGATTTATTATTTCCTCCATTTTGGTTTGAGAAAAGCTACTTCTAAGCAAGGAATCAAGTTGAACGGTTTGCTCGGGACGATCGATCGACCTTTTGATTTATACCTTTAGTGTGATATAATGACAAGAAAGAAAGCAAATACGTCCCTTACTAAATAAGTCATTTTATTCAGATGCTTGTTCCACATTATAATTTTTTAAAACATACTTCATATCTGTCTTACCCAGTTATATATGGGTCGCGTACAGGAGTGACGTATTCTCGCACATCATTGTCGAGAAGTGGAGGGAGTGGGAGGGAATAGATTACGTAAGTCTCTGGCAGGCATGCGAGGGTGCGCGCGCCGTGGGTCGATAGCAAGCGGCCGTCTCCTCTGCCGCCGCCCGCCCGGGGTCAGTCCCGAGCCGGCGCCCCGAGCGCAGCCCGCACGCAGCGCTAGTCGAGTCCTCTGTCCGTGTGTTGTGATGAAGGTACGGAGACCCTCCCCGTAGCGCACTAGGGGTAGCCCTTAGCCGTAGGTGACGCCGCGGCCTCGGTATGTGCCGACTCGAGAACCGAACGCCGTCCCTTGCCGACATTTCGCCGTCCTCCTTGGGTCCTGTCTTGCCTCGATGACCATCTCGTTATTTGGCCTCGTTCTGTTGCTGCTATCCTTTATTAGATATAAAATCGTTTAATGTCCTCGATTCACATTCAGTTGTTGCACGTCGGAACACATTCATTCTCGCTTACAGTGTACAGTCTGTCGCAGACTACATTCAGACAATGGATCGATACAGTCGTTCCGTATCTTAAATAGAGTGCTTGAAAATTTCACCTCCTACGTCATGTCATGTTGCTTTTTAATATCTTAAAAAATTATTAAATGTATGCTACTTTGTTTCTATGACTTATTTCATAAAAGAAATATCATTTTTAATCCGACAATCATTAAAATCGAATGTACTTCAATTATGTATATTATTATTTAATATGATATTATACGTACATACACGACAAACTCAAACGTTAAATCAAGTAGGGTTTGTTCAATAACAGTCACGAAAAATATAGTCTTGGTAACATATAATATTATTTGTTTCAGCAACACAAAAAGAAACCAATAAGATCGTATAATGCTAAAGCTACCCAAAGGCCTTAAAAAGAAGAAAAAAGGAAAAAAATCTAAACGTAAAGGTGAAGAAGAGCTTTTCACAGAAGAAGAGCTTGAAAAATATAGAAGAGAACATCAGAAGCAGAAAGAAAGTAGCGATGAAACTGTAAAAGAAAATGAGGAATGGTCTAAATTCAAAGACTTGACTACTGGGGTCGACTCTGTTCTTAAGAAAACCCAAGGGGATCTTGATCGAATCAAGTCCACTTCATTTTTTCAACGAATACCAGCAGGTACTAAAGAGCGAGAGCCGGTTGAGAAGGAAGAGCCGAAGCGACCCGTGGTTGAAATAACTGAAGCTGACTTTCCACAGTTAGCGGCAGCTGCAGCAGCAGCCACCGTAGACAGTGAATACGACTACGGGGTCACTGATGAGGAATCCGACGACGAGGACGAACAAGACGACATATTTGACACATCTTATGTAGATGCTGTTGAGCGTGGAGAAGTAAAACTTGCCTACGTTCCTGATTCACCAGAAGAATTTCAGGATGACGATATTTTTGATACATCACATGTTGATGCTTTAATAAAAGGCCAGGAATCAAAAACTCCTAAAGGTAAAAAAGGCCTGGACATTGGTGTTGCTGTCGAAGTCTTAACTGGACGAATAGATAATCTTACTATAACTTCGACGAAGAGATCTAAAAGAGTTATACCTGGAGATTTACTTTTAGAAAGTGTAGATAAAGATAATTTACCAGCTGTGACATCAACTGTTGTCGAACCTGAAGAAAAAAGCATTCTAGATATTGATGCTGATATTCCAATAACAAGTCCTATAGATCTCAGTGTATCTTTGCACACTACATTGATTCAACAAAATAAAAGTATTAGCCGAGAAGAATTATTTGCTTCTTGTGCTGATGATAAAAATAATACCGAAGGAGAAACAGAAGTTGATGAATTTACTTTATTAGCTGCGGAATCTTTAGAAGTAAAAACGGTTGTTAAAAAAATCGAAGAAAGTGAAATTAAAGTAGAACCTGTTTTACAAGAATCTTGGTCAGCGTTTGAAGCAGACAAAAGTGATACAGTTTTTGCAGAAGGAATAGTTGAAGATCAGCTCGACGTTGATCCTTATGTTGATGAACACGACCCATTTGATACTAGTTTTGCCGATGCAATAATTCCAGGTGGAACTTTGCAAGAACAAGAACAGAAATCTGCGTTATTAGAAGACGACGATGATTTTGATCCTCGCGCAGACGAGGTTAAGGTTATATTAAATAACAGAAGAAAATCATCTGTTCGTATTCATATAACTAATCCTTCCGGTCTACGAGAATCAATAACATCTGATGATATTGTAGATAGTGGTGATAGTCAAATCCAACGAGACCTTCTAGGAGGAAGCACAACTGATTTGACACAATTAGGTGATTCTCTTTTAGAACCAGTAGATATAAATGATAGTGAAATCGATCCTTTTGACACTACTATAGTAGACAAGATTGTTGCACCTGGTAAAGTTGAATTAAAACTTTTAGAGGAAGAACTTATTGGAGTTGTTTCGTCTGCACCAATTTATAGGGTACCTAGTGACCCCGATTTTGATCCAAGGGCAGACGAACCTAAAAAAACTGAGAGAAGAGCTTCACGCCCCGAGAACCTTACAGTAAGTAAAAGTGTAGGTTTCAGTGTGGATGGCGTAACAATTTCAGAATTAGATTCTCAGGGTAAATCTAAGCCTGTGAAACCTGTGACACCTTATTACAATCGGGAACTCTCTATAACAGAAGACATTAACGAAGACTCGGAAGTCGCTGACAAACCTTTAAAAACTTTGACTCGAACGCGTTCAGAAGAGGAATTCACTTCAAGTATTTCTCATCAAACTAAAAGAAGACATTCTGAATTTCCTCAGCAAAATAAAATCGCTTATAAAGCAAGCGATCTCTTACACGATACCGTAAACGATATTGAAGTAAAGGTGCTTACACCCACTGAAACGAGAGTTCCACAAAAAACCTTATCAAAGAAAGATATTGATCCTTTTGATACTTCATTTGCGATTAATATTGAACCAAGCAAAACAGAATTAAAGCTATTAGCTAAGGAATTTTCTTGCGAAAAGTCATCAGGTGTCGAAGGAGAAGGTGAACCTGATTTATTAGAACCTTCTGACGATATTTTTCAAATCAAAGCACTTACCCCCGAACCATCGGATATTGCGCGAATTCCTGAAGAAGAATTTGATCCATTTGATACTTCGTTTGCAAACGATTTAAACCCAGGAAGGACTGAGATTAAGTTACTAGAATCGGAATTTTTAAATTAATATTAAATATTTTCTTCCAAAATGGCTTTCAATCCATTCTTAAGTATAAACGAGCCGGCGGCTCCAGTGACCACCGAAGTATTGAATCCATTTATAATGACTGATTCTGAGATCTCAAGTTATACACCAGGTGATAACCCTTTCGCTACCAGTAATCCTTTCTCAGACTTTGGCGCAAGCTATGAACCAGCTGTCGGTGATACAGTGCCGATAGACATTTTTGGAGGCCCTGAAGAAGCCAGCATTGGAGCTCAACAATACGATGAAATTAGATCTATCGATGTATTTGGAAACCAACAAATTGATAGTGAACGTATATTAAACCAACTGAGCTCGAACTTGTGACCACTATGGTTGATTGCGATTATTCCACTGAAACAAAAGCAGATGAAGCACAATCTGCTACGCATCCACTACCACCTGAAACACAAAATTTAATTTTAACAGTTACAGGACAAATGGAATTTACAAGTTCTCACTTACTGGATCGTATACCCCCAACAAGAACACCAAGTCCTGTATCAGTGAGAGATATTCACTCCCCAAGTCCGACCCCTGAGCCATATTTGTTTGAAGATAACACAAGCACAACGCAAACGGTCAATAAACCTACACGTCCTCCACCTGTACGGCCTCCTCGTCCTGCACCGCCTCCCAGACCGCAACCACCGGTTCAAGCACCAGTTCAAACAGCTCCAGATGACATCAATCTTTTTGATGCTCCTGTACCTACCACCATAAAACCAACAAAAGAAGCTATATTAAGTTTATATTCAGCACCTAAAAAGGAAGAAAAACAAATTGATTTTTTAAGTGATGATATCCTCGAATTATCAAACGAAACGGACATGCAACCTACGGAAGGTTTTGGACAACCTGCCAAAAATTCTCAAACTTCAGAAGCGACTCACTTACTTTTCAATGATTCAGTTTCATCTATCTCAGATAATATAAATCATTCGGAAGTTCAAAAGTCTTTATTCGAATCGGACAACATAAATCCTAACGAAGACACCAATGTTGCAATGGATTGTACAGACCTATCGGAAAAGAATGTAAACGTCAGTGCTACAAATACATCCCCATTTGCTGACATGTCGGACACAAATTTTCAAACACAACAAGGTGAAAATGAGAAGAATCCTTTTGAGTTATCGGGAGTTATTGACAATAATTCTCCATTTGCTACTTCTGATCTTATGAATTCTGAAATACTGACTGAGCCTGCAGATATTGTGATGACTTCTAGTCATAAACAACTTATAAATGACGAGTTACACATTGTAACTACAACTGAGCCCAAAAAGGCACCAGAACAACAGATGAATGAGGTAAATGTCTTTGCCGCTATGGCAACAGACGATTTTGTTGAAAAATCCAATATATTTGCCTCAGTACCTCAAGAGACAACATCTCACAATGATGAAAATATCTCATCCAGCAACACAAACTGGGGCACAACTGAGAAGATGGAAACCGCTTTTCCTGAAACTCAAGACGACTTTGACGCATTTTCAGCTAAATTTGAATGCGCTGGAGGAAATCAAATGAACACAGGTAGGATGTGTATCCTAAATATTAAATCTAATTATAAATTTGTTATAAATATTATTTCAATTAATTGTTTTAGACGCATGGGGCGATGACAGTAGTGCTGACCTTGCTCCAGGCGGTTTCGAAGCCGAAGCATTTGATTCGTTTTTAAGTATGGACGCTCCACCGGCTCCAGCGGCTACCCCAAGATTAGATCACCAGGAATCTAAAGATTCTATGGACGATACATTTTCGGTATTTATAAGGTCGGTAAAGTGTTATTTATTATGTGTCTAACATGTATTGTATATAATCCGTTATATGTATTGTTAATTTTCTATCTCACTATATAATATTTTGTAATAGACCCAAAGAAGGTGAATTCAGTACAAACGAAGCTTCGGTGCCCGTTCTGGCTCCACCGCCAAGACCCCAGGTACTCCCAGAATCACCACGAGCAAATCCCTTCGATAAGAATGAAACTATAGGAATGCAACAAAGAATCGATTTTGATGAAGGTATAATACATTTAATTAAAGAAGAAGCTAAAATTATATTTCCTTTATTAATATCGTAACATAGCAGCCCAGAAACCTGATGGTAGCGGTGCGGAGACACCTCCGACACCGCTCTTTGACGAGGACGTTTCGGTTCCGCTAGAGGACTTCCCTCGTACCAAGTATGCGGGACCGGGTTGGGAGATGCATCTTCGGCAACCGAACAAGAAAAAGATCACAGGACAAAGGTAAAGTAGCAGAATTCTGCAAAAGTTTTATTTCGTTGTGCCTGCGTATAATCAGATCGTAAGAATTGAGATCTCTTGTATTTTGGTCAGTTTAAACGAAATAATAATCTGACACATATTACATATAAGGCTTAAGAGGAGGATATCATTATCGATACAATTTATACAAAACAGATTCTGGAAAAAAGTCTTCGTCCGCCTTGCAAACCCGGGTGACAGTCCCGTGGTGCAACTGTTGAACTCAGCCACAGACAAGCAACCGCTGCAAGAACTGCCACTGCAGGCGTGCTACTCGGTGTCAGAAGTAGGCGCACAGCAATTTGATCAGTTCGGAAAAATCTTCACTGTCAAGCTACAGTATGTCTTCTACAAGGAGCGTCCGGGAGTGCGGTCAGTTTAATTTGATTTCTATTTGCTTGTTCTTTACAAAAATATATTCGCTTCAGCTTTCCGTTGTCATTCAACCAAATATTTATTATAGACCAGGCCAAGTAACGAAAGCGGAGCGTATCACAAATAAGCTGTCTCAGTTCGCTGCGTACGCCATCCAGGGAGACTACCAAGGTGTCAAAGAGTTCGGCAGCGATCTCCGCAAGCTGGGGCTGCCTGTAGAGCATGCGCCGCAGGTATAGACTACTCCCAGAGGAATTCTTTTCTATTCACGGAGCTTCATTGCTCATCGAAGTCACTTGCTGTGCTGCCAACTCGACATTATTCAAAATTATATTTTTATAACGAATAAAACACTTTAAAACTCACAAGAATTAGCTTCTCTTAACTAGAAATATAAAATGCATCTCATTCCAGCCCACTCTAGAACCTATTGAATGCAAATATTATGTAATATGTAATGGATAATGTGCCTATGCAGGTTACACAACTGTTCAAGTTGGGATCACTGGACTACGAGGCCGTGAAGCAATTTTCGTGCTGCGTGGAGGAGGCCTTATTCCGCTTGTCTGCCCATCGAGACCGCGCCCTTACCTACAAGATGGAGGAGGTAAGTTCTTGTAAAAAGCTCCAGCTATTGATTGATGTGAAGTCAAATGTTCTATGTTCATGATGTTGACTTATTTTTCCTGTATATATTCACAGGTACAGCTGACGGCGGTGGACGAACTTTACGTGGAGCAAGACGCGGAGGGTGCCGTGCTAAAGCAAATAGCTCGAGTGCGACTCTTCTTCCTGGGTTTCCTTAGCGGTAATGTTTTATTGTATTTGCTATTGAAACTTTAACTGTTTCTTTGTAAGCGAATATATCGTTTCATTGAAGAGCGACGTGAAGAAGTAGCGTTTATGTCTTGTCTTATTGTAGTGTCTCTTTTTATAATAAAATAATTATAATTAATTAAATCGTATGTCTGTGTGTGTGTGTGTGTGTGTATTACAAACCTATTAAGAAATAAATGAATATAGTCGGGGAATATCCTTGTATGGATAAAATTAAAAATATCATAAAACGAGTGAACCAGAAGATACCACACAAGCTATGGAATGGGATTGCTTTCCTAACATCGGGGCAATTATGTAGTCTTAGGTATAGGTTATAAGTTTTAATATGTAATTCTTATTATAATATACACATAAGTAAGTTTCGTAGTTTTCCTAGAACCTCTGGTTGCCACCCTACATAATTTGTGTTTATTAACACGGATAATATGTATTTACAGGTATGCCAGACATCGAGCTGGGGGTCAATGACTTGAGACGACAAGGCAAAGAGGTTGTAGGCCGCCATGACATCATCCCCGTAGCAACCGAGGAGTGGATCCGTGTGGAGGACGTGGAATTCCATGCGTGCGTGCAGCCGCAGCAATTCCAAGATACGCAGATCATCAAGTGAGAAACGCTAAGATTGTATTTCAAGTATCTATAGCTAAAGGCCCGCCTCTCATACGTGAGGGCGCGGGTTCGAAACCTGGCAAGTACCAATGTGATCTTTTCATATGTACTTTCTAAGAGTATTTAGACACCACTGACGGACCGTGAAGGAAAACATCGTGAGGAAACCTGGTCTTATAATTTCAAAATTATAAGATTGAAATCGCCAACCCGTCTTGACCAAGGGTGGTGATTAGTTCTCTTACCTTTATTTACTTGTGAATTGTTGAAAATTGTATCTGATTATCATTCATTATTTACATTATTTTTACTGTTATCATTATTTTTATCATAACTTTTTTTTTCTTTTTATATTTTGACATTACGCTTTGGCCGAACATTCTTTAAATATTTGATTTAATTTGATTTGATTACGATATGTTTGGAAAGTTATAATGATTCATTTAAGGTGTGTAACTTGACATAATTAATACTACACGTTGTGATGACCTGTGATTGGAAGAACATTCAAACTATTGTAAGCTCATGTTTAAAAAAAGCTGTAAATAATGTATCTTTTGTTGGTTATCCATAAATAAATAAAAAAATAAATAAACCTTCTCCATGTAAGAAGAGGACCTTGCTCAGCAGTGGGCTCCGATAGGCTGAGGATGATGACGATGATGATGATGATAGTTTTTTCAAATTTCGAATATTTTGACTAGTTCTTAATCCTATCTTTTTAAAAACACGTTCATTGAATGCATACATACTGTGTCATCATGTCGGTCAAAGTGTCTGTATGCGGCCAGGTTCAAGCCGCCGGACGCGTGCTACATCGAGCTGATGAGGTTTCGGGTGCGACCTCCTAAAAACCGCGAGCTGCCGCTGCAGCTCAAGGCCGTCTGGTGCGTCACCGGAAACAAGGTGCGTGCTCACCGGGTTCGTGAGGCCCGTCGGAGGATCACCTCCGATATCAGTCGGTGAAGGTGCTGAAGGATGTGATTGTGGTGTGTGTATTGTTAGGTGGAACTGCGCGCGGACGTACTGGTGCCAGGGTTCGCGTCGCGCGCTCTCGGTCAAGTTCCATGCGAGGACGTCGCTGCACGCTTTCCCATTCCCGAGTGCTGGATCTATCTGTTCCGAGTAGAAAAACATTTCCGATACGGTTCTGTGAAGTCCGCCCACAGGTAACTTTTGGAAACCCTAATGAAATTTTCATCACTGCTACCGGGCGAGCCCCAGTACAAGTTGCGCTCTGTAAGGACGATAGTATAATGTTTTAGAATTTAGATTGAAAGAGCAGATAAAAAGCTGTCATAATAACTGTTGCTTATAGTCACGTTCCAAACTTTACTCGCTCTTTCCTTCTTCATTCGCTTCTGTCAGGTGTTTTTGAAATTCTTTCAAAGATATGCATTTGGATGTCACCGCCTTTTCTTTATTTGATGTTTCTGTCACATATCATATTATTTTACGTCTAAAACCTGTTCTTTAAAATTATTTTTATTATTAATTCAAAACGAACATGAATATCACTTAAATACATTCCCATTTCAATAAATATATAGACACTTAAGCAAATATGTAAACAAACTAATGAGCTATGTAATGACATAAGGATAGTTGTGAAGGTTCTAAGTTCTAATAGGTTCCACCGGTTCTACGAGGTAATTTTTTTATTGTGACAACAGACGTACTGGTAAGATCAAAGGCATTGAGCGTTTCCTCGGCGCTGTGGACACACCTCAGGAATCCCTCATCGAGGTGACTTCGGGGCAGGCCAAGTATGAACACCAGCACCGTGCCATCGTGTGGCGTATGCCTCGCTTGCCCAAAGAAGGACAAGGTAAAGTATCGAAAGCTTCATCTGTCCAATCCCCACTTTACTTGCGACACGAGTAACAAACCGCATCTTCCTCCGGAACGCAGGCGCATACACGACCCATAATCTTGTGTGTCGTATGGCTTTAACATCGTACGATCAAATTCCGGCCGAACTGGCACGTTGGGCTTTCGTCGAGTTCACGATGCCCGCGACTCAGGTCAGCCACATGGTGGTACGATCCGTGTCGCTCCAGGACCACGACGGGGACCCTCCCGAGAAGTACGTGCGTTACCTCGCGCGACACGAGTACAAGTGAGTATAGCAGCGTCTCGTCATGTCAGTGTGAAGTGTCGTGTACAGTCGAGGATCGAGCACTCGCATGTTCGCAGGGTGGCCATCGAGCGTACGACGGGTGCCCCGACGGCCGCATATGCGCTGGCGGCCGCCAAGGATACCGCCCCCGCCTCCCCGGCCGCAGCCGCAGACCCCGCTCCGCCACAGGAACCCTCCTCGGACTCCGACTCCGACTAGACGACGAGCGACGTTTGTGACGAAAGAAGCGAAAAAAATGTTATTCAATAAAATCTTCATCTTCCGATCGCAGAAGGAACATTGAACGTTGACTCGGTCTAGGACTACCGAGTCCTGTGAATACTGCTAGTTCTCTCTTTGTATCGTAGGCGTTCGAAGTGTTTATTGATCAGTAGATTCGTTTCGTAGTTGTACTATGTGATATCGTTGCAAGTCACTTACAGATATAGTCATACGTGCCGACTCTGCTTGTAGTCGTAGGAGCTCCGAGGAGCTCGTCTCTCGGCGCTGGATGCTGATTAGCGCGACTTGTATATTATTTTTTTCGGTAACGTACATGAACATACGTCAGTGTTTGAAATCGCAAAATTTAGTGAGATGTATTGTCAAAACGAGCACATTGAGTATTACATAATAAATATATTAATTATTAGGTCGAGAGAGGTTTTGTACATAAATAATATTGATAAGTAGTATATCGTACGCTAGGGACGAAGGCACCACCGTTTACTAGTAGACGCTGTAGAGCGCGCTGCCGCCGGAGCCTTACTCTTCGCGTTATATATTAATGTTCGAATGTACTCAAACGCTTTGCTATATAAGTATATAAGCGCATATCGTATCTAAACTGTTTATAGTCTTATTACTGTGTGTTTAGAGAAAAATATTTATACACATTATTCTATTACCTATACTATATCCAATATATATGATAAACTCTTAGATCTTGAAATTCTGAATATTTTATGTTAACTCAAATATATAAATTATATTGGAAATATAATCGAATAAACGAAGGTCCAATGATATATTTACACATAATATATATATTAATAATACATAGTTAACTAAAAACTCTACGACACAAAGCTCCTTGACGTTTACAGACGATATCTCCATTCGTATACTCGTATAAGTTACAATTCCACAACACCACTGTATACTTCTTTGAGATCACTTGAGTAACAAAGACTATGATGAAGTGTAGAAGTAAGACGCGCTGACCCGTCCGTCGTGGCGCAGTCGATCCTTTATACATAACTCGCTATTCGGAAAATAAAATTGTGATTTACATTGCTCCAATCCTTACATCTTGCTGTGATCCAATATGTCCACCAGACCTGAAGTTAGTGGTCCTGGCCGCCTGCGGGTCTCGGACGTCACGGACACTTGTAGTCTAGAAGGAGCATCTTTTTATTTCTCAATATGAAGTAGATCCTTAACTTCATTAAAGTATATGTTCTAACAGGGCACGTCTTTATTGTTTACTCCTAACTTTATTCGACTTATCGAAATGTTTAATGTATGTGCGAGGACTTATAAAGTTACGTGTAGATTATATAATATATAGTTAAACTGAATATGCATGTTCTACTATTGATTGTTGTACCTACCGCGCTGTCACCGATCGCTACGATCTTAAGCCGTGTGGGGCCCGAAGCAGGGAGGCATGAACTCCGTGGCGAGGCTCGAGGCCCCCGGACTCGCTCCACTCTATATAAACCGAGTGGACGATCGTCGCTAGCCCTCCATCATCCGCGCCACTCCATCCGCCGCCCGGGGACTGCTATGTTATGTTGTCAATAAAAAGTGCAATTGTGAATCTGTATTTTTATTATTTGTCTGCCTTAATGAAACAACTGAACCAAACTCCTGATTGAACATGAAATAAGAAAAAGAAAACGAATAAAAGTTTAGATTTTTTGAACAGCGTTTTCGCTAAATCTTTAACGCCAATTTGTTTACAGAAAAAATATATTCGTATATAAAAGCTTGTTACGTGTCGAGCGGCGGTCTTCCGACGGTACCTGGAGACATAATACTTAATATTTTTTAACATAAACAAAATTTGGAATCATTCTGTGATATAATATAATATGGAAATATGACCAAGAAGAAACCACTGTCAGCTATAACTTAATCAATTTTGAAAATAATTGTTTCCATAAGATATTTCTAAGTAAATCCGACATCATGTTTCAAAGTGATTTTTTTAGTGATTGCTGTATTCCAGATCATGGATGTAGGCCACTCAATATCATTTTCATGGTCCTGTAAAACCTTAAGCGACAGCGTCACGAACCTACTTACCCGTAAACGAAATGTTGCCACCACGAGAGAAGACGGCGACGAACTAGCAGCGATCCTCCTCTGAAAAATATTAACATGAATGATTTATGGTTCATAATATATACATTTTACTTAATTCTGAACAAAATAAGAGGAGAGGAGGAGGAGGAGGAGACGAATATTTCTTCGTGGGATTTTAAAAACGGTGCCTCCAATTCCTCAGTAAGAATTGGTTTATAAATACATTGCACAATTTTAATTACGCCGCTGGACTCAGTTAAGATATTATTAGTGACCCGTTTAAAATGTCAATATTGATCTGAGAGGCGAGCATACCCTATATTTAGCTAATTAACCTGGACATGGCAGCACTGGCGACGGAGCTCGGCGTGCCGTCGACGCGCTTGCGCGCTGCAGCGCTCGATGTCGCGTCTCAGAAGGGAACTGCGGGGTCAGGGGTCGAGGGGCGGCCGCCTGCCGACTGCCGAGCGAGTCGTCCTATCGGCGGTTGCGGCACGCACCGCACGGCGAGATTGCCAGCTGCCTGCCTCATAACCCTGGGAGCGTATGATTGTGTCATCTACTTTCCCTCATCCACCACCGTCCTGGTTAATGTATCTGACGTCAGGAATGTGAGTGTCAGTGATGGAGTGACGTTTGCATTTCGACTGATATTGATAGTTGCGGAGTATTGGTGTGCGTTTTAAACTACGGTATGTATGTAAGAGGATTACCATTAGGCATATTATATTAAAAATTTACTAAAGTCAAAGACCCTGCTCAGTGTAATGAGGTGAACTTACTACTTATTGATTCTGAATTTATTTCACTCGATGAAACTTTTCGTAAACATCTTATCATAAATAGTGAGAACGTGCGTTGTTCGTCAAATAATTTGTTAAAATAGAAATGCATAGCAGAAGACCTCAATCAAGGGATGAACAGAGGTGAACTTACATTAAGTAGGTGCAGTAAAGGGGACCGAGTGTTCTAGCTGACAGCTCCAACATTCTAACCAGATAACATATCCTAAGACTTAAACAAGATTAGTCGAAACGAATTAGTTTCAAGTTTTTTGTATTTTATTTTTTTTAGTTTAATTGTTGTATTCTTTTTATCGTACACGGAAACGTAACCGACGTCCGCTTATTTGATGGTTTCTAGGTACACCCGATGTGAGAGAGTGCAGGAAGCAGGCGGCAGGGGCAGAGGCAGGCGGGCGCATGGAGGCTCGCGAGCGCCGGGCGCGCCGCGGGCCCGCGCCCATCGCCTCCTTCGATCACGACGCCTCCGATGAAGTATTCGTGACCTATCGTTCACATATTAAATTAAATATCGAAACGAATTGGCATTTTCTCACATTGTAAATTAAAATTAAATGTTCCGTTTTACTTATATAAAATTAGGAAAGTCCTATTTTGAATCATAATACAGATATTTCAAATTAGATGCAAGCTGTCTATTTGATAGTTAATAACTATTGACCCTTTCACTTTCTAGTCGAGTCCAGAAAATAAACAAGCGATACGATTGCCTGAAATCCGCGAAGATCCTGCAAGTTCAAGTTGCAGCGTTGCACAGTCCACAAGCACAGGAGACGGCCTGGCCCCACCGGAACAGCGCGCCCGCTCCCTGTCATCACCAGCCGTTCATACCGCGACCGTAGTCACACCCGTAGCCTTGCAAACACCATCTGCTCCACGCATCGATATTTCTCGTGCTTCCAGTTCCAGTCATCACGACTCTCGGGACAGCTCACCGGAGCTTGCATTGTTTGCCGGAGGTGGTAGCAGTGAGGAAACAAGAGAACGTCTGGAATTAGGTTTTCGTGAAGACGGCGCCCTGGACTTGCGGTCGTCTACAGAAGAACTGGCATTCCTGGAGGGTGCTCCGGAAGCTGCAGAAGTGCGTCCACCACCTGTGGCGCAACCATCGCGCAGGCACTCGCGTAAAGATAGTCAAAGTTCTGAGGCCGCGCTTCTTGCTGTGTCCGGTCGCACTAGTCGATTGTCCAGCGTAGGTTCTCAATGCTCTGCTCATTCTGCAATTTCGGCTTTTAGTCAAATAAGTCGCGTGTCACGACTTTCTGTTGTATCAGGGACATCTCGATCACCTTCTCCGCATAAAATGCTTCTGGAAACATCATTTTGTGGTCCCAAGCCCATAGAAACGGATCCCGAAATATGCGCTGCTGCAGTGGAGGAACGGCTATTAGAAATTGCTAAATTAACAAATGAAGCCGGAGCAGCCTCATCCTCTGATCCACAACCTTTGCCAATGCCAACTATTCCTATTGCTATAGATGCACGCGATCGAAGAGAAGTTCGTACGGAAGTTACATTAGAAAATACTAGACCAGCTAGTGCACCAAAACTTACTTCACCCAGTGCTCCACCCACTACACCAGTACCAGATCTCGCCGTTTCAACTAGTTCCTTAGATGATGACAAGCGTCTAAAAGAGACAAGAAATCGAGCTAAAGTAGAAGAACACCGGGCTAGGTCAAGAGACAGACATGAGACGAATAAGCCAGAAGTCTATCGAGCGGGAAACAGATCTAAGGATATCATTAGAATCAAACTTAAACCAGACAATGAATACGACGACGAAGAGGAGGGTGAGAGTGAAGCGACTTTAGTCAGCAGTGAACCAGCTAAAAAACCAATAACCCTTGAATTAAATGATCAGTGCTCTAAACCAACTAAACCTGTAAGTCCATTAGTAACAACTCGTCGCCAACGTGATAGTAGAACGCCATCTCCAAGTGGCGTTCCCGTTTCGAGAAAGTCGTCGTTTTGTTCGCTTTTTAAATCGCGCGAGACAATTGCTTCACCAGATTCCCCTTCAGACGTATTTCGTCGTAAAAAAAGTTTAAATGAAGGTCGATCAAGAAGTAAAAGCCGTGACCGTACGACTACACCAACTTCGGCTGGAAAAATAAAAGGGTCTGTTTTATCTTTATTTAAAACACCAAGGCGTAGCGGGGCATCACCATCTCCAAGTTCACGTGATGTGTCTCCTGTTGTTCAACAGCAGCGTCAATTTCCCCAAACCCCTCATGACAAACAACGTGGCGAAAAATTGAAATACTATGAAGATGCAAAGGATGGCATAATTCATATTCCCCTTCGCACACCCCCTGATGAAATTGAGCCCAAAAAAGGTAAAGAAGGTAGCGATGATAAAATAACGGAAAAGCCACGCCAAGTTATCCGCCCCGCTTCAGCGCCACAGCCACGAGCTCTCCCGGACCGCTCATTGGTCATGTCACCCGTGCCTTCACCCAAACCCACTCAAAGGACGGTTCTTCCAGATGGAAGCATTATAATTCCATTACATTCACCAACAGATAAAACTGCTAAAGTTATACTTCCGTTCGAAACACAAGTTAAATCCGAATCTGACATCAAATATCCCGAACAAATAGATCTGAATCATAAAGAACTTAACTTATATAATAATTTAAAACATAAAGAACTCGAATATGCAACTGAAAGAATCGATTCGATTCCTAACGAGCCCGACGGTTCACAGTTTATCTCTTCGCCACCGCCAGATATAGTTCCAGAAACTTACATCGGAGAGCGACCTAGACGTAAAGAACGAATAGTTTTCACGACACATGTGGGCAGTAAAGAACATGTATTTAGTACACAGTTTAGTATAACAAAAACACCAAGCGTAACCAGTGAAATATCAGAATCAATACAGAGTGTTCCTGAATTTGAAGAAGTCAAACAGAACGAAACTTCCCCTCAAGAAACAGATTGGAAAAGTAATGACGTAATACATAACGACCAAAAGTATCATTCACAAAGAGAATCTTTTTGTGAAACAGGAGAAGAGAACGTGACCCGAGAATTGAGCAGAGAAGTGAGTAGAGAAGTGAGCAGAGAAGTGAGTAGAGAAGTGAGTCCTACCCCAGATACTGGGAGAGATTCTTCAGAATCCGAGACCAGTTTAGAAATAGCAGCTACACACGGTGGAAGCGAAGCGGAGAGACGAGGACTTGTAGTTCAGGAATCATTTGAAGAGTTACCGTACGTTCCTACTACGCTACCCCTAGAGCGTTCACTAGCGCTCCCTATGGTGCCGGTGCGAGAGCGAGGTGGAGTGCACGTGGCCGGAGTACAGCGGCCGCGCGCAACAAAGAGTGCGGGTCGCCAACCTGGAGCTCTGACATCTCCCGCGCCCCTGGTCGCGCCTGCTGCCGTATCCCCGCCGCCGGAGACTCTCCCGCTGACCGTCTCTACATCAAACTTCCGCGGCGCGCACGCACGGTCTCCACAGCCTCCGCTGCTCCTCCACCGCCACCTCGCAACCTTCGCACTCGCTCCCGAAGCGGCGGCGATGGTTAGTTTCATGCTCTGCCACTATGTCACTAATCAGATTTCTTACAAGTAACAGAATAAAGTTTTGTAGGCCAACATAAATTTTATTATTTTTATATTTTGAGTAAAATAACACAACGTAAAAAGTAATTATTTATCTTAATATACGTAGTAAGTGTTTGTTATTTAAATGTCCAAACCTTTTTTTGTCAGTGTACATTCTTCAAAATTTACGACACGTTCACATATGGTATTAGTCCTTTAATTGCCATCGTCTTTACTTAGCGAGCTCTATGGAAACGCGGAGCAAGACGGAGTGGATCGATTTCTCCGAGGTTCCTGAGCGTCGAAAGCAACCGAAGCGCATTCAGACACTGCCAGCGAGCGCTCGCGACACCGTGGTGTTTAGTTACGTGCCCCCCGAGCGCTGCCGCTGCGACTGTCACGCTCACGACACTGCTGACGATGAGCTGCCGCTTCTACAGGACGCCAGCCCAGCACGCGCTTCCAGTGCCGCCTCCCTGGATGACCACGACCGCCACGAGCCCTTCATCGCCGATCTCGACCTTCGTCATAGCACCTCGGACTCGGTACAGTACACTTATCATTTCAGAACCGACTCATTTCTCGTTTACCCCGAGTAGTTACTAAATGTGTCTCCTTTGTTCCAGTCGCGGCCACAATGACCTCACTCGTCGTATCCTTCCGTCTCTGAGCGTTGATCTTTTATAAAATATATTCTCTATCTTTATTGACTCCAGATGAGATGTTATCATTTTTGAGATGTAACTTTACCCGTTAGATTAGGTTAGGTTAGATTGGTATATAGTTTTTTGTCGTCTGTAACTCCTACTATCAATCGTTGAATATTTTTGATGTTTATCACTGTTCGTGTATAGTATTTCTTTACGTTTAACTTATATGTAGGTACTGAAATCTTTTTGAAACTGAGTTGTGACCTACTAATAATATTTCACCAATTTAAATATTCAGATACGAAATTTTTAACAAATCATAGTCACAAATAATAATAAAGAAGACCTTCGCCGTAGACTTTAGATTAATTTCGAACCACAATATAAATTAATGCTACCTTACTTTTTTGTAACTGAAACAATTAACTCAAAATCATATTTGGACAAAATGGTTTCTCCTTCTTCATACTGATTTGTTAAAGTAAGTGAGATAAACAGTGAAAGGAAGGAGTCCTTAACTGTGTTCCCGCATTACTGTATTAATTTCAATTCATCAAAGCGGGTATTTTTTAGCAATGTGATGTTATTACATCATACATATATTCGTACTCAAGTTGTTGTATCCATTCTGAACTCTTGAATTTTAGAAAAGAAACGCATATAGGTATTGTTAAGAGCATAATTAAGGAAAATTCTTATTTATCAAGAAAAGAGACCCGCGCTATCCTTCATTTCACCTCAGCATGTTTCCTGGTGTCTCACGCCAAGCTGTCGACTTTGTCGTTTTTATTAAAACAACTCGTGATGAGCGACATTGACTTATTATCATAAAGGTTCAGTTTTATCGACATCGACCTGACACCGCGCATCCTCAAACATTCAAAGCGACTGATAAAATATTGCCAAGTGGAATCACCTCTCACATACAGTACATCATGATACCTCATTTTAGCTTTGATTCACGGTGTAAATACCAGAAATGCGAGTGTAAAAATAAACACGTCTAGAGCTTTATTATGAAATCTAAGTATTTTTAAATATTTAAAATTGTTTCATGTTTATAAACGGTAGTTATTTGTGATAAGATTCTGTCTTTATATATTGACTTTTAGATATTCGAACCGAATGTAACGAGAATTGTGTGAACTGTATTCTCATACAAATGAACTATTTATTGTGCGGTCTTCTTGTATCTTCTTGGTTATTGTTAAAAAAAGATGTAAAGAAGTATTATTCTGAGAAGCCTGACTCTTCGAGGAAACTGCACAAGTCACTGTTTAGTACATACTGTAGAACTTTGTAAATATCGTGACTAGATGTTCGACGCGAGGGTGTGACTGGTATCCATTCAGGTTACATGTTTGCGAATTTAATCTTGTGTCTCAAAATTTTCAATATTCCGAACAGTAAAAGAATCGTCTTTGAAGTTCGATGATGTCGTACGAGGTCACATATCATCTTCGGTCTGCGCCGCCGTTGCTATTTTATCGCTGAAACGTGCTCAACGCTACTTTGAAATTATTAAAATTAGATTTTTCCATTTTATTGTATTTTATTGAAAGGAGTGGGCGCTCACGAAAAGTAAAAAAAATGAATCAGTAAAACTTAGTAACAGTTGTATAAGAGGCTTGTCGCTTGCCGCTTGTATTTTAAAGCTCTCACTTGCTCTCCAAGCCGTTACTTGCAGATCAGCGAAACTTGTATTATAACTGCTGTACTGTGATGTTGATGACAAGTGTAGATGATGTAATTCTCTTGTTTGTATCAAGATTTAGCGTTTGAATCTTTTAATAACTTTCTTTGTTTCTCTAACTTTCTTTTTGAATAGAATGTAATGTAAATTAGAGTTGTTTGTATTTGTAAGTTGAGTTGGCTGCAGATTATTTTTGCGTGTCGTCTGTGTGTTCTTATTTTTATATAATTATTTGTCTCCTCGATGCAATAATAATTAAGGCTGTATGTACCGATGTTATTGTACTTCTACAGTTTAGGCAAGAGTCTGAAATATAAGGAATATAAAATGTTTGCTTTCCAAGCTCCGGTATCATTTCTAAGCCGATAAAGTTATGCAATTTTAATGTATCTTTGCGTTACACAACAACATTAAATATGTTGTATTTGTTTGGTTCTATCTGGATAAAGGTTTTTAAAGAAAAGCCAAATACAAAAGCGAAAAGATACAAATTTATAAATTATTACCATTATTACTCCACTTTATATAAAGGTAAGTTTGCTTTCCTGTTGTAACGATATCACAAAGACTTATCCAATTAAAATAGATGAAAAATATATTCAATACCTATATATTCAATTTTAAGTTTATTGTAAACATAAATAAACGCCAAGTACAAATTTAATTGCATATCACATTAAACAAACCAGATTTCTTGTTGTTAAGTAAATTACTTGACAGTTGTAAAAGGCAAAATGTTTTTTATTAGGTACGCCTCAGAACAGCTAACAAGCTACGTCAGTATTTTATGGACACGGTAACCATTTTTAACACAAAAATGTGTGAAAGTCGTCACACGCAAATTTTTATGCATATTAATAATTACACAAATGAATTTCAGTCGCTGAATTTATAATATGAGTGATGTAACTCCCTTTCGAAATTCCTTGAATGTGATGTGATTCTATTGCTGCTTGTCCTTCAAAAATGTGGTAGATTCTTTAGCACTCGGCATCACTCTCTGGAGTTACACCCAACCTTGCTCCGTCGGAACCGTTCTGCTCTTCCTCGAGGCTTTGGTCGGTAGGACCGGCTGCCACCCCTGCAGTTTGGCCCTACCTACTTATTCTATGTGTGTATTTCTTGAATACCTGAATTTAAATTTCCCCAGCGAGCCTTTTCTGCCGGACACGCAAGTGGGCGGCGGAGTGTTCTTGTCCGTTCTTTCTTCTATAAGTAATGTTAGGAACATTTAGTGAAACTTAGACCATTAATAATAATTGACTTGAATTGTGAAAAAAGAACGGAAAGCAACGCCGCGCACTCGACACGTGGTCCGGAGCTATGAGGAGAACTGCTCGTAAAGAAAGTGAAGCATGAAAGGTTCAACGCTAGACAGAGTACAGCACGTTACTAAAGAGTATAGTCCGCGAGGTTTAAGCTGAGCTTTGCATTTGTGTCGGTGAAAGTAAAAGTAGAATCAGACAAAGAACTTTTAAAATTAAATTTCATTATTCTTTAATTAGATTCATAAGCGGGAGAGCTGTTCTAGATTAGAAAAAAATAAGCAAAACTTGTTAAAGGCCAGATGTAAACATTATGTGAAGAAAAATTATTTATTTAAATCTATTAATTCAAAATTATAAAAAAAACACGGATTCTTATCACTTGATATTTCTTTGTCATGAATATCTTCAAAACAACTATTTAAATTACACAAAAATTCTTTTACTTGGCTGTTTAAAGGTTTAAGTGTTCCTCGTTCATTTGTGTTAGAATCCGTTTCAGGAATAAATAGAACTCAAAAACTAAACATTAAGTATCGTCTCCCGCACGCGGCGACCCGCGGGAGGGCGGGAGGGCGAGTGCAAGCAGTGGCACGTGGCGCGGACTTCCGGCTGTGAAACGCCGTTTAAACTGAACCTCCGTAGTAAAAAATCTCATAAGAATTTAGAGAAGCGATCTCCGCGGTTTATTTGCCTGAGAGATATTTTCTTCTTCCAGGTTATAAATATTTAAAAACTGATAAAAGTTAAATGATAACAGTTCATTTTATTCAGCATTCGAGGAGGTTGTGGATGACGAAAATATTTTAATGTTGATGTCAAACATCCGAAATTAATTCGCCGACTGGTTTCCAGTGTTGTTAGTTTTACATGGCCTGTGACCACGGGCGGCGGCTGCGGGCGCCGGTCGGCTGTGATCGCAGGCAGGTTACCTAGTTTCCTTAAGTCGTCACAGGCGACGAGGAGGAGTAACATTAACAGGCGGCACATGAGACTATGACCAGCACTCCAAAAAAGAAACAAAATTAATTTTCTGTGTGTTTTGAGCATCAAGAACGAGGCATCGGATTGGACTCAATCGTTCCTGTTTGTTTGCATTTCAGTGATTCTATTTTCTGATACTTGTGAGTTGCGTTTCATTTTCCCTCGCTGGGTACAGATTTGGTTGAGTGTATTACCTTAGTGAATTCTATTTGGGGGAACAGCTGGTAACACTTGATGTAAGAAACTCAAAAAATGCAGCAGTGTACAGCAGTGTACAGCAGCGTGCTGCAAGTAGTAGGTGACTTCCAAAACCAAATCCTCGATCCTCTGTTTTAAGATCCCAGGTACAGTTTCCCGTCTTCCTCATATATTTATGGGATTTTTCGTCGCGTCTTCACACAACATATAAAACTTCTGCTAAAATACGCTTCTATCCTCGAGGTCTCGGCAACCCGTCAGTCTCCGCGGAGTCCGTCCGGTCTCCGGGCGATCCCTTTTCATTTAATCAAAAGTGTTTTCAGGATGCAAACTGTCAAAGAGTGAGGTAACGTTAGCAGCCACCTCCACGAGTGCCCCTGGCGTCGTCTGGAAGGTGTTGAGGCCTGAAGGTTACTGTATTCCTCGTTTAAGGAATTATTGACATCATTTAAATAATTTTGTAATTGTTCATAGTTTTATTTTTTCGAAAGGTAACTAAGACAGTGGTTAATGAATGAACAGAGTATGTGGAAGTCGGCGCGTCAGTCGCAGGGTCGCCGGTCCCGGCGCCGCAGGCTCTCGGGGTGAAGCGAGGCGGCGCGCGGTCAGTGGTCGAGGGCCGGGCGCGGCGGCCTGTGGCGGCGGCGGGCCGTCTTCTTGGCCACGATGACTCGCGTGTACCGCACGGCGCGCGGGGCTCCGCTCGTCACGGTCAGGGCGAGGGGGGCGGCGGAGGCGGCGGGAGGCGCGGGGGGCTCGTCGTCAGCGAACACGATGGGTAGCTGCATGATGTCGGCTGCCGCCAGCGACTCCTCGCCGCCCGCCTCCGCACCCGCCTGCTCGGACCTCTCCGACCTCTTGGCGCGGCGCGGCGGCTGCAGCTCCAGAGCCACGCCTCCGGTCCCGCGCTGCACCACGCGACCCTCTAGCAATACGAACATCGAGTTACGACACGAGAAGTATTCATATGGACACGTGAGAAGCGAGCGACTCACCGACTATCTCGATGGAGCGGCTTGACCTGTGACATGAAAACGATTCGGATTAGATGAGCGGTTCCAGGAGTGAGACGATACGTGACGGGCAGGGAATACAGCTGGGGGGGAGCCGGTGGCCTACAGTCGCGGAAGGAACTGTGCGCTTTGGATACAGAACCAGTGTTGATGGTCGACGTGTTTTTTATTCCAAAAAATCGATGCAGGGACCAAACATTATACTAAATATTATACGAATAAGCTAGAAAAAATGTTACGTGAACCGATGACGTCACCGTTGTTGACGTCACGACGTGTATCTGATCTAACCTGACTCGTGGTAGAGACACTTGGCGGAGAGTAACATGGTCCATTTGCTAATAGCTTTACTCAGGCGGAGTTCGATCATTGAAACGATTGTTTTATACGCTCTGGCGTTAAGAGAGACGTCGGGAATAGAACGTCTGTAGGAGTATGTGAGACCGCCGGCCCCGAGGCGAGCGAGCTCGACGCCCGGCCAGGACTCGGTGTGTGACACACAGACATACTCACTGTGTTCCTCGGTGCTCCTCGCCGACTGGAAAAATACGAACATGTGAGCTTTGTATTTATTCATATTTAGTTCTTTAAGTCACAACACTTGAGCAGTGATAGGATAGTGCATTAGAAATGTTAGTCGTGGAGCGGACGTCGCATACCCTTCCGTCTGGAGCGCTCCTTCGGCGACGATTCCGCCACGTCCAGCGACCACCGCGCGCACTCCTCCGACACGGCCGCGTCCAGCGCCTCCTGCGGCACTCCGAGACGACGGCGACACGCGCGAGGCAGCCGGAGACGGTCGTCCGCCCCCGACACCACCAGCACCCGGCGACACGCGCCCGCGGAGCGCCGCGACACAACTCGGCCGCCGCGCTCCGCCAGCACGACGCCCCCGCCGACCCCGAGACGCACAGCAGGGGCAGGTCCGGCTCGTCCGCGGGCTCCTCCGCCGCGTCTCGGGGACCCTCGGCCGTCAGCAAGGGCGGAGCCAGCAGGACCAGTCCGCGAACACGAGCGCCGGCCCCGCCCGTCGCAGCCACGACCCCAGAGCCGCGCCAGCGCCCGCCCCGCCCAGCAACACGGGCCTCCGTCCGGCCTCCGAGAGCAGCTCGGTGAGGGCGGTTCGCGCCTCGTGCGCCAGGGTCGCGCACCACCGGTCCGGGGCGAGGCCCGGCGTGTGCGGCGCGGCTGGGACCAGCTCCCGCACGTGGATCAAGGCCCCGAGGCGCCTCACCCAGCGCGCATCCTCCGTCTCGCTGCCGCTCGGCGCCCACGCTAGCCACAGGCCGGGCTCGCTCGCCGGCCGCCTCTCTGAGAACCGACCACACGTCACTCGACCGCTCACTCGAAATAAGGGGAGAGCACACACGAGCATTCTTGTCTACTAACCTCCGACGACGGCGAGAGGGTCGTTTTGGATTACGAGGGGTCGGGGTGCGGCCAGGCGCTCGGCGAGGCGAGGCACCGTCCGCCACAGCTCCGCCAGCACCTCGTCGTAGTGGGCCCTCAGCGACCGAGGCAGACTCGTGGTCATCGTGGAATGGAGCCAGGCCGCGGCGCCGCTCGTCCAGTGCGAGGCGAGCGCTCGTCTCAGTCTCCTGGCTGCGGCCCGCGCCCCATCCGTCCTGTCCCACCGTCCTCCCCGGCCCGCAAGCCGCTCCAGTCGCAGCCCCCGGAGCGCGACGGCCGCATCTCGCGCGAGCCGCGCGTGCCCCGCCGTGGGCGCGAGCGCCGCCACTCGTTTCTCCCAGTCCTCGTCGTCCCCGTCGTGGTCGTCCTGTTCAGAGTCTCGTGAGTCATCCACGTCCAAGGGCAGTCCGGGGGGTGAGGGCGGACTTCCCTCGACATCCAAGACGTCTCCTTCGTCGGGCGAGGAAGGCCGCGGCGCGAGCAGCGTTCGTATCAGCGGGTCGGGGGCGACGCCTCTGGGCCGCGCGTAAGAGTGTTCGCCCCAAACGCCGGTTTGACTGTTCTATGTTAAAGAGTTAGTGTGTGAGTGTGTGTAAGTGTGAATGTCAAGTCCAGCCCGTGCGTCGGCCACTATACTCACAGGCTCGCCGCTGACCGCTCTCACGTGTTCCACGAGCCGTTCGTGAAGACAGCTCGGATCGATCGCCATCTAGTGAGGAGAAAAGATATTATATTTATCATTTTTTTACTTTCAAGTTTCTACGAAATTATATTAGGTTCACAATAAAAAGTTTACAACGCTAACCTGTAAGAAAAGAAACGACATTTAAAGCTATTAATTTACAAATCAACATTGTAAATTAAACACAATCAAAAACACAATCAAAATAAATATCATCTCTTGTACAAGTTCTGTTCTTGACAACAGTTCCATTTTACATTTTAAAATATTTCTCTATGACACATGAAGGAAATGATATTTTTCTCTCAGTACATATGACATAATAAGCTCTGCATCACTTTGGAAAATAGCTTTTCACACATGGCACAGACAATTATGATTTGATAAAATACATTATATAAAAGACAACAACTTTAGCTGCAGATAATACATGGAGTTCACACGAAGACGTCCAACAACAAAGCTCAAAGCAAACGACTCTAAAATATTAATTATGTTTAGGAAGTCATAGAAGCGGGTTTGATGCACACGCAATAAATTAAATACCACTTACAGCAAACACCTAATAAGCCAACACATTTCTAAAGTCTTTCTTGAGAATTACTATGTCATCTTTAAGAAGCCAAGATTTGTTTGTATCACACAACCCAATAATCACACAGGCTGCTCACCATCGTCTGTTTGATTTCCTCATGAAGTTACATAATATGGAACATGTTCTCATCAGATACCAGCCAAGTCTCACTCACATATTTTTGGAGACAAACCAAAACTGTCCAAAACAAGGACTGTTCTTTTTTTAAAAGATATTACAGTTTATTTTGTGATAACAATGTTTAGTTGTTTATTATCATAGTTACACAGCAAATGTTTTATGTTTATATATTATTCTTCAAAAATACATTTTGGATAGTGACGAAGATATCACTCTGTGTTTGAATTTTGGATTATATTGTCAAAGTGGAAATACCCATAACAAAAGAGGTTTGCTTGATATTAACCTATTGTAAAACTTCAAGAGAACACCAAATCTGAGCCACGGTACAAAGTGCAAACCAACTCATTACGAAAAAAATACAAAATAAGATTGTATTCATAAAAAAAATTTAAACAGGGCTTCGTTATAAAAAAAATTACTTCAGTACATTAAAAGGAGTAAACATTTAAATGTTATCATTGGGAGATTTACAAAACAGTAATTTTCCCAGTTAGGACATACCTCATATTTGGACGGCTCGGCGTCCACAATTTCCGTTGCCATAACCATTTGGTCAATTTTTACTAAGAAACTTCTCAGGTTGTAAAAGCAGTGTTTGCAACTCTTCAGGGTCCTCAACAGTACTGGTTTATTAATATTTATATCAACAATCTTATTTTCCTTCTATATTTAGTTTCTTTATGGTTCTTATTGTCACATGTATAATATAAATTATCTTTATATTTTAATCATTATTATTTAATAATAACCAAACATTATAATTCATATAATTGTCATCTGTTACTTCATTACTTGTTAGCTGTCAGTTTGTTTTTATAAGAATTTAAGAAATAACATTATGTATTAGACAGAGACTAGAAAGAAGTGTCAAACCATAGTGTATACAAGAAATTAGAATAGGTATACTACCAACTAAAAAACAGAAATTAAGAAAAGATGTTAAGTTTAATGAAAGGCTTTGTTTAATGTTTGCTTCGAATTGATAAACATTGTTAACTTATTATTGAAATAAACATTGTCAACTTATTTATAATTTCCTGTTTACTGCGGTAGGTGAATTTTTTTTCCAAGGAAACCTTATACTTGCTAAAATTTAAATTAGAGTTTGGATGTGTTAATAGGTTGTATGTAAAATGATTTAGCTAGAGATACGAAAAATAAATAGTCACCCGATATTTTTACTTTGTAAAAAGGTAACTTTTTTAACGTGAAAGTAGAAAAATCTTGTTAGGGTATTACAAACACATTAAAGGTGAGGGGCCCAGGTAGACCTGCCCAGTATGCAGCCTATGGACATAGTTTTACGAGCCACCCACGGAGGTCTAGCATGACTATGCGGCGGTTCGGGTTCCTGAGGATGAACCGCAGCTGTAGAGTGGACAACCGATATGCCTCAGCCTGTGGAAATTAACTGGCGCTAGGCGTTGTCGAAGACGGCCTTTTTCTCAAGGGAGACGACGACTGTAAGCTGTTTGCCTCCCTGGCTGCGCTTATGACAGCCGTCGTACTGGACTGCGGTCGGAATCCGAACTGTTTCTTGTTCAATTAACCGGCCTTTCCTGCGACATAATTCACACGGCCGATAAAGAGCTTCCCGAGAAGCATTGCGAAAACCCGCAGCAAGAAGTTTAATATAGTCTCTCTTCCACTTCTACCAATTCTTCATGGCCGTGATGAGTTTGGGAAAGGTAATGAAGAACTGCAGGCAAATGTCAGAGGTCAGTCCATCGAATCCGGGTGCCGTTTTCAGCTACATTCCTTTGAGCGCCTCCAGGACGTCCCATTCCTCCACTTAAAGGGATTTTCTTCGGGATCTCAAGAAAGTCCTTCATGTGAGCTCGTAACTTATATCTAACATCCATCACTATCGAGTCGTTGGGATATAAGTTGTCGAGTGGCTTATTACTTTGGTTCGCATCGGTAAATAAGTTTTTTAAAGGGTACATTTAATAAGAGTTAGATTTAAATACAATGAGACTGATATGGTTTGTTGAAACAGAGTTGAGCCCGGAGATTTATGCTATTTTGGATAGATGTATTTCCTCGGTCGTTATGAATGAATGAAGTCGTGGTGGCCTGGAGGTTAAAGGACCGCCTCTCATGCGTGAGGGGATAGAGTAACACGTGAGTCTTATGCCCATGGATTAGATAAATATAGTTACAACGTTAAACTTTAAATTAAGAGAATGACTGACGTATGTATATGTCGGCGTCAGGGATTTCTCGTTCAGAGTCCATTATAACACAAGTGATCTTCTCGGAGTATAATTTTATTGTGTAAATGTACAAAAATGGCCGCCTTATATATCCTCTTTTAACAGGAATTAGTTACCATTAGTTAATACAATAAATTATGAAATTGTAATGCAAATATACAGAAATACGTCTAAATATTATCAACAAACTTAACATTGCTCTTCACAAATTATTTTATTACATAGAGATCTATTTACTATCAATATAAACGTTCTTACTTAGTCTATTGGGGGCGCTGCACGACTGTCTCCGGTTACTAAATAATAATGAATTATTTTAAAACAAAGTTAAGATAAAGCGCTAAACATATTAACTTTGATTCAGAATTATAATGTTATTTTTAAACACATTGCAATCAATCTCAGTTTATACAAATTACATAATATATATACAGAATGCTAACGTATAATTTAGTAGTCGCTATTATTAATTATGTATAATTAATAATGAAATTATCGATATGTCTAAGATTCCGCGACAGGATTGGTGCGTTCATCGAGTTTTCGTTTAATATCAAATTTTTATGTTTATAATAAGGAGAATATATTTTTACTAGGGTGCCTATCAAAATTTGGCCGCCATTATTTTTAATTAATTTTTTTTAATTGATTTTTGTTAAAATATTTCGTTTAGTTATTTATTTATTTTTAAATAAAAGAACGTCTATTTCACGGTAATTAATATGAAGATTCTAAAAAACCTCGGTTGCCGTTGCCCACCTGGCCGCACCTCTTCGCAGCCAGGTGTAAACAGGTATGATTGATTTCTATATATTTATACATTTATAACGTATATTGAAGTAAATTTTTTTTACTTGACGCTTGACTTGGGGGTGACCAATCATGGATTAACGTGCGCCATTTTATATATCTCGTCTTGCCGAATAAAAGACTTCAATATATCCGTATCTTGGACTTTCTTACTTGATCCTAACCCTACTCTGTAACTTTGTGCTCCTATCATAATCTGCTTGTGGAATTGAAGCATTGGCTCTAGCTCTGGGATATCTTTGTCTTTTGGGAGCGATGTAACGACGTCATCATGGGATTTCCCCAGGATATATCTCTTGGAAACCCAGGTGTTGATAGCGCTCCGATGGCCTTTTAGACTCATCCCAAAACTATTGCGATCCCTGAAAAAAGCCGATGAAACAGCCGTTAGCGCGAGCCCGAGCCAACACTTCAACATCTTTATGACGCCTGCATCTAACTTTGACAAAAGGGTTTTATTAAAATCATAGACGAGGAAAGGCCAATTTAAACGTGAGGTTAGGTAATTATCGTAGATCCAAGCTTTTTTAACGTTACTGATCTGTTGGCTATCTACCTTGTTTAAAAATCTATCTACTATTCTACTATTCCTTCTAAAGATGGAATAAAACCTATATTATCAATCTTCCGACCGAGAAATTTAAATGGTGCATTATCCGTAACTGTAGGAATGCGTTGACCGCCTAACGATAATCCCGGATCGTATGAGGTGTATCATGTGTTCCGCCTACCGAGACACAGACAGTGACATTTACTTGGATTTGTCCTCAATCCATCGGTTCACTCACAGAATTTATCCACTTCATCCAATAGTACTTGACAGTGTTTGGGGTTACGTGTCAGTATTGCGAGATCGTCAGCGAAGGCTTAAATGGATTCTTCGTATTTATTATTAAACTTGAACCGATACCCCCATTTTTTCTCGTTGCTAAATAATTTATCTACTAAATGTTCATTACAATATTAAACACAATTGGAGATAAACAGCAACCTTGAACTACATTGTAACTAAAAGTTTTTGATGGGCCTTCTTTAGTTGTTATAGAAAACTTTAATTTTGAGTCATACGACGCGATCATATCACTAACTAGGGGTGGAAAGTTGTACCATCTTAGTGCGAATAGTATCAATTCATGTTGTATCGACCCGAACGCATTTTCTAAGTCTATCCAACAAATTTTAATTTGCCTTTCGCTTTTTCTGGCATCTTTTAAACTCTCCGAAAGCAAAGTGTTGTGTTCTATGCATTCAGAAATCCCTGGTAAAAACCTTTTCCGGTGATTTGGCCTAAAATACCTGTTGCTGAGCATGAATCGCGTCATTCTCGTTTGTAGAACTGTCAAAATGATTTGGGATATAGTATTTGTTAAGGCTATCGGTCTAGTATCTTTCGGATCCGTAAATCGATTTTTTTGGGAATGAGGACAAAAATTGCTTTCCCGAAGGACTCCGGGATTTGCTTCTTTGACCAGATTATATTGTATATATTTATGAGATGTTTACGAACCGATGGACATTTTTTAAAGATTATATATGGGAAACCATTGGGTCCCGGTACAGGTTTAGACGATTTATTTTCTTTATCTGACTACTTATTTCCTCTAGCGTTGGTAGAATGCCGTGTAAATCGATACGAGGAATTCCAGGTTTTTGTTCGTTGGTATCCGTATAGAGCCTTACACTTTAAGGCACTTCGGATGTGCCCTTAAATTGATCTTAAATTTGTTCGATGGCCAAGAGAAGCTGTCCGCGTTCTTTCTTAAAAATGGTTTTCGAATACTCAAAAGGGTTTTTGTCAAAATCTAGTCTAGGGCCGAGGGCTTTGGCTATACGTAGATTTCTTATTAATTCCCGTTTTTTTTTCCTCATTTTTATCTTGAAAGAATTGAATTTGTTTTTACGAGGTGGATATTGTTCGTTAAAGTAGTCGTAAATAGTATTTTTTTAGTTTTTCTTATGGCCTCCGCGATAATAATAATCTTAATAATTTCCGTATTTCGAAGAAATCGATCACACCAACAGCATATCATCCATGTATACAATCAATATGAAACTTATACGTAAGCGGGACTTTCATTTCGAACAAATATTTTTCGTATCATATGTGAAGTCGATCGAAAAACGACTAAGTCCCTAATGTTTCATACATAGCCATTATAAAATGTAAAAATTTTAAAAAAACTTTTTTATATCACATGTTCTTTATATTTTATTATTTATAGTATTTTAATTGAACATATAATGCCATTTATATATTAGAAATGTATAAAATACGAACTTTTAAAATTTTTGTAATACACGAACCGGTCCCAGATTTACCGAATGTCAATTTCTGACCCTCGCATATATAGGAGGTGGCGGCGCGTGTGGTGGGTCCGCGTCGTCACGTTGCGTACTGTAGGTTGATAGGCGTCGAAGGGAGTTGGTCATATGAAAATATCACATCGTGCAATAGATGTTGATATAAAAATATTATCACATCGTATATTCGATGTTGATAATATAATAATGAAAAATGAAAAAAATATCTCATCATTTCTTTGATGTTGATAAAATATGTATGTGAATGATGATAATGAAAAATGAAAAATATCTCGTCATATCTTTGATGTTGATATAATAATGAAAAATGAAAGTATCTCATCATATTTTTGATGTTGATAATATAAATAAGAGACAAAAAAAAAATTTTTTTTATTTTTTTTTATTTAAAAATTATTTCGAATGAAATAATTGTATGTACGTGTACGTACGTTTGAATGAAAGTACGCTTCGAGAAATCCTCCTAATAACCTTCTTCCTTCGACAAAAACTTCTCTGTGTTGACCGCCGACGGTCGTCGCGTAGTACTTAGCTATACATATCACGATGTGTTTCACACAACGTTTTATAATGGTTAGTATGAAGCGTGATCGTTGTAACGGGGTCGTATTGTACAAAATTTGCTTCCGTCGTGTTGCGCGTAAGTGTGACCGCCGGAGACAATCCCTTAGTAGATAATCCGCCCGAAATAGAATCTATTGGTACTAGATCTCTCTAACACCGTGCGATGATACCGATGTTTGACGTGTCGTATTTGTTAACGCATATATGACAATGTTAACCGATATTAAAGGTGTACGATCTCGTTATAAAAGTAACGATCAACAATATGAAACTTTTTGATGCGTTCAAAATGTTTTTATAATAAATATATATATAGTATATATATAAAATATGAATTAAGAAAGAGAGTAGAGGAGGAGTATGATATAAAATGTGTGTGTATATTTCAAAGAAAATATACAAAAATGAATAAATAAATAAAAACAATAATAATCAGGCCACCGTTACGTGCCCTCGCTTCCTATACCACAATATAAGAGCGAACGCGTACGATGCGCTCTCGATTGAGAGTTAACTAAAATTAGCTAGCTCCCTGGTTGATCCTGCCCGTAGTTATATGCTTGTCTCAAAGATTAAGCCATGCATGTCTCAGTGCAAGCCGTATTAAGGCGATAACGCGAATGGCTCAATATATCAGTTTTGGTTCCTTAGATCTTACTCAGTTACTTGGATAACTGTGGTAATTCTAGAGCTAATACATGCAATCAGAACTCTGACCAGTGATGGGATGAGTGCTTTTATTAGATCAAAACCAATCGACGGAGGGCCTCGCGTCCGAAGTCGTTAATTTTGATGAATCTGGATAACTTTTGCCGATCGCATGGTCAAGTACCGGCGACGCATCTTTCAAATGTCTGCCTTATCAACTTTCGATGGTAGTTTCTGCGACTACCATGGTTGTCACGGGTAACGGGGAATCAGGGTTCGATTCCGGAGAGGGAGCCTGAGAAACGGCTACCACATCCAAGGAAGGCAGCAGGTGCGCAAATTACCCACTCCCGGCACGGGGAGGTAGTGACGAAAAATAACGATACGGGACTCTTACGAGGCCTCGTAATCGGAATGAGTACACTTTAAATATTTTAACGAGGAACAATTGGAGGGCAAGTCTGGTGCCAGCAGTCGCGGTAATTCCAGCTCCAATAGCGTATACTAAAATTGTTGCGGTTAAAAAGCTCGTAGTTGCATTTGTGCGCCGCGCTGTCGATGCACCGCATTCGCGGTGATACTGACACGTCTGCGGAGCATATCGTCGGCGAGCCGGCGGTAAAAAGCCGATTCAATATCAAAATCCTATCGCGGTGCTCTTCAGTGAGTGTCGAGATGGGCCGACAATTTTAATTTGAACAAATTAGAGTGCTCAAAGCGGGCTCAAAAAGGCCGCTTGAATATTTCGTGCATGGAATAATAGAATATGATCTCGGTTCTATTTTGTTGGTTTTCAGAACTCCGAGGTAATGATTAATAGGGATAACTGGGGGCATTCGTATTGCGACGTTAGAGGTGAAATTCTTGGATCGTCGCAAGACGAACATCAGCGAAAGCATTTGCCAAAGGTGTTTTCATCAATCAAGAATGAAAGTTAGAGGTTCGAAGGCGATTAGATACTAACGATTAGATAGTTCTAACCGTAAATATGTCATCTAGCGATCCCCCGACGTTATTACAATGGCTCGGCGGGCAGCTTTCGGGAAACCAAAGATTTTGGACTCCGGGGGGAGTATGGTTGCAAAGCTGAAACTTAAAGGAATTGACGGAAGGGCACCACCAGGAGTGGAGCCTGCGGCTTAATTTGACTCAACACGGGAAATCTCACCAGGCCCGGACACCGGAAGGATTGACAGATTAATAGCTCTTTCTTGATTCGGTGGGTGGTGGTGCATGGCCGTTCTTAGTAGGTGGAGCGATTTGTCTGGTTAATTCCGGTAACGAACGAGACTCTAGCCTGCTAAATAGGCGTCGTCATTTAGGTGTGAGCGATTTCGGTCGTTCAACTCACTGACGGCGTATTAAAATTCTTCTTAGAGGGACCGGCGGCTTCGAGCCGCACGAGATTGAGCAATAACAGGTCTGTGATGCCCTTAGAAGTCCTGGGCCGCACGCGCGCTACACTGAAGGAATCAGCATGTTCTCCCTGGCCTAGAGGCCTGGGCAACCCGTTGAAACTCCTTCGTACTGGGGATTGGGGTTTGCAATTATCCCCCATAAACGAGAGGAATTCCTAGTAACCGCGAGTCATAAGCTCGCGTTGATTACGTCCCTGCCCTTTGTACACACCGCCCGTCGCTACTACCGACTGAATGATTTAGTGAGGTCTTCGGACCGACACGCGGTGGCTTCACGGCCGTCGGCGTTGCTGGGAAGTTGACCAAACTTAATCATTTAGAGGAAGTAAAAGTCGTAACAAGGTTTCCGTAGGGGAACCTGCGGAAGGATCATTAAGGGCGAATTTTCATTGGTCCATAAGGCCCGTATTCGGGGTGCGGGAGATTTCTGTAACGCATGACATAGGGCCCGCAAAGAGTTTATCGTTTTCACTGGTCGTCAGAGCCCGCATACGGGGTGCGGGTGATTTCTATAACGCATGCGAATTCCCGATATCACCCGCACAACGTTTAATCGACCGAGTTATCCACCAGTGGATTTCATTGGTTGTTAGCTCGCATGCGGGTACTCCCCGCAATCGGGCTAACTACCGACTTATCGACCAATGAAAATGCGCCTTAACGTCGTTATATAACATCCGATATCAAAGCGATATCAGGATGATTATGATAATATTATATATCCAAGTAAAAGAGAAACACATATATAAAAATATGTGATGCAAATAAAAAAAAAAGAGATGAAAGGGGCGGCATCTCAATAAAAATTAAATATATCTCAAAATAATATATAAATGAAAGGAAAATAAATAAATATAAAAAAAACAACTCTACACAAGCGTGTTATGATGTTTTTGAATGAATAAAAATATAAAAGATGTCAGGGGAGGGACATCAAAATAAAGAGACACACAAAAACATACACTCGATTAAGCCTTTTTTTTTTTTTTTTTTTCGGGGAGAAATCCGCTTACAGACTGCCCACTGCCCTGGCTCGACAGTGGGATGTGTGTGGGGGTCGCCCAGCGCCTGATGTTTTTGGCACTGGGAATACCCACTAAAACTCCCCGGCTTCCTTTCCTGCCCATATTGAGGGTGATTTGGGGCCTGCTACAGCAATTCGCCAAATTCACCCCCGGGTCGCCCGACTTCTGTGTGCCGGACTACCGCTCCGGTAGGGGATTACCCGGGAGAGCCAAGATAACCCCCAGACGTGGTGACCAGATGCAATGCCTGCGTCAGTGCCATTTGACGCAGACTGGTCAAACCGCCAGGTCATCGGAGAAAGGCGTTTACAAGTTCACCCGTCTCCTCCGACCCGTTCGTCTACGCCGGAGGGGAGCGGCTAGAGCATCCTCCTCCCGCTCCCTCTCCGCGGCTTCCTTCGCCGACATAACTGTTTCGGCGAAACAAGCGACAGCCTCCCAAGCCTCAACGCTGTCAATCATGGCTTCGACCATATTTTGAAGCGAGAGGCTCCTCCCGCCGAGCGCCGCAGTGAGTTCACGGCGCTCATACTGCTATGCCGGACACACTGATATTGTGTGGTCGGCAGTGTCGTCAGGATCGCCGCAGTGGTGAGACTGCGGCGTCTCTTCTCTTCTTGCGATCCGGTGCAGATAGTGGCCGATGCAACCATGTCCGGTCAATATCTGCACCAGACGGAAGGTGAGGCTGCCCTGCTGGCGCCCCACCCACTCCTCTAACACCGGACGAAACGCCGTTATCGTCCAGTGACCTGCGGTGGGGTTGGCAAGTGCCTCCTTCCACCGGTGTAGAGCCTCTCTCTGTGCCTCGGTTCGGGCCTGCTCTATGTCAACCAGAGCAAGCTCATCACCCCGCTGTCTCGCCTCGACTTTGTGATGATACACCTCCGCAAGCACAAGTGCATCGATTTCCAAAGGAGGCGTGGCCGCTAGTACACAGGCCGCTTCATGGCTAACCGTACGATATGCCCGCACGGCTCTGGTCGCGATTATTCTTTGCGGCCTGCGCAAAAGGGTTCGCGTGCGGGATGTGAGGCACTCAGCCCACACCGGAACTCCGTATAGTGCCATCGACCGTATTACCCCGTAATACATCCGAGCCGTCCAAGACCGGCTGCGGCGGCGCATAGCCTGGGAGCTAGGACACTCGATTAAGCCTAGCGTGTTGTTGTTGTTGTTGTTGTTTGTGATGTTAAAAATAAATAAATAAATAAATAAATGAAAGAGAGATATATAAGATGTGAAGGGGCCACATCTAAAAAATAAATAAAAAAAAAATCTCCAAGGAGATCGAAAGGATATTATGATGATGAAGGAGGAAAAGATACGAAATTTAAAACGATTTGACGGATAAACGGATTCATTAGCGTCCCTTCCTTATCCGATACGCACATATGCACTGTATGAGCATACAATTTATATACTCTTGATGTATATATACGTATATGTTAAAACCAGATAACGTTGTAACTCGAAAGCGATATACTAGATATCATTGATTCATCCTATGTTTCTTAACTCTGGTAGATCTCATTTGACATAGACCGGTAAGAATCCGCGCCGCGAGTCTCTTGACGACTACTCAAGACCTTAATAAGTCTAGTCCGAGTTCTGTTTACTTGGTTGGATCAAGGGCGATTAGAGTGAACGTATAATCTGGGCGTTGAAGATAACATGCTGTGGTATATAGCGCTACTATCATTATCTTGTCATTTCGTTAATTCGTTAGGGACACTCTGAGTTTTTTATGCGGTACGGTGGATTAGTTGTTTACCGTACGTTAACCACACGGGTAAAACCGGTGGGTCGGTTAGTCCACTTGGAGAGAACATGGTGTGATACGTTTCGTTTGTCATGTCGTTCGCGTCTTTCTATATTATATATCAACATATCACATGTTAATGTGAAATATGTATGTATGTATAAGTAGATTTGATCGCGTCCGTAGGCAAAATATGAGGCGTATTGCAGCGTTATATAAATGGCAACACCCCCCTATATGCGCACGATTGCCCTCTTTTTTTTTTTTTTTTTAAAAAGAAAATTTAAATGGTGAGCGTCGCCGTACACATGATATATTTATAAAAATCACTACCCTGAACGGTGGATCACTTGGCTCGCGGGTCGATGAAGAACGCAGTTAACTGCGCGTCATAGTGTGAACTGCAGGACACATTTGAACATCGACATTTCGAACGCACATTGCGGTCCGTGGAGAAATATCCAGGACCACTCCTGTCTGAGGGCCGGCTGTATAAAATAATACACCACACTGTTCCATCACGGTATGACACCTCATAACGCACGCGAATACAGAAAGAATTACATCTCGCAGACTCGCACATATACGCCACGGAAGTGTCGTTGTGTGTTCGTAGTGTGTGTGTGTGTTCAGTTCGAATTATGTGTATCGTAGTTTTGTTGTTGTCGACTGTGCGAACATATGACGGTTCCGACGACTGCTAATGATCTTTTTTTTCTTTTTATTGTTCTCTTTCTGACGAGACACAAACAGTCGTCGTCGTCGTCGTCGTTGTCGTAGTCGTCGTCGTTGTTACTGTTGTGACCCCTAGTGAGAGATCTAAATTGAATTATTGATTGTTTGCAAGTTCGTTTGTCCGTTTAAATATTATATGAGAAATATATATATACACACACGTATATGAAGACTATGAAACATTTTTTTCATTGTGTGAATATATCACATCGAAGTCGCGTGAGTGTTGTTGTCTGTGTATATGGTATGTATATATTATAATTATTTTTTTTTGATGACGCAGGGAAACTCTTTTTATAAGCCGTCTAACCGGCCTTGGTGGGACCGGAGAGGATGTGTGAAACTCGGCCTGGGCAGGCCCCTACTCACTAAAACCACTGCGAAAGCCATCGGCCGCTATGTTGGTGCACCCCGGATCTGTCAGCGACGGGGCCCACCAGCGACTGGCCGGTCCTGGCAAAGACCGGACTTACTCCCTCGGAGAAAGGGGGCGATCCCGGCAATTAGGATCGCCCCGACGACGCCGGGCTTTCACAGGGGCCGGGTTACCAGCCCGACCCCAGCCCGGAGTGCAGGGGCGCTATTGGAGGCGTTGCACCCCCGTCCGTCGTCTGCGGAGGGAGGGTGCATCAGCCGCATCCTCCCTTTCCCGCTCAGATGCCTTCTTCGTGGACATGACCGTCTCACAGAAGGAGGACACGCCAGCCAGGACCTGTCACTCTCGAGCATCTTCTCCGCGATACTCGAAAGCGACAAGTCCACTCCGCCGAGAGCCGCCACAAGGTCTTGGCGCTGCGCAGCCCATCCCGGGCACACCTCGAGGGTGTGCTGGGCCGAAACACCGCAGCGCCGCACTCATGACAGCCTCTTCCCGGCTCTCTCCTGGCCGTCCGACACAAGTAATCACCAAAGCACCCGTGCCCGGTGAAGACCTGCGTCAGACGGAAAGTGAGGGGTTTGCGTTTCCGCCTCATCCAACGCTCTAGGACAGGACGGAGCGCTGCCGTTGTACGTTTACCGTACGGCTACGTTCGCCGAAGGGGTGCACTTCTCTCTTAGTAATACATCGCGACCCGCTCGATGTCGGCATAAGCGCCGTTCGGGAGTCCAATCGTCGCGTTCACGCGCGGCGGCTGGACCGTGACGGTGGCCTGCCGGCTGTCGGACGGTAGTACAAAATCGTACTATATAAGAATCGCGCACGCGTCTCAAAACGCGCCCGGCCCGACGCAAGTGTGCGCCGCATAAAGTCTCTGTCCTGCCCGAGTGTGGATAGGGGAGCGGTGCTGCTGTCTGTCGCCGCCGTGCTGTCTCGGACTGTGCGCGTATCCGTCTGCGATGATTCATTTTCGGGCACTCGCAGGACCCGTCTTGAAACACGGACCAAGGAGTCTAGCATGTGTGCGAGTCATTGAGTTGTTTTTATAACACAAATCTGAAAGGCGTAACGAAAGTGAAGGTGAACGGTTGCCGTTCGCTCAGGGAGGATGGAGCGTCGGTCTTGATCGATCTCTCGCACTCCCGAGGCGTCTCGTTTCCAATCCGTGAATGCAGGCGCGCTCTGAGCACAGATGCTGGGACCCGAAAGATGGTGAACTATGCCTGGTCAGGTCGAAGTCAGGGGAAACCCTGATGGAGGACCGTAGCGATTCTGACGTGCAAATCGATCGTCGGAACTGGGTATAAGGGCGAAAGACTAATCGAACCATCTAGTAGCTGGCTCCGTCCGAAGTTTCCCTCAGGATAGCTGGCGTCGGTAATTAACAGTCCCATCCGGTAAAGCGAATGATTAGAGGCATTGGGGCCGAAACGACCTCAACCTATTCTCAAACTTTAAATGGGTGAGAACTCCGACTTACTCGAAAGATGAAGTCGGAGATCTGATGACGGTGCCAAGTGGGCAAATTTTGGTAAGCAGAACTGGCGCTGTGGGATGAACCAAACGTAGTGTTAAGGCGCCTAAAAAACGCTCATGGGACACCATGAAAGGCGTTGGTCGCTCATGACAGCAGGACGGTGGCCATGGAAGTCGGAATCCGCTAAGGAGTGTGCAACGACTCACCTGCCGAAGCAACCAGCCCTGAAAATGGATGGCGCTGAAGCGTTTTGCCTATACACTACCGTTACCGGCACGTGCGACGTTGTACGTTTGCGTCATTAAGCCGTAACGAGTAGGACGTGCGCGGCGGAGAGCGCAGAAGGGTCTGGGCGTGAGCCCGCTTGGAGCCTCCGTCGGTGCAGATCTTGGTGGTAGTAGCAAATACTCCAGCGAGGCCCTGGAGGACTGACGTGGAGAAGGGTTTCGCGTGAATAGTAGTTGCTCGCGAGTCAGTCGATCCTAAGCTCAAGGAGAGATCTTATGTCGATGTGGCGTGTTTTTTTTTAATGTACTTTTGATAATGAACCAACAATAATCTTAAAAAATTATTGTTATAGTAGTTTTCGAAACACAAAAGAGAAATAACGCCCTTTGAGCGAAAGGGAATCCGGTTCCTATTCCGGAACCCGGCAGCGGAACCGTTTCAATAATCGTTCCCTCGTTTTAAAGCGAGTGTTCGACGGGGTAACCCAAAATGGCCTGAAGACGCCGCCGAGGGGTCCGGGAAGAGTTTTCTTTTCTGCCTGAGCGTTCGAGTTCCATGGAATCCTATAGAAGGGAGATATGGTTCGGAACGCAAGAGCACCGCATTTGCGGCGGTGTCCGGATACTCTCTGCGGACCTTGAAAATTCAGGTGAGGGATATACGTGGAGATGTCGCGCCGGTTCGTACCCATATCCGCAGCAGGTCTCCAAGGTGAAGAGCCTCTAGTCGATAGAATAATGTAGGTAAGGGAAGTCGGCAAATTGGATCCGTAACTTCGGAATAAGCATTGGCTCTGAGGACCGGGGCGTGTCGGGTTTGGACGGGAAGCGGATGCGGCCGGTGCCGGGCCTGGTGGATGCTCGTGCGTCTCTCGGGATGCGCGGGCTGAATCCGGACCCGCGTTCCGGCCTTCCGCGGATCTTCCTAGCCGTAAGGTCGCGTCGGTTTCGTTTCGTGCGCGATCGGCGTGATTCTGTACGACCGCTGTTCAACGGTCAGCTCAGAACTGGCACGGACAAGGGGAATCCGACTGTCTAATTAAAACAAAGCATTGCGATGGCCCTCACGGGTGTTGACGCAATGTGATTTCTGCCCAGTGCTCTGAATGTCAACGTGAAGAAATTCAAGCAAGCGCGGGTAAACGTTGTACCTCACGGCGTTTACCCCTAGAACTGCTAGCGCAGACACCCTATCCCAGGTATCTGGGTAATGAGGCTCGGTTGGCAGTAACGATGTGAGGTAGAATAACTCCTAACGGGGTTTCGACGGTTACTCATCAAACTTTACAAGGGGCGCCTTGTTAACATGAGTTCTGAGGGCGGAGGGGAGCCCCCGTTGCTGAGCTACAACGGCCCCTCCGATCTGGCGTCGGCCTCTCAGGGGCTGTGATCACAGTCGCCGATAGTAATCCAAGGGACGAGAATCCCGTGATCCGTCATGTGTGTGCATTGTCCTTAGGATTGGGGAGGGATGCCGGCAGTGGCACGGTGACCCTTATCCCGGCCGGCTGACCACTGTCAGCCGGTGCATGACATCTCTGCAACATCGAGGTGCAATTGGAGCATAGGGACCGGTTTCTGAGTTCCCTACGTTCGAGGGTTTGGATTATCCGGGCGTAGGTCGGCGACCACTCCTTCCTGCGTTGTAATACTGAAAGTACGGTTTCAAACTTAAGTCTAGCGTGATAAGGAAATTGGATACTGCCTCGACGTCAGTGAGGTGTAAGTGGGGGCCTGTGCGGCCCCCCACACCCTCCGCACGGCGGTTGTACCTATGACTCTCTTAAGGTAGCCAAATGCCTCGTCATCTAATTAGTGACGCGCATGAATGGATTAACGAGATTCCCGCTGTCCCTATCTACTATCTAGCGAAACCACAGCCAAGGGAACGGGCTTGGGAGAATCAGCGGGGAAAGAAGACCCTGTTGAGCTTGACTCTAGTCTGGCATTGTAAGGAGACATGAGAGGTGTAGCATAAGTGGGAGATCGTTCGCGGTCGTCGCTGAAAAACCACTACTTTCATTGTTTCATTACTTATTCGGTTGGGCGGAAGCGGTGCGCGGTCGATTATATCGGCGGGCGTACGGTGTTTCGTTCCAAGCGTGCAGAGTGGCGGCGTGGCGGTAACGCTCGTCGCCAAACAACTCCCGCGTGATCCGGTTCGAGGAAACTGCCAGGCGGGGAGTTTGACTGGGGCGGTACATCTGTCAAAGAATAACGCAGGTGTCCTAAGGCCAGCTCAGCGAGGACAGAAACCTCGCGTGGAGCAAAAGGGCAAAAGCTGGCTTGATCCAGATGTTCAGTACGCATAGGGACTGCGAAAGCACGGCCTATCGATCCTTTAGTATAAAGAGTTTTTAGCAAGAGGTGCCAGAAAAGTTACCACAGGGATAACTGGCTTGTGGCGGCCAAGCGTTCATAGCGACGTTGCTTTTTGATCCTTCGATGTCGGCTCTTCCTATCATTGCGAAGCAAAATTCGCACAGCGTTGGATTGTTCACCCATCAAAAGGGAACGTGAGCTGGGTTTAGACCGTCGTGGGACAGGTTAGTTTTACCCTACTGATGGCTAGTCGTTGCGATAGTAATACTGCTCAGTACGAGAGGAACCGCAGTTTCGGACATTTGGTTCATGCACTCGGCCGAGCGGCCGGTGGTGCGAAGCTACCATCCGCGGGATTATGCCTGAACGCCTCTAAGGCCGAAGGCAGCCTAGTCGAATCCGGACAGGATACGCTTACTGTGGAGCTCCGAGAGTCGGGAGGCTCTAAACAATGTGACTTTACTAGTTGCGCTTTATTCGTAAGGTGCGACGTCAGAGCCCATTTGGAACGCGGCGATCGATGCTAGCGGTTTTAACACGTGCATCACGGCGCCGAAGTTTCGAATTTATCTCAGTTCGATGTCGGAGCTCGGAATAGTCTGTAGACTACTTACATTCCTGGCGGGGTGTTGTGCTCGGTAGAGCAGCGTCGAGCTGCGATCTGTTGAGACTCATCCCTGCGCCAGGTGATTCGTCTAAGGACGACTCGTTAGTTTAAAAAAAAAAGTTCTATTATATGCACACGCATATAAAAAAAAAAAAATGTGTGATATGATGTTGGAACAACCACCAACAAAATAATAATAAGATTATATATATATAATATATATATATAAAATCGATCATCTATTATTATAATAAATATAGAGATCAAACGAACTCTGGAAAATAAAAGGGCTACCAGAGATAATAAAATATTATTATTATATCGAGCTTATATAAAATGAATAAATGGCAGTTTGTGTGGATTGATGATGGTGGTGTGTGTGTATGATAGACGAAAAATAAAATAATATAAAAAAAAAAAAAAAAAAAACAACACATACGACGCGCACAAAATGAACGAAAGACAGAGAGACACGACCGTTAATTGGGACTGACGGTCGGAAGACAAGAGACGGTATTATTATATATGTTAGGGCGATGGGCGGCGGCCTTAACGTATATCGTCGTTTATTATATTATATATTATTCACTGGTCACCACCACCACCACATCGCAAACGAAACACGCACAAGACGCACGCACAAACCGATCCATATCAATGAAGTTTAACTTAAAAACCGTTTCATATCGGGCATCGTCTCACGGCAAGCACAGCCGTGAACGTATTCGATATGCTGCCAGAAGCGTATCCGATAATTGCTGGCGTAATATCGCGAAAAAACGTTTAATACACGAACATGTCTTTACACTAAATTCGGAACGCTCAAAAACTTTCAATACACGACTATGTCTTTTCCCTTAATTCG